>NC_134718.1:63722367-65038796 GCF_049634645.1 Pelodiscus sinensis
CAGTTAAATGGTATAACCCCTGAGTTTAGAGATTTATTAAAAATTTTTACTAATGGACTTGCAAGTTCATGTGCCAGTTCCTTTAATATTCTTGGATGAAGATTATCTGGGCCCCCCGATTTACTCCCATTAAGCTGTTCAAGTTTGGCTTTTAACCTCGGATATGGTAATATCTACCTCCTTATCTTTAGTCCCATTTGTTAACTTACCATTATCCCTAAGCTCTTCATTAGCCTCATTAAAGACTGAAGCAAAGTATTTGTTCAAATATTGGGCCATTCCTAGATTATCCTTAACCTCCACTCCATCCTTAGTAATTAGCGGTCCTACTTCTTCTTTTTTTGTTTTTTTCCTATTTATATGGCTATAAAACCTTTTACTATTGGTTTTAATTCCCTTTGCAAGGTCCAACTCTACCTGACTTAGCCTTTCTCACTTTATCCCTACATGCTCTAACCTCAATAAGGTAGCTTTCTTTACTGATCCCTCCCATTTTCCACTCCTTATATGCTTTCTACTTTTTCTTAATCACCTCTCTGAGATGCTTGCTCATCCAACTTGGTCTAACACACCTGCCTATAAATTTTTCCCCTTTTCTAGGGATACAGGCTTCTGACAGCTTCTGCAACTTTAAAGTGGAGGAGGCCTGGAATTATTTTAAGTTCAGATCCATAATTTCTTTAGTCCAATCAACTTCCCTAACTAATTTCCTTAATTTACTAAAGTTAGCCCTTTTGAAATAAAAAAACCCTAGTCTCAGATTTATTTTTGTTTATCCTTCCATTTAATTTAAACTGAATTAGCTCATGATCACTCGAGCTAAGGTTGTCTCCTACAACCATTTCATCTATGAGGTCCTCGCTACTCAACAAAACCAAATCTAAAATAGCATCCCCCCTTGTTGGTTCAGCAACTACTTGATGAAGGAATTCATCAGCTATCACATCTAGGAAAATCTGAGCACTATTATTATTACTAGCACTTGTTCTCCAGTCTATATCTGGAAAGTTGAAATCTCCCATGATTACACAGTTTCCATGAGTATTTACTTCATTAAAAACATTGAAGAGGTCTCTATCCATATCCAAATTGGATCCTGGTGGTCTATAACACACCCCAAGCACTATCCCAGGGGAGGATCTGATAGTTTTCTTCCCCAATGTGATTTTTGCCCAAACAGACTCTGTCTTCTCCATTCCATCACTTTTTATTTCTTTACAATCTACCTCATCTTTGATATACAATGCGACTCCACCACCTTTACCCTTATTTCTGTCTTTCCTAAACAGCACACACCCTTCAATACCTGTACTCCAGTCATGCCTAGTATTCCACCATGTTTCTGTTATTCCTATAATATCTGGTTTCACTTCCTGGACCAATAGCTCTAGTTCCTCCTTTTTGTTACCTAGGCTCCTCGCATTGGTGTACAAACATCTTAATTTTTGCTGTTTGGCCTCATTCACATTCTTTACCCAATTTGGCACAGACGTTATACCTCCAATATGACCTATTAGACTAGTATCCACCCCACCCTTCCTCATGTTCATTCTCCTACCCCCAACTATATCCTTTCTTTCTTCGTTTTCCTCCCTCTCAGTGTTAAAATCCGGCGTAGAGATTACCTGGGCATCTCCCAACCGTCTCCCCCAAATTCCTAGTTTAAAGCTCTCTTAATAAGTTGAGCCAGCCTACATCCTAGAAGTCAATTTCCCTCCCTACTTAGGTGAAGTCCATCCCTAGAGAACAGTCCTCTGTCCATAAATACCTCCCAGTGACCATACATCCCAAAGCCCTCCTTATAGCACCACTGCCTAAGCCATCTATTGATCATCATAATCCTGTCATATCTTAGTTGCCCTTCTCTAGGAACAGGCAGAATCCCACTAAAGATCACCTGAGCCTCAATTTCCTTGAACATCCTCCCCAGCCTAGCATAGTCTCCCTTAATTCGTTCCAGCGAGAATCTAGCCATATCATTTGTTCCTACATGAAGGATGATCAATGGATTCCTTCCTGCTCCCTTAATAATTCTCTTCAACCTCAGTTCCACATCTCGTATCTTAGCACCTGGCAGACAGCACACCCTTCTATTCTTTGGATCAGCTCTGGTTACAGGCCTATCTATTCTTCTCAATAAGGAGTCCCCAATCACATAGACCTGCCTTTTCCTAGTGACAGTGAAATTCTCTGGTCTATCTCTAGCTTCCTCTGGCTGCAAGTCCTTGCCATTCCTATTTTCCCTTGTAATCCTAATGCTCATTATTGGTGTTGTCTCCATTAAGTCTTCCCCTTTATCTATGGGACTAGCCACTCTTCTCTTCTTCCTCACCCTTCCATCTTCATTATCTACCTGCTGTACCCCTTCTTCATTTTCCAGCTCCACATACCTGTTCTTGAGCTCTATTTTTCCTTCACTGACCCATCTTTTCCTCTGCCTGGTTCTCTGAGTCACATGCTTCCACTGTCCATTTTCTTCACCCAGCAGTCCCCCCTCTGAGGCCCTTGATCTTTCTTCCATCTGCATATCTAAGCTTTCCCCTTCAGCCACGTCATGCCTTTGCCCCATCATCTGCTCAAACCCCCTTCTAAACTCAACCAGAGTTTCCACCTGCATCTCCAGTCCTCGATCTTTTCTTCCATCAGCTCTATCAAGCGGCACTTCATGCAAACAAAACTCCTTTCAGGTACCCCCTCCAGAATCATGTACATACCGCAGCTACCACATCCAGTCATCCTCCTTGTGTTCTCTACTACTTGGGCCATGGCCACTACTGCCTCTGTGTTTTATCTACTTTCTCACCAAAATCCTATTAGTCCGCTGAACACAAAAACAAACCAAAACACCCTCTCCACAGCAAAAACAAACTCCAAACAAGTTCCAATATCCAAACTCCCTTTACAAACGCCCACTCAAACTCCCCTGTTTACAGCTCTGTTTGCTTGGCTCCTGTGCCGCTGCAGCTATCTGCAAGACCTTGAGGTTGTTGTTGTTATTGGGAGACGATTCTGTTCTGAAGACTCTGCATCAGGTACAAATATTAATCAGGCCTTGTCTACACTGGTCTTTTGGCAACAAAACAGTGAGAGCTGTACAATGCAACTTTTGTTGGGGGAAACACCCAGTTTTGGTGACCAAAAAGCTTTCAGCCTTGCAAGAAACTTTTGTTTCCCCCTCTCGTTTTATTGTCAACAAAGAGACAGTTTGGACTCTGCTGTTCGTTTTGTAGAGAGAACGGGTTTCCACCAGTATCCCACAATGCCTGCCTCAATGGCTTTGCTCAGTGTTTTGTGATCTCTGCTGTCCTTCAGGCATGTGCTCCCTCCCATTTCAAAGCTTTGGGAAGTATCTGATGGTTGAGTTAGCTGTTCCTTTTAGGGAACAAACAAAGAACAAATAATTGGAATGCTCTTGTTCTGCCCTGCTACAAACATGGTGGCAGGCAGACTGTTGGTGTAAGGGGTAGGTCTGGAGAGACTGCTGTGCTGCTTTTACCTTCTTTACCTCAGAGCTCATAGAGCTACAAGAGAATCCCAAGAAGCAGAGGGCTCAACTCTTGTTCTCATAACCCTGTGCTATGGGTTGGTTTCCCACATTGTTTTTCTCTGTCAGCAAGGGAGCTAACAATATGGCCACGAATGTTGACAGTGGGAGGCAGAAAGAACTATTTGACCAGTTTTCATTTTTGCATGTCAACACACTTTTGTCGCCAAACTTTCCCAGTGTAGACATAGCCTTGGTAGAAAAACACTGATATTAGAGAGGAGAATGAGGCTCCTATTGTAGCGTATGGGTGACTGTCTGAACTGATCTTTTCAGATTCATACCAAGTTTCTATAGAAATGACTTTACAGTTATGGAGAATGTGATTATTAAATAGCTGAGGTGGTCAAATTTTTCAACCAAGGTTTTGACATTTTTTCTCTCAAAATGTGCAGGAAAATATCATCACCGTTTTCCTCTCCCTAGGAAGAGAGGGGCTGATTCAGCTTGGGAAATCTTGGAAATCACTAAGCATGGTAGATGTTCTCTCAGGCCAGGGGCTTTCCCCACTCTGAACTGTGTCATTTGTACAAGTCCTGCTGTCCATGACAGGCATATCACAGCATCAGCCGATACCCATTAGCTGATTCTGTGATACCCACTAGACTCTAGTTCTAGTATCTTAATGCCTTCTCATCTGAAATTAGAAGGTGAACACATGCCCTTTTGTGAAGAGTGCTCCAAGAGAGTCAGGCCTTTCCCTGATTAAGGAGCAGTAGGTTGAGCTGTTGAGTGGAAGCTGCAGTAGGTTGTCAGGCTTTTAGGCTAATTTAGGGCTCATTGTTCATTCCGCTGTATTGATGTAAAACAGTCTGTTTTGGCAGTGGTAGGGAGTCAGACTGCTTGTATTTATTGGTGTGTGGCTGCAGGTATACAATATGTTCCCTTGACAGAGACCCATGGGACTTCTAATTGTATCAAAGCACTCCTAACTCTATCACTGACATTGGAAATATGCTCCAAGCTGACACATCTTCTGACTTAGTTCCAGCCCCGATGAAACGGCAGTTCTTCCTTTCAAATATCTTTCCTTTTTTGTTATGCACCCAAACCAGCAAGCACTTTTCACTCACATGGTCTTAATTGATATCAGTTAAATTAATAGAGATGTGTACAGTGCAATAGCACTGCCTCAAAATGGCAGATTGAGAGTACTTGTGATCCCATAGTATTGGGCAGATATAGATTTTCTGGGGGCTCTTTGCTCTGCTGGATTTCCTTTCCTTTTAAAACCAAACAAATGTGTTGTTGAAACAGCTTCAGAAGTCCGCAGCAACCTCTGTTTTATATCAGAGAGTGCACTAGAATACCAGTTAATCTGTGCTCTCACTGGCTGACTCTTAGGTGGAGTTCATAAGAACAAGGATTGCTTCAGAACTTTTTCCCTATTAGATTTTTGTTTGGAGAATTATCAAGCCAAAACAAATAGGAAATAATGCAACTCTTCATCCGTGCCAGGAATTTATTTTACAGTTGTCTGGCTGTTTGGTGGTTCGCAGCTAACCATATGGGACATCAATGTTACACGGCACCCAATTTACTGTCCAACTTAGCGAAAATAGGTATTAGTATCGTTGTTGCAAAAGACCTTGAACTCTTGTTGTGCTATTCTGTATCCAGGAGAAATATTTCTTTTTTTCATTCTTTTGTTTTCTTTTATATTTCATGGCAGCATTCCTCATCTGATTTCTTTTATCCAAAGAGTCTGATTCTGCGCAGACCACGCTCCACAGAGGTTTGCTGTGGTGTTTTCATACTGTGGTTAATAGCCTACTCTATTGAGACTTCCTTATTTTGCATTAGTGTCTGCTGCTGCTGCTTATCTCTCACCGCTTTCTATGCCTTCTCTCACCCATTGAAGCACTAACTTTATCTTTTCCATTACAAAATGCATCTTGTTTGCTCTTTCATACTTCTGCTTAATTTGTTTGTTCAATGTTATGGTTCCATTTTTTTTTTAAGCACACAAAAATAACCTGCTGCTCTTTATCACTTTGGTGTGATTATTCAATGGGTTACAGAAAGTGGTTGTTCTGAAATAGAAAGTTACAAATGAAAACACTACTTAACGAGCCGCTCATATGAAAACTATTGTGATTTTTATACATCTGGTTCGGAACAATGGAGACATTTTTCACAATGTTTTTGTTTTTTTTTCATGAAAAAATGTCATTCAAACATCGAATTCTAGATAAGTGTTGACTAGTTCCAACTGGGTATTTTAACAGAGCTAAACTGACTAATATCTGTTTTGTAAAGTTTCTATTTTTTGAATGGGTTCTGGTCAAGGGAAGGCTGATGTGCTGCCCATTAGTTCTTGCCTCCCTGTAGGCAGTGACTTGACCTGTGGCTTATCCAGGTTGGAGTTATGGAGTTTATCCCTTCATGCTAGGCTGCTCTTCTTCCTCCAGACTTCTCTGAGTCCAGCAGGTGCAAAGGGGTTTGATACTTTCCTGCAGCATAGTTCTTCTAGGGCAGTATTTCTCTACCTTTTGTAGTACCTCTTTAAAATATATATAAGTACACCTAGTACCTGCAGTTTTCAGACACACACATTTTTTTCTACCATTGCAACACATTTGTTTAAACAAGTTAATCGTAGCCAGGCGAGTGATGACATTTTTGGGTATAAAACGTACAAAAATATAAAAACGCTGTAAAACTTAAAACAAAAATTCAGTTTTCTCCAAATTTCAGTTGTGTTGACGTATCCCCCCCCAGACTTCTCTCAAGTACCCCAAGGGTACTTGTACCACTGGTTGAGAAACACTGTTCGAGGACTAAACCCATTAAAGTTAATGGAAAGAGTCCCATTGTCTTTAGTAAGAGTGGACTCAAGCCCATATCCAGTTTCCTCTGTGATGCTCTGTTCCTGATTCCTTCTAAGAATTGCAGGCTTTAAACAATTCCTCAGTATGGTCTGTCCTGCCTGTCCATTAAGAGAGCAACCCGACAGTCTAGTCTGCTTGCTAAGATGTCTAGTCTGCATTGTAAAGATGTAGGTGATTTAGGGTCAAATGCTGCCCTCTCATTTTGCTGGCATCCACATAATCAAACTCAAAATCTAGCCTGATTTTACACACTGATTTCCCAGGGTGTGATTCAAGCAGAATGTGGTTCATTGCTTCCCTCCATGTGCCAGATACAAAAAAATTCTCTAATTCTTCCTCAAAAAGTCAAATTTCCATGACATAAAGATAAAATCTTTCTATCCACCATTGCCTTGTTTGGCTTCAGGAGTGGAGTGCAGACTTTGGCCATTAACAATCACACCAGTAGCTGTCTGTCTAAAAGGATCAGAGGGGTAGCCAAGTCAGTCTGTACAGGATATAAACTTTAAAAACAACAAATAGTTTGGTAGCACTTTATAGACTAGCACAACATGTATATGGTATCATGAGCTTTCGTGGGCACAGCCCACTTCTTCTCATCTGAAGAAGCTGGCTGTGCCCACAAAAGCTTGTGATACCATGTACATGTTTTGTTAATCTTTATAAAGTGCTAGCAGACTATTTGTTGTTTTTAAAGTTTTTCTAAAAGGAGTCAAGCATTATAGTTCAGCATAAATTACACACATGGAGTCTTTAAATAGTCTTTAAAAACCACATTTACAGTCTCTTAAGAAAATTGTGTCTGTTAACAATCTGTAAGAAGATAAACTCTTGATGATAGAATCTAAGAACAGTGAATCCTGACGTTGGTGAAGTCAATGAGATTCTGGAAGCAAGGATTTTCATGGTGCCAATTTAACACCGCTGTTGGAGGAAACCTTCATTTGCATGGTTTTGTGGCATAGTTGGTTTGGCTGTTACTAGTATGCAGTGACTTGTCTTGATAGCTTATTTGCGTCACTACACTTAGGATGGAATGAAGTTGCTCCTATCTGTGAACACATGCGTGTGTGCATGTTATTTTTTTAAAACTAAACCAAACTTGTGAATAAATCTGGTCTTTACTTTCCTGATGATCGTGCATTGTAGATTGTTAGAAGAGGAAATAATTAGTCTCTCCATATGAATGTTCCTGGAAAGAGAAACTAGAAGCCACAATTAATTGGCAAAATAACAGGCATGCATGAAGAATGCTTTAGGATTTGATTTCTTGGTGGGTCACATACACCACCATTTATAATAATTATGATGCAGTAGGAGCCTGATCCAAAGCCCATTGAAGTCAATGTGATTTTTTCCCCCCAGTGACTTCACTAGGCTGTGGATCCATACCTTATGTAACTTATCTCCCCTGGAAAACTTTACAGTCAGAGACAAAGGATCAAAGTTATCTGTGTTGTTCTATGAGGACTATAAGTTATTTTTATAACAAAATCCTATTTATCAAGTGGAAGTGATTTCAGAAAAAGCTAAATTATAAAGTGGTGTTTTATATAAATCTTTACCACACTTAAACTAGACTCTAGCTAAGGAGCGTCTGTTTTAACTGTATTAACAATGTTATTGTTAAGTGACTATATGTAGAATGAAAAATTATCCCTTCTTCTACAGCTGTTACCACCGCCTTGCATAATGAACTCAAT
Organism: Pelodiscus sinensis; assembly: GCF_049634645.1. NCBI lineage: Eukaryota > Metazoa > Chordata > Testudines > Trionychidae > Pelodiscus > Pelodiscus sinensis. Next base: position 63,730,446 of record NC_134718.1, read on the forward strand.
CAAAAAACTAAGGCAGGTACTGTAAACAACACTGGCAGTGTCTTTTATAACATAGTAGTGCATCCAGTCAACCAGATGTTCATGGGATCGCTTCTGATCTGCTTGCTTGCCCCCATATCTTTCCATAGAGCATGACTCTGAACATCTGTAGCATAGAAAGGCACAGCCATCACATTACGGCATTTGGGTGATGTGGATGGCTCTAGTGTTTTCTTTTTAATTTTTTTCCTTTTAAATAATGTAACAGTTTAAATGATGTGCAGTGCATGATGACATAAAAATAGAGGTAAATCAAGGCGAGCCAGCCTGTTATATGAATAAATATTAATTAAAGAACAAATTGGGGCATATGTGTGTGAGAGATACCATAATCCAGAATTGAAATGCACAATGGCCTAACAGAATTGTCATAAAAATAGCAGGAAAGACTTTTTCCATTTAATACAAATGCATAAGAAGAGGAAAAAATAAATAAAAATATGAGATTGCTGAAGAGGAGGAAAGTACAAAGAAGCGATACAGATGCTTCCGTTAAGATTTGATTCCATCATTTAGCTTCAATGATGATACTCATGCATTTCTCTCCGTTCTTAAAATGCATTCTTAGATTTCCTGTATCCAACAAAGAGGTCACAAATGCTTGGAGTTTTGGAGGGAGGGGGGGGGGAGAGAGAGAGGAGAAGTAGAGATGTAGATGGCTTTTATCCTCTTAAAGGGAGAGTAAAGAAAACACACTATGAAAATTGCAGGGAGAGGTGTTTAATGGAAGTACTAAATGGTTCATTGCTTAACACTGCTGTGATTGGGGAGGCTACTCCTAGGAGCATCCTAGTCAAACTCGGCAGGCACAAATGTGGTATTAGTAATATGCCAGGGTTGCTCAGAAAACAGGTCAATGTAGCTTAACCTGCACCCATCTGACCATCAATGGGTGTGCAGAACAAGAGTAACGTACATGCTGAGAAGTCAGACCAAGATTGTAGAAGGTTCACCAACTAACAGGAAGTGTGAAAAGAGTTAGTTCTCTTTTTCTTATGTTATATGCCCATTCTTCTTTGAGAGATGTTCCCCTGGGTGCTCCACATTAGGTTGGTGTATTGCTGCTGAGCCCAGTGACGTATTTTGACAACTGTACCCCTGAACCATGCATATGCTGGCCGAGAGCGCCACGTGCTACTAACTACCTACGCTGCACACAAATGGAGGAGGTTTGCAGTATGGTGCACTCAAAAGCACCTTTCACCATCCACAGCACCAATACCAACTATCCTCAACTACCTCCTCTACCTCAGACAGACTGGTCTAAGCCAGCTTCCATCAGGGTCCATCTTGCTGCTATCACCACCTTCCATGTCAGTATCAACGACACTTCAGTCTTCGTGCATCCACCCTCACGCTGCTTTTTGAAGGGATTCCAAGCACTTTATCCAGATGTAGCCCCACCTATGCCACCATGGGACCGCCATCTGGTACTTAACGCGCTTACAATGGCTCCCTTCAAACCCATGGCTTCATGCTCCTTGCTGCGCTTGTCCACGAAAACAGCATTCCTTGTGTCCATTACCTCAGCTAGAAGAGTGGGAGAAATCGCAGCCCTCATGGCCGGCCTTCTCTATACCATTTTCTTCAAGGGCAAGGTCACATTGCGCACCCATCTCAGATTCCTCCCAAAGACCATTCATTTACCTACCTTTTTTCTGAAGCCCCATGTGAATGACTTAGAAACCAAGATGCATACTCTTGATCTCCATAGAGCTCTATCTCTCTATTTACAATGCACCAAGCCCTTCTGATCCTCTCCTAGACTCTTTGTCTCCAAAGCGAACCGCAATAAGGGCAGTACGCTATCTTCAGAGACTGTCGCATTGGATCGCAGCCTGTATCGAGCTCAGCTATGAGCAAGCACGAGTGGCTCCTCCAGACAGAATAACAACCCATTCCACCAGGGCAATTTCCACTTCTATTGCCTGCCTCAGGAAGGTCCCACTAGCAGACGTGCTCGGCTGCTACGTGGTCCTTGGACCACATTTGCTAAATACTCTTAAAGGGCCCTCTGTCAAACCTCAGATTCTCAAAATCTGTCTTATCCACTGCCTTCCTTCCTGATTACAAAGCCTGCCTTCCTGACATTGCTTTGTAGTCACCTCATGTGGAGTACCCATGTGGACATCTCTCAGAGAGGAAAAGGAGGTTACCTACTTCTACAGTAACTGATGTTCTTCGAGATGTGTGTCCCCATGGTGCTTCATTACTCTCCCTTTCTCCCCTCTACTTTGGGGTTATGCTTGTCTGGCAGTGGACTCTGGGGTAGAGAGAGAACTGGGGGGGGGACTTGCGCATGTGAAGTGTAGGCAGTTAGTGAGCGCGTGGTGTTCTCGGCCAGTGTTTGCCTGGGCCAGGCGTACAGCTGTCAAAATCTCCATCACTGGGCTCGGCGGCAGTGCACCGACCTAATGTGGAGCACCCACAGGGATGCTCATCTCGAAGAACGTCAGTTACCGTAGGGGTAGGTAACCTCCTTCTTCCGGCATGCAAGAAGTTCTCGTATTGCTCACCCAAGGGCCGTGAGTGAGAGTTGCTGTTTTACTAATTTTGTGTGTTCTAAACCATTCTCATCCAGCTTACATCTCAGTTGATATCAGTACAGAATTTGGCCCAAATTGTTTTGACATTTAGAGATATGTAAAGTCACAAAAGTGGGTGTAGGCCAGGGAGGACGGTTAGTTATTTTAGATAATATCTCTGAGATTGTCTACACAGGGATACCTGAGAAATTAAAGTGTTTTAACTCACTTAAGTAAATTAAACTAAGCTAAATTAAGGCTACTTTCCTAACAGCATTCCTCTGCAAAAGAGCATCTGTACCACTGTTAAATATGGTTTAACTAATCTACTTTGAACGTTAATTTGGATTCAATTTCAAGAGTGTCCCTGCATAGACAAGCCCTGAGATGTAAGTTGTGTAAAAGTGGATCCAAAAACTCTTGAAATTTGTAAAGCAGAGTCGACAAGCCTGAGGATATGTATGCATAGTATGATACATTAAAGAGCACACCTGAAGAAGGGTGGCAATATTATTCATAGATGGATAGTCAGAAGCTACCTCTTAGGAAATGAGTAGCCAAGTAACTACAGTTTGGAAAAAAACAGGGACTGTAGCATTGCCATTATCTTTAGCATAGGTCTGATAAGAAAGCAGCATGCATGTATTTGACTGTGGAGCAGCTGTAAAAGTAGCGAAGCCTTAAAAGTCCAGAGGGTGTGGGAAATGTGTAGTCACATAGGAAATGTTTAGGAAACAGTTGGAGTCTGGAGACACTGCAGTTGAAATTCATCCTGCGTAACTCTAAACAGGAAAAAAAAGGGCAAGAAAGGCCAGTGTGGCTAAGTAAGGATGTATGGGGTATGAAAAACAATGGGAAAAGATTTGCCTCTTAAGAAGAGAGTTATAAAATTAAGCAAGACATTGGATGGGAACAACTGAAGAAAACCCTTTCAATGCTGATTGTTGGGTTTCTATAAATACTTTAAGTTCATCAGAGCAGGGGTTGCCTTTGTGTTGTGTATTTGGACAGCACCTCGTACAATAGGGTCCTTGTTTGTGAATGAGGTCCCAAGGTGCTAGCACAATACAAATAATAATAATTACTAATGAGAGAGATCTTCGCAGAGCTTTGCAGTAGATTGAGCATTAAACTTGTGCAGTTGGAGACTGGGAACAGAAGCATGGGTGTAAGGGTATGGCAGATCTGGCAAACAGCCATTTTTCTAACAGCCAAATTGATGGGAAGCTAATAAGCATGCAAAATCAGATGGGATGCGAGACCAGAAAAAGGGAGTGTATGTATTTGCAGGACTGGGGCCTAAACTTGGAAAGCAGACTGCACTAACTAAACTTAGGGACTGCAGTCCCAACCTAAAACAATGCAATTTACGCAAATGAAGTCAACTTTTAGATTCAGAGGGGTAGCCATGTTAGTCTGGATCTGCACAAGCGACAAAGAGTCCTGTAGCACCTTATAGAATGCATCTGACAAAGTGGGTCTTTGCCCACAAAAGCTTATGCTCCAATACATCTGTTAGTCTATAAGGTGCTACAGGACTTTTTGTCGCTATTGTTAGATTCATTTACTGCTGTGTCAGTAGGAGAGCATCTCCTGTTGACTTCCCTTACACTTCCCAAAGACGTGGAGTGTACAAAATGATGGGAGAGTGCTCTCCCATCGATTTTAGTATATCTTCAGCAGACCCGCTTAATCGACACTCACTTCTTCGATTGCAGTGGTGCCGATCGACTCCCAAGTATAGACATATCTTCAGTGTTTTAAAAAAACACAGTCAAACAAGTTGCTAAATAGGAGAGGAGATCTCAGAACATATTTTTAGGGGCCAAGGAGGGAGGTGAGTCTGAGAAATACTGCAAGAAAATAACACTTGGGCCAAGTGATTGTTTCTTGGCAACTTCTGAGCCCCTAAAGTAACTATAAAACGCCCTTTTCCCAAGATGTACAAACATCTCTGTCTGTTGCCTTCCAAAGAGTGTATGGGGATTGAGGATGGCACAGAGAAGACTGTAGTTCCTCTGAAATCTCACAATGTGTTTGTATTTATTAGAAAAAATAGACAAATCTTTGGCTAAAAGCAGGTGGTGAGTAATGAGGGAAGATGCCCTGAATCGCACCTCAGCTATTTAATCTTGTTCCTTATGCTTTGTAATAAAAACAATCACCATGGTAACTGAAACAACTTGCTACATATGACCATATGACTCTACTCAAAGCAGCCATATGAAATGTCAGAGTTAAAGGGAATGAACATTTCTCATTAACAGCCTGACTTTTTTTCCCCCAGTTAATTCTTGATGGGTTTTTGTTTGTTTGTTTTTGCTAATTTACATTATTTTCCTCATGGTTGTGTTATGGGAGGAGCAGAAGGAAGCGAGTATCGTAGACATTTCAGTGCTCTCTTTCTGCACTATGGGATTTTGTAGCTACTGAGAGGGTCCAACATCCAGTTAAGAAAATATGCTCAGCTCTGCTAGGGAAAGAGAGCAAAAGAGAGGTATCCCACAGTGTCCTCATCTGTTCTCCATTGTAGTCTCCTGCATTTGAGCTAAATCTTTAATTTTCTTGGTACCTTTTCCAAGTCCTTGAATTCCCCTAGTGCCCCAAATGTATGTTTCTTTGATGGGATTTCTAAAACACATGTCAAATCAGGTGGGAAAGAATTCCGCCTGCTTTTAATGATGCCCCATTAGCTTGCTCATAGTAACGTAAAAGCTAAAAGGACCCTGGGAGCATGGCTGCTACTCTGCTGAAGACTTTTCAGGAAATATCTGCTGAGAGCTAAGAGAGCCCCAGTGGCCTAGTTGTGTTTTTGGCAGAGATTCCTAAATAAGATCTGTGAGTCAGACTGTCCCATGTTGTTTTTCTCTCCAGTGGACAGTCATTGTTTCTTTGGATATGTGTCGCAGGCCAACAAGTGACAGGAGCAAGTTTGCCAACAGTTTCATTTTTCAGGGGCCCTGGAGTACAATACCCCACTACACTCAACCAGAGTCACCCACTGGGCGACAAGTGGCTCTACACAGTTTAAGTAGCTCCATTACTTAACCTCTGGTTTGAGAATATTATTTTTGTAGACTTCTGATTTTCTCCAGAAGAGGTGAATGTGGGCTTTGAATCTTCAGAGAGAAATCTTGGGCCTGACTGAGAACACACTAAAATTAGTGGGAGTATTGCCTTTATTTTCAGAGAGCTTTGGATCAGGCTCTTTGTACGTTAATTTCTAGATCAGGACAATTTACACTAACACTTTTATCAATGTGCGTACTACTTGGTAGATGTAGGGGGAGTTATCATACATTGCAAAGCATTGTTAGTTTTCTTCAAAAAAGAGATGAGAGATTTTTGATTAAGTGGGTTTCTGTTTCATGGAAATTTGAACTCGCGGATGAATTTATTTATCCACAGTGCCCTATGTGGAAGTAATATATTGGATATTGATGATGTGCCAAAAGCTTCCATTGAGTTTATAATTGCACTCACTTTGTACTGCAGTAGATTCCAGTTGCAAGGCAGTGGCACTAAATGTCAGAGTCATTGTAGAGTAGAATTTCAGCCTGAATTTTACCTGCAACTGTTGCACCTAAACTGTGTTATGTGGATTGTGAACTATTCCAGAGGAGAGAGTTTTCTGTCCCCTTACAGACAGGTGTTGGGCCCAGTTCTGCATTCATTCACGTTAATGTAGTTCCAGGGACTGAGGCCCTGATACAGTGAGTGGTAGCAAATGGGTAAGCTGCTGTGCGGGATTGGAATCTTGCTCCTTCTCCCCCACCCCCACCCCCGCCCCCACCACCACCAGTGGAACTGAGAAGGGTTGGCCATTTGTCAAATAATTTTTTCCAATAGGACATTGACAAGAACATCTTGGAGTGCTTTTACACTGCCTCTCTGAGATGTTCCCTTTTGTTCATTCTTGTTGTGAATCTTTCTTTTTCACAGTGTGCCTTAGGAAATTCCCTCTTCCCACACACAACCCCCCAAAACAGAAACGTTGCCTGCATCACGAGCTTGTGAAATTCCCCGGAATGCTGGAGGGTGCATTTACATTCTTCAACTTTAATTCATTTGAAGGCAAATGAATCTTTCCGCTTTTGAATAACAATCTAAATTCTCAGTGTTGTACCTGCAGATAGATGACTTACAAGTGAACATTTGTTTTACAGCCTACAAGAACATCATCTGAAAGTATTTATTCCAGACCAGGTTCCAGTATCCCTGGCTCACCAGGCCATACTATCTATGTAAGTATATTTTGCTATTAGTAAGCCGATGCTCTCTTGACAACTAGATAAAGGATGAGATTTTCAAATTGAGGATTTTGGAAGGTCAGTTCCCATTAAAACTAATGGGATTTGGATGCCCACATCTTTGCAAATCTCAGATAGAATGTTTGCATAGTGAAGTTGTTGTAAGCTACACAGTGCCAAATTTGTTATCCCCTAGTTGATGTGGCTATCAAGTGTAGCACATGGTGTACTAGATTGCTTTGTGAAAACTGAGAATCCAGAGCCTTATTTCCCTTCTAGGAGGTTTAAATAAAAAAAAAAAAGCCCAGGGGCAAAAGGGCTAAAACCTCAAAACAGCTACAGGTTGAATCTCTCAAGATCAGCACTCTCTGGTCTGGCAACATCCATGATCCAGCGTGATTTTAGTTAGCCGGGTGTCCGCTATCATGGGTGTGGCCAAGTTTCCTGCGGTCCAATAAAGTTTGTTTACAGCCACCAGTCCTGGCTCTGTTTTCTGTGCCATTATTTAGCTCTAATTACCCCTAAATGTCTTCCACGAGCCCAGTAAGCAGTGGGAGTGTTGGTAATGCTGCTAGACAATATTGACCTTCTGTGGTTCAGCAAATTCTCTGGTTCAGCATCTATCAGGCTCCGAGGGTGCAGGACTAGAGAGATTCAACCTGTACTGCATGACAGAGTGTTGTGTGTGCACCACTACTCCCTCTCCTGGCCAGGATTAGAAAGCCCAGTACTGTGTGTAATAGGCTTTCTGCTGTTAGAGTAACTCGCAGTAGGAGAGTCTTTGTTTTTCCTTCTGGTAGCTGGCCTACATAAGAAGTTTATAGTGTGCTACTGCTTCCTCAGAGGAACTTGTTTAGCCCAACTGCATTTGGTGCTGGGGTCTCAGGTTCCAGGCTCAACAACAGCCCAAGCTGGGTCAGTTGCATTCATAGATAATGCAAATTCATCTTTGTCCCAAAGGAGAGGGGCCTGTGGTACTAGGATAAGATAGTTTGGAGGAAAGGGCCAAAGCTTATAGAAATGAGATGAACTCTGCCCATTCCCATAGTTTATAGTTATCCCCTGATTGCTTACACACCTGTTAATAGGCTCATAGTCACCAAAGGCTGTGGGCTTCTTCTGACAGTCATTTAATGTTGCAGAGAGCATTTCGCAGTGTTGTAGAGTAACTTGCTTTGCTATACTTTGGCATTTCTGTGACATTTCCTGTATCTTGGGCTTGTTTTCACTAGAAAGATTTGCCACTTAAGTTATACTGGCATAGTTAAAGGAGGAACCCCTGCTCCCCAGTGTGGGTGCAGTTACACGAGTAAAAAAGTGATTCTACCAGTATAGCTTATTCCATTCAGGAAGTAAAATAAAGCCATATTGGTATCAGGCCTCATTATTCTGATATAACTGTGTTCTGATATAACTAGGGGTTCATTATGTAGGACGTTCCTGTACTTCTCAGCAGTCCCTGTAGGAATATTGCGACGGAGGTTCTAAAATGCAGCATTTAAAGTGCAGCATTTTGTGGCTCTAATTCAAAGGATTGCATGGGAACTGCCATGCCAAGTAGATTGTAATGGGTAGCTAGATGCTATACAGCTGTGAAAATTTGTGTCTGTGTTTAGTGTGGGTGAAAATAAACCTGGGTAGAAACTGACCAACCTAATTTTACAGTTCAGCTTAGTGAAATGCAAAAGGTATAAACTCAGCATAGGAGATGAAAAGGAAATTAGATGTTTAAAGCTCATCCAGTTTCAATAATTCAAGCTGCTTGCATAATGCAGGTAAGAACTTGTGATGTGTGGTTTTTTTGTGGGTTTTTTTAATCTCAGTATTCTCCCTTTAACCCAAGTAATGTAAAAACAAATGACATTTTTTGGTGTATCACATTACAGCACTTTCCTTCTTCAGATTAGTAAATAAGCAGCTCTCTTTGGAGCTCATTTCCAAAGTTGGCCCTTCAGCTGCAAACAAGCCATGAAATCGCACTATGGAATGGATGTCAAAGGCTGTGTCTACACTGGCTGCTTGAATTTCCGCAAAAGCACTGACGATCTCATGTAAGATTGTCAGTGCTCTTGCAGAAATACTATGCTGCTCCCGTTCGGGCAAAAGTCTTTTTCCGAAAAACTTTTGCGCAAAAGGGCCAGTGTAGACAGCAGAAATTTGTTTTCCGCAAAAAAGCCCCGATTGCGAAAATGGCGATTGGGACTTTTTTGCGGAAAAGCGTCCTGCCAATCTAGACACGCTTTTCCGAAAATGCTTTTAATGGAAAACTTTTCCATTGAAAGCATTACTGGAAAATCATGCCAGTGTAGATGTAGCCATAGTGTTTAACGCCTAATCAGCATCTACTAGTCAGGCTGGCTGATACTATGATGATAGGTGCCAAATCAAAATGTAAATAGGAGTACCTCTACACTGCACAGCTATTTCAGGATACCAGAGGTATCCCGAGATCGCTATCCTGCATCTACACAAGCCGCCCATTATTTCGAAATATTTTTCAAAATAACAGGCGTGCTATTTCGGCATCCCGACAACCCTCGTTCCACAAGGGTTAATGGATGTCTTGAAGTACCACGTTATTTTGAAATTTGGCACTGTATAGACACGCCAAATTTCAAAATAAACTATTTCAAAATAGATTCAAAATAAGATACACAATTTGCACTACGCAAATTGCGTATCTTATTTTGAATCTATTTTGAAATAGTTTATCTTATTTTGAGTATACAGCACTGTGTAGACGCATCCTAAGTGGGGATAGTTCTGAAGACATGACATATCATTTTGTGGCTATGTTTTGCAAGCTGGAGTCTTGTTTGCCTTCTATTTCATTTTAGGGTGTTCTTTGCTCTAATATAATAAAGATGGAAGGGGCTTTCCATCTTCAGAATGCTATATGCAATCCTCTCAACATCTGTGTGACCTGGGAAGCCAGTGGTGTTTATACATGTGTTGCAGGTTGGGGAAAGCCAAAGCAGAAAGGTGAAGTGAATTGCCCAAGGTCATTCAGTGAGTCATTTGCAGAGTTGGGGTTTCAAACTGAGGACTATGACCCACTAGCTCCTATGTTTAATCTATTTAGACCATGCTGCTTCTTGCCTAAACTCTCTAAAAAATAATTCTGTGTATCAGCGGATGCAAAATCAAGTGTCAAGAAGGGTTTAAGTGAAAGAAAACTCCCCTAAAGCATGAATTGTGTAAAAATAGAAATTACTAGTGCATTTGTGTGTGTTAATTTATCTTCTGTCTTTGACCTTCAGGCAAAAGTAGACAATGAGATCCTTGATTACAAGGATTTAGCAGCTATTCCCAAAGTCAAGGCCATTTATGACATTGAACGTCCAGACCTAATTACTTATGAGCCATTCTACACTTCTGCCTCCGAGGACAGACAGGAGAGACAGAGTCTTGGAGAGGTAATGAATTCATGAGCGACCCGTTCTGTTTTACGCTATTATTCAAAGCCAGCTACGCTTCTATCCTCTTTCAAAACAGTTTGTAACCAACGCTATTCAGTTCTGTTGTTGCTGCTGTTCAGTCCAAGTGCTTGCATCTATCTGATCTGTGAGTAAAGGAAGAAATTGTAGTGTTGACTCATACTTCATATCTCATCATTGGGCCAGCTGCAGAAATAAGTGTACGGCTGCTCTGTATCTCTGACCTTCCGCTAACACCAGTAACTAATTAAAGTGTGTGTGGGGGGGGGGGTTCCTTTATTCATCTGTGTTTGTAACTGACATTAACTCTTTGATGGCTGCTTCCAAGATTACTGCATGAGGCAAACACCACTCTGGTACTGTGTCACAAGCCAGGAATGGCTCACTTTAAACCCCTGAAGTTCCTAGTGCATCGCCAGGACTCTAAATGAATATCACAGTATTGTGTGCAATGGAAGGGTTAACAACACTGGGTCTTCAGCGTGCATATCTCATGGGGAAATCAAGGTTCCATGCATTTTTCCAGGTATGGAATAGATCCAGATGAGGTGCTACATAGAAATATCCAGGATGATGTGTTGGCTTGCTCGATAGAAGCTTTAATTGCAGTATCTGCCATTTGATAATAAGCCTTATATCCTGCCTCAATAAGAACAAGCATTTGGTCTCTCTCTTCTGAAAGTTGTGCTTTAAAGGGATTGCTTGTCAGATTGCAGGTTTCTTTCTCTTCCTCCAGGTGGACTTCCCTGCTCATAAAGGCACATTGCTGGGATGGCCATCCCAAGTCCCAGTACATTTGATTCTAAGTAGATTGATCATTTCAGGCCTCCTTAGGGCATAAAAGGCCCTTTCAGAAATGAAGATCTAAACCGGGGTGAGGAACCTAAGGCCAGCTTACCTGGATCCATCCGCCCCGGGCTCGGGGCTCTCACCCTTGCATTGGGAATCCTGCACTGGCACTCCACCCGACCTCCATCCTACCGCAGGGCTGGAACACACAAAATCTACTAGCCTGCGCCCTCCTAGGCTCTAGTGTGTGAGGGGAATGTGGGAAGTGTCTTTCTCCTTGTCAGTTAGGGGCCATGTCAGTGAGGTGCGGTTTTCTCTGTCTGTCTCTCTCTCTCTCTCTCTCTCTCTCTCTCTCTCTCTCTCTCTCTTTCTCTATGTGTGTTTTCTTCTCACTTGCGTGTGGCCCCTGACTGATTTTTCTGTGGGTCAGTATCCTCCAACCCCAAAAAGGTTCCCCACCCCTGATCTAAACAGATAGTGGGCCAAATCTGCTCTGTTCCACTGGGTGTAACTGAGAGCAGAATTTGGCCCACTCGTTTGGACAACCTCAGAGCCTTAGGAGGAGCCAACCTTCTACAACCAAGCAAATTGTGTGTGTGTTCGGTGTACATGGATGCTGCCTTCACAGCAGTCTTTATGCCAGCCTTTGTCAGAGCATCTATTTCTTCCTCTAACAATATGGAAGAAATTAGCCCGAACTGAGCCTTATTTTTAAGTGTGGAAAAAAGGGGTGGGAAGGAGAGATGACATAAATCATTCCTTTTTGGGGAGACTTTTTTTCAGAGGTGGCGTTTGGGCACCCAGCTCCATGTCTTTGAAATTCTGCTCCATTAACAAACCCGTCTGCTGCCTAGTGAATAGGAAGCTGGAAAATGCAGGCTATTGTCCCTAGGGACTCTTACCATTGTACTGGCCATTTGCATAGTTTATAGGAGCTGTTCTCTTCCTCTGTGTGGGCCTTTAAACTACAGCAACAGTTGAGGGTGCGGGGGACTGCACAGCTCAGGACTGCACTGCACAGAGCTTTTTCACTTCTAATCCAAGTGTGCGGTGAATCTGACTGAGGGCTAATACAGGTCAGTGTGAAATGAATTGGTGGTTTCTGACCAGACCCCAGCTGACAGGAGCGCTCCTTGCAAAAACTGCCATCAAAATCAACATCAGACTGCCCCCTGCTAGCCACAGAAGAGAGACCTGGATGGACAAGGGAAAATGAAGTTCCCGTTCCTTTTGCAGGGGGAGGCATCTGGCCACCTTTGATGCTCTTTGACAAAGCAGCATGGTGGAAACTTGTTTGCAGCCCTCATGTGGTACTTGTTCTGTTGATAAATAAGAGGCTTCAGAGACATCTCTTCAACCCAATGCCTCAGCAGCACTAAATTCACTTGCATTTTTGAAAAAGCAAAGTAAAATAAAATCTACAGGACTAGGGAGGCAGTATTGGCTAGTGGCTAGAGTACTAGATGGGGAGTCAGAAGGCCTGGGTTCTGCCACTGACTTCTGCATGACCTTGGGCAAATCGCTTCACTCTTTGTGCCTCTCTTTCTCTTCCCAGCCCTTGTCTGTCTTTGCTCTTCAAACCGAAAGTGCTTCAGGGTAGGCCCCATCTCTTGCTCTGTGTTAGTACATTGTCAAATGCAATAAGACACCATTCTTGACCAGGGCCTTTAGGTAGTAGTGTTAAATCGCTGTTGTTAAGAAATAAGATACATACAGACATGGAGAGGAATTGCACTCTGCATGGGAAAAATAAGTTTACACTCTATGGGCATGTCTATGCTAGGAAATTATTTCGAAATAACTTATTTTGAAATAACTCCCGAAATCATAATTTTGAAATGGGGTGTCCACACTAGGGGGAAGCCTCGAAATTAGTCCAAGGCAGGTTATCTTAATGTGGACATGCTACCTCAACTTAGAACCCCAGGAAGCACTGGGGAGTAGTTAGCTGGAATTAGTCTAGGGAGTAGTTATTTCAAAATAGTGGCAGCAGAGAATCCACACTGCCACAATTTTGGAATAACTATTATTCCTCGTGGAAAGCAGGAGTTATTTCAAAATAACCAGCCTGTTGTTTTGAAGAAATGGGCTTGGTAGTATGGACGCTCCACTTGTTATTTCTAAGTAACTCCCTAGCGTAAACAGGGCTATATGTAATCTCATGAAGCGTATTTCCAATCAACTATATCTCTCTCTTCATGCGGTGTTTGGATTGGATTTGTCTATTTTAGTAATCTGGAAATGTCATGCAAATGTGTAAACAAAGATTGTTTAGAATATAAATCAGTCTTCAATTAATTAACCTTCTTAAAATGTCATAGACATAAGTCTAGTGTACTGGCCTTTATTCATTCAGGACTAAAGACTGTGGTACTTTAACTGAGTATGCGTCCCATTGATTTCATTTAGAATTGTGCTCAATTAAGGACAGCATTCAGCTTTAAGGAAGACATGATGTGCACTGGTGTATCAGTGACATGCCCTTAAATGAAGGTTGACAAACATTACACTTCCAAGATGTGTGTCATCACATTGCATTGGTGAATTTCATTTTCCATGCAGCTTTATATGCTTTGGGCACAGTAAATATTTTCAGACAGATCTTCTGGGTAGTGAAAACATATTGATCAATACTAACAACTACAAACTCTATCAATATTTGACACAGAACAGCTAATGAAATTAAACATGCTAAGTTGACTTTAGGATTTAGCTGTGATAAATACGCGTTTACATTGAAATCTACATTCAGTCAAAGCTGTTTACTGGAGTGATTGTGCTAAGCACATAGCATTATGCATTTCTGACTACAACATACACCATGTTACTTATTACTCATATTCCTAATATATTGCCAACAACAAGAAGAGAAACTAAAAGAGGTGGGTTGTGATGGTCATTAATGCAACATCATAACTCAGCTTTTAAAAAGGAGCTCAAAGGCAATTTCTCTAATTCATGACAGTCTATTAAAGAGTCATTTAGCTGAGTTCCCTTCCTTTGCTGCTGGGTGACATTGCATGCTGACATTAAAGGTCCATGGGATAGCCTTTCAAGATGCTTCTTTCACAAAGAATTCCTCAGTTGTCCATGTACAATGCCACAGGGAGGCTTTTTCTGAGTATGGGTCTGATTTTGCAACCCTGAAATTATTGGGCATTTTGTGCTTGATGTCAGTAGATGCAGGATTAAGCCCCGTTCAGGACCATATTCTCAAGCGCTCAGTACCCATTTAGGTACTGTACCTAACAAAGTGGTCATATTCCCAAAAAGAGTGCAGTCTGCTGTGGGGAAAAGCTCTCTTGTAAATCTAGCCTGTAACAGCAGCCACTTTCCCTCTCAGATCTTGTCTATGCTTAAAAGTGTAATGTGCAGCCATGGCACCACTCTATGTAAACCACCCCCAGGAGGAGGGCAGTAACAGCACTGGGAACATGGCTCTGATACAAAGGCAGCAGTGCAGGGCAGCAGCCAGCTCCCTGGGAGTGAGACCAGCAGGCGGGAGCTGTTATGCGCACATTGGCTTCTGGGGACCCAGCTGCTCCCCTGTGCTGCAAGTGCATATAACCATGTAACTGCTGAGATTTTCAGCAGTTCACACAATTGCCCACTTCTTAACACCCGTAGTTCACACTGGCGCTTTACATTGCTGTAAGTTGCTGCACTCAGGGGGAGCTCACCACTGAACCAGAAAGTAAAGTTCTGTAAAGTGCCGGTGTAGACTTAGCCTTAGTCACTGCATTATCACTATCTAAGGCATCGTTAATGCTGGGTCTACACATGATGCCATTGTGAAACATGTGGTTGCCATGGTTGGTGGGTAATGCATTATTTTTCTTGGCTTTGGGGTGTTCGTTGACAAGGGCTGTCCAAGGAAGCTGTGGTCCGTCATAGTTTGTAAGTAATAAATCAGGTCTCTGGGCACACTCTGAATCAGCTCTGTTCCTCTCTGTTGATTTGTTGCATGTGCCTTTTAACCTGACATTATAAAGATAAAATATGAGAGCCTTGCATTCACCTGATGTTGTGCTTTAATCAGTTTTGTAATGCATCTTGTAATGGGCTGTATTTTTTCAACATCCACTTGATACAATTAAAATAAAATAATTTGCTACCATCCCTTCAGAAAGGTGGTCCTCTTCTGCCACAGCCCAGTGGGGGTTATTGCTGTGCGGGTTGAAGATATAGGAGTTTTGCTGAGTCCTGCAACCAAAATCCCCTGTTTGGCACTTACCCATGAATGTTTTGCTGTGTAATAGAACGTCTTGGTATTTGTCATCCATCCCTCATGTTTCTTTGCAATGCAGCTTTATCAGACTGAGTTTTTCTCCCCAAGTTGTACAGAAACCTTGTCAAAATAAACAGCACCAAAGTCAGTCACCTCAGAGAAGGTGCATGGAGGTGGAGAGAGCACATGGAACTTTTTGTCTTGCAAAAGATTCAAACACAAGTTTGCTAGCCCCAGACCTAAGGATACAGATAATTGACTCTGCCCGCTTCCTGCATTAGCCTGTGAAGCTGGGTGCTCACTGCTCAGAATTTAGGGAGCCTTTTTCAGGAAGAAATACTCTGCAGCAGTAGAGCAGATAAAATGCAATTGCAGCTGCTCTGCCCCCTTATTTTTTTTCTTTGAGGTTCCGGGGAACAATATAGGGTAGCAATAGACATTCTTCCTTTTAACCCATTTTAAAAATTGATATAATAGTCTCTCTAAACCAGATGGGGAACCTCAGACCCAGGGGCCAGATGTGGCACTGGCTTGCCTGGATGCAGCCCCTGAGACTCAGGGCCCCTCCAACATTGGAGAGCCTGTGCTGGCTCTCCAGACCCACTGCTACTCACCGCAGGGCTGGTGCCCACAAAATCTCTTAGCTTGGGTGCTAGAAGGGGAGGGGAAGGTGGGGAGTGTCTTTCTTCTCAGTCGGGGGCCACGTCCGAGAGGGGTTTTTTTTGGGGGGGGGGGGTTGTTTCTCACTTGTGTGCGGCCTGCCAACTGATTTTTCTATCGGTCAGTGGCTCCCACCCAAAAAGGTTCCCACCCCTGCTCTAAACTATCCAGTTTATTTCTTGATAAATCCCTGTTCTGTGTCTTTAGAAGTCTCATTGGGGTAGCTGTGGTAGCGTGTATCTGTAACAACAACAAGGAGTCCTGTGACACCTTAGAGACTAACAGATTTATTGGGGCATTTATTCTGCCCTAATAAATATGTTAGTCACTAAAGTGCCACAGAACTCCTTCTTGTTTTTGTGTCTTTAAAAATCTGCAATAGAAAAAGTTTTCGCATAGCGCCATCTACTGGAAGACAACCAGACCAATAGTTTAGTGACAGTGGCTACAGTAGTTAGTTGGGAAGTGAAGGTAAACTCAGAATAATATGAAGTAATGTGGGCATTAATTTGTTAACATAATAGATACACAGGTAGGAGGAAATACTTCTGTAATATATAGTGATAAGGTTTGTTCCAGGGTGTGTATATATATACACATCTGAGCTGAACTTTGAAGATGTTTGTAAGAGTTGCAAATTTTCAAGCTATGCAAAATCCGTAAGTTCACAATTTCTCTGCTACTGCTCTTCCTTGCTTGGTGTGGGAATTGGGTCTCTTGGCTTTTGGTGAATTAATTATTTTGGAAGGTTGCATTACATGCTGCTTCCTGTGACCAAAGGGAGTCGTGAGGCTCTGTGACTGCAGAGCCGGTAAGTAAACAAACTGGAGCCACCCGGTAGCAGTTCTCAGGGCATGTCTATACTAGAAAATTATTTCAAAGTAACTTATTGTGAAATAACTCCTGAAATAACTATTTTGAAATAGGGTGTCCACACTACAGGGAAGCCACTACAGGTAGGCTCCCTTAATGTGGACATGCTACCTTGACTTAGAGCCCCAGTAAGCACTGGGGAGTAATGACTTTGACTGACTCTGGGGAGTAGTTATTTAGAAATAGCAGCAGTAGGACATCCACTCTACGGCTATTTTGAAAGTTTTTTTTAAATAAGCATTATTCCTTGTGGAAAGCAGGAGTTGTTGTTTTGAAATAACCAGCCTGGTAGTGTGGACACTCTGTTTATTTCAAAATAAGGGGAGTTACTTTTAAATAACTCCCTAGGGTAGACCAGGGCTCAGAGTGGATTTGTGGGCCACTTTGGAGACACTGATGTAGCCTTTTAATTTTCATCTTACAGTTACATTATAGTTGTTGCTGTTAGATGGTTCAAATATGTCATTACAGGATATTTAATTAAAGTAATCACACTTGCTTTTTGGTGGCCAGAAACTTAAGCTGCGTCAGAGCCCAGGCCCTGGGTGGCATGGAGAAAACCCAGCTTTGGAGCTAAAATGGCCCCAGTTACTTCTATGTTGTTGTCTAAACACACCTAGATGTGTTGAAATCAGCATTTGCTGGCAAAGAGGAGCAACACTGTTTCTGTAACATTCTTTCTTTCGTGTCTTGCAGTCTCCAAGGACGCTGTCTCCCACCCCGTCGGCAGAAGTAAGTCTCATGGAGCCCTCTGGGGCAATGTGTCACTATTGCTAGAATTATTGCTGCCTGGAAGCGCAGTTATTAATCGTTCTAGGCAGCCCAAGTCTAGTGGTTATTTACATAGTATAATTTTTCTGATGATTGAAAATACAGGAAAATCCAAAGAGAGGCCATGTAGTGCTATCTATCAGAGTGCTATGGAGGATGAAGCCACTGCAGGGTTTGATGTCTGCAAAGCGGAGGCATTTATCAAAGTCTATACAGCAAAGGTCACTTCTATGAATTCTTTGTTGTGGCGAATAGATCAGGACCAAATCAGGAGCTGTACTAATTTGCAGCAGCTGAAGATCTGTCCCTAAGCATCTGGAACATTGCTTATACTTACAATCTTTGTGAGAAAACATTACTGTGGCATTCCTCTAGGGGGGGACTGTGAACATCATAGTGACACAAAGAAAATGTAAAGACACTCGTAAGATTTTAGTGGATGCCATTATATATACATTTTCACATGTTTTGCCTCCCCCCCCCCCCAAGTAAAATGTACATTGACCACCTCTGCATGCTTCAGTTTCTACAGTAATTTTATGAACATGCTTATGGTCTTCAAAAAGTATGCTGCCAGAAGGTTGTTTGGGTTTTTTTAGGTTCCAAGATTTACAAAAGTGACCAGTGATCTTGAGTGCCTCAATTTTTGGGTTGTTACTTGAGAAACATTGAAAAGGGCCTAATTTTTAGACAATTGTGGCTTAGCACTTTCTGAAAAATAGGTCATCTTAAGGATGAAATATCCCAAATCACTAGTCAATTATGAAAGTTGAGGCTTACGTATTAGTTACCAGAATTCAGCCTGAAAGTCAAATGGGATTGCAAGACTCTAGAACTTAGTTGTCAGGACTCTACAGTGATGGATTTTGTGAGAGACTATGTGATGAACAGATAGATAGAACTGTCGGATAATGAAACAGATATTACAATGAAAGGATGTTATTCCTTTAGCAGGTTCCATTGATATCTTCAGAGCATTGAAAGTCACATAGTTGGAAAGTTGTCTGAAGTTCACTTAAACATTTTAGTAGTTGTAGCATTAGTATTAATGCTTCTAATACTTCTTATTCTTCAGGGTTATCAGGATGTTCGTGATCGGATGATTCAAAGGTCAACTAGTCAGGGCTCTATTAGTTCTCCAGTGTACAGTCGACACAGCTACACACCCACAATGTCACGCTCCCCTCAGCATTTCCATAGACCTGGTAAGGGTAACTGCGTCAGTGATTTAGAGTTTGAAGCCTTGTGTTTCCTTATTATGTTATTTAGTGAAATAGAGAAGAAACTATCAATCTTTTAGCATTGAAAACTGGCTGCAGATTTTAAAATGCTCATGTCTATTTATAAAATACAGGACTATGTAGCACTTTAAGACTAACAAGATGGTTTATTAGATGATGAGCTTTCGTGGGCCAGAGCAAAGCCTCAGAGGCGCGGCACCCCGCCGCCGCTGCCGCTTTGCTCCCGGTGCCTCTGGTCTGCTGGGGACTGTCTCCAGCAGACCAGGGACACCTGGAGCAAAGCCGGGGAGGTGGAGGGGTCCCACGCCTCTGAGGCTTTGCTGTGGCAAAGCCGGGGAGGCGCGGCATCCTGCCGCCGCTGCGGCTTTGCTCCAGGTGTCCCTGGTCTCCTGGGGGGAGGGGGGGTGCAGCTAGTGCCCCCCCCCCCCCCCAGCAGACCAAGGAGACGTGGAGCAAAGCTCCCGGCTTGTGGTAGAACAGGTGGGGCGCTGCCGGTTGGTCCCGCAGCACCGCTCCTTGGCGCTACTGGACCAACCCGGCAGCACCCCAGCTGCTCTGCCCCAGGCGTCCTCAAGTCAGCCACTGCTGAAACTGACCAGTGGCTGACTACAGAAAGCCCCTGCCCCGGGGCTTCCTGGAATCAGCCACTGATCAGTTTCAGCAGCAGCTGACTTGGGGATGCCTGGGTTTCTTAAGTTGAATCTGTATGTAAGTCAGAACTGGCGTCCAGATTCAGCCACTGTTGAAACTGATCAGTTTCAGCAGCGGCTGAATCTGGACGCCAGTTCCGACTTACATACAGATTCAACTTAAGAACAAACCTACAGTCCCTATCTTGTACGTAACCCGAGGACTGTCTGTATTTGCCAGACAGAATTTATGAATTAAAAGCCTAGTCAGTTGCCAAGGACTACATTTAAATAATTATGAACCTAAGCTAGTTGCATGTACAAAATAGTCAAGTATACATACTGCTTCAGGGTCCCAATGCATTTATAATTGTTGATTATATTTATGACATTTATACATATTTTTGCGTTAGGAATTTTGTTCAAATGTGAGTACAAAGGTTATTTTAACACTCCTCCAGATCTGATAAGACTTCACTTCATATTGATGAAATAAATCTTTGTAATGAGGTTTTAAATTAAGCAATGCATTCATACAACTGATTACCCAGCAGCAAATGGTTGGAATACTAAAAAGCCATATGTAGTAGGAGCTGTATTTTTAAAAGTAGAAATCCATGAAAGAATGAGTGTATAGCATTTGAATGACTTAATTGTCTTCTTGTGATGGAGAGTTGAAAACTGCTATTAAAAAAATATAAAAAAATATAAAAAAATATTTCATGTTAAGAACATAATTTCATGATGTGGGAGAGAAAGTCAACATCGTATGTTACAAAATGCTCAGAACATGATGGTGCTGTTTTAAGATGTGTACTGTAGCTAAAACCAAATGAGGCTAACAAACTATGAAAAAGCTGCAAACTTCTGTTTAGTGCTATCGGATCTCTTAAGGTTTTTCACATCTTGTGTTTGCTTTTCACAGATCTGGACAAATCTAGGCTTTATTCCAAAGTGTACTGCGACACCGAGTCTCATTGTTTCAGTTTTTAAAAATGCCATATGTTTGTGTCAAGTACTTTCCTGTGGAACAATCTTTCTGTTACACGTTCCCCAGCAATCCTTCAGTATAGAGATGAGCTCAAGCCCCAGAGTTTTTATGCAAATCTAAAATCTGCCAAAGTTTGTGCAGCACAGAATTTTGGAGGATTTTGTGTCCGGTCATAGCTACTTTTATCACATTTTTGTCTCATTTCCCAAGAAATCTGTATTATTCACTTGTTTCTGTTTTATACATAATACCATTTTCCTTTAGCGTTCTCAATTTTTATCTTCCAAACATGCTTTGAACTAATCATTTGTAATACTATGCAATTTTCACCCAGCATTACTGGGGGTTGATCAATTAAAGCAATACCTATTTCATAACCTTATTATTGGCAAGAACACATACTTTTTTTGTATGATTAAACCGAGTTCCCCTTAAATAATTTCTTGCTTTGTCTGGCTCCAGGGCAACCCTTGAGAAAGAAGTGGACCACTTTAAAGTAGTCCCTTTTAGTTTACACTGCCAGTGCATTACATTTCTTTAAGCAATTCATGCATTATGCTTTTGCAAAAGTTTGCAGGCTTTTTTTCCTCCCTGCCTCAGCTGCCCTTTGGAATGTCTTACAATAGGTGACATTTTGCATGCTTCTGGACTGCTGCTGTTTGGGTAGACACTTATCAAATTAGCTGTTTTCTAAATGAATTTGGATTCAGAGTTTGTGATGTTTGCATGAGGATAGCAGGCTAATTTCTGGGAAATCAGTAGCTCTGAATGTCAGAGAATATTGTTCTAAATGGGATGTATAAATCTGAGCCTGTTTTCAAATACTTCCTATAACTTTGCCTTATATTTTTAAACCCTGATGTTACTTTAATCTTTTGTCTTCCTACCTTTCAGACTCCCAATTGTTCTGTAGTTTTTCCTTGTGAAGTCTCTTTTCCTGCCTTTCTTATTTTTTGTTTTTTCTTTGTTTTTATTTTGTCCTGCCCCATGATTCCTTGCTGCTGAAGAGCTGCTGTCTACTGGTGTGCAACGGTGGTCACACCTGCACACTAGCAGTCAAAGCTCCACCCACAATGACTCCCGTCCTAACTCCCCATTCCGACACCACTTCATTCCCCATGTCAAAGGTAAGGAGCCAGGCCTTTCCAGCTAGTACCCTATGGAATGGAGATTTATTAGCATTTGGACAAAGCTAATAAGGTGCATCTCCATAAGGTGGCCATTGGCTGTGTAGTTCCCAGCATGCCTCACAATGTGTCATTTCACTTACAACAGTGTTAGACTGACATAGCATCTTCTCTTTGAGGAAATATGTCATTTCTAAGGGCCCTAGTTAAAGCGCCAGAAAGTATATTGCATGTCATAAATATAAAGGAAAGCATTATCATCAAACACTTAGAAAAGAAACGGGCTGAATTTTTCTTATTTCCACATCCGCCTGTAATCCATATTGGACTGATCATGTCCAATTTAATTCTTATTAATTTTAGATCCTTAAAATATAAATATGTAAGTCAAAAATATCCCGCTAATATTGCCTGGATGAAGATCAGCCAACTAAGAATACTAAATCAAAAGCTTTTACATCATGCAAAGAGCAGTGGCAACAAGAAAACTCATCACTGTTAATTATGGAGGGCACTGTTTACTGTCTGACCAAATGTTAAAATCTTTCTTTTTAATCTGAAATTGTTCAAACTTTCTTCTATTGATTTTTTTTGAGGGGGTGGGAATTTGTCATCTTTGCTTTCCTCCCCTTTAGCGTGCTCATTTCAGATACTAACCTCTATTTCTGCTTCTTGCCGACTGTGGAAGTTGTATTTTATTTTCATTTTTACTGGAGCAGAGGCCAGCTGGAACTCTCATTTCCCCAGCATTCTGGTGAAATGGAGAGTGTCGGTTGGGTGAGAAGGTTGCAATTTACATTAGTTGTGAGAGCTCAGGAAAGAGTCAGTAGCTTGAGCTAAGGATATTTTATATTCCAGTACTAGCAACAAACGTGGACATCATTGGCGTTACCAATAAAAGAATTGCAAACAGATTGTTGCCCTGGTCTTTCAAGTAATGCTAATAGAGTTCAACCGTCTATTTCCCTCAAACACTCAGGTCACTGTTACTTGTTCTGGTCCTTGTATTTTTATAGGTATTTTTATTAGTACGCACTTCCAACCCATTCCTTCCGATTCTTTTGTCACAGGAAGATAGTTCACTTTGTACTTGAAACATGGGGACCCTTAAAAATAGATGCACTGCTCATTTCAGCATGCAGTTGATCCATAAACTTTGCAATTTCAACATTCTTTTGCTATAAATCTAAATAAATGCTCAAACTCCTCCCAGTGGCATTTATATCCCTTTCCCATTGCTGTTAAAAGAACAGCTTTTTCAACAGATAACACGGGAAAACTCTGTTCAGATTCCTTCTCACTTATTTCAATAAGGCCGTTGGGGATTAAATCTGTGGATCACCTGTCAATCCAAATTACTAAATGGGAATTCAGGGAAAGACCATATTTTGTATAAGGTAAATTAGTAGTTTAAAAAAAAGAGAAGATTCCACCATTGTATCAAGAGATTTTGTATGAAGAACTTTGGCTTAAGTAATATTCACTGAGCTAGAGTCTGAACTGGTATAAATCAGCATCAGAGGTTCTGAGAGATTTTGCCAGGCCCCTGAGCAAGGTGAAAGGGAGGGGCTCCACACTTCCAGAAGGGGCAGGGTCTCAGGTGGAAGGGGCAGCGCTGGAGCAGCCAGCTCTCTGCACCTCTGTCGCCCTCCCCTATCCCTTCCATCTGATTCCCCGCCCCTTCCAGTGTTCAGGCATGTTGTGCATCTGGAAACAGGAACCCACTTTATTTTGGATCAGTTAGAGATAAAAAAATGAAATTAAAATTGAAACAAAGTGCCGTATCTCTGGCTGATGTAAATCAATATAACTCCAATGCTAGCCTAGGCTAAGCTATGCTGATCAGGTCTGCCATTGGGGTGGGGAGGTTCCCCCCCCAGGACTGAGCCCATCCTCAGTAGTTAGAAGCATGGGAAAAAGGGTACAAATTATTTACAAAGCTCAAGGTACCACTGAATACTACAGCACAGGGCTACAGTTCTACTTTGCAGTGGGCCTCCTGTCTCACCGGTGTAAATCCACTGAAGTCAATGGAATTACATTGTAAAGCCAATATAAGTGAAGGGAGGTATAATCCTGATTCACTGTGCATGATTGACTTAATACAGTCTGTGCAGGTAGGTCATTATATCTAAAGCATAAGGCTTTACCCTTGCAAGCTGTATTCCAGTTGGTCAAGAATGTAACTGGTCATGTGAAATCTTAAATTAATGAAATCCAAGCATCAGACAAGCCAGGATTCATAACGGGGGTTAAATTAATGATGTAAATTATCCCTTTTGATCCTTAACTGATGATAAGTATTGGCTGAGGCTGTAAAAGGCTCATGATGACAGACATTTTTTTCATTAAATAGAATCCGGTGGCACATGTGTAATCTCTCTAAAGCAGGGGTGGGCAATAATTTTTGCAGGAGGGCCACTCCATGAATTTTGATAAGTTATCACGGACTGCATATTTCTACTATATTAATAGAGGAGATGTGGAGTCTGGGAGGGAATTTGGGTGCAGGTTCTGCAAACTTTTCTCTCTCAAACAGAAGTTGGTCCAAAAAAAGATATTCCCTTTCCCATCTTGTCTCTGTAACATAAGGAACCCTAAAATGATGTAACTTAGACACCGACAAGTCAGAAGGTGTGCATTTTCTCTTCTTTCATTTCCCATTATCCGGTTACCCGTAAGGGTGATGTTTATGGGTAACCAGTTAACCAATGGCCTGGCCATGTTGGAGCAGCCTCCCACACACAACGCAGGTGGGGGCTGCTCCAGCCTGGCCTGGGCCCACTGCACTGCAGGCAGGGGGCTGCTCCAAACTTAACTGGTTAAACCTAATGTTTAACTGGTTAACGTTTTAAATGATGATTAACATCTCTAATTTCCAACTCCGTATTTGATAGCACTCCTGGCGTATGCATTATGCCAGCATAGACTCATTTAAGCCAGGTCTACATTTATAAAATGTAACTGTTAAGACTTGTGAATCTTTATAGACCTAGTCATGCCGGTAAAAGCCCTAGTGTTACACAGTTCTGGCTCACGCCGGGTCTGGGAGCTCAGACTCCCTTCTACCAGACAGGGGCTGCTGCCACTCCATGCTGCTGCCTCTGTATTGGAAGCAGCCGTGTGGAGTGACAGGCAGCCAGTCTGCATGGGAAGCTGGTTTTTAAACTGGCTTTCTTCATGGGCGAGGTCCCGTGGCATGCCACACTGCTGCCTCAGATACAAAGGCAGCAACACAGTGTGGTAGGAAGCTTCTTGGGAGTGGGGTCGGCGCACACTGGCTGCTGACCCCACCCCTGGGGACTATGGAATAGTCGAGTAACCAATAAGAGTTTGTGAGGTTAAATGACTATTCAGTTAACTGATATTTAACATTCCTACTTCACATGTGAAGCAGAGGCCAGAAATACCTACCCGTTGCTGAACGATGGCTCCCAACAGCCTGAGGAGTGCTGTAAACTGGTGGGAGTTGTCTGGTATTGTCAGTGCCATGGTTATTCAGATCTTCAGAGACTCAAGGTATGTCTAGACTGCATCCCTCTGTCAGCAGAGGGATGCAGATTAGGCAGGTCGACATTGCAAATGAAGCGGGGATTTAAATATCCTGTACTTAATTTGCATAAAATGGCTGCCTTTTTGCCAACTCAGCACTCTGTCTGCAAAAAGCGGCAGTCTAGAGGGGGATCTGTTGAGAAAGAAAGCCTTTTTCGACAGATCCTGTAAACGTCCTTGCAGGAGGCATAAGAGATCTGTCGAAAAAGGCTTTCTTTCTCGACAGATCCCCCTCTAGACTGCCGCTTTTTGCTGACAGTTGTGAGTCGGCAAAAACGGTGGCCATTTTTATGCAAATTAAGCGTGGGATATTTAAATCCCCGCTTCATTTGCAATGTCGACCTGTCTAATCTGCATCCTTCTGCCAACAGATGGATGTAGTTTAGGCATACCCTCAGTTATAACTTGACAGGACCTGGCTGAGGCTGCATATTTATTACTCTGTGCTTGCTTCTGTGAACTTAGCCCTATTTCTATGGCAGACAACATAAAGATTTGGAGCTGTCTGAAGTGGGGCTTCTTTGGTGGTCAGAGGCATCCCAGAATGCACTGGGCTGTGAGCCAGGCCTGGGATTCCTGGACTGTTGGCTGCAAGCCAGCCTTGCAAGCAAAGAGAAAGTAGCATCAGTAAACAAGAGAGAAGGCAGCAGGGGGATAAGGAATCAGCGAGAGAAAGGCATATACTGATTGGCATTCAGTCAGGGTTGCCTCTGCGGCCGGGGGGAGGGAGGCGGGATGCAATGCTGGGCAGTTCAGAGTACAGCAGGGGCCAGGAACATGCATTATTATGCAGAAGTTTTTCCTGGTTCTAAATGGTGAGCAGCTTATCTCTGAAGCGTAAGATCCCTGAGTTAAAGAAGAGAATTAGCTAGTGAAAGGAAACAAAATCCCAAGGAAAAGGAGCAGGGAAAGCTGTCCGAATTCCACTTCTGACACTGCTGCACCACGATGCTTTTTATAGATTAAAACCCCTGCCGATTGTCTCCTCACCCCACCTGTTAGCATTCCCAAGGTGTTTCAAGTTTCAGTGGTGGCAGATGGAGGGTAGGTCTACACTGCAAAAAAGGTGGGTTTTAGCTCAGGTTAACTAACTTCAATTGAAAGAGTAGTGAAAATGCCTGAGTTCCAGCCCAGGCTCCCTAATGGGCTTGAATTCAAGTTACTAACCAGAGTGGAAGCTGAGTTGCCGTGTCTTCTCGCTGTTCTCCTAATCTGAGTTAGATAACCCAGGTTAAGAACAAACTTCTTTTCTTTGGCGTAGCCATTCCCTGCAGGTTCCAGTGTGTTTTGTGGCTGCTGCAGGGCTCGGGAAGTTTACAAGGTGCCCTAACACAGGCTTGTGTTTGAGGCAGGATGGGACTTGTTCCTTTGCGGACATGGAAGGAATTACATACCTCAAGCCTGCACCTCGTCTAATGCCTGCACCTCAGCCGCAGGTTATCATGGTGGATGAAGGAGCAGAGGAGCGAGTCCATTTATTTACATATATTTTCACACACGTGTGCTCTTTTTTCCTTATATTTCAAACACAGACCATAGAGACAACTCACAGGCTAAAATTCCCTTTGTGATGTCCATTCCATACGTAACTCTAGAAGTATCATGCTAAGAAACATTTGCTTTCTGGAGCAGCAGTGGCTTTCTCTAGGAGGACACTCCAGCAAGACCCCTGATATTAGTTGAGATTGAGGTGCCCTGTCCTAGAGGTTTTGAAAATGAAGCACACCGTAGATTTTTTTTTTTCCAGTGGGTTTTCTCATTCCATCATAAACATCTTCCCCTTTTTAGTTAGAACTTCATGGCTGATTCCATTTATCCAGTTCAAAGAAATTCTCCTCAGCAACCAGAACTTGGTATGTTTGGAGTAAAGAGAAAAGTAATTTCTGTTGAAAGAATGACCCATCTTCTGGTCATTCCTGTTGAGATGATCTCCTGCGTGCCTGGCAAAGATGCTGGACTTCCAGATTGGGTCTCAGAGCTGACAAGCATCACTTTTCATTTCTCTTAGTCCATTGTGCTCTCATTTCACCCTTATGTTTTCCCCCTCGCTGTATGTTTTTTACTTTTTTTTTTCTATCTTCCTTGCAGCTTCATTCTACATAGGTATGTCTTGTCTCAATCATGCGGCTATCCTCATGCATGCAGGGTGGGTGTGATGAGTATTCTTCTCAAAATCTGCATGTGTTTCTTTTACTCACTTGCTGAAATAACAAATTTTCCATTTCTCTGTCTAATGAGATGTTGAATGGTGATGGACTTAACCATGTATGACCACTGTTGAAAACAATATGTAAAATTTTGGGGCAAATGCTATGTCAGAATATGGTTTCATTTGCCCAGAAAGTCTTTTCACTCTCTATTGTATCCCATCACACATACACACACAGAGTTCAGAGCCAATATGATGTATATGCTGTACTTAAGGAGTGTTCATAAACCCTTTTTTCTTAAGAACCATCATTTTCTGAGCCTCTCAGTAGATCAAGCTATCCTTCTGTGTAACTCTTCTCAGCAATTTTCTAGGGACTGTTATAACCAGGTTCTGGAGAGTAAATGATCTGTCGTAATATAGGACGACTCCTTCTCAAATAGCAGCCACTCTGTTGTAGTAGTAGTTGAAGCTTTTAAGTAGCAGTACAAGGCACCAGTCCAGAAGAGCTGTGAAGTGTACTATTCTGTGCAGTGATGGACAGGGGTCCCATCTAGGAGAGACACAGAAGTATCATTCCTCACTAGGGACAGGTGTCACCGGGAAGTTGTTAGAGGGGAACCTCAGGGAACACAACAGAATGGAAACATCTGTGAAGCATCAAGTGCAGGAAGACATGGTTCAATCTCGGTTACCAGGTTATTGGGGCATAATAGTTTGTTTGTTATATAACTTGTTACATCACCTAGATTCCTAGATGTGGGATTATTCAGCACAGATTAGTCAATGTGGTTGTACTCAATAATTTCCAGTCAATATAAAAAGGAATA
The DNA here is from genome assembly GCF_049634645.1 of Pelodiscus sinensis. Taxonomy (NCBI): domain Eukaryota; kingdom Metazoa; phylum Chordata; order Testudines; family Trionychidae; genus Pelodiscus; species Pelodiscus sinensis. The sequence continues at coordinate 63,758,537 of NC_134718.1, forward strand.
TAGAAGGGCATCAGAGCAGCTAATTATTTATAGAAGCACTAACACATTCACATTCTTGCAAAGCCAGCCTCAGCCTTACCCCAAACATGGCAGTCAATGATCTTCTGACTCTTCCAGACACAGAGACGAGACATGTGAACTAGTTAGTGGCCTAAGGACAGGGTTGGTAGCGGGGATCAGAACACGCAACCCTGGTTCAAATACTAGTTTCCAATGGCATCAGCTTTGCCATCTGTAAAAATTGTGGTGAAGGTCTCAAAGTCAGCCATGTTGTCCCCAGCAGCATTCAGCCAGTAAAATGACAGCAAGATGGGAATTGTAAGTTTTACTCACAAAGCCCATTGTTTTGAACTCATTTCTCTGTTTGCTGCAAGGGATCGCTTCTGATTACCCTTTCTAATGAAATGCTTTTCATGCTAAATGTATGACTACTTACAACCAGTGGGATCAGGAAGACACAATGATGTGTTTGTACACAAGTTTAAAATGTCAAATTACAGGTTGAACCTCTCTAATCCAGCACCTTCTGGTCCGGCAACATCCGTGGTCTGGCGTGATTTTAGTTAGCTGGAAGTCCACTTATCATGGGTGTGGCCAATTTTGCTGCAGTCCCATTAAGTTGTTTACAGCCACCAGTCCTGGCTCTGTGTTCTGTGCTGTTAGTTAGCTCAGATTTACCCCTAAATGTCTTCTAAGAGCCCGTTAATCAGGGGAAGTGCTGGTAATGCTGCTAGACGATATTGACCTATCACAGTCCGGCAAATTCTCTGGCTCAACACTGGTCAGATCCTGAGGGTGCTGGACTAGAAAGGTTCAACCTGTAGCTGTATGTTGAGATTTACAGTGGAGGTGGGGTGGGGGTCTTACTAAAAAGTGGCTTATGTTGTTCTAATAGAAACTAGTTTCTCTTAGCAGTTAGCATAACCAAAATGGTATATTCCCTGGAGTGTGACTTCAAAACACAATATTACATCATTGAATTGCCACACACAGATAACCATGTCATTTTAATTAATGGTACATTGTGCTACTCCTGGCTTGATACATTGTTTTCAAAATTAGCCGTTGGCTGACCCGGAGTCAGCAACATTGTACTAGAAGGCTACGTCTAGATTGGATCCTTTTTTCGGAAAAGGGATGCAAATTAGACGTATCGCAATTGCTAACGAAGCGGGGATTTAAATCTCCCCCTGCTTCATTAGCATAAAAATGGCTGCCGCTTTTTTTCGGCACGGAGCTTTGCCGGAAAAAAGCACCAGTCTAGACGTCGATCTTTCGGAGAATAAAGCCTTTTCCGAAAGATCCCTTAGGCGGAAAAAAGCGCCAGTCTAGACGCTTATTTTAAGAGGGATAAGGGATCTTTCGGAAAAGGCTTTATTTTCCAAAAGATCCGCGTCTAGACTGGTGCTTTTTTCCGGCAAAGCTCCGTGCTGAAAAAAGCGGCAGCCATTTTTATGCTAATGAAGTGGGGGAGATTTAAATCCCCGCTTCATTAGCAATTGTGATACGTCTAATTTGCATCCCTTTTCCGAAAAAGGGATGCAATCTAGACATAGCCGAATAGAAGAAACCATAGCACATGGCACATCTGATGGAACAGCACATTTGGGGACTGTGATAGGACCAAGCAATCAGTGGTGCAAATACCTGTTTGCACAGGTATTTGAATGGACAGATTTAATGCATGTAAATCATGCCCAAACACAGTGTTTGTGTGTCAATTCCATCGTGTGCATAGACAAGTCATAAGGGTGCAAGTGACTTCCTTCAGCGCCTTAGAAAATTTGGCATTTACATGTATGCTTCACTCAGGGTAGCATGTGCAGTGCATTGCCTTGCCATTTTACTTCGTTTTCAGTTAACTGGCCACCCTGTTAGTGTTTAAAAAAACGGAAACAAAAATACTTTTATAAATTCAGTAATCAGATAAAATATAGAAAACGTGCCTCGCCAAGAGCTCTAGGTTCCGGTTGGAGTTCACAAGAAAGCCTGACTAGAAAATGTGTCCTCCTTGGAGAAGAGCAGTTCTATTCACTGTCACATTTTAAAGCCCATTTTTCCTTTTCTCTTACTCCCTTTTTACGGTGTCACTTAGCTCTGGCTGGCACTGGTGTCTTTCTACACATTTAAAAAAATACAGTGGGGCTTGATTCTCCTTTGGCGTCACGACCTTTGTATACAGTGAGTGCACCTCTCCTCCTCTTCAAACAGGTGTAAATGATGGCAGAAGGTGCAAGAACATGGAGAATCAGGGCCATCGCGTCCTTAGTTTTGGTTAGTGTCCGTGAACTCAGGTGGATGAAACCTTGCTCTCCAATCTTGATGTCTGGAGTGGGAGGATAAGCACTCCGATGATCCTTCTGCATCATTTCAGCAACCTTCAGTGCACCTGGGTTACTATGGTGGATCTTCTGGGAGGGGAAAGAACAGAATAGTCATATAATGAAGACTCAAGTTGAAGAATTTCAGTTCCTGCATGGCTAAGCGAATAGATTTGTGGGGAATGATGCTCTTAGATGGCTTAGGTGATCTAACAGCTCTTTTCCTTCTGTAAAGTCTGTGGTCCTTTGATTTAGGGGATTGTATTCCAGCTGCCAACATCTGCTTCTACATGCTTGGAAACACATTTCTTTTTGGGTTTACATATCAACTATGATACCACATGCCTGTAACTAATAACCAAAGCCGTCAACCTTGGTACTGAACCATTGCCAAATAACCTTCCCTTCCTCTCTCCCATCCTGCCCTTCTCAGCTCCAGGCTGCCAACACACAGTTCCTGCGTGCATGCTGTCAGCATGAATGTGAGCTGCTTAAAACTCCACTCCAGTCTGAATGTGAATCTCTGTCTCTGAAGGAATATTGAAAAGCAAAGTCATCCAATGCTAGTCAAGTCTGTTGGATATTGTTTGTTTTTATTTTTTGCTTTAAACCTCTCTTCCTCCCTGGAGTTTTGAGTTAACTGTCTTTTGGTTGGGTTTTTATTATGCTTGCTTCTTTTTCGCTCTCCCTTCTCTCATTTTGTTTTCTCCATTCTTCTCATTGGAGGCAATGAGCCGTCCAGCGGCCGGAACTCCCCTGTCCCTTATCGGCCAGACAGTCGCCCTCTAACTCCAACTTACGTTCAGGCCCCTAAACATTTCCATGTTCCAGGTAGGAGCTGGCACTCTGTGTCTTGGTGTCCTGTCACAGTGTAGAATGTAGCCTTTGTCACCTCTGTCTTGTCTCCATTATTTCATGCTGTTTTATTTGGTATGTGCACATAGTGCTTTGACTCATAGGGACCTGCTCCTGAACTTGCTGAGATGTGTCTCTTGTGTTTAGCAAATGTGGAGGAAGGGATTGTGTCTTTATCTTGCCCTGTCAGTCGTGGGTTTCAGCATTAGAATGGGTTGTGGCTCAGCATTAGTTAACAGAACTCGGGGAAGTGAGAGAAGGCTCAGGCACTGAATGTCAGCTCGCTCTCTGAGACGTGGTTGGAAGAATTACTCCTGCCTTACAGTAGTAGTGTATGAGAGAGGGAAATAGGGCCTGGAGCACTGATGATGCTCTCCAGCAAGAGCAGTTAAATGTGACAAAGACAACTCCTGACTTGTTTTGCTCTTGAGCAAGACCAATCAAAGTGAGGTCTTTTCGTAACTAACTTCACTTCCCATACAAGGATACGTAAAGTCACCATGTCCTATTTACAAGGGACAGATTGTTTTAAGTCAAATTTACAACTTTTCTACTGTGAAAAACTTTCCAGTTCCTGCATTTAGGTGGAATGAGGAAATGTCCAGTGTAGGCAGGAGGGAATCTATTACATGACTTAAATATCCTCACAGTATTTATAGTTATTTGCTATTCAAGTTGAGACCGTGGTCTACTAGCAGGAACAAAAAAAAGCCACTGTGTCTTTGTGTTCTGAATTTGCCTAGTTTAATCAGTGATAATAGGGCATTGTCAGGCAGGCTTTACCTTAATTTTCATAGAATTCTAAGGTTAATTTCCTTGATACTAAAGGTAAAGTTGTCTCTCTTAGCTCATTGGACCTATGATGTGCATTGTATACTTCTCAACATTTTCTGTGACAATTGTGCTAGTGTAACCAAAATATATTATTATACAAGAGTGAATGGTTATTTTGCAATACGGATTTTCAGTCCCTAATAGCACTCATTATGCATAATGGGATTCTGATACTTGGTTTTGCAATATAGCACTAATTTTGGATCAACTTACCTGTTGTTTTTGTGAAGAACAAGGTTTTGTTTTGTTTTTTAGAATGAAACTTTGCCTGTTTCTAAATGAGCAGCATCTATTTAAAAAGATTCCCAGTTCTTGTAGAGGATGCCATAGAAATACATGTAAGGGTTCTAGGAGTTGCAGTTAAAATCTAATGTATAAAGATAATGTGCTGTACAATATTTGTTGCATAGAAATAATTATCAGTCCACATTGTGGTTTGGTTTAGCACAACACTAGTTAACATGCAGCGTCTGTCTGGCCCAGTTCAGTGTAATAGTTGGCTGTGTTCGTCAAACTGGCAGATCAGAATGCATGGTCAGTGGGTTTTAATGGGAATTGTAGGTTCACTACATTGCTTTACCCGCGGTCCAACTCATCAGTTGGAAGGGAAATTAAGCTGCTATTGCTGAAGCACAATTTTCCAGACAGTCGTCATTTGGGGTTGCTGTCCCCAAATTGTTTGCATATTCACAGTCAAAATATCTCCTTTGTTTGCATTTCCTCTATAACCTTTATGCTATTAATAAACTTCTAAGTATTTAAAATGAATGGCTCGTGTCTTAGATGCATCAACATGTTGCAAAATAAATGCCAAAGGATTTCATACCACATGTCCGTGACTTTTCACCTGTTCTAGTATTTCCTCAAGTAATCCAGCTCTATGTAGTGTTAGTTAGCTTTCTGGCTTCTTCTTGTGCTAAGTCCTTGGGTTAGTGTGTCTGTTGGTTTGGTGTTGGGTTTTTTCTTTTTAATTTGTAGCTGAAGTCTTCCCCATGTTCACTCATTTCTGCTTTTTAATTCCACAGATCAAGGCATCAACATTTACAGGAAACCACCCATCTATAAACAACATGGTAAAAACCCTCTTTCGTCTCTGTATTTTCTAAGTAGGAGATTCCACTTAGTTAAACATGTATACAACATAGCAGAAAACATTCAGTGTTTCATGTACACAGTGCAAATTGGAACTATTAGTTTAAAAATAACTTCTATTGGGCTGATTGCCAAGTGGACACAATGAGTGGAATTTTGGCCCCAGTGAAGTTGATGACCAAATTCCTGTTGATTTACATGGAACTAGGATTTCATCTTGTGTCTTTAATGTGATTTAGATTCCGTACCTAGCCCTCTTGGTTTTGAGTTTATTTTTCCTGAGTACAGGAATTCATCATGGTAAGACTGTTTTTTTTAAATAGGAGGGTCTCATCATATGTCTTATTAACCTTTGTTTCAGGCAAATAAAGTACAGATTGAACTTCTCTACTCTGGCACACTCTGGTCAACCATCATCCATGGCCTGGCATGATTTTAGTTAGCTGGGTGTCCACTTATCATGAGTGTGGCCAAATTTCCCATGGTTCCATAAAGTTTGTTTATAGACTCCAGTCCTGGTTCTCAGTGTTCTGTGCTGTTGTTTAGCTCCGATTTACCCCGAAATGTCTTCTAAGAGCTCCATAAGCGGTGGAAGTGATGGTAATGCTGCTGGCCAGTATTGACCTCATGTGATTCAGCAAATTCTCTGGTTTAGCCTGGGTCATGTCCTGAGAGTGCCGGACTAGAGAGGTTCAACCTGTACAACTCTGTGCTTCTGCCATAAAGATGGAGATATTTATTTGCTGACCAGTATTCCAAATGCAAATTTGCTTAAAGTGCTAAGAACAAGTAGAGTTGTTGAAGGTCTTGTGTGCAGTGTATCGCTGGGGAGGTTGATTTGACTGTCAAAGCCAGTGGAGGAGCTTGGATAGCAAAGTCTTATTTGTTTTTCCAATATTTAGTTTCATTCCTACTCTAAACCTCTTTCCAAACTGTGTATAGTTTAAACATTTTCCCATAATAATAATAATGGGAGCTGTCAACTGATTTGCTACTGCCTGATGCTATGGAACATGGTCTCTGTTATTGCTGAATTCATTCACTGTTGCCTTTTGCTAGGAGTATTGAGTGTTTAATAGGAAAAGGCTATATTTATATTGGTGGGAGAACATGTGACTGTACTTCCTGAGGGAATTACATTTGCCTTTACAGACTCTACGCCAACCATTATAGTTTCTTTGTAGGATTAGGTAACAGATAGACAGAAGTTTTAGATGAGCAGATAATAGAGAGCAGCTGATCTTACAAGAGAAAAAATTTGGAGATCTAGATTAGAAACCAGAGCCCCAGAAAAAGACATCAGTTTTAGACTTCAGTTTTAGAGCTTCTTCTTTTAAAAAAAATTTTAAACCATATTCTCATTTACATTTTTTAATATTCTTTTTGTTTTTTTATGGTTTTAATGTCTTCTCACCCTCCCATTAACATGTGAATGTTTAACCACTGACCTCACCAATTCTAATACGTAAGTACTGTTTGAAGTCATGCTTTTATTATCCCCTAACCAGCTTCCCCAGATTTCTGCATGTTTATGCAGAAATGCCTCCCCATGTTAAAATTGCTTCTATTCCCAATACACATTAAGACAGATATTTTCAAAGGGTACGTCTACACAGTAGCATATACTTTATTTTGAAATAGCTTATTTGGAAGTTCGGTGCTGTCTACACAGCACTTATTTCAAAATAAATTACTATTCCACTGACTTCCTTAATCCTCATACAATGAGGTTTACAGAAAATTGGAGTAAAAAGCCTGTTGTTCTGAATGTATTTAAAAATAACAGGCTTCTTGTGTAGACCGTGCATAAGGTTATTCCGGAATTACAAACGTTATTGAAAAATAACCTTGCAGTACCCATAGTGGCCTAAAGGATTTGGATGTGCATTTCCCATTAATTTTAATGGGAATAAGGGCATCCCAGTTTCTTATGTTGCTTTGACAATCTCAAATTAAATCCATAAACGTTAAAATGTAATGAATCTGTTGTTTTAAAAAACAGCTGCTTCAGCCTCCTAGTTGCTTGTTTTAGAAGATGTCTTTCAATAAAAATAATTCTAGGAATTCATCTCTAGTTTGATGGTCAAAAATAAAACAACTTGACTGAGGCTGATATTTTGTATTTTAAGAAGTAACAAGGGTGTTTTTAATGCAAAGTAAAACATTAGTTTTTTTTCATTTGTCAACGAACAAAAACCACATTGAACATTCCTGCATTATATGAGCATTTGGTCCAGATTTGAATTTTAGATTTCTGCCACACTATTGAGATAATACTCTGGAATTCCTGACAAGTATTTTTAAATATAGCACAATGGTGCATTTTATGTCGGATAACTGTATCTCTCCTGCACAATTGATCTAAACAGAATTTAACATTTATTACTAAACTCAAGCTTGCTTTTGTTACTGAACATGAATGATTTATTAGAGACAGAGCGGTTCAAAGGACTAACACCTTTCTCTGCTTGCTGCAGACCCTTTTGCTGCTGCAGTTTTTCCCCAAAGACATAGGAAATGTTTTTAAATGTGGTGGAATTAAACTTAGTGCAACTCCACTGAACTATTTTTGCTTTCTTACCCTAAAGGGAAGACAAGCCAGCACACTGAAGTCTTCATTAATGATCAGCAAACATCAGGAGATTAAGCAAAACACTGCGCGGTGTATTTGCCTGAGTTCTATCTGTCTGATCATTTTAACAGTGTGCTACTCCAGTGAAATACTGTATTTTGTACTGTAGGGAGAGCATAGATTTGAGTCAAAGACATGGATGAAGGAAAGAATTTAACTTACTGCAAGCAGGAAGTAGGCAGCCAAAGGATCACTGCATACACTTTTAATAATTGAACTGCTGTAGAGTATAAAATATTAACAAAATAAGGAAAACCATGACACTGATGTAGGCTATAACATAGCTAAGTTCCCCTGATTGCCATCTAGATGCAGCTGCTTTGGCAGCACAGAGCAAGTCCTCCGAGGATATCATCAAGTCCTCCAAGTTCCCAGCAGCCCATGCTCCAGCACCCAACGAGATACCAAAGATTGAGACGGACCACTGGCCAGGTCCTCCCTCACTTGCGGCTGTAGGTATGCAAAAACAATGAACTAAGTGACGTGGATTACAAGGTACATATAAATACATTAAACTAATAGTGAAACTGTAAGCTCTCAGGGGCAGGAACTGTGTCTGCTGCTGTTTACTCACCACATCACACAATGAGGCCTTGATTCTGATGAGGGCCTCTGAGCAGTCATGTGCTAGGAATAATAATAGCAAAGAAAACAGGTCTCGTAAAAGAACTTTGGGATTGTTAATGTGGATGTTAACTCATAGAGGAGATAAGTTCTGTGCAATTGATTATGGATGGTGCAATGTCTTGACTGCATCATAGAAGCCTGACTTCTTTCAGTTATCGTTCATTTCGTCTGCTAGGCCTATGTTAAAAGTAAATATATTGTGAAAAATGACATTTCTCTGGCCACGTAGCTTTTTCTGTGACAATGCTGAAAGCAATGTGACCGAACAGTCATTGCATAGATACCTTCCGAATGAGACCATGCTAAAAGTTGTGTTTCTCATCTACACCATTTCCACAGAAAGTATACCTTTCTCTTCCATGTTGTTGCATTGGAGATGTCTCATTCATTATGTTTTCTTTAAACCTCATACACAATCATTTTTTTTCGTTTGCACTTGTGACCAGGAGGGACACTAGACAGCTAATTTATGTGTTACTTCTTCAGAGCTGCACAAAGCAGACTCTTTAGGTTGGTTATTTCAGAATTGGGTGACGAATTTGACACTTAACAGCACATTCTGTGTAACTCTTCATAAAACTGTAACGAGTTAGGAATTTAGTGAGATGAGGCAAATAATATAAATGACTTTTTAAAAGGAATCCGTTCACTTAAATATCTTATACATGCCAACTGAAACTTCACAACCTGTAACATCAGATAGATAACTCATAATTAAAAACACCAATGACAACTACAAGACTATGCATTGTCTGTCTGTCTGGTGGGTTCCTTGCTGGCTATTTGGCCATCATCTCCTCTTAGTCATTACCCATCTGCTAATGGACTGCATTTTGAGTGTTTTTAATCATGCCAATTATGTAAAATGCTCACTTACGGCTGAACACAGAACATCCCTAAGTACATTCGGGCCAGTATAGTTTCTGCACAGTCATGTTTAGTTTCTCAGGGGGAAAAAAAGCAATCTGAGAGCTAAAGTATGAAGTAATTGTATTTACAACCGAAACAAAGTCTTGAGTCTGTGTTTCGTTGCCTGATTTGCTTGAATGGAGAGGGGTAACGAATGGTGTTCTCCAGGTATCCATTCTAGGATCAACCCTATTCAACATATTCATAAATGCTCTGGAGAAAGGGGTAAATAGTGAGGTGGCAAAATTTGCAGATGATACAAAACTGCTCAAGATAGTTAAGTCCAAAGTAAACTGGGAAGCGCTTCAAAGGGATCTCTCAAAACTAGGTGGCTGGACAACAAAATGGCAGATGAATTTCAATGTTGATTAATGCAGGCAGGAACAGTGGCCCACGCCTCTGTTTGTCAAAAGGTGGGAATGGATGACAGGGGAGGGATCATTTGATGATTCCCTGTTCTGTTCATTCCCTCGGGGGCACCTGGCATTGTCCACTGTTAGCAGACAGGACACTGGGCTAGATGGACTTTTGGTCTGACCCAGGATGGTTGTTCTTACGTACTGAGTCCGATGTCATCCACACAGAGCTAAACTGGACCCCACCAATTAAGAAATAAAAACGAGCATTTCTACCATTCTGCAGAGAGCGTTACAGACAGACTGAGCAAAATGGCATGTCTGGCAAACATATCTTAACCTGTGTCACCTTTTAACTTCCTCCACGCTATACCATTTTGCCATTCCCTGGATAGTATTGTGTTGAATTTACACAGCCTAATGGTTCAACTGCAAGGTTTGGCTTTTACTCAAAAACTCCCATTTGGTTATAATGAGAGCTTGGACTGATTGTAAAATGAGTCAGGAATTCAGGATATGTCCCACAGGGAGAATACTGCTGTTAGCAAAACTGCCTGTAGCCATGTTATCAAGCCTGTTCATTACTATGCTTTAAAGATCATTAAACCCTTCTTATGTATGCTACAGCTGCTTTACTTTGACAGTCTGAATCGGCCACAAAGTGGGTTTAATATAGTTTCTATCCACTTTCAGATACCTCCATTCTGTCAAAGTGGTGTAAAGTGGTTTAGTGCAAATGAGAATCAGGCCATTTTTCTTAGCTATTGGTGCATGAGAGAGAACTTCTAATGCCAACTCTCTGTTGACAGGTGATTTAGGCTCCCCCTCTCTGTTAAATTGATAGCAAACCTCTATGTTAAGTCCAGCTACACTACTGCTGCTCCCCTTCAATTCACTTGTGCGTGTTCTAACCACATGTGAAACTTTGGCTAGTCCAAACCCCAGTCTTGCAGTGATGAAACTGGGACATCAAAACAGCTCCAGTCTCATTGCTATGTAAGTGGAGTGGGTTTTGGAATAGCCCAACTCCACTTTCAGTTGGAGCAAATGCATATCTCCACTGCCTAGTGCAACCAAAGGGTGTGACGTCCAGATTGATAAGGAAGTCTAAACGCTTTGGGAACCAGTGTTCAGCTCAGTGTCATTCCTCGCTGCAGATAAGTGAGAGACCAGAAGGGTATTGGCAGTGGGTTGTCTGGCTCAGTGTTTTGCTTCAGCAAATCAGGTTAGGTCATGCTGTGTAGTAGTCCTTGTAATGATGGGACTGGTATGAGAAAGTTCTCTTTATACCATGGTTTTATGGAAGCAGGAGCTGACATGAGACGCAGATCAAGCGGCAGAGAGGAAGAAGATGAAGAGCTCCAGAGACGTCGGCAGCTACAGGAGGAGCAGCTCATGAAGGTTGTTATAGCCTTATCTTAATGCTGTTTCTGAATAGTCACAATTGGGGGTCTCAAACTCCTGGCCCATGGGCACAATCTGGCCCAGGAGTGCCAGCAGGGGGCTCTCTGTTACCGTTCTCCAAGTCCCGCCCCCTTCCTGCCACCACTCTGCCCTCTCCCCCCATCGTACCTGGTCCCCCCCAAGGACGTGGCCTTGGGGATTACCAGAGGGGGCCTGGCACTGTGCAGCAGCAGCACTTGGGCCCCCCAGTGCTCCCCAAAGCATCAGAAACTGCAGGAAAGTGGAGCAGAATGAGTGTACTCGCTGACTGTGCCCCACAGTTTCCGCCACCGTGCGGGATACAGGGGATCTGACTGTTGCTACTGTCCCATGCCAGGCCCCCAGTAATGCCTGAGCCGCTCTCTCAGGGGATAGGGTGCCATGGGTTGGAGAGGCCAGGGCAATAGCAGGAAAAGGCAGATTTGGGCAATGGTAACAGACAGTCCCCTCCACCCCCCAGCCCACCAGAACTTCCATGCCAGCTTGCACAATGGCTACAGACAGTTTGAGACCCCTGTTCAAAATCCTCCACTATGCACCATGGATGGACTTTTCATGAGCAATTTTGACTGTTTTAATAAACGGATCCACCAGTGTGCTTTGCCTACACAGGTTGAATCTCCCAAATCCGGAACGCTCTGGTCCGGCAACATCTGTGGTCCAGCAGGGCCTGGGATGTTGCTGGACTAAAGAACCCCAGAGCTGGGCCAGATGGCATCTGGGAATCCCCCACCCTGGCCTAGAGCCCCCAGCATCAATGGGGTTGGGTGGCAGCCAGAGCCCGAGCCCCAGCCAAGGAATCCCCCAGTGTCAGTGGGGCGGCCTGGGATCTCCCACCCGGGCCAGGAATCTCCTGCTCTTAGCAGGGCCACGTTGCTGAGGAGTCCCATCCCCAGCTGGGCTGCCTGCAGTCGGGTGGCCCCAGCCAGGAACCCCAAGAAACTGCCAGTGGCATTGGGGCTGGGATGACCGAGGAGCTTGCAGCGGAGAACTCCCAACTGAGTGGGGCAGGCGGTTGGAATCCCCAGCGGCGGTAGGACAGCCCCAGCAGCGGGGCAGGGTGGCTAGACAGCCTCAGCTGGGGAACCCCCGGCAGCAGCATGGCCAGTGTCCATGTGGCCCCAGCCGGGAACACTCTGTAGCAGCGGGACCAGCAGCAGCCAAGTGGTCCCCACTGGGGACCTTGATAGTGGTGGGAAACAAGGTAGGGAGCTGTGGTGGACCAGCTTAATGGGACAAGCAGCAGGGCACGGATGCCCCGGGAGAGGAGCCCAGGAGCGGGGCAGCTAGCAGCTGACCTCCCCTGTTCTGGCAAACTCCCTGGTCTGGGACAGCTCAGGTCCCAAGGGTGCTGGACCAGGGAGGTTCAACCTGTATATACATGTACAGTAGACTTCTGATAATCCGGCACCTTTGGGACCCGTGGGTGTTGGATTATCGGCTATGCCGGAGTATCAGGAGGTACTCTGGCAGGAGGGCTGTGACGGGTCAGCAGGGAACGGCACGGCATGGGGTGAACCCTCCGCTCTTTTGCAGGGAGGCAGGGGAAGCCCTGCACAGCCGCCAGCAGCAGGCCAGCTGGGGCTGCAAGCGGCAGTGGTGACTTGGGGAAGCAGCGGGTCAGTTTCAGCAGCGGCAGCAACGGACTTGGCAAAGCAGCACTGAGCAGCTCCAATTGTCCGGCTGGCCGGAGCACTTCCGGGTTCCAGTTGGTGCCGGACTATCGGGAGTGCCGGACCACTGGATGCCGGACAATTGGAATTTTACTGTATATTTTCTCTTCCCTTTTATAGCTTAACTCAGGTCTGGGGCAATTGATATTAAAAGAAGAAATGGAAAAGGAGACTCGCGATAGGCCACCTCTTCCAGCCAGCCGTTACGATTCTCCAGGTAATTCATGGAAGCAAAAGAGGTGAAAACTGTCTCTTAAGTGGTCCATGGAAGCCCACGTGGAGTGTGTGCTTGGACACTGGGCGTTCACTCCTGAATGTCTTGGTCTACACTTGTTTAATCTAGAAATAATACCGTATTGCGGATTTTAGAAGGAACTTCTTGGAGGGATAACGCCTTCTCGACAGAATGTGTGATGTAAAGTTTGGTCCTGGTAACGGGGCCCAGTGGACACTTAGCACAAACTAGTTGGCTAGCTAATTAAATTACAACAAACTAAACACACCTTGCCTGCCCTTGAGCTTCACATAGCCTCTTAACCTTTCCCACAGGGGAAGAGGAAATCAGCAATGCCGTAGAGAGCAGGGCAACACATTCCAAAGCACTGGATCTTAGTGAGTCACTGTCTGCCTGTGGAAGCTCGCATTTCAGTCGGATGCGTTGCATTCCAGAGAAACGGCAAACGTTTCAGCTGTGCTCAACTCTTTGCTTGTAGGAGGGCCAGCGATGCCGCCAAGAGTTTGGCCTTTTGTATATATATTTTTAACCTTTTTTTTTTTTCCCCCGGTGCACCTTTATGCCCTTCCCAGAGTGCCAAGGATTATCTCTCACGTGTTTTACTTCATTTTCCTTGCCCTTGAGGCCCTGCATCGTAAGTCTGCTCCAAGCCAACAAAGGTCAAGAGCAGCTCCCTGAGGAACCAGCTATTGCCATTACTCCAGCATCCTAGGCAATGGCTGCACAGCAAAACAACAGTCTTCATTCTTCCCTGTTATATTAATAGGCGGTGTCTACAGCAATGCCAGCCGCCTTGGCCAGGAAGAGAAGGAGCAGGCTAAGGCTTACATCTCTCTTGACACCTTTCATGGCCACAGGGCTTGGGGGCTTTCCAATGCCATCAGAACTCACAAAATAAGTAAATGCATTGGCTAGAGAGTCACCTTCAGTGGAAGTTTTTCCATGCCCTTTTGCACTGTTACATGATCATTGCTAATTGGCAGCGCCTCTGCCGTTTGTCAGATCTGTGGACTGCTGGTCAGACAAACTGGTGCCTTTATCAATATCTCTCATCTCCAGAACACCGGGTCCTTTGCACCTACCATTTTTTAATGTCTCCTTGAACCAGAGACCACAGGGCTTACTTACATTTTTGACTGAAGCAGCTTGTCTGAGGAGGGGGAGGGATGCTAATTGCAGAGCAGAAGGAAGAAAGTCCCTGTAATGGAAAATGAATTACATGTTTTAACTCCGGAGATGCTACTGTAGGACCACACATTTGATCACGTGCTTAACATTGAAAGCCAAAGAAATGCCAAAATGTTGCTGTGCTTTCTGGCATCCGCTGAGACATTAAGCAGAAGCATTGTGATACCACAGGAGGGCCTGTTTCCTTGCTATTTTAGATGAAACCAGAAGGGCTGGAGCCTGTATCCTGGTCAGGCAAGTTTCCTTAATGCAGCTGGGATAAGCTTTGGAAGCTAGATGCTTAATCAAGCCAAAGCCCCAGAATGGTTGTGGTTCAACCGCTACTACTGTCCCTAACCTTGCTCCCAGTGAAGTCATGGTGTTGTGTACGTATTTGGCTCTCTTAGCCAGGTTTTTAATATTTGTTAGTCCTGTTTCTCACGCTTCATTGCACTATGCCCTTTTTTGACAACCCAAATTACCACACAGCCCCTGGAAGGGGGACTGAAGACTGACTGAGTGGGCCAAAGCCGGAGCACTGCCACCCTGGGAGCAGGGCCTGCTCTGGAGCCTTAGTCCACAATTTGAGATCTGCTTCCCCAAATGGTCTGACTAGGACTTTCCAGTGGATTTTTGGTGTTTTATTAAAAAAAAAAACCTTTTCTCTCCTCCCCATTTAGCCTCAGCCTCCAAAACCTCCTCCCTCCCTGGCTACGGAAGAAATGGACTGCATAGGGTAAGATGGCAGCAGTGTGGAGAAGCAAAAGGTGGAGTTAAGGCAGAGTCTGTGGTATTGATTTCCCTGGCGATCCCATCAGGCTTCTGAATTGGATGGATCTTGCTTTAAAAATTAAGATCCATAAAACAAAATTCACCTGCTACAGGGAGCTTTGCCCCCACCCCATTGACTAGATTTTACTAGAAATGTGTACCATGTGGCAAGTCCTGAAGCCCTTCCTGTGAGCAATACCTGCACTTTCATGCAGATGTGAACTGTGTCTTTATGTGTCTTGTCTTTTCCTTCCTGTTACAGCCTGTGTCTACAGACTTTGGTCAGTACAATAGTTATGGGGATGTGAGCAGTGGTGTTCGAGGTAAGGTTGAGTTGGGCTTTTTTTTTCTTGTTTTGCTTTGATCTCAGGGTGAACTGTGACTCTCGCTTTGGTTTCTGCAGTTCCTTTTTAAGGCAGTAAATGTGGTTGGGTTCCTGTCTGTGTTTCCATTTTTATCCCCGTCCGGTAAACTCCATAGTTAATTTAAAATATGTACAGAGAGGTGGTTGTATTAGTCTGATCTTGGTAAAACAAAACAGCTGTCATGTAGCAGACATTTGTCAGCTTTATTTTTCCAAACTCTTTGAGTTAGATTCTCATTTATAGAAGGGCTTTGCTCTGACATTGCAAAGGGGTTTTAGTGTAAATGAGAATCAAACCTTATGTATTAATTCAGGCATACACACTGAGTTCTGCTTCGCTGTATTAGAGACCTGCAAACTTTAAACCGTGGGCAGTAAAGTCTGGAACCATGAGCCTCCAGGTTAGGAGATGGGGAGTGCTAAATTCTAATCCCAGCTCTTGTCATTGCCTTGGACTTTTAGGCCAAACATGTTGTTTCTGTTGTGAGAAATGCACCAGATAAAAATGGCAAGGTGCTGTTACAGAGCACTTGGAGGCTGCTCAGAGGTGTAGATTCTGTTTCCTAATTTAGAAATGAGTCTGGGACCACAGTGGTCAACATGTCCATGTCTAACGTTCATTCTGAAAGCTCAGGCACATCAGGTTCTAGTTCCCATATCTGCTCTGCTGGTGCAAATCAGAAGTCACTCCCTGCACAACCCCACTGGCTTACGTTGTGTACAAATGCTGAGAGTGAAACTGGAATTGGACCCTTTGCCTATATCACTTGTTACTGCTGCAGTGTGCCGCAAGTTGTACTGATTATGGCACATAGGTGCCAAAGTATGAAGTGACACAAGACATCATAGGGGACTCAGTCATCTCCAAAGCAGGAGAAATGCTTTGTCCTTTTAAAACTTTCTTTAGCTTCACCTTTTGAGGGCCAGCCTAGTTGCTTTGGAACTAGTGCTGCCAGTGAGAGTCCATTGCTCTGCAAACTGACCGCCTCCAGGAGAACCACAATGGCAGTGGCACCATGACATGCCTCTTGTTGGAATAGTCTTGTGGGTCCATGAAGAGAGTCTCATGTAGGCCTTCCCAGCCAGGGAAAGTCGCTATCGTATGGAGAAGGGAAGGTGCCCTTCGTTCAGATTTTCGCCTAGGAATCAGGCCCTGTTTGCACGATTATTTGTAAATGAGCAGGTAAAAAAAAAAAGTTCATTTTAAAACAAGGGTTGCGTTCCCATGTATCATGTTTCCTACATGGTTAGCAGTGGTGACAGCTAGCCATGTGTCACCTCAGACAGTGAGC
This sequence comes from Pelodiscus sinensis, assembly GCF_049634645.1. Classification (NCBI taxonomy): domain Eukaryota; kingdom Metazoa; phylum Chordata; order Testudines; family Trionychidae; genus Pelodiscus; species Pelodiscus sinensis. The sequence continues at coordinate 63,775,108 of NC_134718.1, forward strand.
TCTGCTGACTCAAGAGGTAACAATATTATTTTCTTCTCATACGGGACCCATAATCCTGCTCATGTAATTGGACTGGCCAGACTTTCTTCCTCCCTACTCTGTGGTAGAGCCCCCAGAGTGCTCTGTCCCACGTGCTGCTTGTACCGCCTTGTGTACCTCCCAACCCAGAACTCAGAGGTGCTATGGTTTTCCCACAATGCAATCAGTTAGATACTGTGGATGCTCAGTCTAGGTTGACACAAGGTTTGCTGGGCAAAATGCTTAGGAGTGCACACGGCTCAACCTGTGTGTCGTAACAGGTCAGACGTGGGTGTCATAACCTGGCTACAAACACACGGCTAAAGTTATGACATAATTTTAGGCTTCAAAAATGGACGTGACTGTGAACTCAGGCCTTATTATGTCAGGCAGCTGGGTGTGCTAAGCTGCCATCTGCTATTTAGTATCATTTTTTTCGTTTTCCAAAAGATCTTTAGGGTAGGAAATCCCAGGTCCTGGTGCCAGTGAGGTTAACTGCTTATCTGACAAGTGAAGAACCTCTTGGGATAACCTTCAGGGCATTCAGGCAGAACAGATGGCCCCAAGCATGTGGACCAGGACTGGAGAGGTTCTAAAGGGCAGGATCCCAGTCATTTGCATGCACAAATTTAGCATTTAGGAGTCCCCAGTGAGCTATTCTAGACTTCCAGAGCATGTCAGGTATTTCACAGCACTTCATTGCCATGTAAAACGTCAGGGTGCTGGATGAATCAGTTGATGGAGAAACCTACAGGATAAAATCAAGCCAACTTCTCTGCGTTTCATCTGTATTAAACAGTGCAGAGCCTACACTTGTCGTCTTCTCTATGATTTACTTGGAACTTACTTTACATAGCAGAACAGGGACAACTGGTATTTTTTTATATCTGCCATTGTACTGAATATAGAGACGGACAAGCCTCTTTAGTACTAAACAGTCAAATGTCAAATTCTACATGTGCTAAAAGCGCTGCAGGGTTGTTCAGATGTACATTGTATGCATCAATAGGCAGGTGCTTCTCCAGACGTGATTATTTCTCCAGATGGATCTAGCCAGGAATGACAAATGATCTGGTATATCTGAGTTTGTTGAAACCTTTCCTAGTCCCTGTGACATTTTCTCCACTGCTCTAAGAATGTGGCTTATGTTGTATATTCAGCTCTCCTCTCCAAGTGAAGAGATGCTAACCAATGCCCGGCATAATAGCGTGCAGCAGAGAGCTCCATGTATTTTTCGTATCCCGTACACAGAGAATATGTACTTAGTTTCTGTATATCTCATTTTAGGGAGTAGGCCTCTGGATCAGGTTAGTTAAGATTTCTGGGTTCTGTTCCCAGCTGTACCGTCATCTTGTGCGGCTTTGGCCTTTCAGTAGGAGTTCCAGTGGCCCTCTTTGATAATCTCACCCTTAGATTCTGTCTGAACTATGCAATCCATAGACCTGGATAAAATAATTTGTCAGGTCATTTTTAAAATACTTTTTCAAACAGTCTGAAAATTTCCACAAAAAATGTTTGCATCATTTGGACCTTTGAAATTTTTGACTCCGCAAAAAGTTTTCCCCAGGCCCATCTACAGTAAATCTTCATGGCTCTGGGAGAGTTAGAAAATCCATGAGACACAGACAAAGTCCCTACCCTTTGCTAAGAGTGCCATGTTTGCTGATGTGGTCGGAGTTCAGTGTGCTCTTAGGCTATGTCTACACTGCATGCTTATTTCAAAATAACAGAGCATGCGTCTACACGGCAAGCCCGTTATTTCAAAATAATTTTGAAATAACGGGCTTCTTACTCCGACTTCTGTGACCCTCATTTTACAAGGAGTAAGGGAAGTCGAAGGAAGAATATTCTTCCTTCGACTTCCTGCTGTGTAGACAGCACCAAAAGCTGAGCTAAGGTACTTCGACTTCAGCTACGCAATTAGCATAGCTGAAGTTGCATATCTTAACTCGACTTTAGCCCGCAGTGTAGACATCCCTGCAGAAAATAATATTTTGATGGTGATTATTTACTTTAACTAATTTGCATTTCTGCACTTATGAACATTACTTGAATTGACCCACAATAAATATCTTTCTTCTAGCTGTACCCTACTGCTCATGTTCTTTAGCTTAATGACTTAGTACTTACACAGGAAGAGTGTACTGATTTAATGAAGTCAATTTCCAAACCAGTGCCATTAAATTTGGTACCATTTTCTCATTGGGATAAGGCTTTAGATTCTACTTCCCTTCTGCCTTAAATTTTTCCCTTGGCTTCAGCAGAAACTGGATCAGGCCTTTGCATTCAAGTCAATCAAAATATCTCACGTATCCCAAACAACATCAGTGCATCAAGTTACAGTGCTGTAGATTGACTGTGACAGAGACCATTTTCTTTTTCATGCTTAATTATAAAATAAGCTGAGATGAGTTACTGAAGCTAATACAGGATACACTTTTAATTGATAATAACTATCTTCCTATATCTCTAGGAAGCATCAATAGTGTTAAAGTGGTGAACAGTGAGCTGCTGTTTGCTGTAGGCTACAAACTTCTGCTTTCACTCAATAATTAAAATATTCTGTTTGATGTTTGTGACCAATCCATGTTCCGCATTTTAATGCTGACAGGATTTTCCTTTGCTTTTCAGATTTCCAGGTAGAGTACGGGTTTTCATCCATCAACTAACACCAGAGATAAAAACATCCATTCCGTTATTCAAGTCTGAATGACTGCTTCAGGGAAGGGTTTTTTAAGACATTTGTTTCGGGTTATCTGCATGTTTAAGCATAATCAACGATGTAGACTTTTATCGACAAGGGACAGGCACAGCTAACAGATTCTTCCTGTTACAGTCCCAGAACTGTATGGGTGAGAAGGCCCGCACGCCCGTTTTGTGATCTGCTTTGCAAAGCTAACTGATGTTGAAATGAAAGTTATCTTTAGTGGTTCCTGCTTCTTGATATCTGACCATGGTTTCTCTCTCCCCTTTGTCTTCTTCCAACCAAAGGGTGGTCTAGACACATTGTTCTTCATTCTGGGAGCCCCTGTTTTCCGTACTGTGAGCCCCAAACTCTCCCATAGCTGTGAACAAGGAATTCACCCTCCAACTGAGAAGTCTGGCTAGTGGTCTCCTATGATGAGGTCATCGTAGGTCTTCCAGCAGTAGATGCTTTTGCAAGTGCCAAGGCCCTCCTTTCCAGATCCTAATAACTTGTTGCCAATGCATATCCTAATGAATGTTCACAATATGTATTTGTACATAGGAAGGCCCAAGGAAGGCCCAACATAATTGGCCTGTAGGTGCTATTGCAATATAGATGCTACATATTGATAATAATTTAAATCCTTGGGCAAATTGTTTATGTACCATATCAAAAACTGATCTCTGGTGAGAGGATAACAGATTGCATGAGATATTTATGTTTTGCCACATACTATGTATAAAGTGTGGTTCTGCTGTGAACAATAACTAAGTAGAAATGGCACCTTCCTAACCAAGAGCTGCTTCCTGTGTGACAAAAATAAAATGGTATCACCGTAGAGCCAATATACCCAGCAGGTTGTAAGCTGGAGACTGTTCATGCTGATACATGTTCAGCAGAATTGTTCACTAGATGCCCGATATGACTCCCACTGAGGTAAAAGAATCTCTTTTCATTGATCTCAGTGGAAGTTGCCCTAAGTTTCGGTCAGTTGTCCCTTTGCAAATCCACAAAAGGCATTAGATTTCCATGGGTGCCAATGAGGATAAAATGGAAAAGTAGGCAGCCCGGGTTAAATGGAATCTTTGTAAGAGGCCTTTATTACAGTGGTAGAAAAAGTTTACTTGTAAAGTGAGCATCTTGGATATAACTGAGTGGCATTTGTTATGGGAATTTCATGGTGCCCTTTTTGCAGTCACTTTTTCAGAGTCAAGCCACACTCTTAACTGTGTCGAAGCGATTGATATAATTGACATTTTGCTACTGAATAATGACTTCTTCACAAGCAAAAATACTTTCCAGGGAAGACTGTTGATTTCCAACTTGTAAGAGGGTGAATGAAATGTAATCCACAGAAGGAAATGGCTATGACAGTTGCAAGGGGCAGGCTAACCAAGTGGTTGACTAGTACCATGGCATGTCATCATGTGGAGTCTGAGTTCAGGTTCCAAGCTACAAGCCCAGAGAGAAACACGTTCAGTCACAGGGGTGGGAAAGGTATGACCACTCTCCAGTAACCCCTACATTGACTGCGGGTGGGTTCCACAATGAGCCATTTCCAGAGCCTACTGAGCAGAAAGCAAATCAGAGCCTTTGAGGGAAGGAAAATTGGAGATGGGCTCCGGAGCTCATAAGCAGTAGTGGTGAGAGGGATCCCTATGATGAGTAATTGTTAAGCGCTGAGGAAAGTTTGAGCATAAATTCACTCTGTTTTCACTGTTACATGAGTACCTTTACCCCGTGTGTGTATGTAACCTGTGTGTCTGACGTATACCTGTATCCGATGCAGTCCCTCCCGGATGGTCATGTCCCTGGAATGAGAATGGACAGAGGAGTGTCTATGCCTAACATGTTGGAACCAAAGGCAAGTGCAGCTGTTACTCACTTTCCTTCGAGACAGTGAAGGTTTGACTATGTACTGCAGACGAGATGCCATAGGAAATGTCTTGAATCCCCATTGTTTTTCTTTTACCTCATCCCAATTGTTGCTCCTTATGTGCCAAACCTCTCCCTCTGCATTGGACCTCACCTGGCATGGGTGCACCTCCTGTCTGCTCCTGGGGTGGGCAAGAGCAGCCACAGCATGCAGCCTCTCAGAGGGCTTTCACGGGACAACACTGAAAGGTTGAAAGTGCTTGAGTGGTGCCAAATGCAGCTAGTTCTCTAGCTAGCAGTGAAGCTGCCACCTTCAAAGACCCAAAATAGCAGGAGCCCACAATGCTTAAACCTGGATAAACATGCATCTCTATGACAGGCACATGTAACTGCAGTGAGGCAGGGTTAGTTACAGAGCATTGGTGGAAAGGGAAAGGCTTAATTCTCACACTAGGGCCTCTACAGACCACTCAGGCCATGGAAAGAGACCTGAATACGGGTCTTACTAGGAGCATCAGATCCTAAAAATTAAATACATTTTGATACTCAAGTTACGGGAGCAGGAAGAGAAGTCTTTGTACATGGACACTGTCCACCTTATCCAACTGTATAAGCTGATTGGTAGTAGAACAAATGCAGTTTCAGCAAAACTGTTATGTTTCTCCTTACAACATGTCTGGTACCTGTGGGTTACAGGCACAGACCTTTGTAGGGGGCACGCACTAACCCATAAGAAAAGATCATTCTCCTTATTAAAAAATAATGTGAAACTGCCTGGTATAGATGCATTTTCCCTATATTTGCTTTCTAACAAAACTCCTACCAGACTCTTTCCTTTCCACTGTATGAGAAACAATCAAATTCCAGGCATGTCCCATTATTCTGGCACAATCAAACCCCGATCTTGCTTTAAGTTGTGATCAGAGAAACCTGCATACCAAATATGGTGGACCTAGCTCTTACCGTTCAGGAGGAGTTCTTGAACAAATGGACTCTCAGACATTTCTAAAATATATAGTAAGATACGTCTACCTTGGGGGATCCCCCACTCCCAGATCTTGCTGTATTCTGTCTCCTTGCTCCAATATAATGCCTGCTTCATGCAGCAGCCACCATTGCTGTACCAAGGCAACCTATTTTTAAATCACTGGGTTTTTTTCTTGCTTTGGGAGGCAAATTCTGCCATTTTCCTGAGGGTAACATTTATGAGTTTGTTGAAGTAAAAGTTTGATTTGTCTTGACATTTAATAATGTAGGACCTGATCCTCAGCAGGTATAAATTGGTGTAGCCCAAGTAAATTCAGCTGAGCAACACCAACTTCATTGAGCTGAGGGTCTGGTTCAAAATGTGTGTGTGTATTGCCCAGGAAAAAAATGTGGAATGTGGAAAACAGTGAATTTCATGGAACACCACTCAATAGAAACAAGCAAAGGATACCTCAAAAGGAGGTTGTCACTTGTGTATTCTGAAACCAAGAGTTATGAACTAAGCTATGTCATGAATTTTTAATCATAAAATGTGATGACCTCAAACCTTTGAAATAAGTTTTCCCTGTGTTCACTGTGGTTGTTTTATGGCACGTTACACTTCATATAAAATTGTATATTGTATTCTTTTAAGTATTGAACAGAAACCATGTAATGTAAAGTATGAGTAGAACTAATTGTACAATTGTGAGAGTGTCAGACTTTACTAAGACATCTTGGTTGTAAGATACGGTTAAGTACACATTATTTAAGTTATTAACCACAATAAACTCAATGGTATGTTCATTTATGACTGAATCTTATTTGTTATTCTTCTGAAAAGTTTGCTGGGATAGTTGATGACAATGAAATGAACTTAGTGAGGCAGGACAAGACACCGTTTTGGTCACAGTGATAATCTTAATTTCTAAGAATGTTAAGTGTATTTTTCATATTGGTTGGTTGCATAGGGGTTTCTGAGAGAGGAATTAGTGATCTTGGTCAAATGTCCAAATCACTAAAATTAGCACCACAGCTAGCAATAAAGACTAATCCAGTTAGCACCAAAGCCCATGGAGAAACTCATGTTGACTTCAGTAAGAGTTGGGCCCTAATTGAGAAGTTTATGGGCATGCTCAGCAGTGAGGCCAAAGAGAAAATGGACAAAAGAGAGTGGACCATTAGCAGTTCTGTTATCTTTAGACTTGGTCTCTCAGTTACAGCAAGGACACATGAGTGTCTCAGCAAAGGAACACCTACACCATTGTTGTCTATGCTGTAGATGTTTGGTAACTAAACAGAGAACTTTAGTTTCCAGCACTGTGAATTTTATGTACGTATTTCAGACATCATATTTTATTTATTCTTTTTTGTGGCATATCATTTTGATTGGGTTAGACCGATTAGGGAATAACTGACAGGAAAAACTCCAAGTCTTTTCATTTCTAAACTCTGGCATTAAACCTATCCAAAAAATGAAGAGCATGATATTTCTTAGTCCCAAAAACTGATTATACATAATATCTAGTACAATGTTAATCAAACCAGAAAACCTCATCAAATATTTTATAGAAGATTCAATGGATGTATGCCATATTAAAGAAGGGGAAGGCATGTAAGATAAATTGCTACCTATAAAACCTTTTCCTGCAAGCCATCCATCGATGTCAAGGTCAAAAGTACACAGTGAGAACCTGTGACTTGTTTATAAATCAACAAACAACATGAAAATAATTCATCTGATAAATGTCACTCAACACAAGGCCCAATTGCCTGCCTAACAAAGTAAAGAAATGCTCCTTTTTCTGATTATACTTTCTGGTGGGGGTGGTGGTGGTTGAAGAACAATAAACATTAGTTATTTTCCTTAGAATTCTGCACATTATGGCAATCATGAATGCCACATATTTTTGCCTAAATAAATTCCATGCTAACTTGCCAAGGAGTAAAACATTGACTAGAGATGCATCTTTGTGGCTAAAAGCATGCATATAGATATAGATATATCTTTATATAAGTCTGTGGGAATTGTGTTTATACAGAAATGAAAATGGTGCTGATGTGCATTGTACCTACGAAACGTGGTTGAGTTGGTTATGTTAGTGAGGGAGTATTTGTTCAAGACAGACTGGACTTCACTTTCAGGCAACTTAAATTAACTTTTTCTTATAGTTTTGTAATTTCCTTCTTTGAGCATTGTTTGTGTGGTTAGGTGAGGAATGCATGTACGTTCTTTTGTTTAGAATGTAAATTATATCTTTTTCCCCCTCCCTCTTATACACTCATAGATTTTTCCATATGAAATGCTCATGGTGACCAACAGAGGGCGAAATAAAATATTAAGGGATGTAGACAGAACCAGGCTTGAGGTAAGGAAGCAAGCTTCTAAACATACTTGCCAATTGAAGTTTATTGCTGTTCCTTATTTGAATGGCCATATGTAGAGATGTGGCCCTTGGTTAGAACCAAGAAGTCCTCTCACAAATGCCTAGTGTAGAAATGGAGATTTGTGAGGAGGAAGGATTCAGGTGGTGGTAGCAAAAGTGAAGGGTTAAGTACTATAGCAATTGCAAATCCGCAGTGAGGAATGACTATGAATGACTTAATTGACAGAGCTGTTCAAATATCCTTTGTATAATTTTGAGTAATTTGTATTTGCCCATCAATTGATGGGAATGCAGAAACTGGTAAAATGTTGTCCAGTAATCATAGGAACATGAGATCAGGTCTGGTATCGTGTCTTGGACAGTGGCTGGTTCCAGATGCCATGGCTGTTGGGGGTGCTGCAACACCCTTAGCTTGGGATGGTTTCCATCATAAGCAGGGTTTAGAGTTTGGTTCAAAGGCTCTCAGCATCCCTGCGATGCAAATTGTTGCAGACCCCCTGCCAGATGCTCTGGCAGAGCCAGGAACTCCAAAGTGCCCTGTTATGGAATTACCTGCCCACAGCAGAAGTTTCTTTCCAGCTCCTATTAGTGTTTGGCTTATGTCTAGAAGCATGAGGGTTATTTCTGTACTGCCACATAAAAATTGTTCATGAATGTGGGGTAAGGAAACTTGGGCAGTTGGGAGACAACAAACAGTGTGATGTTCTGGCTGCTTGTGGTTACGAAACCGGTCTCCTTGAAGGAGGCCACCAACATCCAGACAATATCACGGTTGTTTATATATGTTTCTAAAGGAATTAATCTGATCTATGGACTCATGCACAGGGGAGAGCATAATCCCCCAATTAGCACATTCTAAGCAGCCTCTGAGGGAGAAACAAATCATATCTTAGAATCACAGACTACTAGAACTCTTATAGGTCATTTTTTTCTAGACCATTACTGGAGAGTCTGAGACAGCATGACGAGGGGACATAGAATCATAGAATATTAGGACTAGAAGGGACCTTGAGAGGTCATCAAGTCCAGTCCCCTCCATTCATGGCAGGACCAAATACTATCTAGAGCATCCCTGATAGTCATTTATCTACCCTACTCTTAAATATCTCTACAGATGGGGATTCCACAACCTCCCTGGGCAATTTATTCCAGTGTTTGACTACCCTGACAGGAACTTTTTCCTAATGTCCAACCTAAACCTCCCTTGCTGCAGTTTAAGCCCATCGCTTCTTGTTCTATCATCAAAGGCCAAGATGAAAAAGTTCTCTCCCTCCTCCTTATGACACCCTTTTAGATACCTGACATGGCTAATGCTGATGAACCATAGCTTCCATACCTTTCCCATCCCCAACACATGCACTGCATGCTGCTACACATACCAGCTAGCCCAGCTTATTGCTATGAAAGAAAGGCAATCCTTATGAAAACTTCCCCTTTATTGCTCTGTAATTCCCATTCTTAAATGGAAATAATACCTATGCCACAAAAGTGAGCTGAGAAGCCTAATTAACAGGACACAATGAAGCCCAGTGGGTAGTGCACCTGACTAGGGTTCAGGAGACCTGGGTTCAGTTCTGGGCTCTGTCACTGGCTGGGTCATTAGGCAGTCACAGGCATCACTTTTCTGTGCCTCAGTTTCCCCAGCTGTGTAATGGAGATGATACTGAAAAGCGCTTGGGGTCCTACTGGGGAAATCACTATATAAGATGTGGTGATACTGATTCATTGGTGGTGCATTTTGGGAGCTTTGTTAGCGCTCTTTCAGTCTGTGACCCTGGATCTTTAATCGTGTCCCTGTGACTAGCACTGGAGCTGCTTGCCAACTAACCCTAGCTCCCGGAGACTGCTGCTGTGCTTTGGAAGGAAAATCCTTCATAATCCCATTCTCCATTTGCCTCCCCTTGGTTGTGACTGACTCACTGACTCTGCTTTTCTCCCTTTCTCCAGCGCCACTTAGCACCAGAAGTTTTTCAAGAAATATTTGGCATGACAATACAAGAGTTTGACAAGTTACCTCTTTGGAGACGCAATGACATGAAGAAGAAAGCTAAACTCTTTTAATTTCACTCTACATCTATACCCCTGTAAAAAAAAAACTGCATAGGATATTATATTATGAAGTCCAAATTCTCTTTGGAGAACAACTTACTCATCCACCTAAAAGGGAAAATCTAACACAGGCACCTATATTGATAGCAGTTGGGCCAAGATGAACATTTGCCACTGGGGTAAAAATTTCTGTGTTCAGAAACTTGATGGTAGTTTTCACATGTGTAAACTTTTTACATGTTGTATACATGATAGAAAGCAGCTCTTTTCTTCTCCCTCAAGAATATTCCCTTTATTTTTGTCCATAATATGACAGACTCTATTGCTAGATCCAGGAAGTGCTCTTAAGCTGCCTAGTAGAATGAAAGAATTGTAATCACATCAAGAAGTGAATATATATGTATATATATTCTGTAGTATACTCATATGGCAAAATTTAATTCTTTTTGCAAAACCATGTCTTAACTGGCACTGTTTTAAAACAGAATCTTTTTTGTCTTCTGAAAGAATGAGGCAGACAGTTTGCTCTGTTCTGGTGCATACCAACCAAATTATTGGAAAACAAATCCCCCACTTGTACCACATCTATGCTAGGATATCAATAGTGGATTGCTGTGTATGTTTTCAGATCTTTCCTCCTCCACACTTTCTGCTTCAATTCACATGGCAGGCTTCACCAGTTGTTTAAGTCAAGGGAATGGTGGAGGAGTGGAAGTTTTCTTGTTTAGTCTAAGGTTTTGGGGAAAGTGGTGGGTGGAGGGAGTGAAAGGATTAAAGGGAAAATCTTCTCAAATATGCCCTGGTGCACACCCACGGACTTTGGGGCAAATTCCCTGCTGGTGAAAATTGGCTCAGCTGCACTGAGTTACATCAGCAGAGAATTTTTTTTCCTGGGTGGGCAGACATGCAATTTAATCCCTCTTCTGTGTGAAATAGCTCTCCCTTGCACTGTGATCTCACAACTGGCTCGTTGGTTAAATCACTGTTGCAGTAAGACATTGACGATACTGGGCAGCATATCAAGTTGAGCATTTTTTTTTGTTGTTGCTTGTGGTTAACGAGTTTTCACTCATGCTTTGAAAAGAAGGTTTGGAATTTGTTTGTCTTTCTTTAGATGCTACAAAGATGCAGTCTTGGTATTTTGAGTTTTTGTTGTTTTTTTCCATTGTGCCTGGCACGGTTTGTAGGGAGGGGAAGGGTTTTTTTCATGAGTTACACTCATAACTGCTTGCATTCTTTTCCTACTGTGCTCCAAAGTGTGAGGCTTGCCTATATATAACGTCACTGCTTGGACATGAAGAACACATTAACTTCTTTGAAGCTAGCTTAGCTGCTGAAAGGTCCATCTCTTCTCCTCATTGGGACTGAACTGCTAATGTATCCATCTCTTTTATGGGAGCACTAGTCTACAGAGGGATGTCAAGATTTTCCTTTTAGAATTGATATAGTCACCATGGGAGAGACCAGAGCCCTTCATGTTTTCTGTTCCGGAGAAGGAGGTGGTGGCCAAAGTCATGCAGGAGACACGAGATTCTGGATCATTGTACTGAATTCTACCCTTCTACTCCAGCAGGATTGCGTGCTGTCCTATAATCATCTCAGTGTGCCGAATTAACCAAACCACGTTTTCCCACTGCTGTCCCAGAGAAGCCTAATCCAACAGAGCCCGTGCTGTTCCCCTGAAGAGATCTGAGCAAAGAGTTCAGTATCTGGCGGACAGCCCAGGGGGTCCATACTGCCTGCATGCTGGAGAGCACAGCCAGGGTAAAAGGATGGTGCAGACCACGGGATGAGCTGTTGGAGGCACTACCATGTCTCACCAGCAGCCATTACCTCTAACGAAGCAAGAGCACGGAAGTTCAGTGAACAGTGCAACTTGGGCCCAAATGAATCCCTGGGGTAATTCCAGTGACTTCAGTGGGGTTGCAGCAAGAGTCACTTCTGTGTGGTGTTGTGCTTCATGTTTCATCACAAGCGGAACACACATTTCTAAATTATAATGAACAAGCACATGGGGGTGTAACTGCTGAGCTGTGAGATGCAAATCTGGATAACCAGTGAAACCAAACACAGCATACTTAAGGGGCAAACATCTTCTGATTAAATTTGGCAGGGTTGGGACTTGCTGAAATGTGCTGTTTGCTTCTTGCAGATTATGGCTGCATTTCAACCTGGATATCAATCGGGTGTCAGTTTAAAAAACAATCCTGAAAGCATGTAGGCCCCAAACCTGCAGAGGAATACACACGAACAGCATGTGACAGATCCTTGTGAACAGTTATTTTGGTGATCAATCTACATCTTTTTTCCAAGTTATAATTTTCCAGTTTGTGGTATAGAAAAAATTGCAAGCTTGCAAACCATGTGGCTCAGCTCCCTCCATTTATAAATGTATTATTAAACATTTCTACAACAGACTAAGGAAGATTATCCAGTGGAAGAGTTGAAAAACAGCATTTGAATTTCAAAATGTCTGACTTTCAGGTTAGATTGTACCTATTTGTTACCAGTTTTGACCTATTGTCACTATCCCTGCCTAGAAAGAAATGAAAGAAGACAATTTAGAGGCCCAGACATCTCAGCAAACTCCTGAAAAGGAGCACCGATGATAAAGACACTGATGTCATTGTCCTTCACAACCGGGGGTTTCCCCAGTACTAAGAAATACATGGGGCTGTTCAGGAAAGTTAGGATGAATCAAATAAAAGTGTGAAATTAAAGCATGTTAATTACAGAAGAAACCAGTGCTCATTGTAGCTAAATTCTCCACTCCTGTTGACTAAGGCAACTGCTTCACCTCACATCTTTAGCTATTTGTCATCTTAACTTTCTTGAGTGTCCCCCTGCACACAAGTCCTAGAGATCCCATGTCTTTAAGAATCACTACTGCAGCCTTGGGGCCTGTTTTCTCCAGTGAGCTATTAATTCTCACCACAAATTTTTCTACTCTCATGTCAGCCAGAGGAGGCAAGTAAACAGAGACATCGCCCCAGGGAAATGCTTCTTAGTTTGTGAATCATTTCCCTAGCACCACTCCCATATGCTGTTGGTTTTGGATCTAACTTCAAGATGTAGGTAAAAATTCCCCTTCCTTCTTCAACTTCCCTGCAGATATGCTGCTCTTCACATAGGTTCCCATTTGCAGATATGAATGCATATTTGAAGTACGCAGACACCTGATTGCTGATATGCTCACATGCTCTGAGTGCAAACTAATGCAAGGCCAGGGTGGAAGTCGGTGCAGAATTTGGTTATAGGCACTTCTTTTTTGAAAATGCTACCCCTTATTCACTGCTATTCATTCAGGTGTGCGGCACCCATCCCAGCAATGATGAGGTTGCTGAGGAATGCTGTGCCATATGAATCAATAATTTGACTTACTGTTTTTGTCCCCCCGCCATCAACTAAGAGACAGAAAAAGGATTTTTATATAAATTAGAAAGAATCATAGAATCCTAGAACTGAAAGGGAGCTCAAGAGGTCATCAAGTCCAGTCCCCTGCCCCCACTATAGGACCAATCACCATAGATCATCCCTGACAGGTGTCTTTCTAACCTGCTCTTAAATGTCTCCAGTGATGGAGATTCCACGACCTCTGTAGGCAATTTATTCTTGTGTTTCACCACCCTGACAGTTAGGAAGTTTTTTCCTAATGTCCAACCTAAACCTCCATTGCTGCAATTTAAGCCCAAAGCTTCTTGTCCTATCTTCCGTCACCAAGCAATTCTGTGTCAGATAAGGAAGACTTGACCAGTCCAATGACAATGGGCTATTGTAAGTGAATTCATTTAAACTCTGGCTGGAAAATACACTATATCTTCTTTGCATGTCTTCTTTGCATGCATCATGTCTTCTTTGCATGTTTTAGGATTCAGCTGGTAACAGGAAGGATAGATTTGAAAGTTTTTAGACTTGTCCAATACACTCAACTTCCCACTGAAATAATGAAACATGAAACATTTTTTCCTTTTAAAACATTATATTATTATATTATTCTGCCTGCCTTAGCAAATAACACCTTCATCCTAATGGCATTTAAAAGAGATTGGAGACTATCAAACATTTTAAAGGTTGTCTAGCAAGAATACATATGTGTTCTCAGTTTCTGGTTAGTAGCTGCTCCTGGAATATGCTTTATGGTGACTTGTAAACTCAGATCAGCTGCTGTATGCTGTCAAAGGGGGCTGGAAAAGTGATGAGAGAATTATCAGTTTTACAAGGTGTAAAAATTTGTATTGTGATTCCAATCATGTTCTTGTTTCTTCCTGGCAGGAATGGGCTGTCTTTCCTTTGATGTTTGCCTGTTTCAAAGTTTAGCTCGGTCTGGTGGTGAAGGTTTTGTCATCCTTTCCCCATTCGTAGGCTTACCTTGGAAAGCCACCTTCAGCCAGCAGTTCCAAAAGTCCTATTATTGAGGAATAATCTGAAAAGATTAATTAAACTTGCATTAGTCACCATTCGTTGAAGCCAAATCCATTCATAAGCAGTTGTCCCTCTCAAGGAGTTTACGCTGTGACCAGTTTTAAAGCTGAAGTTAATCTTTCCAAAGAGAGAACTATTTTTTTTCTGTTATAAATATCGCAGGGATGCCTTGGGGGTGGAGAGTGGGTCTGGGTCATCCAGGTTAGAATCATAGGCTCCTAGGGCTGGAAGAGACCTCAGGAGGTCATTGAGTCCAGGACCAATCCCAACTAAATCATCTCAGCCAGGACTTTGTCAAGCCCAGACAAAAATCTCTAGGGATGGAGATTCCACCACTTAACTTCTAGGGATGGAGGTTCCTCTAGAACTCCTCAGAGGTGAATTTAAAGTGCTTAAGAGGAAAAAAATGTCAGGTCAACCAATCTCTTTGAAGTCACTGGAGTCATGGATAAATGTAAATCTGAACAAGTGTAAATCAGGAGTATGTCTACTGAAGTCAGTGGAGATAAACTGATGTAAAAAGTGACTGCCGAATCAGACCCCAGAGAGAAAGAGAGGACCGCACTCAGCACTGGCTGGATTATATCCCAAAGACCTAATACTGAGTAATCCTGAGCACCTGTAGCTCCCATTGACTTCGGTGGAAGCTGGGAATACTCAGCACTTGTAAAGGATGGGCTTTAGGATAGAGGAGTATGTAATGAATGAAAAATCATTTCTCCTCCTCCTTTTCTCCTCTTCCATCTCTATTGACACTCTGTCAGGGTTTCTGTGTGGGGGGAGGGGTGGTTCGTTTTCTTGTTCTGCTACGACACGCTCCACATGTTGGATGTTACTTTATATCCACTGAGAGAACCAGTCACAAGAAAATTCACCACACACCTGTTTGCCTCATTGGAGGGGCCTGGGCAAGAAGCCGACCTGTCCTGGAGCCACAGTCATCTTTGTGCACCCCGATCCTGCAGTCAGCAGTCACTTAAGTAGCCCGAGAGCCACTGCACTGTTCACCCACGCAGACTTCATGGAACTGCTTAGGTAAACAAGGGCAGTAGGGTTCCCTGACGCATGCCAGGGAAGGCTGTTTAGATCTGGAGTACGGTCCTATGACAATGTAATGAGGAGCACAGAAAGTGTTACTGAGCTCTGTGATGCGAGAACATGCCTTTCTCCTTCCGTATGAAAACACCACCAGTAATTGGGTACAAGGCCCATAGTGGTTGGCAGCTGGTGTGGGTTTTGTCTTGAGATTCCCTTCCCCATCTTTTGTCTCCCAGTTACATTATAAGAGCCCCAGTGTTGTGCAAAGATTTGGACGTTCCAATTGCAAGCCCCCCTTGTCAGGCATCTGCCTGACACCGGCAAGCATATTCCTTTAAATGTAAGCACCAGTGCAGGAAGTAGAGGGATAATTGGCCATTAATATTATTGCCATTAAATACTTTATTTCCCAAAGGGCTTCTAACAAGGAAATGTATTTATGTTCATGACTTCCTAAAAATGTTCCTCCACACAAGAGAATATTGATACGGCGTGTTTTGTGAGGGTTATTTACTGAGATGAAGCAGTCCTTACTGTTTGCTCTGAAGGCAAACAGATATTTAATCTGCACAGTCTTGCAGAATATTTACAGGGGATGTATCAGACACAGCACGCAGGGCCAGATTTTCAAACGTATTTAGGTGCCTATTTTCTAAAGATGCAGAGAGGAATTGAAAGTCAATGGTAATTAGATGCCTATCTGGTTTAGGCACCTAAATGCCTTTGAAATGCTTTACAGATGGTTGGGGGTTTACGTTTTTTGGAGATAAAAAAGCTAGATTTCATTTTAAATTGGGAGGTTTCAGCAATGGGTTTTTTGTTTTGTGTTAGATTTCATTGTGTTTTCTCCCCTCCCTTCAGAAACCTAACAACCCCATCTTTTTGAAAGATTCTTTTTTCATTTGTGGGACAGTTCTGTTGCCGAGTCTTTCAGTAAAAGTGCTTTGATGTCTGTCTGTACAGCGAGTCCGCTTGTTTGCAAACTGAGAAGTTGACCTAGGTTGCTGTTCTGTACAATTACTGATTTCTCCACTTTCATATTGCAAGCAACACACATGGCACTCCTATGCCTCTATAATCTGCATCACTGTTGTACTCAAATCAAGTCAATGAATAAAGTTTTGTGCTTTATTCTAAAGGGGTGGATGCAAATTGTTTCATTCCCTTTTTTATTTATTTTTTCATGTTCATAGTATTTTATTAAAATTCTTTTTATAAAGATTTATAAAGCAGGATGTTTACTGAGGGGGAAAAAAACATACAGCTGAACAGATGGAGGCAGATGAAGTACAAAGGATATTTACTAGCCGTACAGTATTCAGGGTTTCCCATAAGAAAGTTACCATGCGTGCGTGCGCACACATGCACACACAGAGAACTAGTGGGAATTCAGAATTCAGTGCAGTTACTTTAGGGTTCAAAAGCATGCTAATAGCTGTAAAAGCACACAAACCGTAAAAATAAGACTGTTTTGTTGACTAATTACCCCATTTTTGCCTTGCAGCAAGATTGTTCAAACTTGTACGTTAAGCGATTCATCAAGATTCTTCTAACTATGACTCACTGAAGTCAATGGGACTTATCACATGCTTGACGAGAGGTTAGACGTATGCTTAAATGTGTCGCATCATGGCGGTCTTCAGTTTAACCTCCCATCTCTGAATAGGCTACATTCTTGGAAATAGGCAGTAGACGCTCTATAATGAGCATTATCCTGTTTAGCTGAATGATCCTAACACTGAGCAGCTGCAGCCCTACCTCATGTCAATGGCAGCTGTGGGGACTAAGTGCACCAGCTGGATTCTCAGCCCTTTCCACCCTGTGCCCAGCAGAGAAATGCTGCCAAAGAAAGCAAACAATTTTGGCATGGAAGTGCCATGTGAAGCTTCCAAGACTGTGTGTGTGTGTGCGCGTGCGTGCAGGCGCACGTGCAAATGGAAGTTACATGCAATTGTACTTCTCATGCTGTGCAGTTTAGGGCCTCCTACCAGGCCCGCCCTAGCCCAGCTCTCTAGGTGAGCCACAGTAGAGCTGCCCTGAACTGATCTGAGCTTCCTATGGCACCTTGGCAGGGCAGCCAAAATGGGAGAGTTGCTATGTCCCTGTGGTTGCTATTTGAGGTCAACTCCTTAGCCGCCATAGCTGGATTGGGTGCTGGGGATGTGCATGTGGGTACGGAAAAACCCCTCTGCAAGTGTGGTTGTGAATAACAGCCCTAGAGTCCCCACTAAAGGGCACAGGAACTGATTTAGCTGCAGATCCTCCAACCTTCTTTCCACACATGCACACAAGATGTCAGCACTGTGCCCGTGGTGCAAGCCCTCTTCTGATGTCCCCCCAATCCTGTCTTCTCTCCCCTCCCTCACACATCACTTCTGCTGCCCAGGGAGTCTCCACAGCTGGGGCTGGGGGCCTATTAGAATTTAATTCCAACATGCCTTGCTACATGTGTGTAAGGTGCTGATCTCTCCCCTCCCCAGCCCCAGTTCGCTGTACAATTCGAACGGAGACTGTCCCTGTCCCAAAGAGCTTACAAGTTAAGTAAGGGCTGCCTATCGGCTTAAGTACCTTGCTGATCGAGACCCCCCTGTGTTTCACTTTGTACTTTCCATTTTGCAATCACTTCCTGCCCAGCCCTCAGACTATCAGAAATAAGTTGCCTGCTGCCTAATAACCTCCATTTTCCCCCTCTCATTTCAAGGACCAGAGCAGCAGGGTCTTGTGTGGAAACATTAACCCGGAGCAGTACAGGAAGTGTTGGTTGCTTGTGATATCTGCTACTGGGGCATTCACAAGAGCAGCTCAAACAAGGGCCTGCTGTAGGTACAAGAAAACAGCCTGTAGCAACCACAGTCCTCACCTCTCTTGGCCTGTTGTAGTAAGAGTACTAGTGGGACGGCTGTTCCTTTCTTAAAGGATAATACGAGGTGGGAGTGATAGATGGGACAGGGCTATCACTAACAAGCCTGCCCCGCCATCAGGCTTAAGCAGCTGTCTCTGGATTTCAAATGGTAAATCAGAGGAGGGCAGTGTGGCGCACTCACAGACCAATCTAGGACTGGAGCCTGGTGCTGGAGTTGCCGAGACATCACCCGCCTTACGAGTGGGGAGCTACTGAGTCTCTCTGAGTTTCCAGACCTGCAGAGAAGAGGAGGTTTCTGTTCTCAGACAGCTGGCACCAGAGAGGGGTTTTCCTCTGCAGCTGCATGGGTGCTCTAAGCACCATCTCCTGCCACCTGAACCAAGAAGTGCCAGGGCTCGGGGCGATGGAGAATGGCCCATTCTCTGCCCCCATATTCAGAACATTCAGGTGGTCTGTGATCAGTGCTTAGAGACTGGTTTTGTTCTAGGCCTGGGTCCAACTGGCTATGTCAAACAGCCAGTGTTTCACAGCACTCTGCCCGTACTCACGATCAGGGAAGCTCAGCCCTTAAATGCACCGTCTCCAAATACCATGGCAACCATCCAGCCCAAGGTAGAGAGAAAGGTCCATGCACACAGCATCTACTCCCCATGCAAATTCTGGGTGGATGTTCCGGAGGGGCACAAGGCTGTGTAAAGGGCACCCCTGGCACTAATGAGAGTGGGTGGAGGGCTCCCTAGGAACCCACCAGCAGCGCCTACCTGACAGAGATAGCACAGCCCACCTGGCTCCAGCTGCTTGTTGGGCTGTACCAGCAGGCCAAGAGCCCCCTGTTGAGTGGGCAGTTGCAGGCCTGTGCCTCTTCTGGGAGTAGGCCGCTGGAGCCTGGGCCAGCAGGACCTCAGGAGAGATGCAGGTGATCTACCCACCAATGTAATAAAATAGCAGCACATATTTCAGTGGGACTATCCAGGGCAGCTGGGGACATAAATATCTTCACACACTACTGGACATGGCCTTTGGATGTTCATTAATCTATTCAGCTCATCAGTTCCATGTACGCGTCTATTCCATGTGTTACCAATGGATTTTTAGTCCCTCACCATATAAATATACGGAGACACAATCAAACAAAACATTTGTTAAATCCAGTCATCTCCACCCTGTACCTACCCCTATTAAAATAATCTTGGATTTCTAACCCCTGAGTAATGACTGTGGAATGCACAACATCTCACAGCCCAGCAAGGCATCTGGCTAGGAGAGTCTTCATAGCATGTTAAAAATACCACTGTACATATATAAGAGCAAAATGAGTCAAATGTCAGTGCTAATTTGCTGTCACTCTTGAGACCACTTCCTCCCGCAAGAACAAACACAGGGCATCTCAAATAAGTCTCTCTGGACCTCAACAACATCCACAAATACTCATCTGCCACCAGAAAAAAATCTCTTGAAACACTCATGTAGCAAGAGTACAATATCCTTTTCGCCACCCTCCCCACCTACTCACTGTTGTTTTATTTCCTTTGCATTTCTGTGTATAGTTTGGGGAAAGGGTGGGAAATAAATGAAACTTCAATCCTGCTTGCTATTTTCTATTATAAAAAGGGACCCTAGGGAAGCATATTGACTGTTTTCTATGGCTCAGTGAGAGAGCGAGAGAGAATTTGCTTAAGGAGTGCCTGTTACAAATTGTTCTTTCACACACACTCTTATTTTCAAGGTTTTGCAAAGATCAGCCATCCAGCAGAGTTTAAACAGGAAGCTGACCATGTGTCCAAGGGGCCACTGAGTTTCAGATGGCTGCTGTGCCCAGTTCCTTCATGAGCAACCTCAGATGATGATGATATAACTACCCATGTATGTATCTTGGGTCACAGGGTTTTAGCATCCATGTACTGCAGGAGCCCAAGGGTTTTGTAGAGAAGTTTGTGCACCTTGCTCAGATGGGAGCCCATAATTGAACGGTGGGCAGAACAATGTTGGGATCCATGTGACAGGTCGAATCCCCAATCTAGTAGGTGTCTGGTGCAGTGTTGAAAATTCCACCATCCCAGAGCAAAGGCTTGAGCCTTGTTGAAAGTGCACTTCTGGAGTATCAACAGCTTTGGCTATATAGTCCCACTATTAAATGTGGCTATGTAAAAATTAGGGTTGTAAAAGTGTACATGTGTAAACCATTAACCGATGAGTCTGGGCTTGGTTAACAGTCACGGTTACATGCAGCTTTCTCCCCGCCCCCGCCCCCCCACCAGGCTGCTGCTGCATCAAAGGCAGCAGTTTGGGGGAGCAGGCAGAAGCCAGTATGCACAGGACGTTGGCTTTTAAGCCAGCTCCCTGCTTGTACCAGCTCCTCCAGAGCTGTGTGCCTCCCCTCCCCATCCTGCGCTGTTGACTCTGTATCAGAGGTAGAGGTGGGGAGGGACAGGCAGGAGTTAAAAGCCGACTCCCCTTGAGCACTAGCTCCTGCCTGCCTCTCTCCCTGCATTGCTGCCTCTGATACAGAGGCAGCAGCAAGGGGGAGGCAGGTGCCTCCCTAGGAGCTGTCTCCCCCCATGTAAAGGTGTAACTGCTGAAATTTTCAGTTGTTACACATTTATCTTAATAAACACATTTTAATATATCTAGTAAAAATGGTGTCGTCTTATACTCCACATCTTAAAAAATCCACTGGTAAGGGGACCAGGCGCTGCTGTGGGGGGCTGTCTACTGATGGAAAACATGTCAGTTTCCTAACTGTAAAATGGGTATATTGCTAAACAAAACAAAAACAAAATCGCACAAATCTTATAGTCAATTTTACTCATAGTAGCAAGACTCCTGTCAAATACAGTCATTATAAACAGCCTCTCATCCAAGTCTAGGTCTACATTAGAAAGCTTGAACAGTACCCCTTTCCTTCTGTTAGATCTTTCCCTGCATCCATGCTTGGTTTGGACCCCAAATTCCCACATTTCCCGGAAAAGCAATGCCACGTCCAAGGCATTTTGAAAAAGCAGATGCACTCTTTCGCCATCCCTGTAAACCTCGTTTCAACAGAAAAGCAGAAAAAGACATGCAAATTGCAATTTGCGTATCTTTTTCCGACTTGTCTTTGTAGTCTAGACGTAGCCTAGCTAATACAACCTGGTGCTGCATATTGCGCCATCACAGGCAGCCACGTGTGAATTGTGCTGCCAAAATAGTTTTGCTGGCAGCACTATGCTTTTGGCCAGTAAAATTTTCTAAGGTACTCAAGTCCCAGCTTTCTTCTGAACAAATCTACAACTTACAGTGCTTAGAATGCCAGTGGGTGCCAGTTGCCTTTTGAAGAGGGCCCCTACACTGGGCACCAGGAGAGCTGGGATTCTAATCCTGATTCTGCTACAGAGGTGCTCGGAAAGTTACTTTGCTTCTCTATGTTTCTCCTTCCACTCCCACCCTTGGACTCTTCTCTGTTTAGCATGTAAGCGCTTTGGAGCCGGGCACTCTCTAATGGATCAAAAATGTCTATATTACAAAGCAATTTCAAAAAACAGCTGGAGAGAGAAGCTGTGAAACTTGCCTTCATTTGCAAATCTGACACCTGTAATCAAGGTTTGAACAAAGACATGAACTGGATAGGCCGCTACATTCCACACGCTAATTACATAAAAAGCTAAACACTGGGCACTTTCAACCCACTCTATTTACCCCATTTAGCATGAACACTCTAATTGACAAGAGTTTTCCCCCCTATTTTTTTTTTTCGTTCTCTTTCCCTCCCCTTCCCTTCTCTTTCTCTGCTATTTATTTGTGCCCTGGACTGCTTACTCCATTCATCTGAAGAAGTGGGTTGTGCCCACAAAAACTCATGATACCATTTACATTTTTTTGTTCGGTTCTAAGGTGCTGCAGGACCATTTCTTATTTTTTAAGTCACTTAACAGAGTTTGTGTTTGGACAATGCCTATCACAATGGAGCTCTGATCTTGGGTGCTTAACCAATACAAATAAAAACCAATAATAATGCACACAAAGTTAACAAACCACACTTGAGTCTGATTAAAGACATTTACTGTTTGCCACATATTTTGAGCCTAAGTGAACCTGGCTGTGCCTTGTGAAGCTGCAAACAACCCAAGCATCCAAAATAGTTCTATGGTGAATGAACCAATCATTGTAGAGCAATATCTACTTTTTGGCCATAATGCCTAACTCCGGTCATCTGAAGAAGTGGGCTGTGACCACAAAAGCTCATGATACCATCCACATGTTTTGTTAGCCTATAAAGTACTACCAGACCATTTGCTTGCTTGCTTTTTTTTTTCCTGTAACAGACTAACTCAGCTACCCCCTCAAGCTCTTGGATGTTAAATAACTGCCAATTAGCCCTGAGTTAATTGTCATTCCCTGGAGGAATCTCAGGGAATTGACGACTGCAACATGACGGCCTTAAGAAAGATTTATTGGAGTATTGAATGATTCCTCTCTCAGTAATGCATTTAAGGGCACAGTGTGGAAGATGGTAAGCAAGTGCTCAAGATTTTGAAACACAAGTCATTTAAATCCCTGTGCATGTTTAGATGGTGTTCTCTTATCAGCCTATTCTCCAGGTTACAGATCATTGACCTTATCTGGTGTTTCCCCCCTTTAGGCGCCAAACAAAACAATACAGTACCAGACTACACAAGTTTTTCATGTTCCTGAGGCAGAATTGACCATAGAGAAAGATTTGAGTGAAGTAACATACAGCCCTTGTGGTGCCCATTCTGATTTCTTTGCCCAGTTAGGCTCACAGGTATCATCCATTTCGTATACCACCTCTCCAGCACGTGTATGATATTCTGTAAGACAAAGTACACATGCAGGACACCTGTAAAAGGGGTAGGACAAGCCCTAGAGCTGGTCTGTCTCAGTAGTATACTTTAGCATTTGATCTAATGTTAAGACTTTGGAGGCTTGGGTCCAATTCCCGGATCTGCCACTGTCCTGAAAAGCATGTTTCCCTCTGAGTCTGTTTCCTCCTCAGTGAAAAAACTCTTTTGTAAAGCATTTAAGAGCTACTGACAGAAACCATTGTATAGGAGCTTAATATTATACTTCTATGCCCACATTCTACTGCACAAACAACAAGAGCACACGTTCATCCAAGTGGTTTGCAACCCACTGTGGGAGGGAAATCCTGCAATCACCATTTTGGGGAAACTGAAGTAGTGAGTTTGTAATTCAACCAAACTGCAAAGTCAGTGGGGCTGTATCTACATTGGTGCGATCTTGTGCCAAAGCGGCCGCTTTTGCGCAAAAACATGCTGCCTGTCTACACTGGCGTGGAGTTCTTGCGCAAGAACACTGACGTTCTAATGTGTGAAATCAGTGCTTCTTGCACAAGAACTATGACGCTCCCGCTCAGGAATAAGCCCTCTTGCATAACTGTTCTTGCGCAAGAGGCCAGTGTAGACAGGCAACATGAATTTCTTGCGCAAGAAAGTCCTATGGTTAAAATGGCCATCAGAGCTTTCTTGCGCAAGAGAGCATCTATACTGGCCTGGATGCTCTTGTGCAAAAGCACATCTCTTGCACAAAGGCACATGCCAGTGTAAACGCTCTCTTGCGCAAATACTCTAACGCAAAAATTCTTGCATTAAAGAGTATTTGCGCAAAATCTTGCCAATGTAGATGTAGCCTGGCAGATCTGGATTAGCAGTCAGGGTCGTCCTGGATCCCAGCCTTGATTGTACTACAACCACTAAATAGGGTTGCCAGGTGTCCTGTATTCGCCCAGACAGTCCGGTATTTGCGGCTTCTGGTAAAAAAAACAGAAAATACTGGACATGTAAAATGGAATGCCACTTGGGACATTCTTCCTCTGCCGTGTCCTGTGTGGGTGGGAGGAGCGTGGGGATTTAAAAGACGCCGTTTTTTTTCTTTCTTTCTTTTTGCTCAACAACTTTGGTCCCCTGTTTTTTGTTATTGTTGTTGGTTTTTTTGCTCAACCAACTTTTTCCCTACCATGTTCAGTATTTTTTGTGAAAGTATCTGGCAACCCTACCACTAAATCACATGACCTTTCTACTCTGCCCTTATTGCGCAGGTCATAATTTTCAAGAAAGCCTGTCCCAGGATGGTTAGCCCTTTAAGGAAAACTAGGACCTTGTTTACGCATAATAGGCTGTTTTAAGGCCCCAACTGTAAGTAGTTAGCTGACGATCAACAACTAATTAATAAAACATGAGCCTGACAAAAAGCCTGCCAGAGTTCCTTGGAAGGAAGTGCTCCCCTAGAGACAAGAGATCCCGGGGTGGGGAAACCTAAGGCCGGGGGGCCAGATGCATCCGCTGGCTTGTCTGGATCTGGCCTCTGAGGCTCAACCCTCCTCCCCTTCCCCAGCATTATGGAGCTCATGCTGGCACTCCAGCCCCACTGATACCCCACCATAAGGCTGGAGCGCACAAAATCTATGAAGCTAGGTCCCTCCTCGGCTCTGGTATGTGAGGGGAAACTGACCCAAAAAAGGTTCCCCAACCCTGCTGAATAGAGTAGGAGGAGGAAGAGGGGGAGGACAGTGGCATGTTATCCTCTCTAATCTGCTGTTGCCATGGTAGCCCAGTCTTGGGGGACAGGTCAAGGCTTCCTGAATGTGAAAGTGTAACCTACAAGCCTACGGGATGTGGTTCACAGTCCCATGCAGTGGCACTTAGACCACCTACAGCGAGAGAGAAGAATGATGGTAGAAATGTAGCCGTGTTAGTCTGGTGCAGCTGAAACAAAAAACGGGACCGTGTAGCACTTTAAAGACTAACAAGATGGTTTACTAGGTGATGAGCTTTCATGGGCCAGACCCACTTCCTCAGGTCAAATAGTGGAAGAAAATTGTCCTTTTCATATGTGTTCATTTTTTTTAATTGTATCCTTTGGTATATAGGGTTGTGACAATTTTTTCCACTATTTGATCTGAGGAAGTGGGTCTGGCCCACGAAAGCTCATCACCTATTAAACCATCTTGTTAGTCTTTAAAGTGCTACACGGTCCTGTTTTTTGTTTCAGATATGAATGAGTGAGCTCTACAGCCTCAGATGAGAGCCGGTTGGCTTCACAGCTCAAGCTGTGGACTGAGCTCATGCTTTAAGCTCCAGGTTCAGTTCTGTCTGCAGGCGGTTACACAAGCAGATGCTTGTGGGTGTTAGCCTAGATCTGGCAGAGGGGCTGGATTTGAAGGCCCAATAAAGGGGTTCTCTTGCACCCTGTAAGAAGAGTTAATAAATGACACTTCCTCCCCACCACCCCGCACATCCCTCCCTGCAAAAGAGGTGACTTGCACTTAGCTACCTGGTCTGAGCAAATCCTTGCCAGACCCAAGAGAGACAAAAAAAGTGAGCAATGGAGTGAGGTTCCTGGCAGGTAAGGACTCCTTTCTGCTGTCTCCTTTACATTCAGAGCTTTAGGGCCTGTAAGGCCCTGCTGTACCCCAAGCTGATGGGCTCTAGGGTACTGGCCCATCAGACGGTCCATCACCAATGCTCAGTGTTTCTCCAGGGTGGTGGTGGTCCCAATAGTTTCACTTTTATTTCTCCTCTCCCCATCCTTCTTCAATGCTTTGTCTGTGTTCAAAGACTCAGTCCTAGCTCTGCTGTCATAAGCTTCCAGCGAAGGCCCTGTGATATTGCCTCTCTCCCCATCTCCTCCAGTACACCCTTGTGCTTGCTTTCATCGATCTCACTGAATAGATGAATGTAGGCAGAGGACTCGCATCCCCTCGCTTTGTGCGGATCTCAGAGACCAGCCCAGAGGGTCACTCCTCCCGACTGTAGTTATTCTGGTGCATGTCTCCAGGGCAGATGCAGTGTACTGCTTTAAAAGTGAAGTCGCACTGCTTTAATGCCAGGCCAGGCCTGCTGACAGGGCGGAACAAAGGGAGCAGTTGTCTGGGGCCAGAAATTCAAAGGGGCCTGGAGTTCCCGATTGCCACCGTCGCTACTACGGCAGTGACGATAGCTGGAGCCCCAGGCCCCTTTGAATTGCTGCTGGAGCTCTGCACCATGCGGCTCTAAGGGCTTTGGAAAGGGCACGCCCCCCAACCTGGGCAGTGCTAATGGCTGAATGCCCTTGGCTCCACCCCTTTCACCATAGGCCCCACCCCTTCTGGGAGCACAGAGCTGAGCTCCCCCTCACACATCTTGCCCAGGGGCCTGTGATGGCTGTCAGCCCTGCTGTGAAGGGCACGTACGCTGGCGGGGGGCGTGTGGTGGGTTGCACAAGAGGTGAAGGAATCCAAAAGACAGACAAGCACTCACAGAGAGGGAGCACAAGGGTCTGCCCTATGCTGGTGTTCATGAAGGCCCACACCCTGTCAAGCTCTGCATGTGGAGGAGACAGTAGAAAGGAACCCTTGCATGCCAGGCTGTGGCATGGCAGGCGTCTCATTCCATGATGCTACAGCCCTGAGACGGTGAAGAACCCCAGCTGATGTCCTACTCGGGGTATGCGTCTGTGGTGCTGTACAGCACTGGATCCGGTTCTGCTTTGCTTTCCCTGAATCCCATAACCAACAAGCTTCTGCTTCACCTGGTGTCATTCTACGAGACCAGTCAGAATAACCAGTGAAGGCACCTTGCTCACCACCACCACCTCCACATCATTGTCATATTCACTCTCATGCTGGCCTGCCCTTAGTTGAAACGTTCCAAAATCAAATTGTGCCGTCAGAGCAGATGCTTATCTACAACTCCTGGGCTGCATCTATACAGCACCCTTACCTCGAAATAAGCTACGCAATTTGTGCTATGCAAATATTATTTCAAGGTCATTTCAAAATAGCTCATTTCAAAATTTGGCACTGTCTGCACGGCACTTATCTTCTATAACTTCTATAATATATAAAGGAGGATGTTTGTATGTTTGTGCGCTAATAACTTGGACACTATAAGAGCTCCCACAACCAAACTTTCATCCAGGAGAAGGTTTTAAGGTACTGTGGGAAGGAAGAGATATGAGAGCGACGCCTCTCTCCGGGGCTGCACAGAGCTTGGCAGTGCGGGGAGCAGGGGCGGCCCTAGACTAGCTGCCAGCAACTGGCGCCCTAGGCGACCCATGCAATCGGCGCCCCCACCTCCAAACCCCTCAATGACATTGCGCCACCATTTGGTGCCCCATTTAACTTGGCGCACTAGGCAATCGCCTAGTTCGCCTCTATGGACGGGCCGCCCCTGGGGGGGAGAAGCAGCTTCCCGGGGGAAGAGGTGGAGACGGTCACTCACTAGGCCTGCGGAGGGACAAGGACGCAGAGGGCGGGCTTGGGTGCCGGCGGCAGGCGTGCGACTCCCTTCCCCCTCAGGCTCCTCAACTCAGTTATATCAACTTTCCCGAGCAATGCCAGGTAACTCCAGCTAGTTTAAAAATAAATCACTATTCCAACAAGTCCTTTAACCCTCATGGAACAAAAGTTACAGGGATGCCAGAATAGTGTGCCCGTTATTTTGAAATATATTTCAAAATAACAGGCACGTTTAAAGATGCAGAATTGCTATTTCGGGATACTTCCGGTATCCTAAACTAGTGCCGCTGTCTAGATGTAGCCTTGGTGAATATCTTAATTGATTACCCAATCCAGTTCCCCATGAAGAGTTAACAAATGCCTGTTGCTTTGCAACTGCATATTTTTCATAGTTTGTGCTCTTCCGGGTGGGGGAGGTAGTTTGGTGCAAGCAATACATTCTTTGGGCACTGTCATGCTCTGGGCTCTGAAAAGAGCCCAGTGTGATGGGGAGGCTACATCTGAACAGAAAATGTTGCTTTAGCTTCCGAGATTAGCCCCATTTGCCTGAAATTGTCAGGTATATTCAGTCAGGCAAGAGTGTGATTAGCTACATCCAGGCTTTACAAGGTGTCCCTATCTTGAATTATGTTTCCACACTGGTGCTACCAATAGTGTGAGCTGTGGTGCATACAAGGCATG
The DNA here is from genome assembly GCF_049634645.1 of Pelodiscus sinensis. Classification (NCBI taxonomy): domain Eukaryota; kingdom Metazoa; phylum Chordata; order Testudines; family Trionychidae; genus Pelodiscus; species Pelodiscus sinensis. The sequence continues at coordinate 63,803,328 of NC_134718.1, forward strand.
TAGGTTGCCACTTGTATCCATCTAATCATAAATGCTAGGACTTAACTCCTAAAACTCCAGGTTACTGGCTGGTTTGGTGGGGTCTCCACTACTTGGATGGGGTGTGCTGGAGTTTGTGGCCCCTCAAAAAATCTGTCCCCCATTTGCATAGTTTGCATTGTATTGGCTGCATAGTATGTGGTGCTAATTGACCTCATGCAATTGTAAAAATGTTTTCAGACAGCTGGTCTGCAGACATTCAGCCTTTTAGTGTTTGGGAGGCAACGTGCCTGTTGACAGCTGAGACACTGGAGTTTCCAGAGTAATTACTGAGCATGAGGGAGAGTTATTTTTCCCACCATTCTTATGTCCCAGTTACTCAACCACGCCTAACAGTGAACTGGCGGTATCAAGGCACCACCAAAAGCAGATCCACAGCAACAACCTCAGTGTTAATCATTTTATGCTAGAGTTCTTTGCAGTCCCATTCAAAGGCATCTGATATGGTTTGTGGTAGATGACGGACCTTTAAACCAATCGCCCTCTCGTCAATGGGAGTGAATTTCAACAGGCCTACACACACGCAAAGGCTGAGGAGACCAAGCCCCATAGGGTTGCTCAGTTTTGGAATTCTTCCCCAAAGGGCGTAGAGTTGCAACCACTATTCCATCCCCTGTCCTACCTGGAGACCACACTGCCCCTCTGCAAGCCAACATGGGAGTTCCCAGTCAAACAAGGTTTTCCGCCACCTCAGTTTATATGGAGGAACCAGCCCTGAAGCTCCCAGCTGAAGTGTGCAGGACAGGAACAGTTGTGTGGCTGCTTTAAGCTGCAGGGAGAGGGAAAGTACCAGCATGTGCAGTGGTGTAACTAGCCTAAAAGAGGCATGGAGGCCCAATGGATTCAGGACAACTGGGTCTGTTACTGGCTCTGCCATGGGCCTGTTTAAGCAAGTCTGTCTCTCCATTTTTCCCATCTGGGATACAGGGATAATCATATCTTCATAGGGTTGGAAGAGACCACAGGAGTCATCGAGTCCAATCCCCTGCTAAAAGCAGGACTAATCCCAACTAAATCATCCCAGCCAGGGCTTTATCAAGCCGGGACTTAAAAACCTCTAGGGATGGAGATTCCACCGTCTTCCTAGGTAACCCAGTCCAGTGCTTCCCTACCCTCATAGGGAAATAAAGTATTTTCTAATATCCAACCTAGACCTCCCTCACTTCAACTTGAGACCATTGCTCCTTGTTCTGCCATCCGTCACTACTGTGAACAGCCTCTCTCCATCCTCTTTAGAACCCCCCTTCAGGTAGCTAAAGGCTGCTATCAAACCCTCCCTCCACGCACTCTTCTCTGCTGTGGATTAAATCTGCCCAAATCCCTCAGCCTCTCCTCGTAAGATATGTGCTCCAGCCCCCTAATAATTTTTGTTGCTCTCCACTGGACTTTCTGTAATGTGTTTGTAAGCAGGGTCTGAAGGAATGCTTCCATTACAGCTATCTAGAATGGGAGCGAAATCCTGGGTGTGTCTATGTAAATACAGTTTGCTTCTGCTTTGCTTAGATGTGGCAGAAATTCAGCTGATGGAATAGTGTTTTGCTCATTGTAATCAAATAGTGTTTGGCTCACAGCAACCAGCTTGACTGGTGTTAGATCACAAATTGTGTTAACACTTATTGTAATGTCTGTAATGATTGTGAGAATACAAAAGAAGAATGTCTGTGTGTAACCTGGCAGAAAGGAGAGAGACACTGGCAGTGAAAATAAAGTTGGATGAACAGTGGCTCCACTTCCAGAGCCCTATGAGATTAAGCTGGGGAGGGCAGGATTCTGAATCAGCAGGCTGCATACCCTCCAGGCATGAGCTGTAAGACTGGTTCAACCTGTTTCTCCCCCACTATTTCAATGATAGAGCTAAAACAGGTTCCATAAGGAGTCTCTTTTATTATTTAAATTTACTCCAGCAGATTCTTGTGGCTGGACTGTGTTTTCGGCCAAGAGCTGAAATCACTAGGTTTGGCCCAGACACAAATCCACCACAAGCTGGCAGCAGCAGTGAGTAGATGGGGAGTGAGAGCTTGAGTGGCCAGCAGAGTGGCGATGGAGAGACGTAATGAGCAGCCAGCGATAGAGAGGTGAGACGAATTGCCAGCAAGGTGGCGCCAGAGAGCAAGCGGATGGCGAGTGACCAGCGGAGGGAGTGAGATTTCTCGTTACCTTCCCCCCCACTCAGAATGGAAGGTGAACTCTGCAGATGCATCTCTGAACTCTGGGTCTACCCTGACCAAGGGTAGCAACTGTGAGTGGAATGTAGAGAAGGGTTGGGCGTATGAAGAGAACATTTACATTGCTGGACTTAAGATCCTGAGAGGAAAAGGACATTGCCTAGCCTACTTGGGGTGAGACTTTTACTCATGATTTTGATTATGAACTCTACTTGTGGTGTTTTCCCAAATTAATGCCAAGTTACTTCCCTCCACTTTTATTAAAAGTTTCTTTTTCTACACTCAAACTCTGTGCTTGTGAGTGGGGAAGCATTGTCTCTCAGAGGCATCCAGAGGAGTTGTGTGAATTTCCCAGCTTACTGGGTGGGAGCTCAAGCCAGTTCTGTGTTGGTTGAGGAGGAACCTTCTTCCCTGATCTAAGATTGCTTATGAATTTCCAGTTACCACTTTTAGGTTAATAGGTCCTTTGTCCGAGGATCAGACCCAGTATTCAATGATTTTATGGTTGGGAACCCTGATGTGCACAGATACAACACTCACACTATAAGAACTCTTGTATATTTACAAGTGTATAGTTAAAGCACAGTCACAAACACCCCAATTTAATAAGATAAATAAGAAATGTACATCTATATTTCCATACCATGCTCATAGCATTCCTTCTAGAACAACCCGGGGTGTTAGCCATCATCTGTCCCTTCCCCATGATGATGGCCATCATTCTGGCACCACTTAAGGACTACATCTCCTTCTATCTCTGCTAGGCTGGGATGCCTCTTTTATCATATGTTACTGATGTTTTTATGTTTGGTGCATATTTAGCAGGGGATGTTTCCTTTTCTCCTGATTTGTATGTCCTCGCTTTACTAATGGTGAAGTGTCTTTTCCCTGTAGATCAGTGTGTCATTGATCTCAACTTACTATCATATACATCAGTTCATTGCCATGGATCTTTTGTGGTTGTCGATCATTTATTATTTCTGTGCTAGGGGATTGTTTGGTTTGGTCTCAATCAATTAGTTCAGGTTTTTCTAAATGATGTACCTGGTAAATTTGAGGGTATTCTTGGAAGCCTCTATACCATGGAAAGTCACTCTATTTTATCACCATATGTCTAACTAAAATGTCCCAGAAAAAATACTAATTTTGCCTTAGCTGAGCATACAAGACGTGGCCCGTAAGTCTCTTGTGTTACAGCCAAGCTGCCAATATAAACCTACCGTAACTACTTACAATAAACATATAATCAAAATCAAGAGGAAATAATAAATGTATATATTTATAGGCAAGCCAGCAGGTTACAATCCTTAGATGTTGAACCTTGCCCTGGCTGCTGCTGGTGCTACCTGGCAAGACGGTTCCACCACCACATTCTTTGTGTCAATGGTGAATCCCACAGTGGCTAGGGAGGCAGGTGAGTCGAATGTAAGGTAAGCAGGCCAGCCAATGCAGTATCCCTTATATGACGATGCTTGCTTCATCCCTAATAAAACCCCTCGTTGTTTATGCTTATTTCTTTGAGAGCTACAAATGCACTGTTAAAGGTGCGGGCTCGCATTATTAAGAGTTTCACATGATGTTGCCTCAAAGCATTCCTCCAGAGAATGGGCTCTGTTTCCATTTCAGCCTTTCAGGGAAACTTACAACCATGCAGAAAACTTTGAATTGAGACTGATCCTTAAGAAGAAATCTCTGGAGAGATGGTGGGAGTCAGGAGCTATCCTGCTACTAACTAATCTGAAGACTCCTCTACACTCACACTTTACTGCGCTGTAACTTTCTTGCTCAGTGGTGTGAAAACACCCCACCTCCTTGGAGTGCAGTAAGTTTCAGCGCTGTAAAGCGTCAGTGTAAACTTGCTCCCAGTGCTGTTAGCTTCTCCCCTCATGGAGGTGGTTTACCTATAGGGCTGGGAGAGAGCACCTCCACACTGCTGCATTAAAGCACAGCCACACTGTAAGCTTAGCAGTATAGACACAAGCCACACAAGCCTTAGTCTGGTGTTGCTGCCTTCAGGGGTAATTCTCAGCCTGTTGTTTGGACTGCTAGAGCCTCCTGGCACTGGAATGCAGTTAAGGAAAGAGACTGGATACATAACCGTGTGTCTCCCTTATCCTCAGATCCTCTCACTGTGTGAATTTTGAATAATCTCTGGATAATGTTCCCTCTAAATTTTTTCCATTCCTTAGCAGAATAAATTTTGTTATGTGCACCAAGGCATCTGTGGATGTGCACTACCACTAGAAACATATGCTGCCGGCTGTGGGCACTCTGCTAATCAGCTGGACAGCATTTGAGTCTATCCTGGGTTTGTGCCCCCGTCCTCAGCTTACAAGAAACACTGCCTCTGAACTAACAGGCCCCGTCCCTTTCCTCAGCTGTTTCCTTGTCTGACAGATCCCCACAGGCCTGAGGCTATGTCCTGCACAATGGTGGCCGGTCAATACAGGCCACCTAGGCGGTCGCCCAGGGCGCCAAAAAAAATGGCTGTTGAGGGCTTTGGAGGCAGGGGTGCTGATTGCGTGCCAATCGCCTGTTTTGCTTAGGGCGTCAGTTGCTGGCAGCTCGTCTAGGGACGCTCCTGGTCCTGCACCAGCATAGCTGTGCCAGATAACCCTAGAGTGTACACACAGCTTGTACGGTCAGAAGTCTTTTTCCTGCCAGTGTAGGAACAACCTCCCATCTCTTCCCCACCCTGTCCAACTTTAGCTATGTAGATGGAAGCATTCTTCCATCAATGTAGCTGCATCTAAACTGGGGGATAGGTTGGCGTAGCTATATTGGTCACAGGTGTGGGTTTTTTGTCACACCTCTGAGTAATGTAGTTCTCTCAACTGTGAAAGGCAGACCACTCTCTAGTCTCTCTCATTTGCATCAGGGTTTGATATTGGACTGGTCTGAGGACAAACTTGCTCCAGTTCAGTTAAACCAGTGCAAACCTAAGGCGCATTTCAGTGTCACCTGTTCCTAATTGACAGAAACAGACGCTGACTAGAACAGAATTAGATAGATGCCACTAGTGGCTTTTTTGGTTCACTAGCCTATCTGAAGGCTGACTTCTTTTTTCCCCAAAGCTTTTGGCAAATCAAAAAGTTGAAAAAAGTCACCTGTGGACAAACGCAGGATTTTTTTGTTTCCAAAAAAACTGAAACTCCTAATTCTGCTTTTAAATTAAAGGAAACCTTGAACCCAAAAAAACCCCACCACCAACAAAAACAAAAAAACCCTCTTTATTTAGAAAACATATGTTTTGATGGTGGGCTTGGAGGTTTTTTCCGTATGCTAGAGGACGATTCCTTTTTGCACAAAACTCCTCATTATCACCAAATCAGCATAATTTTTCTACTAAAAAAGGCTTTGGTTGAAATATTTTTTACCAGATCTCAATGGAAAAGAACAAAATAGCAGGCCAATGGGAAAAGAAGAAAATATCAGGCCAATAGTATACATTTTCACTGCTCTTTAACGCAGACCTCTCTGTGCATCAGGCTCCCATGTATGCAACACCCTTGCTGCTTCTCTTTATGTCGGGGTGGGGAACCTTTTTTTGGGTCAGGGGTTGCTGACCCACAGAAAATCAGTTGAGGGCTGCACAAAAGTGAGAAGCAAAAAACACCCCTTCACAGTCCCCTCACACACCAGAGCTTAGGGGGGACCAACGTCAGTGGCGGATATAGGGCAGGGCGAACGGGGCGGCCGCCCCGGGCCCCGCGCTTAAAAAAGCCCTGCGCATGCGCCGTGGCAAAGGGGGGGGCCCCGCGGAGTTACGCTACCCGGGGCCCCGCAAAACAGTCATCTGCCCCTGACCAAGGTAGTAGTTTTTGTAACCCTCCCCCCCATGCTCTGGGTTTGGGCCAAAAATGAAGAGTTCAGTGTGTAGAAGGGGGGCTGTGGGGAGCGGGCTTGGAGTGTAGGGTCTCGGTGGGAGGGAGGGTGAAAGAGTAGGCAGGGTCTGGTGGGTCTGGGAGGGAGGAATGGTGCAGGAGTGGGCTGGGGATAAGAAGAGGGTTGGGTGCAGGAGTGGAGTGGGGAGCGCAGGACCTGGGCATGTGGGCATTGCAGGCTGGAACTTCAGCTCCCCAATGCTGTGGGGAAGTGCCATGCCTCGGGGACTGGATCCAGACAAGCCATGAGCGGGATGTGGCTCCCGGGCCATAGGTTCCCCACCGCGGGTTGGGAGAGGAAGTACAAGACCAGGTTTTGATTCTGAAATTCACAACCCCACCCCTTGGTCCAGCCCATCCTCCCCCCGGCCCGTTCAGAGCTATGCATTTTGAGTCCGTGTCATAGCCTTGCTCAGCAGGCACCTGTCCTGCACAGTGAAATTGCCTTTGCAAGAGAGTTTGTCAGATGCAAATAATGGAAAAGGGCCTAAATAAAGACCTGATTGTCTCTCAGAACAGTGGCTCCAGTCATCATCCATCTTTCTATTAACTTTCTATTAAACCAGTGAATTTCAGCTACTCAACCCTGTTGGCATCTCTCTGTCTCTCCCCGCCCCCCCCCCCCTTCTTTTTAACTTCTATTTATATTCTCTCAGTTGTCTCTGCCAGAAGATCTCATGTGGATACATTAGGCCTTTTCAAAAAGGAAGTTGGATTACAGCGATTTTTTTCTCCCCATAGAATGCAGCAAATTCATGAAAGGGAGATTCAGTATAAATTCATTATAGATGTACTGAATCTGGCCTATTTAAATGGAAAGCTTAACGATGCTAGGAAAGGCAGGAGTGCTTTAGTTCTGCTGGCCTCCATGAAAAATTGAAGCTGTTAGTTTGTTGTCTAGTGAAGCTGACGGGTTGACCCTCATATAAAGTTCTGCTGCAGGAAGATAGAAAATAAATTTACAGATAGCAGCTGGTACGTTCCCCAGAAATTATTTTCACTTATGCAGGTTGTGCTGAGGTTTAATATTTATGGCAATCAGGCTACAAAGGATGTGTGGTTATCTAGTTATTTTTTAACACATTGGAATACATGTCAATTTATTTGTGCTTTTATCTATGGACCACTGGATTCTTTGCTCATGTGAGCAGCATTGACTTCAGAAGGGTGCTTCTGGTTATTGACTTTGGCTGGGTTGAAGTGGTTTGTGCCTACAGAAAAGCCAACTGCTAAAGAACATTGTCTTTGGGGAAGATGCCAGAATAAATAACTTTTTGTGAGCTCACAATTGACATCAAACCACAGCCTGCGTAGTTGGAGGGGGAGCTAAACAAACAAAAATGCTGGTGAAAATGTAGTAAAAATATGTAATATTTCATGTTTTCCCAGACTTTGGGGAGGGACAATTAGTTTAACCAATGTAGGAATCTCCATGATGCTGAAAGATGCTAAGGGTATGTCTACACAGCCAAACAACAACAACCTGCATCACTGAGTTTCACTGCCATGGGGATGAATGGGTGGAGGGTGCTGCAGTAAAGATGTATTTAAAGGGCAGCTCTGGATCAGCAACTTCTCTGTCCAGGCCTGCAATGTAGATGTTCTATCCCCAGGGTATTGAAGCACCGAAAGATGCAGATAGATGCTTCAGAACATAGAATGGCCATACTGCTCACCCCAACGGTCTATCTAGCCCAGTATTGTTCTCCCAACAGTGGCCAATGCCAGATGCCCCAAAGGGAGTGAGCAGAACAGGTAATCATCAAATGATCATGTCCCTGTCACCCATTCCCAGCCTCTGACAGAGACCTGGCTAGTAGCCATTGATGGACCTATCCTCTATGTAATTATCTAGTTCTTTTTTGAATCCTATTTTTGTCCTGTACTTCACACCATCCTCTGGCAAGGAGTTCCACAGGCTGAGTGTACATTGTGTGAAGAAATGCTGCCTTGGTTTTGTTTTAAACCTGCAGCCTATTAATTTCATTTGGTGACCCACTAGTTCTTGTGTTATGGAAGGGAGTAAATAACTTTTCCTTATTTGCTTTCTCAACAACAGTCATGATTTTATATACTTCTATCATATCTCTCCTTAGTCTTCTCTTTTCTAAGCTAAAAAGTCCCAGTCTTTTAAATCTCTCCTCATATGGCAGCCTTCCAAACCCCTAATCATTTTTGTCGACCTTTTCTGAACTTTTTTCCCCCAATGCCAAAATATCTGAGATGAGAATTCCCCCTGCATGTTCAGATGACCAGTAATTTAGGCCTAATGGCCTAAACACAGTTTATGTATCCATCAAACTACATTGGTGTGTGTGTGGGGGGAGGGGTTATTTATTTTTTAACCGTGATATAACTTTCACAAGCTCTCAACTGGATGCAGCTACACCCGTATAAAAGTGCCTTATACTGATCGGCTGTGTCTAGACTGGCCAGTTTTTCCGGAAAACTTGCCAGCTGTCTACACTGGCCGCTTGAATTTCCGCAAAAGCACTGACTTTCTACTGTAAGAAATCAGTGCTTCTTGCGGGAATACTATGCTGCTCCCGTTCGGGCAGAAGTCCCTTTTGCGCAAAAGTTTGTGCAAAAGGGCCAGTGTAGACAGCTCAGATTTGTTTTCTGCCAAAAAGCCCCAATTGCGAAAATGGACAGTGCCAATCTAGACGCTCTTTTCCAAAAATGCTTTTAACGGAAAACTTTTCTGTTAAAAGCATTTCCGGAAAATCATGCCAGTCTAGACGTAGCCATGTAGTTTAATCCCCTTCCAGTAAGAGTACCAGCACGTTTATATCCGTGTTAACTGTAGCCGGATGACTGGTACTATCATGCGCTAGCTAGGAGGCTACACCAAGCTTGTATGACTGACTTCTCCCACTGATGTGGATCAGGAGTGCCCCCCCCCCCCCACAACAGCACTGGAAGTGAGAAGAATCCAGAATGAGCGGAGTTATCAACTCTCAGCCCATCTTCCCACCCAAAGGAGATGCACTCCATAGGGGATAGAGTCTTTCCCACTGCTCTACAAAGCTAACTATAATTCCTACCACGAACAGTTTGGATCAGATGACTGAAGAGGAAATGTCACAGCATTGCAAGCCAAGAGGAGCTGGCCCGAAGGACTGCTAGCTCCGTTGCTCTTAATGGGAAATTCCCTCCTCCACCCTCAAAAACATGCTCTTTAAAAGCAGTTAATGGCTGAGGGAATGTAAAGCATCATTGGAATGTATAAAAGTCAAAGACTTTGTGTGGCTGAGTAGCTAAACAGCGCCTGTTTTTGTTTATATTTGGCCTAATCTGTCTCCCTTTCATCAGTGCCAGTCAGAAATCACTGTACAGAAGTCAGCAATAGCCCACCAGTGGAAGAGGGGAACCTGGCCTTTCAGGAATAGTTTTTTCCCCCACAGTGCTTCAGAGAGAAGCAGCAGGTCCTCAAAAGCAACAGGATGGACTTAAGATGTCTGTGAGCCTTCTGAGACGGAAGTTTCTTCCCATGTTCTCAGACAGGGACTTCCTTCCTTTCCCACCACGCTGCTAGCTATCCCCCACCTGCACCTGCTGTCCTGCCTAAAACACTGACCTAGCTACTGTTTTGCTTCCCTGGGTGCTTTCCCCTGTGGTGTCGGAAAAGGGCCTTTGCAGACTCCAGTGAATTCCTGGAACAAGAGAGTCAATCTGGTCTGAAATACAGGGGGCTGGCTCTCTGTGGAGAAATTGAGTTTATTGCAGCTTATGCTCATGAATGAGAGAGTCTGGATTCTGAGCTCTTACAGTGAGCCACATGCCCGTGCCACTTACCACAACTGGTTCCAGTATATCCTACAGGTGGGGGACGGGATGGTTTATGGCGGTCGTGATGGGCTACAGGTAGAGCTGTACAGAATGTGAGCCACGGGAGCTGTTCAGAGGCCTCTAGGTAATAAGGTGGTAGCCTCCGTTCAGTTCCTGGTGAACAAGTGTGTGTCTGACAGCCCAATTGGCGTTCTCAGAAGAGAGGCTGCAGACTTGTGGGTGCCTGGTGGCAACTGAAGCAACATCCTACTGCTGAAGCAGGCTCCTTCCAGAACCCGCTTGAAGCCCAGTGGAGTTGGGACTGTACCTTTGAAGATTTAGGCCTTGGCCCTGGGCACAGAACCTGGAAGGGGAACAAAAGGTGCCACATTTTCCCCCTGATATCTGGCTCAGCCAGGGTCTTATTTGGCCTTCACACAGGCTAGAGTAACCTCATGGTTCAATCCAATGGGCTGATGCATCATTTTGAGTTGACCCACATACAGCATTGCTCTGGCCATGGCATCCACCCTCAGTCACGTTTCAAGTTTGCCTCCCATGGTACGTGGAGAGTCACCAATGCTCAAACTCCTCCCTTTGCCGATTAGGGCAGCTTTATAGCCAATTTGTATGAACATACCATGGAGTACAATGAGGCAGAAATGGGGCCCTGGCCCCTCCCCTTAGTTGCTGCAACTCTTGGTCAAGTAAGTTTAATATCTTCAAGTGCCTTCTTTGAAGACTGATGTACCACAGGAGTTGTTCAGTCACACCTTTGCTAAGGGCTTTTACACCTTGCTCAACCACATCCTTGAAGATGTCACCTCTCAGTGTAAATGCTACAAAGTATAAAAACATGCAAGCACACACCTGGGCGTGACCATTACAGTTTTTAAAGCCGTACCATTTATGGCTGTTTCATGGACATCTGAGCCACTGTCACCCCCACCTATCTGCACAGTACAAATATTTTAAACCGCTTTTTTTCCCCCTTTCAAGATTTTAATGAGACAAACTTACTTTTAATTTGATTTGGCTGTGCTTTGCTGAATGGATGGATCTGAGGCATATATTCCCTTGACACCTACATAAGGAAGCTTTCCCAGGCCGAATTAGTTTCGCCATATAAAAAGTTGGCAGGAAGTGGAAACACAAAGTTGATTTGCATTCTATTTTTCTTCCCTGCTGCAAATCCCCACCTGTCACAACCCACTCAGTGCACAAGTGAGAGCAAAACTTTGGTGGGCAGTGTTCTCTGGGAGATGTGTGCTAACCACCACATGACACTGCATTATCACAGAATCACTGGCCACAGGACTGGAAAACTTAAACAAATGGGAGGGAATATTGGGGTAAGAAGTGACCATGATTATAAAGCTGGAGGGGCTTATTTAGGAAGAGAGCATTAAAAGAGCTCCTTCTCTCGCTAGTTATTTGCTGTTTCATCTAAATAAAGTGGGAAGCGGTCTACAAGCATTCGAAGGGTGTAATAGCACCATGGAAGGAGAAGAATTGTAAGGTATAATTAGGACTAATAGTGTAAATTGAGCAACGGAAAATATGAAATGAGTATCAGGTAGAAAATTGTGCCTCTGAGGCCTAGCAGACTGGGATAGTGTCTGTAAGGAAGAGGTTGAAGACTCAGTTGGGACGCTTAAAACTAGACTGGACAAAGCACTGGGTAATACATTGTAGAGACCAGTTCTATATTACTATAGGGGAGCAGGGTGGATAAAAGGACCCCAAAGCGCTTGCTGGCTGGCACACTGAACCCAATTCTATTTTTACAATAGAAATTCAGAGTCACTGTCCTGAAGCTAATGCCTAAAAACTGATGGAAGGAGCTGTTCTGGTGCTTATAGGAGGCAATGGAAAGTCCATACATGGGTTTTGGATCAGGACCTAACTGAGGAGAGGATCACATCCTCAGTGAGCAAAAGGGAAGAGAGCCAATCCCAACAAATATTCAGACAAACACTACCCATTCAAACCTGGGCTGGAGCCAAAAGGAGATGCATAGGTAAGTGTAATAGCAGTAGTGCATTTACATCTTTGGTCAATATTTGAACAGTTTCTTGAAACAACCAAATTGATTGTAGCCCAGGGTGAAACAAAAAGGAAATGATCACATTTCAGTGCAATGTTTCAGAACAAACAAAGCTATTTAGCAAGTGACTGTCCCTTGCCTGTCCCTGGACCGGAATTATACATTACAAAATTTATTATAGGGAAGAGAAACTCCTTTTCATGGCCTTTGTGTTTTACAGCCAAATTAGCTGCTCAAAGCAGCTTAAGATAGAAGAGGACATAAAATTACAACATGTTGAGACACATGCTTAACGTGGCATTCACTGGCAATAATGATAGCTGCACCTATTAGTATGCAGAGGCAAGTCTTATGCTGGTATAAGACTCTAAAATATAACATGCAGCTTGGTTTTAAGGGATAGTGAATTGACCTTTAATCAATTAGGATGTGGAGAGTTCTGAGGGCCTGTTACCTCTCAGACCCTGCTCATAAGCAAAAAGCAATGAGAAATGTAAGGAAGAAAGGTAAGAGTCTCCTATTGACTACTTAGGTCCTGGCACACTCCAACAGGCAAATGGAAGGGCCTGAGAATGCTTCAGATGAAGTGCTGCCAGAAACCCTTATTGGCTTCAGGGCTGAAGCTGGGAATTTTAGCTCTTTGCACTAGAGAGCCCATGCAATTTCTAGTTTTACTAGACTCTAAAGAACAAAGTATTCCTCTCACATCCTCTTCATACATCAGCAGCATGTGCTTCCAGTAGGTACTGCTACAGAAGAAAGGGGAAAGACAGGAAGAACGGAAAAGTTTTCCGTTAAAAGCATTTTCGGAAAAGCGCGTCTAGATTGGCACAGACGCTTTTCCGCAAAAGCACTTTTTGCAGAAAAGTGTTGTGCCAATCTAGACACGCTTTTCCGTAAGAAAGCCCCAATCGTCATTTTCGCGATCGGGGCTTTTTTGCGGAAAACAAATCTGAGCTGTCTACATTGGCCCTTTTGCGTAAAAGGACTTTTGCCTGAACGGGAGCAGCATAGTATTTCTGCAAGAAGCACTGATTTCTTACAGTAGAAAGTCAGTGCTTTTGTGGAAATTCAAGCGGCCAGTGTAGACAGCTGGCAAGTTTTTCCGGAAAAGCGGCTGATTTTCCGGAAAAACTGGCCAGTCTAGACACAGCCCTCCTGTTTCAGGATAAGCAAGTACCTTAGGCAACTGCAGGATCAGGACAAGGTCAATTGTTTCTGGAAGTAGGAGTATGGATTGAATGGCAAAGGGCTACAGATAAAGTCTTCATATAAATCCAGTGGCTCTAAGCAAAGGGTTTTTATCTTGAGGAAAGGGGGGGAGGGGAGAAAGGAGTTGTGTGGCTCAGCAGTGATTTTCCTGAAATAATTCTGAACAGCTCTGAGCTGAATCTCCCTGTTGTACATAGGCTTTCATGTTGTTTGAAGGAAGTCTTCTCAAATCCAGGCCTTTTCTCACCCGGTGGTGATGGCTTTTGTTTAGATTTTCTCAGTCTTGATGAGATCAGATTTCTCCTCACCAGCCCAAACATCAAATCTGAGAGAAGAAAGAAAACAAGGAGAGTGGGAGGGGGAACTTTGAGGAATACTTCCTGTCTGTTTACTACACACAACTGCTAATCAGCTGGGACAAATCTATTAGGAAAATAACTTCTACTCTCCTCCAAAAACCCCATTGTCTCTTAGTGTTGGACTGGAATCCCATGTGATTCTACTCCAGTCCTTAGCCTGGTTAGAAGCAATTCTATACAAACCTAAAAGAAAGAGCGCCAGAGTAGTTGGACTACCCTCTTTGCCAATTCAGGCTTCCTTCCTATTTACTTGTGCTCTTGAGTCTCCCACACTTATGGAGTTGCTTTCACACAGAAGTGTAAATAAACTACATCCCAGGATACAGTCCAGCTTCACTGATCTAACAAGGGAAGGGAGCTGATTAGGTCTCCCGATCTATCTGATTCTGTCCCATTTCCAGTGTAGATTAGGATTGTCTATATTAGAGGCATCATGAGATGGCATAGGAGCCAGTTTTATGCCTACTGAGGAGAGATGGCCAATTTCTGCCCTCTGTGCTGCATGAGCTTATTCATACTGTCCAAATAAAGTAACGAGTACATAGAATGGAGGCGTAGATATTGCTTGTGTGGGTGGCACATGTCCTAAAGTGGCCTTCGACTTTATGCCCACAAACATGGATGACTTTGGGGTTAAACAGCCAAGAACCAGGCTATATAGCTCAGAGGTGGGCAAGAGGCTGTCAGCAGGCCAGATCCGGCCCGCGGGTTGCCTCGCTATGACCTTTAAGCACAGCACAATGACAGCCGCTGCTTTAAACATGGCTGCTCTATTCTGGAAGTGAGGAGGGAGACTTTGCGGTCTGCCCCACCCCTCAGAAAAATCTCAGCTCCCTTTGGCCAGTTTCTGACCAATAGCAGCTGAGATATTTTGCTGGTGGCAGGGGCAGCCAATGGAGCCTCCTCCCCTAACGCAGGAGGCATGTATTCATTCCAAACTTTTGTTAGTAGAGCTGTGTCTACACTACAAAGAAAAGTCAGAAAAAAGATACGCAAATTGCGAACTGGAAAAGCTCTGTAGTCTAAACATACACACTAATGGCTACCCCTCTGAGACTTAGGGTAACATTAAAAACCAATGAGTAGTCCTGTGGTATCTTTGGACATGTCCACACTACAGCATTATTTTGAAATCATTCATGTTATTTCAAAACAACAAGGTGAATCTACACAGCAAGCCTGTTATTTCTAAATAACTTGCTTATTCTGGAATAAGCAGCCCTCATTTCAAGAGGAATAACACCGGTTTTGGAATAACTATTTCAAAATAGGGTGTGTGTAGATGGGGCAGCTGTGGTTATTTCAAAATAAGTGGCCACCAGGGATTCTCACAGCTGCCCTGGTGGCTACTCTGTCCAAATCTATGAGAACTCAATAACTCCCCTTTTCCTGCAGCCTTTAAAGCTGTAGCCACAGGGGAAAGGGCTTGTGGCGGAAGACAGGCCCTGCCAGCCCTGTGCCACTCAGAAGAGCCCATTTGTGGTGCCATGGCAGAACCGTGCTCCCACCAAGCTGTCTACAGATGCAAGTGAGCTGGCATCCAGCTGCCAAAGCCCTGCCTGGGGGAGAAAGAGGAGGGCCCATCCTGGTCTGGAGCAGAGATCCTGGATATCATTGAGGTCTGGGGAGAGGAGGAAACCTTCAAGAGCTTCACATCGGGTGCAGGAATGCCAACATCTACAGCTGAATGGCTGACAGCCTGGGCCAGAAGGGTCACAATCGCCCCCAGGAACAGGTGTGCACAAAAGTCAAGGAGCTCAGGCAAGTGTACATGAAGACCAAGAAGCAGACCTCCCGCTCTGGAGCAGCACCCCACACCTGTCAGTATTTTCAACACCTCTACCACATCCTGGGAGGGGAGTCAGTTCCTTCCCCCTGCCTTGTTGTGGGCTCTGAGCTGCAGATGTCTATTGTCAGCCTCCCGGAGGGCAGGCCCGTGGACAAGGAGGAGGCAGAGGAAGAGGGTATATAGTATCATGAGCTTTTGTGGGCACAGCCCACTTCTTCAGGTGAGCTAGTGCACTGTAATTCAGGATATTCTTGTTATCCATAGACACGTCAATTCCTCTTTGACTCTTGCTAGCTTCTTGGTCCCAGTGAAAACCTGTGGCTGTGAGTTCCCCTGTCTAGTTGCTTCTCTGGTTTCCTTTCATCGGTTTTGAATGAGTGGCTTTTGATCGAACGTGCCCTTGGTCTGGCTGAGAGACAGCAAATAGACTCTCTGCTCGGCCTTCTCTAGACCACTTGTTACTTTTATCATGTCACCTGTTATTTGCCTCTCTCCAGTCCAGTGATCGTCTTCAGCTTTGCCTCCCTTTTTATTGTTCTGCGTAGGTGGTAGCAGAGGGGTGTATGTGTATTGCATGCACCAGGGGCTCCTTGCATCCGTCTGTTCCCACCCTCATCCTTCTGTATTTCAGTTGCACCCTGCACTCCTCCCCCTCCTCCTTCCTTATACCTGTGGCTCACTGTGACCCCACTGCCATTCCCTCCCTGGTAAAGAGTTCTGTGAGAACCACCCTCCCCCAGCATGCCAGGAATTCTGCATGTCCCTTCCCCCCCCCCCCCCCATTTCTCCCATACCATGATGCCCTATTCTCCTCCACCCATGCCTGGGCCTCAATGCCCAGTCCCATGCCCCCTCCCTCATTCACCCTATTCCAGTCTCCCCCCTTCTCTCCCCCAGGACTTCTCTATTCTCCCCACTCCTGTGAGGGACTTTGGGTGGTCCCCTTTCCCTCCCCCCAGGAGATCTTTGTGCCCACCCATGTCTCCCTTTCCCTTCCCCATTCTTATTCTTTTGTCTTTTCTTTTTCTCCCTCCAGGTGTCAGCATAGTTAGAGTGGGAAGAACGGGCAGCTGCTGAGATGCATTGTTATGCTGGACTGTCTTAATGGCTGCCATCAACCACCCCTTTCAGAGGTGGCTGAAAACAGGCCGCTCAGCTAACCAGATGCCAGGGCCCCCCCCATGAGCTGCCCATTTCCCCCCTTTTCAGATTCCCCCCCAATGCCAATTAAAGGCCATTGGGGCCACCCAGAGGCCCCTTCACGGCCCAGTGCCCCCCCATAGTCCCACCACCACAACTGCACAGTTCCCCTCACAGATGCCCCACGCTTCCCAGTGCCCTGACACACATAGATCTCCCCCACTGAACAGCCCCCAACACACATAGATCTCCCCACTGCCCAGTGCCCCCAAAACCTCCCACTCCTCAGCATCCCAAAACAAACAAACCTTCCCCACTGCCGAGCACCTCCCACCCCATCACTGCTCAGCACCCCCCCAGGCCCTCTAGAGACCTACTCTCCCACACCTGGACCCCCCCATCCACGATAGCCAGCCCTGATAGGAGGCGAGGGGCTAGACCCAGCTGTGTGGGTGGGCCCGGTGTCACAGTGCCATTGGCACCATTGTAAACCCGGTAGTGATGCCAAACTCCCTTCTTTCTGTCCCTGGTGCTACTTTACTGCTACAGGAGACTTGGTGCAGTGAAATAATTGACCTCCGTTCCCTCAAATTCTGTGTCACACATTTTGAGAAGTTAAAAGAGTCTCTTATCACTCACTACACGTCTACGTGAAGTCTCATAACGGTTCCCAATTTGGTTTTTATCTGCTGATGTGATTCTCTGAATTGCACTCTCTTCTTGTAAACCATTTTAATTGTAGTTTTGCAACTTTATACATGTTATTTCTATTACTCTGAACACGTTGTCACTTATCTGTATTATCACTTTGCAATGCATGTGCTGTTTATTTATTTTTTTAATAGCTAATGCTCATCCAAAAATTTTAAGTAAGTAGTTGTTATTGGTATAAGGAATTCCATCTGTGTTTCTATTATAGCACTTGCTATGATTTTTGTACTTTGATTTGTAATTAGGAGTTTTTACTTCTACCTTTTTTTTCTTTTTCTTTTAATAGCACAAGTTTATTTTGTTGGGTCATGTGACTTCCAGTATAACTGATTTCCTGTCCTGTTTTCAACAGTTCCTTTGCATTTGATCCAGCAATGAGGATTACCTTTTGCTGCATTTATCTTGGCTGTGAATCCAGCCCCTAGTGTCCCATGTTCACAGTCGTTGCTTGTGTGTAGAAGTTGACTCACAAATATTCACTATGGCTACGTCTAGACTGGCAAGTTTTTCCGCAAAAGCAGACGCTTCTGCACAAAAACTTGCCAGCTGTCTACACAGGACTCTTGCTTTTGTGCAAAAGCACTGACGTTCTACTGTCTGAAATCAGTGCTTCTTGCGCAAATGCTTTGATGTTCCCGTTCGGGAAAAAGCCCTTTTCCGGAAACGTTTTTGCGCAACAGAGCCAGTGTAGACAGCTAAAAATTGTTTTGCGCAAAAAAGCCCTGATGGTGAAAATGGTGAGTGGGGCTTTCTTGCGCAAAACCACGTCTCAATTGGCAAGGACGCTTTTCCACAAAAAGTGCTTTTGTGGAAAAGCCTCCGTGCCAATCTAGATGCTCTTTTCTGCAAATGCTTTTAACGGAAAACCTTTTCCGTTAAAAGCATTTGCAGAAAATCATGTCAGTCTAGACGTAGCCTATTGTGTCATCTTACATCCTTCCCGAAGGCAAAAATCTTTTGCAACAATGGAGGTTTGGGGTGATGAGCAGTGGCTGCAAAACTTTTGGATGCTCAAGTCCACATTCCTGCATCTGTGTGCAAAACTCACCAAAATAAAAGCTATACTGACAAGGGAGAAGCAAATATAGATTGCACTATGGGGGCCTGCAACACCAGATTCTTATTGGTCAATAGGCTTACCAGGTAGGTTTAGAAAAAATACCGGACACACTTGATGGCAGTGCAGCTGGCCAGGGTAGATGGGGGGGGGGGGGCAGCGCAATTGTCCCAGGGGGGTCGGGAGCATCATGGCTGGCTGGAGGAGATCAGGAGGAGGAGAACTGGCCGGCAGGAAGTAGGGGTGGGAGGGAGGGGCTTGGGGGCAGCGGAGCTGGTCGGGAAGGGTCGGGGGAAGTGTGTGTGTGTGGGGGGGACTGACCTGGGCACATGCAGATCCTGGGGCGCCGTCAGTCCCACACATAGTCCTGGTGAAGTGCGAGTGAGTCCGGCTGCGCTGAGGAGCAGGGACAGGGCTTCTCCTCCTCCCCAAGGCATCAGACTCAACCAGAGGCTCCCAGTGCCAATCGCGCCCCATCTCCCAGCCACTCCCCTAACCCCTGCCAGGCTTCCGTCCGGCGCCCAGCTGGAGAACCAGAAAATACTGGACATTGCACATGTCTGGTGTTTTCTGGATTTTTTTACCGGACAGAGGGCCCAAAAACCCAACTGTTCAGTAGAATACCAGACACTTGGCAACCCTATTGGTCAATCAGAGTTCTCTCTACTACACCAAGGAGGAATGGTCTTCTTTAATGTAAGTAGTGAGAACATCTGGCTCTGGCATCAGCTGGTAGAAAACCTGCCAGTCTCCAGCAGCAGCCCCTGGTTGGGCAGGCCAGGGCCAAGGGGCATGGAGCAGAGGGTGGGGGGCCAGAAGCCTGTAAGGGCAGGCAATGGCAGGGGGAGAGCACAAGTGGGGGGTGGATCTTGGGAGGAAGAGGTAGCTCAGGAGCATTTTGGGGGGGTGGGCCTTGGGCAAGAACAGCAGGGTGGGGGATGACGGGTCTGGGTGCTTGTGCCCCCCAACCCCACGTTTTGGGCACTTCTGTGATTCTTGGGCCAGGAGAGCTGGGTCTGCCCCGGAGCAGTGCCCAGCCAAGGCAAGGGACAGCACGTGTTAAAGACCCAGAGTAAAGTGATGGCTTGGCTGATGGGGAAAACAGCTTTGTCATTTGTGAACTCCGCCCGCAAGTGCTGGGACCGGAGGCGTGAGGAGCCCCTTTCCCCGTATGCTGAATTTGCCAAGGACCTGCCGCCTGGCACCCGGTTCCCTACCCACTGACTTTCGGCCACTCACTCGTCTGTCACTGGATCACCTCACTTGATTTCATCCGGACACAAAGCGCTATCAAGCAACTGATGGCACCACCTACCCACTGGAATGGTACCAAGCCCGCATGACCAAGGCAAGACTTGTCCTTGCCAGCCCTTGCTCTGTCCATTGGTATCACTCAGAGGGCTTTAGCGAGGAGGCCCACATTGTTCCCATTTTACAGCTGAGGCACAGTGGGAGCTGTGACATGCCTGAGGTCACACACTAGGCTGGATTAGAAGCTCAGTTTCCAGTGGTTCAGGGGCTGTCTACACAGGGAGCAAAGATGTGCCTGCAGCACAGACCAGCATAACCCTGCTCGCTGCAATCTGATTAATGTGGGGAACAACCGCAGAGTGCGGGGGCTTCAGCAATCATGCCCTGTCTAGCTCGTGCTGCGATCAAGCCACCCCAGTTCAAAGGAGACAATCCTGGGAGCTGCCCACCGGCCCATGGTGCAGCCCAACTAACGGCAGCAAAGGGCAGAGACTGATACCTGGCAGCCACCTCCTGCCCCCACTTCTCAGGCTTGCTGAGGCCTGTGGGGGGAATGCTTCGGACTCAGCCAATTCACTCCCCTTGCACTGCAACACTGGCCTTGAGGCACCACCTCTGGCCCCCCACAATGTGGGAGAAAACAGGGCCTGACCTGATCCCCCGTGCAAGGGATCCACTTGAGGGAGGGCCCTAGCACCAAAATTTCACTGGTGCTCAGGAGGCTACAGGGCCTCTCTAGGGGGTGCTGGCTCCGGTTCAGTCCCATGGCAGGGGGCACAGGCTGGCTCACGGAGGTATGGATGGGCTCTGGAGATCCGTCCCTTCTAGGGGGCACTAGCCCCCATCTAACCCCATGCGGCAGTATAGAATCACAGCACACTAGAGCTGGAAGGGATCTCGAGAGGTCATCAAGTCCAGTCCCCTGCCCTCACAGCAGGACCAAGCATCCAGGACTGCTCAACACACGGCCCGTGGGCCGCATGCTGCCCAAGGCCAGTTTGTTTGTGCCCTGTGGTGCAGTTTGGGTTTCTGTGGGGATCAATATGTGGCCAGCAAGTGGGAGCCAAAATCAAAAACGTAGTCAGTGTACTGATCTTCTCTTGAGATGCGTTTTAGTAGTTAAATTCTTGGACTGTCATTGCTCATGAAAAGTGCTGTCACATGGGTAGAAATCGGGAAAATGTTGCATTTTATTAATATCAGCAGAACTGACTTAAATGGGGCCTGTGTGTTGTGAAGTCTTGCCTTAATCTTTGCGTTCATGCCTGTCCGTGTAGACTCTGCGGGAGAGGGGTGGAGGCAGGCAGAGGTGTCTCCCTGCAGCAGATGTAGACACGTTTCTGTATTAGGGTACGTCTAGACTACATGCCTCTGTCGCCAGAGGCATGTAGATTAGGCTACCCGACACAGTAAAATGAAGCGGCGATTTAAATAATCGTCGCTTCATTTAAATTTACATGGCTGCCGCGCTGAGCCGACAAACAGCTGATCAGCTGTTTGTCGGCTCAGCGCGGCAGCCATGTAAATTTAAATGAAGCGGCGATTATTTAAATCGCCGCTTCATTTTACTGTGTCGGGTAGCCTAATCTACATGCCTCTGGTGACAGAGGCATGTAGTCTAGACATACCCTTAATCATTCTCTTATTGAAGTTTTTAGCTTTCCTTTTACATGGAAACTTTGTATTACGTCTTGGTAGAATAGTCCCTAGGACAAGTGAGGCAGAGACTGTCCCTGTGGGGTGAATGAGGTGGGAATGGATAAGGCAGAAGGTGAGCACCTCTGGGAAGTTGCAAGGGTTGGAGAGGGGATGGAAGCCAGATCCAAGACCAATGAGCCCTGGGAAGTGGGCCCATTGAAAGGAGACTGGACCTGTGGATGCCTTGGGGGTCAGCAGCAAGGGCCTGCTTTGGGAGGCCCCCTCTTTGGAGGTGAATGTAGCAGCATTGAGACACCACCCAGAAGCAGGCACCACAGACACTAACTGCAGATGCATGGGACAGCTCTCACAGATCTAGCACATGCATAAGATGATAGCTCTGCAGGAGGGGGTGCTGTGACGTAGTGAGTGGGCCACCGGAGGAGTCAGTTGCCCCTGGGCACCATGCTAGGGAGGCACCAATTTAATCCCATTCTACTCCCCCTGTTATCCCTCAGCTCACCTGCTCCTACTCCGCCTGCCACGGGCAGCTGGAGCATCCTCTCTGCTCCAAGCCCAACCCTCCTCCATCGCCACCGGCAGGTTAGTGCATGGGGGAGCCCGGCCTCAAACTGTAGGGGGTGGGGGAAGATGCGGCACAAGGAGTGAATAGTGAGTGTTTTTGACCAGGGAACCCCATCCCTCATAAATTGCAACCCCTGGACCACAAGACCCCATCCCTCCTAATGTTAGACACAAAAGGCAAAACACAAACATCCGCTGTGGCCATTAGCAAGGAGGGAGCAAACCGGGAGTGTTTTGGACCCCGGTCCCTCAGAATTAGCAACCCCTGGACCAGGTCGCAAGTCCTGAGCAGTAGCCCAGAATTTCATGTGTGCGTGGCAGAAACCGCAACTAGGAGCAAATTGCTGCGACTTTGCGGTGCACTATTTTCGCCCCGGTGGATCCAGCTGCTGTGTGTGACCTCACGGGGAGGAGCTTTCCGGGAGGGGCGCGAGAGAAGCGGAGCGGAGCCCGAGTACGAGGCGAAAGTGTCTGAGGACCGAGAAATCCGGAGCTGGATTGGTGGGAAAGCGATCGGGTGTGTTTTCCTGGGGGGATCCCGAGGCACCTGGCAGGCGGAGAGCCCCGAGCCGCTGCACGCAAAGCGAGTCCCTGCCTGGCGCTGCCAACCGACCCGATGGAAAAATATAAAGGTGAGCTAGGTCCGTGCGAATTACCCCGTGTGAACGCGCCGAGGAGTGCGCGAGCGACGGAGATTTTTGGGGAGGGGGGGGCTACAGAGGGCTCCCCTCCGGGGTTTTAAAGAGGCTTGAAGAGCCGCTCCCAGTTTTCTCCCCCTTTCTGGGAGCCGCCTACCCAAACCCAGCGCGTGTCCCTAAGGTCGCGGGAGTAGATGGATTGCGGGCTGGGGAGCGGAACTGGATTGGAATCCCAGCTCGGGCGTTTACACGGACCGGAGCAGCCGCGCGCGTTCTGTGCATCTGGCTTGTGTTGTGACTTCCCCGCGGCTGCCCAGGCAGGTTGAGGAGCCTCCGCAAGGGGAAACCCGAGCGGGAGAGGCTAGAAGCCTGGTGGTGGTGGGCGCGTTTCCGGAGCCCCCCAGCTGTGTCCTCAAAGGGATCCGCCGCCTGAGGCTCGCCCCGGAGCGCGGGGGCTCTCCTGGGATCGCCGGCTAGGAACAAGGCGCGAGAGGAAGTTCAGGGATGGGGCAAAACTCAAGCCAAAAGCTCCGGCGGCTGGAGGAAGCGAGAGGGAGGCGCGTGGGGACGGAGTTCCCCTGGCTGGGCAGTTTCAGGTGGGCTGGGGGCAACCCCAGCAAATGCAGAGAGCAGGGCAGCCCCACCTGCTGCCAATCAGCGGGGAGGGGGGGGCATTGCAGACCTGGTTCCCAGCCCCCCCCCCCACACACACACACACCCAGCTGCGAGGCATTCGCGAGCCGGTCTGAGCTGTTCCAGGTGATGTGGGAAGAGATTTCAAGTCGGTGTCCCAAGAGAGGGGCGGGAAAGGCTCCTGTGTGGGAGAGATGCAATCAGCCGTGGGCACTTGCTGGGGAAAGCCCTGCTCCAAGGGGAAGCTGCTTCGGTGGGGCCAAAGCCCTGGACCCAGCCGGGCACTAGGGCTTGGTGTTGGCCTAGCAGAAGCTCAGAATCCGTCTGGCCGTTGGGGTGGCCTGGTTTTCCAGGCTCTGTAGCCCTGCGCACACCTGCTGCCTGCCCCTGTGCAGGAAGAGCAATGCAGGGCGAGCCATCTCCGCTGGTGTTGATCAACCTGCAGCTACACGCACTCAGGCCCCCTGGGGAGCTTTGGATGGAGACACGTCTGCGACCTGTCCGGGCAGGAATGCCACCTCCCTGAACAGCATAAGCTAGGTGGGTTTGAAGCCCTCTTCCATCACCATAGCTACCCACTTGAGTTGGCTTTTTCACACACACCTGCCTACACTTGAGTGCTCCCCCTAGCAGAGCTGTCCTAGACCAAGCCTCTGGCAAAAACGTGCCCTCTATCGCCCCTCGCTGTCTGTAGGCTAATCAGTTGCTGCTTTCTGTATGGTTTAGTAGCCAGGACATCTAATATGAAAGGCTGAATGCCACGGGCAACCTACACATAATTTGGTCGGTTTCAACCACTCTGGCCAAGAACAGAGGGGGATGCTCTGATCTAGCAGGCATTTAGGGTCAGACCCTGCAAGACTTCTGTCTCTGACAAAAGGAGCTGACGGAAACTTACAAATGAGTGTGCTGCAGAATAGAAGTAGCATCTGCCCTATTCACAGGGCCCCCTCTGGATGTTTCAGTGAGGTAACAAGGAATTTCATGCTACATGTACAGGTTGCTGCCTGACTTCTGATTTCATTGATGCCCGTTACTGCGACAGCAGTAAGATTTTTATTAGAAGAGTAAATGCGCCAGTGCTGTGGTGATCTTGCCAATTTTAAATTAGGTTTAAGTGACTGGGCATGCCTTTCACAAGTACAAAGATGGGAAAAAATGCTCTATCATTAATTGAAAAGGCCCATACGTTCTTCTGAGCAAACCTCTCCTTGCTGCAGTCAATGAGAATTTTGCCACCGAGTATTTTCTGAATATGCCAGCCCAGTAGCTAATTCTGTAATATGTACTGAGTGCAATGGGAATTTATGGTACTTCTAGCAATGTTTTATTGAGGCCACAAACATCTTTTTTTAAAGTGGTGCTGGAGATCTCAACATGCTTTTAACATTGTTGCAGTGGTATCAAATTCAGTATTGACTTTTCAGCTACACCCTGCACGGTTCCATGCAAATAGAAATGTTACGGCAGCCTCTTCATTAATCTCCTGCCATGGGTTAAGAGTTGTTTTGAAAATATGTTCCCAGCCGCATCAGAGCATAGTAGGGATGTATTCTCTGTGCGTGTGTGGAACAGAAAGCGCAGCTTAGTCAAGAGATGGGGCCGCACTCTATTCATTGTGTGAGAGTAGGAACCAATGTGCATTAACAATAATACTGAGTGCATGCTTTGATGCTCGGCGGAAGAGTTACTTGCATATTGTTGACACAAGTCATTTTTTGGGGGGTGGAAAGTCAGCTGTTTTTCACTTCCAGTAACTATGCTACTCCAGCGAGTGGGGGAAGACACAGGAGAATGGGAAAAATCTTTGAGAGTCCCTGAAGTGGGAAAGAAGGTTAAGGATGGCTTAGGAAGCCCTGCAGCGAGAGTTTGAGACCAGTGTCTTTCATTGGGAATGCTCAGCTTACATGCATGTTGCTCCCCCCCCCTTTTATGCCTCTCCCTCAGTTTCAATGCCACTAGCTTGCAGACCTCCCAGAACACAGGAATGGGGAACATTTTTTGGATTGAGGGCTGCTGACCCACAGAAAAATCAGTTGGGGGGGCACACACAAGTGAGACGCTGGAGTGCTAGTGCAGGCTCCCTAGTGCTGGGGAGAGGAGGGCCTGAGCCTTGGAGGCTGGATCCAGCTCCCCCCCCCCACCCCCCAGCCCTTAAGTTACCCACCCCAACATAGAACAATAAAAAGGCAGGTAAAGCTGAAGAACAAGATCACTGGACAGGAGGGAGGTGAAGGTGACCTGATGAAAGTAATACAAGGTCTAGAGAAGGCAGAGTGGAGAGTCTGTTCTCTTGGTCTCATAACCAGAGCAAGGGCACGTTCAAAGAAAAGCCGCACATTCAAAACTGATGGAAGGAAACCCTTTCCCACTCAGTAACTAGACAGGGGAACTCACTGCCATAGGTTCTCACTGGGGCCAAGAAATTAGCAAGAGTCAAAGCTGTTGTGGTTCCGGACTAAGGGGAGACATCCCCCATATTCCTCTCACGCACCAGGAAAAAAAAATTTCCTTGCATATCAGAGCCTGGTGGCCCCAGGATAGTAGAGTTCGTGTGCTCCAGCCCCTCAGAGGGATGCAAGGGGGCTGGAGCACCAGTGTGGGCTCCTCAATGTTGGGAGGGGAGCCCTGAGGCTCAGGGGCCGGATGTGGCCCCTGGGCCTTAGTTTCACACCTGTCCTAGATCATTGAGGCCTATCCATGAGTGCCTAGGGCAGTACAAATGCCTTACTGCTAGAGATGAGTGAGTGCCAAAAGAACAATCACAATGCCAGCTTGCTATTGTTTGATGCAAGGAGTCAGAGCTAGCCCAAGGTACAGGCCAGCCGGGCTACCTCCTGGGGTGCCCCATTGTAGGGGGTGCCGCGTGGGCCGGGCGGGGCCATGCATGCGCCAAGCACCTGGGAACGGGGGTGCCAGGTGCCCAGGGGCGGGGCTGCGTATGCGTCACACTCCCGGGGGCGGCACTGTGCTCCCAGGGCCCGAGGCGCGTGAATGGCTCGGGCCGGCCCTGCAAGGAGTTTTGCTTTCAGATATTTCCATCATTTAAAGGATGAGGGGAGGTGTGTGCTGGGCATGCACAGCAAATGCCTTTACTTAACTTGCCCCAGGTTTATTCCAGACTCCTATTGAAGAATACGGTTTCTTTAAGGCCTGTTTGTGATGTTGCAAGTTCTCAGGTAGAGCTATCCCTCATCCCTCCCAAAGCTCTAGGACCTCCGCACAGAAATCCTATCAGAAGAGCTGCAGAAAGGGGTATAAACCTGAGAAGAACTCTCTGTAGCAGGATGGAAGTTCACGATCTGCCTCTAGTAATCAGCAGAAGACTCCGTCTAGGATACAACTGAGATATAGAGGGGCCCTTCTGAAAGCTTTTCTCCTTCATCTCCTCTGCATCTAAGAATGGAGGTGCAGGATAATGTAAGCTCCCAAATTTGAGTAGAAAATACTCAAGAAATGCTGTAAAGACTTTGAAGCAGAATTCTAGTAGACTCCTTTCTTCAGTGGCTGATTACACCAGAAAGCATCTTTTCTCTGGCACAGCACAAAGAGTGCGGGCGAAAATGGCTCTTTGTTTCAAAAATGGGATGTGAGGGAATAGCAGGAGAAGTAACCCTTTGGGACTAGGGAGAGAAGGAGTTTGCAGGGGACAGAGGAAATGTAGGTGGATGACAAGCTATGCTCACTAGTGCTGTGGCAATGTATTGGCATTGACAAGATAGTTCTGAAAAACTAACAAACCCATCATTCCAGCCAAAGCACCGTTTCTAGTCAGCTCTTTCAGAGAACGGGGCAAACGGGGCTCCCCTTGCTTCTCACTGTCTGCGGTTTTCCAGGCATTTAGCAGATATTAACTAGGGCTTGCAATGATCCTGTAGGGCAGATGTCATATTGTGCCCATTTAAGCTATATCCTGTAGAAGCTAGTGTTAAAGAAACAAACCCAAACAGATGACAAATAGGGTTGCCAGGTGTCCGGTTTTCTACCAGACAGTCCGATATTTGCACTTTCCGTCAGGTAGAAAAATTCAGAAAATACCGGACATGTGCAATGTCTGGTATTTTCTGAATTCCCAGCTGGGCGCCGGACGGAAGCCTGGCGTGGGCGGCGGAGTGACTGGGAGGCAGGGCCACGATAGGTGCTAGGAGCCTGTGGTTGTGTGCAAAAGCCGGGGGGCGGGCGGGGGCTGGGACTCCTAGCCACTCCCTCCCACCCGACTTCTACTAGCAACTCAAGGGAGTGCCTGCTGGGGGCACGGCCCCTTGGACTCTGGCTGCGGTCAGTGGCTGCGCACCCCTCCTCCCGCAATCTGGTAGGTTGTTGCTAGTGAATGAGCGTCTCTGGTCTATAGATTCTGAGGCTAGCAGGGCCTTAGTGGGATCACTCCTAGAACAGATCTTTTAGAAAAACACCTTTTCTTGGCTTTAAGAAATGGCTAGGGATGGGGAATCCAGCCAGCTCCTTTGCAAACTCTTCTAATGGCTAATCACTGTCCCAGTTAACTTTTTATTTTTTTTTATGTGCCTAGTTTTCCCTTCTAAATTTGTCTAGCTTCAACTTAGTGCCTTTGAGTTGTGTTCTACTTTCCCTCTGCGAGATGGGACAGCCCACGAGCAAATATTTCTTCCTCATGTTGGTAGTCCTAAACTGTGATCGAGTTACCCTTTAACCACCTGTTTGTTAAAATAAATAGATTGTGCTTTTTCAGTCTAAGGCAGGTTTTCTAACCCTTTAGTCATGCACAGAGCTCTCCAGGCATAGGCTTCATTGGAGAAAATCAGGGAACTTTTTGGCATCAACCCCAATCAAATTTGAGAGTTCATATGTTTTTGTACACATCTTTAGCTATCTGGCATGTGAATATTCCCTTCTACTGTCCCAAGGTGTGCAGTGAGCACTAGGGGCTTGTTCCATGCGCTAGCACCCAGGAAAATGGCATTGGTTGTGAGATGCTATACTGTGCTATTGAACAAAAGGGGATGCATAAATAGTTTTTATTATTACAACAGCCTTCCCTCTGCTCCTCTCCACCAGGATAGTATCTGCTACTGAACTACATAAAAGAGGGAAACCGCTCCCAATGCAACAAGCCGGCAATCTGAGCTGCCTCCTGTAAAATACCTGCCTCCAAAGGGCTGAAGGCTGCGAGATGCACCTTTGCTTTATGTTGCTGTGTTTCTTTCTTTGTTAGGCCAAGATTTGGCAATGGCAGTGCTGCCTCCCTTCCCCAAATATGCACCCTTCTCCTTCCCCTCCCCTCAATTTACATAACAGGATTTGTTTGCATTGATTCCCAGCTGGGGAAGAGAGATTGTTTGTTTGAATGAGCTTATTGTTTTGGAGTTTTCACTGAGTCTTTTCACTGCAGACCACAGTCCTGCTCCATATGTGGATATGCAAAAATCTATTCTTCTGGAATGTTTCCTGAGGCTTGTCGTCCGCGTAGGCAGAAGTGGGTAATTACAGTCATTAGGCCTGGTCTACACTAGGAACTTGTAGCAAGTACAGCTGTATGGCTACATCCTGGCAAAGCACTCCTCCCATGGACTCGGCATATAGAGGTACAACTAGGTGTAACTCTGTCTCTGCTGCTGGCTTCCATGTTGGAATTTTGAAGTGGAGACCTAGCGTAGCAGAGACCCAAAATGTTCTAGGGCTAGTAAGCCAAACAGACTTGGCAGCCAGGGTTCTGCAGATTGCACACACAGGGATGTGTTTGTCTTTTGAAATGAAAAGTGTAGAAAGAGACACTGAGCTGAACATTTCCAGCTTTGCTTCTGGGGCAAAATGTTTAACTCCCTTTGAAATCTGATCCAGCTGGGAATGGAGTCATTGGAAATGCCCCTGTGAGATACTTCTGTGGTCTATAGGCACTGACTCCCTGGGTGCTCTGGGGCTGGAGCTTGTATGAGGAATAATTAGTGGGTGTTCCGCTCTCCCCTTTTGCTCCTGTCTCCCACCAGTGGCTCCACTGACCTATTCCTGCCCCACCCTCCTCATACCTCCTCCTCAGTCCTGCCACAAAATAGCTGTCTGGTGGTGCTTTGGATGCTCCAGGAGAGAAGTGGTAATGTGGCATGCTCAGGGGAGGAGGCAGGACAAGGGGTGGATGGGTTGAGTGCCCCCCCCCAGCTACAGGGGAATTCTGCACCTATGACATGTCCCCTATACATCTAGTGTCGGTGTGCCTCAGTCTTCCATCTCTGCAACATTCCTGCAAGAGAAGGAAGAGCTGTTACTCAGTCCAAGGCCACAAAGGAAGTTTGTGGCATAGCAGGGACTTCAACCCAGCTCTCCCATGCCATAGACTAGTGCTATTATCCCCTTCCTGAACTGGAGCTTTTTCTCCATGAAATATAATCACGCCCTGGCCTTCCCTTCAGAAACATTACAACTATTCAGATAACCTGTCCTGTGCATTTCAAAAGGGAAGCTAATATCAGGCTAAAGGGAACTGTGACAATAAAATCCATCCCAAGTTGAGCGTGCTCACAGCAGTGGGAAGAAGAGAGAGAACCAAGAAAACATGAGGCAGCTGATAGACTAGCCAACAGGTGGGTGTGTTCAAGGCTGAGCTGTGTGTCTGGAACCCCATGGAGTGAGTAACTTGATGTAAGCAGGCTCCGGCAGCCTGTGCTTATTTGCTTGGTTTCGAAGAGGGTCGACGGCTAGGCCCCTCCAAAATCATGAGACTGACTTCAAATTATGAGATTTTAAACAACGGCTCCTTTGCCTTCTCTGCTGGTTTGGAGCCCATGGAGGTCACATGTTGACATTTCTCACCAGAGCCAAGAAGATGGGGGGGAAAAAATGTCGAAATTCAGCTTTTGTTCTGTCACGTGACTCCAGGAGATGGAGCTTTAAGAGAAACAGCAATGAGCATACAATAACCGCACAAGCCGATGAAGCTGAAATGAGCTGGGGACTGGATGTGGCTACCAGCCAGCATGGGCTGGGCAATAATTTGTAATGGGGAGCCACTTTAAGATTTTGGAAAGTGCTCAAAAGCCGTATTTCTACAGAGGGAGTTTGGGGTCTGGGACAGAGGTTGGGGCAGAAGGGAGCTAGGGGTTATGAGACTGGAGTACAGACGGGGGTATGGAGTCTGAGAGGGAGTTTGGGCAAAGGAGGGGGTTGGGACCTGGGGCAGAGGTTTGGGGTGCAGAGCCCAGGAGGGAATATGGGTGCAGGAGAGGATTTTGGCCTCAGGGAAAGGTTCTAGGAGGGGGGGTGCAGTGTCTTGGAGGGAGTTGTGACTTGGGGGAAGGGGTGCAGAGGGTTCAGGGGATGGCTTGGGGCAGGGGGATGGGGTGCAGGGTCAGGGAGGAGGTATGGATGCAGGAGAGGATTCTGGCCTGGGGGAAGGATGTAGAAGAGGGT
This sequence comes from Pelodiscus sinensis, assembly GCF_049634645.1. NCBI lineage: Eukaryota > Metazoa > Chordata > Testudines > Trionychidae > Pelodiscus > Pelodiscus sinensis. Next base: position 63,833,624 of record NC_134718.1, read on the forward strand.
GCAGTGTCTGGGAGGGAGCTGTGACCTGGGGGAAAGGGGCGGGGCAGAGCACAAATCCTCCAGCTTCGCTTCCAGAACAGCTCCTGCTGTGCTGTGCTTTAGAGTCCTGGGCTGGATCTGGTGGCTTGGCAGGCCAGATCTGGCCCACTGGCAGTCAGTTCCTTGCCCACCCCTTGTCTGGGCAGTTCAGTGTGGATGCTGTCAATGTGCCTCATGGAATTTGCACATTGTCTTGTACATTTAAATCACTGTAAGGTGGCTTGAGTGAAGAGGTGAGATTCACTTGACTCCAGGGCCTGGGGCTTAAAAATGCCAAACATCATGAGATTTGCAAACAACTCACCAGAGTTGGCTGCTTTATGCAACGCAGGTGCATAAAGGGACCAGATACTGGCCAGCAAATAATTCCACTCGTGGAAACGTGGCTAGTTTGTGAGTGGGCCTTGTTCTATCATGGGGAATATGGATGAGCTAAGGCTCGGCTCCCTTCTACTCTGGGAATCTCCACTGCTGTTTTCAGCAGCAGCCACAGCTCAAAGAGTGCATGACTGAGGCTGGATGTCTTCAGAAACAAATGGTAATGCTAATGCTTGTCAGGTGGGCCAAGCACACTAACTCCAGCTGTTACGAAAGGCAAGGCAAGCCTGGGTAATTGCAGCTGGCAAGGAGAGCCTGACTTTACTACCTGGTTTGCTGTAGACTAGATTAAACATGGTGAAACAGTTTAGCTATGGGAATAGAAACCCCACTGGCTATCAGCAGCTGGAGGATATTTTTGAAGTCACACAGGGGAAAGCATGAGGAAATGGCAATTGCTTGGTCTGAAGTTCCAAATAGGAAGGCTAACATTCACTAAAATATTTTTCCCCACTGACTTATTGCCTTCTTCGTAGGCAAAATTCCATGGAAAGCACATCTGATGTTTTAGTATATGGCAACATTACTTCCACTCAGAGCTGTGTACAACTGAAGACAATTATCTCAGTATTATGGGATTAACCTGTGACTCTCGCATAATATACATATTGTGCCATTTGTGATTTCAGAAAAGCCAATATCTTTTTCCTCAAATGGAAGAGTCTGCTGTTTATGGGTGCTCCTCTCCTCCCCTCACCCCCACTCCATGTTGATATTTTTGGATATGCATCGCATTATTCTTATAAATGAAGGGGAAATATCTGTAAGTCTTGTTGGCAATTCAGCCCAAGAGTTTCTTACCAGAGTTTATGGGGATTCCAAAAATTCCCCGAAGACTGTAGGGAGACTTTGATGCTACAAAAAAAGGAAATGTAACCTCCCCCCCCCCCCCCCCCCATGGAGAAGATAGTCAAATTTTCAAAAGCACCTGAGTGATTTAGAAGCTTGTCTCATTTTTCAAGTGCTTTTGAAAATTTGATCTATAATGCTTCAGCAGAAACCAATCCACTTTTTTAAAGTGGCTAGACTGATAACTGCCCACCTAACCCTCTATGCAGAAAGCTTCTTTCACACTCCTACGTGCTGTAGTTACAACACTCTTAACTTTAAGGCTGTGTCTAGACTGGCAAGTTTTTCTGCAAAATCATCTGCTTTTGCGGAAAAACTTGCCAGCTGTCTACACTGGCTGCTTGAATTTTGCGGAAAAGCATCCTGCCAATCTAGACGTGCTTTTCCGAAAATGCTTTTAACGGAAAAGTTTTCTGTTAAAAGCATTTTCGGAAAATCATGCCAGTGTAGACGTAGCCTAAGTGTAGTCCAGGCCATAGCTAGACATGGAGAGTAGGGTTTGGCGTTGGCGGTTAAATAAATTACTGTAGTGGGGTCATCATCCTTTCCATCACACAAGTAACTAACTCTCTTTTCATGTGTGCCTGGAATGTATATGTGCAGATGTTTCTGTCCTGATAAGCGCTAAGCCCCATCCCTTCTCTCCTATTAGGGTTGCCGGATGGCTTAACCAAAAATACCAAACACTTCCCCTCCCCCCTCTCTCCCAAAAAAAAACAAAGGGGAAAAAATTCTGTTGGGGGGAAGGGAGGGAACCAAAGTTGTTGTTGGGGGGGGGGGGGGAAAGGACTCGAGTTAAGCAAAAAATAAACAAATAAATAAAACAAACAGCATGGTCCCTTTCAGTGCATGCAGAGTTAGAATAGGGATAGGAATGGGGGAGTGGTTCAGCACTAAGACCCAGAGAAGGCACTGCAACCCTGCTACCCCTATAGACCAGCTGTGCCCTCCCTCCAGACAGCTAAGACACCTGTCTTACCTCTCAGAGCCAAGGGATCCAGAGGGAGAAACAGCCTGAGGCTTGATTGGACTTTCTTGTACTCTGCTGTCTTTTCCCCTCAGACTATGCAGGCAACTCTAGCGGTTGGGGAAAGTTCTAGCTCCCTCTCCCTGGCAGTGCCTTCTATATGGGATCTGAACTGTGCCAGGTCTAGCATCCTGCATTGTGGCCAGCAGCCCTGCAGCCAATTTCTGGGGAGCAGGGAAGGAGAAGGGGAGGAAGAAATTCTGCACTCACAGCATTAATTTCTGAAAGCTGCATTGTGCAATGATGCAGAATTGCCCTATGAATAAAAATGATAAATAGTTCTCAGGACCATATAAGTGGACTAAATCCTTTGAAATGTAAACCTATATTGTTAGAGAATTAGAAGTAAACACTAAGGTTACGTCTAGACTGGTATGATTTTCTGCAAATGCTTTTAACAGAAAAGTTTTCAGTTAAAAGCATTTGCGGAAAAGAGCGTCTAGATCGGCACAGATGCACTTTTTGCAGAAAGGTGTCCATGCCAATCTAGATGCACTTTTGCACAAAAAAGCCCCGATAGCCCCAATCGTGAAAATGGCATTTTTGCGCAAAACAAATCTGAGCTGTCTACACTGGCCCTTTTGCACAAAAGCTTTTGCCCAAATGGGAGCAGCATAGTATTTCCACAAGAAGCACTGATTTCTTACGAGATCGTCAGTGTTCTTGCGGAAATTCAAGTGGCCAGTGTAGACAGCTGGCAAGTTTTTCTGCAAAAGCAATTGCTTTTGCAGAAAAAACTTGCCAGTCTAGACACAGCCTAATTGTATTTGTATGTTTACAACTATTGTGACAAAGTCCTGTGGTAGCTCACTGGGGGTTCTACACTTCCTGGTGGTTACTTGAGCACCTCGAGACTCATGGAGCCTCCTTTATTGCCCTGGGATTTCCCCAGAGGCAAGGGTCCCTGCTTAGCAAATCATTCTCATCACAGGCCAATCCTTGGGGTTCAGCTTTGCTCTGCTCTGTGCACCTTCCAAACAACCCCCTGCTGTCTGGGAGGACTCCCCCCATAGGAACCCTGGAGGCCTTAATTGACAGCAGGTGCCCACCTAACCCCAGCTGCAAGCTACCTCCTAATTAGGCCTCTATTTTCTACCCTGGCTGCTGGACTGTGTTCAGGTGAGGCTAATTTGGAAAAAAGAAAGCATTAACCCACCTCCTGATATGGCTGCCTTCTATAAGTGTTTTGCGGTTTGCAGGCTGTGGTCTGTCACACTATATATTGTTAGATATTAACAGTGTAATCAGATTAGCCTGTAGATGCTAAATTTCTGTTCCTGTCAGCTTCTATATTCTACCGATGCAGAGATCAAAAGGGAATATTAACATTTATATGAAACTTGGAGTGTAATAATATCATGGTCTAGATTTCTCTTTGAAATTTGTAGTAAACTAAGAACTGCTAGAGTGATCAATTCATTTAGGCTAATGAATGCAACTAATTACCAGCTTGTACCTAGGAAATAGGAGGTTTATTTTAGAGCAACAAGGTAGATTACCTATTCTTCATCCAAGGAATGCCTGCTGTTATCTGCTGTGAGGAGGCTATTATGGTCTTCCAGACATCTAAAAAAGAACTGTAGGGCCTGATGTTTACCATCTCAGATCTGCTTGTCAGGAGAGGTTTGTTGGGAGCTGGGGTCCTTAATCTTACTTCTAGATTACCTTGCAATTTCTCATGGAAGAATGTAAACCCATTCAGCACATGAATGGCCTATTGGATTATAACCACTGGGATAGATCCTGGAAGAAATTTTGACAACTCAGCAGCTCTGCTATGAAGCTGACCTAAGAACTTTATTCATATCTCTGTGTAATTTTTAACCATAGTTCTCACTTTTTCTTTTTAAATAAATCCTAGATTCGTTGTTAAGAATTCACTGAAAGTGTTTTATTTTATTTTATTTTATTTTATTTTATTTTATTTACCTCCCCTCTTTTAAACCCATATCAGCTTTATTCTTCTGCAGCTGGCAATCTTATGAGTTGCTGTTCAGTCCAGTTGCTCACTTAATGGAGACATGACGTAATGGTGTAAAGAGGCATCTTTCACTTGAAGGTCAGATATAGACACTAACTGATTCAGAACTTGCCATAAATTCTCCTTATTCGGTCAAGACCTCAACCAAACACTTTAACAGACTGAGGAGGTCAAGAATGCCAGCATCCCAATAAGGGTGCGTCTACACACTGAACCGTAACTTGAAATAAGACACAATTTGCGTAACTCAAATTGTATATATCTTGTTTCAGCGCTATTTTAAAATAGCTTATTTAGTCATTTGGTGCTGTCTACACTCTGCCAAACTTTGAAATAAAGTGCTATTCCGAAACATCCCTTACTCCTTGTAGAATGAGATTTATGGGTTACATCGGAATAGTGAGCCCGAAATAACAGGCTTGCTGTGAATACACAGGATAGCTATTTTGGGATACTCTAGTATCCTGAAATAGTGTTGCAGTGTAGACGTACCCTAACTGAGCGACTACTTTTTCACACTCATGGTTCACTAGACATCTCCTATTAAAGCTGCCTTTGGCCTGTCAGTGCTTAATACAATAATCCTGGGGCATCTCACAAAGATGATGATGATTTCTAGGACAAAAGCAAGACTGAAACTTGGGCATCTTATCTTGACAGCTGCTCATCCATTTTGACAATATCAAAGGGAACTTCCTTTCATGAGTTCAGCTTGTTAGATCCCTGGAGGGCGCACAGAAGTAACATTTTAATCTTGGTTCCCATGTGAATTTATTTATTTGGATTGTGGAATTGAATTCTCGTGGTTACCAAGACAAAGAATGGCTAGATCAACCTTCCTGCTAGACTTGTGATTTAAACAATGCTATTTCCACAGATGGCTGATTTGTTGCCAATACCCGTTAGCTCTTCTGGTTGTTCTTGCAGCTTTGTGCAATGCACATACCACAGGAATTGTATGCTGCTGTGTTAATCTAGAGCACTTTTAGTGTGGTCAGGAACCGAGGAATTCTAATGACCCATCTGAGTGGGACGAGAGGATCACTTATAGGATATCTAGTTAGTTTGTAAATAGTTCTCACAACTCTATACAGGTGATTAAATGATATTGTTATCCACAGATTTGGGGCAGGTTTGTTTGTGTAGCTGTTGTCCGTGCCCAAAGTCAATTTCACTATAGCAAAGGATAGGCACTGTAGCTATTGTATTCTACAGATTGAACCTTTCTGGTCTGGCAACATCTGTGGTCCAGCAGGACCATGTATGTTGCTAGACTAGAGTGCCCCAGCAGCAGAGGTTGAGAGCGGCTCCAGTCTGGCAGGATGTCCCTTATATAGTGGAATGCACTATACAGGCAGTCCCCGAGTTAGGCGGATCCGACTTAAGTCGAATGGGGCTTTTCTCGCCCTGGAGGACTGGAGCGGCGGGACGCCCAGATGCACTGCAGTCCCGCCGCCCCCGTCCTCCAGGGCGAGAAAAGCTGCTCCACGTCTCCCTGGTCTGCCGGGGGGGAGTCCCCCCCAGCAGACCAGGGAGACGCGGAGCAAAGCCTTGGAGCACACCCGCAGCGGGACAGCTTTGCTCCCCGTCTCCCTGCAGATCAGGGAGACGCAGAGCAAAGCCGCGGAGCACGCCCGCGCCTGGGCTGTCCCGCTGCGGGCGTGCTCCGTGGATTTGCTCCCCATCTCCCTGGTCAGCAGACCAGGGAGACGGAGCAAAGCCGTGGAAGACGCGGGCGGTCCCGCCACCCGCGTCTCCCTGGTCTGCTGGGGAGGGGGGGGTGCAGCTAGTGCCCCCCCCCCCAGCAGACCAGCCTTTTCTTGCCTACGCCTGGGGTAGAGCAGCTGGGGCGCTGTCGGGTTGGTCCCGCAGCGCCGCTCCTCGGCGCTACTGTACCAACCCGGCAGCACCCCAGCTGCTCTGCCCCAGGCGTCCTGATTCAGCCACTGCTGGTCAGTTTCAGCACCCCAGCTGCTTCAGCACCCCAGCTGCTGGTCAGTTTCAGCAACCCAGCAGCACCCCAGCTGCTCTGCCCCAGGCGTCCCCAAGTCAGCCGCTGCTCTGCCCCAAGGCGTCCCCAAGTCAGCGTCCCCAAGTCAGGGGCTGACTACAGGAAGCCCGAGGCAGAGTTGCTCTGCCCCAGGCTTCCTGGAATCAGCCGCTGATCAGTTTCAGCAGCAGCTGACTTGGGGACGCCTGGGTTTCTTAAGTTGAATCCGTATGTAAGTCAGAACTGGCGTCCAGATTCAGCCGCTGTTGAAACTGATCAGTTTCAGCAGCGGCTGACGCCAGTTCCGACTTACATACAGATTCAACTTAAGAACAAACCTACAGTCCCTATCTTGTACGTAACCCGGGGACTGCCTGTACCTCCCTGCCTTCAGGTTGTCCCTTCTCTCGTATTTCCCAGGTGGGACTAAAACCTGCCACCCTCTGCTCCCCAGGCAAATGCTCTAGCCCCTGAGCCACGCCTCCCAACAGCTTAAACCTACCTGGTGATGATGGACCTGGTAGCCCTGGGACATAGGATGGAAAAGGGGGGCCAGAATGTAGGGAGGTTGGGGTGGCGTGGCCAAGGGCTGGGGAACACACAGCGCACAGGGCACATGGGGCTGGGCTGTGGGTAAGGAGTGAGCTGGGGGCAGCAGAATCAGGCAGATAGGCCGGAGGATGTCAGGCCTCCAGGTTCTCCTGGGGTAGCATCCAGGAGGGGACCTCCCCTGGTCAGGCAAACCCTTGTTTGGGACCACTCCAGTCCCGAGAGTACTGGGTTAGGGAGGTTCAACCTGTACTTCAAACAGCATGCTGGCACCTCCTTCAGTTATCTGGGCTCTTTGTTAATCAGATTTAAATTCAGGATAGTGCTCTTGGTCTGTCTAATGTTAACTTCTCAGTAAGAGAATCTCCAACCAGGTCTTCAGCCAACCACAAAATCTTTGCAGTTGGATTTCTTTCTTGTGCTGGACTAAGTTTTTGTTGGAAACGCTCTGTTTTCAGCATCTGTTCTTGTTTTCCTCCCCAAACATAGCAGTCTTGTTGGCCCTAATTTAAAGGAAACCTAAAAGGCCAGATTGATTCTCGTTGTCAGTCCAGCAAAGGCAATGGAGTGACTCTAGGGATCAGTTTGGTCAAAAGATCTTAGGTTGGGCTTAGTGAGAGGATCCCAGTTTTATAACTGTTACTTAGCTGTATGTGTTTCTTGCCATTGACAGGTCCCAAAATCAAATTTTAACTTAGCAAAATCTTTTCCATTGCAGGAGTAATGCAGAGCTGGCAAAGCATTAGAAAAACACAAGCACTCGTGTTCCAGGGCTTTAATATAATTAACTCGAGTAACACTTGCTCTAGAAATAATGAGGGTTATTAACTGGCAAGAATGAAGCACTTTGCAGGCACGTACTCGGTTTTATTATTATTATTGGTTGGCATTTCAATACTGCCTAGCGGCCCTGACCAAGACTGAGATACCATTGTGCTAGGCACTGTACAAACACGAGACCTTACAATGTAAGGGCACAGAGGTAAGAACATAAGAACGGCCGTACTGGGTCAGAACAAAGGTCCATCTAGCCCAGTATCCTGTCTGCTGACAGTGGCCAGTACCAGGTGCCCCAGAGGGGGTGGACCGAAGACAATGATCAAGCGATTTGTCTTCTGCCATCCCTCTCCAGCCTCTGACAAACAGAGGATAAGGACACCATTTTATCCCCTGGCTAGTAGCCTTTTATGGACCTAACCTCCATGAAATTATCTAGCTTCTCTTTAAACTGTATTATAGTCCTAGCCTTCACAGCCTCCTCTGGCAAGGAGTTCCACAGGTTGACTACGCGCTGTGTGAAGAAGAACTTTCTTTTACTAGTTTTAGGTGAAGTAATTGCCCAAGGTCGCACTGGACCCAGGTCTCCTAACTCCCAGTCTAATTTCCATATTCATTAGCATGCTGCTTCCCTGTCATCCGAACTATGATCTACTAGGTACTCCCTCATTACTCAGTTATTTCAGCTGGGCAAGTGAACTTACTCCATTCAGACATATGCAATCAACTTCACGTATATAGAAGCAGACCTGCTGACATGGGGGAGCAAAGGGTGCACTCGCCCCAGGGCCTGATGATTCAAAGGGGACTGGAGTTCCTGGCTGCCACCATAGGCAGCTGGTAATGTAGGCAAGGGGAGATCTTGCCTTCCCAAAATTGCCTACCCTGCTCAGCTGCCCAGGAGGGGCTGGGGCTGCATGGTGTGGCAGCCTGTCTCTCCAGTGGCTGGGGCCATGCTGCAAGGCTCCCCAGTAGCTGGGGAAGGTTGGGGCTGCGCTGCATGACAGCCCCAGCTCTCGGCTGGGGTTGGGTGGGGTTTGGCTGGCGGGGGTGAGGGAAAAGTTGGGAAGGGGCGGGGCTTCAGCTGCGTTCCTCGTCTGGGCTTTCGCCCGCTTCCCATGGCTGCCACCACTGCTACTGCAGCAGCCGGAACATTGAGCTCTACATAGGCTGGGCTGCCCTTGCCATTCCACCTCGGACGTGGGACATGGCACAGAGATACTGGCAGCTCTTCTGCCTAGAAAGTGAACAATAGTTTGCCCATTTGAAAGCCAAGGGAGCCTGTAACCACTATTAGCCATCTGGAGTCTACATTTGTCATTTTCTAAAAGCAGGAAATATGTCAGCCCCGTAACGGTTGGCATCATGGATGAGTTCCAACATGGATGAAGGCCAGTGAGTCACCCACCCCTTCCATAACCTCGGGCTGAGTTACTGAAGTCCTCAAATCATAATCTAAAGATCTCAAAAAGCAGAGACTCCACCATTTTCTCTAGTTTAAACCACCAAGTGACCTGTGCCCCATGCTGCAGAGGAAGGGTTCTTCCTCCTGCTCCCCTCCTCCGCCCTATCTCCCGCAGATCTTTGCTAATCTGACCAGGGAGAAAATTCCTTCCTGTTCTCCAAATATAGCAATCACTTGCACCCCCGAGTGTGTTGGCAACACTCAGCAGCCAGACTCCTGGGGAGAAACTCTGTAGAGAGGTCCCCCATCTAGTCCACCTCTCCAGCTGTTGACAATTTTTGCAAATCGAGGGCACCCGTGGAACACGTGCCATTGTAGGCAATCCCATCGTTACTTCTCCACAAACGTGTCATGCTCAGGCTTCGTCTACACTTGGAAGTGAGTGATAGTGCTTAATCCCCCACTCCCACCCATTACAAAAGTTTTGTTGCAGCAAGTACTTGTGTAAACAGTGTTGTGTTGGCAGGAGTGCTCTCCTGCTGACAAAGCAAACACTGCTTATAGGGGGTGGAAGATTTTTGTTGGCAGAAGTACCCGCAGTGTTTATGCAATGCCAACCAACCCTGGTCTTCTGTGGACAGAATCAAACCTGAGACCTCTGGAGCTAAATGCATGAGCCTCTGTAGTATGAGCTAAAACCCAGTCTTCTTTACACACAGAGAAAACTCCTTCTCTCTGTAAGTGGTTTCAGTGCCACTGGTTTGGACAGTTTACCATGCCTGGGCGGTGTGGGGGTTACATTTACACTGCTTGACTTTTAGCGTCCCGGCTCAAAGCTGTGTAGTACAGATATACCCTCATTGCGTCCATCACAGCTTCGCCTCATACACGTTTCACACACAGATTTTGTCTACACTGGCAACTGAGTGACAAAGCCACTGTTCCGGAGTCCATGCGTAATGCTGCTGATACTCGTTTAAAAAAACAAATAAACCTGCATTAAGTACATTTGTGACTGAACTCCTTGTGGGAGAATTGTGTGTTTCCTGCTCTCCTTTACTCGCATTCTGCCATATATTTCATGGTTTGTATAGTTTCAGATGATGACTCGGCACATGTTGTTTGTTTTTTAAGAGTGCTTTCAGTGCAGATTTGACAAGGCATGTGTGTGAGTTCTAAAGATAGCTACCACACTGGACCCAAGGCTGAAGACTCTGACGTGCCTTCCAAAATCTGAGAGGGAGGAGGGGTGGTGGCGCAGACTTTCAGAATTCTTAAAAGAACAACACCCTGATGCAGCAACACTCTGATGCAGAAACTACAAAAGCTGAATGACCAGAAAAGAAAATCAGCCTTCTTCTGGTGGCATCTAGCTTGCGTGATGGAAAAGATGGGTTGGTCTGAACTGCTTTGGACCATAATCGAGCAGAACCTGTCATCAGCATGGATTCATGTCCTCTGGAATGGTGATGGAAACATGAAGAGACAAGGGGCTGAGCCACAGGTGGGCTTAGGAGGGATGTGGTCCACCCACTTTGAATCCCAGCCCACTCAAACTTGAGGAGGGGACACCGGCAGCCTGTGTCCTTCTCTCCCCATTGGCAACTTTCAATTCACCTACAATTCACCATTGGTGGGAGTGGCATGGGACCCTCCGGTCAGGCAGAAAAACAGTTGGTACTGCAATGTAATCTGAGATGTAGATTTCTCCTTTTTTAGGTTCCCAAAGCCTGCAAAATATTAATCAAGAATGGCGGGCTTTTGTTTTGGGTGATGGGTTAGTCTCTTCCTCCTCCATACGGCCGCACATGGCAAAGGGAAGCTTTGGGCACACATGTGCATGGCCTACTCCTATCCGTCCCTCTCCTTGCTTCCATGCTTGCCTCTTCCTGGCCCCCTTCCCTGCCTACAGACCAATGGCATAGCTAGGAGTGGAAATTTGGATGGTAGGAACAGCCTTTTGTTGTCTGCCCACTCAAAAGTTGGGGCCCACCCAAATTTCCATTCCTAGCTATGCCACTGGAAGGGGCATATAACCCTTTAGTGCATCTGGCATGTAAATAACTTGCGATGCCAGCTCCAACAATGCAACATGAACACCTATTCTCCCTTTCAGGTGACGTTGTAAACAAGAAGCAGGCAGCAGTATCTCCTGGAAATGTAAACAAGCTTGTTTATCTGAGCAGTTGGCTAAACAAGAAGTAGGACTGAGTGGACTTGCAGGCTCTAAAGTTTCACATTGTTTTATTTTTAATACAGTTTTTTGTACATAATTCTATATTTGTAAGTTCAACTTTCATGATAAAGAGATTGCACTACAGTACTTGTAATGGGAGAATTAAAAACACCTTTTTTGTTACAGTGCCAATATTTGTAGTAAAATTAGTATTTTACACTTGGTATTATCTGTAATTTAAATCAATATTTGAAAATGTAGAAAACCATCAGGAATATTTAGTGTTGGTACTGTTTAACAGGATGATTAATCCCCTGACAGCCCAAGTATATGTCACGTTATTACTTGTTTTAGGGGGGAAAAAAGTGACTCTAGGAACGGGTGTATTTCCACTACCCACACTTGTGTCTTATAGCTTTGTGGGCTTGCTATCTATGTGTATGTGAGAAATATATTCTCCCTTTTAGAGGTTTGTCCCTGGTTCCTGAAAATGCACTTTTTGTGTGTGTTTAAATATCCCAAATGATATTTGGGAGATTATTGCATAGTTCAATAGATCACTAGTCTTCAAAACGTCATGGCTGTGTCTAGACTGGCAAGTTTTTCCGCAAAAGCACCAACTTCCCAGCTGTCTACTCTGGCCGCTTGAATTTCCGCAAGAACACTGACTTCCTACTGTCTGAAATCAGTGCTTCTTGCGGAAATACTATGCTGCTCCCGTTCAGGCAAAAGTCCTTTTGCGCAAAACGGCCAGTGTAGACAGCTCAGATTTGTTTTGTGCAAAAAAGCCCCGATCGTGAAAATGGCGATCGGGGCTTTTTTGCGGAAAAGCGCATCTAGATTGGTACGGACGCTTTTCTGCAAAAAGTGCTTTTGCGGAAAAGCGTCCATGCCTATCTAGACGCTCTGTTCCGAAAATGCTTTTAACGGAAAACTTTTCCGTTAAAAGCATTTGCGGAAAATCATTCCAGTCTAGACGTAGCCCATGTGTACAGTGTGTGGCATGATTGTGGTTTACATGTCAGTGGTTCTCTAATTTGATTACTCGTGACCCCTTTCACACAGCAAGTCTCTGAATTTGACCTCTCCCCCACTTATAAATTAAAACAGTTTTAAAAAAAATTAAGCACTGTTTATAAGTGCTGCAGGTGAAGCGGGGTTTGCTGGTGACTTCCCCATGTAATAACCTTGCAACACCCTGAAGGTCACGACCCCCCCCACCACCACTTGAGATCCCCCGGTCTAGGTGCTACTGCATTGCTAATAAATACAGGGCTTCATACAGAAAAGCTCTGACGTGCATGTTCAGTGTTAAGCACACGAGTCGTTCCTTTGGTTTAAATGAGACTGCTCATTTGTTTAATGTTAGGCGTGTGCTGAATTACTTTCCTGGCCTGGAGCCGTAGTAGGGAAAAACAAGTCCAGTGAAGCCAGGAAAGGAACAAAGGTACAAGAAAGCCACACAGTGTAGGATGTTTCTGTAAATAGAAAGGAGGAAGGCCATATGAGATAGTTAAAACCCGTGCATAACCATGTTTTATGGCAGCATTGGTATTTTTGTATTCTTCCCTCTGGGCTGCTAGTTGGTGGATAATGTTTTATTTCAGTCACTGCCTATGTGTCTTTTAGCTTAGTCGGCTGTAAAATGGTATATATGATTTATGAGAAGTGTTATAAGAATTAACTAAAGTTTGCAAGGTGCTTTGAGGACCTTGGATGAAAATATATTTTTATTACTGTCACTGCATTTTTGATAAATTATAACACGGGGGAAATTGGAAAAATGCATTCTACTCTTCCATGAAGTATGCCATGCTGTAAGGTACTGAGGTTTTTCTTGTCTATCCTAGAATGGATCACCCTGGTATAACTGTACTAATAGAGTTGTGCCAGAAAATCCCCTACTGGAGCTGTAGCAGCAAGAGAGTTCTTTTAACAGTGAAACTTATACCAGCTCACTGAGAAAAATAAAGTAGACTTTTTTTTTTTTGCTACTACTATAATGGCATTTATACAAAGGATTTTGCTAGCATTGCTGGTACAGGTGTGCCAACAAAACTCTTAACTGTAGGTCTGAATGTTTGCAAGTTTCCCTGCAGTTAAGGTGCTTGGCATAGGATTGAAATTAATTTTCTAGCCATGTATTTCCAGTTTCCTCTCAATGTTTGTGGATACAGGAATTCAATCTCACTTTTTACAGGTTGAACCTCTCAAGTCCAGCATTTCTGGTCCAGCAGCACCTGCAGTCCAGCATGATTTTAGTTGACTGGCTATCCATTTATCATGGGTGTGGCCAAGTGTCCCACGGTGTCGTAAAGTTTGTTTACAGCCACAAGTCCTAGCTCTTAGTATTCTGTGCTGTTATTTAGATCTAATTTACCCTGAAATGTCTTCTAAGAGCCCAGTAAGCAGTGGAAGTGTTGGTAATGCTGCTACACAATACTGGTCTCTCATGGTTTTGCAAATTCTTTGGTTTGGCACCAGTCAGTTACCGAAGGTGCCTGACTAGAGAGGTTCAACCTGTACACCCATTGAGCTATAACCTTCAGAATCTCTTGGTGTCTTTGGATGGCTTCCAGGTCTTAGACAATTGATGGATATGAATTATAAATATCAATGCAGGGAAGTATTTAAAAATTATGGTGCCAGAGGAACATTTTTTTTAGTTTACATTTTACCACTATCTGATCTCCAGGTAGAATAATGAGACATATACCCAGAGTTTTGAGGATCAATATAGCAATATTGATGCTAAGGTGCCCTTAAGGCAATGAGAAACTGATACAGGCATATTTTGATCATCCGATATGTATGTTTGACAGCAAAGATCAGTATAATTTAAGTGGTAGGAGAAAATTAATTATGAGAGAGAGAAAGAGAGAGAATATGAATGAATGAATGAATGAATGTTTCTCCTGTTGCGCAACTGCAAAAGGATCCAAACATATGGAAAATTCAATTCTATGGCAAGTTAAGTCACTCTTATGTAATCCGAATCAATGGAAATGAACTGATGTCAGTACTGGATTGACCTACAGATGGATGGAAAATTGTATGGTAACATCCTCTAAGAGAGACCTGCTAATAGCAAGAGAAAGTTCCCTTCAGTCTGGTTTTCCATTTTTTGTTTTGTTTTGTTTTGTTTTAAACCCAGGAAGGGTCTGATCTACAGCCCATTTAAGTCAGTGAGAGATTTTTTTTCCCATTGACTTCAATGGGCTTTGGATCCGCTTCTGAAAGAGAGGTGGAAGACAGCAAAAAGTAGCACCCTGCCCTGAAAATCCCAGGATTTTCCTCTACACCTCTAGGAGAGCAAGAAGGCTGTGAGCTCGGAAAACATTCTAGTTTTAAAAGACAGAACTGTGTTTCCTTGGCGAGATTAGAATGGAGGCCCCACAGGGGGACATCCAGTGCTTAGCAGAGCGTGACACTCTGAGGTGACAACGCAGTCCTGAGGTTTGGAAAGGAAACTGAGAAGCAGCTCCTGGTTTCAATTCTCAGGCCAGTCACGTCTCCCTGAGACGTTGAACCCACCACTGAACCTCAGGTTCTTAATAATCTAGGAGCTTCAGGGGGTAGCTGAGTTAATCTGTTACAGAAAAAAACAACAAATGGTCGGATATCACCTTATAGACTAACTAAACATGTAGATGGTATCATGGGCACAGCCTACTTCTTTAGATGACCGGAGTGATGAGTACGGGAAATGAAAACTCACTCCCTTCTCATACTTATTTCGAGTTTTCATTTCCCCTACTCATCACTCCGGTCATCTGAAGAAGTGGGCTGTGCCCACAAAAGCTCACGATACCATCTACATGTTTAATTAGTCTATAAAGTGCTACCAGACCATTTGTTGTTAATAATCTAGGAAATCAACCTAATATTTGCTTGCCTCATGGCTGGATTATTCCTAAAGATTTTACGATCCTCTTTGCAAAGGGTTCTATTCTGTGTCCCACTTTCTTTAGTGTTTCTCTACGTAGGTACTGAGAGGTCACAGGAAGATGGCAGGGACAAGGGAACGTTGCCCAGAGCTCTACAACATTCTGGCAACACCTCATGGCTGGACTAGACCTTCGGGTTCTGTTAACAGTTGATGGATCTTAGGGATTATCTCTCTTAAAGCCATCTTTGTTCCTTCACCATCTTCAGCAGCACTGGGTACTAACTAGCCAAGCCTGAGAATCTGGCCTAGCATCTGTATTACAGGTGCACCTCTCTAGTCCAGCACTCTCTGGTCTGGCAATATCCGTGGTCTGGCATGATGTTAGTTAGCCAGATGCTCACTTATCAAGCATGCGGCTAAGTTTCCTGCGGTCCCATAACGTTTGTTTACAGCCAGCAGTCCTGGCTCTCAGTGTTCTGTGCTGTTCTTTAGCTCTCATTTACCCCTAAATGTCTTCTAAAAGACCAGTAAGCAGAGGAAGTGTTGGAGTTGCTGCTAGAAAATATTGACCTCCCAAGGTTCAGCAAATTCTCTGGTTTGGCAATAGTCAGGTTTTGAGGGTGCCAGACAAGAGAGCTGTGTCTACACTGCACCCCTTTTCCAGAAAAGGGATGCAGATTAGACACTTCGGAATTGCAAATCCGCGGGGGATTTAAATATCCCCCGTGGCATTTGCATTTACATGGCTGCCGTTTTTTTCTGGCTCGGGGTTTTTGCCGGAGAAAAGCGCACGTCTAGACGCGATTTTCCGGAGAATAAACCCTTTTCCGGAGGATTCCTTATTCCTACTTGAAAGTAGGAATAAGGGATCCTCCGGAAAAGGGCTTATTTTCCGGAAAATCGCGTCTAGACTGGCGCTTTTCTCCGGCAAAAACCCCGAGCCGGAAAAAAGCGGCAGCCATGTAAATGCAAATGCCACGGGGGATATTTAAATCCCCCGCGGATTTGCAATTCCGAAGTGTCTAATCTGCATGCCTTTTCCAGAAAAGGGGTGCAGTGTAGACACAGCTGAGAGGTTCAACCTGTACTAATCTGAAAGCCTGTTTAATTTGGGATGAGACAGACCTGATATTTGCCAACTTATTTTTATTTTAAAGTAGTTTAAAGGGGTGTGTGGGGGGGCAGAATGATGATTGTGGAGAGAAGCTAGCATTGCAGGTCATTTGAGCAGTCTGTGAGGATTGCCACAATGCTGCACCCGGCTAATAAGCAATTCACTTAGAGATGAATATCTGCATTCACACTGGCAGATATTAGCTAAATGGGATCATTTGGCAGGAAACAATAATCTCTATGAGACAGCCTCCCAAAATGAAATTGGTTCACCAGTCAGAACTTGATGAGTATGTAAGAAAAGATGCCATTGATTCAACAAATAAGGCAAAAATGCCAACGTTTAAACATAATTGGACTCAGCCATCACATAGAGTGGAATGTGTGTGTGGGTCAGTATGAACAGAGAAATGTCAAAGGCAGAGAGAAGGCTAAGCACAGAGAAGGATGGAATGATCTGACCAAAACCCATTTCTACATAAATTAAAATAAGAGAATGAGGTGAATACATGAAGTATATGTAGACTCCTATAGCTGGTTTTGCTCTTGTGCTGATGTTAATTGGAAATAGCTCCATGGAGATCCGTGGAGGAAAAGCAGCGTAAAGTTGATGTGAGCAGAATTTTTTATTGATGTCCTCAGTATGAAAACATCTGTGAACTGGAAACAAGACTGTCTTATCACCTAGTCAATGCATATTCTCCCTGAAACCAAGGCACAAAGGAATCCAAGTCAGACAGGTATTTCAGGGTAAACTCTGAGGGCAGGGTCTGTTGTATTTTGTGTTTGTGTGAAGTTTAGTGTTTGTCCATGATCAGAGTATAAAAAACACAATTATATTAATGCCAACTTCTGGGGTAAACTAATAAAAAAATGCCTGCTGAAATATGGAGATGTCTATAGTGTCTAAAGTAAACTTATTGGGTGGTTGATTGTTTTAAGCTAAACACTTCCTTTCCTTTTGGTGGAGTGAATAAGCCTCTTCTGCTTAACTCTATCTAGAGATGCTTTCTGCATTGTGGAGAAATCCATCTTGTGATGGGGCTTTGGGGGGAGGAGAGGACTCTCAGAAATGCTGTTTCCAATGACAAAGCAAACACATTTCCTTTCTGCATAAGCTCTGTCCAGACCTGTTGAAAATCAGCATACGTCTGAGAAACAGCTGCCAAGAAATCTGGGAGGAAAAACATTTTTGTCCCAATCTGGATGATCTGAGACCAACCAGCTGGTTGGGGAGCTGGCCAAGCCTCAGTACCATTGTGGAAATGTGATGTAACTGGACACAATAAGTGGTTGTGGTCCAGGAGCAAAAGGAACTCGGGAACGCTTTTCAGATTAAGGCACGAGTTCCTCTTAATGTTGGGAAACTGACGAATATCTTTTGGCAAAGATGGAGACACTATTTACTTTGCAATGGATAAACTCCTTATTCTGTGGAATTTACCACTGCTTTAATTCCACTAATCCTCTTAAATCATGCCTGCTGGACAGAGTTATCCAAGCTTTCCAAAGTCTAAATGTTGTTAGCAACTTCATTTGAAATATCCCCTTCAGACTAAAAACCTAGAGACTCTGTTTTTTCCTAGTTTGATGTGAAACAGGTGATCTGTCACTCTGAAAGCCAAGTTCTGGCCCAACTGAAGTTCATAGCAAAGCTCCTTTGGATTTCAATCGGATCAGGTGTGGGCCCTAATAAACCAAATAAAATAATTCGAAATGGTTGTGAAATTTCCATTTAAATTGTTTCTTCAAAAAGGAAATGAAGTTTCTGCACAACCAAATTTCCCATTTTTTATGTTTTTCCCCCCGTTTCAGATAAACTGAAATGAAATGTTCTGCTTTGTGTTAATTTGACTCCAAATATTTCAGTTTGGTGAAGTGACCAAACAATTCATTTCAGGTTAGTCCAACGTTAAACTGAACTTCCCAGCATGCAGCATGGTCTCCCCTCTGACTGAGCCACGTGATGTGGCAGGGGAGTCAGAGGCCTGCAAGTGCATCATAGAATACTAGGACTAGAAAGGACCTATAGAGGTCATCGAGTCCAGTCCCCTGCCCTCATGGCAGGACCAAATACTGTCTAGACCATCCCTGATAGACATTTATCTAACGTACTCTTAAATATCTCCAGAGATGGAGATTCCACGACCTCCCTGGGCAATTTATTCCAGTGTTTGACCACCTTGACAGTTAGGAACTTTTTCCTAATGTCCAACCTAAACCTCCTTTGCTGCAGTTTAAGCCCATTGCTGCTTATTCTATCCTGAGAGGCCAAGATAAACAAGTTTTCTTCCTCCTCCTTATGACACCCTTTTAGATATCTGAAAACTGCTATCATGTCCCCCCTCAATCTTCTCTTTTCTAAACTAAACAAACCCAATTCTTTCAGCCTTCCCTCATAGCTCATGTTCTCTAGACCTTTAATCATTCTTGTTGCTCTTCTCTGGACCCTCTCCAATTTCTCCACATCTTTCTTGAAATGCGGTGCCCAGAACTGGACACAATACTCCAACTCAGTGGTCCCCAACCTGTGGTGGTGGCCGGGCGCCAGGGGGCGTGGCCGTTCGCCTGCCGGGCGCCAGGGGGCGGGGACGGGGGCAGGGCGGGGCCCCCCCATAGCCGCGCGCCCCCCCCCAGCTGCGCCCGGGGCCGGCGCCCCCCCTCCTCCAAGCGCCCGGGGCCGGCACCCCCTCCCCCGCAAGCTCCGTGCGCCCGGGGCCGGCGCCCGGGGCCGGCGCCCCCCCTCCTCCAAGCGCCCGGGGCCGGCGCCCCCTCCCCCCCAAGCTCCGTGCGCCCGGGGCCGGCGCCCCCCCCTCCTCCAAGCGGCCGGGGCCGGCGCCCCCCCGCCCCAAGCGCCACGCGCCCAGGGCCAGGCCAGCCCCGAGCACGTGGCAGGTGCACACGAATGCCCCCGCGGGCGCCATGGCGCCCGCGGGCACCGTGTTGGGGACCACGGCTCCAACTGAAGCCTAACCAGCACAGAGTAGAGCGGAAGAATGACTTTGTGTGTCTTGCTCACAATACATCTGTTAATGCATCTCAGAATCATGTTTGCTTTTTTTTTCAACAGCATCACACTGTTGACTCATATTTAGCTTGTGGTCCACTATAACCCCTAGATCCCTTTCTGCCGTACTCCTTCCTAGACAGTCGCTTCCCATTCTGTATTGTGAAATTGATTGTTCCTTCCTAAGTGGAGCATTTTGCATTTGTCTTTATTAAACTTCATCCTGTTTACCTCAGACCATTTCTCCAATTTGTCCAGATCATTTTGAATTAAGACCCTATCCTCCAAAGCAGTCGCAACCTCTCCCAGCTTGGTATCATCTGCAAACTTAATAAGCGTACTTTCTATGCCAATATCTAAATCGTTGATGAAAATATTGAAGAGAGCCAATCCCAAAACAGACCCCTGTGGAGCCGCACTTGTTATACCTTTCCAGCAGGATTGTGAACCATTAATAACTATTCTCTGAGTACGGTTATCCAGCCATTTATGAACCTACCATATAGTAGCCCATCTAAGTTGTATTTGCCTAGTTTATTGATAAGAATATCATGCGATACCATAGCAAATGCCTTACTAAAGTCTAGGTATACCACATCCACCGCTTCTCCCTTATCCACAAAACTCGTTATGTTATCAAAGAAAGCTATCAGATTGGTTTGACATGACTTGTTCTGTACAAGTCTATGCTGTCTGTTTCCTATCACCTTACTACCTTCCAAGTGTTTGCAGACGATTTCCTTAATTCATGGGAGAAGCAGTCTGGCCAGAGAGGTATTCCAGTCTTTTCAGCACTATGGGCAGTTATGCAGCATGGCCACAGGCCACATACAGAAATAGTGATGTCCTCTTTGTGGCAAGATCTCTCAAATAAGGTGCATATGAAATCATGACCTCACTTGCCCCCAAAGCTGTCTTGTCATAGGATGAATTGGTGCAGTTGCCTTAGGCTCCATGCTTTTGAGGCATCCATGATAGCCATCCTATGGATGGGAGGGACCAGGGGGATTAGAGTGCTTGGCAGGGGATGGCAGCAGGGGTCACACCCCATACTCCAATGTGGGGGGCAGGAGCTGGAGCTGCCCAGCAGTCTGTTCCGCTCTACTCCACTCCACTGCACTGCCCTCTCCTGGCTAGCTGTGCTCGGCTTCTCAGTGGTCGCGGGAAGCTGAATGCTCCAGTTCCAGGGTGCTCCACTTCCCATCGCCATGGAGAAGCAAAGTGCAGCAGGCCAGGAGAGTGGCAAGATGGAGCAGAGCAGGCTGTTGGGAGGTTATCCTTGCTGCCACCAGGCCCCCTGTAATCCAGGCCGTGTTTCCCAGGGGAGGGCGGAGCGATGGCAGGGGCATGGCAGCAGCAGTGTTTGGGGAAAGGATTGGAGTGGGGAGACGGCAGGGCTTGGGAAATGGGTGGGGCGGGGCCTGTGGCGGTTGGTTTGCCCCTTGTGACGGGGCAGCCCCACACTGAACCTGCAGGACCTGGCCAGGGTTACCTGGCTGCAGAGGCCCCTCCCCCACAGCCCTACCGAGCATGCCCGGGCTGTAGCTCCACTATAAAAGCCTGGGGAAGGACTCAGTCTGGAGAGACAGCCGGAGGAGAAGGACCTGTGAAGGGAGCGCCCGCACCACAGTTGCCAGAAACTCCAGGAGAGGCCAGAGGGGACATGGAGGCGAGCTGGCACGACCCAGGGACTGCCTGCCGAGGAGACGCCGGCCCGGAGGTTGCAGCAAGCAGGGCGAATACAGGGGAAGGAACCCCAGGGAACCAGCTAGGAAGTGGCCCAGGGCAGGAGCGGGAGAACCTCGGCACGTTTTGGCCGGATTGCCCCGCCGAGAGAATGACCCGCTGCCTGGTCGCTCGCAGGGCCCTGGGCCGGGACCCGGTGGAGTAGGGTGGGCCCAGGTCCCCCTACCTGGGGTGCATCCCCACTACAACCCTGAACTGTGTTGTGGACTCAGACCGGAGGGCCTCGGCCTTGCTTCGGACTCAGGCCAGGGGGCCTTGGACTTGAGAGGGTAGGCGGGAGGGGCCCGCCACAGCCCTGCATGCACCAGACATGCAAAGTCATGTTGGCTCAGTGAACTCCATTTTGTAGAGCAGGTCTGCTGCAGGGGCTACAAGAATTGGCACATGGGCAAGCTCCACTGCGTGAGCCACCAGATGGCCCAGTTTCATAGCGAACAATGCGAACGTTGGGCCTCTGAACTACAACCCCTAAGGGGCAATGTGGCACCACAGGGAGCTGCAGTTTCCAATTTTTATTTTTTTCAGCAGCTTCAATTTTTCATCATAATCTAAAACAAATGTTAAAAGATCAGAATTTCCCTCAGGATGGAAATTCTCATTTACTCCCCTCCCCCAACTCATCCAATTTTTTTTTAGTGCACTCAAGAGAAGGGAGGGGGCAATCCGTCACACACCTGGTTATCTCTGTTTGGTCAGCATAGGCTTCTGGAAGCCTCGCACACAGCATTTTTAGACCGGCAGATGAAGGTGCTGGTCATGATGCTGTTCAAGTTTATGGCAGAAAGCCTGTTAACTTGAGGGAGAGCAAAATTGGTGCCAAAGATTGCATCATCACGGCGTGTAATGAGCTGAATCCATGCTCCTCCTGGCCTCAGTCCTGCCCTTACAGCATAGAGGGTGTGTTTGGAGTTGCTCTTGAACGACTGGCATAGATATAGTGCAAAGGCACAAATTTCCACTGTATGGAACCATATTGGATTGCTGCTTCTTTTGTCTCTTCTTTCCATCAACTTTAGCACAGCCAAGTTGGGGGGGGGGGGCAGGGAACAAGAGGAATTTTTTTCCCATTTTGGAAACAAACTGAACTAGGGTTACCAGGTGGCTTCAAAAAAACCCACCAGAAACACTTGATCTCAGATGGCGGGGGAGAGGGGACCGGCCAGGAGGGGAGCGGGGCTAGCCGGGAGGAGGTGTGAGGGGGGGGAGGGAGGGAACCGGCCGGCAGGAAGCAGGGCTGGCAGGGGGGAGGGTCTGGGGCAGCAGGGCTGGCCAGGGGAGATCAGGGGAGATGGAGGCAGTGGGGCTGGCTGGGGGAGATCCGGGGGCAGGGACCGGCCAGCGGGAAGCAGGACTGGCCGGGAGGGGGTCAGGAGGAATGGGGGGAGAGAATCAGCTAGCGGGGAGCGTGACTGATCTGCGCGCATGCAGACCCCAGAGCGCTGCCCGTCCTGTGCATGGTCCTGGTGAAGCACGAACGAGTCTAGCCCCGGGGATTCCCTCCCACCCCGGGCCTGGCCCTGGCCTAGCCCCCGCCCCTGCCCCTTCCCCGGCCTCAGCCCCCGCATACTGATACTCCTAATAATAATAATAATAAAACTTACCTAATTATATATTTTATATATCCAGTATTTTCTCAATTTGTTTCCCGGAGAGAACCCACAAATACCAGACTGTCCAGTTCAAAACCGGACACCTGGCAACCCTAAAGTGAACTAATGCTCAGACAGATTGCTTACTTGCATGGGGTAGAGAACCGAGGGGAAGGAGTGTGATCTAATGGCTAGGGCCATGAGTAGAGGCTTGTGCAGGTTTCCTTTGAGGACGAGGCCTCATAGGTCTGATGGGACGTTTTTGTCTCTTCCCATTTTCCTGTGTGAGTTCATTTGACAGCATAGTGATTTCTAGTTTCATCCTCCCTGAGTTGTTGGGTCCTGGTCTGTGCAAAGTTTTGCTTCTGACAGTGAGGTTGGGAAGTGGTTTGAAGGCCAGAACAGGGGTTCCAGGAAAGAGACTTTTTTTCTGGATGTGATTCCCATTAAGAATGGAAGGTAACTGAATAATGGTGCTCCATTTGGGTCCCAGTATAGTGTGGTGTGGTAGGTGACAACTAAAGATTAGAGAGCTGCCTCCTACTCCTCTTTTGGGTGTGTGCCCCAGGCTATCTAAGTACCTGGCTGTAGATAATAGATTTTGGATAGTTATTGGGTATGTGATGGCCAGTATGTGGTGATCTGTAGGCTTCTTGTTTATAAGGTTTCATTCTTGATGCTAATATGGGAGTGTTTGCGAAAGAGTCTGATGAATGGGTGGTGGTTGTGGTTGAAATCTAAGAGGGTGTTTAGGTTATCTGTCCAGAAGATGAAACTATCATTAATGTATCTCAGGTATATTATTGATTTTTGTGGTACATTTATCTAGAAATTCTTCCTCAAGTTGGCCCATGAAGAGGTGGACATATTGGGAGGCTATCCTGGAATCTATGGCTAGGATTTGGACCAAGTGTTTGTTGTTGAATGCAAAATCATTAGGGATGCAATGAAATGGCTGAGTTTGGTTATGTGTTTGCCGGGGATATCTCTGAGTGTTGCCCATTTATCGTGTAGTTATTTGAGACCGGCAGCGATGCTGCCATTGTGAGAGATGTTGATGTATAGGGAGGTGACCTGCATGCTGTCAAGACTGGTTTTCTGAACGAGGTTGTTAATACTGCAGTCTTTCTGCAGGAAGTTGGTTGTCTCCTGGAGGAAGGAGAGTGATGTGGTTGGAGAATAGTTTCTGAGAGTCCCAATATTCCTTCGATAAGAGTGCCATGGCCAGATACAATGGGTCTGCCCGAGTTCCCTTGTTTGTGTCATGGGAAGCATGTAGTTGTAGAAGGTCTATAGACTGGGCTTGTAGGGGATCCTATTGGAGAGTTACTCTTGCAGTTGTTTGGAGAAGTATTTAATGATATCCTCAAATGCCTGGATGAATTGTCATTTGTGAGAGGGTCTCTGAGTTCTTTGTCTTATGACTAGAGAGGTCTTAACAGACCGCCTCACTTTGAATAGTCTCTTAGCATATGTAGGCAGTGTTGCAGTGTAGTTTAATCCATGATTTTTATCACTCACTGATTAGTTGAGAATCCCAAGTTATAAATTTGAGTGACAGGTTCTTGTCCCAAGAATAGGCCAGGTAGCATTCAAATTATTGTACCGTTGGGAATTCCGATGTGCACAGTTGCATCACTCACACAATAGGAACTCTCCTATATTTACAAATAATTTATTAATACACAGTCACAACCACCCCAACTCAGTCAGGTAGAGAGACTACAGGTTGTCCATCTGCATATTCCTGTGGCAGCCAATTTGAGTTTTACCTGGCTAAACCTGCAATACGATTGTTCTCCAGTCCTTCTCTGAGTCCTTATTTGCTGTGGAGACTCTCCTCTGCTGCTCTCTATTTTTAGAGGTTTGAAAGCTTCATTAGGGTGTTCCTCGCCAGATGATCTGGCATCTGGGTCTCAACCTTGTTGGGCAGTAGAGCTTTCTAATGTAAGTGAACATCTGTGACTTTGTAAATGTGACCGCTGTCCTGGTTTCTGTGCCTCCAACCTAGCAGGCTTGTACCAAAGGCCCCCAGTAATCTCTGATATTTGGGGGTGGGCAGAGGTGAATTTCAGGAGGGTTCCCCCCCCCACACACACACTTTTGCTTCATAGAAGACATTGACATGACCTGCTGCCCATTAACAGAGTTTAACATATGTAAGATCACCAGCTGCATTCAGGGAATGCTGTTTGAAGACTGTTTGGGGCAGAGTAAATTTGGCCAGTAATGGTACGTCTAGGCTGCGACACTATTTCGGGATAGGTCCAGTATCTCAAATCAGCATTTTCTGCAACTTAACAGCACGCCCGTTATTCTGAAATGCAATCAAAATAACGGGCTTGCTATTCCCATGTCCCTGTAAACCTCCTTCCACGAGGATTAAGGGACTTGTCAGAATAGTGGAACAGGCAGTGCCAAATTTCGAAATAGACTAGTTCCAAATAAGCTACGCAATTTGAGTAGCTCAGATTATATAACATACGTCGAGCTTGCACCACTGTGTAGACGCACGCTAAGACAGTAGATTGAAGAAGGTTGCGCCTTCGGAAGTAACCTTGCTTCACTGTAGAATTGATCATAGCCAAACTACACGTTTCTTGCATTTTCTTATCCACTGTACCTTGCCTATCCATTCTGCAGAAGGGGTGGGGAGTTTGCATGGAAAAACAAATGCACATTGGGAAAAACATGACATTGTTTTCACTATAGTGACCCCTCCCTTCACCCCAGCATGTGCTGCTGCCCATATCTCAGCTTTAAATCTTGAGGGGAAACTGTAAGCTGAGTCATCTGGCTCCATGTGTACATTTACAAAACAAAGGCTGGAAAATCTTCATAGGGATGGTGGATAAAAGGGTGCACATATGACTCTGGGAAGATATAAAGGTGGTTGTATTGTCTCCAGTGCCTCTGCTTTGTAGTGTGACTTGCAAATATAAACAAATAGTGTAACTGTAACCCACTTCTGGGTGTGATGTACTGTCCCATCTAGTGGCAATGAGACCACTTAGAGAACAATGAGTCTGCTCTACAGCCTTGGCTAACAGAAGCTGGCTTTTAGCTGGCTAAAGCTACAGAGGTCTTAGGTTCGATTCCACCTGACCCTGTTACATAGTAGGGTCACCATGAGTGCAATTCAAGAAAACCATCAACCAAGGATAAAATTAACAGGGCCAAATGGCTTGATTTTTTTTCCTTGGAAACCATCATGTATTAGTACTAAGGAGCAACAGAAAGGTGAAAAGGCTGGAACAATAAAGCATAAGAAGTCTAATGCTCGTGATTCCATCCAAGGTGCGGGCGGTGGGAAAAGCGTGAGTCTTTCTCTCTTCCCTCAGGACCAAACCTGATGGAGGAATTTAGTGTCACGTTGACAATTCTAGTTGCTGGAGTCATTAAACTTTTTTTATTAGTTACAGGCTGCAGGGGCCTTGATTTGATCTGCTTTACAGGCCCAAGATCTATTAATTCCAGGCCTGATCCTCAGACACGTTTTGGAACAACTAAACCAGTGAGTAGCAGATGCACTTGGGTGGGGAGGATTCTCTGCTGCTGTGGAGCTGCCATAGGAGAGACAGCTGTACCCGACCCCCAAACTGTAGCCATATAGGACTGTGGCATGGAGTAGTGAAGCATTCCTGAAAAGGCCCTGCAGCCTTATCCTTCCCCAGAACAGCTCCCTGGGGCAGTGGCCATAGGCTCAGCCCTGTCTCAGTAGCAGCCCTCCAGCATCAGGTGCAGAAAGCAGTGAATTTATGGAGGCAGGAGACTTACGGAAAATCTATAGACACCAAGTGAGAAACCCTTTTCCCTCTGCTTTCCACACCCCCTTCCTGCGCCTGGAACAATGACATGACAGCAGGGAGTTTCTGAGTGCTGTACTCTGGGTTTCTCTTCCTTTTCCTCCTTTCACTACTATGGCTGAGTTCTTCCTAATGAAGAAACTCACCCCGGGATGCCGTTGGTGCAGGGGAGGCATTACGTGGTTTACTCTTGTGCTGATTTGTTGAGGCAACAGCATATCGGACTTGGGTCAAAAATTCTCTGTACCTTTTCCCATGGAAAACATTGCAATAGCTGCTTTCCCCTAAAGGGAGAAGGCTTGCTTCTGGACCCTAGGAAGGCTGGTAGCATGGGTGGTGAGTTCTATGGACCCATAGTGCCTGGGGTCCAGGAATATTCTTGGATCTAGCAAAGTTTAGGGCTGGATCTTCCTTCCAGCCTTGCCTGCCACCCTCAGGTGCAACAGGGCTAGAGAGGCTTCCAGCCACTTGCTCTGCATGGCTGCTGGGACATGTCCCCCTGTGGCCTCTGGAGGGGGTGTTTTCATGTGCTGCCCATGCCTGCTCACGGGAAGCTGCAGGGGTGGGCAGCAGCATGCAGAGACCCGCCTGGTTAGTTTTCCCTGTAAGCCGTGTGCTTGTGCAGACACTCAGGAGAGATTCCAATGCAGCCCAGCTGATTGGCAGGGTGCCCACAGCTAGCTGTTGTGTTTCTGTTGGTGGTGCTCAGTCACACATGCCTCTGTGCATGGAACAAAATTTATTCTGCACATGAATGGAAAAGATTAGAGGGTACGCTGCCCCTGGCCCCTCCCTACTTAGAGCCACTGCCAAAGGGGGCTGCCCCAGTTAACTGCCACACTCCCATCTCCTCCTCTTGTATTAAGCACTGTATTAAGCAGACCCTTCCAGGCCCAGGTGGAAGAAGGGTGCAGGCGCTGAGCATTCTGGGCACCACCCATGCTTCTGCAAACCTGCCACCCCTGGATGGTAGTAGAGTACTGTGATGGGTTGGGTTGAATAAGCCTGTTGTTTGACTTCTCTTGTGTTCAGGGAAACCGGAGCTGATGGAATCCTCTCTATTTCTTACCCAATTTCTTAATTCCGCGGTCAAAGGGGGGTAATGTTGTGATCTTGGTACTCCTTCCCAACAGAAACCCAGGGGAAATGGCTGGCTGTCTCTGCGCCCTGCTATATGTTTGTCTTCCCCACAAAATCACAACCTCCACCATTGCAAGCTGTCTAATCTGAAGGATACAATGGAAAGTGATCACTTTGTCCTGTATTATGCCCTCCCATAATATGAACCTGTTCAGCTCCCAAAGTGTCAATATTCTGCTGAAGAATGTTTTATTACCCATGTGAGCGCACTACCTGAGTCATAGATTCCAAGGCCAGAAGGAACCATCGTGGGCATCTAAGATGACCTTCTGTAGAAACACACCACAGACCTTCCCCAGCATAATTCCATAGAGAGGCATCTACAACAGCGGTTTTTCAGCTCCATGGACTCCTAGGGGTCCGCAGACTATGTCCAAAGCATCTGTGGCAGGTGGTTCTTTCAATAGTTGGCAGAAACCACTGTGTGATGTTGCACCCCCATATTCTTTATGGAAATGTGGTTTTTTGAATATAAATGTGCATAATTCAAATATGCTTTATGCAAAATGGGGCATGTTACCTATAAGTGGAGAGCTTGTAGTCCCTTGAATGTGTGTATTCTCTTTGTGCCTGTATCATTCCTGTATTTGAAGTTAGAAACATGTAGTATACACCTAGGTGCATTAGTGAAAGCCATGAGTGGTACCTAAGGGTTTGTCTAGACTGCATCCTTCTGTCGGCAGAGGGATGCAGATCAGGCAGGTCGACATTGCAAATGAGGCAGGGATTTAAATATCCCGTGACTAATTTGCATAAAAATGGCTGCCGCATTTTGCCAACTCAGCACTTTGTCTGCAAAAAGTGGCAATCTAGAGGGGGATCTGTCGAGAAAGAAAGCCTTTTTCAACAGATCCTGTAAACCTCCTTGCAGGAGGCATAAGAGGTCTGTCGAAAAAGGCTTTCTTTCTCGACAGATCCCCCTCTAGTCTGCCGCTTTTTGCAGACAAAGTGCTGAGTCGGCAAAACGTGGCGGCCATTTTTATATAAATTAGTCACGGGATATTTAAATCCCTGCCTCATTTGCAATGTCGACCTGCCTGATCTGCATCCCTCTGCCGATAGAAGGATGCAGTCTAGACATAACCTAAGGAACTTAATGGCCCAGTGCTTAATACAAAGCCTGTGAATTATCTTGTTTTTCTTGTGAGTTTAACTATAGTTGATCTTACAAAAACATATGACCATGCCAACTGGTGCTGGAATCCATCTTGAATTTTGGACTTTTCCAGAGGGGTCAAGGGAATTGAACCAAGACTTCCTGCCCTGGGAACTTTTATGTAAGGAACAGGACACAAACAATGATTGTCTTCAGCTGGCTTCACAGACAGCTCCCCACCCTAAGATGATATATGGAAAGACTTGGAAACAAAACAACTCTAGCGACAGGGGTGGAGATGAGCTGCTGGATCAAGATCAGAAAGAACAGCTCTAGCCTGAAAGACTTCACCTGAAATGAGAACAAGGGTGAGAAAGCAATCGCATGTGTTGACTTCTAGTGCCCAGGAACCCAGGGAAGCCTTAGCCATGGCCAGATTGTCATGTGACAGTGCAGACACTAATCTCTGATGCTCCCCTCCTCATCCCCGCAATGAGTGGTAGTGGATGGTTTTCAGGACCCTGTACTCTGGTTTCCGTAATACTAACCCTGATGGCAATGAGCTCGTTACTGTTGGGCTTCTTTTCTTTAGCTTTGGTGCCGGTGTCAGGCAGTTGTTTTTTTTTAAATCAGTGACTTCCGTGCTAAGTACAGATCTTGTTCTGATTAGCGCCGTGTCAGCTCCTTCTGGGGTGGGGGGAAGTGGGAGTGTCCCTGCATCCTCCTCTGCTCACCTCCTGCTGGGAAAGGCTCCCTTCCCTGCGGGGGGCAGGGAGCGCTGCTCAGTGGAGTTCACTTCTCAGAACAGCGAACCGCGTGTCCCCGTGTGCTGAACAGCTGCTGCAGGGCTTGGCTACTGACTCTTCCTGGCAGACCACAGATCTGGGCATGGCTCCTAGGGCTCCCTTTACTGCCAGCCCATATGTAAGGGGCCTGGATGTGCTGTGCTTACTGTCCGTCCTTGCTATCGGTCTGCCTCCCTCCCCCAGGATACCCACATGGAAGAGAGCAGGATCACTGCATTCTTGTTTGTTTACTTCGATTGCCAGCTCTCTGGGGCAGGAACCGTCAGCCCAGTGGGGTCCATAGGTACAAATCCTACAAATGAACATTATTTATTACAGCAGCCCCCAGGGGGCCCCAGCCGAGAGCACAGCCCCGTTGTGCTAGGCACTGTTCAAACACCCAGCGAGAGACGGTGGTGCAGTCTAACTCCTACCACGTAGGTAAACTCAGCCTTCGCCGCTAGCAAGTGCCGGCTGCACGGGCCGAGCAATGCCTGCTGCTCATTCATTCTTTCTCATAGTATTTTTAGTGGCGGAATGCACCTCCTGACCTTGTTTCCAGCACTGCCTGGGAGAGCCCTGTGCTGGGAGGCCACGTCGGCTCCCAGGCCTGGTCCAGCTGTGGGTCTCCAGTTGGCCTGTATTCTGGGAATGGCTGGGTGTTTCCAGGCCCCCGGGGGACATCCTGCGTTTGCCTTCTTCCCTTTGTTAATGCTGCTCGGATTCTGGAGAGAACTTGGAAGCGAGACAGAATCTTTTATTGTTATTTTTAGTGCATTCACCAATAACCCTGCTCCTGGCTCCTTCGCTGCTGGGAACACAGGTTTGGGGGATATTCATGCATGTCCCAGCCAGTTTTTTTCCTTTCACTCTCCGCTCCCTTTAGGATGCGCCTCACATGGAGAGCAACTGAGGTTCTCTCCTAGGCAAGTTTTCGGAGTGCATGGAAAAGACAGGTCTCGATTCCCTCCTGCACCTGGATTCAAGGGAAGTGGTGATGTGAAACAGCCAGTTACACTTCCCGCACTCTCCAGGTCAATGTAGGCTGGCGATGCCTCGGTGAGGAAAATTAAAGCAGTTGACGGGACTTGTGTTAGAGGGCTGGCTGTAGCAACCTTGTTGTTGAGGTTGCTGCAGCACAGATGGTTGTGGGGGTAACTGGAAGCCATTAACGTGTGTGGGTGGGTGTGTGGGTGGGTGGGTGTGGGTGTGATTATTGACACCTGAGAGGTAACTACTGAGCTAATGAGACCGTTGGTTCAGTATCTGGAAGAATATAAAATGGGGAGGCATGCAAACCAGGGAAGCTGAGGGTGACCTGCAGGGGGAGAGGGGAGAGAAGGTTGTTTGTGTCTCCTGCGATATATCTGGCTCACATTCTGTTTTGTGTGGGAGC
Source organism: Pelodiscus sinensis (assembly GCF_049634645.1). NCBI lineage: Eukaryota > Metazoa > Chordata > Testudines > Trionychidae > Pelodiscus > Pelodiscus sinensis. The sequence goes on from NC_134718.1 coordinate 63,864,362, forward strand.
TGAAGAATAAGCCCGTGTCTACACTGAAAAATTAAGGCCGCTTAACTTATCTACGTTTTTTTGCTCCTTGTGTCGGTACAGCCTGTCCTCACCAGGATCACACGTACTGATTGTACTGTCATTGTGGAATGGCTCCTGAGAGCCAGCAGCAGTTGATGTAAGCGACACAGTGTCTACTACGCTGACCCTAACCACGTCGACTGTGAATCTGTGCCGCTTGCGGAAGTGGAGTTAAGTCAGAGTTGCTGGGCAGTTACCTCAGTGGGAGCAAAGTTTAAGTGTTGACGCTTTCCTGGTGAGGTCAACACAAATTGCCTGGCATAGACCTAACTCTGTAGTGTAGACCAGGGCTCAGTGTTTGCCTTTCAGCTCATGCACAGCCTGCGGGTGTTTGTGACTGAGACACTCTGAGATCCGGCTAGGCAGAGTGTGGGGTGATTGGCTATGGTCCGTAAGGATTTTATGCCAGTCACAAATTTGAACAAGCATAGAAACACTCTATCTCACTCCTGTTTGCCTTCCAACTGGGGGGGCTGGCAGACTTGCTGGGCCCTGGGAATTGTGGGGGATTCCCAGCTCCATGCTCCTGGAAGGGGCAGGGCTGGGGACAGCCAGCCATCAACACTGCCTGGAATGTGCCACGTTGGCCCTGTCTCCCCAAGCCAGCCCTCAGAGCCGCCGGAACACAGGGTGCTCCAGCTGCGATTTAAAGAGCCAGGGCGCTGGCTGCTGACGCTCCTTCAGTAGCGGTGGCCAGGGGCCCAAGGTAGGGTTGCCAAGTGTCCAGTATCCTACTGGACAGTCCGGTATTTGAGCCCTCTGCCCGGTAAAAAAAAAATCAGACAATACCAGACACGTGCAGTATTCTGTGATTTTTTTTTTTTTCCCCGGCTGGGTACCGGATGGAAGCCTGACGTGGGTGTCCCCACCCCCTCCAGGCTTCTGTGCAATCATAGGCTCTCAGCGGCGTTCGTGGCCCCGCCTCCCAGTTGCGATCTGCCGCTTATCCCACATTCCTTTTTCTTTTTTTTTGTTGCTTGACCAAAAAATACCAGGTGTTTTGGGAGACCATCTGGCAATCCTAGCCCCAGGACCTTTTCAATCCCTGGTTCTGGGGGCAACTGTCCCCTTTGTGACCCCACCCATTTTCCCCTATTGGCAAGCCTACTTCCAATATCCCCTGTCTTCTTTGCTTCTTTCATCATTGGGATTTAAGCACATGTTCAAGAGCTTTGCTGAGCGGATTGATTTAAACTTAACTACTTTGCTGAAAGGGCCATGAGTAGGTAGGCCAGCTGCAACAACTGTGCTTTGTAGAAGTTTGGTCTTTCTCTAAGTATTGAAAGTGGCTTGGTTAATCTGGGAGAAGGGAATACATTAACACAGATCACTTTCTGTTGCACGGAGCTCAAAGGGCCATGTTTCAAGTTCAGCGTGTGCTTAGATGTTTAGGGGTCATTTGAGGGAAGTGGAGCCAAGATTTGTGAGCCTACCCCTGCTGGGAATCGTCGTCTTCTGTTGATTTCAGTGCAGTCTTCATTAGGTGATTTCAAGTGGCTTATCTCAGGCTTTTCATCTTCTCCCTGTTTTCTTGGTGCCATGAAAAGTTTTGTTCAGGGCAGCTCTGAAGCTGAGGTCTTTCTGGAAACCAGATGTGTCGACTCAGTAAGAGATCCTGTCTAAACATTTTCAAACAGAAGTTCAATTTTATCTCTGAGTTGGGTGCTTTCTCACTCCTCCTGGTTGATTCATTCTTAATGCTGGTTTTCCATCTGGTTGCAAAGAAGCCGCCCTGCAGCCAGATACTGGTCTGATTTACACTACTTTCCACCAGGAATAAACTTACCCCAATCTGTGGAGATACGTTGGTGTAAGTACGGTCAGCAGCAGGCTTGTTAATTTCACAGAAGCTTCTAAGAACTAAGGCGAGAGCAGTTCTTTCTTACTGGTGAGTTAAGTGTGGGACAAGCAATTCACAGAACCCACCCACGGTGTCTTGCACTTACAGGAATTGTTTGGGAACAAATGAAGAAAGTGGGGAAGATCTGATTGTAATGGTTTTCTCGGCAGTGGAAAACAGAGTAAGAATCATCTCTCTTGTGGGAGCATGTGTATTTCGACTAGAGATGGGCGGCCAAGGTTAGGCTAAGTTTATATTGCCACTTTACTGTGCTGTATCTTTCTGGCTCAAGGGTGTGAAAAACACCCACCCTCCCCGAAGTGCAGCAAGTTGCAGTGCTCTAAAGCACTCGTGTAAACTGGGCTACTGCACTGAGAGTCGCTCTCCCACAGTAGTTAGCTACTCCCTTCGTGGAGATGATGTACCTAGAGCACTGGGAGAGCTCTCACATGGATCCTGCAATGGCCACCCTGCTACATTAAAGGTTAGACTGCGAACTGGTAAGTATAGACAAATCAACTGAGTCTGATCTGACCTTTCCAAAGGGCTGGGTTAGGGGTGAGGTCCATGTCTTATGTTCTGGTTTGGGCCCATATGTAATGGGGGAGATACTCTCTCTGGTCCCCTCTTGCTGGGTCTGGGTCTAGACTAGAGAATTTTGTGGGCACAGCTATGTTGATTAAAGATGTGATGTGTTCACGTTTGTAACCAACAAAAACAAACAACCTCCTCCATCAACCTGTGCTGCTTGTACCAGTAGTAGAGGCCGTTTGCTCACATAGTTTACTTCATTTGAGGCAGAGGATTGACGATCTTAACAAAAGAACGCCTGTAGCTGGGGTAAGCTGCATCTCCTCTAAGGCTATTGCAGTGTAAACAGCCCATGACGGAGAAAGAGAATCACAAGTCAGTCAGCAAGTTAAAGGGCCGAATTCATTGGTACGCTCTGGCTGTTTTAAGAAGCAGGGATGCCACAAAACTAGTGTACAACAGCAGTCAAGGGAGCTGTACAATCAGGAGGAACTCTGCTGCAAGGACGTTGGAGTGAAGAGGGGAAAACCAAGTCCTCCAGAGCTTTACCAGTCTAGTTCTATGGATCAGCGGGATCCTTGGCCTACGGTTTCTAAGTGAAGACAGAAGCAGTGATGTTAGCAAACTGGCAAACGGTCTTTGCTTGTTGCAAGAGATGTGCCATGGGGTCTCTGGGAAACCAACCCCTCATGAAACTCACCTGGGCCTCGTGGCAAACTCTAGACACAGAGCAGGTTCTTTTCACTCTGCAATTCTTTCCAGAGGGCGGGGGGTAAGTGCAGGTTTCCCGTGTGACCTTCACCGCTCGAGCTGGTTGCAGTGTTGAGTGTGCATGCGCGTGCGTATGCGTGCATGCACCCGGACAGAAGGTTTGCTCAGACTCCCGTGAAGTGGAACAGATGTTTTGAACGCCACTTGGCTCGTGCCAACCTCAAATTCAACATTTCGTTTCAGTGAGAGACTGGAGCCTTCTCTTTTGCTCCTAGAACATACGATGTCAGAGGAGCTGCATCGATTTACAGCAGCGGAGGATGAGCCCAGTTATGTTGTGTGAATGCTGAGCTGCCCCTGTGTATGAATGGCCACAGTGCAGCAATGGCTTAGTGATCCTTTTGCCCAGGGTGAGATCAAGGGCCCACTAAGCCAGGGGTTCTCAACCCTCGTTTTTCTGACACTCCTCCCCCCTACCCCAACGTACTAGAAAAGCTCAGTGGCCCAGCTGTGCCACATCTGTTTTTTTGCATCTAAAAGCCAGGGCTGGCATTGGGGGGTAGCAAGAAGGGCAATTGCCCAAGGCCCCCACGCACTGGAAATACCACGAAGCAAAGTTGCTTACGCTTTGGTTTCAGCTGCAAGTGATGGGGCTTTAGGCCCTGGGTTGCAGTCCTGCATGGTGAGGCTTCAGTTTTCTGCCCTGGGCCCCAGCAAGTCTAATGCCAGCCATGCATGGCAGACTCCCGAAACCTATTTGTGCCCCCTTCCTCCCAGGGGCCTTCAGATTTGTGACTGAGAACCACAGTTCCAAGTGGTACAGCCCAACACTTACAACCTAGGGAGCTACGGTGGCTCTGAACCACTTTTCCATCTTAGAATCATAGACACTAGCACTGGAAGGGATCACAAGAGGTGGAGTCCAGTCCCCTGACCTCACAGCAGGACCAAGCACTGTCTAGATCATCCCTAACAGGTGTCTGTCTAGCCTGCTCTTAAATATCTCCCGTGAGGGAGATTCCACAACCTCCCTAGGCAATTTATTCTTTATTCCAGTGTTTAACCACCCTGGCATGCAGGAAGTTTTTCTCTCTTGCTGCAATTTAAGCCCATTGCTGCTTGTCCTATCCTCAGAGGCCAAGGAGAACAATTTTTCTCCCTCCTCCTTATAACACCCATGTCTGAGCTGGGGAAGCCCCAGTGTAACTGCCATCGGGTAGATTTGAACCTGGCACTGCTGAAGCTTAGTATAGGAGCCTCTACAGTTTGAGCTATAAAGCTAGCGGGCTTGTTCTGATCCTGGGTTTTCCAGAGGCTGCAGAGATCCCTGGGCAGTCTGTCTAAGTTATGCACTCTCCTTGGGATGCCCTACGGACTGCAGTGCTGGGGACCTACGCTCTGTATGTCCCTCCCATGCCTGGTAGATCACCTATGCCAAGGCTTGCCAGAGGCATCCTCTGAGAGCAACCTTGATGCTGGCTCTGCAGTGTCTCTTGCCGGAAAGATCCTTTTAGAACTTCCATCCTCAACTCCAGCCCTTTCGTGGAGCCTGGACAAACAACTCATCCGGGGCGCTCTGGAATCTTTTGGCTGGAAGCCATTGTATGAACGTCAAGTCCATTCTTTCTTAGCAGAGATCCTCCACGGGGGAAAAACTCTGCCTCACTGCAAAAGTAAAAACACCTGGGCGTGTGCTGGGGCTCTCTGCATGACAGAAGGGTGGTTGCTCTTCGGAGTGTGTGTTTTTTTGTTTGTTTTTGTTTTTGTTTTGGAATAATCACTTCAGGCTAAATTTAAATCCTGGCACATCCCTGCACAGCCAAAGCAAGAAAACCTTAACTCTGCTGCAGTGTATTGAGCTGTAAGGCAAAATCTAGTGCAGGACTGGGCAAGAGGCGGCCCAGGGGCCGAATGCGGCCGGCCTAACACCTTGATCTAGTCCTTGGGGTGCATCTAGCTGCTTTCTATTTATATCTGCTGCCCGTGCTGCTGAATTTTCAGACAGTGGGTCAGGCAGCCGGCTGCTACTTAAATGGCTCATGGTTCACAGTCATGGCACTGCCTCAGCAGAGGCTGGAGCTACGAGCCATTTAAATAGCCGTGGCAAGTGACTGCCAGACAATGCAGTAGTGGAGGGGCTGTAAACCCTCTAAATTCCCAGCCCCGCCCATTCTGCCCCAGGCTCCGCCCCTTCACGGGTGGAGCTGACCAGTGACCACATATCACAATTAATTAAGTAGCCTTCTCCCCCCTCCTCCCCCGGTCAAAATTATTGCCTACCCCTGATCTAGACGTGTTCTGTGCTCTTGCATAGTGCCCCTCCCCCAACTTGCTCCATGTGAATACACCATTATCCCGTCCTCAGAAAGATCACAGATTAGAGATGTCAGATGGGCAGACAGGTGTAACTCAAACCACCCTACAGCACCACCCTCTGACCAGTAGGTCCTGCATGGTTGTAAACCCTACACAGATTCAGAGCCCTAAGGGGGATGAAACAGGGTCTGTTCTCTCCTTGCTATGCACAAGAAAGGATTCATGTAACTTTCCCTGCATCTTGGAAGGAGGACCGAGACTAGAAGGCAGAGTGGTCCAGCAGAGAGAGCACTAAAGTGGAGTCAGGACAGCTGGTATTCCCAAAAGCTGTTGGCTTGGGCAAAACACTTGTGTACTTGGTTCTCTCCTAGCCGTTGTCTGTTCTAGGTAGGGATTGTCCCTTATTATGTGTATTCCCAGTGCCTAATACAATGGGGACTTGATCTCAGTTTGGGACTGTTAGCACATCTGTGGTGATAAATGCTGGGCAAGCCTCCTCACAGTTGTTACCTACCATTCAACAGAGTCTGGAGACAAAACAGAGATGCCGCAAAGTTAGGTCTGCATGTGGGTAACTTTAATGGAAAATGGAAGGCCAAAATACCAACCCCCGGATTTTTCCAACTGTGCCAATATCTCCCAGAGCAATCTTAAAGGAAAATTGTTTACCTTATGGCCAGTAATGAGACTTGTTCCATTGCACAGTTGAGGAAAGGAGCTCTACAAGGATTCTTCAAGCAAAAGACACTGCAGAGCCAGTACCAAGGATAAGAACATAGGAACGGGCATAGTAGGTCAGACCAAAAGTCCATCTAGCTCAGTAGCCTGCCTTCTGATAGTGGCCAACACTAGGTGCCTCAGAGGGAATGAACAGAACAGGTGATCCATTCCTAGCTTATGACAGAGGCTAGGAACACCATTTCTGCCTAGCCTGGGCAATAGCCATTGATGGACCTATCCTCCCTGAATTTTTCTAGTTCTTTTTTGAACCCTATTATAGTCTTGGTCTTCAACACATCCTCTGGTGAGGAGTTCCACAGGTTGACCAGGTGTTGTGTGAAGTACTTCCTTTCGTTTATTTTAAACCTTCTACTTGCTAATTTCATTTGGTGACCCCTAGTTCTTGTATTGTGGAAAGCTATAAATTACTCTTCTTTATTCACTTTCTCTACACCAGTCATGATTTTAAATCTATGCTGCATCCCTTCTCAGATGTGGCTGTATTTCAGTGGTGGGATTTCGGTCCTATATCTTCCCCATAGAGACTTTGAGGCTGAATTAATTACTGTATGCAAAACACTAGTAGATCCTTGGTGGAAGGGCACATTTTATGATATTGACCCTTTTTTATGGATGGTGTGTAAAGTAGGATAGGACATGACATTCATGTAATCTAAAAGGCAAGAACTTAACCTGACTGAATGAATCATCTGAGCACTCTTGGGTTCTCCCATCATTAATAATTTGGAATTTTAAATTTTCTCAATTAGTTTATCATATTTTATTAATGTCTGGACATAATTTCTGACAATGTGGCACTTAAACTTTTGAACATGTGAAGTTATAGCAGGTGAGTCTGATTTAAACGAGATCATAGCAGAGCTATGGTGGCCGCTCAGGCAGTGTAAGGCCAGGTCTACTCAACCCAACTTTCCAAGTCTAAAGGCACACAACTCCAACTATGTATTTTATGTAGCTGTAGATAGCTTATCCTAAGCCACATTTGGCGCCATCTGCCCAGAAGGAGGCTGATGGGAACAAACACTCCCATCAGCTTCCCTTACTCCTTGTGACTGCGAGGAGCACCTGTGTTGACCAGAGTTGCTCCCAGGGTTTGATTTAGCGGGTCTTAAGTAGACCCGCTAAATCAAACGCCAGAAGATTAATCTCTAGTGCGGCAAGTGAAGATGTGGTCTCTGTGAGCGTGGTTTGCAATGGAGATTTAAGTCATATCAATTTGACAGCATGCTGCTAAAATCCCAGACACTTTTGAGACTGTCATTGTTTTTTGCATTCCAGGATTATTGTATCCTGGTTTAATTTAAACTATGCGGCACAGGAGTTGGGGATGGAGGACACATGGGGCATGGCTCTAAGTGTGAGGAATGGGGTGGAGGAGGGCAGAGAGGACTGAGGGAGAGGTGGTGTTTTGAGGGAAGGATGCGGCATGGGAGGGTTGAGATGTCAGTGTCCCCTCCTCAGTTTTAGGGAGCTTTCACTGCTCCTACAGCACACTTAACCACAGGAAGAGAGCTGAAATATAACACCAAGCAAACAGAAATAAGAATGTGTCATAGTTTTGAAGGTCTTACCTTCTGTCACTAAGAGCTTATTCCTCCCATATGACTCACAGGATCCCACCTGAACCGTATGTGACTTGCTCATTCTTTCTCTTTTGGGCAGATACTGAATCATGTGTTAATGGTCTGTGCCAACGTCTGGGTCTGAGATACAGCTAAAATGCTGTCTATGAGCATAGGTCATTCTCAAGAAAATGGCAGCATGTGGGAGTAAAATAAAACAATGGGGAGAGATTCACTTTTGTCATTACTTCTGGATTCTTTCCTGCTTTTCTAATGGTCAAACAGAAGAATAATCATTGTCGCTAACTAGTTTCCCTGTGTGCTGCTGATAAAACTTACATTTGGTTAGTTTCCTAGATTCACAGCCACACTGAAAATAGGCAAATCTGGGCAAGAATGCAAAGACCCCATTCTGATCCACTTGACACATTCAAGGTATGAAAGCGACGAGGAGTCCTGTGGCCTTATAGACTAACTGAAGTGTAGGAGCATAAGCTTTCGTGGGCAAAGACCCACTTCGTCAGATGCATGTAGTGGAAATTTCCAGAGGCAGGAATAAATATGCAGGCCCGGATCAGGCTGGAGATGACGAGGTGGATCCAATCAAGGAGGATGAGGCCTACTTCTAGCAGCTGATCTGGAGGTGTGAATTCCAAGAGAGCAGAAGCTGCTTTTGTAGTTAGCAAGCCATTCACAGTCTTTGTTTAATCCAGAGTTGATTGTGTCAAACTTAAAGATGAACTGTAGCTCAGCAGTTTCTCTTTGAAGTCTGGTCCTGAAGTTTTTTTGCTGCAGGATGGCTACTTTTAGATCTGCAATTGTGTGTCCAGGAAGATTGAAGTGTTCCCCTACAGGTTTTTGTATGTTGCCATTCCTAATATCAGATTTGTGTCCATTGATTCTTTTATGTAGGGACTGTCCTGTTTGGCCGATGTATATAGCAGAGGGGCATTGTTGGCACATGATGGCATATATTACGTTGGTGGATGTGCAGGAGAATGTACCAGTGACAGTATGGCTGATCTGGTTAGGTCCTGTGATGGTGTTGCTGGTGTATATATGTGGTTGTACCTCAGTGCTTGGCTGTAAACAATGGATCGTGTGGTGTGTCCGGGATGGAAACTGGAGGCATGCAGGTAAGTATAGCGGTCAAGGTATGAAAACATCTCCCCTCAAAATGCATGTGCTGACCCTATTGTGGGTGCTTATAGAATAGCACAAGATTCCACTGCTAGTGACCCTTGACCAATGTCCCCTCTAATTTTTCCTCTCCATGGGTGGAATACATTTTATGTACACTGAGGCATGTGCAGATGTGCACCACCAATAGAAACGGACAGCTGTGGGCACTCTGCTAATCAACTGGGTGGCACCTGAATTTCTCCTGGGTGGCTCCCCAAGCACTCAGCTTACAGGGAACACTGCCCTTGACTTCCCTCCGTCCTACCGCATCTTCATCTGAATCAAACCAAGATGATAAGGTGCTTGGATGGTCTAGATCAAAACTGGTGTTTTTCAACCAGTGGTATGCGTACCCTTAGGGGTACTCAAGAGATGTCTGGGGGGGTACTTCAACACAACTGAAATTTGGAGAAAACTGAATTTTTGTTGTAAGTTTTACAGCAAACTTTATAAAGGGGTACTTTATAAAAAAAGGTTGAGAAACACTGGTCTAGATGGTGCTTCATCCTGCTTTGAGGGCTGGGGACTGGTCTTGATAACCTCTTGAGGTCCCTTTCGGTTCTAGTATTCTTTGATTCTAAGGGAGAACATCGCTTTGTGTCTTCCAGCATTAGTATTTACCATTGTCCTGGATATTACTTGTATGGAGCAAAAGGCCCATGAATCTTGAAATCAATAAACTTCATGGGGAAGGATGTTACTCTAGTTGATACTTTGTTCATTTATTATTTGCTATTACAGTAGTGCCTCATGCTAGAAATATACACTTACGGAGCCTAATAATCACAGCGTGTTTCTGGCTTTACATCGGCAGCTCTATTGGCTTCAGTAGGTATTCTCATTCTCGGTGGCAAGAAGAACGTGAAAACAATGATCAGCAGAGGCACGGCATCTGGAGCCATTCCAGAATGGAGTGAAAGGTTTAGAGCTCAGCTCGCTTTTCCTTGATTTTAGGTTTTGTTAGAAAATGGTAAATCAGGCCAGGTTCACTAAGAGGTTTGTCAACTGTCTGCTGGAATTGGGCCAAGTACTGAGTGTTCTCATGCTGATTCACTGTGTTGAGTGGAAACTAGGCAAAATGGAATGGGTTTAGCTGAGGTAGGGTGTTTTTTTTCCCCTTTGAGTGTCAGGGAGTGTTTGAAACCTCAAATTTAAAAATTAAATTCAGCTATCACCTGGGCTGTCCTTATCTATATGCACAACATGCAGCTGCTTCGGGCACCTGAAAATTTGGGGCACCACTGGGCCTTACTGTCCACCCACCCGCCTCTTTGGATGGCTCTGTTTCCTCTGGAGAGGGTCTAGTTAACTTAAAAGTGAGAGCCGGCCAGACTTACTAGCAGAACACTGAACCTGTGAAAGAGCCATTCAAATGGTATTGAAATCATTTAACAGGCATTTGCCTACCCCAGGAATATACTGTCAGTTTTTGAATTTACTGTGTAAGTCAACAGGATCTTAGTTTAAAATTTGTTTTAAAAGATATTTCATTTTGCTTGTTGCTGAAGATTATGAAATCATATCTCTAAAAATGCATCATTTCACACACCCCCCTCCATTCCTGAGCTGCCATTGGACACAGAGGCATCAGTTTAATAGTACTGTGTAGGACAGTGTTTCTGAACATGTTCCGTGAAATCGTGTTCAGAAACACATTAATCGGCCGCCCCAGTTTGTTCATTTACTGGCGCCGTGGCCACAAAGCCTTGCGACTCCCAGTGGCTCCGTTTCGTCCTTTGCAGCCAAGGGGAACCACGTGGGCCAGACCACCACTTCTTGTGGCTCCCCTTGGCTGCAGAGGATGAAACAGAGCCAGTGGGAGCCGCGAGGCTCTGTGGCCACGTGCCAGTAAATTAACTGGCCGCCCCAGTTTGTTTATGTGTTTCTGAATGCGATTTCGTGGAACACGTTCAGAAACATTGGTGTTGGGACCCATAAATCCTAAGGATGGCCCTGGGTGTCATGAAAGCATGTGAATCTCAGCATGAAAAATATCTGGCCCCAGTCCCCAATGACTTGAAACCCTTGAACTTTGTAGAAATCTCATCTAACATCAGATGTGCTTGGTTCTAATAATACTCGACCCCATAGGCCAACAATCGGCAGAACAAATGTTGCTTTTTACAGAAGTTATTTTTAAAGCCTTTCTTTCAAGAAACAGCATCTTGGGGAAACAAGATAAGAAAGATAAACCAGTGCCTTAGTGTCACATAAATCCAATCCACAAGAAACAGCTTTGCCCTGAAGGCTCTATGGAAGCCCTCTTCTGCCTAAAATGGGAAAGAAGAAGTTGCTATTAATAAAGAGATGAGACAAGGATTTATTTAGTTATAAGGGCAGAATTCTTCCATTCATTTTCATAGTGGCAATTGGTTGCTGGAAGGTACTTTCAGACCTGCATTTCTAATATGGGTGGGGGAGCAGGATATATGAAAAAGAGAACTTCTGCTGTTTGGAAGTGGTTCAGATTCTGGGGCCTACAGTTCTGTTTGATTTATCTATCTTTTAAATTTTAATGACTTCCTCAGGCATATCACAAACACTCCTGTCCTTGTCACTTCTCCTTTGAAGTTTGCTTTCCTAGCATTGCCTTCTCTGAAGCTTTCCTGCAGCCAGTCAGCTAACTAATCCAACTCAGTTCTCTTCTCCCCGCACTTCCAAATAATTTCATTTCTGTTCAGTTTCATACAGTGACTTGATGCTAATTTGGGTAAGGAGAGTACCATGCTATACTCTATTAATCTGCTCTATTTTCGCTGATTAAATTAGGAACTGCAGAATGTCCAAAGGTGCAAAAAAAAAAAATGCCGTGAAATATTGGAAAGTTGCTTTAATGTAGCCAAGACTTGGAAGAGATTTCATGGGGGGGGGGGGAGTGTGCAGGGCCGGCTTTAGGAAGTGCGGGGCCCAATTCAAACAGTTTCAGCGGGACCCCGTCAGCCATGATTTTTTTGTTGAGCAAAAAAAAAAAAAAAACAGCACACACAAAAGTCACAGCCCCTTTAAATCCCCAGCTACAGGGCAGAGTCCTGCCTTCCCTACACTCGACTTGCCCCTCCTATGGCGCAGGGAAGCCGCTGCGCTCCTCCTCTGGGGCCGACGCCCCCTCCCGGAGCGTGCCCAGCACGCCAGCACAATTCCGGCTTTAGGGCGCAGGGCCCGATTCAGGGGAATCAGGCAAATTGGCCTAAAGCCAGCCCCGTGTGTGTGTGTACATGCTCCGAGGTATACACGTAATTTCAAGTTTCATTGCTTTGACATAAGGAGCCGTAACTCCAGGAGGAAGCACAGGGTAAATTGAAGAGTGCATGTTTCTGTGATGGCTGCTTTATCTTCTAGACTGTCCCTTTTGGGTTGCTGCTAGCTAGGTACTCGTGGCCCTCATCACCGCAGTGTCTGAGCACCTCCCAATCAATCAATGTTAGTGTCACCACACACCTGTGATGGAGGGGAATGCTATCCCATTTGGGAAAAGGGAGAACAGGCACAAGAGAGAGGCAGTGATTTGCCTAAGGTCACTCAAGAAGTCTGGCTGAGGTGGGAGTTGAACCCAGCTTTCCCAAGCTAAGTGCAGTGCTCTGTCACCATCACAAATCGCAAAGAGAGATGGCATCTTGCAAATTGAGTGCCAGCCGGATTGATCTCTGCCAACGTGCTCTGTCCTTCCTATTACCATTGTGCACCATTATTGAACAGTTTGAGGGACTTCTTCTTTTTCAACCAATACTCAGTCTCTTTGGCTCGGCCCTGTGTGAGGAGGAGGCGTTGGGCTCCGTTTCCACAACCACAGCAGGGGACTCGTGGATTGCAGTGACAGTTAGACCTGCTTTCTGACTAACCTATGGGTGACTCTAGCACCCCCTCTGAGAAGAGTAGCCCTTTGCACATGTCATAGCAAAACAGGTGCCCAAATTACATTGTGCATCAGCAAAAATTTGATTCAAAACACCCTCCGTGAGACTAACTTGCCCAAGAGGCCTCTCAGGTTATTTTTGTGGCATTCTGCACCATGGCTCCTGGTATAATTTTACAAAGCACTTACCATGCTATTGGCTTGAATGCAAAGGCAGCAAAATGTGGCAGAAGCTTTTAGCTGGGACAGTACCACAACGCATTTCGGTGGAGAGGAAGAGAATCCTCTTGACTTGGCACATGCTGCTTGGGAATCTCAGAGGCTCTTGTTGAGGATGGAGGAGTATATGAGCCGACGAAAGGATTTCTCAGGCCATTGAACACTGCAGTGTGAGCTCTGCCAAAGCTCTTCCTCCCGAGTGCTCCCACAGCTGCCTTGTGTGATCCCTGCAATATTTATGATGAATTACCGTACGCATGCCTCTCCCACGCTCCAGGGGCAAACACGCCCTGCTCTAATACGAATGTACGGCCCAGGCATGTGGATTGTGCCAATTTTAGTCCTCATTTCACTTCTTGGGGCTATTGCTCGCTCACACAAGTAGTTCCACGGAAGCCGGTGGGAGTAAGCGCTCGCCAATGTCAGGTTTGCACAGTAGGCCCCAGGGGATATGGCAAAACCAAAGGAAACTAAACCACAGCCGAAAAATCCTCATGCTTCCTTCGTCTTGTGAGGATTGTCTAGCTCCATGGTGCTGTGTTCTCTGACTTGCCTTTGGGAGCTGGAGTTTAAATGAATAATTGTTTGAGAAAAGGCTAAAGTATTGGCTAATTGTTTGTGGTAGCAGCCTGCCTGGGAAAAGGGTTGATACCGAAAGAATTGTTGGTAGTGGTTATGGAAGAGAATGCACAACTCTCTCCCCTCCCTCCTGGCTATGACTGGCTGGATCCCTACTCCTAGGGTTGCCAGATGGTTTCAACAAAAATACCGGGCACACTTGACATGACCTCACAATCTACATTACGTCTTGTTTAGAAAATACCGGACATTTATATTTTCTCATTTACATTTTCTCAATTTGTTTCCCGAATAGAAAGCTCAAATACTGGACGGTCCAGTTCAGAACTGGACACCTGGCAACCCAACCTGCTCCATGTTGCACAGAGCAACGGCATTCTCCAAAATTGTAGTGCCCCTTTAAACGGCAGCCCTGAATTCTGCTGAGGAGCATGGAGTGAGCGTGGGTCTGAGCACAGGGCTGGAGAATAGTCTCCGCTCTGCTGCTCACTTATCTCGTGGTCACTTCACTGACTGGGCTGCGTCTCTGCCTCGAAACTGGAATAATATTACCAGAGTTGTGGCTCCTCGGCTTGAAAAAGCTTGAGAAACATTCATGAACGAACCCTTTGTCTATGTCCCCAGTAGCAGAATGATCATTGGAGGGTGCTTCGTGACAGGGGCAGGTGACCATTTTGCGGGGGCCAGGGCAGCACAATTTCGCGGGGCCCCCCTTTTTCCATGGGGTTTCTTGAAGCGTGGGGCCCGGGCGGCCGCTCCGCTCACCCTGCCCTGTATCCGCCCCTGCTTTGTGATTGCAGATGATAATGATAGGCTTGAGTGAATTAATTACACTTCTTGGGGCACTGAAGGCAAAGGGCGTGTTTTTCAGCCAGGTTATGGTTTTACTACGTCCGCAGGGGAGCACCTTCAAGCTTATAGCCATGCCGAGTGAAAATTTTAGTTAGTCTTCTTTTCTGTAGGGAAAAATATGGCAAGAATCCAAACTGTGGAAAGGGGAAAATCGTTTAACACTGGGAAAAGGATGAGAGGAACATTCTGACCTGTCTGACCTTCATGCCCCCTTATCTCTTCTTCCCAGCCATCCCATGAAGGTACTTCCCTCACTGGAGTTGTTGACAGGGCCTTCTGACGAGGCAGAGAGCCATCATTATTTTATCAAGATTAATTATAGTGTCATCTCGTTAACAATGGATCCACTGTAATTTCCAAGCTCCTTGGACTATCTGCTGGGTAGAGACAGAAGCTTTATTAAAATCATTTTCTCAGGTGGAAGCTGAGCCGGAAACTGCAGGCCCTGGCTGTGCATTGTCCAACGGATGTCCCTTGGATAGGATGAGTCTACCCCGCCCCCATGAAGGAGGCCATTTTGTAGAACACCTCATGTGACCTTGCACGCACAGTATCGTGCATTTCGGACTGCCTAGGCATACAAGGGAGCTGTCATGTGCCTTACTGGGAGTGTCATGGCATGCTACCCTAGAGCTCTCTGGGTTCTCCTCATGTGCTTTCAATGGATCCAGGCCCAGTACAGATTTTGCTGGCCATGCTCTCTTCCTTCCCCCTCTGCTCTGCTGCCAACCCTTTACTTAGCAGCAGGCCTAATAACCCCAATGCTTTCCTACTTCTGCACCTTTTACTTACGAACAGGCCAGCCAGCAGGGGAAGACAAAGGGGACCGTTGTCCCAGGGCCTGGTGGTTGAAAAGGCTCCTGGATGCCGATGCCAGTACTGCAGGAGCAGGATGGCCCTTTTAAATTGCTGCCAGAGGGCGGCGTGGTGCACTCCACATGGCTCTCGGAGGAGGGCCAGCACAGTATGCTCCAGGCGGTGCTGAGGTTCTAGCCACCCTTCCGTCCGAGGTCCTGCCCTTCTGGGAGCACAGACCCACCAATCCCCATGGCCTAGGAGCCCAGCAAGTCTGTTGGTCCTGCTGCTTATAAAGGGAACAGAGACAAAGATCAATCCCTTAACGACAGGGATGGGGAATCAAAGGCCGGGGGCCACTTGCCTGGATCTAGCTCCCGAGGCTCAGGGTCCCCCCCCCAGCATTGGTGAGTCTGCACTGGAACGCCAGCCTCTCCGTCCTCGCCCCTCTTTCCCACGGGGCTGGAGCACACCATATCTACTACCCTGAGCCCTCCAAGGCTCGTGTGCAAGAGGACTGTGGAGACTGTCTTGCCCCCTCTCAGTTGGGGCCACCTCATTGAGGGTTTTCGGGGGTTTTGTTGTTGTTGGTTGCTTCTCGCTTATGGTGCAGTCCCCAACCCAAAAAAGGTTCCCCACCCCTGCTTTAAGGTCTTACACAACTTTCTCTGGATAGCTGGAGGACCTGGGAGAGAGAGGATTATGTGTGCGACAGAAGTGACTGCTGCATGGGGCTCATGTAATGCAGCATTCCCACTCACTGTACTTAATCACGTGAACAATAGCACACATCACCGAGCTAAGCAACTTCCGCTGTGATCTGATTGTAACTAAGCACTGTCTCTACACTTGTCTGGACTGATTTACACCCGCAGCAAGTGAGGGAATGTAATTGAGTGCAGAATCTGGACCACGTTTTGCAAGTGGGCTTTTTTTTTTTTTAACATGACTCAGTCAGATCCTGCCTTTGTATCCCAACAGTGAAGCTATATTAAGGTGCACAGGAAATGAGGGAAAGTTCTTTCAAACACAGCAAAACAACCATTTAGCGGATAAAAGAGATTTTGTTACTTAGCCTGTCCTGGATTTTGTTTACATGAACAAAAGCCAATATCCAGAGTGGAAATAATATTCTGAATTAAACCTCTAAAACCCATTACATAAACACTGCGAAGGTATCACTAATCCTATCGCAGATTTAAGAGTTAGATCATTGTTTTCATTTAATGGTTCAGCAGAAAATCCACAAGAAACTGCTGATGAACAAGTCCAAGCCCTTCCAGGGAGCTCCTTTTCCTTCAGATATTTTAAACTCAGATTTGATTCTTTAATCTCCCTTTTGTACTAACAAACCTCCAATGAATCACATTAACTTGGCTATTATTTAGCCAGTCTGGTGACTTCTCCAGGCTCAGCATTGGAGCCTAATGAATACTTTACCTCATCCACTGTAATTTACATGCTACCTTCACACACATTGTCTTAAGATGCTCTCATCTTCTGTCTTAGAATTAGAGTGAATCGCCCATGCACAATTCTGACCCCAAACTGGATCTAGGGCTGAACATCTCTTTGAGGTCAGAAAGCTTAAATTTAGGAGTGCAGTGGGTGGAGGGTATTACCAGCCCATCTTTGCTTACAATTGCTCAAACTGATGACCTGGCATAAAAGCTGATCTTTCTCGAAGGAAGGGAGAGCAGGTTGGGCAAGCAATGCATTATTGTGACACCCTGTCTCCTCACATCTGCGCACCCTCTGGTCCTGGATTCTGGAACATTCCGTTGGTAGGTGCCCACACCCATGTGCACTGCCTCCTTGGCAATCCGTTCAAATGGAAGGGGTATTCTGCATCAGAAATTGGTGCTGCCCTTCATGGGGAATGGCTGCTCTCTAACTTCCCCGTGACTTTACCTCACGCAGCTCTGAAGGCCTGTCTCCCCCATTCCAGTTGAAGTGGGGATAGAGAGGATTGTAGAGTAGATCCTTGTGGCTCTCTGTGAGGCTCTCAGCTCTTTTTGGTCCCCTAGGCCATAGTATGTTGTGCCACAGAATAAGAGCATGAAATTACGTGGTACAAAGGCTTCCCTCCCCTCTCTTCCACTTCCCTCCCCTCTGAATTTTAGTCAAATAACCCAAAACATGTAGAGTTACAGATGCATAAATTATTTCAACACATTTGCTCCATTAAAGGCCAGGCATGGCAATTTACATTTTATTATTAATAATTAAAATAATAACCAAGATGATTCTATAATAGTCAAAATATTGTCTTGGTATTTCACAAATGTGAATGCTGATTGAGAACTGTTTAAGATCATGTTACTAGTTGCCCCAAAAAGCCACACTCAAGGAAGAAGGCCCTATTGGTTTAAAGAGGGAAAGTGAAGGTGGCTATAAATGATAAAATACACACATGGAAGAAAGAAGTGGATATAAATCAGACACTAGGGATGGTAGAAAATTGGCAAGGGAAGCAAAGGGACTCTAGGAGAAGTCTATGGCCAGCAGAGTTAGGGACAATGAGGAGTGTGTGTTTTTTTGTTTTGTTTTGGTTTGTTTTATTTTTTTGTTTTTTTTAAGTATATTTGGAACAAAAGGAATCCAAGCAAAGCCATCTGTCCATTGCTAGAGGCTAGAATTATCAATAAGCAGAAAATTTTAATAATGGTCTCTTCAGTCTTCCAGAGACCTGCATAACATGAGCCAATGGCTGGAAGTTGAAACTGGACAAGCTGAATGGAAACGAGGCATACATTTTAATGGTGAGAGCAATGAACCATTGGAACAACTTGTGGTGGAGTCTCCATGGCTGATTGTTTTAAATCAAGACTGGATGTTGTCTAAAAACTCTGCTCTAGGAACTAATTTGGGGCAATTCTATGGCCTCTCCTGGAGGTCAACGTGGGTGATCACAGGGGTCCCTTCTGGATGCTATGAAAAAGACTTGAGAATTTTTTATTTCTGTGTATAGCTGAAGAATATGGCTTTAGAGAATTGCTTCTGTCTGAGCCGTGGCATGATAATTAGGCCAGATTCTGTGGCATGTAAAGATGGTAAAATGGGTGGGGTTAATCTTTCCTGGCAACATGGAAGCTGAGAGAGCTGTTTGACTGACATACTCTGAAACCTGGTGGAAGGGAAAGAACCCTACTTGGAGTGTAGGATCTTTGTCCTGTGTTTGAGCTGCACCTAGGACAATGTGGTCCAGTCGTGGGGCTCTTCTGGTAGACTCGTGTTCCAAATTCATGAGTCAGGTCCTCCATGTTTATGCGCTTGCTGGACGAATGATGGGATTTGGAAAACTGACAAAAGTCAACCTGGGATTTGAAGCAATTGAGGGTAAATCTCCACTCACTATCGGAATGTGAGTTGCATCGTGCAGACTGTCGCTGTGGTACATGCTGTCACTTCTACAGTGTTGCTGTTCTCCCCTGCATGATGCATATTTCTGACTGTGTGCCAGCTGGTTGGCACTAATCCATAACCTGTGTTGTGTTTATGTGCTCCGGGGCAGCTGTAATTCTGCCCCGAAATCAGTGAAATGTGTTGTGAGACTGCAGAGGTAACCATCTGAGCTGCAATGGGAATAAAGATGTCTCTCTGCACTAAATCGAAGGGATCACATATTATGTGCCAGATCCTGTTCCTGCTGATGTTAAGGGAATATTTGTCATTGATCTTAAAAGGAGCAGGGGCATCCTTTACTGTTGGAAGGGGGTGAGGGCCGGGATCTTCTGGGGCCTCACAGTGTTAATTGGTCTTGGAACCCTGTGGCGAGATGCTAATTGATCCAGCCTCATTGACTCACTATGGAAGGTGGGGAAATCCACGAACTCTATGGATGTAAGAGATGGAAGTAGCAGATAGTAGCTCCCTGGACTTCTCTCTTACTACTTCTTAGCCCTCGGATGGAAAGAAGGCCTCTGTTGTTTTTGTTATGTCGTTAGGAAAGAGATGAGTTTTGACTGTGTGCAGAGTGTGTAACTTGTGTGTGCCTGTCCACTGCACACAGTTGTGTCATAGGATGCTAAGGGAAATAACTGGTTTGCATCTCGCCACAGTCTCTAAATGAAAGCTCCCTTGCAGTTAAACTAGAAAAGATTGATGAGAACCCTATGAAACACTCTTGGCAGTGACTGAGCAAGAATATTAAGTGATGAAGCTTGTTCGTTAAAAGCCCTGGGATGGCACTTGGTAGCCAACCTATCGTAGTATTTGACATAGGTCCCTTACCTGTGGAATTACAAAGCACCATTGCACCCATTTTACATATGGGTAAACAGAGGTTCAGAGTGAGTTCATATGGTCCACTGGTGCAGCACTGATTCCCTGTGTGTGGGAGGGGGGGAAATCACATTTCCCCATTCTCAGCCCTTTGCTCTGAATGCAACAGTTTCTTCATCATGTTTTCTTTTGCCTTCTGTTATATGTGTTGCTTATTTTAAGAGAGGGTTTATCTTGAGCCATGTAAAAAATTGAAAACACTAGAAGAAAAACGTAGGAAGGATCCTAACTGGTATTAAGACTCTTTGGTGTGTGTGTGTCCTTTCAACAGCCTTGATAGATTCCTTGGGTTAACCTCCTTTATTCTGTGGATCTGGTATACAGAGTAGAGTTTTGCTCCTGTACTGTAACTGGCATTAATTATGAATCACTAATTGTTATGAGTTTGCAGTCATACAATCATAGAAAATTAGGGTTGGAAGAGACCTCAACCCCCTGCTCAAAGCAGGACCAACCTCAACTAAAGCATCCCATTTAGGGCTTTGTCAAGCTGGGTCTTAAAAAAAAATCAACCTCTAAGGATGGAGATTCCACCACTTCCCAAAACAACCCATTCCAGTGCTTCATCACACTCCTAGTGAAGTAGTTTTTCCCAATATCCAACCTAGATCTCCTCCACTAAACTTGACACCATTGTTTCTTGTTCTGTTATCTGTCACCACTGAGGTCTCTGCATTCTCTACTGTTATCAAATCCCTCCTCACTCTTTTCTCTTGCAGACTAAATAAACACAGTTCCTTCAGCCTCTCCTCATAAGTCATGTGCCCAGCCCCATAATCACTTCCATTGCTCCACTGGACTCTCTCCAATGTGTTCGCATCCTTTCTGCAGCAGAGAGCCCCCAAAATTGGACACAAGAGGCCACATTTGGAGTAATCGGTGTTGAATAGAGGGGAATAATCCCTTCCCTCAATCTGCTGGCAATGCTCCTACAGGTTGAACCTCTCTAGTCCGGAATCCTCGGGGCCTGACCAGCTCCAAACCAGAGAATTTTCCGAACTATAGGAGGTCAATATTTTCTAGCAGTATTACCAACACTTCCACTGCTTACTGGGCTGTTAGAAGACATTTAGTGGTAAATTAGAGCTAAATAACAGCACAGAACACTGACAGCCAGGACTGGTAGCTGTAAACAAACTTCATGGGACCACAGGAAACTTGGCCACACCCATGAAAAGGGGACATCCTTCCAGGTGATGGATATTTCCAGTTCAGAGAGTTCTGAACTGAGAGGTTCAACGTGTACTGATGCAGCCAGATACGTCACTAGCCTTCTTGGCCCACTGTTGAATCCTATCCAGCTTCTCATCGACTACAGGTCCTTTTCTGCAGAACTGCTGCTTAGTCAGTCGGTCCCAACCTGTAACAGTAGAAGGGATACTTTCTTTCTAAGTGCAGGACTCTGCACCTGTCCTTGTTGGACCTCATCAGATTTCTTTTTGGCCCAATTCTCCAATTTATCTGTCACTCTGGACCGTATCCCTACCCTCCAACATATCTACCTCTCCCACCTAGCTTAGTGTCATCCTCAAACTTGCTGGAAGTGCAACCCACCCCCTCACCCAGGTCGTTAATGAAAATGTTGAACAAAACCAGTCCCAGGACTGACCCTGGGGACATTCTGCTTAGTCCCAGCTTCCAACTTGACCTCAATCCGTTGATCGCTACCTATTGAGCACAACGATCTAGCCAGCTTTCTATTCACCTTGTAGTGAGTCCATTCATACAATCCATACTTCTTTAACTTCCTGGCAGAATACAGTGGGCGATCATATCAGTGCTTTGCTGAAGTCAGGGTATATCCTCACATCCACGGCTTCCCCATATCCAGGGAGCCAGTTATCTCACCATAGAAGGCAATTAGGTTGGTCAGGCATGACTTGCCCTTGGTGAATCCATGCTGACTGTTCCCGATCACCTTCCTCTTCCTTCATATTCCTGCGCATCCAGAAATATAATTTATGCTATCATGTGCCGACAGTGTCCATCTGCTATGTACATTGGACAAACGTCTCAGATGCTTCGCCAAAGGGTCCATGCCCACAAAACAGATATTAGACAGGATCACAAAGAAAAAACAGTTTCTTGCCATTTCAACCAGAAAGGACATTGTCTCAATGACTTGATTACCTGCATCCTGCTTTAAAGCCCTTTTAAGACTGCACTTGAAAGAGAATCCTCTGAACTGTCATTCATGCTTAAATTCGACACTTTATGCCTGAGTTTGAATAAAGAATCTAATTACCTTACCCATTACAAAGATAGCTTCCCCAATTATCACCTCTACTATCATTAGCTCACAGACATTTACCTTCCCCCCCCCCCCCCGCATCCCCCTTCTGTTCTGAAATTTGATTTTCATATGTGTTCATTTTTTTTAATTGTATCCTTTGGTATATACGGTTGTGACAATTTTCTTCCACTATTTGATCTGAGGAAGTGGGTCTGGCCCACAAAAGCTCATCATCTATTAAACCATCTTGTTAGTCTTTAAAGTGCTACATAGTCCTGTTTTTTGATTCAGCTACACCAGATTAACACGGCTACATTTCTATCACTCTTCTCCAAGTGCTTCAAAATGGATTCCTTGAGGACCTGCTCCATGATTTTTTTTTTCAGGAACTGAGGAATGGCTGCCAGTCTGTGGTTCCCCAGATTATTATTTCTTTTCTTCTACTGCTACTACTAAACAGTCACTATATTTGCCTTTTTCTAATCACTCAGGTCCTCCCTCATTCGCCACGAGTTTTCAAAGATACCGGCCAGTGGCTCAGCCATCACATCTGCCAACTCCCTTAGCACCTGTGGCTGCACTAGATTCAGCCCCAGCTTTTCTAAATAACCCTGAGCTTGTTCTTTCACCACTGCGGGCTGCTCAGCTCCTCCCCGCACTGGGCAGCAGTCTGGTGCTGACCTTGTCTGTTAAGACAGATGTACACAAAAAATGGAGTACTTCAACTTTTCCCACATCCTCCGCCACTAGGTTGCCTCCCCCATTCAGTAAGGGTCCCACCTTCCCTGACCACCTTCTTATTGCTGTAGAAGCCCTTCTTGTTTCCCTTCACGTCCCTGGCTGGCTGCATCTCCAGTTATCCATTGTTCTTCCTGATTACACCCCTGCACGCTGGAGCAACATTCTTCTACTCCTCCCTAGTCCTCTGCCCAAGATTCCACTTCTTTGTAAGCTTCCTTTCTGTGGGTTAAAGCTCCTCCGATTTCTCTGGTCAGCCCAGCTGGTTCCCCACCATATTTGCTTTTCTTTCTGCATATGGAGGCGGTTTGCTCCTGCGCCGTCAATACGGCTTCTTTAAAACACAGCCAGTCCCACAATCCTAGTTGCTGGGGGGATTGCTGTAGAGAAGGGAAGTCTGAGCTACCAAGGAAGGTCCCACAGATAAAGCCCCAGCCACGTTTCCACCCAGATAGCTGCTGTGCCAGTCTGTGGGCACCGACTTGTCCAAATGGAGTCCAATCTGTGGTGCTCTCCATGCTGGCAAAGACAGCAGTAGAGGTGCCATGCTCATGCCTCGTACAGGAGGGCAGGAACAGACTGGGAGAGTGGGGTGGGATAAGAGGTGCAAAGGGAATGGGGAGAGTCCCATGACCCAGGGTTGCCAATGGGGCAAAGAGGACAGTTATCCTGGGGCCCAGGGATTCAAAAGGGCCTGGAGTTCTGGCCTGCTGGTGCTGCAATTACAGCCAGAGCCCCTGGCCCTTTAAATCACCGCCGGAGCCCCGTGTGGCACAGTCTGGGCTGCACTGAGGGCTGGCTGGAAGAGGTATGGTGCTGAGAACTGGCTGCTCTAGCATTGTCCCTCCCAGCCAAGGTCCCGCCCCTCCCCAGGGCCTGGAGCATTCCCGCACACACACACTGCCCAGGACCCAGCGAAGTCTCGAAAAATGGGCTCCATGAGCTGCAGGTGTTTGCGGGGCCCAAGGCGGCACGTTGACAGTGGGGCCCGGCCGATTGATGCCACGGTGCAGGTAGAGCCCTGGAGAGTGGAGCTGGGAAGGAACCACCCCATCCCCCCCCCCCCCCCAGCCTGCTGTGGGAGCTGGACCACGGAGCTCCTCTCCTAGCTCTACTTGCTTGAAGCCCTGGGTGAGCTTTGCTTGGGCCCCGGAGCCAGCCCAGCCCAGCCCCTTTCACTTGGATCGGGCAGCGAGCGGCAGCAGCCGGCAGCGAGAGCAGGGAGGAGCAGGCAGAGCGTGGCATGCCCCATGGTGTGGGAGCACGGGAAGAGTGGGCTCCAGTAGGGCTTTCTCGCCGGGTCGCTATTGGGTGGCGTGGGAGCAGCTGGGGCCAATCTCTGCCACTAGCATTCCAGCTAGTGAGCGATGGCTAGAGATGCCAGGTGTCCGGTATTTCCAACTCCTGTCCAGTAAAAAAAAAATTTCAGAAAATTCAGGAATGTCCAGTACTTTCTGATTTTTTTCCCCCTTTTTTTCCCCCTGCCAGGAGGCAAAAATACTGGAAACCTGGCAACCCTACGACACACTCAGCAACTGGGCCCAGCTCCTACCCTCCCTCAGCCCCCCCACCCCTACCCCCTCTCGGATGCCTCCCCAAGATAACTAAAGGAAACAAAGGACAAGTGCATGAAATAGGCTAGACCAAGCTCCCCAGTGCTTCATTCATGGTACAAGGCCCCGGGCTTGGCTCTCTGTCAGGTTCTGTCTTGAAACAGCTGTTTTATGTGATCCAGTGCTTCTTCATAGGTCCTCTCTGGACTTGGCTAGAAACCACATTAGACACCAAACAGCTGTTTCTTAATATACAGGTCAGCTCGTCTCTCTAGCTCCCCCACAAAGTCAGCGGTGTGCAGCCCTTCTGGTGAATGGGCATGGAAAGCAAAAAACCCCAGAGGCTGCACAAGAGAGGGAGGAAAATAAAAAACCAAAGGGGAGGGGAAAAAGCAGTGTGCGGAGAGGAGAAGGTACGGTTAGAGGCAACAGACAAAGTGACAGTGGTGGGGGAAGGGACACTTACATGCCGTGCCATCAGAGAGTACCATTCCGTTTCCTGCGCCAAAAATTCCCAGCAAAATGCAATGTCCGGACTCCGCTCTAGAAACGTCTGCTCTTGTGAAGAGATGGTGATAGTGGGGAAAGCTTGATAATGCGCATACTTACAGGTGCAGGGCTTGCTATCATAAGCACTCCTCTTGGTAACATGGCTGTATTTATTGGGGAGTAACTCACGGCGGTAAGCACTACGCCTGGTGGAAGTCAGCCCACAGACAGTTAGCTCCTGAACAGGTGCTCTATTAAGATGCTGTTAGTAAGGGGATGTGTTGCCGGCCTTTATTTAAATTTTGTGCAACAGCACTTGCTTGCTGGAGCGAGTCCTCTCACTGAATCTGGTGTGATGCAATGGCCGGGTTGTACTGGAAAGGGTGAGGGACCCGCAATCTATGCAGGGTATCGCTGTTTTTTGTCATGAAAGCTACAATAAGTCACCAAAAGGCGTGGGATCACTCAGAGTAAAGCCCCTGTTTCAGCCGTCTGAGTGCTTTTCATGCTTTCTCTCCCCTGTCCCTCCTCTCCCAGGATGCTGTTCCTCATTTTCCGATTGCAGGGGAAAAGTACGTCTGTTGTTTGTTCAGAAAACTGAAAAGCCTTTTGTGCATCTTCTGCTGCCGGTTTGTTAAAGTTCAGAGTTTCTGGGTTAGAGCTGCCGGCTCATCAATAAGATTCTTGTTCAAACTTCCAAAGCTGCCCACGCAGGGCTGGTTGGGTTCAACGGTTCCATTCTCAACAAGACACACTGTTTGCTCCTCTCCCTCCATTTCAGGCTTTGCAGCAAGATCAAGCCAAGCACTTCCAGCTAACGTAAGGCCAGGCAATTAAAACCTTAGTTAGAGACCTCTGTTGAAGTGGTCTTCTTTCCCTCGCTGACAGAGCTCGGCATTTTGAAGAATTCATCCAATTTATCTAAGTGCTACAATGTGCTCTTCAGGGTTTCCTACAGCCGGTTGAAAATGGGGAGAGGTTTATAAAACTTCTGAAATTTCAAAGTTGTTTCCATTTTGAAAAGTGCAAAAATCCTCCATTTTTCTTTCTGAGTTTTTATTTTTTAAAATATAAATTTGTATTTAAAACATCAAAATGGTTATTGGATTTTAGTTTATTGAAAGGGTTTTTTTCTCATAATACTTTAAATAAAACTCCTCAAAAGGATTGAAGCAATTTTATTTATTAAAATGTTAATGAAAAAAGTGGGAGAAAATCAAGAAGTTTGAAATGGAAAATATTTGAGGAAGCCTCCTCCCCCCATTTTTAATTTAAAAAAACATTTAAGTGAAAAGCGTCAAGTCTAATTCTGAACTTGACACACTCAAATTTGAAAATTGTTGACCAAACTTATCCTTTCCACTGGCCTTGAGTTGAGAACAGGAAAACCAAGTTTGGTTGCAGTGTACAGTGTGGGTGCGTCTAGACTGGAAAGATTTTGCGCAAAAGCGTCTACTTTTGCGCAAAAACTTGCCAGCTGTCTACACTGGCCACTTGAATTTGCGCAAGAGCACTGACTTTGTAATGTACAAAATCAGTGCTTCTTGCGCAAATATTTTCACACTCCCGCTCGGGAAAAAGCCCTCTTGTGCAAGAATACTTGCTCAAGAGGGCCAGTGTAGACAGGGAAGAACTGTTTTGCGCAAAAAAGCCCCGATGGCTAAAATGGCGATTGAGGCTTTCTTGCGCAAAATCGCGTCTAGACTGGCCACGGATGCTTTTGAGCAAAAGCACTTTTTGCGCAAAAGCATCCGTGCCAATCTAGATGTGCTTTTGCGGAAATACTTTTAACGGAAAAACTTTTCTGTTAAAAGTATTTCCGCAAAATCATGCCAGTCTAGATGCAGCCTGTGTGTTTAAAGGTTCAGCATTCTACCATCCTATCCAGGTTGCAAAATTCCCCGTCCCATGTGAGCATCATACTCCAGCAGTACCATGTTTCATGTCCTCTACAGAATTGATAAATCGGCTATGTATCTGTTGGTATGAGGCTTGCCTTTGAAATGTGCACTGCTCAGTCTTGCTTGTGTTTTTGAAATCCGTGACGGAGTCTTAATACTTCTGCCTTTGTGCTGTGGCTATTTTATCATGTCCATGACTCTGTGTTCATAGGAATCTTAAGCCGGTGGGGAGGTGGTTTGCTTGTATGAAGAAGTAAGTGCTTTGTTATTTTGGAAGGCAGTTACTTCTAAAGGGCATCCAGCTGTCAATGGCACTACATTTGGCTCTTCTCAGGAGCAGAGGGAACAGTTTTCTTCTGCTGTCACCGCAAAATACTCTTCCCTTCTCAGCAACAGGCAGTCCTTATAAATGTCCCAATTAGCCTCATAAGAAGTGGGGTAGATGCCCACGATATGCTAACAACACTCACTATTCAGGGATTTGAATGCTCTCTCTAAATCGGCTTTTACCCAACACACAATCCTCATCTGGTCTATTGATTTCCCCCCCTCCGGCATCAAGGAAAGAAAACCAAAGTGCGAAGGCAGCAGCCTTCTGCCAAAGCAGCCTCTTGGGAATTAAAATGCTGCCAGCTTAGAATGCTTAGGAGAGGAAACCAGAGACTGAAAGGCTGCTGCGGAAAAGCCTCCACTCTGCATTGTGTTGAGGAGACGCTTTCAAGGGAATCCAGGGTAGCACAGCTCCCGCTGACTAAGAGCTGCTTGGAAACCTCTCCCTTGCTTTCGTCTGCTGCAGTTCTAGGAATCACAGGGCCATGCAGCTCCATCCTCAGCCAGATGTGACTTTCAGCCAGCAGGTTGAACAGAAGGTTTATTAGTTGACAGGGACACAGCGTAGAACAGACTTGTCAGCACAGAAACCAGAAGCAGCCAGTCCACTCCTTCTTGGGGTGAGGGGCCCAGAGCCAAGGGCCCTGAACTCCTTCCCTGCACCTAGGGCTGCCAGATGGTCTCCCCAAAAATACCGGACACCTGGTATTTTTTGGTTGAGCAAAAAAAAAAAAGCGGGATACACGGCGATCACAACCCCGCTTCCCAGCAGGGACTCCCACCCCCGCCAGGCTTCTGTGCAATCACAGGCTCCCAGCGCCGATCGTGGCCCCGCCTTCCAGCCGCTCCCCCCGCCCACGCCAGGCTTCCGTCCGGTGCGCAGCCGGAAAAATCAGAGACTACCAGTATTCTCTGATTTTTTTTATTTAAACCAGACAAAGAGCGCAAATACTGGACTGTCTGGTAGAATACCAGACACCTGGCAACCCTACCTGCACCCCATGTCAGTGAGACTCCCTCACGCACCCTGCAGCCTGTCTCCCCCTCCGGCCAGCCCCCACCTCCAGTCTTTGTCCAGCTTCCCCAGCAAAAGCTGTCTCCTGGTCAGAGCCCCTCCAGGCTCAGGTTAGAGAAGGCATCAGCCATTGTGTATGTGAGGGAGAGTGTCACACCGAAATTCCCATCACCACCTCGCTATGGGTGCAGTGCTCGGAGAAACTGAGGCTCATACACACAAGGGTTGTTACAGGACAGTAGAAATCACATGCAACATAACAAGGTGAACAGAGTGAATACAATCCCCACTTCGTCATGTCCCCTCTCCCCCATTGTCATAAAATGGCCTGGGAGAGCAAGGAATACTCCACTTCTGTCCTTGCCACGTTAAAGGTCCCGACCCTAGCATCTAGCAGCTGGGATGCTTTGCTGGAATTAGGTGGTGTTACTGGAATAGGCAGCTTCTAGGAAGCGGTAGTAGAAGTAGCTGTCGAGTTGGAGTAAAAGTGGATGGAACGCTTCACTGGCTCACGCTGTTCGAGTTAAATAGAGGATGGGAGAACCCCAAAGCATCAGAGAGACTGAAAGTGACCCCACCCTGACAAACCTCTCGGGGTTAAGTATCAGAGGGGTAGCCGTGTTAGTCTGAATCTGCAAAAGCGACGAGGAGTCCTGTGGCACCTTATAGACTAACTGAAGTGTAGGAGCATAAGCTTTCGTGGGCAAAGACCCACTTGCATCTGACGAAGTGGGTCTTTGCCCACGAAAGCTTATGCTCCTACACTTCAGTTAGTCTATAAGGTGCCACAGGACTCCTCGTCGCTCTCGGGGTTGTCAATCTAGCCCATCCTCTTGAACTCATTTGCTTTGTCATCTGCTTTCATGACCATCTAGATCCAAATTAGAGCAAATGGGCTTAAGGCCAAAATGTTACGTGTTTGCTGCTAGACTCCAGACAAGGTGCTGAATGAGGTGTGGTATGTCTGGATAGTTCTTTTCCCCAGTTGTTTGGTTCCCTTGTCGAGCTGAGTTTCCTAAATGCCTCTTAGAAATTGAAAATAATTTTCATTTTAAGGCCCCTTTGAATGAGCATTGCCTAGCAATGACATTTTACAGGGGAGAGATGGTCTAGAGGTTAAGACACTACATGGGGATTGGTTAATTCATGGCTCTGCTACAGAATTCCTAGATGATCTTGGTCAAGTCCCTTTATCGCCTTGTGCCTCACTCCAGACAGTCTTACAATAAGGTTGACAATCCCTACTTTTCTTGGGGTAGGTATGATGTTAGATACCTTTCTGATAGGTGTGGTATGAAAACATCACATGGATAGGGGCTGAGATTATTAGAAGGGTGGTGCTATAAAAGTAAAAGGGAGCCTTGCAAGGTAAGATGCACAAAACTCATTGACTTCCATATGGACTCATGTTCCTTCTGTGCTTTCAAAAAGTCCCACCCTGAGTCTACTAGTCCGGTCCCCTTCATGTGCTGCTGCCCCTAGCTTTCTATTATACTAAACAAAGGCTGTGGGATGCTGGCTGAGGAGCGCCACGGGTAGCAATTCGAATCCTGGAGAGTGCTGAAGGTTGCCAGAAGCCCCACAGGGAAATGACCACAAAGGCAGGCCTAGCTCCAGCAGTGATACCTTCTCATGCAGTCGCTTCTAGACCACCAGGGTGAGAGGGGGGAAAACGCCGGCGGGAGAGAGAGTCCGTGGTTAGGACGTTAACCAAGACCTGGAGAGATCTGGGTTCAATTCCTTTCTCCAGCACAGACTTCCTATGTGACCTTTGGCAAGTCACTTAGCTCCTCTGGGCTCCAGTGGCCCATCTGTAGCATAGGGATAATGGCAGCACCCTGCCTCGCATGGGTGTGGTGATGATAAATGCATTAGATTTTGAGATACTCAGGTATAACAGTGATGGGGCAGTAGAAATGTCTCTGTCTGACATTCGGCGCAGAGAGGGACCAGTGGGGACATTTGCATGAGGTTGCTCTAGGTAATTTCCAATCTGGTTTGCTCATCACTAGGTTCAATATACTGTACACACAGTGGAACGATTCTTAGCTTGTTGAAACCACTGTAGCTCCACTGGCTTGAAAATTCTACCTTGGCTTGATGTAGAGACACTTTGGGACCACAGCTAATTCTTACCCTCCTGCTGTGATTGTTTTTCTTCTTCCTCATTTGCACTGAGCATCCCTTGGGATCCCTTCATAGTCCCCCTTGAGACTTCATCTTCACTCCCCAGGCTCATTGCTTTCTTATAAAAATTAGCACGTTGCTCCCTCTCTTCCTTCTTCCCGCTGAAATGAATAGTCCCATTCATTGCAATGGCAATTTATTTGCGCAGGTATCAGGTTTGGATACAGCGCGTCCCACTGAGACCAGAGACAGATTTGCATAGAAACAGGCGCCATTACATGGCGGCTGTTGGAAGAATTGCTGAATGTTTTCCAGGTCTGTGGAAGACAGTCGGCATCTTTCCACTGACCTCCGTAGCTATTGGATGAGGCCCTAAATGAACTGCTTGAGGGACAGGAAGTGGAAGGGTCGGGGTCGCAGGCGAAAGGGGCTTTGGCCTTCTGACTCCCCCACTGGAAAATGGGGAAGTTGTGTTGTGGGATTTGACCCTGTGTGCTATCTAGAGTTGCCAGATGGTCTCCTAAAAAATACTGGACATCTGGTATTGTTTGGTCGAGCAAAAAAAAAAAAAAAAGGAACGCAGGATAAGCAGCAATCACAACCCCACCTTCCAGCTGGGAGGCAGGGCCGTGAACGCTGCTGGGAGCCAGTGATTGCATGGAAGCCTAGTGGGGGCGGGGCTGCACACGTCAGGCTTCCGTCCGCTGGAAAAATCAGACAATACCGGTCATTGCATGTGTCTGGTATTATCTGATTTTTTTTTTTTTTAAACTGGGCAGAGGGCTCAAATACCGGACTGTCCCATAAGATACCGGACTCCTGGCTACCCCACCTAGTGCTACCCCAGTTCTGCTGGCCTGCGAGAAGAATGAGGTCCTTCTCCATAGTAAAGGCTGGGGTAGGGGGAATCCTCAACCTTAAGGAGAAACACAAGCTCAATCTTGACTCCCATGTGGACAGCTGTTGGAGAAGTTGACCCACATCTGTAGCTCTGGGGATAAGCCATGATGGTGTTTGGGTTGTGCTCTTACTGTTGTTGTTATTTGTACGTAAAGTGTCTGGCCCAGCAGAACTGGCAAATAGGACAGTATATTTCTGTCTTGGTGCAAAATCCCCCTGGAGACAAGTTCCAAATTCCAATGTAGACGGGAAAAATGTGATTTACACAGAGATGTTTCCCCTTGTTTGAAGGCAGGCTAAGCAGTCTGTTTGCTGGACGCAGGGCAAATTCCCAAGTTTGGATTATGCTTGAGGCAGGTGACCGATGCCAAATAATCGCTATTCCGTTTTAATCACCGTTACTGGTAAAATCCCACTATTTGCAAGTAGCTCCCCATTTCCACTTGTTTGTGAAGAGCCCTGGGATTTCTTGGTCCCTGATTTGTGTTGCAGTGGCTTGGGTCAGGTCGTGACGTGCGCCAAGACAGCGCAGCATAGTGCAGCCTTTTTGAAGCTGCCCATTGGTGCTGAGCAGTGGGACCGGGAGCTGGCATTGAGTCAGTAAGCGGGGCTGGCCTCTGGATGTGGAGAAGCCGGTTGCAGAGCCCCCACTGCACTTCTGCTTCCCGTGCCTGTGTATAGGCCTAGAAGAACTTGACTCTCACAGGCATGCCCTTTTTTCTGGTGTATGAGTGTGAGTCACTGCAAAGATAAATGAAATAAAATTTGAAGTGGTGCAAAAAGGCAGCGTTCAGACTAGAGGTGTGGAAGTATAACCATGTACACAATTAGCTGATGAACTTGGGCTTGTCGGTAAACATTCATGGTTACATGCAGGCTCCCAGGACACATGGGGAGCTGGCTCCCTGGGAGCTGCCTGCTGCCCTGAGCTGCTGCCTCTAA
The DNA here is from genome assembly GCF_049634645.1 of Pelodiscus sinensis. Taxonomy (NCBI): domain Eukaryota; kingdom Metazoa; phylum Chordata; order Testudines; family Trionychidae; genus Pelodiscus; species Pelodiscus sinensis. Next base: position 63,896,115 of record NC_134718.1, read on the forward strand.
TACAGAGGCAGCAGCACAGGGTGGCAGGCGGGAGATGGTATGCATGGGGAGCCATGCTGCCCTGCGTGTAACTGTAACTACTTACATTTTCAGCAGTTACACGGTTACCGAATTACATGCATTTAGCATCCCTATTTCCATGCTGGATCCCAGCTGGATCAGGTTGAGACTACGACTCTAGACCACAAAACCAAGGTCATATTCAACGGTGTCAAAACCTTGCCAACTGCTTTCAGGGTAGTTCCTGCAGGAAATGGCCAAACTCTCATCAGATCAGCAGTTCTCACACAATAGCTACTCACTTGGGAGGAGCGGCTGTGTGTGTGAGATTTCATCCACAGCTGAACTGGAATCAGAAAACAAGCCCCTTCTACTTCGAGATCTGATCCAGAATCAAAATCATAAGAATGGGCTTAGCTCAGAGATTCCATCTAAAATCTATCTTGATCCTCCTCTCCCCAAAGAAGTCAAGAGCTTGGGAATTAGAGTTCAGTGCATGTCCCCTCTCTCAGTGTAACCCGATGGCCTTGTAAAGACACGACCCCCATTGTTTGTTGTGTCTCCTTTAGCTCTAGAACAGCTGCTCACGGAACTTGAGAATTTTCTGAAGATTTTGGATAAAGAGAACCTCAGCAGCACAGCTGTAGTGAAAAAGAGTTTCCTTGCTGATCTCCTGCAGGTGTACACAAAGACAAGCGGTACGTATAGCGTCACAACAATGGAGGGGGGTTCTTAACTGAGACTGGGTAGATGGGATATGAGAGGAGATGGATCTGGTTTTTTAATTGTTTATACATGATTAGATCTATCTACAAAAATAACCAGAGCTCCAGATTCTTAAAAGTAAAGGATTTCCAAGGTTCCCAATCACTTTTGTTTTCCTTGCTGTAACTTGGTTTATTTTTAATCCACACCATAAGATACACAGGATGTACTGTTTGGCTGAGTTCACATTGGAGCAGAAACTTTAACTCATGGATTTCCTGGCTGTTCAGTGTTTAATTTCTCAACTTTAGCATTGTTTAATTGGTAGGTTTTTGCCTTTAGTAAACACTGACGTGTAGACATGTACATGTATGTATATCTGTGTTTAATACTTAGTCGGGTCTATGGGACAGGCTCATGAAGACATTTCTCTCTCCCTTTTTACAGGTGGTGATGAGGAATACATTTACATGAACAAAGTGACCACCTTCCTTAAACAGCAAGGTGGACAGGAGAAAGAAGACAGAGGTATGTAATCCATGGCTAGCAATTGTCTGGGATGTAACTTTCTAGTAGAGAGAGAATAAAGGGGCACAGGATTTGATTCTGTTCCTATTGACATCTGATGTGATTCCCTTGAATTACTGGGGTGCAGAACTGAGCCAATGAAAGAGGGTGAAGATGACTGTCCTCTTTTTATATATTCTGTGCTTTTGGCGAACGCGGTGAGGTTATTCCTGGAAGGAAAACTTTTGAAGGCAGTATTTTTGGATAAAAATGTCTCCTTGCTAAGTATGCAGTTTCATGCAACCCTAGTGGAGTATTTAAAGAAGTTCTCCGAATATGTATAGACACAAAACAGATCTAAAATCTTTTTGATGACTATTTTCAGCATATGTCTTTGCACGCTGCCACTGGTGGTTTCAAATTGTCTAAACGGGTGCAAGATGAATTATTTATGCACCCAGTACACATCCTGTCTTGTAGTTACAGCGCACCTCTCCCCACGCCCTTCAGAAGATCCTAGTACTTTGCAAACGGTATGTGCTCAGAACACTAACCCTGGGTGAAATGCTCATGATTGTCTTCCAACAGGTTTTTTTTTCCCTCTGACTAGCTGTACAGGCAGTCCCCAGGTTACGTACAAGATAGGGACTGTAGGTTTGTTCTTAAGTTGAATTTGTATGTAAGTCGGAACTGGTACATACTGTAGGGGAAACTCTAGCCAAACATTTCTCCAGAGCTCAGTTTTATTCTCCCACACCTCACTTCCCTCAGTCCTTTATTCTCAAGCTGAGGTGTCTGCTGAGAAAAGCCGCTCCGCGTCTCCCTGGTCTGCTGGGGGGAAGCAGCTAGTGCGGGGTTGCCTCACCCCGTTTGTAAGTCGGGATCCGATGTAAGTCGGATCCATGTAACCCAGGGACTGCCTGTACTTGGTTTTGCATTCACAACATGGGAGAGGGTTCTTCAAAAGTTCAGAATGTTTGTTAAAATGTCTTCCTTTCACGATGTGTATGGAAACTCAAAAGGATCACTTATCCTCCAAGTTTCATACTTACAAATATAGATCAGCCCATTAGCTACTTCCAATATTATTATTATTAGTATTAATATTAATATTATTATTTATTATTATTGTATTACAGTGTTGCCCCGGGGCCAGCTAAGAATGAGGCCCCATGCAAATGCAAGAGACAGTCCCTGTCCCAAATTGCTTACAATCTAAATACAGTAGAGTCTTGATTATCTGACCTAAATGGGACCAAAGGATGGTCGGATAATCGAAATGTCAGATAATACAGAAAATACCTTGCGGGGTCCAAGGTATTTTCCCCGTCAGCTGCTGCTCTGCAGACACTCGGCTGCTTCATGGGGGGCCCTGCTGCCCTGACCTCCTTGATTTCTCCCGGCCAGTCGCGCTGCCCTCGACCTCCCCTATCTTTCCCGGCCAGCCGCAGGGCAGCATGACTGGCCAGGACAGCTAGGGGAGATTGGGGGCAGCATGGCTGGCCAGAAGGGATGGGGAAGTTCGGGGTGCCCCGCGACCTTCAGGGGGCGGGGGTGGCTGGGCTCCAGCATCCTGTCGCATGGCCCTGCTCCCTCCTCCCTCTTCTCTCACCGCCTTTGTCTCTGCTCAGCCTGGCGCCTTCCCTTCCACGCTCCCCTCTGCCGGCTCCGCCGCCTGCACAGTTGTCTTGGGTGGCCACAGGCAGGTCGGATAACACGGAATGTTGGCTAAGGGAAGGTTGGATAATCAAGACTCTAGTGTAAACAAGACAGAAGGACGTTTAGGGAAGAGGGTAACACACACGCAAAGTGAACAATATGATGGCCTGCAAAGGTCACGCTAGTTCCATGATTTTTTATTGTGTTTATAATCTGCTTCATGCAGCCAAATTGTGGATTCTCTTTCCGCATGTGTATGTACAGCCCCATCACAATAGGCCACAATCTTGGCCAGTGCTACTAGGTATGCATGATTATTATAATAAACCATAGCCCAAGAAGGCCAGCTGGTCTCAGCCAGAGCTGGAGCATGGCAATTGGCAATGGAAAGATTGAGTTACATGGATTCTCTAGCTGGGCTCCCATGACATGCAAGGCTTGCCCAGGCAATGAAGTGAAGCACGATCAGTTGCAAGTCACTAAATCCTGCTGTAAGTTTTTATTTCAGCCTTTTCCCTCTCCTGTGAGCTCCCATTTGCAATCGCTCCCTGAAGGACGTGGCCTTTTCTCTTTCAGCCACTTTCCCAGCTCAAGTTAAGCTTCTAAGATTTCCATCTGGAAAAACGGAAGCCAGTGGCTTAGCCTCTGTGTGTGTGTGTGTGGCCTACGTCCTAGATATGAATGTGTAGAAGACCCCAACTCTGCCTCGGCGCGCAGCCCGGTGGAATGAATGGGTATCTGTACAGGGACTGGCATCTGCCCATCCAGAGTCAGCTGCAGGTCAGAACCTGTAGGGGTTTAATTCCTTCAAGCTCTGATTGTGGTAAGGTAGATTCTTGGGCCCAGGCAGAGTCTCACTGAAATCAGTGGGACTTTGCTGGGTGCATGCTAGCACATCAGGGCCTGAATCCGTTCACAGTTGAATTGCACCGAAAGCTTCCTTTATAGGAGCAGCGCAAGATAAGGCGTTTTCTTAAGACCATCAGAGCAGCTCAAAGGAAAGAGGGGGAAAGCCCCTATAAAAACAAGTGAGGGATGGCCAATACTTGTTCCTATTAATGAATTTACTTTTGATGGCACTAGTAAGATGATGAGCTGAGCAATACAGTCCTTTGTAATCATCTTTGTATGGCAGGGCAGCTGAATTCACTCAGCTAAATGACCTAAGATGACACAATTTACCTGAAAAATATCCAATGTATTGTTCTCTGGAAGCTGGACACTGGTGAGGCTGCTCAGGAGAGCGTCCAGTGCTGCCCAAATGATTAGCAGAGCACTCGCAGCTAGGTTTTGGCTTTCACTGGTGATGCACATGCCTTGGTGCACACACAAAATGTATTCTGCACACGGATGGAAAAGAGTAGAGGCACATTGACTCTGTGTACAGGAAAGAAAATAAATATTGCTCTTTGGTAGTACCAGCAGGGAAAGTACAATACAAACATGGGCATGAGAGCAGTTGTTTGACTTGATGCAGGAATTTGTTTGGTGAAATTCTCTTCCCTGAATTAGACCCAGACGCAGGCTAGATGATCGCAGCGATCTTGGAATCGGTGGATCTGCCTTGGTGGCAGATAACGGAGAGCATGCTTGTATAACAACGAAGAATTAGGACCCTTTATTGCTGTTAAAATGTTATGCCTGTTTACAAAATTTCCTCTTGCCTGTTTTTTGTCTTTCTAAATGTCACCTGCCCAAATTCCAAGTACAGGGGAATTTCAAAGCCAGCGAAACCTGTACTGCATGCCCTGTTATTAAGCAACTTCCTGCCTTAAGAGAAAACCTGGAAATCTCTCCCATTGCCTTAGGGACAGTTCTACTGTGTCTTTACTGGAAGCGAGTGTCAGCAAACTGGCTTTGTTTTGAGTTGACGTTTACAGCTGGTTTAGAAAAAACAAAATTATTCCTTAAGCAGATCCCTCTTTACAGAGGGAGAGAAGAGCAGGAAACTCCCTCAAAGTCCAGCAGGGGTGTCACCACGCACATCTGATGTATCCTGTGGAAGTGCCTACAGCAATCAGTTATACACCCTGAAATCCCCTGGATGCAAACTGTGCAGCATCGCAGGGCCAGCTCCTGATTTGTATCGGCGCAAGGTCTGGACCAGCGTCTCCATCCTGCTCTCGATTTGCTGAGTAGATTGGGGGTGGGGAGAATGAATGAGGAAGAACAAACTAGATTCCTGGGAAGGTGACGCTCTTCGGATGATTCCCAGGCACAAGGGGAAACCAAGCACTTGCAAGATTTTAAGAGATGCTGGCACCATGCGAGTAATGCAGAGATTTGAATGAGTGCTCGCTGCACAAAATGTCACTCCTCCCCATTGTCTTCAGTTCTTGGAGGGATGCTCTGTCCTGGGCAGCAGTTACAGATCAGCCATGTACATGTTTCCTAAATAGACACCGGCACCGTGCACTTCGTGAGAGAGGCCGGGTACCTGTGGACAGGCCGGTATGCCAGCACTGCGAATGCAAACTGAAGCCTGCACTGACGAGCCACAGGGCCTGGGCCAATTGGGAGCTAAAAATCGCAGTGTCAATGGTCAGGTTCTGACTGGATCCTGGGCATTGGAACCCAATGAGGGAAGGGCCTTTGGGTATTTATAGACTACATGCCTCTACTGGCAGAGGCATGTAAATTAGACTACCCAACATAGTCAATGAAGCAGGGATTTAAATATTTCCCTGCTTCATTAAAATAAAAATGGACGCAGCGCTGTGCCGGCTCAGCTGATCGTCAGCACAACGCGGCAGTCAAGACGTGGATCGGTCGGCAAGGAAAGCCTTTGCCGACTGATCGTGTAAACCTAGTTTCACGAGGCATAAGGGATCGGTCGCAAAGGCTTTCCTCATTGACCGATCCACGTGTTGACTGCCGCGTTGTGCCGACGATCAGCTGAGCCAGCACAGTACGTTGGCCATTTTTATTTTAATGAAGCAGGGGATATTTAAATCGCCACTTCATTGACTATGTTGGAGCGTCTAATTTACTATCCGGCAGAGGCATGTAGTCTAGACATACCCTTTGAGCCCAGCTACTGCTGCTCCTTTTAGCCCTGCAAGCTCTTGACCCAGGCTCTGAGACTCTGCATCTCACAGGCTGAAAGTAGCACTTCCTGGTGCAGCAGAGAAGAGGGAAGCCTCCAGCACCCGCTTGGTAGCAGAGATTTGCAGAGTATCCATGGGGTACCGTGGCTGGGCCATTTCTTCATTAATGCCCGAGGCAGGAAAGCAGCGTTTTCTCGAGGCTGATGGCCTTACACCAGGGGAGGCCTAATTTTCATGTCAGCCCTGCCTGTTGTGGCATTAACAACAAGGGAAGTGGAGACGCTTCACCACAGGCAGCAGGCGGATTACGTCGCTGTGTGTTTCCGACTTGTCCTGATGCTTCTGCTATTGTGCCAGGGGCTCATTATAGGACGTATATTCAGAGCTGTCATTGTGGCTTCCGAGACTGAAATGGAGCCATGTGGGGCCAACTTTTATTTATAAAACACAGAAATATGCAGCATAGTTCATGCCAGAGTCTTCTGTCCCCTGGTAACCTCCACAAAGGCACAGCTCTGGCTATGTCTACATTGCTCATTCTTGCGCAAGAAGATATACAAATGAGGCATGGCGACGAATATTGCCGCGCTTCATTTGCATACCTAATGAGCCGCCATTTTGTGCAAGGGGCTTTTGTGCAAGAAGGAGCTGTCTACACTGCTCCTTCTTGCGCAAAAACCCCCTCTTGCGCAAGAGCCGTTCTGCCACTTATTTTCAGGCAGAACAGCTCTTGTACAAGAGGGGGCTTTTGTGCAAAAATGGCAGCTCATTAGGTATGCAAATGAGGTGTGACAATATTCATCGCCGCACCTTATTTGCATATCTTCTTGCACAAGAGTGCACAATGTAGACGTAGCCTGGCTGTTCTAATTTAGCCCATCCCTATTGATGTGGGAAGAGAGGCTGGACTTTTCAAAGGAGCCTAAGGGTGCGAGGCCGTCAGTTCAAAGGGAGAATGGTACCTAATTCCTGTATCTATTTATGGCACTTACATGTTTACAGCAGTATCTTTGAATGTATTTCTCCTCTCAACACTCCTGTGAATTAGGATAGTGCTCTTATGTCCATTTTACAGATGGGGAAATGGAGGCCTAGAAAGACTACTTGACTTGTAAAGGCTACAGAGGAAGTCTGTGATGTAGAAGGAATTGAACCTAGCTCTCCTCTTTATTTCAGTTTAACACCTGAATCACTGAACCATTCACCATACTTAGGTCTGTTTAAAACTTCTACCCATCCACAGAATGCCCCTTTCTGAGTGGGTGAAAATGCCCACCAAGGATATGGCCCTATATATTTTTTCCTAACCATTTTTTCCTTCGCTATAAGGTCCTATGTAAATGCATTAGTTACTAGTGTGATAATTCTTAGAACATAAGAACATAAGAATATACATAAGAACATAAGAACGGCCGTACTGGGTCAGACCAAAGGTCCTTCTAGCCCAGTATCCTGTCTACCAACAGTGGCCAGCACCAGGTGCCCCAGAGAGGGTGGACCGAAGACAATGATCAAGCGATTTGTCTCCTGCCATCCCTCTCCAGCCTCTGACAAACAGAGGCCAAGGACACCATTTTATCCCCTGGCTAATAGCCTTTCATGGACCTAACCTCCATGAAATTATCTAGCTTCTCTTTAAACTCTATTATAGTCCTAGCCTTCACAGCCTCCTCTGGCAAGGAGTTCCACAGGTTGACTACACGCTGTGTGAAGAAGAACTTTCTTTTATTAGTTTTAAACCTGCTACCCATTCTTGTTTTATTACTAGAGTTACCAGACTTTGCACCTCTGTGGCAATCTTTGTGCTTGAAGTGAGCGGTGGTCAGTGTTCCCACTCCATCCATGTGCAGAATACATTTTGTTATGTGCACTAAAGCATGCACAGATGTGCACCACTAGTAGAAACACATGCTGCTGGCTGTGAGTGCTATGGGAGCTCCAGCTAATCATCTGGGGTGGCATTTGAACCTCTCCTGGATGGATGCCCAAGCACTCAGCTGATAGGGAACACTGGTGGTATCCCCATTTTATGGATGTGAAAATGGAGGCACAGAAATCAGCAATTAGCCCAGCCACAGCAGGTGTCATGACAGAGCTGGGAATAGAATATACACTCAGAATCCTCTAACTTGCCGTCCTGTGTTTTATTCACTATGTCACACTGCCTCCCAAAAACCTTTGAAGTCCCTCAGGCCTAATCGAGATAGCTGCCCTTTTAGCTATGACTCATTTTACAGTGGTGACAAAATACAACAGAAAATAAATCTGTCGATTATATTATAATTGTGGCGTAATAGATAGATGATGTAAGTGTTCCCTACGGGTACATCTACACTGTGGTGCTATTTCAGGATGCTTCCGGAATCCCGAAACAGCTATTCTGCATCTTACCAGCGTTCCCTTTATTTATCTTTCAAAATAATGGGAACACTATTCCTACATCCCTGGAAACCCCATTCCATGAGGAGTAAGGGACATTTTGGAATAGCGGTTTATTTCAAAATACACTTGGAATAAGCTACACAATTGGCATAGCTCAAATTGTGTCACTTATTTTGAGCTAAGAGTGTTGTGTAGATGCACCCTAAAGGGGGAGAACTTCTGAAACTTTCTCCTTAGAAAACCTGAGGCCAGGACCTCCACAGAAGCCAGTGTGATTAAATGATTTCCACCCACTGAGAATCTGTCTCTTGGTTGCTAAGAATGTTAGTGAGTGGAACTGGAAGAGTGAAAGTGTTTTTCTGGAGGCCTGAGAGTTAAACCATGTACAGCAGAGTGATCACAGAGCGAAGGTTTTAGAATAGCTCAGTATAAACATCATTACAAGTGAAGTGATTTTTTTTTAAATCATTTTTGTCTTCATTGTTTTCATTCCAAGAGGAAAAACATTCCAAAAGGAGAAGAGCTTCCACCAAGAGAGCTGGGTCTGAGGCTGGGATGCTTTAGGACTGTATTCTCGGCTATGGTCTGAAATGACATGGTCGTGCAGATGCGACGAAGCATTCTAGCAGACTCTGTAATTACAGCCCTGCTTCCTGCTCAAATGTAACCGAGCATGAGGCTGTTGCTGCACCAGGGCGATGTAACAAGCGCGTTGCTGGGACATGCCACATGTCATCATAATTCCTGCTTCTTTCTGTTTGTAGCCTGGGACTACGGAGAGTCTTTGTCCAATGGGGAATCTGGGCACCATTCGTCTCCTCCTCAGAAGAGTCTGCCAGACCTTCCTCCTCCAAAAATAGTACGTGATTTTCCTCAGCGCTCCTTTTTCTCCTTCACTTTTCACTGTCTTAATATACAATCAAATGATAGAATTTTATATCTTTTAAATTTTCCATGGTGCATACTGGTTTTAAGCATAAGGCCCACAGGAGGATTCAAACCCAGGACCTCTCAACCCCTCGGCTTGCAAACTCTCCTATGACCCAGGGCTCATGTGTACCATCATCTTAACCCCTCTGTTGGCCAGCACGGTGTGAAGTTTAAGGCTCGTTGGGCACAGAGTGCAGCTGCTACCCAAGATTATTGCAGTCCCTGCATTTGCTCAGCAGAATGCAGTGTGGGGTGGGGAACACTATATTGTGTAAGTTGCATCCTTATGGAGTGCAGCTTTCTCCCTGTGTTTGGGGGTTTGCTCTGTGTGTGTATGTGTGCGTGTGTGTGCGCGTCTCGAGAGACTGATTATACACAATTCAGTTTTCCCTGAAATTTTGCACCAAAAAAGTCTCCAAGCAAAAAGCCTTTGGATTTTTCCATGGGCCAGTTACAAACGTAATTAGGCTCCAGTTCATCACAATGGGCTTTCAGTGGGATTTTGTTTCCTTGGCCAAAGAGCAGCCCTCGCTATCCTCCAGAGACTCTGACAAGCGGGGCTTACTGCTAAGCAGCTGATCAGACATGGGAATTTCAGCAGTAAGGACTTCCTGATGTGAAAGGACAGCAGACTTGAAAGAGAGGCGTTAGTGGGAGAGGGGAGGGAGGAATATGTATGAAGGGGTAGGGCTTGCTGGAGAAAATTGCTCCTTTTAAAAGGAAGGAGAAGTCCAAAGGCAAGATAAGGGATGAGCATAAAGGGTCTGATGGGTTCTCTGCTGTAAGGGAGGCTAATGGATGGATGGCCTAGAAAGGCAGGTCTGGATTAACTCACAAGCCTTTCAGACACATTGCACTTGTCCTAATGGCTGCGTTCCAGAGCCTGGGGAGTTTTTCCAGCTAACCCATCTGGCTTCGTGGTTCGAGCTGCTCACGCTCCCCACGCTGTGAAGGGAAGTCGTGACGTGTGTGTGTCTGGCTCGGATCCCATGGGGCACTTTTCCTGGTGGGGGTAGGGGCAGCAGTAAGGAGATGGGCGGACGAGGCCACCGGCTGGGACAGCCAAAGCGTCCCATGCCAAAGGAAAGCCTGCCCGGGGCGCAGCAAACAGATGAGCCTCTTCTGCAGCCTGCGCTGTGTGACGGGGCCGGACGAGCGCCAGCTGCACAGCCTGAGCCCTGCTGGCTCTGGCTGTGGGAAACTTCGAGGCAGCTCCTCCTGGTTGTTGAGTGGAACGAATACAGGAATGCACCTCTCGCTCAGCAGAGCGCCGGCATGGGGAAACCCACTGCCCTCCTTCCGGCCCTACTGTTGCCTCCATGTTCCTTCAGCAGATCTCTGGCTCCTTCCTGATTCCCCCTCTTTAATGCCTGTCCCATTCAATGAAAATTGCCCAGTTTATTGATCCAATCCACAAGTCTCTCATGCCCTTGTCATGAGTTTCACCACCTGCTGGATTAGAACCCAGAACCCCAACTTGAGCTGAAGGAGTGACTCTGTTAGAGGGTAGCACTAGTAGGATGTTATCCTCTATGTGCAACAGCCCCTGGTGAGGAATGTGGTACACGCTTTCCATACCTCTTCGTTTCCCCGGTATACATGTAATGGGATTGACTGTCTGTGCTCTGGAGGGACAGCCTGGGCTGGATGCTGGGGCTTTGGTAGAACCATGCAGAACATAGGGGCATAGCTCCTGCCCGATCTACTCATCATTTAGCATCACATTGAATTTTGAGATCAAGCCATTTGAATGTATATTTAAAGAAGGATGAAGCAAGTGAATGAATTAAACTAACGTGCAAGTGGAGTGGGGGGGAAACAGCTCTGCCACCTCGGACAAGGGGCAAGTCTGTAATTGACAGGCCTGGAGACCGGTCCAAGAGTTGCCAGCACATCTGCTCGAGCAGTCTGCCATGGGGCCAGGTGTGCTGGATGACTGCAGCTCTGCTGGACGCAGATTCTTCCTCAGCTTGGCATCTGGCTAACTTGGAACTTGCAAAATGAAATCACATCAAAAACTAGTCTTGAGGATGCAAAATCTCCAACCGTTGGGATGGGGGAAGAGACGTGTAGGGCTCGTTACAGTCTTAAAAAAGACTCCAGAGTTTGTTCCCGATATTCTTCCTTGATTAATCCTGCAGTGCATTTACGAAAGCCTGGTTTACATATGAAAAATTTGGGGATCGGAATTTCAAATTCAGCTCCAATTTAGGCATCTGAATAAAAGCCTGGTTTTTCCGGAGTGCTCCTCTCCCACTGTGAAATTAATGGCTGGATTTTTTTTTTAAAGAATTCAGTGACTGATGTGTTGAGCTTTTTTTTTATCATTCTGGCCTGATTGTGGGGTTGGCCAGGAATTTTTTTGACTCTTTTTGGACATTTTTTTTTATTTAAAAAAAATTGTTTAAATCAAAACTGGTTGTGTCAAAACAACCTTTTCAATACGTTGCCTGACTTGAAAAAAATGTTGAAAACGTCCCATTTTGAAAGTGTCAAAGTGAAAAGTTGAGATTTTTCAGTGCAAAACAATGTATTTCCAAATGTAACTGAAACGAAACAAAAAATGTAAAAAACAGGTCAAAATAAAAATTAAATATTTTGAAATGATTCATTGCAAACTTTCCATTGCTGTGAACTTCCCCCACCCCACCCACACGCTTTCTGTTACTGATTTTTTTTTTAAATTGAATTTTTGTCCTGATTTGGGACAGAGACTTTTCTCTTAATCTCAAAAATTCTTCTGCCCGGTGCTAGAGCTGAACTGCTTTGAACATCTGGCTGTAAACTGCATGCCTGAAGCACACCCCACCTCCACACAACAGTGCTAACACTGCACGCATGTCAACCCCCATTTGGATTACGCTGATCTCCACAGGCAAGTCTACACAGCAGTTACACACCCCTGTGCCAGTTGACTGGGGCTCATGGAGCTTGGGTTAAGGGGCAGTTTAATTGGTGTGGCCTGAGCCCAAACGTTTTCACTGCAATTAAATACCCCCTTAGCCTGAGCCCAAATCAGTAGGCCAGTCATGGGTGTCTAATTGCAGCATAGACATACCAATATATGAACAGTCCCATTGATTTCTCAGTGCATTAACATTACACATGCACTCCGGCTTGCAAGACGGTGGCAAGGGAGAGCATTTCGCTCGTCCCACGTAGCCTTTGGCGTTCACTGACGTAGAGGGGGCAGGTCAGGGGTGGTTGGTGCTGCCTTCTGGCTGAGGAGAATTTTTTGAGAGGCCAAGTTAAGGGAGTGGCAGCACAGTTGGTTACATTGCAACAGCTGTAGCTTTGGCAAGGGATCCGCGGTGTGTTTCTCCCGAGAACTTTGTGCTTTTCCTTGATGTCAGAGCAGCAGGAATGTCCTTTTTGGTTTCACTTTTTAGGGATTTGCTTCATGTTTATCACTCAGCACCAGTTACCACAGTTGCTGGGCCCATTGGCCTGGGGGGTGATGTAGTAAGTGGGAGTGGCTTCATTAGCTTCTGGTGAAACACCCTCAGATTCTTAGCTGACTGATCAGCATGCTCGGAAGCTATCGGACTTTCCACTCTAGGCTAGTTGTGGCTTTTCCAGAAGCCCTAAGCAAAAGACAGGGAAGTGTTGTGCTGTCTCAGGAGCAAGTTCCTTCTTGTTTCCAGTAGGGAAGTAATTATCTCTGCCAGGCAACAATGAAAGGAACTTACATTTCTTACAGGTGCTGTCCTATTTGTAAGGGGACTGTTAGCCCCTTACTAAAACTCTATGTGAGTTTTTGGTTCGCAAGCTCCCGGTATCAAAAGGAGAAGGGTTCATGAGACTGACAGACCCCAGAGACAATGGAAAGCAGCAAACACTCCAGCTCGGCCTGATTGACAGGTTGGACAGGCCAGTGAGGAAAGTAAGAGGCCAGGCCCTGTCCTCCCTGTGAGCTGGGATTTTTCTGGGTCTCTCTGAGCAAGGAGAGAGAGCTGAGACACAGCTAAGAGGAGCAAGCCGTGTGGAGAGGCAGTCCTGCAGCAACAGAGCCAGGCACACACAGCCCAAGGAGTGCAAGCCGTGTGGAGAGGCAGTCCTGCAGCAACAGAGCCAGGCACACACAGCCCAAGGAGTGCAAGCCGTGTGGAGAGGCAGTCCTGCAGCAACAGAGCCAGGCACACACAGCTCAAGGAGTGCAAGCCGTGTGGAGAGGCAGTCCTGCAGCAACAGAGCCAGGCACACACAGCCCAAGGAGTGCAAGCCGTGTGGAGAGGCAGTCCTGCAGCAACAGAGCCAGGCACACACAGCTCAAGGAGCTCAGACTGGCAGTGCTCAGAGAGCCAAAAGGGACAGAGAAGCAACGCAATGAGCGGGAGCCTGGCAAAGCAGCACAGCCTGCAGCTGGGTGCGGTGAGCAGCTGGGACCAGCAAAGTGCGGGGAGAGGCTCTGAGCAGGGAGATATCACCAGCCAAGAGGCCCAGCAGGCCAGACTGGGAGAGGGGTCTGACCACCTAGAGCTTGATGCTGTGTGGTCACTGCCAGAGCAAGCGTGTCCAGCCTGCAGCCCCCCTGCAGCACATCCAGGGCCTCTAAGGGGACTCTAAGGAAGCGACTGTGGACTGTCCTTACACTCTGCAGACTGCTGTTTTGATGTCCCCAAGCTACAGAGCAGGGCTGTGTGTTCTCATTTAACCTTTCTCAGTTTTCTTATTCTTTTCTCTCTAATCAGTTGCTGTTTAATAAATTTTATTTGCTTTGAACTTTATGGAATGATCACTGGGCCAAGAAGGCATCCAGTGTGAAGAGAGCACCCCGGAGTGGGGACACTCTAGCCCCTGCCCCAAGTGACTACAAGGTTGGGGATTAAGCCCCAGGAAACCTGGGCCCAGCCTTGTTGGGGTTTCGAGGACTCTGCTACTCAGGAGAGTGGAGGGGGAGCCCTCAGGACCAGGGAAGCCGTGGGGTAAAGGAAGTAGCAGTGGGGACTCAGATCCTTTCGCTGGTCCATTTCACCAGGGTGGTATAGAACTCAGGAAAGTTCCCCACAATAGCGGGACCATTCCCCCGCTTACATATTGCAACCTGGGTCCCTGCCAGCTCTTTCAATAGCTCCCTGCTGGCTTTTGCCACAGCTCAGCCAGTTCTTGCCAGAGCTGCACACCTGAGCGCACACCCTTACTTTTACCTCTGGTGACAGATACAAGCTTCTCCCCCATGGGTTCAGCTATATTGGCTTGAGTCTGTGCGCTACCTGCTCACTTGTACAGGCAAGTTGGGGGTTTACCAGCTGGCCCTCAATTTACTATTAGGCCAGTTTTCCTCAAACTTGCTTATAGACATATTGGACAGATGCAGTGTGCAAAACTTGGCTTTGGTTTTGCCCATGTCCTAGTCTCCCCAGTGAAAGCGTGTGGTGAACCCTGCAGTGTCTGAGGTGTGCAGCTGCTCTCAGTTTGGGGAGATTTTTTTCTCTTTTATTTTAGCCAATCGTACCAGTTTCCCTAACAGCCCTGCGAGCGCGCCGAAGTGCTGTACTGTGACGGAGGGTTCAAGGATGAAGGTGATGCGTGAGGTGGAAGCGGCAATGATTAAAACCCTGGACTCTTGGATTTTATTATTTGTTTTTAAATTGAGCTGTGTGGAAGGAGAAAAAAGAGGGCGGCAGGGAGTGAAAACATCCCCTCAGCTCAACGCTTTGAACTTTGAGTCACAAGTGCAATGACCGGAGGGTGCTGCTCTTTGGGAGGTTGAGTTGAATGAACAAAGACACAGACACAGAAAGCTACAAAGGAACTTGGTGTCTCAAACAACATGTGGGAAGTTGCTGGTAGAACAATGAGGCGACTGAGGGGTGTTCCATTATCCAGTGCGGTCAGAATAGCTGTTCGTTATCTGACGCTTGCAATATTTCTTTGCTAGGCTTCCCTTTTTTCAGTGCGAGAGCCTGTCATGAGTGGGTCTGACCCAAAGCCTGCTGGAATCAGTGGGAGGCTGGAATCGGACTTAGGTGTTTGCACAATGCCTAGAGCAATGGAGCCCTCCTCCCTGCCTTAGCATTAACTAGCACTTTTCACCGCATGCTTCCAGTTGCCCCTTTGACAACACCCGAGTGTCCTGTCCTACCAGTCCCACTTGTCAGCGTAGCAATTGCAGCTCTCTGGGCCATTCCTGTATGATACCGGCAGGTATTTGTTAGGGTTTGCGTGCTCTGGTCTGCCCTTGTGAAATGTCCACGTGTTCTGAAGTGCCAGGCTGGGTTGGAGAACACAGCGCAGTGTATTTTTGATCTAAGCTAAAGAAACCCACGCCTCTGGCAAAGGCAAAAATAATAATAAAAAAATCCCTAGTAGCTGAACCCTAGTCCCTTTTGGCTTCCATTGTCTGTAGGAAACAAAGTAACCGTCCCCTTCCCTAGCCTGAGACTTTGTTGGACAGTATAGGAAGAAGTCACAGGAGGGAGGGGGAGTTTATGTAAACAAAAATGGCTTCCCAATTGGATTATCACTCTAAATTCTCCGCCACGTACACTGATGTTAGCTGGCTGCATGTGCCAGTCTGCCACAGAATCCATTATAAAGTTGTTTGCTGGCTGAGGAAGTGCCTCTCAGTAAAACTACAGGTTGAACCTTTCCAGCCCAGATCTCTCTGGTCTGGAAACATCCGGGGTCGGCAATGATTTTAGTTAGCTGGATGTCCATTTTTCATGGGTGTGGCCAAGTTTTCTGCGGTCCTATGAAGTTTGTTTACAGCCGCCAGTCCTGGCTCTCAGTGTTCTGCGCTGTTAGTTAGCTCTAATTTGCCCCTAAGAGCTTAGTAAGCAGTGGAAGTGATGGTGTTGCTGCTAGACAATATTGACCTCCCATAGTTCAGAAAATTCTCTCGTTTGGAACTGGTCAAGTCTCGAGGGTACCAGACTAGAAAGGTTCAACCTGTATTGGGTGTTTATATTGCTAATTTAATGCTTTAGTTTAAGTTCTTAAGCATTTAAATGTTGTAGGAAAATGCTGGTAAAACATTCCCCATTTGCCCTCAAAAAAATTAATGCCTAGCAGCTCTTTCTGGAAGAGCACCTCTCCTTAAAGCACTATGCAAATGTAAGTCAGAATTACCCCTATTTTGCAGAGGTAGAGACCAAGAAAGGTCAGAGACTCACCCATGGTTACCCAGGGGTTTGCTCCCAGTTAGCTAGCCAAAGCCAGACTGTATGGGCATACACTGGCTAGACCAGGACTACTGCAGTGTTAATATTCTCCTTCAAAGCCGAGTAAGCTGACACTCCAGATTAGTGGGTTTCTGTTAGAACACGATAGTTCCTCTCTTGGCTGATTGGTGCTACAGATATAAGAATATAACTTAAGAACCATTGGTCCATCTTGCTCAGTATCCTGTCTTCTGACTCTGGCCAACGCCTCAAGAAAGGCCGGCCAATTTGTCCAGAGCATTTCATGCTAAAGGGATCCCCAAAGTGTTTTGAGGCAATGGGCCGTGTCCTCAGCAGCGTGAGGGCAGGTCTGAGAGGCACAACTGCCCTCTGCCAAAATTCATCTTCCCCCATTTCAGCTCTTTAGGCAGAAGAGTGAACATCAATGTACCTCTTAGAAAGGACAGAGGCGCCAGCTAGAGGCTGCTGCTTAATTTAGCATCTCCAGAAACTTTGACTTGGCTCTTGCTCTGCAATACCAAACATTAAGCATTCAGCAAAGCTGACGAAGTATAAGCAAACAGGTACATAATTGAAACATACATAGAAATATTTCCCAGTGGGGCACAACGCACTGGCCTGGTGTAGCTTTACACACTGTGCTAGGTGCACAGAGGTATACAGCATGCCTCCTTGTGCCCAAGCGCTGGGCCCCCAGCAGCTATTCATCCCAGCTGCGGGCAGTTGCTTCTCTCCTTGAGGTTGATGTCAAGGAAGGGGATGCAGCTGTAGCAGGCACTTGTGCTCCATAGGAACTCTGCTGGCAGGGACCATAAGGGGAAGCACTGAATCAATGCCCTCTTCCAGCCGCCTTGGCCTTCCCCATATTGTGATGGTGCTGGCCCTTTATCTTCTCTTCCTGAGCCAAGGGCAACACCTACTGGCTGAGATTCACGGTCCCAGGTAGCGGCACTTAGACAACTTACAGAGGGTAAGAAGTGTGCTCTACAGCCTTTGCCAAGCTCCTGCTGCCTTTTAGCTCAGGGGGTAGAGGCTCATGCACTAAGCTCCAGAGGTCCTGGATTCAGTTCTGCCTGTCGGTGTTACACAACCATGCCAAACCATTGTGCAGGCAGCCAGGAGTGAATGAGTAAAGGTTTTCAATGGGTAGTAAGGGATGGGGGACATGCCTGCCAGCCACTACATCTGTACTCCAGTCATAAGTGACGTTTCAGCCCGTGTTCGGCACCGTTGCAAGGGAGTTTCATCAGGGGCCAGCCTCACCAGAGCTGAGGTTTAATGCTGGTACCAACTAGAATCTAATTCATACACTTACAATCCGGAACATACCATAACCCGGGTACTAAGCGAATTATGGTCACTAGCTAGAATAGCTTGCCTTCAACTGTTACAGGAACTTAACCTTTCTGCAGGACAGCAGCTATGGACTGTGTTGTATTGTGTGGCATGGGAGAGGAAATGTTTGATGCTGGACATACTGAGGGCTAAGCTACAGAATGGCTTCCCCTGGGGTGGGCTGCACCTCCACCCAATGTCCTGTTCTGTGTAGGTTTGTACGCTGCAATCTTCCCTGCTATATCTGAGCGCCTCCCGCTGTTGCATTCAAGTTTGCAGCTCAGTGACGTCAAGTGCAGTCATATGAATGACTTGAGAATTAAATGGGTTTGATTTTTACCCACCTTCTTGCTTGCGTGTGCGTCTGTCTGTCCGAGGGATCAAGGAACTGTTTTCTTTGCCAGCCTGTGTTTCAGGGAAGGATTTGGCAG
This sequence comes from Pelodiscus sinensis, assembly GCF_049634645.1. Classification (NCBI taxonomy): domain Eukaryota; kingdom Metazoa; phylum Chordata; order Testudines; family Trionychidae; genus Pelodiscus; species Pelodiscus sinensis. Next base: position 63,914,235 of record NC_134718.1, read on the forward strand.
ATGCAACGGGGTTTTTCCAACACTTGGACTCTTTTCAAAGGCTCGTTTCACTTTAGTGTTGTTTATCTGCTTCCTTCATTTTTGCTCATATTGAATTTAAAGAGGCCTGGTGTGTGTTCCTAACTTGGGACTTTGTGCAGGGTGACCTACAAGCAATGAACCTTCAGGGGGGCACTTAATGAATTTTGGTATGTGGTCATGGGCCAGCTACTTCTCCTGGAAGGGGCGGGGCTGGGGACTAGCCTCCCCCAGAGTTGCCTAGGGCTGGAGTCTTTGAATTAAAATCACAGCAAAGGGCTCGTGGCCCCCAACCCCACTGCTACCGCATTGTCTGCAGCTGCAGCTGTTTAAAGGGCTTGCAGCTCGGGCACCTGCCAGGGTAGCACCACAACTGTGAGCCGTGATCCATTTAAATAGTATCCTGCTGCCTGAATCACTCCCTGGAAAGTTGGTGGCACAGGCAGCAGAATATAAATAGAAAGCAGCCAGATGCAGTCTACGGGCCAGATAGAAGTGTTAGGCGGGCTGCATCCGGCCCCTGGGCCACATCTTGCCTGTCCCTGCTCTATGGCCTTAGTGAAGAGTCAGCTAGCTTCTAGCTCAAGCAATAGAGGCTCAATCTCTAAGCAACAAAGGTCCCAGGATCCGTTCTGTCTGTCGGAGTTACAGTAGTTCTACCTCCTCACAATTGTCCACCATTCAGGTACTCCATACCTATTCTCCTTGGCTGCGTCTGGACTGGCATGATTTTGCGCAAATACTTTTAACGGAAAAGCTTTTTCATTAAAAGTATGTGCACAAGAGAGCGTCTGTACTGGCATGTGCCTTCGCGCAAAAGATTTGCTTTTGTGCAAAAGCATCCGTGCCAGTGTAGACGCTCTCTTGCGCAAGAAAGCTCCAGTGGCTATTTTAGCCATCGGGCTTTCTTGTGCAAGAAATTAACGTTGCTGTCTACACTGGCCTCTTGCGCAAGAATACTTGCCCCTGAGCGGGAGCGCCAGAGTATTTGCGCAAGAAGCACTGATTTTGTACATTACAACGTCAGTGTTCTTGCGCAAATACAGGCGGCAAGATTTTGCGCAAAATCATGCCAGTCTAGATGCAGCCCTTTAGTGTAAAACTTCATCCCCACTTGAAATGGGTAGCTTACGTGCAGCCATCTGGACCAAAGAACGAGTCCATCCAAACAAATGGCAAAACTCCCATTTGCTGGTAGAGCAGGATCAGATCCATGGTTGGAACAAAGATGCTGACTGCAGATTATCTAGGATCTGGCCTGTCTCCAAGAAATTGAGGCTAAGTAGACTGTTAAAGCACCCCCACATTGTGATGTTGTCTGAGAACTGCCAAGTGCAGTGGCTCGATACTCCTTTAAACCAAACACAGCGAGCAGTACGTTGAAAGCCAGTTACCTATGTGCACCTACCAATGTGTTTTTCTTTGGAACTGAACTAGGGATGTAAAAGGTTTAACCAATTAGTAGACTGCTTCCCGGGTAACCAGTTGGACGTCAACCGCATCAGTCTGCATGGCTGCAGCCCCTGTGCTAGGCTGGAAGAATCCCAGCTTCATGGGGGCAGGCCGGCAGGACCCTGATTGCTGCTGGGGCACCCCAGGTGGGCCAGCAAGACCTAAGCCCCAGGTGGGCCAGCAGGATCCCAACCCAGGGTATGTTGGTGGGATCCAGGCCCAAGGAGCTCTGGAAGGATCCCAGCCCCAGTGGCACTGGAGTAGCCCAGGTGGGACTCCTGCCCTGGATGTGCTGGGCCAGCAGGCAGAGCTCCAGCCACTCTGAGTTGGCCTGGGCTGGTGGCAGGGTCACAACCTTGGCTCTGTCCTCATGGTTAATTGGTTAATTACCCTGTTCACAGTTTTCAGGGTGCTTTACATCTCTAATCTGAACCCACTTACAAAGAGGTTGTGAGCCGCCTATATAAAAGGACCCGTCCCTTCGGGCCACTGTTTAGCTTTCCCAAGAAGGGCGATCCAAAGCTTTGCGTGCTAAAGGGATGCTTGTTTTATTCCTTCCATCCGCAGCTTACAGAAAGGAAACAGCCTTCCATCCCCGCGACTGAGTCTCCAGAGGGATATTACGAAGAGGCTCAGCCATATGACATCTCTGTGAATGGTACGTCAGAGCTGGGTCCCTGCTTTCCATGGCTGGCCTGGACTAGAGCGTAACACAGAACTTGATGTTTGTTGAACAAAACCCTTCCCTACGCAGGCCCGCTGACCGGGATGGGTGGGTGCGGGTGATTCAAAAGGGCCCGGGACTTACAGCTGCTGTTAACGTGCTGGCAGCAGCAGCTCCAACCCCAAGCACTTTACATCTCTACCAGAGCACCGGATGGTGCTGAAGTGCTGCTGGAAGGAGACTAGCCTCCCAGCCCCGCTCTTCCACTCAAGGGCTTGCCCCCTCTTGGGCCTGCAGGGCCACCCTCTCACCTTGCAATGCTATGGACCCTGCTGTCCATACAATTCTGTGGAGCTGATGGTGCAAGTTCGATCCCCGTGGATTTGTCTGAGATAATAAGGGTACATTTATAGTTCATAAAGGATTAATAAATGACAAGTCAATGCTATACACCTGCTATAGACAAGAGCAGTATGTATTCCAGAGGGCTATGCACACATCCATATAATGTGTTGTAAGTGTTGGTGGATTCTCCATTTCTGGAGGTCTTAAGATCAATGCTAGATGTTGTTCACAATGCTTTAGCCCCCAGGTTCCCAAACTGGGGCGTAAAGAAATTCCAGGGGGGTGCGAGGCGACCCAGCCCCCTTCCTGTTAACTCTCTCCTCCCCCCCCCCCCCCCCCGACTCCCGCCCCAAGCTGCTATTTTGTTTTTTGGGCCCGATCAGTTCCTTTTTTTTTTTTTTTTTTTTTTTTTTTTTTAACTCAACAAGTTTTGCTTGTATGGGGGGCGGTGGACATGAGGGTTTCTCAGAAATCAAAAAGGGGGCGTGATGCCGAAAAGTTTGGGAACCGCTGCTTTAGCCAAATACAAGTTATTGCACTTCATATTGGGTTAACTGTGTGAGATTCAATGGTTTGTGATTATACAGGTCAGACTAGATCTATTGGTGCCTTTCTTCCGCTGGACTCTCTCCAACTTGTCCACATCCTTTTTGTAGTGGGGACCAATGTATGCAACAATCCCAGTGTGGTCTCACCAAGTAGAGAGGATTACTCACTTTCCTCGATCTGTTGCCAGTGCTCCTACTCATGCAGCCCAATATGCTGTTAGCCTTGGCTACAAGGGCGTGCTGTTGACTCATATCCAGCTTCTCATCTGCTGTAATCCCCAAATTATTTTCTGCAGAACTGCCAGGTAGCCTGTCGGTCCCCAGCCTGTAGCACTGCTTGGGATTCTTCTGTCCTAAGAGCAGGATTCTTGTTGAACCTCATCAGATTTCTTTTGGCCCAATCCTTCAGTTTGTCTGGGTCACTCTGGACCTAATCCCTACCCTCCAGTGTATCTACCTCTCCCCCCAGCTTATCTATTGCTGTCTATTTTGGGGGTTAGGGTCAATACAACTACATCACTCAAGGATGTGGATTTTTCCACACCCCTGAATGTTGTAGTCATACTGCAGTGTGTCGTGTAATTCTAGCCAGAGTTTGAAGCTAAGATCAAGGATGTAATCAGGTGCAAGTGAGCTGGAGTATTAGCCCCTATTTATCACACCATCTGCATCAGTTTCTTTCTGTGTTTAAATCGGTTTCTTCTTTGCAGGATGGTGTGACTGGTTTGGTCACAGAAATCCCCTTGAGACTGTTGTCCAATGATCTGATCATACCACTAAGCCTGCCCACCTGCCCTCTGGGGCACCACACCACCCTGTCCTGCTGAGCCAGGACCTCTGGTCTCCCACAGCAAAGGCACAGAGTTGGGGTCACAGTCCACAGCCGAATAACACAGACACTAATAACAGCTCAGTTTTGGAAAGACTCAGTCACAGGGACTTGACACAGCCCCCACGTGCACACTCCCATGGGACCAGAACCTCAGATAAATCCATCTTACTCTGGGTAAAAATGTTATTCAGACCAAGCTCATAAACTGTTCACTCCCTTTATCAATGAAAGAGAGACGTATAGCTGTTGTTCTCCACCCCAAGACAACAGTTCTTTACACTGGGTTTAATAGTACAGTAAACAAAAGTGGTTTTATTAAATATAAAAAGTAGGATTTAAGCAATTGCAAGTGATAACAGACAAATCAAAGTAAGTCACTAAGCTAAATAAAACAAAACACACCAGCTAAGTTAATTCTCTAAGAAACTTGATGCATGCAATTTCTCACCCTAGCAGTAGTTTTAATTATATTTTCTAATAAGCTAGGCAGCCTTTTAGTTTGGGCCTGATCTTTCCCCCTGTTCAGATTGCCTTTAACTTCAGAGGATTGGTGGGTAAAACACACTTGGAAAGAAAATTAGATGGCCTTATTTTTTCCTGAACAGACACAGTGCAAAAGATGCTGTTATGAAGTTTGACATGCAAGCTAGTTGTCACCACTTGCCTACCACGCTGGGTGTTTGTAAAATGCTTTGCAGCTGTAGCTCCCAGTTGGGGATGTTCATAACCAGTCTACAAGCCTGCAGGTCCTGTCTTGAAGTACTGTACAGCTCTGGTTCAGCAGCTCCAACCCCAGAAGCCTGTCCCCATACTGGCTTCCACCAGCCTTGGTTACAATCAGCAAGGTGACCCCAACAAACCTATAAACCTTATTGTCTTTGACTGAAGTCTGGACTGGTCAGAGAACCAAATACACATTCCTTTGTCTAAGGCAGCCCTGTTTACCGACTGTAGCTGACGTGCCTGGTTTAAACATGTGTTAGTCATAATTCCAGCACAGCTCCATAACTCTGAATCCATACTGCACACATACATCATGCAACAAGTTTAATGCTCAGTGAGTTACTAGTTTTTACCTGCTCGCACAGAAGGCATATTTTGAACTAACATTACTGCACTAGAGTATAGGGTGGGAATATGGGGATGCTCAGGGTCCCCTTTACAAAGGTGAAGGAGGGTTGGCCCCTGGCTGATCCAGAGGCAGCAGGTCAGAGCCCTCTTTCCTGGACAGGACATCTGCCACCATATTTGCTTTCCCCTTCATGTAGAAGAACCTGTTTTGCCACTTTTCTATTGACAGTCTCCAGGATGCAATATCCAGTGATATCCATAATTTCACCTACCAAGTCTTTAACAAACAGTTTGCTGTGATATTGCTGACTGATATGGTGGTAGATTCCAAACATGCCACCTTTTAGATAAGTGTCCCGACACCAGTGTGGGAGCTGTAACGAGTGTGTCAGGCTTCACAAGTTGCTGACTCAGTGTCGTCAGCCATCAGCAGGCCTTGGTGTCATCGAGGCCCCACAGCATCCTGGTCCCCAGTGCTCTGCATCTGAGGATTAGAATTCCACTGACAAAAATTTCACCATTGGCTCCACCTCCCTCATATAAACCCTCCCTCTGGTCCTTGCTATTTTCAGGTCCGATTCCTTCCCTACCCGAGTAAAAAGGCAGCTATCACCTCCCTCCCACAGGATAAGTTGGGAATTAGCTAGCAGGCAAAATGAAAAGGGAGCTACTTGTTTTGGGTTTTTTTTCCCCCCAGTTGATTTAAATTCTGTATAGCCACCTGCCAACACAAGCCCACCTGCAACTTGCTTTGGAACCTCCTGCAGCCCAGAAAGCGTCTTTCACACAGAGGTGTTTTCCAGTTGCCTGTGCAGTGAGATAACTACGCTTTTTGTCATACGCATAGGAAAATAGAGTTGTCCAATTATTCAAAGAACTGAAGCATGTAGGGAGGTGCACTACCAGTGTAGCTAGTATTAAGATAGGCCAGTTAAGATGGGTTATGTTACTCAAACAGAGCTTTATCAAACCAACATTTTTGTGAATAGCAAACGTTGTGGGGGAATAAAAGAAGAATTCTCCTAAAATCTCTCTCTCTCTTGGCAGCACGGGGTATTTCGTTCAGAAACAGGAATATGCACCGGCAGGGAATGCCTCTAATCCCTAGCGTCTTTGTTCAGAGAAGTTTCTAGTGAATGATTATGTGGACACCAGGCGTACAGTGAAGAGGTCAAGATGGTTCCGGGTAGTGTCAGAAATACAGGAGTTGAGTTACCAGGTGTGCTATCTGGTTTGTCATTTGACAAGTGAGAAATGTGCGCAGTGCTAAATAGACCAACAGACAGCAAAAATGCAGGGGACTGGGAGTTAGGATTCCTGAGATCTATTACCAGTGTGCTACTGACTAGCTCAACCCTTTGGGCAATTCATACAATCATGCTGTGCCTCAATTTCCCTCAGAAACTGTGTGCACAGGCCCTGTAGTGCTAACACTTCGGGGAGATTCTCTCTTGGCGCGCGTGCTAGGGGAAGGTTCTGAATTCCATTCCCCCTTTTGCGGTGAAATCCCCCACGTGCTGCTCGTGAAGTCCAAAGTGGAAACCGAATACAGTGCAAGGTGAGTTCTAGTTTGGCTGATAGCTGCTCTGGACTGTGTTTTAAGGCTTCTTTTGTCAAATGAATCCCATTTGTTCATGGGCCGGACTCCTGACTCTCCTGCTGGGAGAGATCACGGGTAGCTAAGGGAGTGACACCTGAGACCTATGATTGTCTTTGTGCAAGGGAGAGGAGAATCTGGCCCCTATGTGCTGGTTTGGTCAAATCCTGAATGGCAGAGTGGGCAGCTGCTGAACCACAGGGCTCCTTAGCTGGTCTTGCCCCTAGACAGACAGTTAGGTGTCGTTGCTTTTGCAGGGAGACATTATACGGGAAGGAAAAAACTCAAGAATGTCCCTGGTCCTAGTGAAAGTCACACTCTGACCCATTCACATTTGAGGCATTTGGGTGAATGAAAGTCTAGATGGGAGATCTTTAATGAGATTATGACATTAGGGAGAAATGCAATTAAACAGCTGAGAGGAGCTGTAGTAGAAGGGGGAAAGGGAGTGTGTGTTGTCTAATGGCTTAAAGCACAAGGCTTGAGTGAAGAAACCCAAGTTCAAATCCTGCCACTGTCCTTCAATCTCCCTGGGCTTGACCCTGCCATCCTCTGGGGTTGGAGTTTTACTGTTTGACTTCAACAGTGCAAGGCTGCACCCTCTGTCCCTCAATTTCCCCATCTGTAAAGTGGGGATAATATTACTTTCCTCCCTCATGTGGGGTGATGGAAAATACCGGGGATGCTATAGAAGGGCATTCTTTCCTAGCTGAGCGTGAAGATGCAGGTAGTTGGGGAGCTACTGTTCATCTGCTACTGAGTTATTGGATGTAACCCTTCTATCTCAAAGCAAATGGATGGAGCAGACTGGGACCTGATGACCTGTTGAGGTCCCTTCCAGTTCTAGGATTCTATGAAAACGAGAATAGTAGCACTAGTAAAATTAGCAAGTATGTTGCTAAAAAGAGAGATCAAAGCAAATCCTCCAGATGGGCTAAGGAGATAAGAGAGTCATGTGACATCAGAGGAAGGTCTAAAAGACACTGTAACAAATTGTGGATGAATTAATAAGAATGAACCGAATAGAGACAGGCTTGTTAGATCTTGTGGCTGTTCCTTCATCCGCAGTATTTTTGTGCATAGTCTAAGAATGGCATTGCGCTTCGTTACATTTGCATTAATTACTACGGATCCCTTTTTGCTTTGAGTCCGTGCTGAGATGAATTCCATCCTTATCGGTCTGCCTTGGCACTGCATTTGCATAACTGAGTGGCACGATAAGAAACAGAATGGGAATGCGAGTGGGTAGTGTGGCTGCCTAATTACTAACTATTCAGACTGAAATATTTCATCTTCACCAGTTAATTTTAATGTTGGTAGTTATTGACTAAGTCAAGGGGAACCAATGGACAATATTTTCCGGTCCTCTCATTCTTATAACTCATTCAGAAGGTGCTCTTTCCCTCTAAAGATGGGACATTCATTGCTCAAAGACAAAGGCCGAGAATTATCGCCAAGAGGAGACTGAATCGTTGTTCTCTGTATTTGTTCATCTGGGGCTTTTCTCTTTCCCTTTCTTTTTGCTTGTGACTATGCAGGTATTCTTGGTAGTCTTGCTGCCGCTGGAGCCAGGACTGGGTTGCAGGTTACGGAGGGAGTAATTTATGCCACAATAACTCTGGGTAGGGCATGTTTTCAAAGCCTGAACTTCCGGCATTGGCTTTCTATTTACTGTCATTGTAGCAAAGAAGGTCGCCTCCCGGAACTATCCATTTCATTATCACTGGCATGCCTCCCTTCCGAGCATGGATTGATAACCCACACCCTTGGCCATGTTGTCATGCTGGCTGGATACGTTTCCATTCAGGAGGGTGGGGATAGGATGGGAGAGGGATTCAGGTGTTTGCAATCAAGACAGTTTCCCACCGTATAGAAAGTGTTTTTATAAGAGTACCTCTGAATGGCACTGCTTCTTCCTGAGGAAGATGTGACGATCAGCAAGTGGGCTGCTCATTAGCTGGTGTATATAGGCATAGTTCTCTGGAAGTGGAGCCATGCCGATTTACATCAGCTGAGGATCTGTTCCAAAGTCTTCTAGCAGGTAAGCTACAATGATATTATAGTCGACATCTTTTGAAAGCTGACCTTCCTGATTGTGTAATGGCAGATAGATTGTGGGCTATTAACACGACACCTGGGGGCATTCAGTGACTTTTGAAGAGGATATTCTCCTTTGAGAATTTAGCTTAATTAGAGTTTCTAATGGAATCACCTTTGTACTCTTGGAGCTAGTGTATAATACTTACTTGGAAGAGATTTTGGAAGCCATATTGTAGCATTGCTGAGGTTTCTGAAGGAGTTACTTTTCCTTTAAAAATGAATGTGCCTACCTTACTGAATAACACTTCAGAGAATCACACAGTCAAGTCTTTTAAACTATTGTTTCTGTTTTTCCTCTCAAAAATGTCTACAATGTTAAGGTAGCCCTAGCACTTGAGTGGACGCTTTACTAAGTCCTGATGAGGGTAGCATAATGAGATTGCTTTCTTAACTCTGTTCAGTAGGAATGAACATGCATGAATCCAAGATGTGGTGTACACATCTAAGGGTACACTTCTCATGGATCTTTGTGCCCCCCCCCCACTAATAATAATAGGTGGCTGGCGGATTACATGTGTATCATGAACGACCTATGTCCGGTTGCAAATCTTGTGGAAGTTGCTGGGAGTCTTTCTATTGTAAGGGTGGGTACCCTAAGGCCCAGGGGCTGGATGCAACCCCTGGCTTGCCTGGATCTGGCCCCTGAGGCTTGGGATTTGCCCCCCCGCAGCATCAGGGAGCTGGTGTTGGCACTCCAGCCCTGTACACCCTCGTTTCGTGAGTGCACAAATCTGTTCCAGCATCTTACCACTCTCCCAGACCCACCAGTCCCCAACCCCCTCCTGCACCTTCTCTCCTACCCAAACCCTACACCCCAAGCTTGCTTCCCGGCAGCCACCTTCCACACACTGAACCCTTCATTTCTGGCCCTGCCCCAGAGCCTAGGGGGCCCCCAATATCTACTAGCCCAGGCCCCTGTAGGCTCTGGTGTGTGAGGAGATTGGGGGGGCAGTGTCTTTCTGCTTCTTAGTTGGGGGCCACATCAATGTGGTATTTTTTTTATTTGTTTGCTTCTCCCCTGTGTGTGGCCTCCGACTGATTTTTCTGTGGATCAGTGGCCCAAAAAAGGTTCCCCACCCCTGCTCTACTGATTTCAGTGGACACAAATTTTCATAGTGTTCTTGACTGAACATTAAAATCCCTGTTATTTCAGGCTGTAAATTATTGCTAATTCTTACCTCTACCATTCGATGTCACTTCGTTGGTGCCAACACTCAGATGTACGTCTTGCCTTACGTTACATGTTGTGTCGATATCGTCTTTGGTCCAGAAAGAGGCTCACGTGCAATTCATTGCTGCTCGTTGCATGGCCTTTTCTAGAGTTTGTTGTGATGCTCAGAAGGCAGGGCTGACTTGGCAGGGACTGGGTGTCTCTTGCAATTGCGTTGCCACTTTGGAACTTTTGGGGCTTTCAGCGGATATAAAATATATCCCTGGAAAAATACACCCCACCTCTGCTAGCGCATCTGAGGAAAGCTCTTACGTGGCTTTAGGAAATCTGCAAGAGAGGAAAGTCCCGGGGCAGAGGCTCTGAGCTGCTTGTGACCATGGCATGTGTGACGGCGCGTTGGGGGTCCCCCGTCTCCTGCACCCCGAAATGGCACAAACAGACTCCACCAGCCAGTAGAATTGAGGGTGGTTTATTGCTCCTCCAGGATACAGCATAGCACAGATGTAATCTGGTTACAGGAACTGGGGCTAAGAGGCCTCAGTGCCCCCTTGAGATGGGGGGATCCCAGCCCCCCTCCCCAGTTCCTTCTTCCCTGCTTTCCAGCCAGGAACTAACTCAGGGTATGTCTACACTACCCCGCTAGTTCGAACTAGCGGGGTAATGTATGCATACCGCACTTGCTAATGAAGCCCGGGATTTGAATTTCCCGGGCTTCATTAGCATAAGCGGGGAGCCGCCATTTTTAAATCCCCGCTGCTTCGAACCCCGTGTAGCGCGGCTACACGGGGCTCGAACTAGGTAGTTCGGACTAGGGTCCTATTCCGAACTACCGGTACTCCTCGTGAAACGAGGTGTACCGGTAGTTCGGAATAGGCACCCTAGTCCGAACTACCTAGTTCGAGCCCCGTGTAGCCGCGCTACACGGGGTTCGAAGCAGCGGGGATTTAAAAATGGCGGCTCCCCGCTTATGCTAATGAAGCCCGGGAAATTCAAATCCCGGGCTTCATTAGCAAGTGCGGTATGCATACATTACCCTCCTAGTTCGAACTAGGAGGGTAGTGTAGACATACCCTCACTCTCCTCCAGCCCCGCCCCCCAGCCAGGGCAGCATTCCACCTTCCTTTGTTCCTTTCCATGGGAGTCAGCTGGCCAAACCAGTTGGGATACCCTCTTTGCATAGTGACTCATCACTTGTCTGCTTGGTGGTGCTACAGACAGCAGCCAGAGAGTTAGCAGGTTACCCCCCACTATGTCACAGCATGCGATGAGGGCACACTCGTGTTGTGAGCGTGTACGGGGCAAACAGGCATTGCCACCCGGACATACACATTGTGATCAGCTTTGCCCTTCGTTACAGAAGACGGAGAAGCAGTCAGCAGCTCGTATGAATCCTACGATGAAGAGGAGAGCGGCAAAGGGAAGTCCACAACCTACCAGTGGCCATCCCCGGAAGCCAACATTGAGCTGATGAAGGACGCCCGCATCTGTGCTTTCCTCTGGAGGAAGAAGTGGCTGGGCCAGTGGGCCAAACAGCTGTGTGTCATTAAGGACACTAGGTTGCTGGTATGCAAGTACTGAACAGTTGTTTTGTCCATAATAACCTAGCTCCTCAGACCGTGCAGGAAGTGGCTTCTTCAGGGGTGAATGTAGATGCTGGGGTCTGGCATCCTTAGCAAGGGGGTGGCTCTGGGCCCCTGGAAAGGGAGGGGGAGGGGCTGAGGCATAAGGGACGGGACTGAGGCAGATCCATCCCTGCACACCCGCCCTTCATGGCCAGTGGGAAGCCTCAGCGGAGGAAGCTGGGGGCTCTGGAGGGGATGTGAAGGGCCGGAGCTCCTGGCTGCTGCTGTTGGTGACTGGGAGCCCCGTGCCCGTCTAAATTGCTGGGCCCCTGGGCAGCTGCCCCTTTTGCTCCCCCTATCAGCAGACCTGCCAGTAGGGTCCAGCAGTGTTAGGGGCTGCTGACAGGGAGGAAAAAAAGCAGGGTGGCTGCTCCAGGGCCTGGCAATTTAAAAGAGCTTGAGGTACCCAGCCACCTCTACTGCCTCAGCTCCTGGTAGTCATGGCCATGAGGGGCTGGCTGGGGGAGTCTGCCCCCCTAACCCACCTCTTCCACCTAAGGCACTGTCCCTTACAGGGACCGAGGAGGGTGGGTACTTTGCCAAGGACCCTGGCATATTGGTAAGTCCTGACAATTGCTTTCATCCCTGCACCTAACTCCCTGGAGTTTTTTTAGAAATACCACTAGGTGCCCGTGTGTAGGCCCCTACAGCCTTTTAAAAATCTGACCCCCTCCCCTGCCCGGTGACTAAGTCTTTTTTGAAAATGGGATTTAGGCACCTAAGGCAAGTCAGCATTGTAGGAAATTTTACACATGGCCCAGTGGTTTGTAAGCAAGTCCGGAGCGTTTGCTCTAATCTAAACTCCTGTGACAGCAACCCTCCCTGGCTACTGTTTTAGCCATAACAGGTTGTTTAGACCCTCTAAAGCCTTGAGATATACCCTTAAACCTTCGTGATCTGGGTGTCCCTGATCCGGGAACACCCGTGGCTTGGATTCTGGCAGGGGGAGGAGAAAGTGACTCCATGCACTGGTGGCTCCCTCCTGCTCCCCAGGTGGGGGAACAGCAATGCAGCAAAGCAAAGCACTGGTCTTCTCCCGCCGCTTCCATAACAGCAGGGGAGGTGCCTGGGAGCGGTGGGGGGTACCCCCAGGAATGAGGTGCCAGGTAAGCACGTCACTCCATCCTTCCCACGCCCAGACCCCTTGTGCACCCACCCTACCTCCCAGACCCTCCACCCCCACCCCCACCACCCTTCACTGTGGCGAACACCCATGGTCTGGAAAATTCCATACAACCTATTTCCCAAGGCTGCTGAATTAAAGAGGTTCAAGTGTAGCTTGTATGAAAGGTGTGTGGGTGGGTGGGTGGAGTTGGGCTTCTTTGTGTTCCCTGCAGCCGTTGCAGATGTGCCTAGCGTCTGCTTGTGCCGAGGTTCGCAAGTGGGTTGAGTTCACTCCTGCTTTCCGTGTCTCCTTCCGCTCGCAGTGCTACAAGAGCTCCAAGGACCATGCCCCGCAGCTGGATGTGAGCTTGCTTGGCTGCAGCGTCATACACAAGGAGAAGCAAGTGAGGAAGAAGGAGCACAAGCTGAAGATCGTTCCAATGAACGCAGATGTGATCGTGCTGGGCTTGCAGAGCAAGGACCAGGCAGAGCAGTGGCTCAGGGTGAGCGGAAGGGTGGTATTGTGTTCCCCGATTGCACTCCGGTGGGCGGTGTCAGATTAGCTGGACAATAATCAATGGTAACAGGTGAAGGGGGGGGGCTGTTTACTCCCACTGGGCTTGCACTCCTGTACCCAGGGCTGGATTAACATTTTGGCAAGTGAGGCATGTAGCTAGGGCCCAGTTTGGTGGATGGGGGGGGGGGGAGGGGGGAATCATAGGCCAGCATCTTTGTCATCTCCTTTTTGCCCTGCTGAAGGGGCGCTGACCAATCACAGCGGTGCTCTCTGCCCAGGCACTATAACCCTAATAGTGACTAGGAGAGGAGGCCCCAGGCTGGCATGTGGAGAGCATGTCCACCCCACAACAGCAGCTCTTCAGCCATGGGGCTGGATCCACCTTCCCACCCCAGGCCTCACCACCTGGCCCATGGGATTCAAGTTTGCCCCAGCCAGCCTTCCAGCATGATGGGGGAGGGAGAGATGCTGACCCAATCTGAGCGGGTGGCATTGCAGTGCTCCCTCCCCCCCTTCCCCTGGGACCTGTCTCTCGCATCAGGTTGAGACGCTTATGTGTGCGGCAGCGAAGGGTTAATCTGGCCCTGCTTCTCCGCACTCCCTTGTGCCCTGCCCTGCCCTGACTGAGGAACGGGGTGACTAGGTTATTCCTTGAAGATGAAACTTCCGTCTCTTTCCTTAACCCTTCTGAAATGATTTTTGTGGGCAGGGAACTTCTCCATCCCCGCCCCTGGCTTCTCAGGGCCGGGCTCTTCACACCTCCAGGCTCTTCTGGCCCAGTCCTTCCGCTGGAAGTCTGTGCATGCTGGGATGTCGGTCATATGGGACCTGCTGTGTCAGCTCAGCAGTGAAAGTCCCTGCTCCCTGGGCTGACTTTCCAAGGGAAGGGAGGGTGCATTGTCAGGGAAAGAAGCACCCTGAAGGACTGTTTAGTTGTCGATGGGGAGGGGGAAGTGGTAGAGCAGGAGGAGGAGAGGGGCAGAGAGGAAGTGCCAAGGAGCAAGAGCAGAGAGCACCTACCTTTTACATACTCACAGGGATTCCATGCTCTGCATTGGAACGTAGCTGTGCGACTCCCAGCAAGATTACTGTGGCTCTGCTTGGAGAGCATCCCCCATCCCGCTGTTCTTCCCACGTACATTGGTGCCATTCACAGCTGCAAGCACACAGGCACATGCTCCGCTTCGGTTTCCTGCCCAGAGCCAGCGTGCTCCTAGCAGGCCCCTGCCCCCTTCTGTGCATTGGAGAATGGAGAGGACCTCCCCAGCCCGGCCTTTCCAGCCCGAATAAAAAAGGCCTTTCAGCTCGAGAACCCTGAGCTCCCAGCTTCAGTCTAATTGATGTTTAATGGGAAATGCCGCCGAGACAGAACAAGGCTTTAATGTCTCTCTCTGTAACAATGTGTGGGAACGTTGCGCGGAGACAGTCCCCAACGCAGAACAGCCAAGGCTTGTACAGGAAATGGGGCTGTTTTATGGAAACTGCAGCAGAACAATGAACCTTTACAAAGATCAGCGATTAGCTCAGAGCAGGCAGAAGAGCTCTGTTCACTTGCAGTCTTCCGCACGCCCACTGGACTGAGACAGAGGGCCAGGGTTTGCCCTGACTTAAACCCAGGGCAGCCCCTCTGGAAGTCACTCTGCTGGCAGCATGTGAAGTCAAGACAGGATTTGGCCCTTCCAGGTTTTGTACATGTGGACTTCCTGGGCTTAGGTCCTCGGTGTCACCCCCATTGAAATAAAAGATTAAAAGTTACATGATTTAGGTAACATGATTTGGATCAAAGGTCCATCTAGCCCTGTCTTCCACCAGCAGCCACTGCCAGGTGCCCCAGAGGGAATGAACAGAACAGATAATCATCAAGAACAGATAATCATAACCACCCCTGTGGCCCATTTCCAGCCCCTGACAGACAGAGGCTAGGAACACCATTCTTACCCATCCAGCCTAATAAGCATTGATGGACCTATCCTCCATTAATATATCTTGTTCTTTTTTGAACCTTGTTAAAATCCTGGTCTTGACAACATCCTCTAGCAAGGAGTTCCACAGGTTGACTGTGTGTTGTGTGTAGAAATACTTCCTTTTGTTTGTTTTTAAACCTGCTACCTATTGCTTTCATTTGGTGACCCCTAGTTCTTACATTATGGGAACAAGTAAAGAACTTTTCCTTTTTCACTTTTTCCACACCAGTCCTGATTTTACAGACCTCTATCATATCCTCCCTTAGTGCCCTCTTTTCTAAGCTGAAAAGTCCCAGTCTTTTTAATCTCTCTTCATTTACACCAACTGAGGACCTGGCTTTAGTGATTTTAGTTTCCAGGGTTTTCTGCAAGTTGTGTTATCTTATTTTGCTCCTCAGAATTTTGTTTTCAGTTTACAGCCGGGCCTCAGTGCAACCCCAGAGCAAGCCACCCACCCGGGGAGCAGCCGGGCAGCCACCACCAGCTTCCCTGGCCACAGCTCCAGCTCTGGGCAAGCTGATGGTGGCTATCCAGCTGCTCCTAGGGTGGGTGGCTTGCTTTGGGGCTGCACTGCGGCTTGGGTCCAGCTCCAGCGCACAGCCAGGACGAGACCCGTAGTGGCTGCCACCAGCCACCACGGGCCCCAGAACAAGGGGGACTGCTCCATATCCCCAGAAGAGGGCAATCAGTCCTTAGCACTGCCAGGGCCACAGTGCTGCTTCCCCCCAGCCATGTGCCGGATCTGGAGCCAGGCTGCGGTGCAGCCCCAGAGTAAGCCACGGCCATGCAGCCTGCCCTGGCCACAGCACTAGCACTGGGGAAACCTCAAAAGAGAAAGGCCATCAAATGGCTTGTTCCCCGTATGTTCATGTCTGCCTTCATCTGATGAAACTGAGCTGTGCAGGGCTTTGACATCCAAACCTGATTCTGGTTTTGCTTGTGACGGGTGGCAGGTTTGGTTCACCGTCCATTCCGGTTTCACTGGTGAGAGAGCCTCCATTCATGAGTCCTTGGACAAAGCTGGCCTGAGGCCCAGGTTTTTAACCAATTGGTGGACTTTTGCATGATGTTGAGTTTTGCTGTATGTTCTGCATGCCTCGGAAGCTGACGAGCATTGGTAATTTAACCACTCTTAGCTTGCTGCGTTGTTCCCTGCAGGTAATCCAAGAGACCAGTGGCCTGCAGTCCGAGGGAGTGGGTGAAGGAAATCAATGTGTTCCAGACTCCCAGCGTTTTAGTTACCTCAAGGTACAACTTGTCTCTTTAGTGAGGTGATGTTCAAGGTGTAAAATGCTTTAAATCCTTCTTTTACAGCCTATCCTTCACCAAAAACACCAGAACTTGAACAGGGCTAAATAAAACTAGATACAT
The DNA here is from genome assembly GCF_049634645.1 of Pelodiscus sinensis. Lineage (NCBI taxonomy): Eukaryota > Metazoa > Chordata > Testudines > Trionychidae > Pelodiscus > Pelodiscus sinensis. The sequence continues at coordinate 63,930,611 of NC_134718.1, forward strand.
TCATGGACTGGGTCCATGCTTATTATCCAGGATGGGTAGGATTGGTGTCCCTATGCTCTGTTTGTCAGAGGCTGGGAATGGGTGGCAGGAGAGGGAGGAAGGAAAAAAAATGTTGTTCTTGTTCTGATATGACATGACAAGAAGCAATGGGCTTAAACTGCAGCAAAGGAGGTTCAGGTTGGACATTAGGAAAAACTTCAGGGTGGTTAAACACTGGAATAAATTGCCTAGGGGAATCTCCATCACGGGAGATATTTAAGAGCAAGATAGACAGACACCTGTCAGGGATGGTCTAGATGGTGCTTGGTCCTGCCAAGAGCTGGAGAACTGAAGAGTCTCCAGTATTAGACCATTACAGTAGCACAGTAAACCCAGTTAGGTGTCCGTATACCATGGTGAGGGACACAGCATCTGTGGATGGAAAAGAAGAAGTGGCAGTAGAACCCATCTTACTTTTTAGGAAAATATTTTATTTAAAAAAAAACTTAAGGCGGCTTGGCCCACAATTGAAAGGAGAAAGGGCTCTAATTAAATGCCTGACAGGATGGACGGGCCTCCAAAGCACACAATATAAGCTAGATCCTCTGCTGAAATAAGTCACCTAGCTCCAGTGATTTCAGTGGAGCTCCCAGCCGAAGTAGGCGGCCTATACATTTAGAGACCTGGGTTTGCAAATGTGTCTTGATTGCTACAGAGGCCACGTGACTTGTTCATGCTTCCTTCCACGCTTTGTTCCTGTAATTATTTCAATACTTTCCCCAAATTGCTCTGCCCCAGCACAGAGACCCAGTCCATAGATACTTTTTTTTACCAGCCAAGACATTCTCAGCCGATGCTTGGTGGTGGTACTGTATTGCCTGGGCCCTCTGGTATTCATATCCGGTCCTCGTTGACAGGCGGAGTTGTCTGAGAAGCATTCGGTGGCATCAGAGAGCGGGAGCAGCACAGACGGCCACCAGGAATCCATTGAAATAAAAGACGGTAAAAGAAACCAGTCTGATGTCTCAGGGCACCTCTTTGTTCTGTCGTCTTACCCCCACAGGCTCCACTAAGCGCGCGTTCACAGGGCCACGTATCTGAGTTCCCACCACTCCTGTCCGGGCCCTGTGCAACAGTCCTGTTCATGGTACCCTCTGTTTTCAGCCCTTTTCTCTGGACCTTCCCTTCCCCCTCTCCCTCCACTCTTCCTTCCTGTGTCTCTATCGTTCTGGGCTGATTGGCTCTTTGGCTCACCCAGCCCACCTGTCTGATTATCTCATTCCCTCGCTCTGCTTTCTAGGTGGGGCAGAGGGAACTAATCTGCCTCCAAGTGACGGGAGAGCAGCTTGCCTGTTCACTCCCGGCACTGCCACGCTGAGGAGAAGCTTGCTTGGCTGGGTTTCTGTTTGTTACAGATCACCAGGCCTCCCAGGGAACCCCCAACTGAGCTGAAAGCAGGAAAAGGCTGTAGCCCTGTTTCCTTTCATTTGTATCGGGGACAGGTGGATAAGCCTGGTGCAGGGGTTAGGGCTAGCAGTGGACAGCCCCTAACACGGGCTGGGATGGGTCGTGGTGATCACCACTGTCCCAGAGTCTATGGCTTTTGCCGTTGAGTTCCACTCCGCCGTGAAATCTGCAGCAGCGAGGTTCACAGGAACGGTTCATTATTTTGCTTTGATCAACCTGCTGCTACCCCCTTACCAACCCAGACTCCCCCCAGACCCTGGCCCCCTTCCCCATCTCTCTCCCTACCCATTCACTGGGACCTGTGCCTGGCTCAGTGTTTCTCTGGTGGATAGTAGTGAGAGGCAGTGCCCAGGGCTCTGGCCTGTTGCTTGGCAGAGATCGGCTGCATCCCCTCCCATCCAGTGACGGGCTGCAGAGACAGGAAGGAAAGGGGGTTGGGAAGACTGGGCGAGAAGTGGGTTGGAGACTGGGTGAGCTGGAGGTCAGGGGCTAAATTCTCCCTCTTATGTGCAGCTGCCTATTATTTAAAATTTTCAATTTAACAATTGGAAACTTTCATGATTCTTGAAGTTTTATTAAAGAAAGACATTATTATAAATAGTAAAATTATTTAAAAACTATTTAACAAGTATTTCAAAGAAAATTCTCAAAAATTCTCACATTGGAGAATATTCTCAAGAACATTCTTGAGAATATTCTCCGAAAGCTTATTCCCAAGAATTTAACATCACTAGGCGGGGGTAGTCCTTTCTCTCTGGAGCCTGCACCCAAACTCTCATTCCCAGGCCCCTCTCCCAGCCAAAGCCATCATCCCCCTCCCCCAACACCACAAACCTCTGCCTCAGCCCTGAGTCCCCTCACACTCCAAACCTTCATCCCTGGCCTCACTCCAGAGCCTGCATCCCCAACCAGAGCCTTCACCCCCTTCACTCCAACTCTCTGCCCTAGCCCTGAGCACCCTCATAGACACCCCCTCCAGAGCACACACTCCTCCCCAACACCACCACAGCCCTATGCCCATGAGCTCCTTCCCACACACCTGAGCCCCTCTGCCCCCACCCCCGCAATTCACCGTCCATGTGGGGAATGAATTTTGTGTTGTGCACCAATATGAAAGTGGTATATCATACATCATCTCCAATATTGGTGCACATCACAAAAGTCATTCTGCAAATGAACATAAAAAAATAGAGGGGAGCACTAGTGGAGGGGGAGGGAGGTCAGAGACTGGGTGAGCCAGGGTTGGAAGGGAGTAGGAGGGAGAGGGGACCTGTAAGGGGGGAAGAGGGCAGAGAAAAGAGCTGTCACCACAGAGGACCTGGAGACTGAAGGGAACACCAGCCCTGCCTTTCTAGGAGCACTGCACTGGGGAGAGGGGCCTGACACACAGGGTGGAGGGCTGGAGTTATCACCCCATAGTTCAAGGACTGATTAAATATTCATTCACTTTGATCTAGTCCCATTACAGAGGAGAGATACATTGAGGCAAGCAAGCTAACTAGTAATGCATGGCAGCTGGGTCCACAAGGTTGCCATGGCCCGAGCCTGAAATTGGCTGTTTGCCATGACGTAGTATGGATTATGCATACTTTTACTGGGAAAAAATCATATCCCTACCTGCAGAGTCCTGGTCTATGAATGAAGCACCTAGTGCTGCAGTTACACCTGTAATAAGGGTGTTCTTCTGAGGCTTAAGGCCTGAGACCAGCTCTGCCAGACTTCCCATAGTGTTTAGATGCCTAAAGAGGCAGTTAGGTGCTTAGGAGTTTTTGAAAGTCCGGTAACTCCCCTTGCAGTCAATGGGATTCAGGCACCTAGGTGCTTTTGAAAACCTCACTTTGATGCCTATCATTTAAATACCTTTTGAAATCTGGCCCTCCATCTCTCCAAGGTTTTATAGCCATGACCTGCCTTCCAGGGGGCTATGAGGATAAATATATTAAAAAAGAAAAATATATAGCTCAAGTACTTTGGTAATGGGATGAGGGGCACACAAATACTGAACGTGGCCCTTACAGCACATCCTGCATGTTCTGTGTACAAATTATAGTATATTCTGTGATACTTGTTGGTGTGCACAGACTATGTTGTTTATGGGGAGGACCTACAGTAACAGAGGCATTTGTTTACTATTGACTCATTTTCAGCATTCGCTGCTAGGTACTCCTAGACTTTAAAAAATATACCTGCCAGCTAGTTTGGAAAGAGGTTCTGCAGGTAGCATGGTTGTCCTATAGCTGCAATGGCTTGACTTACATACTGTGCATTTCTCTCTGTCTTGGTCAGTTAAGAAGAAGGGTACAACTGGCCTAAAACTGAGCAACCTGATGAATCTTGGGAGAAAAAAATCCAGCTCATTGGAGAGCCCAGAGAGAGCACTGGAAACTTCCAGTAAGTGTCCGGAACAATGTTACATGCAACATTACCCAGAATTTTGTATTTTGAGCCTAGCGCCCCAAAGATAATTGCGCTGGCCAAAGCAGGTAGCAGCATGAAGGTTGGGCAAGAGAGGGCTTGCCAGCCAGCCATGAACCTCTGGTAACCTCAGAGATATTAGCAGAAGGCCTCTGGGCTTCCTTCCCCAGAAAGCAACGTAAGACATAAGGCTCCGTAGCACTCAATAGGGAGAGATTTGTGTGGGATTGAAAGCTTTGGGTGGACAGGGCTCCATAGTTATGGATACGCTTTGACTAAGGATGGACGTGTCCTGAAAGCTTTCATCAGCATGGCTATATCTCTCTCTACACCCTTGAGTAACTTAGTTAAGCTGACCTAACAGTGTCAGCTTGATGGAATAATTCTTCTGCTCTCTACAGCAACAGGAAAACCTGAATTCCAAAGATAAAAGTATAGCCAGTTGTCCACCCAGGATGCATGTGACACACACACACACACACACACACACACACACACACACACACACACACACACACACACACACACACACACACACACACACACACACACACACACACACACACACACACACACACACACACACACACACACACACACCCTATTGACATACTGGCCCAATGGAGGTTTGAAGTGTGCATGTGATTCCCACGCCCAAACAGGGTGGAAGATGTAACTAAAGCCATCCTGTGCTTGCTTGCAGGTTACCTGAACATTCTAGTGAACAGCCAGTGGCGATCCCGTTGGTGTCACATCAAAAACGGTCACCTCCATTTCTACCAGGACAAGAACAGAAGTAAATCCGCACAGCAGCCTCTCAGTCTGGTGGGCTGTGAAATTATTCCAGACCCAACCCCTGACCATCTCTATTCATTCCGTATTCTGCACAACGGGGAAGAACTAGCCAAATTAGAGGTATGGCAGTATATGTTTCTCAGAAGAAGTTGTTGGGTGAGATCAACCAAGGTTGACATCAAAATTCCTACTGCTCTGCTGGGTAGATTCAGCTCCAGCAGAAGTAACTCTTGGTAGCCACAGGACAGATAGAATGTTAAGTTTCCAGGACTTCTGCTAGCTGAGGCCTCATCTATTCTTACCCAGACACTGATGCTCCAGAGTTTGATCCCCCAGAGTTTGATTTAGCGGGTTTAGTAAGGACCCACTAAATCGACCACTGATGGTGCCCCTGTCGATCCCGGTACTCTACAGGGTCACGAGGAGTAAGGGAAGTAACCGGGAGAGTTTCTCCCATCAACCTCCCACAGTTGGGACTCCGTGGAAATTCAGCTTAAGGTACATCAACTCCAGCTACGCTATTCTTGTAGCTGGAGTTGCATATCTTAAGTCAACTTTCTCCCTAAGTGTAGACCTGGTCTGAAACAGAGACCTTGTTTGTATTACAATGAACATTAATCTTAAAAGGCCAGGATCTCAGCTGGTATACATTGGTGCAACTCCATTGACTTGTTGTTCCTTTTATACCCATTAGGTTTTGGTCCAGAAAGCACAAGTAAACCTGCTCCTATCTGCTACTTTCACTTGTCTGCATCCTGGTCTGTTTCCCTCTAATCTTAGTTCCCTCTGACATCAGCACAACTAGAGTAGGAGGAGGACAATGTGAGCAATTTCCTGTATTTTGCAGTGGGTGGAATATTTATAGCTAAACAGCAGGCTTGAAATGACTGCCCCGGGGTCTGAAGGTGTTTTGTTGAACTGTCCAATCACTGGATGTCTGAGGTGCCCTGTAAATCACAGACCATGTGTCTGGTGGCAGAGATAAAAGCTAAAGAAAAAACAGTTTGTACATGGGGGAAACTGAACTTCAGGTTCAAAGCCAAGGTCCAAGCTGACTGGCTGATTTCCAGGCAGGACTAGAAGGCTGCACTAATTTTACTGGGATGGGAGGAAGGGGAAGAATCGAAACTCAAAATAGAGATTCCACATTTTGCCTGATTTAACAAAGATCCTCTTAATTTTAGATCTGTACAAGACCTGGTGACTTGTTAACAGGGTTCTGTGCAAACTTGATCCAATTTTGAATCACATGCCTCCTCCTGAGTTTTGTTTTATTTTGAAATGTTGGGGTTCAAGCAGCAGCACTCACCTGAATCTAGCTAGTTTGGTAGCATTCCAGGTGAACGCCATCTGAAACCAGCTGTTCCACAGGATTCTCCCCTAGAGATGGTCTCAAGCCACAAAATTTATACCTGATCTGAGAACACTCCAAACGCTGAACTGTGACTTGGGCTGTTGGTGAACAGTGAGGGTTTCGTTGTGTCTCATTACAAAGTTATGGGCCTTTTCCCCAAGCCTGATCTGCATTAGGGTTCAGATTTCAAACCTCCCAGACACCTCAGAAAATGGCCAGATTTTTATTCGGGCCCATTCAAATCAGCCTGAGTTCTCTTCTTGAGACGCCCAGCAGATTTCATTCTTCAGGTTTTATGCACGTCTCCTAATGCTAGCAGTCCCGAGAGTCTTGTCACTGTTCTCCACTAGTCAAAGGATGAAAACTCAGTCTTTCCTCTGTAAAATTGGATTGCCTGAAAGACTCCGGGGCCATAGGAAGCTGAGAGCTTCTCCACTCTAACAAGGAAAAGTCTTGGCAGGGAGGTAAATGAGGAATTTCTTTTAGAAATCCTCTTGTTACAATTTAAATATAATGATACAGTCTACACGTGGCCTCTCCATCCCTTGTTCATTTGATTCATTTCAACACACTGCAGTTTATTGATCCTAACAAACAGACCCCAATAAATCTGCTCTTTACGCTTCCCTACTAAAGCCTATTAAGCCTCTCGGAAGCTGCTGTGACAGCCATAAAACTGTTTCTTCGGCTGTGTTGTAGGCCAAGTCTTCTGAGGAAATGGGCCATTGGCTGGGCCTTCTTTTATCAGAGTCAGGCTCGAAAACAGACCCAGAAGACTTTACCTATGATTATGTTGATGCGGACAGGATTTCCTGCATCGTGAGCGCGGCAAAGAATTCATTCTTGTAAGTCACAGTGGCAGCACTTTTGGCTTTGAAAAGTTCCTTGATCTTCTAGGCAGCTGTAGCTTATTATGGGAGGGCGAGGGGGTCCAGCCCTCATCTGGAAGTTGGCTGTGTGGTGCATGATGCACTTGATCTCAAAGGAAGAGCAGCAGATCGTGTTCTGCTGGAGACTCGTAGCTGGGCACTAGGGAAGGCAGTGTGGCTCGTTCTCCATGATTGCTCACAACTGGGACTGAGGCAAGGGGACTGTGGGTTGCACTGAGCCCTCTGGCAGCAGATCAGTGGGTCAGGCAGACTCTGGAGGGCCCAGTATGTAGGGGTGGGGCTGGTGGCTTCATTGTGACATGCAGATTCCCAGCCGTGGGTGGGAACAAGGTGGTGGGGGGGGGGGGCACCTGCAGCTTGTGACAGCCTGTTGCCTTGGGTATTTACAGCTTGATGCAGAGGAAGTACTGTGAGCCCAACACCTACATCGATAACCTGCCCAAGATAAGGGTGCAGCAGGAGGACCTCTATGACGATGTGGACCTGCCAGAGGTGAGCACGATGCAGCTTTGGCTCTGCTGATTCCCTACCAATGGGAGTGGCAGGGAAGAGTACCTGCCAGGAGCATTTCCCTGTAGCAGGCAGAGTCATCTCTGCCACCCTATCTTTGCCAGATAGGTATCCTATCCAGACCTTGCACTCACACCCTGCTCCTGCACCCATACCCCACTCCTGCACCCCCTGACCCTACCCTGCAGCCTGTTCCTGAACCTTCCTCCTGTTCAGATCCCTCCCCCATCTCCACCCACTCCTGCACCCTCCTACCCAGCCACTGAACCCCCTACCTCCCTCCCCAACCCGTTCCCTGGGTGCCTCCTCCCACACACACTGAGCTCCTAATTTTGGTCCCACCCCAGAGCCTAGGGAGGGCCACACAAAATATACTAGCCCCAGACCCCCTGAAGAGTTAATCCAGGCCTGGGGGAAGCCCTGAGCCTTGGTCCTCCCCCACCCCTGGTGCCCTGAGTTGCATGACTGAGGTGAGTGTCCTTTTTTTTTCCTGCTTATCAATTGGGGGCCATGTTATCCATGAAGTGGGGTTGGTTGGTTTGTTTTTGCTTCTCACTTGCATGTGGCCTCTGACTGATTTTTTGTTGGTCAGAGGACTCCCCAATGCCCAAAAAAAAGTTCCCCACCCCTGCCCAGGAAAGTAGACTTAGATAACTAATGGCATTGAACCCTGTGGCCTCTAGAGGGCAGCCTTGCACCTATGAGCTGCTCTGGACAGTCTCGCACATGGAGATTTGGCTAGTAGGGCAGCAAAATGCTTCAGGGCTAAAGGATAAAAGCTACTCGAATTGCAGACATGCCTCTCTTTATAAAGGTAGAGGTTTCTAACCGAACAGCCACAGCTCGCTTCAGCTATACAAGGGGAGATTATTTTTAAGCAACCACTGAAAGTTAAACTCTATTTTCTCCATGGGAAAACCACCTTGGAATTTGCCAAATCTTTCCAGAACATTCCCATTTCTTCCCTGCAAGGTGTGCCAATCTTCTTGCTTATTCCAAGCCAATAACTTGGATTTGCCTGGCCTATGGGATTGTTAGGAGAATTCAGAAGCTTTCCCCACTGGCGGGCGTCTCTGAAATCAGCCCCCCCCCCCCACAAAAAGGAACAAAACTTGCACCCACCCTGGAATTTCTTCACACCCCCCAGTTTGGGAACCCATGGTCTAGAAAATTGACAAACACGCCATTGCAATTGGCTGGAATAGCCACAAACCACGAAGACTGGCTCTGGAACGAACAGTGGCCCTGTACTTAGGATGGGCAGTGTGAAGAACTTTGTCACTCTTTCCCATGCTAGACCAGACCCGAGAATAACAATGAGGTTTTCATTCACTATGGGTCTCAGGCCAACACTTTTTGCTATGACTAAAAAAGGTGGTGGGGGGGGGAGGAGAGTGGTAAAAGCATTTAAATCAGAGGTGGGCAATAGTGTCCTGGAGGCCAGACACGGTTCACCTGGGTTAACCCCTGGCGGGCCACCAGCCACTTTATTTAGCTGTATGTCTACAGGTATAGGCCCTCGCGGCTCCCGGTGCCTTCAGGTTACCATTTCTGGCCCACGGGAGCTGCAGGAAACAGCGCCAGCCAGGACGTCACTGGCAAACTGGTCAATGGGAGCTGCGAACAGCTGTACCTGTGGACGTGCAGGTAAATCAAGTGTCTGGCAGCCTATCGGGCTAACCCAGGTGAGCTGTGTCTGGCCCACACGCCGCTTATAGCCCACTCTGACCTAAATCCTATGAGCAGTCCAAGTCCACTGACTTTCAACGAGCCTTTGGGTTTATGCTTCTCAAGCACATTGTGGCTTATGGAACCATCACTCCGAATCATCCAAGTCAACATCGTTGCTTCCCAGATTGAGACACTGCCTGCCAGCGGGGTGTCATTGGGATTCTTTGCACATTATATTTTCTCCACTGCAGGAAGAAATACCCCAAAGCGAAAGCAATTGTGAAGAGGACCAAGACAAAGTGTACCTAGACCTCACACCAGTTAAATCCTTCCTGCACTCCACCGGGAGGAAGCCGGCAGAGCCGTCCTCTCCAGGCTCTCCTTCTGTGGAAACAGCTAGCGGCAATGGAACAGAAACACCCCTCTTGGCTAAGGAAACTGAGTCCTGTAGGAAGTCAGTGGAAATCCCAGACCAGGTGCTGTAAAGACTCCAGGCACCGCCAATTGGTTAGTCCCTGTTGCCAATGCGTTCCTAACGTTTTTCTCTCAACAGACCCCGCAAGAGAAGATGGAGCCAGAAGAGCCGCCAATACAGACATCCACTGTCAAAATCCAGATGCAGCAGCAGAAAATCGCTTTCCCCCAGGGCAGTCCTGAGATCAAAGCCACCACTGCAGACATGGCCGGTCTGCCGTTAGCACCGATGCCCAAAGAGAAAACAGAATGGCCCAAGCTGGCGAGTGCAGGTGAGTCCCCCAGACAACGTAACTATGCTGCCAAAGGAAATGGTAGATGGGTGCACAAAGTCCACCGAGTATCCAGCTGTTAGGATTGAAAGTTCTGTGCGCAGTTAGCCCGACTGGCTGATTTTTATGGTGATTGGCTAGTGGTGAGCGAGGGCCTGATCTCGCAAGAGCACTGAGTGGGGTCCAAACCTTTGGACGGCTATTTTGGCCTGGATCATTGGTTTTCCTCCCTCCATCTTTGGCAAAATGGCGCAGCTGCTTGGTGACTTCACCTGTGGCTAGAAGGTCCAAGGCGTGGTAGGGCAAAAGAACGAATCAAATGTGCATGCTGATGAGTTCAGGGGACACAGTGCAAAGCTGGGCCAAGTTGGCAATGTGGGTCTGCACTGGCCACTCGCAATGCCAGCTCTGGCTTGTCTCGACAATGTACAGCAGCAGGCTTGGCGAGAGGAAACATTTTTGTGAGAAATATTGGTCTCTAAAATGAGCACGTAGACTTAAAGCAGGGGAGAGGGAGGATAAAAGGGTGAAATGAATCTGCCTGTGGGACAACACACAGCTTCTAAGCAGCCTTCGGGAAAGGCAGGAAACCAGGAGTCTCTCCCCCAGATTAATTTCCTGGAGACAATGGGAACAAAGGAGATTGACTGTGGCGCATACAGTGGGGGTTGCTTCTGAGGCCGGATGGCGAGAGGGGGATATTGGGTGGAGTGTGGGGGGGGGAGCTGTCTTGTGTGATGACAGACCACAGCAGCTGGCAGCTAAAACCCTTTTATACAAGATACTGAATGCTAAAACGGGGCTTGAAAAGCAGGTCCTGGGACACAAAAAGCAGGTTCTTGAGATATAGAAGCCAATAAGGTACGTCGGACCCTGAGAGCCAAAGGGAAGAATGCCATGTCTTGAAATGTGTACAGCCTTTTTTGTTTCACTGTAATTAAATTGATGGGAACATACCTTGATTAGCTTTTGCAACGCTTGGACCTAGCGCTGTTCTGCAAATTGGTCCTTTGGGTTTACAGTGCCATTCTCCCTCTCTCTTTAAGCTTTTAAGATGACCAAACAAGTGTTAGACTGTTGCTTGGGTAAATGCCCCAGAGGGAACCTCCCCCCTCCAAGCTCCAAGGAGAGAGTGTGAAAAGGAAAGGGGTTTGAAGCCTCTTCTCACTTGGTTTCTTGGACAGACATGGGTTTAAAGGATCTTTGTTGCAAGAAGCTGTGCCATGGAGGGGTTGCAGTGCAAAGGCTTGGAGGCGTCTTTTGTGAATTTGTAGCATTTTCTGAGTGTCCTAAAAGGGTGTTGGCCGCTCCTGAGAGAAGCAAAGACACATTCCCTAATGGGACACAAGTGCAAGCCATAAACGGACAAAGGAAGTGTGGAGGGGCAGAGGAAGAGGGACTGTAATCAGTGCACATTGTTATTCAGTAAGGCAAGAGATTGAGTGGTGATCTAACTTTCTCCCCCTGGTCTCACCGGGAGAGGGAAGAAGTGAGAAGAGAGATGGGGGTAGATGGGTTGGGGACAAGGCACAAGGCACAGCATGGAGACAGAGGAAGGGGACATGGTGTCACTGGTGAGGAGAGAAGATCAGGTCCGAGATGTAGGCAGAGATTGCAAGCCAGAAGGCAAGGAGAAGACATTTGTAGTGGACGTGCAGATCAATGGAAAGCCAGCAATTCGGAGACAGGGCGGGTGGGGGAGTTGAAGTGGTTGGGGTGAGAGGATTTTTGGTAGCAGCGTTTTAGATGGTGCAACAGGGAACCTGAGTTCTGGAGCACCAGGGGAAGGAGACCGGGTGTGGATGAATGCTCTGGCCACTGGGACAGGTAGGAGGGGAGAATGGGGCTGGAATGGTGGGTGACAGGATGTGGAGGGAGACGGAGAGAGAAGTTAAACACTGATGATGTGCTCATGATACAGCGTCACTTAGCCTATTCCTAGCGGGGTCTAAAATCTAAGGAATGTAGCCCTGGAATGAAGCATGAACCGTGTCCAGAGGTGCTAGAAATCTCCACCAGGAGGAGTAAGTACATTCTGGGACTTTCAGCAAACACGTGGCAAGCCCTGCAGTGGTCCCTCTCTAAACGCAGCTGCTTTACGTATACAAATTAGCCACCTCATTCCATGTTGTTGTAAACCTGGCTATGGTTTGCTCCCTGCCCCCACCCCACCCCAAATCCTCAAATGTAAAAACAAGGCCTTTAGGTCCCCTCCTCCAAGTTTGCATACCCAGAATGCCTGTGTTGTGCTGCTCCTCAGTTAAGATGAGCCAGCTGTAGCAGTCAGGGAGATGAGATTCTAGGCCCTGACTTATTAAAAAGTGTATCACCTTTAAAAGCTCATATACAACCATGCCCTGAAACTATATTTCTGACTAGAAAAGCTAGAAATCACTCTCCAGGGGTGACCGGATTATGAATATAAAAATGGCCACACTGGGTCAGACCAAAGATCCATCTATCCCAATATCCTGTCTTCCAACAGTGGCCAATGCCAGTTGCCTCCGAGAGAATAAACAGAACAGGTAATCATCAAGTGATCCCTCTCCTTTCACTATTCCCAGCCTCTAAAAAACAAAGGCTAGGGACACCATTTCTACCCATCCTGGCTAATAAGCATTGATGGACCTGTCCTCCATTCATTCTTTTTTGAACCCTGTTAAAGTCCTGGCCTTCACAACATCCTCTGGCAAGGAGTTCCACAGGTTGACTGTGCATCAGGTGAAGAAATACTTCCTTTTGTTTGTTTTAAACCTGCTAACTATTAATTTCATTTGGTGACCCCTAGTTCTTATGTTATGGGAACCAGTAAATAACTTTTCCTTCGCAGTTATGATTTTATAGACCTCTATCATATCTCCCCTTAGACTTCTCTTTTCTAAGCTGAAAAGTCCCACTCTTTTTAATCTCTCTTCATATGACACCTGTTCCAAACCCCTAATCATTTTTGTTGTTCTTTTCTGAACTTTTTCCAGTGCTAAGAGTAGGGATATGTCATGGTGGGCAGCATTGCCTTGTGATCTAGGTGCAGGACTGTGAACCAGAGACGCCTGTATGCTAATCCTGGCTCTGCTACCAGATCCTTTTTGTCTGAGAGCTGAGCACATAATGGATGTCTGTGCGCGCCAGCCAGCCCAAACACATTTTGGGTCAAACCAAAACTTTTTGATTCAAAATGAATGTTTCAAAGTTTCTTATTTTTAGGAAAATCTGAAATGTTTAAAAAGGCTTGAACTAGAAATTAAATGTTTCAATTCTGTGGGGAAAACATTGTTTTGGGTCAAGTGAAACGTTCTGACAGAACTGAAACATTTAATTTCTAGTTCAAGCCTTTTTAAACATTTCAGATTTTTCTAAAAATAAGAAACTTTGAAACATTCATTTTGAATAAAAAAAACTGTATGTTTCGTTTCCAAAATGTTAAAACTAAATATTTGATTTTTTCCTTTTAAATCACAATAATTTGGCACAACTGAAGTGAATTTTTCAGAGCATGTTTCAGAGTTGCCAAAATTGTACTTTTCTCTGGAAAACAGACCAGTTGGGTGAAATTTTTCAGCCCAAACTAAGCTCCCCCCAACCCCCATCATTAAAATTGAGACAATATCTCACCAGGGTGGATGAGAATTTATTTTAAGTTATAGCACTGACGCTGCCTAGTCATATCTCAGACCTAAGTGACCGTATTTCTTTCTGGAGCCCTTTGCTTTGCTGGATTCCTGAAGAATCTGAAAATGTTTTGCCTTTAGCCTCATCCATGGCTAAGCCTGGCTTTGTTGCTGTGTTTGCAGTGCATGTGGAAACCAAACTGGGCAAGAATAGGATGGAGGCTGAGGTGAAGCGGTACTCGGAGGAGAAGGAGCGGCTGGAGAAGGAAAAGGAGGAAATCCGCTCTCAGCTGGCCCAGCTTCGGAAGGAGAGACGGGAGCTGAAAGAGACGTTAGCTGGCTGCACAGGTAGGAGCTCATGGAAACTTCTACTCAAAGGGGCGACTGCTGAAACAGACCAAGGCTAAGGTGGGCAACTTTATCTGTGAAAACCAGACACTGGGCACCAGAACCTCCCCTGCTTGCCATTCCCTCAAGGCCCCGCCCCTTGCTCCATCTCTTCCTGCCCTCTCCTCCCTCTCCCCCACCCCCTGTTGCTTGCTGCTCTCTCCACCACCCTCCCCACTGCCAACTCAGCATGTCTGTAGGGGTGGGTGGGGAAGAAGACAGCGGTAAGACTTGGAGAGAGAACTGGATGCTAGGGTCATTGTGGGGAGTGACTGGGGCTGGGTGGGGGGAAGAACTGCTGCATGCTGGAGTTGGGGTGACTGGGGCAGATGGGGAGAGCTGCTGGTGCCTCTCGCCGCCTGAGCTGTTCCCGAGTGCTCTACTGCTCCCCCAGGTTCCTGCAGCAGCTGCTGCTCTTCCTAGCACCCTGAGGTCAAAACCAGTTGCTGTGGGTAAATGGACATTTAGTGTCCAGTCAGCACTACCAGGGTCCGTTTTCAACTGGGTACCTGGCAGCCCTAACCAAGGCAGTGGCAGAGACCCCGGGAGGAATGGACTATAGGGAAAGATGCACCCAGTAGTTCAGGCACTAACCTGGGACTTGGGGAAACTCAGGTTCAATTCCCTGCTCCAGCACTGACTTCCTGTCTAACCTTGGGTAAGACACTTAGGCCCAGAGCCTCAAAGGTGTTTGCTAAGGTACCATTTCAGTGGGCATTGGCTCCTCAACACAAGGGCAGCTGAGTGGAGTTGGAAAAGCTTCTGAGAATTAGTGATCTCGTGCTCATCATTGAGGGCTAAGTTCTGGTCACGCTGAGCTATAACTAATTATGATGGGTCTATACCAGGGGTGGGCAAGAGGCAGCTAGTGGGCTGAATCCGGTCTGCGGTCCCCTTGCCAGGCCCCTTACTACAGAGCAGGGGCAGCCACTTTAAAGAGCAGGCTGCCAATTGCTCTGCAAGCTGAGCAGGGAGGAGAGGGCTTTGCACGCTGTCCCCACCCCCAGCAAAATCTCCAAGCTCCCATTGGCCAGTTTCTGGCCAATAGGAGCTGAGAAATTTTGCTGGAGGAAGGCGGGAGCAGCGAATGAAGCCTCCTCACTCCCCCTCCCCTCCCTGTGCCGGAGCAGAGCCACGTGGAGCAGCCCACAGGCAGGGAGCCTGCAGAGTGGCTAGCTGGGATAAGTGCCTCTCAGCCAGCGTCTGCTTCTGGCACCCTACCCCACCCCCTCTCTCCCTCCAACAACCTGCACCCAAACCCTCTGTATCGCCACTTCCTCCAGTTCACAACTCCCTCCCAGCCCTTGTACTTCCTTCTCCACCCTCCCCCAGGCCAGAATCCTTTCCTGAATACGTACCCCTCCCTGACCCATGTCACCACCCAAACTCTCTGCACGCCCTTCTCCCAGGTCACAACTCCCTCCCAGAGCCTGCACCCCTTCCTCCACACCTCCCCCAGGCAAAAACCCTCTCCTACACCCATAACTCCTCCTGGACCTTGCACCCCAAGTCCTTGCCCCAGATTATAACCTTCTCCTTCACCCAAATTCCCTCCTTCCCACACTCCCTCCTGCACCACAGTCTTCTATCCCAAGCTCCCTTCTACATCCCACCTGCTGTCCCAAACACCCCCACTCTCCCGCATTGCCTCCACAGAAGTGCAGCCCTTGACCACTTACCAAAATCTTGGAGTGGGCCGCCAGTAAAAATTATTGCCCACCCTATCTATGCAGTTAGTTACGTTGTATGATTCGGAATAATCCATAGGCTCAGCAATGTCTCCCTCTTGTGGCTGGGCAGGAAGCTGCCAGAGACAACTGCACACAATGTAGATGGTATCATGAGCTTTCGTGGGTACAACCCCCTTCTTCAGATGAAGTGGGTTGTACCCACGAAAGCTCATGATACTATCTACATGTTTTGTTAGTCTTTAAGGTGCTGCTAGTCTATTTGTTGTTTAAGTCTTTCCATATTCAATGTGTTACTGTACAGCAGTGTTTCTTAAACTGTTTAAGGTAGTTGGAGGTGTGCCACGGAGAACAACGAGTTCAAAATGGCTGCCCTTAAAGGGGCAGGCGACTTTTTTTTTTGTTTAATAACTTTCCTTCCTTGGTGTGCCTCATAAAAAAAAATGTTTGGTGTTCCTCAATCTTAAAAAGTTTAAGAAACAATGCTGAACAGTGTCCCTTTACATTTACTATTACACTATTCATTCCTCCCAATCACTATTCCGCCCTCACAAGTCATACAAACCCCCTTCATATGGATCCAACCTGCCCAATCCCAGAAAGATTAGTTATAGAGGAACAGTTGCTCAGATCTTCCCAGAACAATGGAGCCTTCAGGAGTTGGTCATGGCTAACTTATTGTCTTATACTCCATCTACTGACACATGCGTGACCTCCACCGACCTTCTCACTCTTGCCTGAGAAAAGCAACCTATGCACGGGGGATCTGTGAGCACAGTGATCCCCGTGACTCAGCTGGGTGTGGGTGTGTGTATTTGCTCTTCCCTCTGCAGATAATGGCCTGGTGGTGAACGTGGAACAGAAGCTGAAGGAAATCGAGGAGGAGTGCAAAAAAAAAGAGAGCAGGCGGGTTGACTTGGAACTGAGCATTGTGGAAGTGAGAGAGAACCTGAAGAAAGCAGAGTCTGGCCCGGTGACACTTGGCACAGCGGTGGACACCACCCACCTAGAGAACGCAAGCCCCAAAGTACGTGCGGTGCTAAAGGTCTGCTGTTTCCCAGCCAAGTGGCAGGCAGCTGCTAATCCAGGCCTGACTCTGGGGAGGGGATGCTCTTTACAGCTCCCCAATCTCAAGAGGCAGCCTCAGAAATAGGGCTCCTGAATCCCAGAGCCCATCCCTGCTGCACAGTGGAAGAGAAGTGATGAAAGGTGCTTTTGGAGGCACTGGGGAGACCCCGAGTTAAGTGCCTGCTCTGTCACAGGCTTTGTGCATGCGAGGTGACCGGGGGCAGGGATGGGAGTGAAAGTGAGGTTACATTCCCCCCACGATTTATATTTACATTTTGTTTTGCAACTTTCTAGCCAGGACATCCAGACCGCCGGGGGGGGGGGGGGGGGAGTAATTCCAGGCCTGCCCAAAGCTTGCAGGGCTGGTATCCCAATGGGATCACCACTGGTCTTTTGGGTTGGGTGTCTGCCCTGGTGTTTGGGTCTTGCATAGGGACCGGGGGGCAGAGGGATTGAACCCTGACCATGGAGTGGCTAATGCACAGAAACCCCCAGCCAGGGAGCCCTTGGACACCACAGCTGGAAGCCACCTAGCCTCCAGGGGCTTGGGGCAGGGCAAGAGCTGCTCCTCTTCCACATGTGTTGACTCAAGAGTCAGCCCTACTGGGTTGTGGTGTCCCCTTCCTGTGCAGCAGCTGGCAGAGCTAAGCCAGTCAGTGACCTTGGAGACGGGGTGAGCTGCACCCCATGGGGTGGGGCAGGAGCAAGAGTGGAGTGCTGCAGCAAGGGACCATTGCTTTTGAGGGGGGCAGGCTGGGGGAGGAAATGTGCCTCGGGGTGGCACTGTCATCAATGACGCCTCACCTCAGAGCATTGGGTAACTCACAGAGGCAGCCCTGGTCCACAAAGGTATTTAAGCGCCCACAGACTAACCCACTGCTTTCAATGAGGGTTAGGTCTGGAAATGCAGCACTGGGCCTTCAGCATCTCTGCCCCTCAGTTCTGGTCTGCAAATGGGCAATAGCAGCTCTGAATCCCCACACCGAACAGCTGCAGTATGAGACGTGCTGAGAGACGGCAGTAACGAAGGCCAATAACTACCTGAGTTTGTTAGAGCCAATCTTTGCAGTTTGTGTTCACCTCTGCTTGTAGCCTTTGTCCATATTGATGATTTAAGCCTAAATAGCAACCAAAATGTACTTGGTTGATACAGTAATTATGGACCCAAAAGACCTATTGGGTCATCAGGTGTTACCCATGGAGAATGAACATGCGAATGGCCATACTTGGTCAGACCAAAGGTGAATCTAACCTGTTACTTTCATTGTAAATACAGGTGAAAACGGCCACCCAGGCAAGTAGCACAGAGAGCTCCCCGGTCAACTCAGCTACAGCTTTAAAAAACAGGCCTTTATCCATCATGGTGACAGGAAAAGGGACAGTTCTACAGAAAGCTAAGGTAAGGCGGGAAGCAAAACTACACGCATTTCCCCCAGTCATTTTTTTTTAGCAGGCTGGCCAGCAGCCCACTCAGTCCTGGCGTGGGCCTGGTCCAGGACGTACCCCCGCTGTATTAGGGACCAGCCAGCGCACTGAGAGACGCTGAGATAGTTATATAACCTCCCTCAGCGGGCACTTCTGTAAACGAGTGGGTGATACGACTTGGCAGCCTCCATTATGCATTTGGAATGCAGAGTGCCATGCAAATACCAGAGGCACGCTAAGGACATGGTAATTCCAGGCTGCAGGACAAAGTGGTGGTGTGGGGGAGTATGGCTCTGGAGGTGATTTTGAAGGGCCTGGGGCTCCAGTTGCTGCTGCAGTAGCAGTGGGTGGGAGCCCCAGCTCCTTTTAAACCATCAGACCCTGGGGAAGCTGCCCCTTCTCCCCCATGCCCCATTGGTGGGCCTAGGTAATACCTTTTATTGGACTAATATCTGGTGGTGCCAGAGACTTGCTTTTGAGACACAGAGCTCTAGTTCAGGTGAGTGTAGCTTGAAAGCTTGTCTCTCATATCAACAGAAGGTGTTGCAGTAAAAGATACCTCACCAACCTTGTGTGTCTCATATCCTGGGACTAACCCTGGGGTTTATTTACAACGTCCTGGTCTTTCAGAAGGGACTTGATTTTTTAGGTGCCCAACTTGACAGGGCCTGGTGTTCTCCTCAGAGCTAGTGCAAGCTCCTTTTGAAGGAGTCTCCTGCTAGGCACTCCTCCTCCCCCACGGGGAAGCTAAGACATGAGGTGAGCTGGCTTCCTGCCCTTCCATAAAACTCCTTTCACGTAGCTTCCCAACACTGACCTCCTTTTCAGTGTCATAGTCTCTGCCTCTGGCCTGTTCCCTACCTGTGGAGATGGTCGTTGTTGTCAATTTTAGGTTACAAACACGGCTGGGGAGAGGGCCATCTCTTCTTAGGTGGCTAAGGTGCTGTGGGCCAGGACTGATGCTACAGAAATATCTTAACCCCTCAGAACTGCCTGGGTCAGCCTGAACCGATAGGTGAAGGAATGATTGTGTTAATGAATTTGTATCCTACACAGGTTAAAACTAGTTAGCTACATCTAGACTGGCATGATTTTCCACAAATGCTTTTAATGGAAAAGTTTTCCATTAAAAGCATTTGCGGAAAAGAGCGTCTAGATTGGCTCGGACGCTTTTCCGCAAAAAAGCCCCAATTGCCATTTTTGCGATTGGGGCTCTTTTGCGCAAAACAAATCTGAGCCGTCTACACTGGCCCTTTTGCGCAAAAGCTTTGTGCAAAAGGACTTTTGCCCGAAGGGGAGCAGCATAGTATTTCTGCAAGAAACACTGATTCCTTACATGAGATCGTCAGTGTTCTTGTGGAAATTCAAGCAGCCAGTGTAGACAGCTGCCAAGTTTTTCCACAAAAGCAGCTGCTTTTGCAGAAAAACTTGCCAGTCTGGACCCAGCCGTTGAGTCCTTTCTTGAGCATGAGGTTTGGTTTTGTTTCTTTTGTTCACTGCGGTTTGGTTCTGTTCTTGGCAGGAATGGGAGAAAAAAGGAACCAGTTAGGAGGATTACAGTTTCAAAGATGGACTACAAAGACTGGACTTGCCCATGTGTGGAACAGAGGATTCAGTCAGCTGCAGTCAAAGGTCCAGGCTAAGCCTCCCTGCCCTCTATTGCCACCTTGTGCCATTTGCTTAGAAGACACGATGGAATGGGAAGTCCGTGACCTTCATCAAAAACCATCCTCCTCACACAGCTGGGAAGAACACAAAGGGCCACCCACCCTCCTAACCCAACTGATGTAAACAAGAATGTTACTGTACATAGGGATGTTGTGTGTAGCTCCACGCTGCAGTTTTATCATTCCATTATTAATGGTTTTCTATTGGTAATAATGCCCTGCCATGCTAAGGGGGCAGTGGTGCTGGTCCTGATAGGCCTGTGCTTTCTGTAGTCGGCTGTCACTCCCATACTCTGCTGTTCAGGAAGGTGAACGTGCAGATGGAGGAGTAAAACCCCATTCTACTGAAAATTGAACCCCGCCCACCCCCACTGGACAAGGAAGCAGCATTCGCTATGCATAGGAAGTCAACCTGGAGGTGTCAGAAGGTAGTAAAGGGGAGCTAAGCGTGCCCCTTATCTAAGTCTTGGAACAGTTGTCAGTCATGGGGGACCATGTAGCCACCTCTTGTCTGAGTCACTTTCCCTACCTTGTGCAGGCCAGAATACAATGACAATTCCTGCTACATTACTGTCTGTACAGGGGCAGGTTTTTATAGCCTGATAGCCTAGTTCAATGGGAGAGGCCCATGGACTTCTGAAACACAGGCAGAGTCCAGTTGTCTGCAGGTGGAATTGAACCTGGGCCTGTTGGAGCTTAGAACGTGAGCCACTAAGCCTAACAAGCCAGCTTGACGCTGTGGAGCAGACTCATTCTCTCTGTCAGTGGTCTCAGTGCCACCAGAGGACAGCAACCACATGTTGGAGGCATATGGGTTACACTTGGATGCCGCCTGGTTGCCAAGAACCTAGTCCTACCCCCAATTCTCCCTAGAAAATGTTGCTCACAGATTTTGCTCTGGTAAAGAGAGACATTTAAAAATGAAATGAACTCACCAAGCCTGGTGGTGTCCCTAGGGACCGCGCCCCTCCCCCATTTTTTACCTCTGGAACTGGCATGTTCCTTCACCATCCCAGCTAGTCTGGATTAGGTTTTCTGGCTCTCAGGGAGCCAACTGCCACTCTGCACTGCTGTCTCTGATATGTGAGTGTAACCACTGAAAAACATCAGTGGTTACATGGTTAGCCAGCCCTAACTCCTAAGGGGTAGAACTAGCGGTATGGGGGTGCTGCAGCACCCTCAGGCTTGAAGTAGTTTCCTTTATATAGAGGGGTTAGAGTTTGGGTCACAGCAGCCCCCCCCCCCCTACAAATTGTTCCCACACCTCTGGCTACACTGGAATGCTGCCCCTCCACTATTCAGTCCTCTGCATGAAATTGAATAGCCCAGACTCAAAGGTGGCCCCTAGATGGTGCAGCACCACCACAGTTTCCCATCCTCCAGCTTATCCAGATTTTTGATTGGCTAAGCAGGCTGCACTCCAGATCAGCTAAAAGCAACCCCCGCCGCTGCATTACTCATTAGCTCCAGAAAGTTACCACGGCTCTTACTCAGCTTCATAGAATCAACACCCACAAGTCACCTTGACACAGAGGCTGTAGCCCACAGGGTGGGAGATGAAATGCAAAGGGAAACAATGAAGGATGACTTGTTTACACCCAGTGCACCTGACATTTTTTAACAAAGCCTCCGCTCTCCGAACCTGTCAAGCAGCCATTCCCAGGGGGCTGGACAATAGCATTGAGCTGCCTTTCCTCCAGTATTTTCCCTGCCCATCTTCAGAAGACAGCATTAGGGCCCTGCCTCTGCAGAGAGCATGAGGGACGTTTCTGAGAAACAAGACCAGGCATCTCCTTTGCACAAGCATTGCCAATTCAGGGCCCTGGCAAACAAGGAGCGCATTCACCACCCACCTCCCAAGCACAGGTCTCTGCTACGTTCATAAAATAACCTGCACAAAGTATGGTGGAAGGTCTAGCCAGAATGGACAAAAATCCAGGTTCTCCCCCACAAAAATGCAGGTGGGGTAGTGGGCCCACCACACTTTCATTTTCTGTCCATCATGCATTTCCTGTAGCCAGAGAACCTCACCATTTCTCCCCTCCCCTTTTGCTATAACACAAGAGCTCCACTTTAGCGTGTGTCAGTCACTGCCTACTGCCCTGCTACCGGACAGCTTGTCCACACTACACCCTTTTCCTGCGAGGGTGCAGGAAACCCTCCACACTTAGTTGTAGAGAGCGATGGGAAAAAACAGCCTCTCTGCTCCAGCCCTGCAGAGCGGGCCTCCTGGTGAATCTAGTCCTAGGAATTACATCTAATACTGACTGACCAGGGGAGGTGGAGCACCAAGCGCTTTCCACAGGTATACCAGCTGGGTGAGCCCTGACCCAGGCTGTTTACCTAAGAGGGAATGCCTCTGTCATTGCCATGGCCTTCTTACATTAGTGCCAGTTTCTTGGGCACAACTGTGACCCAACCTGTGATGCTTTAAAGATTTTTTTAAAATAAAGGTTGAATATGTTAAAGTAGAGAGGCTGGTTTTTCAAATAGACTGTAGGGGCTTTTGTAAAGAGGAAATAGCCATGGCTGAGGAACCTTCCTCAGCTGAGCATTAGTATAACTCAGTTCTTCCGGGAGAGTTAAGCCTTACACAAATCTATCCCTTTTGTCCACTAGGGGGCAGCAGTGGGACATACTGGTTGTGTTGCAAGCGCCTCAGGAAATTAACCAGGAACAGATTCACTTGAGGAGCAAGGGGAAAATAAAATCCCGGTCATCAATATGGCCAACCTTCCCTCTGCTCAGCACTACTGAAAATCTGGCCACTTACTCATAAGAATAGAGAGAGATCATCGGAGTCGAAGTTCAAATTCCCATTTTAGAAAATTGTGGGCTGAAATTAGGGATGTAATAGTGCAGTCAATTAACAAATAAGCAAAAGCTTATTGGTTAATGCTATAGATGACATGCATTCCTCCCTCATCCCTGATAATACGTTTTTTAGCAAGCTGGCCAGCAACCCAGCTCAGTCCCGGCTTGCACCAGGTCTGAGACCTAACTCTGCTGTGGCTCTAGATTTGAAGTGTATTAGGAGCTGGAAGTGCAAGCAGCCCAACTCAGTCCCAGCTCGTGCCAGGTCCAGGAGCTTAGACTTGACCCCTGCCCCAGACAGGGACTGCCACCACCCCATGCAGCTGCCTCTGTATCAAAGGCAGCAGCACAGGGTGACAGGCAGCCGGTCTGCAAGGGTAGCTGGTTTTTAAACTGGCTCCCTTCACAGACTAGCTCCGGCTTGCCATCCCATGCTGCTGTCTCTGATGCAAAGACAGCAGGATCCTCGGGAGTGGGGCCGGAGCACACTGGCTACCAGTCCCACCCCCGGGGACTACAGAATAGTTGAGTAACCAATAAGAATTCATGAGGTTACCTGACTATTCAATTAACCAATATTTAACATCCCTAGCTCAAATATTGATGGACATTGTTTGGGACAAGTTATTCTTGCATATTGTTTAAGGCTTAGTTTAAAACAAGCTACCTACATTGTGTAGGATAAAGTCCGTCTTCAACCAAACCCAAATTCCCTGCAAAATCTGATTAAGGCACGAGTAGGAACTGGCCCAATATTGGTGATTTTCACAGGTTAACAACTCATCTCAAAGTAGGTCTTCGAAATTCTTATGCCAGTTACTGGTCACAACAATACTTCTCTCACTATGCAATGGCCAGACACCTTGTAATAGGAGAGCAATCAAAGAAAATATCAATAAAACCAGCTACTTTTCAGGTCTCCTGAGGAAGCAATAGGGCTGTTAAAGACAGAAGTGCCTAGCACTAAAACTGAAAATACAGAATCGGGAGTTGTAAAAGAGCAAGATTTTACTTGTTTTAAAGTTGGCTCTGGGGAAATAAAGCTAAAGAGTATGAAATGTATGGCATTTACACCCCAATTTATGACATGAGACCAGGCTCTACCACTCAAGTCAACACAGGGATCTTCCTACGGAGATAGCATAATTCCTGGTTTTCATTATTTAGTTCCCACA
The DNA here is from genome assembly GCF_049634645.1 of Pelodiscus sinensis. Taxonomy (NCBI): domain Eukaryota; kingdom Metazoa; phylum Chordata; order Testudines; family Trionychidae; genus Pelodiscus; species Pelodiscus sinensis. The sequence continues at coordinate 63,954,270 of NC_134718.1, forward strand.
CTTCCAATTACTCGTTGTAAAAAATTGGCATTTTCCTCTCTAGAAAAAGCTCTTGTTTTTCTCCCCTGACAGATTTTACTTTACCATCAATTTTACTGAACTTTCTCCCCTCTTGTGTATAGCCAAGCCAAAGGGTTCGTTCAATCTATACCGATTACCTCTGTGCGCAACACAGGGGTACGTGGAATATATTGTAAATACCTCTGTACTGCTAAGAAAGCAGGCCGTGCTTAAAGAAGCCGTGTGCCGCACAAAAGCTAACGGAGGAAGAGCTAACTCTGCAAAAGGCAAGCTGCCAAAAGACAGTGAAAGCACCAGGGAAAGTTTAACTAGTGCACCTGTTAGACAAAATATTTAGCAGAAAATGCCAGAGTATTGTAAATATTACAGAGAAGCAGGGCAGAAGGTGTAAGAGAAGAGTCTAGTCTCTCTAACCTAACAAAGAATGCGGGGACGGCAAGAAGACGGAGAATATTTGCAGAGCAGAATTTGGCTGAAAGCGGAACCAGGTCCCCAGATGTTCTACTCGGTAAAATACAAACTGTGTGTGTGTGGATGTAACTGAGAGACTCATGAAGCCCATTCCTTCCATAACAGAACCCACTGACACTTTCACATAAGCAGCAACACAAAAACCAGCAGCCATGCCAAGAATAAATAAAGGAAAAGGGTTAGAGCCCCTTTCTGCTTCAAATGTCAGTCCTGCAGTCGCGCTTCTATTTCTTCTCACCTCAGGCACTGAAGCTGAAGGATGGACTACACAGAAGTCTGAGCAGAAGCTAAGTGGAAAATCTCCTTGATTTTTTTTTTTTCAGCATAAGGCATAAAATAGCATTGCTGCTGTTTCAGGGCTAGCTTTCATCTCCATGAGTGGTTTAGACCATTGTCCTTTCGCCAGTGATGCTGTGAAATAATCAGCATGTCTTTTTGTACAGCTGTGTGACTAGTAAAACAAGGGGCTGAGTCACTTGGATGAAGGGGATTTTCTTCTCTTTGCCATTAATCTGGTATGGCCACAGCAGAACCGGAGTCTCTGCTTTTGTTCTCTCCCTGGGCGATGGGCTCCATGAGGAAAGCAGTTAAGAACAGCAGCACAGAACTGTTAAATAGCCCCAGGAGAGCAATAGTGTAACTTTAATAGCTGCACAGGCAAACTGATCTCATAAGCCATTGAGCGACACCCTCAGAGGCAGTAGCATGAGGCCAGATTCTGCTCCTTGGAGGTGCATGTGCAACTCCTATAAAAGTTATGGTCCAGCTTCTCCTGCCCTATATAAAGCAGCCACAACTGCTAAGCTGCACGGTGAGGGGTGATCAGCTTAAAGCCACTAAGGGAGCCAGAAATTCTGCCGCTTTAGGTTCCTATCCGCCCTGCTCATCACTGAGGTATTTCAAGGGGGCCAGTTTTACAGAGACAATCCTTAAAGACGTGAAAGGGAGGGTAGAGCTTCCTGGTAAAGCCAAGGGATGAGCATCCACAGCCCTCAAAAAGGGAGCCTGGCAGTGGCCTGGAGGAGCCAGAGAGAAGGAATAAGAGAGAAAAAGATGGAGCAAAATCAGCGAGGACATAAGAGCAAAGAAGGGAGGCTGCCAAGCAAGAGCAGAGGAAGTGGGAGAAAGAGTTTGGCCAAAGGGAGCTGATGGAGGCAGAAGGCATCATTAAAGTCAACACAGCAACCAGGTGTAGTGCTTACAGTGCAACCCACTTGTAACCAGTTATGGAACCCTCACAAAGCTGCATGTGTCGCACAGCTGATGCTGACAATCCCCCAGATTTCCCAGTGACAGTTTTGTATGACTGAGGTAGGCAGGATCGGGCCCCACATGGTGCATTTTCCTGAAAAACAATTCCGTAGACTCAGATGCTTAGCTTAGCCCAGAATCAGTCCTCCCCTCCATGTTTGGGCTGCTCATCTCTAGGTTTTAAACAAGTCATTTTTCAGATATCACCTACCAATAGATTTCTCTAAGTAAATAACTCTGATTTCTGGGACTCAAATAACTAAGCTCATCTCTTAAATATAGCAGCATACATATTAACTGCTGTAACTCCATTTTAGAGTGGTGAGAAGTATTGGAGACATTTACTACAATGGTTCAAGTTAAAGCCCCTTGTAACAAAAAATGCCACTAATAAAAATGCCCATTAAGACAAAGAACACACCTCAAACTAGCACAAAGAAAAGAGTTAAGCAAAGGAACATCACTGTGTTTGGCATAAGGAAATCAAACAAAGGCCTTCCCTAGCTCTCACTTTCATGTGCCTTCCTGCGTTTATCAAATAATTCATTCTAGTGACTGCAGCTGTAGGAATGTTTAACTGGGGCTGGTAAAGAATGTAGGTACATTCCAGCCAGTCTGATGGAGCTGAACTGATTTACAGGCTGAGGACTCAGCTCTTTGTTTGTACAACAATCGCGATAGTATGTAGAGGCTGACATTTTATTTCCCAAAGGGACCTCCATCTGACCTCCTTTATAAAGGGCCATAGAACTTCACTCCCTATTTTTTCCATCTAGCTCATAATTTCTGGTTGAGTTAGGGCGCCTCTTTTAGGAAGTCACCCAGACTTGATTTACAGTTTCAAGTGAGTCCTCCACATCCGCTGGTCTGTGGTTTTGATGGTTATTTACTCTCGCGGTTACAAATTTGCACTTTATCTAGTTTCTTTTACGGATACATTATTTATGTTAACCCCTTTCTGCCTGAACCCCAGAATTACTCCAGCCTGATCTAACAGTCTGCTGCCAATTTCCAAGCTCTTTCAAACAACACATACAAAATACACTAAAATCTTGAGAGTAGACAAGCAAACAGTCAATAATAAATATTTAAAATACACAAAATATTATTGCAAAAAGAAAAAAAATATTGACTGCTGATAAGCCCAGTGGGAGTCGTGTGTGACCTTGGAGAGAGAGAGTTCAGTCTCTGTGCTACATCAGTCATTGAAATACCTGGTGGTTGCTTGCTAGATCTTCTCGCATGGTAGTGGCGGTAAGCAAACATTAGTGAAGGGAGAACTGTGCAGTGACACCTCCCGTCTCAGTGTCCCAGCTGAGCCTGCCTTCTTGAGTGCCGGAAAGCTCTGTTAAGCTGCCGCAAACCACTTGGATTCCATTGCAAGGGAAAGTTGGTGGGAGGGACTGGTGATCTTGAAGACTCGCCCCTTAAAATCCCTGTGACAATAAAAATAAATAAATGTTGAAATAAGATGATTTCCCAATGCAAAATCAGCACTCAATTCTTTGTGCATATCCAGTATGTGTCAAGCCATACTAAGAGATGCCACTGCAAGAGGCACGTGCTGTGGTGGAAGTAGCCTGAATGAGGTCAGATATTGTGAGGTGAAAGTCTGGGTTCTATTCCTGCCTCTGCTAAAACATGTGACCTTGAGCAGAACACTTAATTCAGAAGCCTCATCGCTCCCATTGGCCAAGAATCATGGCCAACAGGAGCAATGGGGGCCACACCTACAAATATTGGACAGCAGGGGTGGATATAGGGCAGGGCAAACGGGGTGGCCGCCCCGGGCCCCGTGCTTAAAAAAGCCCCGCGCATGCGCCGTGGCAAAAGGGGGGGCCCCGCGGAGTTATGGTGCCCGGGGCCCCGCAAAACAGTCATCTGCCCCTGTTGGACAGAGTGGAGCCATCTGTGCCCTACAATTTCCTGCTTGGAGCTGGCCAATGGGAGCTGAGAAATTGTGCTGGGGTGGGACAGTGCACAAAGCCTCCTTTCCCTCCTCCCCAAAGTACAGAGAGCCACAGAGAACAGCCAGCCACTTTGAGCAGTCTGGGGCTGCTGGCAAGAACAGAAGCCTGCTTGAGAGTCCTGCAGGGCTTCTGGCTGGGAGCTGCTTAGGTAAGCACCTCCTGGCCAAAGCCTTTGCCTGGTACCCACCCCCTCCCAGATCGTGCATCCTCTCCTACATCCCTACCCCAGGGTAGAATCCTCTCCTGCACCCATACTCCCTTCTGGACTCTACACCCCAATCCTCTGTCCCAGGTCACAACCCCCTCCTTCACTCAAACTCTTTTCAGACCCCACACTCTCTCCTACACCCCAGGCTCCCTTCTGCACCCAACCTCCCTCCCAAACCCCACACCCTTTCCATAGAAAAGTGGAGCCCTTGACTACTTACCAAAATCTTGGAGTGGCCCCCATCACAACTTATTGCCCACCCTGCTTTTAACCCTCGAAAAACATGTAAGCCTCAACCTGCCCTGAAATTCACTGACTGATTACTGTTCTGCGAGCCTTACTGCTTTCACAGTGCGGCCCTTCCCAGCCTGGGCATTCACACCGGTAGCTTCCATCCTGGAGAACGCACATGCCCTCATTCATGCACGGGTTAGGGTTGCACAGGTTCACCGGACTTTTAGCCTCTGTAACAGACAAAACACAAACAGAATGGCGGGATCTGGCATAGCACAGAATATTAACCGCTCTAACCTACTTCCGGCATGAGCTCTTTGGCACGACAACAAAGTCATTTGGATTTCCAGGAAGATGAGGACAGAAATAAAATAGCTGAATGGCAGGGATCCAAGTCGTACATTGTAAAAGCAAAACACCATTCGTTAAACTTTAGCAAAGGTCAGGGAAGAGGATTTTCTTTAATAGCTGTCCTGATTAAGAGCCTGACATGGCTCCTGTCAGCAGAAGGGTATCAGATCCACTAACAGTTACTGTGTTTTGTGGGGTATGACATGTTTCTTGTCACAAATAACTTACAAACTGAAAGCCCCAATCCAGCACTCAGATCCATTAGCAAGGAGCTCAGAGCTGGTGTGCAAGCCCTACGACAAATCAGACAAGACACAGGACAGCAACTTTTTTTTTTTAAATCAAAGTGACGAGATTATTGGTGGAATACAAGATGGGAAAAATTTCTGAAGCAGCAGGTTTTTAAGGGAGAATTGAAGAAGGAAAGTATGTGTGAGAGAGAACGATATGCTCTCCTAACATTGCAGGCTACAGCGGTCAGCAACACTTCGCACATCTCATGCCATTTTGCTGTGTATACACAAGGCGAAGCAGCAGAAACTTAGAAGAATCTTCTTGTTCTGTAACTGGCATTTCTGCAATAGCGTTTGAAAGCATGTGAATTTCCTCAGCTAAACAATTAAGTGGTGTGGAATGTGGATTTTTGAACTAACTTCCCTTTTGTTCTCCTGGTTGGGGTGCCTGGTAAAGAGTATAAAGTCAGTTCCTCTCTCATAAAAAGTGGCTCATTTGCATGCTATTCTCCATTTTGATTGTGTCTAAATAGTTGTCAGAGACACTTGGGATCCCCTTCATGAACTCTCCAGGGTAATGCAAAACACTGCAATGGACTGGTTAGCACACGTGTACATCTTTGCCCATGTTGGGGTGGAATAAGAACAACTCAATCCCACAGCATATGTCCCCCTTTCCCTTGCTCTGCATTGGTTTTCTCCATTTAGACAGTAAGCTCTGTTGGGCGGAGGTCCTCCGCTAGCTCTGTGTTTGTCCTGGGCCTTGCATTACGGGGCACAATTTTTGGTTGGTGCTTGGGCACCATCACAATAAATATAAATTAGTAACAACTCCAGCGTTAGCAGCCATTGGAGAGTCTCTTTTAGCTTAAGGGAGGAGAGGCTAAGCTTATGAAACAGAAAACTCCAGTATTCAACCTGCGTTTTCATTAGGAAGAGCCAAATGGCCATGGTGAAGTTACCCTACACAAGTCCACAGCCACACAAAATATCTATTATAGCAGATACTATGAGCATTTCTACTGTCCAGCCATCCATTAGCAGAAGATTCACATCAGGATTCCACTACCAGTGTGTATGAACAGTGACCATTATTTAAGTTTTACACTGAACACTTCACTGATCGGCTCCATTTCTCCAAGCTGGGGTCAAGGAGTGCACTGAAAACACTCGTCTTTGATCCAACCTACCTTTCATGGGTTGTGGGGATACAAGTATGTGATTTTCCTGCCTTTTGCAATCACCGTATGACCTCTAGCTCTGTGGTTATGTCTCCAGCTTTAAGCAGAAGTTGAAACAACAGATTTTTGTCTGTTAAACTGTCCTTGTTCCTAGCCTGTGCGCAACAAACAACAGCTACCCACACAGATGCATAACAGCTGCAATTCAGCTTCAGGAAATGCTGTGTTCCTGCTGGGTAACCATTGACACTTCCCCCACCAAGGGCTAGTCAACACACAAGCAAAATGGAATTTAACTCACGTAAAAGTCCTGCCAACTTCTCTGAGCATTGGAGAATGTCACCCTAATGCATATTTCTCATCGGTACATCAACAGCTATTGAAATTGCAGAGAGGTCAGGATTCCCCCTTTTTCTAAGTGCTATGCCCTAGCAGCATAACCCTACACTGATTCATAATCACCCTGCAGCTGTCTTTCTGGAGGTCTGTCTCTAACATTAAGCAGCTGTGGAGAAGGGGCACTTTAAGGCCACCCTGTACTCTGCCACCCTCAATCAAAAGGACTAGTTGGGTGAGGTAATTTTTTTTGGGAGGGGCTACACGGGGTGAGAAGAGATATTGTCTCCCCCACTTTGTCTCTCTAAGAGGGACCAAATGACTACCACTCTGCTACAGACCTACAGTCAAACTTCACTCTTCTGTGGTGTTGAGAATTCCTGAGGAATGCTCAACTTTCCCAGTCTTCTTTCTTTAAAGGGCAATTGAGTGAATAGAAGGAGCGGACGAGGTATTGAAGCTTGCACTGTTACAAGATGCAAAGTGTAGAGATCCCAGATGCTGGGCTGGGAGGAATCTGCAGGTTGTGATAGAAGGTTTCCATGTTGTCTCAATCCACAGGATATAGTTTTAATTGCAGGAATGCCCAGTAGTTTGCTCTCACGTGCAAACAGAAAATTATCCATGCCCTGAGCACCAATTGTTTCGCCACATACCAGCCAGTTCAAGTATTCCTTTTCCTCTTAGGAACGCAAGCCATTCCATTTCTTCAGTGGGGGAAGCACCACTCACTCGTCTTGTTGGGCATTCTTTCATCTAAGAGCTTGAAGTCCCTCAAGGAGACACCTACACTCTGGGTCAAACACTGAGGTCTTTACTTAGGCAAACTCCCCCTGAACTCAATAAGCTGCCCCTGAGGGTCAGGAAAGCAATATACAGGCAGTCCCCGGGTTACGTACAAGATAGGGACTGTAGGTTTGTTCTTAAGTTGAATCTGTATGTAAGTCGGAACTGGCGTCCAGATTCAGCCGCTGCTGAAACTGATCAGTTTCAACAGCGGCTGAATCTGGACGCCAGTTCTGACTTACATACAGATTCAACTTAAGAACCCCAGGCTCCGCGGCTTTGCTCTGCTTTGCTCCCCGTCCCCCTGGTCTGCACACGTCGGATCCACAGTTACGAACGGGGCCCTCCCTCTCCCTGGTCTCCAGCAGACTAGGGAGAGGAAGCAAAGCGGCGGAACACGCGGGCAGCAGACAGCCCAGACGCGTCTGGGCTGTCCGCTGCCCGCGTGTTCTGCCGCTTTGCTTCCTCTCCCTGGTCTGCTGGAGACATAAGTCGGATCTGCGTAACTCGGGGACTGCCTGTACATACTTAGCTCATGCAGAGAAAGAGATCCCTTATTTCACAGCAGGGACCCCAAACATCTAGTGCAATAGGTTTTCCACTCCACCCACCCCTGTATGCTAGTGATTTACCAAACAGCTGATCAGACCTGCTATACCCCCACTTATTTAAGAATTTCTCTCTGCATCATCACATTCCCTTCTCTCCCCCATAGGTAAAGCTGGAGAGGATTTGACAGTCTTTTTTTCCTCTTTCCCTAAAGCATTAATTAGTGTTTGACCTACATCAGTTTAATCCCAGCAATACACTCCTAAAGACTCTGCTTGGTAAACAGAAAGCACTGACCCTTCCAAGAGGAGCTGGCTATTAGGTATTTGTAGCCTATGTATAACTTTCTGACGGGCCAGTTTTAAACACTCTCCCCTATTTTGGATATAGGCAAGTGCTTCTGAAGATGAAACTTCGATTAGCCGGACTCTTTTGATCTAAGAGGCTTTCAGACAATTCCATAACGTTTCTCAATCAATCAATCAATCAATCAATCATCATTTCAGCCTAACCGCCTTCCAAGTGGAGTGTAATCCCATTTCAGCTGGACTTTATCTGCTCATAAAACACGAGCACATCTGCCATCTCTCTTAGCCAAGACAGCACTTCAAAAAGTTTCTTCATTTCTTCCTGCACTGGAAATACCCAGTAGAACCATTTCCCGTCTATTGAAAGGCATGGCCTTTTCAGGGATTACTGGGTTTAGAAATGCTAGTTTTGGCGAGGTGCTTATACGGCTCCCATCCCATGTCCCCTCTAATCTTTTCTAATTATGGAATAATTTTTATGTGGACCGAGGCATGTGCGAATGTGCACCACCAATAGCAACCCAAAGCCTAGCTGTGGGCACTCTGCTAATCAGCTAGGCAGCCTCTGAATTTCTTCTGAGAGGGTGCAGAAGTACACAGCTTACAGGGAACACTGTCCTAACCCAGTAGTAACTGAACACCTCCCGAGTAGTCAAGATTTAGTGGCCTTCACATCCCTTCAGGGAAGAATTACAGACGAGTAACTAAGGCACAGGGAAAACAAGGTCCCTTTGCCAAGATCGCACTAGACATCTGTGGCAGAAGTGGTAACTGAGCTCACTTCTCTCAAGTCCTTGTTGCGTTTCCTGAAGTCGAGACCAAATGCCATCATTTTCCATTGTTTATTAAGAGGAGGATAAATACCTCTGCAGAGGTCAATGCACTGGATTTGCCTATATTGGTTGCACTATAAAACAGCCAAGTGACACGCAGATAAATGGAGCCTCGCCCTGTATTAATATATGCCATAGAAGGGCAGGTTGCTGAGTAGCTCCCAACAGCAGCACTATTCACCTGCTCAGCACCTTGCGGGATTAGGCCTTAAAATCAGTCCAATAGGGCTGTGTGCCTAAGCAGCCCAGGGCACTAAACACACGTGTGTACACCTCAAGTGACTGTGTATGTTCTTAGAAATCAATGACAGTAATCCCCTGTATTCTTCCCACTTAATAAAAGCCCCTCTAGCTCTTTTGATCTACCTGCACTTCCCTGGACATCTCATAAGAAAGTACAAAGAAATAACCTTTTAAAAACACTCCCCTCTTCAGAAAAATGAGAAAAAATATTGAGGAAAGTAACTGTGCATAGAAGGCTCTTCATTTAATGGAATAACCCCTTCTCCAGTGGCCCAGGTTGTGCGCACGCCAGTCCTCACAGCAGCACCGACCAGCCCTAGCAGAACACTTGCAATGTTTACAGTCGCCCGACCTAAATGTTTGGCCTAAAACTGCTATGGATAGCTAGTGGCCAGCGACTATAAGGGCAAGCAAGTCAGCCGTGAGCTGCAAAGGGACAGGAGACAATAAGACGGCCGAGCATCAGATCAGATTCAAAACAGCGTCAGATCTGGATTCAGAGCTCGCCAAAGCCTTCTGGGCTAGAGAAACACACACAATCAGGAGTGAGAACCTTCTCTGCAGCCCGTAAGGAACTCATCAGCAGCTGCTTGGACTACTTGGATACTTCACAATGTGTGTCGTAGGAGACATCCTACTCATTTAAAGCTGGATTTCAACTCTCTTGCGCCTCTAACGTACGGTGCAAAGCTGATTTAACCCAGATACGACTGCAACAGGCAGCCGCAGCTGGCAAACTAGCCAAACCAAACCTAACGGACTGAGCCTCAGTGAGATCCTCACACAGGTCTGCTTGATAAGGCTTCTAACAGCTGGTTTCTGGGTGCAGTTAATGGAACCTGAGAACAGGAAGCCACAAGCCAGCTTACCTTCACACAGTCGTTCAATGATAAGGTCTTTGTAACTGTGCAGATCGTCGTAAGAGGCAACGTGTATCAGGTAGCTGGGAGACCCGGCAATCCTCAGCAGCGTGTCCCTCCGCACGGCCCCGATCCCAATGATAAACACCGACACGCCGCGGCTCCGCAGCTGCTGAGCCGGGACAATCGCATCCTCGGTGCCGCCCCCAGCCGTGATCACCACCACGGCTTTGCTCACCCCAGGTCTCGCCCCCTTGGGCACAGTCATAACATGGTCATGAATATGCAGCAAGGCTCTGCCCATGGAGGCCGACCCACTGAGGAAAGGCACCTGGTTGATGGCTTGAAGGAGAGCCACGCGGGTGATGTGCGCATCCAAGGCAAATGCTGTGCGAGCCCTGGTGCTGTAGACCACCAGGCCTATCTGGGTGACGTCCCGATTGACATTGAACTGCAGAGAGGTGCTGCTGACCAAGTTCCTCAGCTGCAGGAAGTTCGCCCTGCCGACTCCACTGGAGGCATCCAGCGCAAAAACCAGATCCAGAGACTGGGACTGGCAGCCTGAAAGGAGAGCCAACGTTAAGCCTTTCAGAACACAGCTGTTACCAACCGAGCAAAGCCAGAGAGCTACCTCGGGCCTGCTCTTGGCAAACACATTCGTTACTAAGCGGTAATGCACTGCAGCATTCTGTGAATGGGCAGATTGCAATTTACAATTCATTATTATAGGAACTTACAGCCCATTCATACCAAGCAGCTAGAAAAGATAAGCCACAGCTACACAATCAACACAAGCACCGCTGCGTTGGGTTATAATTCTCATTTCTTTTCACTTGTCACACGGCTTTGAGCCAAAGCCCCTGGCCTTTCATCCTGGCAAAAGTCACTGTGACAAGGGGGAACTTTGTAAGGATTTCAGGAGTGGAGCCTTCATTTAAGAGAGAGCGAGGTCACTAAGCTCCACCTTCTGATGAGATACATGCATGTGACCAGGGATGAAGGCCACACTGATTCATTTATTTGTACATTCCTGGTCAGGTGCTTATCAACGTTGCTTGCAGAACAACAATGGAAGAGAGCAGAGTTTGCCGCCTGAAATGGACCAAACACAACAGCGTGGGGAAAAAAGGAAGGAAAACACAACAGCAACATCTGCTTCCTGACTGGGTGCAAGAAACAAAACCTCATCCCCAGAAGACTCACCATCTATCACCCTCTGACCACTACATACCCCAAATATGCTCAACAGCACTGTAGAAGGACTTCAGAAAAACTGAGGAACCATCTCCTGCACCTCACATACTCCAGAAGGGACCACGTCAGACAAGAAATTGTCTCATACTTCCAGACACTGGAAGGAAAGGGTGGGGGAAAGGAAATCTACCCAGAGATCATGTAAGAAATCCAGAACTGCTTTAAAAAAACACCTGATGACAGCCAAGCCATCCAACATAAACAAGCATTGGGAACCAACTACAACAACTCCACAAGCCACAGAATACTTCTCTCATGAGAAATCAAGGCCACAAATTGCCACACACGGACACTATACAACAATCCACCATTATCAATGTATCTACACTCCCCTTAAGTGGAATTAAATTATCTGTACTTTACAAGGAGTTAAATTTCTGTCCCACCATTCTAATACGTGAAGAACCAGAAGAATTATTTTTCCAAACTTGTCCCAAAGAATCTTTTGAAACAATGACGACACCATCCACACCTACCAGGTATCCACTGAAAGTCATAAGGAAAAAAGGATAATTTGACAGGAGACCTCGCAGAGGGGGAAACCACATACTTGATCATTGACATTGATTTCTTCAGGAAAAAAATTGACTGAAATGTTTAAAATTCTATCCACCCCATTCTCTCCACTGCCGAGAGAATGGCTATACAGTCCATGAAACCCAACCACCAGACAGTGACCAAGCCAGTAGACACAGGGGGTTACCATTGTAGTTCTCACTTGCAGTGACTATGTTAATAAGGCCAAATGACAACGCTCCGGGCACCGCCTACTATAAAGAACTCAAAGAAGATCACACAATTCAGTTGGGAATTTAAGGATAGCCTTTCCCCAACCACAAGAGAAACTCTACAACTTCATCTCCCATGAGCTCACCTCAAGGATGTTCCCAAGATACACAAACCAGAGAAGCCAGGCAGACATCTTATTTGGCCCAGACATACTGACTGAAGGAATACCAGACTCTCAGAAACCATCTCAAACCACTCATCGCACAAATCTTCCTCCAGACGACAACCAACTTTCTCCAGAAACTCTGTGGCTTTACCAGCCCACCACCCAATAGAGAAAAGGGAGTGAAAACCTGTCACTGTAGAGCATTCTTTGGTGCACCGACCAGAAGAGTTCACCAGCTTCCACACCACAAAGGCCAGGAGAGTGGAGGAGACCAAAGTTGCAGCACCCCAGACAAAGCTCTAGAAGGGAGGATGCCTTAGGAGCTAATCCCCATTGTAGATTGAGCGTGAACATGTTGCAACATGTCCCTTTCAGCAGCACATAGTAGCTCCCTCCGCCGCCCCCTCCCCCACACACACACACTCCATGACCCTGCTCACCAGCCAGCCAGCCAGCTCTATGGGTTGGTGCAGGAGTCAGGAGCAGACCACAATCCCTCCTGACCATTTTGTGTGTGATTTGTGCCTCTGAACGCACTAAGAAGCGGCAGTCTTTATATTCCCCAGCTGCCAGGGCTAATGTCACAAGCTAACTCTCAAGGTCTAAGCAATGCTCTGTAGATATGTCCTGGATCATGCATCAGTATCAGTGGATTATGTATCATTATGGTGGGGGGAGCTGAAATTCATTCTTTTAACCACCCTATTTCTTAAATAGGGAACATCCTTGAGCAGTGGCCTCATCAGTGCACTATGGTCTTTAGCCTTACCTTGATGACCGTCTACGCTGCAGATTTTCTTCTGCAGTTCAGGGACCTTGTTGAACAGATCCTGGGAGCCGGAATAGACAATCGTTTGCTCTGGATTTCCCGTCACGTCATCCAGCTCCGCTCTTAAGAGCTCGCTGCCTACACCAATTAGGAAGAGCCCTCTGCCCCTGGCATATTTAGCTGCTTCTACCACAGGATCCTGAGCCTCTGAATCCGTGAGCAAGACAACCACACGTGGAAGATGGTCATGAACGTCTGCGAAGGCCGGAGCACTCTTAAAGCCATGCTGTGTAACATACCGAAGGGCTTTGCCAGTTAAGGTTCCCCGTCCACTGAAAAACATGGCATCCACGCTCCTCAGGAGAGCGGGCACTTCCTTATGCTCGCCCGCTTTGACAGAGATCTGGACATCGTGGCTGTACTGGGCCACTCCGACGTTGGCTGGGGAGTCTTCGCTCAACACTGCTTGAATGAACCTTTTCAGGAAGGCCTTGTAGCGCAGGAATCCCTCCACGGTGGTTCCAGAGGAGCTGTCCACCAGGAAAAGAAGATCCACACTGCACTCCAGACCCAGCTTTGGTGCTGGAAGCAAAGGAAGGGAATCAGTGCATGGAATGCAAAAAAGAATAAGCAAGCACATCATGTGGGTCTCCTGAAATCTCAATGATCAGAAGGAAAAGGGAATGCACATCAGAGCTCCTTTGTCAAGAAAACAAAACCACTGGCTGAGCAACATGGTTTTAGACAACAGGAGAATCAGGTCTCAGGATGCCACAAGAGCCTGTAGGAGTAGGGGAATACGTAGCAGGAAGGTTAGGGGGATCTTTTGGTACAATTTGAAACACCTTAAGGGGCTTACAGTTTCAGAGGGTGGGTTCACTGCATTTTCTGAAAATCAGGCCCCTTTAAGGTTTCTCAACATGGGCACTCAGAATTACTGATCCCTCTGGAAATTCCTGGCCCATATGTGCATGGAAGTTCTGCAGGGACCTGAGGGAAAGAAGGGTAGGGGTGAGGAGCCAAGGTACAAGTACTTCAGCTATCCCCCTCCTTCAGCTGACGGATCCACTTTCCATGCCCTGCTTCCAGATCTCCCTACATGCTGAAAGGAGAGAGCCCCTAGGAGCCTGGACACAAAGGGGCTTCTGAGTACAGTGGGACTCAGAGATACCTACTGTGGGGAGGCTGTGAATATTCCCACCCCACCCAGGTTTTTGCATTGGATCAAAATTGCATCGGCCAAGTTTGGTGGATGTGTGTGTGGGGGGGGGGGGGGAGGGGGAGAGCAGCATAGCTAGACCACTTCTATGTAGTGGTCCTGTACTAAACTAGCACTGGTGTGCTGGTCAGCCTGCATGGTCGCAGCATCACTGAAATTTGACCCGGTTGCCCTTCCTGACTGCTAGGGAAGAGGCCTGGCCAAACAGAGTTGTGACCTCGGACACGGGCAATCCGTGCCTGTAAGGCAAAGTGCAGAGACCACCGATAACGGACTTCTGGTGGCAGAGGCGCATGCAGGGTGGGGGTAAAAGAGAGGGGATGCTCGCCAGCTTAGGGGGACGCAGGGGGCCTGCTGGGCAGAGAGGAAGGAAAAGATACGTAGGGATCAGAACAGGGTTCTTATGAGGGGTGGAGCAAGGATTGGAATTTTCCCCTCATGGAAATCTCTCTCAGTTGCCACCACTGATGGGAATCCTTTCTTAAAGCCACAAGGGCTCTGAAGAGCGAGCACATGGGATGATCCCCTCGTGAAAGAGATAAAGCTGAATGTCCATAATGAGCTGTTCAGGGAGCACTAGGCAGCAAGTCCCAGTCCTTCACAGCCCTGTGCCAAACAGACTCAGTCCTTGGAGCAGGCAGAGTTCAAAAAGCAGGGGGTTAATCCCAACCCCAACCAGCAAATTGCATGATCCCTTCTTCCCTGCATTAGAATTCTAGACGAGGGCTGTCACAGGAAGGCAGGCTGCAGAGGGATGGGGGCAGTGTGTGTGCGTGTGTGTATGGGGGGTGTGTGAAAATCAAGGGACATGTGCCCCTCCAATGCCATGGGGGGGAGGGACAAAGGGCCAGATGCTTGGGGGGGGGGAGGAAGGGGGCTAGAGTCCAGGGCCAAGACTACTGGTCCCTGCCCAGGGTCCTGGCTGCCGCCCAGGGCAAGGCTCTGGCCCTGCACGTGCCCCCAGCCTCAGCCCTCCAGCCCTGTCCTGGCCCTACCTCCTGGAGATATGGCATCCACTCTGGACCCCCCACCTCCTTTAAGTACATCCCTGCCCGGGGCTCGGTATGACACAGGGACGAGTTACATGGGGGACAGTCATGTGGCTTATGCCCTCCTCATGTCCCTCCCCAGCCTCCAAGAGCTAACACCACAGCAGCGGATAAGACTTAGACCCACATACCACAGCTGGCATCTCCTCCAAATCCAACAGGACACACGCAGCGGTAGCTTTCTAATCCCTCTGGAACACACGTGCCTCCATTGTGACAGGGCTGGGAATCACAGGGATCTGCAAAGGCACCAGACAAGGAGCAGGAGAGGGCCTAGGTTGGGCCCAGAGAGAAAAATACAGTCACGCTACACAGCCGAGTAGCCGTAAGCATTTGGAGCGTCTGTGCAGTCAGATGGACTCTAGGTCACGTGGAAGGTAATTTTCTCTCGTGTCTCACAAAGGTCTCAAGGAACATTTTCTCTATTCAAGTAATGCACAATTAAGCTAGGCCCTCATGTCTGCATTGATTTGATAGCGTTGCAGAACTCAATTTCTTAAAGGAAACCTATTTACACTGGAACGCTCCCATTCTTGAACCGGGCAGCGCCAACTGTTTGAAAAAGCCCACTTTTGCTAAAAGCTGTTTTGTAAAACCACATTACAATTCAGTGTGAGTGTTGCAATGCTGTCCATTCCTAAGCACAGTTTGCCACCTTGCAACTTCAAGTGCTCGGGAGTGAACTCATGTCCATCAGGGAAATGCTGGAGTAACTCCATTCCAGTAGCTCCACTGATGTAAATCTGAAGTAACTATTAAAATCAAGTTTGGTTCCTCCAAATTCACACCAGTGGTGCAAAGATGAGACTGGCCCATTCTGTTCAGATTCCGTTAGGTCCATATGGTGCATATTCAGCACTTATGCTTCTAGAAACCGGCTTATAACACGGTTTGCTCCAAGGCTACCATGAGAAATGGAGAACACAAGCAGTCCAAAACACTCCGCCGCTCAACATTTCGTCTCCTGGGCTCTATTTATGAAGCGTCTCCCCAGCATAGCATGCAACACGCTACACTGACCGGAGCTATCCATTTCATTTTCAGATCCTACCAGAATGTTCTGCATTGCTTCCATGCCCATACAAACTTTGCTAGACTGAAGAATCTCCATTTCCCCTCCAAATCAGGGCGCTTAAATTATGAGGATGTATTTTCAAAGGCTCCCCATTGCAAGTGGGGAGGTAGCAAGGGGAAGTCCATTCATTGCGCATGCCGATCCCTGCTCCATAGGTTCTGCTTACCAAAAAAAACCTCCCCAGAGTCACAGATGCACTGACTCTGGAAGATAGGCTGCCATCATCAAGTGATTTTAAGGAACCCGGAAAAAAAACCAAGAAGAAACACTCGAATTCCTTCCCCAGGGATCCCCCAAGCTCTTCTACTGCAAGAGAGCTTGGAAAAAAGAAAAGAAAAGAAAAGAAAACAAACTGTCTTTGATAGCTGACCTCTCAGGCTAGACAGGCACATGCACAAACCTGTTGCCTTCTAGAACACAAGAATCAAATCATCATTTTTAAGATGATGATTTTATTAACAAAAACACTAAAGAATATCCTTAATAAAGCATAGTTGGTTGCTAGGTGTTACAGAGCAACTGAGAGAAACAAATTAGAACACAGAGAACATAGTATCTCTGGGTACAGCATAGATAGCAAATGGGAGGGAGCACGTGGATTTTACACAGAGAAGCTTAACCAAACAACCAAACCAAAGAAAAATAGCTTGATCACAACTAAACATACATTCCTCTCTCGACTTATGATCCATACTTCAAGGCCCAGTTTACACCCATGCCCAGTATTCCTTGTAGGCATGGTAATTCTGATTACTGTATCTTGCTCACTCTAGCCCTTAATTTACAACTCACACAAAGAGAAGGGGCAGCAGGATTTAAATGTCAGCACTGTGTCCCCTTGGTTCTTCTGGCCCCCTGCCAACACTCTTAGCGACCTGAGTTTAACCCTTTAGTCACCGAGTGCTGGCCACCACTCTGCCTATCCATCACACTAGCAATCCCCGAACTTGGAGCCTGTTTCTTGCTGGCTCCTGCAGGTGACGAGAACAGTAATTTGGGAACAGTGCAATTCTATCAGCAAACAAAAATGTGAAGAATTTCAGATTAACTAGAGATTAATTTACACCTCCCTCCAGGAGTGAAGGGTTTATTTAACTCAACAGAATGATTTAATTGTTAAGAATATGAGCGAAACAAGAAGTTTCACTCTTTTCTTCAGTGATTAATGAAAGACTGGAAAAAAAGGGCCAGTTCCTCACTAATATCCATTACGAATTATAATCCCTGTTTTTCTGATCCATGCTGGGGAGCTGAATGTGGTTTAAAATAATAACGCGAGTTAAGTTAATCTTTTTCACCTTAGATTGTAAAAAAGATTTCAGAAAGATTGAATCCTACCTGGGCAAGTAGTTCGGTAGCATCTGGCCGGGTGTTTTATCAAGACTTTTTTCCAGCTAAGATAGAAAGATTGATACAAAATATGAAAGTGGACTGACCAAGCATTTAAAGCTTAACAAGACATTTGAAAGACAAATCCTGAAGCTATATTTAGTTAAAGTTTTTGACAAATTGGTCTTCCCTCAGAAAATGCAGTTTAGTCGAAATTGAAACATTTTGTGAGAACAGATCCATTTTTGATGTGATGTGATGTGAAATGTTATGTGAAAAAGTTATAGCAAATTAGTTTGCCTATCGTTTTGGTTCACTTTGTTTAGACTATTTACTATTTATTTGCTGGATTAAAATATTTTATATCTTTTTATAATACGTTTCAATGGTTCTGCCTTGATTTTGTTAAACTTTTCGTGCTGTGGAAAATATCAAGTTTTTATTTCAAAACTGAATAAAAACAAAATTGTGAAATGTTGCAATTTCCCATGGAATGGAAACATTGGTTTCCAACCAGCTCTAACTCTACCGGTTAATGGGACTGTACCAGGAAGCAATTCTTGATCCCTAATCCTTTCACATGAGATCAATGAGTGAATGCTCATTGATCATCTTTTGAAGCCTTGTCTCTCATCTTAAAGGTGACATGAAAGAGAAAAATAGATTAAGTGTGTGTCCTTTTTGCTTGTTTATAACTTGCAAGAGACTAGGAAAGTTTTGTTTTGAAAGATGTATGGATTCCTAATTTTAAAAAAAAATCCTTATGCCAGTCTCATCAAGTCTAGTTTTCCCTAGCTTTTCTGGAGGACTCATTGGGGACTTAGAGAAGTTGAGTGGCATTTCTCAGCCTTTCATGGAAGAGGAAAGGATGCTCAACCTTTAACAGATTTTTCCTTCCAGCAGTTTGTAAGACATTTGAGTTTCTTAAAAAAAATAAAATAAAATACAAAAATTCTGAGATTTTGAACAGCCAGAATAAAAATAGATCCCCATCTCCATGAGTCAAGTTTCACTTCCTTTGTACATATCATAATCCCATTTGTTTCCCAATGTTTTCTAAAGCAGACAAGACCTGAATTTCAAGCATAAAAAGCAACGGGGGGGGGGGGGAGGAGAACCCACCAACAATCCTTCCCACCTTTCCTTTTCAAGACTTCTTTATGTCTTATATATTTTGAAGAGTGAGTGAGTTTGTGCAAAAAAAAAAGTCATAGTTCATGATTATCTACATAAACAATCTTGCCACTTAAATTAGCTGAATGAACTATTTTTTACACTGGAATATGTTGGGTGAAAGATTTAAATAATTATTTTTGTTTTTCATCAAAAAAATCATGACTATTGTGATTAGAGTTCCTAAAATATTTACTAACAAAATTAAAATCGAGTCACCTATTCAACTATCATTTTAGTGCAAAGAAAATGTTTACTATTACAAATCACAAAATAATTCAAATTAGTTATGGAAAGAGTAATGGAAGCTTTAAGAGTTTCTGATTCAAATGTACTATGTATGTTAATTATTCAGTAAAATGAATAACGTTTGAAGTTGAAATCCTACAAATTTAAAACTGTTCTCTTACTTCCCTTTTTCAAGCACATTAATAAAAAATTCTATTACATACATTTAATTTCTTAATCTTTCCTATAAGTGTAATCTACTCAAAATGACTTTGCCCAGTCAACAACAGGCCTCACCTGCTCATCAACTATGTTTTAGTTGTCTATTTGTTAATTGTCTATTTGTTCAAGAACTCCTCCTAAATGGTAAGAGCTAGGACCACCAAATTCAGTATACAGCTTCCAATGATCATAACTTTAAGCAAGTTAAGGGTTTGGTTGTGCCAGGAAAATGGGATGTGCCTGGAATGGAATTGCTTCTCATAAAACGATACAGAAAAGAGAATCACTGGACAGGTGAAAGGGGCTGACTGGGGGCATGTTCCCCACCATCCAGGTCTACCCCAGCCTTAAGCCTTCCACCCCCCAGATGCCCTTTAGGGAGGATGGGGGGCTGAAGCTCCACATACACACCCTAAATTCATAAAGGACATTGTTGATTGTTCCCCTTCATCCCTGTTAGAGAACGAGGGGGAAAGTGCACAAACTTAATTGAGTTAAGGACCAGAGCAATGCCGGGTAAATGTGCTAGTTGCTAGTACATCATAAAAACAATTTTTTTAAAAGGTCACTTTAAAATTACTTCACTTACTGTACAAAAACTGCTGTAATGAACTTTTAAGACGGCATTCAATGTAAAGATCTGACAAATTTTCAACAAGCTTTCAGGTACATTCTCACCTCAGTGTGAGGGGAATCTCCTTGTGCAACTCGCTGACATTGACTCGATAATACACTTCTTTGTTTGCAGCCTATCTGCTCAGCATTTGCTTCAGGAGGAGCGGGAGCGAAGCCTCTCCGTAGGGGAGAGTCTCCCAGTACTCTCGGGACAGATATCCCTTGAGAAAAGGACTTCCCTGAAAATAAAAGCTTGCATGGCTAATACCGGAACTAGCTGGATTCCATACAGCATCTACAGTCTGTCTGGGATTTACCCACTCTCTGTACTGCATAGAACACAAACAAGTGTTGCACAAATAGGAATTGTGTGAAATACATAAATGAGGCTGTTTACACAACAAGCAGGATGGTCAAGTGGCTGGGGAACCTGTCTGGGAATCTGGGTTTTACCCCTGGGCTTTACCACAGATCCTCTGGGTGATCTTGAGTAAGTTACTTTGTCGCTCTGCCTTAGTGTCCCCTCCCACCTTTTGCTTAGATTGCAAGTTCTTTGGGGCACAGATCATCTTTTACTATATCTACACACAGAGCCTGGTCCAACCTCAGCTGTGGCCACTAGGTGCCATTGTAATATAAAGTTACAGCAAATTATAAACCCAGGTCATCCAATCTAACAACAGACGTGTGTGTGTTCTGATTTGGTGTGCTCTATTGACTTAGGAGAGAAAGCTAGCTGACTCACCTGTAAAACGGACAGAGCGACGTATGCACTGCATTTGGTCTCTTTGACCCTTTCCAACACATATAGCTCCCTGCCAGCTCTTTCACCGTCTCCAGCGTCTTGCGTTCGCAAGGGTGAGATTCAATGCTGCAACCTGGCACAAAGAGCACACACAGGAGAGAGAGGGCATGTGTCGGCAAGTGGAGCTGTCTGGGAGAAGAAGCTGAACCAGCTGGGATAGTGCTCACACAGCAAGGCCCGCTTGTCTCATTGCCCAGCAAAGAGAGCTTATGGCATTTTTTCCACAACCTCAGCGATGCCACAAAACAGGTCACATGCTGCTGGGAGGGCAGGCCAGTCCTTTACCGGACTTCTGGCCACAGCTTCTCTGACCTGCTTTGTTCTGGCACAGTTCCTGCAACCACAAGGCCATCCATGTTGTTCTGTTCCACATAGGTTCTTATACCACCCACATCACTGTGCTATCTAAGCACCTTCCAGTGGTGGATTAAGCAATGTGATTTACATGGTCATGTGTGGGGGTCTTTTTGAGGATTTTCATCTCTCCTCTATCTTAAGTGTTTATATGGCCCCGTGCCTGCACATCTGAGAGCCTTGCTGTCTTTAATGTATTTCTCCTCAACACCCCTTTGAGGCAGGCATCATTTCCATTATAGATGGGGGAATTGAGGCATGAAGAGACAAAGTGACTTGACCAATGTCACACAGTAAAACTGTGGCAGAGCAAGGACTCCAACCCAGGTCTCCTAAGATCTAGGTGAGTTCCCTGATCACCAAACCATCCTCTCTCTCTCACACACATTTCCCTGGGCAGACCCGAGGCTATGAGCAGTGCACACAGTGGTGTGTCATCTTTAGACTGAGGCTAACCTGTCACAGCCTCCGTTTCTCTCCACTAGAAGAGAAGCCATCCCAAAGGGGTTGAGGTGCTGGCTTCAGAGAGCAGCTCCGGAAGCAAAAGGCCATGTTGCCAACCCCGCTACGGAAGTGGAAGGGAAGACAGTCAATAGCAAACACGCCCCAGGGGGCGCCAGAGTTACCTGGAGACACAGCGCTGCAGATGGCAGAGCTGGTGAGGGTGCTATACAGGCCATTGGCAGCATCCGCTACATGTTCGGCAAACAGCACGTGCTGCTCAGCGGGGTCACTAGCCAGCATGTGCAGCTCCTCCCACCTGCGCAGGGACAGGACCAGTTAGTTATTCTCACGGCACGGCGGGGCCAGACCAGTCTCGGCAGTCACAGCGTTATTTCCTGGGCGGGCAGTAGCAAGAACACACTCTCAGCAAGTGCCAGGAACCCGGTAAATCGTCTCTTCAAAACCCACTGACATTGCTGCAGACCCAGAGCAGAGCACTTCTCTGACCAGCCCCCCCCCCCCCTCACCCCTTTCACAAACCAGCCCTTCTGTTCCACATCCACAGCCCCCCCATGGGTGCTGGGTCAGTCTGTTTAGCAGGGGTGCTGAGGGCCAGTGAACAAAACTGTAAACCCTGCCCCCTATGATGGAAACCGTCTCATGCCAGAGGCTGCTGCAGCATCCTCAGCACCGGTACCCCTTCCCAAATTGCACCTCCCACTCTGTGATTGTCCCTTGCCAACTTGCAGTGGTGGATCGACCACTGGGCCAATGGAGCTCTGGCCAATTGGGTGGCCCCTAGAAAATTGAGCCTGATCCCCCTGCCTAGGAGATGATCCTGCCGGGGGATAAGGGAAACCCCGGCCCCTGGAAGGAGTACCGGGCAGACAGAAGAAGTCCCTATATGCTGATTCTTCTCCCTGGCAAGGGGACAAGGTGGGGCGGGGCTGGGGCAGAGGGGATTGCGGGTGGAAGGAATGGAGAGTGGTTCCCCCTTGCTCTGGCCCAGGGCCCCACAAACCCCTAATCCTGCTCTGGCCCACCTGGATCCTGAAGGCAATGGCTAGTCTGTTAGCAGTGCACCCTCCCCCCCGCACAAGACAATTTCCTACCTTGGAAACTTGACTCCCACAGCAAACACTGTGGTGCCTCTGTCCTTCAGCTGCTTCGCAGGCATTGCTACACTGCCTTGCGATTTTCCATCGGAGAGGACGATCAGGATTTTAGGGACAGAGGAATTTCTGCCACCCGGGAAGCCTTTCCGGAGAACATATTTCAGCGCGAGCCCCGTGTCTGTGCTCCCACCTCTGAAACAAGCAAGAGAAAATGGAAGGAAAGGGAAGTGGAGGGACAGAGGTTTCTGGCTAAACTTCCTTTTCCTTCCTTCCTGTCCCCTGCAATTCACGTTGAACAAAGAGTGAGGAAGGGAGAGCAGCTCACCTGGATTTCTCACTGGTTTCATTTGTTGCAGTTAGGAAGGTAAAGGAGGAGAAAAGCTAACTATGACTCATGAGAGCAGAGCACAGCTTGTAGATACAGGTCCAAGGTGGAAAAGCATTCTGGGTATTAATATGCAAATAAAGCAGTACCAAGTATCCTAGTCAGGTTTAGAATTCAATCACCTGGCCACTGCTACCGGCACTGGGGAAGGGTTGTGAAGTCTGCAAAAATTATCAACTTCCATTCATTTTTGTCTTGGACACCGACATATTGTAACAATGGCACATTGTTTCATCACGTTATTATTAGTAGTCTGACAGTAGGATAGAGAGACCAGGATCCCTTTGGACTAGGTGCCGTACAAACATATAGCCAGAGAGTTATAGTCTAAAGCAGTGGCAGGCAACCTGTGGCCCATCAAGGTTCTACATGTGGCCTGGGAGACATTCTGTTTACCGTTGCCCATGCACGGGGTAGTCAGATTCTGCTGGTTTCCACCCACATAGATTTTTTCCGCTACCAGTTTTACTGAAGTGCCACGCGTGTAAAGCAAACGCATTTGAAGTGAGGTGTGTGCTGACTGCACCCAGCATTGACTGAGAGCCAGGCACTCCCTCGGTATCCACTTCAAGCGCCGCGACACTTCAATCAGCACCCTCTGCAAATTCTAGGTATGCAAGCACAGTGAGCAAAACTACCCTATCCTGGGAGACCATCTTGGTTATGACAGACTTGTGGCTCACTGCGATGAAGGAGGGCCACGCATGCAGCCCATTCACGAGCCTATTTGCCCATCACCGGTCTAAATCGACAAGGAAAGGAGAGGAGTAGGGAAAGGAAGTACATTTATTCCCATTTTACAGGTAGGGATTTAAGGCAGAGAGAACAAATGTCAGATTTTCAAAGGAGTTCCAAGGAGTGACGATCTCAGCTGTTTGTTTTTTTTTTCCTCCAATCTGGACATGAGCACTTAGAGACAGGCCCTTATTTGGTGTCCATAGAAATGATGGTCTCTTATGAAATTCTGGCCCTAAATTAGGTGCTGAGTATTTGAAAGTGTGACCATGAGCTCTCCTGAAACCTGGGCCGGTTACGTGAGGACAAAGGTCATGCAAACAGATCTGGGAACTTACCTCATGACCCCTAGTGAAATACCCGACACACACAGCTCTGTCCCTTTCTGTGCTTCTTTCCTCCATGTCTAATTCAGAGAACAGTCCATAAACGTAGCTCTTAGAAATGCATTTGCAGTGAAGTGTCAACCAACCGAATATTTTGGCAGTCACAGTATTTTGACACTGCAATGGGAATGCCCCATTGGAAGAATCCTGACAAATTCATGCTCTATTTTGGTCAATTTCACAGTCATAAAATCATAAATTTCATTATTTCAAAAATCATAAATGTCATGATTTCAGCTATTTAAATCTGAAATTTCACACTGTTGTGATTTTAGGGGTCCTGATGCAAAAAGGAGTTGTGGGAAGGGGGGGAGAAATCACAAGATTATCAGGGGGGTGCAGTACAATATCCTTGCTTCTGAGCTCACTTACAGAGTCTCCCAACCAGAAATCTTATTTTTGGCAACCTGGTAGCTGGAACCCACCCCTTACTATTTTGCTTATTCCTATATTTCAGCCTTTTATCCAAAACTAGGTGAAACAGTCATGTGCAAAGTGATTATTTCTGTTAGATCGATCAACATTCTTTTGCCATTGTTAAAACACATTTTCAGTGCCAAGCTAAATTCCAAGTATCTAATGGGGTTTCATCTTCTCTGCTCTCAGTGGCTTTGAAACAACAGCCAAAGAGAAGCTCGTGTGTCTCTGCTACACTTCCCCGAGAACATTACACAAAAGGTTTTCTAGACTGTATAATTAAGTTGTCACTGGAAAAAAAAAATATCCTTACAGATTTTGCTTGCTTGAAGAGGATCCCGAGTCTGTTTGCAAACTATGGGCCATATTCAGAATTAGTTTAGACACTTTGCCTAGTGAATGAGCTGCTACTCTAACCCTTTTCTGCTGAAATTCTACAGTCTGTGAGTAGGGATGTAAAATCCTGTTTGTTTGATTAGGACATTATGTTTAACCGGTTAACTGATTAAAGGGGTGCAGGTGTGGGGAGCTGCTCTAGCCCCACAGGGTTGGACTGGCCCCCACGTGCTGTGGCTGCACTGGAGTGGTCCCCCTTGCCGTGTACAAGGGCTGATCTGGACAGCCAGCTGGAGCAGCCCCTGCCTGTGGCCAGAAGGGAGGGCAGGCCTGACACAGACAGGGGCTACTCCAGCCAGCCTGTCAGAGCAATCCTTGCCAGAGGTGCCCTGCCAGATAACCAGAACTGGTAAGCCTCACCCGTTAAAGTTAACCAGCCTACTGGTTAACCATTCACATCTTTACCTCTAGGAGATCCTCTTAAATTTGTCCCATCATGGGCTTAATCTAACATGCTCTACCAGACAAACAAATGAAATTAGGACTTTTTTTTTTTTTAAAGAGATGATTTGGGCTCCAATTTTCTTTTACAGATTAAGGCTCATTCGACACTTGGAAGTAACGTGGGCGTAACTGTGTCAGTCAGGGGTGTATTGGAGCTGGGCTTCTATTGATGTAGCTAATGCTCGGGGAAGTGGTGTCCTTTTGTTGGGGTACACTGTGTCTACACTAGGGAGCTATGCCAGCATACAGTACTTCCTCATTTCTCTTCAAGTTTCATGGGGACCTACAAAGATTCAAGGTATTGCTCTTAAAGGAGTTAATCATCTGGACTTCGAAGTGATCCCGTACCGCACCAAAAGGCCATTTTAGTGTCAGACCACTGCCCTGACACATGGGAGCCCCACATTCAATTTTCTTTCTAACTGGCCAACCCAACAGGGAATGAAAGTGTGTTTCTCTCTCCATAGTAACCCCAACAATTGATTAGCAGGCACTGATGATGAGCTATGAAGGGAATCTACTGCCTAGTCTGCAGAGACAAGCACAGAACACCAGGCCTTGCCAGAAAACGTGCATACCCTAAAAAAGAAGAGGGCCGGCTAAGAGAACTTACCTGAACACAATCTTCTTGATTTTCTCCTTTACTTCCTGCTTGTTTAAATACAAATCCAAGGGGAATTCCAGCTGGGGAGTTGAGCTAAACTGTATCACTCCCACTCGGACCTGAAAGAAGAGGTTGAATAGCAGGAGGAGCCGGGAGGCTTGTATAATGTTGATCATGTGACAGATTTAGGTACACTGAATTGTTTCAAGATGAATCACGTGCTTCTCGGTGCCCTTCTTGGCTGCGACCCTCTAACAAATCCCCTTCGCTCACATTCCAAAGGGGAGGCGGCGGAGCTGGGCGGTAGAAGCTCATTCTGAATGTTCCTTGGCAGATAGTACAGAGGGCACCAGCTGCTGAGTAGTGAGGGGAACATGGGGAGCTGACACCCCTTGCCCTTAGCCTGCCGCCATTTGCCCCTGCCCTGGTGCCTGTGCCCTGTCTCCACCCCACCCCACCAGCTGGTGCATATGCTTCTGCCCCTCCACCAGGTGAAATGTCTCTACCAGGCCCTACTGTGGCAAGTCCCAAAAAGGGCAGTGAGGAGAGGGAGTTTAAAAAACTCCCTAAAAGCTGGAGCTGTAAGGTTTTCCATGGGTCTATGGCAATGCAGAGTCAAAACTGCCCCATATTCAGTTTTCATGGAAAGTCTTCTAAGTTGTCTAACCCCACAGTTGGTCCTTGACTTAAGCCAAGATCCAAGATAAGGAAGGAAAATGTTCAGGAGCTGAGCTGGATCCAATCCCTTCTCATTTATTTTAATTCATTTTATCCGGATTGGATCTAAATGCCAGGCACTTGGACTCTAATCAGAATATCTTAGCCAGCCGGTCATATGCAATCTCTGCGGGGCATCAGCTCTTATAGCAGGCCTATTGTGACAACTCTCCAGTAGCATGAGCCCTAGGGAAGCTAGATTGTGCTGGTGTGATGGTAAAACCAGAAGTGTCTGAAGCAAAAAACTAGAAGATGGAGGTGGGGTATTAACATAAAAACAGGGCAATATTTGTTGTACATGGAGAAATTGCTCTTAATCACATAGAGACAGGAAATCCAATGGAAGCTCCTCACTTGTTCTTTGCTGGATAGGACATCTGGCCCCTGGGGTTATGGTCAGCCAGGAAGGGCACAGATCCCAGAACCAATCAGCAACCACCACTCACCAGCGGGAAACCAGAAACACTTATTGCAGGCAGGTGTCTATAGGCTACCTTACCACATTGTTGATGGCCTGCAGTGAAATCCTTCTCTTCTACCCATTCACGTCAATTTTCAAATACAGAATACTTTTAAAAAGAGAGAGAGAACAAACAGGACTTCTGCGGGCTTCATAACCACTTATATCTATGAGTTAACTTCCTGGGATCAGTTCTGCAGCCAGGATTTCCAAAAGTGATTTCTGGGTGCCTGCCCTGAGATGAATTCAAGGGGCCCAGTTTTGAGAAAGATTTGTACACCCGTCCTCAGAAAAATCAGGCTATTTTATTTAGTCATGCAAAAACAAACAAAAAAAACCAAAACAAAAACCCACAACCCTCACTAATCACCTGGCTCGTAGCCTTTAATCTGCGAGCTCTTGTCCCATTGTTGTTAAAATGCCAAATGGAACTTGAAACATTTGCAACATATACATGCAATCCAGCCTCGGCAGTTCATCCAACCTCCCCACAGCCTACTCTGCAAATCCTTTAGCTCCCTCCCTCCGCACAGCTCTAGTGTTTTTCATTTCACTCTGCACCAGTGACGGGCAACCAGGACTAGTGAGTGGGCTGCTTGAGTGGCCCTCCAGACTGAAATCCGTCACGTGCACTATCCATGACCCCACGAGTAAATACATTTAAGACATGGAATGCTGACTACTTCAAAACATGCAGAAGTGCTTTAATCCTTCATAGATTAATAGAACGGTCATCAACTTCAAGAGATAACGAAAAAGACACATTTACACTTACTTTACAACATCAGGCTCCAGCCCGGCCTCTTTCCTGCCCCCTCTCCCTAGTGCGTCCCCTCTCTGCTCCTCCCACACATTCCCAGCACTTCCAGAGCGCTGATTTGCAGTATTCATTCATGGGAGAAGCAGGGACAGGATGCAAATCAGCTGATTCATGGTGCTCCAGAAGTGCTGGGAGGGAGAGGGAGGAGTAGGTGAGTGTGGGGCTCCAGTGCCCCAGTGCATGAAAGATGAGGGCTCAAGAGGCAAACAGGGGGGCAGAGAAGGAGTGCGCGGACCACACATAGAACTCTGATGGGCCACAAGCTGCCCACCACTGCTCTACACTGACTGTCGTTGGATGTTTCAGGTAGAGCCCTGCTGTCTGTAACTAAAACGAGACGTTTGCTGCCACACTCACCCTCTCTGGACTGATGTCCAAGGCATCGCAGAGTTTGCCTGCCAAGTGCTTAGACCTCTCAAAGCTTCCTTTGCCAATGCTGTGTGACCCATCTAACAGAAGCAGGATATCTACTGGAGCAGAGCACTGCATCACTAGAGGGGAACAAGATAACATGCTGTCAGGGTTACTAGGATAATACAAGCAGTCCCCGGCTTACGAACGGGTTACGTTCTGAACACCTGGTCGTAACTCGATTTGGTCGTAAGTCGGAAATACACTTAAGCACTCTGCCAGTGCTGTTCAAAAAACTTGGCGAACATGGTTCTCAACTCGAAAATATCATAATGGAGTTAATGGAAGGTTGGTCATAAGCACAGATGGTCGTAAGTCAGTGTGTTCGTAAGTCGGGGAGTGGCTGTACTAAACTGCTCACGATAGTTAAGACCAGAGCAGACTGTGAAGAGCTTCAAAAAGATCTCACCGAACTAAGTGATTGGGCAACAAAATGGCAAATGAAATTTAATGTTGATAAATGTAAAGTCATGAATAGTGGAAAAAATAATCCCAACTATACATACAATATGATGGAGGCTAATTTAACTGTAACTAATCAAGAGAGGTATCTTGGAGTCATTGTGGATAGTTCTCTGAAAACAGCCACTCAGTGTGCAGCGCAGTCAAAAAAGCAAATAGAATATTAGGAATCATTTAAAAAAGGGATAGAGAATAAGACAGAAAATATCTTACTGCCTCTATATAAAACCATGTTACCCCCACATCTTGAATTCTGTGTATAGATGTGGTCGTCTCATCTCAAAAGAGATATATGGGTATTGGAAAAAGTTCAGGAAAAGGCAACAAAAATGATTAGGGGGTTTGGAATGAGTCGCATATGAAAAGAGATTTAAAAGACTGGGAATTTTCATCTTGAATAGAGACTAAGGAGGGATATGATAGAGGTCTATAAAATCTTGACTGGTGTGGAAAAAGTAAATAAGGAAAAGTTATTTACTTGTTCCCATAACATAAGTACTAGGGGTCACCAAATGAAATTAATACAATTTGCCAGATGATGTGGTGAAGATTAGGACTTTAACAGGGTTCAAAAAAGAGCTAGATAAATTCACAGAGGTTAGGTCCATGAATGGCTATTAGCCAGGATGGATAGGAATGGTGTCCCTAGCCTCTGTTTGTCTGCAAATGGATGGCAGGAAAGGGATCACGTGATGATTATCTGTTGTGTTTACTCCCTTTGGGGTACCTGGCATTGGCCACTGTCGGCAGACAGGATACCAGGCTAGACGGACCTTCAATCTGACCCAGCATGGCCGTTCTTATGTTCAGGGTACATATTTACATACAGGTGACAACAGAATTCACTGAGACAGGTTTACAGAAAAAAAAAAAGCCAACTGACTTTATCGGTCTCTCTCATCCTGGCATATAGGATTTCCACAGTACTGCACAAGCCCCCTCCCTTGGAGTTCCCAAAGTCCAATAACCTTTTGGTTGGGTTCCTGGCACTGCAAAACCATAATCAGTTCATCCTGAGGACTTGGGGTTTCCCCATATTCTCACCTTAAATTTTAGCCACCTAAACAGTCTTTACCATATTAAAGCTCTTAATTAGTAGATTCAGGTTACCCTGTTTAACACAGACAGTGCATCTAGACATCCACTAAGATGCTCCACAAGAAGATGCAGAAAAGGCTAGGCAACAGTGACTGATGAAAGTTTGTATGTGGAAGACCTGACGTGTAGCAGCTGTAGAGAGGAAGAATGGTCCAGTGGTTAGTGTGCTTGCCCAGGACTAAGGAGATAAGGTTCAAAATCGTTGCTCTACAACTGACTCCCTGGGCAATTGGTGATGGGGACCATGAGTCAGATGTGCCAAAGCTGAACATCTAGAGCTAGGTGCTTAGAGAAGGGCAAAAAAAAAAAAAATTAGAGCAGCTTGAAAAAGTAAAAAATAAATCACATAAAAAATGTTCGCAGTTGTTTCACAACAGCTGAAAACAAGCCATTTTCTCTCCCTCTTTTCTTTCACGTTCACATCCTTGAAGATTTTATCAGAACAGTTGTTTGCATTTTGATAATGTGTGCAAGATACATTTCAAGGAAAAATGTTGCAAGAGAGATAGCAAAAATGAAGACATATCAAAGAAGTCAACAATTTTTCAAGTAAGTTCGTTTTCAAGAACAAAACATATTTATTTGAAAAATGTTAATGACCTCAAACTTTTGTTGTGGGTGAGGACGTCCCTCAACTATGCTGAGAAAAAGCAGATTTTGGGCAAGTGGCTAAAAAGACATCTTTCTTTGAATCCCCCTGAAGGAGTTAAAACACCCATGAGGTATGTTAGACCTGTGTTTCTCAACTTT
Source organism: Pelodiscus sinensis (assembly GCF_049634645.1). NCBI lineage: Eukaryota > Metazoa > Chordata > Testudines > Trionychidae > Pelodiscus > Pelodiscus sinensis. The sequence continues at coordinate 63,984,736 of NC_134718.1, forward strand.
TTTTTTTTTAAATAAAAAAAAAAAGTACCCCCAGTATCTCCAGTTTTCAGACATTTTTTTTCTACAGTTGCAACACATTTGTTTAAACAATTTAATTGTAACCAGGTGGGCGATAAAATGTTTGGGTGTAAAAAGTACAAAAATAATAAAACCTGTAAAACTTAAAACAAAAATTCAGTTCTCTCCAAATTTCAGTTGTGTTGATGTACCCTTAAGGGTACTCATACCACTGGTTGAGAAACACTGTCTTAGAGTAACCCTTACTAAGCATGGGGTCAGCTTTAAGCCTTTGACCAGGCCCACGGACTTCAAATGGGACCGATCATGTGCTTAAAATTAAGCACATGCCAAAGTGCTTTCCTAAACTGAAGTGTTCAGCATTTTGCAGCCCTACATGAGATATGTCAAACAAAAAACAAGTGACAGAACCCCCCTGAAACAAACACACCCTGTCACGTTATTGGATTCTAAAGATCACTGTTGCACCTATGGGGGGCTGTTTGCCCAAAGTCTGTACAAAGGGGGCCATGTGAGGTGTCAAATAAAAGCTTGTGTTTTACTGATTCTGTATATGCTATTCATGTACTTGTATGATATCTGTATGTGGAGTTATAAATATGTAATCTGTGCTTATGCTGGAAAATTCTCTGAGACAGAGCAATGGGCAAAGAATGTTCAGCCAGTGACTAGGCTAATTAGCAAAGTTCCAGGGACAATGGATCTCTAGGTGCCAATACACACCTGAGGAACGCGTCTGGAAATCTAGAACCTGCAGACCAGCCAGAATAGTGACTGCTGACACCCCAGCTCTCCCTGTACCCCAATCAGCCCCGGGCTTGCACACAGATGAGGGGTTTTAGAACCCAATCTCACCTCCCCCAAACGGGTTCTTCCGGTCCCAGAAACCAGCCACAGGTCCCAATCAATTTACACTCTGGATCTTACCCACAAGATGACATTGGGCTAATCCTTTAGAATCTACAACCTAAAGGTTTATTACTAAAAGAAAGAAAAGCATGAGAGTAAGGTTGTCAAGGAGAATACATCACATGCATCGAATCACCCAGTTCTTGATACAGGCTCTTCGCTCAGAGAATTTTCCAGCATATGCACAGATTCCATATTTATAACTCCACATACAGATATCATACAAGCACATGAATAGCATATACAGAATCAGTAAAACACAAGCTTGTATTTAACACCTCACATGGCCCCCTTTGTACAGGCTTTGGGGCAAACACCCCCCCTCCCCCATGGATGCAACAGTGATCTTTAGAATCCAATAAACATGACACACCCTTCCCCCCCAGTCAGAACTTGCAACCTATCTAATGACCAACTGTGTCAGACACGTTTTGTCCAAGAAGAAAGCAGAAAAGCCTTTTTTCAAACACATTATTTTAAAACCACAAACTAGCTGATCTGCTGGGAGGCTTTGAGAGACAGGTTTCAGCAAGGCCAGTGTATTATCCTAGCCTCAAGCTGCACTGACACGGTGTCCTGGTATCACCTAGGCATGTGTGAACATGTTTGCTCCCTAATTAGTCGTTGCTGCATCAAGGTGGAAGCCGATGGTTTTCACGGACAAAGATTGCACTGAGACTCCTGTTTCAGTCTCTGCAGACACTCAATCCAAAATGCTTCCCTGGAATTTGGGAAAGAGCTGGATCACAGGAAAGAGGAGCCGCCCCCTGCCCGATGTTGGCAGAGCGGCCACAAATTATTACACTTTTTCAGCAGCTTGTCACAAGCATGGCATTCAGCTCACAAAGCAGAGCCTCACACTATTGCAGAGGGGTCGCTGGTTTGGAAGGAACCTCAGAAATCTCACTCCTCAAAGCCGGAATTATCTTAAGGAATGATGGCTGTGTAGTGGCTGCAGAGAAATGGATGGAAAACCAGTAGGCACCTCCCAGCAGCTCCCGATGCCACAGGATGCGGGTTCCTGGCAGTGGCTAGGGATTTAACTGGTTAACTGGTAAATTGGCCCTGGGGCTCAGGGCCAAAACTAAAGCTTGAGGGTTTCCATACTGGGTGGCGGGGCTCAGGTTACAGGCCTCCTGCCTTGGGCTTCAGCTTTGGTCCCCTTGCTCCAGGGGTGGTGGGGCTCTGGCTTTGACCCCCCTACACACACTCGCCATCCAGGTAGTGGAGCCCCAGGGGACTCAGGCTTCAGTCTCCCTTCCTGGGTCATGTAGCAATTTTTGAGAAAAGGTGCAATGAAGTTTAGGAACCGCTGTACAGTACTAGGGATGGAAGTGACTAGCTGACTATCCGATAAGCATTTGCTTATCGGATACTCAACTCAACTAGACCCCCCCCCCCCCCCGGCCCACTTTGCTTTCTCTATCAGAAAGAGGCAGCAACGGGGAGAGCGCAGGAGCCGATGCTGGGGGGAACCAGTAAAGCTAGTTCCCCGCAGCACCGTCTCTGCGGGGGGCAGGGGAGGCAGAGGCACAGCGGGGAAACAGCACAAGCAGGAACTGAAGCAGTCCCTGTTCCTGCTGGTTCCCACTGCAGGCGCTTCTGCTTTTGAAATGTACACGAGCCCTGTGGGGCTCCCCGTGTTCTCTGCGGCACCATGCCCCCCTTGCTGCCTCTATGAGAGGCACCAGGGGGAGAGGACCAGGAGCTGGAGCTGGGGGGAGCTTGCTTAAAAGCCGGTTTCCCCCAGCAGTCTCCGGGGTGCCACCTCCTGCTTCCTTTCAGAGGTGGGGGGGGAGAGGGGAATTGGGGACCCTACTGCAAAGCAGCCCCAGTCTGCAGGAGTCACAGTGGGGAACTGAGCCCCCCCATAGACAGGGGCTGTTGCCACCAAGCAACTCCTGTTTGCAGGGGCCAGTCCTGGCTGCCATGAACAGGGGCTGGCGCCGGAGAAGTCTCTGTTTGTGGCCGGCACTGGCCACCGCAAACAGGGGCTGCTCTGGCAGCCTGGGCTGTCTGCCATGAACAGGGGGTGCTGGACTCAGCAGTCCTGCCTCGTGCTGATCGCTGCGCCTCTGCATTTTAAATGTATTAAGAGCCCAGCGGCTCTTGCTACATTTAAAATGCAGAGCCGCAGCCCAAGTGGCTCTGGAGCCAGCTCGAGCCAGGACTGTTTATAGACTAATCGTATAGTCGATGCAAATTGTATTGACTATACGATAAGCCACATAATCACATGTTCACATCCGTACACTGTGCTAGACGATGCTCCACTGCCAGGTAACACCGGGAGAAATTAAGAGGAAAAAAAACGTGTCTGAGGAAAAAAAAAGTCAGTGAAACGCTCAGAGCATTTGTTAAGGACCCCGGCAGCATTTTGTAAGACCAGCTCTGAAGGAAACTGCGATGCACTGTCAGAAAGCAGGAAGCAGAAAACACAGGAGGTGGTGTAAAGAAAAGAGTGTTCCATCTATAGCTAAGGGTTTTTTTAAATGGTCCAGCTACAAACAAGTATTTGTGGCCAGTGCCCCTCTCCTCCCAGCAATCACTTCTCCTCCCACACACATTTTATCATCACAATGTTTTCATTCCTAGCAATGAGAAAATCTAATTAGAAATGCACTTTCTAATGCCAGATTAGAAGGGATTGAAAGTTTTCAAGCATTCCGTTCTGGGTCACCGGGCTTTGTTGTATCGTAACCTCCTTCTTTCAGGAGTCCTGTGCTTTCCAAATCCATTCCACTCCTCAGTCAGCTGGAATACCAAATTAAGCCAACGTTTCCACAACACAGTGAAGCTATAGCAAGCAAATAGGGCCTTGTTGCTACAGGTTGAACCTCTCCAGTCCGGAATCCTCGGGGCCTGACCAGCTCGAAACCAGAGAATTTGCTAGACAACAGGAGATCAATATTGTCTAGCGGCATTACCAACACTTCCACTGCTTGTTGGGCTCTTAGAAGACATTTAGGGGTAAATTAAAGCTAAATTACAGCACAGAACACAGAGCCACGACCGGTAGCTATAAACAAACTTTATGGGACTGAAGGAAACTTGGCCACACCCATGATAAGTGGAGATCTGGCTAACTAACATCATTTTGGACCACTGATGTTGCCAGACCAGGGAATGCCGGACTAGAGAGGTTCAACTTGCAGTGCTGTTTGCACTGCAGCAACTCTGCCTCTATGTTTGAAATCAAAGCAGCGAGACCCACCAGAGAGGTACGCAACTATGAACTTCGTTGGCTGAAGGAGCATTCACACAGCACAGATTAAACATGGCCTGAAGTCTGCATCACATCTTTGATGATTCTTCTGTCTTGTTGGACAAAGGCATGGGAAGAGATCTTCCCAGGACGCTACAGTACTGAGCCTTGCAGAACACTGCTAAGAACTTCAGCAGCCACATTAATGCCACTGGCTGCTCCATAACCTAAACAACAGATATGGACAGGAGATCTATGAGGTAACATCTTGGAACACCATTCACTGTGGGATCAAATATACATTAACCAACCAATCCGATTGTTTTTAAACTATTTTAAAACACATCAGCAAGCCATTCATACATGCTAATGCCACAGACACCAACTAAGATGTAATTCAAGCGGGTGTTTCTACATCCATTAGAGACTTAAAATGAATGTAATTACCAAATTACCAAAGAACGAGAAGGAAGCATCAGTTCTATCATTTTAAAGTGTATAATACAGTAAGGATGAATTAAGTGTTACAGACAAGTCGAAAACCTAGCCCGGGAGCTTACACAAGTTAGACAATGGACTTGGGAAATGAAGATCACAGTAAAAGATCATGCAGTATATTTTTGTTACATACACTTCTGATTATCGAGGTGTTTAATATGATCCTCATCACCACAGCCTGACAAATAACACCCTCAAGACACCTCACTCTGTAGGAAAGTATTTCTACACACAGGGAACTGAGGGGGAAAGAGATGAAGTGATTTACCAGAGATCACCCAGGAATTTTGGGGAAGAAATGACTTCAGGCCTTTGAGTCTCTGTACAGAACCTCAAACCACAAGACCGTCTTGGGGCAGAATATCATGTGTTTAACAGAGGAACCAACTAACTTAAGTGGGGATTAAAGGGTTAATATGCTGAAATATACTGAGATCTGAGGGAATACTTTTAGGCAAGAAGGCTGCCGTGGTGGAACAGAAGCCAACTAAAACAAACGAATCTTGAGGTAGAATCTGAAGGAATAGATTGAGAATGCGTGGAACATAGACTAGGGGAGGGGAGGTTTCCTGGCATGGGCCACTGATGTAAGGATCCATTAGTGGGAGGGGAGTTAGCAGGGTGAGAGGTGATGTAGGAAGCAGCAGCAGAGCTAGGCAAAGCTTGGAAGATGAGGACAAGAATTCTGGACTTGCTATTCTTACGAATCGCAATTTCTAGTTTATAAAAACAAACTTACATTGGCCAGCAGCTGATATCTTGACAATTGTCTCCTGGTTGGCATGAAGTTCTTGTAGACCCCATGTGAGCAGCACTGTGGAATTAATATATATTAACCCATCAATCGGACTGTTTCTAAACTATTTAAAAACATGCCTACAGGGCATTCATTCATGCGAATGCCACAGACACGGACTAAGATGTAATTAAAGTGGGTAGGTAGGAGCAGCAGTAAAGAATTTGCAGAAACAATGTTTGCTGGAGTTCTCATTTACTCTGTTAAATGTGCCAAGCTGACAACTCAAAATATTTTCTAAATGCTCGGGTTGCCAACTCAGACTAGTACCTGAAATTAACACAGTGGTTTGATCTCTGTATCCTCAACAGGAACACTGAAGATACCGAGACCATGAGAACTCCATTCTGCGGAAGGAGCATAACTAGATCCAGGTGGTTGCTCCAGATCTAACTCACTAATCAAACAGGGTTTTGGGGTGGGTTTTTTTTAGCATTAGCAGATATGATTATGAAGAAAAAGACACAGCTGAAATGCGTTATTCCAATATGCCAGCATACAGTGCCACTTTGCTGACTGCTACCACACCTCACATTTGGTGAATTTCTAGGCTTTGATTTATAGATTCATATATTCAAAGGCCAGAAGGGACCATTATGATCATTGCATCTGAACTCCTGACGCATAGGTCATAGAACTTCCCCCAAAACAATTCCTAGAGCAGATCTTTCACAAAAACATCCAGTCTTGATTTAAAAATGGACAGTGATGAAGAATTCACCATGATCTTTGGTATATTGTTCCAAAGGTTAACTATTTGCACTGTTAAATATGCATACATTATTTCCAAACTTAAATTCCCAGCCTTTGGATCACGCTGTACCTTTCTGCTAGACTGAAGAGCCCGTTATTAAATATTTGTTCTCCCTGGAGGTACTTGTAGTCAAGTCACCCCTTAACCTTCTCTTTGTTAAGCTAAATAGATTAAATTCTTTAAGTCTACCACTGGAAAAGTCATGTTTTCCAGTCTTTAATAATTCTCATGGCTCTTCCCTCAACATTCAGCAATTTGTCAATATCTTTGTTGAACTGCAGACAGCAGAACTGGAAAGAATATTTCAGCAGAGATTAAACCAGTATTACCAAATACAGAGATAAAATAACCCAACTTCTCCTGCTCAAGATTCCCTTCTTTATGCATTCCAGGATCACATTCTCTCTTTTGGCCGCAGCAGCATACTAGGAACTCATGTTCAGCTGATTACCCGCCACAACCTTCAAAAGCTACCAGAGTCGCTACTTCCCAAAACAGACCCTCTGTACTGTAAGTGTGGCCTACACTCTTTGCTCCTAGATTTATATATTTACTACTCCCCCAATTTTTGGGTCACCTGTAAACATTATCATTCGTGATTCACAAGAAGTGATCCCAGGACCCAAATGGAAATGTATCCCCCTCGCTGACAATTTTCCATTTATGATTACATTGAAATCTATTGGACAGTTTTTAACCCACTTAATGTGTGTCATGTTCATTTTATTCCAGTTCTTGTCATCAAAGTGTCATACGGTACCAAGTCAGATTTCTGTAAGGCATTTAAGTACCTTATGTTGACACTATTACCTTTAATCGCCCACCTGGTAATTTTGTTAAAAGGATATCAAGTTAGTTGAATAGGATCAGTTGTCCATAAACCCATATTTATTTGCATTAACTAAATATACTCTTCTGTGTTCTTTATTAATGAAGCCCTATATCATTTGCTCGATTATCTTTGCCATACATGTCAAGCTAATGGACCTATATCTACCTGGATCAGTCCTCTTTCCATTTTTAAAATATGGCACAACATTAGTTGTCTTCCATTCTTCTGGAACTTCATCAGTGCACCAAGAGTTATTGAAAGCCAGCACTAATGGCCCAGAGAGCTCCTCAGCCAACTCTTGTAGAACTCTTGGATGCAATATATCTGGACCTGCTGATTTTAAAATGTCTAACTTTAATAGCTTCTCTTTAACCAGTTACCATCCCTAGTAGGAATGCTGAGAGTGTAACTCATTCCTGCCAGCCTGCCTCTTTAGTACTGCTAGAGACTGAGCTTAGCCAGGCCAGAAGGAGTGAGTGAGAAGGGAAAAGGGGGCAGTTGCCCTAAGGCCCAGCAATTCAAAGGGGCCTGGTGCGCCTAGCCACCACTGTTGCTACTGAGGTAGTGGTGGCAGTTGGCGCCCTGGGAGCATTGAATCGCTGTCTGGAGCGCTGCACCACACCACATGCTCTGCGTGGTTCTGAGGGATGGGGAGCGCCGAGTGCTGGCTGCCCTGGCCCATCCCCTTCCGCCTGAGGCCCCACCACTTCCAGGGGCACAGAGCTGCTCCTCACACACCCCTTGCCTAGGGGGGCTGTGGAAGTTGTCCCCCCACTCCTCCTGAGTCTAGCTGTAGAAACAGTTAAGACAGAACCCAGCTACAGGAACAGTTATCACTGTGCTCATATTCACCTCAGGTGCAACAGGCCATTACAGGAAAGAACAAGCCAGCTACATCCCTATGGCGTTCTTGCCTCAGCGATTCAGCAGGAACTTTGGAAAACACAGATCCTGCTCCCTGGAGATGGGACAGACTCATTGCAGGATGGATTCTCCTGGATTGGGTGGTTAGTAATACATCACCTTTCCCCCTTTATGTCTGGAAGATCCTACAACTGAGGTGTCATTAGCTAATGTCTTCTTTTACTAGGTGCACTGGTTAATAAGCTATAGTGCTGAAAGTGATGCTAAAAGAAAACTGCCTAGCCCAGCTGACAAAGGGTTCAGAAGACCAAGAGCACCTCTCCCCAGGAACAAACGGGAATATGAATTTAAATATCTGGATTTTAATTAAAAATCGGCATTTCTGAGGCTCCAGCTGAGGACAATTATGTTGCACAAGTGACATTTAACAGCATGGCTGCCCTAATGTACAGTAGAGGCTGTAAATTCATTACCAGCCTCCCATTGGTCTGATTTAACCACAAGAAGAAGTGCATTCATGTGTAAACGCCAACTGAAATAATTAAAGGCCTAATCTAGGCCAGGCGTCTGCAGGTGCTGCTCCAGTGACTTCAATAGCACAGCACTTGCTGGAATCTGGCACCAGATCCTAACCCGTGTAAAGCCAGGAAGTGGTATTTACACCACTGGAAGAATTTGGCCCCAGAGTCTGAACCGGGCCCTGGCCCTAATATTTCTTTGTAGTATTGCTACTGCAGTATTAAGGTCAGGATGGCAACTGCTTTTGAAATCCCACCACAGTCTCACTTTGCCAGTCTCTGTTTCATGTGCTGTCCACTTAGCTACCCCGGTTTTGGGGAGTTTTATGAAGGTCCGGCCCCACAGAATCTTTCTATCAACTCTAATGGGTGGTGGATCAGGCCCTAAAATTTCATATAAAGTAACTCTTAGCTTCTCTGAAGACGTCCTGTATATAGGTGAAATTCTTAAAAGTTTAAAATTTACAAGGACAATTAAAAAAAAAACCAAACAGCCTGCCAATGTTACGATAAAGCCCAAAATTCAATCTCATGGCCACAGCTGATGTCCATAGGGGTGCCTGAGCCCCACTGGCATGCAAAGACAACCTAAAAATAAAATGTACCTTGAGAACAGAAGAAAATGCAGATGGAGTCAAATGGCAGTGAAAGGCTCATGATGACAAACTGAAATTTAAAAAGGAACAAATATTAATTGTCATCGAATCCCTGAAATACAGTCCTCGCATTAGAACAGTCATCAGGGAGATATATTCAATTCCTTTCCAACTGTCTAACATCATAAGAACAGCCATACTGGGACTCAGACCAAAGGTCCATCCAACCCAGTATCCTGTCTGCCAACAGTGGCCAATGCCAGGTGGCCTCAGAGGGAGTGAACGGAACAGGTAACGATCAAGCAATCTCTCTCCTGCCATCTATCTCCACCCTCTGATAAACAGACATCATCACTGGAGAAAGTTTGTTTGCCCTAAAGACCCATAGGTATGGATGCTTTGGTTCTTTTGAAAATCCCAGTAAGTGCCTAAGCTGTATCGTCGAGCACCTAAATCAATTTGGAAATCTGGCCCTAAAATCCTACATTACCTTGGGTAAACCCATGCACTTTTCTCTGCCTCGGTTTCCCCAGATATAGCCTAGGATACTGCAGCTAGACTCTTCAGCACCTACATGCAATGTCGTCGAGATCCTTGGATGGAAGGTAGTAGTACTCCAGGAGTGCTATTATCATTCTGCAACTTACAGGCGCCATTAAAGAGATTCTCTTAGCCAGGTACGTATGTCACTTGATAGGATTCAAATGACAGACTCAGTATTCTCCCATGTCTCCTCAGGTTGAGTTACATATGGAAGTGGGAGCGCAGCTAGAGGAACCAAAGGGAGTGATTATTATCATGGGCAGTGGGTAAAAGTAGGACTGTGAGAGGATGGATCCCAACCCCATCCCCAGCGCTACCCCTTCTACCCAGGCCCTGCCCCCAGCATTCCTGGTCCCGGAGAATGGGGAGGGAAGAGGGCACATAGCCCCAACATATCCACCCCCAGTAGACATTCTGGGGGCGGAGTATGGGTGGGGCTGGGCAGGTGGATTGGGAAGGCAATGCCTTTCCCTGCCTAGCATACCCACTGCCCATGATTATTATCCTCCTTGCCAGGAGGCGCAAATACAAAACCAAAACCCACACTAACATGTACCAACAGGGGTGAGTAAGCGAAGGCCCTGGGGCCAGATGCAGCCTCCGGCTTCCCTGGATTGGGACCCTGAGGTTTACAGCTTCCCCCCCAGCACTGGGGAGCCCACACTGGCACTCCAGCTCCCCCCACGGGGCTGAAGCACACAAAATCTACTAGTCTTGGCCCTCCTAGGCTCTAGTGTATGAGAGGAATGTGGGGAATGTCTTTCCCCTCAATCAGGGGCCACGGCAGTGAGGGCTGTGTGTGGCCCTCCACTGATTTTTCTGTGGGATGCAAAAATGTTCCCCACCCATGATTTAAAGTCTCCAGACATACAAACCTCATTATGAAGGCAAATCCTAACCCTAAGCCCTCACGTGCCACATGCCCCGACCTGGTCACGGCCTCCCTACACAGCATTCCAAAACAGACCGGTCAACAATAAAAAGGTCCCAGAAGGCAGGGCGGTGTTAATTAGATCTGTCCTGATTAACTATACCTTGCAGGAAAGAGTGGTGACGGGAGATGCCCCGGACAACGGGTGATGAGAAAAAAGGACACATTTTATTGGGGGGTTACCCAACAGCCACATACCATGAGGTTTAAAAAGGGCTCGGCTGGGCTGGTGACAGAAAGAATGAGAGAGACACAGCAGAAAGATCACAGCCAGGGGAGCTCAGCCAACAGCCTCGCTGGTCCCCTGTGGTCTGTGTATGGGGGGGGGGAGGGAGAAGGGGGCTGCTCTGTGCTCCCAGAAGGGGTGAGGTCTCAGGTGGAAGGGGACTGTGGCAACCCACCCCCGTCCTCAGCACTGCCTGGAGTACACCCTGCCATGCCCCGTCTCCACAGCAGCCCTAAGGGCTGCCCAGAGCGCAGGGGCAAACAAGAGCCCCAGGCCCTTTCAGAACGCCTGGCCCTAGGGCAACTGTCCCTTCTCCGCCCCCAGTCGGTGGGCCGAGTCTCACCTTTGCCACTGCCAGAATGCTGGTTTTTTCCTCGCCTCAGAACTGATCGTCATGGGGATGGCAAGGGCCAGCAGTGGGGAGGCAGAGAAGAATGAGCCTCACTCGGTACCCTGGAAGGCAAAGGATCTTCCTGGATGTTCCCCCCTCCCCACTTCTTAGTCCAACTCATAATAACCCTTTCACCGAAGCTCTCCAAGCCTTTGATCAATTGTACAAGCCGGTGACAAGCTGCACATTCTTGGACACTGAGAAATCTCCCTGTACTGCTGCTCATGAGAGTCTGCCAAGGCAGGGAGTCTAACAATCCAGGCAGTATGTGGAGGACCCTGAACAAAGAGAGCTGGACTCTTTGCAGCTCTCTCTGGCACTAGGTGTGCACCCCCAGCTGGCCACTGCAACACAAGAAGGGAAAGAGGAGATGGTAGGAAAGACCCTTGGGGTGTGTCTTGCTACCCAGTGACACTGCAGCACAAAAGGACAAGAAGAGAAAAGAGGGTCCCAGCCTGGACAGTGCTAAATACTGCCATTATCTAGCACTGTCAGATGTAGGACAGCTGGCAGGTCTCTTGCATGCAGGGGGTAAAAACGCACTTACCCAGGTAGCAGAGGTCTGAGGCAGCCACTGCTGTGTACGTCATGTTCCAGTTACCCGTTTAGTTTTGCAGCTACACTCAGCTCCAAATGCAACAGCTCAGTCCCAGGAACAGAGTGGATGGCAAAAGCTTTTACATATTTTCATCTGGACACTTGCTTTTGCTCGAGCAAATTAACATCGGCATTTAGCTCCTTCTGTAAACACTGCTCTTTTTGTGGCACGTCTTACCTTCTTAGCAGCAGGGAGGGAGGGAAGACAGTATACACCCTGCTGGGGTCATAGGCAAGTTGAATGGTTAAGATTCCAAACTGATATCTAACCCATGAAGATAAAAATGTAAACAGAGGGCATGTCAAGCATCTGTTGGTTTTATCATTCATCAGCTTTCAGCCCATCACATATCAGAGCCAGAGGGAATGCAAGACTGTGACCTTACGTGACAGATGGGTGCACGTTGGCTTCAGATGCCACCATCACTAGTGCAACAAAGCTCTGGCTGAGCCAGGAACTGAATTCAGAATCTTCTAGCATCCCAGTCCACAAGACCATCCTTTGTCCTCTCTCACTTGGTCCATCTTATTGAAACTAAAGGGGGTAGGAAATGTGTCCTTCTACACTTTTGTACGCCAAGTACAATGGGTGCTAGTACAGCTATTAGTTGTATTGCAAAAAGTGAATTATTAGGTGAGCATAACTACATCATTGCTCTTTCTCCATGCCACTGAACAATGTAGTGATACCAAAAAATCTGTCGTGTAGACTAGGGCTCAAACTCACCCGGTTATATTCTATCAAACAACTGGACGTGGGCTTAGTGGTCCCAAATTCCCATGTGGCAATTAGGGATGTAAAATCCTGTTTAATTGGTTCAGTCCCTGCTCGTGTCAGGTCTCAGGAGCTACCCCCACTGCGGCTCTGCAGGGAAAGTATTTTAGGAGCTAGAAGGCAAGCAGCCTGTCTGAGACCCAGCTCACGCAGAGCCGTAGCAGGGCTACTTGCTGGGACTTGGCGTGAGCAGGGACTGAACCAGGCTGTCTGCCGGCTCCTAAAATACTTTCCTTGCAGAGGGGGTAGCTCCCAGGACCCGGTACAAGCCAGGATGCAGTGCTAATCCTTACTGATTAATTGTGTACTCAACAAATTTTGTCGACTACACAGTTAATGAATTACGTGCTTCTGAACATCCCTACCACAGACAGGTGCTGCTTTGGGCGGATGGCGCAGCCCCTGCCTGCGGCAGGTAGGGAGCTGCTCCAATTGGTTAATTGGAAGCAGTAAGTGTCACTTATTAATGGTGATGCTAACCAGTTAACCTTTCACATCCCTAGTAGCAACTGCATGTCCTCTCAACATTGGCGTCTTTCTATGCCACCCCAGAATTTTCTGCATTTCAGTGATTGATATCTTCTCTGTACCCTGTACTCCCTCCTATGCGTTGCAGAGCTACAGCTGGTTGGAAAAAGATTTTTTTTCTAATGCAGAAAAAAACTTGACCTTTTGGAGAAAAAAAATAAAAACACTGAAAACTAAAAATTTCCGTCTTTGACAGGGAAAAAACCTCAAGATTTTCTGCAGAAATCCAACACCCCAAATTTCCCATTAAAAAAGACAGTTTTGACTAGGGATGTAAAAATCTTAGTTAATGCTTAAACGGGCGAGCGAGAGGTATGATGGACCAGGGAGCTACCCCCCCAAGGACTACAGTGGGCTGCTCCAGCTGGACTGGCCCACTGCACTGCACCATAGGCCCAGCACGGATGGAGCTGCCCCCTACCCACATCAGTTGGGGGCTGCTGGTTAACTGTATCCAGTAATCACCACCCAGAAAGGTGACCAGAATGTAGCATGCCTAGTTTTGACAGCAATTTTTGGCCAGCCACAGCCGTGGCACCTAGTTAACGTTTGCAAAAGTGCTTTGGAATCCCTGGAAAGAGAAAGAGAAGCTCTAGAGTGAGAAATGATACTGCAGAATTAAAGTAAACAGTACCCTTCTGCTAATCATATTTGGCATTTTGCTAGTGGGGCTTACGAACTTAAGAGTGCTTTACAAACATGGACTAATGCCATGGTTCTCAACCAAGGATATGCAGGGATTTTCCAGAGGGTACATCAACTCACCTAGATGTGTGCCTAATTTTACAACAAGCTACATAAAAAACACTCGCAATGTCAGTACAAACTAACATTTCATACAAGGACTTGTTTATACCGTTCTCTATAACTATGCATTAAAAGGTAAGTACAATATTTACATCCTCCTTGACTTATATGGCAAAAATGAGAAAGTAAGCATTTTTTTCCCAAGGGTAGTATGCTGTGACATTTGTATTTGTGTCTGATTTTGTAAGCAAGTAGTTTTTAAGTGGGGGGAGGGGAAACCTTAGGGTATGCAAGATAAATCAGACTCTAGAAAGGGATACAGTAGTCTGGAAAGGTTGAGAGTTGCTCATCTAAGGAATCCTCCCTGACAAGCCTGATGTTGCCAAATTAGCAAGTCCAAAGTAGGATTCAATAAAAGATAGTAAACACAAAGCATTACTTCACCAAGGAAGTAGTGTCCCTTAATAGCTTCCAACCCCAGTAAATACCAGGAAGATAAGATTATGTTTTTGCTATTCCCCAAGGGCATGATTACTTCACGTTAACTCCAAAGCATACGTGACTTAGGAACAATGCTTGAAAACTAGGACAAGACCCGACTTGCTACCAGATGTGACAGGTGTGTGTTTGTATGGGGGAGGGATTCTAGGGAGATACTCCAGATTTGTTCAGTAGAGGATATAAAGATGTTTCAATGACATTGTCTCACCTCAGGTTTAAGTGAAGTCATTCTCCAGTGCCCAGCCTTCTTGTTGGGAAATGGAGAAAATGAAGAACTCAGCAGTTTGTCAGCAAAGGCTTGTCAATGTCAACTCAAACAACTTCAGGAGCTATGTTGGCTTGGGAAGTGGGTGGGGGGGAGCCAAAGACCAAAAGATTTTCTTTCCTGGTGTATGGTCAGGATTTCAAAACTGTAATCCTAGGGATGCATGCTTTACGAGTAAATAAAAACTGGTCATTGTTTCAAAGAGATATCCAACAAGTGCTTATAGTTATGGCAATCAAGACTGCAATTGTGCACAAGTGTTATAGAAAAATCCAGCCCTTCAAATTTGTCACGTGTTTTTTTACTCCCCCAGGTGTCTGTCCTTGCATATAAAATATTGATATGTGCTTTTTATAACAAGTGAACCAGAACCAAACCAGGGATCCAAAATCATCAACACAGTTTGGATTGGGAATGAGCTCCAAGCTTCAGAGCTGAACTCTGGCTATCATTGGCTGAATTAAATGGATCCAAGGCCAGGGAAAATGCTGATCTGGAATGCCTAGCTGGAGCAGGTGTCTGTGAGATGGAGAAAATATAACTTACAGTTAAAAGAAAATCAGCAGTATGTTACATTAACTACTGTTGTTATTGTGTGTATTTTATTATGATTTCCCATGGTATCACATAACTCAGTTCACCATTACTACAGTATCAGCAAAATGGTTAGTATTGTTCATTGCTTTATTGTAAATGCCACGTTATGATATGAGCCTCGAGTCAGTGCTGAGATGTGAAGAAGCTTATTTGAAAGTACCAGCTAGTAGCTATAATTAATTATCACCTACTCTTAGCTTGGCTCACAACAAAAAGAGCTGGCTTACCAGGCTGGTTTTCCAAACCCTCCTGGTTCTATTTATAGAATGAGAGATAAAAAGATTATATTGTGTTTTAATCAAACAATCTTATGAACAAACCACATTAGACTTCTGTGGTTGGGATATAACAATGCTGGTCCCTCCAGGGGTGCAATATTCAGCCTGTATGAGAAGTAACCCAACAGCCCCGAGAAGCAAAAAGCACAGATTTTCTGTAGACTGAAGTTTTCTTTCAAATACAAATTTGACTTTCAAGATAAAACCAAACAGTTGATCTATATTCTATTAATATTGTGGCTGACACAAAACAGCTGCAAAGTCTCAGAGGGGTAGCCATGTTAGTCTGTATCTGCAAAAATGAGGGGGTCTGTGGCATCTAAAGAGACAGGGGCCAGTACATGGAAGCAGCATGGGCTGGCCATGAACACAGGCTGCTCTGGCAGTGGGGACCCAGCACAAAATGAGACTGAGCAAGCCCAGCTCACACTGAGTTTGGGAGCTACCCCCTGCTGAAGCTCTGCAGTTTAAAAGTAGTAAAAGCTGGGTGGGCAGGCAGCCCTGGGGCACCTGGGCTCACCACAGACAAAGGCTGCTCCATCTGGGATGCTGAAGCAGCTCATCCGGGGTGGGGAGCTGCTCCAGCCCCCAACAGTTAACCTTAATTAGTAAGCTTCACATCCTTACAGGAAAGAGCTCTATAGTTGGCCTATAGTAATGTAACACACTGAGGCATAGAATATGCTTAGCCATAGGCAGCTGGCCAGTATAGATGAACCATTCTAATTCCTATTCTATCCTATCGTGAAGTCACCAAGAATCGATTTACCCATCTAGCTGCATGCCATCACCCACTAACTAGGCCTGCTCCTGGTTACAGGAGGGTGTAGGATGCTAACACACCAGGGCTCTCATGGAGTATGAGCTTAACCAATGGTAGGGATCCAATCTTGTGGTCTGTGCCAGTACAAAACTCCTATTGACCTAAGTGGGCAATTATGAGAGAGTAGAAATTGCAGTTTCAGACAGTGTGTGAGCCCAAAGGCAAATTTCTTTCTAGCTAAGTCAAGTAGGAGCTTAACGGCTGCGTGAGATGAAAGCCAACTTTATATTTCCAACAGTTAAGCAGTGCACTTGTAACAACATTGTTAAACATCCACTGACTGATTTTGCACATGCTATATAATTTAGGCATACATAGCCCAAACATATTGTCTGCTCTAAATCCATTTGTTCCGTGAAGTCTGCCACCTACAGAGACCCCATATTACTGCGTGTGTGCCCTGTACTGTATTGCTCTAACTCCTGCCTTTAAGACTGTAACTTTCTCTGGGTAGGGACACAATATCCATCTCCCCCTGGGTTTTTGCATGCAGGATGCCAGCAGACATGCCCCAGTCCTGGGTCTTTTGTCTGCCCAGCCCAATCCATTACACACAGCTGTGTGCCAGGGGAAGAACCCAGCCTCACCTTCCACTTTGCAATTGCAGAGAAGCAGCATGCAGCACCCCCACCTTGCCAATGCACCACTGCCCTCCCCCCACTTTTATGGGGGTGGGGGAGGACATGGTGCCTCTGCTCAGACACTGGTTCTGTTGCAGATAAGTGTTCCTAGACAGCAAGACTGTTTTTATGGTCTACAACTCTCAGTACTGATTTTGTGGATAAAGTTTTAAGACATGTTACAACTGTGGTGTCCAACACACTAACCACAAGTGGCTATTTGGCTGGTTGAGTGTGGCTAATTTACTATAGCAATAGTTACAGTGGCTACTTCTTCAGAACTGAGTTGGACACGAGGGTGCTACAAATAAAATGAAAAAAGCAGCATTCGAATAATTCCTCAAATAAAAATCTCCCCTCAAAATAAAATCACAAGCTAGATCCTTAGCTAGTGTAAACCAGTGAAGCTCCATTAACTTTACACCCATATCTTGATGGTAAAGGATGCCAAGACAAATTACAAGTGGGAATACAGACTTGTAGAACTTTATAAACTATGGCTACCAAATTACCCACTAATTGTATTACACTCCTACCTGAAGTTCTGTTATTTTAAAATCTGCTCTTGAGCACAGTTCCATCCAGTTTGATACATTATGTAGCCGACTCTTTAGCTTTGCAAAATTTTGCAATAATATACTTAGATCGGCAAGTTTTGCTAAAATAACGAAGGGTGCTGAGCTGTGCACACGTGGATAACGTGAAGTGAAGAAAAACGGAGCTAGATAAGAGCAGAACAGTGGCTGCAGGTTTATGTATTACATATGTGTTGGTTTACAGGAGGGAACAGAAATCTAACTTTAATTTGTATATACAATAGGCACACAACCCAGGGCAAGGAGCGCGGTAGAACTAACAGATAAGACAGGAGATAAGCCGATCTTTGCGGGAGGGGGGGAGGTTATATTTCTGCCGTGTGCACCCCCCTCTCTTGGAGCCAGCTCGCTCACTGGTTACGAAACCAGCCGGACTCCCTCCAGGTGCGCGGGGAAGCCGACCAGGCTGCAGTTAACCTTACAGAGCAGGTATCCATTTTTCCTAACCCCGAGCGCACGCACAGGAAGCTGGCACCTCTCTCTCACCCCCCGGCCCCACAGGTACCGAGACAGACAATGGGGCAGGGATTTGCATAGGGCACGCTGCCCTGGGTCTAGACCCCCACGCTCATTGCCTGCCCTCCCCGGATTTCTGCAGGCAAGGTCCCCACGCGCCCCATTCCTGGGTCTTTTGCCTGCCCAACCCAAGCCGCTGCACCAAGCTGCTTACGGAGGGATCCCAGCTTCACCTTCCACTTTGCAATCTCAGCTCAGCAGGGAACAGCAGCCCTCCCCCGACTTTTCTAGGGGACTGCAGCGCGCGGTACCTCGGCTCAGACACGGGCTCTGGTGCAGGTCCGCGGGAAAGCGCCAGACGCTTGTAATGTACCGAGTCAGCTTCGCTTGCCCGCGGTGCGCCGGGTCCCACGGCTAAGCTGCCTGCAGGAGCGAATCGGCAGCGCCTGAGATCCGAAGCGGCCCGCCCGAGAGGGGAGATGAACGCAGCTGCCGCTGGTTCTGCTGAGCTCAGGGCTGGAAGCGTGGTGCTGCCTTCCCCACAGGCATCTCTCTCCTGCCGCAGGGGGCGCTGCCGCGTAGGCAGCGGGAGCAGGTGGTGCGCCGGAGTCAAGCCGGAGGAGAAGGGAGAAGTTCCCTCGCCAGACTTTTCTGTCAGGCTAGAACCTGCGTCAGCAAAGCCAGGTCACCGCTGAGCAACGAAGAGATCCCTCCATGTCCACTCCGGTGCCAGCCCAGGACTGAGCTCTGTCTTCCGTAGGGACTTTGTCCAGCGTGGTTCGAAATGCAGGTGTCCCTGAAATTAATGAATCCCCTCCAGGGGGAGCCATTACTAGCCAGACCCAGGTACCTAAAGCATGGAGTTCATGCATGCTAACAGCTGCACCCCAGAAGGGCGGAAAGGGCGGGCTGGCTGTCGTCTCAAATGCCTCCACATTCAAAATGTGAGTACACTAGCCCGCATCAGTAAAATGGATGATTTCCAATCCCACCGGCCCAGGGATCAAAGGAATCGCAGCTTATCAGATCAGTGCTATATTCTGAGTCAGCGCTGACATAGCTGCCTGCAGCTACTTTGCATGCTGCTTGCGCGTGTCCTACGGTCCCCTGAAGAAACAGCCCGATTCCAGAGCTCACTGAACACCATTGCCACAGATGAGCCCTATTCACAATATCCTCTTCCGCTGTTACTGTGCAAATTTAGACCACAGGGCATCCTGGTAGAGGATTTTGTAAACTTAGATTGGTTGCTGTCTTGTCAATTTCTGCGACAAGGCTTCTCGCTCCCTGCAGGGTGGCTGGCTGCTAAAAGGGAAGCGTGAAGCAGGCAAGAAAGCTGCATGTAATAAGAGGCCTGGGTCTCAGCTCCGTCCCCACCTGCGCCATTTCAGTCATATGTACACTCAGATCAGTCCTTGTAGATGAAACTCATGTCACAAAGGAGGAGAAAACTGACTTTAGTTTCAAATGCTCCATACATAAAAAGGTAAAAGGCCATGAGAAACTCTATACCTCACACCTGCAACTACATTAACAGGACATGAGAAATTGTGAAAACTCACATACTTTGAGGTCTGTGAATAAAAGGTGTTTGTACCATGCAGGTCATGGATAGGTTGTAAACAGGTTACAACCCAGACAGAGGGAAGGCAACAAAACAACAAATGGTCTGGTAGCACTTTATAGACTAACAAAACATGTAGATGGTATCATGAGCTTTCGTGGGCACAGCCTACTTCTTCAGATGACCCAAGTTTTGAGTTCAGGGAAGGCAGTTATCTGCCTCCAATTAACTTCATTGAGGGTGACCACAATAAAAAAAAAAAAAAAAAAACCTTTACAAGGAGGATGGAAAGTCCACAGGAAGAGAACAGCAGCCAGGAAACCATCCTGAGAGAGCAGTGAGTTTAGGGAACTAGGAAAGAGACAAACCACCTTCACATCCAGCACTGGACAGACACAATCATAGAGCTGGAAGAGACCTCAGAAGGTCATCAAGTCCAGGCTCCTACCCAAGGCAGGACCAATCCCAACTAAATCATCCCAGCCAGGGCTTTGTCAAGCCAGACTTAAAAACCTCTAGGGATGGAGATTCCACCACCTTCCCAGGTAACCCATTCCAGTGCTTCACCACCCTCTTAGTGAAATAGTTTTTCCTAATATCCAACCTAGACCTTCCCCACTGTAACTTGAGACCATTGCTCCTTGTTCTGCCATCCATCACTACTGTGAACAGCCTTTCTCCATCCTCCTTGGAACCTCCCTTCAGGAAGTTGAAGGCTGCTATCAAATCCCCCCTCACTCTTCTCTTCTGCAGACTAAACAAACCCAAATCCCTCAGTCTCTTCTCATAGGTCATGTGCTCCAGCCCCCTAATAATTTTGGTTGCCCTCTGCTGGACCTTCTCCAATGTGTCCACATCCTTTCTATAGGGGGAGCCCCCAGAACTGGACACAATACTCCAGATGTGGCCTCACCAGAGCCGAATAGAGGGGAATAATCACTTCTCTAGATCTGCTGGCAATGTTCCTTCTAATGCAACCTAATATGCCATTAGCCTTCTTGGCTACAAGGGCACACAAGTGCTTCAAAATGGATTCCTTGAGGATCCCCTCCATGATTTTTCTGGGGACTGAGGTAAGGCTGACTGGTCTGTAGTTCCCTAGATTGTCCTTTTTCCCTTTTTAAAAGATGGGCACTATATTTGCCTCTTCCCAATCATCCAGGATCTCTCCCGATCTCGAGTTTTCAAAGATAATGGCCAAAGGCTCTGCCATGACATTTGCCAACTCCCTCACTACCCTCAGATGCATTAAATCTGGACCCATGGATTTGTGTGTTTAGCTTTTCTAAATAGTTCCTAACCTGTTCTTTCCTCACCAAAGGCTGTCCACCTCCTTCCCATACTGTGTTGCCTAGTGCCGACCTTGTCTGTGAAGTCAGATGCAAAGAAAAGCGAAGTTACTCACCTTTGGTGCAGTAACTGTCATTTTTCGAGGTGGTGTCCCCGTGGGTGCTCCACTATGGGTGCTGGGCTTGCCCCAGCACCGCAGATGGAAGCTTGTGAGCAGCAGTG
This sequence comes from Pelodiscus sinensis, assembly GCF_049634645.1. Taxonomy (NCBI): domain Eukaryota; kingdom Metazoa; phylum Chordata; order Testudines; family Trionychidae; genus Pelodiscus; species Pelodiscus sinensis. The sequence continues at coordinate 64,005,676 of NC_134718.1, forward strand.
TTCGGCTGGACCGTGCATGTGCTGCGGGCTCACGGCTTTCGCGCTCTTTTCTCTAGCGCGTGGTCCGGCCTCCCGCCAGTTCCTCGAGATTGCCTCGGAGTCTGTAAGACACAAGAGAAAGAGAGGACTCCAAAGCGGGGAGGAGGGCAGGTAGTGGAGCACCTGCGGGACACCACCTCGAAGAATGACAGTTACTGCACCGAAGGTGAGTAACTTCACTTTCTTCTTCGGGGATGTCCCCGTGGGTGCTCCACTATGGGTGACTGCGTAGCAGTGGTTGCCAGAACGGAAGGACGGCCGGAGGAGTCCCAATTTATCCGCTGTGGAGAGCACTGCAGTTGCCACGGCCCCATGTGAACAAATTCCTAGAGACAGAGTAGTGTTTCGCAAAGGTCTCATGTGACAACCAGGTCGCCGTCCTGCAAATATCCTTAAGGGATACTCCCTTAAGGAACACTGTTGAGGACGCCATGGCCCTGGTGGAGTGGGCACATGGTTGGGCGGGAAGGGGTTTTGCTGCGTAGGATTGCGTTATACATGAGATTATAAGATTCAAAATCCTCTGGGAAGATAGGCGTTGACCCTTGGTCCTATGTGCCAGGGAGACAAATAAATGGTCGGTACATCTAAAAGGTTTAGTGCGGTCAATGCAGAACGCTAAGGCCCGATGGGCGTCCAGGGAGTGTAAGGCCGTTTCTCGTGGTGAAGTATGGAGCTTCGGGAAAAAAGTTGGTAGGATTACTGGTTCATTGACATGAAAGTGGGAGATGATTTTGGGTGTAGTCTCAGCACTACCCCATCATTTTGGAAAATTGTATATGGTGGTGTAGCCATCATGGCAGAAAGCTCGCCCACCCTGCGTGCTAATGTTATGGCAAGTAAGAAAATCATTTTCATAGTGAGGAGATGCAAGGGTAAGGTCACCAGAGGCTCGAACGGTGGCCTTATTAGGGCATCGAGGACTACATCCAGGTTCCACCCAGGTGGGGCTGGGTCATGCGGCGGGGCCATGTTGGTGAGGCCCTTGAGAAATCTCTTAGTAGTAGGATGGATGAGGATAGAAACACCATCTACTGATGGTGTAAAGGCTGAAATCGCTGCCAAGTGTACCCTGATGGACGCTAATGCGAATCCTTTGTCTTTTAGGTGCAACACATAGTCCAGTACGGAGGGTATCGACGGACGTGCCGGATCATGGTGGTTCGTGGTACACCAGGAGGAGAATCTGCGCCACTTATGAAGGTAAGTTTTCTTTGTGGCTTGTCGTCTACTGTGTATAAGGATGTGTTGAACTGGGGCCGAACAGAGGGATTCGAATGGGGTCAACCAGTTAGGAACCATGCTGTCAGGTTGAGGGTGTGTATCTGGGGGTGTTTCAGGCGCCCTCGGTCTTGGGTCAGGAGATTCGGGAGGGGCGACAGGCGGATCGGTGCCTGTGCGGACAGATGGTGGAGGAAGGGAAACCAATGGTGGCAAGGCCAATCCAGTGCTATGAGGATTAGCATTGCCTTGTCTGCCTTCAGCTTCTGGAGAACTCTGGGGATCAGCGGTATGGGGGGGAAGGCATAGAGGAGGGGTCCGCACCACGTAATGAGAAAGGCATCCCCCAGGGATGCACGGCCGAGACCCGACCTGGTGCAGTACATGTGGCATTTTGTATTGCTGGGGGTTGCAAAGAGGTCCACTCGGGGAGTTCCCCAGCATCGGAAGAGCTCGAGTAAGACTCCATCGTGCTTTTCCCATTTGTGTTTCACATCTAAGTGCCTGCTTAGGAAATCTGCGGTCACGTTTGTGGTGCCAGGTAAGTAGGATGCTGTAGATGTTATTCCGTGGTGAATGCACCAGTTCCAGAAGCGGATAGCTTCCGTGCATAGGGAACAGGAGCGAGCGCCACTCTGGCGGTTCACATAATACATGGCTGTGATGTTGTCCGTGAGTATCCTCACTGTGGTATTTCGATTGTGGATGAGGGAGGACTTGCATGCATTGAAAATGGCACGTAGTTCTAAAAGGTTTATGTGTAGATGAGCTTCTTGTGGGGACCATTGGCTCTGCACTGAGGGGGGGCCCATGTGAGCTCCCCAGACCAATAGAGAGGCATCTGTTGTGATCTGGTGGAGGGGTTCTTGTTGATGAAAAGATACCCGATAGGAGATTGTTGGGGCTGGTCCACCACAGGAGTGATCGGATAACGGCGGGTGGAGGTGTTACTGGTCTGTGGAGGTTGTATCTAGTGTGGTCATATACGAGTGTCAGCCAGTATTGAAGGGCGCGCAGGTGTAGCCTGGTGTGTTTGACCATGTATGTTGTGGCAGCCATATGGCCCATCAGTCTCAGGCATGTCATAAGCGAGACGGTGGGGCTGACGGTGATGGTGTGCATGAGGTCCTGGATAGCCTGAAACCTTTGTAAGGGCAGGAAAGATCTGCCAGCAAGTGAGTCCAGGCGGGCCACTATGAACTCGATGTTCTGTGTGGGGTGCAAAATGGACTTTTGCTCATTGAGGAGGGATTAAAAGGCTTGCCTGGTGAGCTGAACCATCTGAGAAACCTTGAGTGCAGAAGGACCCTTGAGTAGGCAATCGTCCAGGCATGGGAAGATGAGTACTGCTTGTCATCGGATGAAGGCCGTGACTACCGATAGGACCTTTGAAAATACCCTAGGGGCTGACGATAGCCCAAAGGGAAGGACCTTATATTGGAAGTAGTCCTTTGTCATGACAAAGCATAAGAACCTCCTGTGAGCTGGATGGATCGGGACATGGAAATAGGCATTCTGGAGGTCGAAGGCGACAAACCAGTCTTGTGGATATAACGTAGGGATTATGGCAGCTAAGGTGGTCATTTTGAATTGTTGTTTCCTGAGGTATTTGTTCAAACGACGGAGGTCTAGGATGGGACGCAACCTCCGGACCTTTTCTGGGTGAGGAAGTAATTTGAGTAGAAGCCCCTGTTTCTGAACTCGTTTGGGACTGACTCTATGGCACCCAGAGAAAGAAGGCGGTCGACTTCTGCTTGGAGGGCTTCGTGAGAGGGGTCCCTGAAAAGGGACTGGGTGGGAGGGGTGGTGGGTGGAATGGATGTGAAAGGAATAGGGTAGCCAGTTTGGACAATTTCGAGGACCCATCTGTCCGTAGTGATTTTGGCCCATTGGTGGAAAAAGGGCCTCAAACGGTGGTGAAAGAGTTGGGTCGAACGATTCATGGTGCTGCCTATGACTGTCTGCTTGTCCCCGACCAAGGCATCAAACCTGTTGCTTGTTGGGAGGTATGTTCGTCCTGTCATTTGGGTTTCGGCATCGCTGGGGTCTCTGGCACGAGCGTTGGTTGTCAAATGACCTCTGCTGCTGGTGTTGCTGCTGCCATTGATGTCTAATGTAGGAGTAGTCGTAACTGCATTGGTATGGGGAATTCTGGTGCCTCCTGAAGAGGGGTGTGTACATCCCCAGTGTTCGGAGGGTTGTTCGGGAGTCTTTAGAGGAGTATAAGATTGTGTCTGTGTTCTCAGCGAAAAGCTTGTCTTTGTCGAAGAGTAAGTCCTCAACTCTGGCCTGGAGCTCCTTTGGAACTCCCGCCGCTTGAAGTAAGAGGCTCTCCGCATAACGATGGCGGTGGCGGTAGAACGTGCGGCAGTGTCAGCGACGTCCATGGCCATTTGGAGGGACGTTCTTGCTGATGTGTAGCCCTCTTGGATTACTGATTTCAAGGTAGATTTCTTTGAATCTGGAAGATGATCCATGAGGGGGGTGAAATGGGAAAAGTGTTGAAGGTATGGTTGGATAGATGCGCCGAGTAATTGGCAATTCTAAGGAGTAGCGTTGCTGATGTGTAGACCTTTCTGCCCAGAAGGTCCAATCTCTTTATGTCCTTGTCAGAGCCCTGTTGTTTGAGGTGTGGGGCTCTAGCCCTCTGTTGGACTGCGTCGATGACTAAGGAATTATGTTATGGATGGGCAAAGAGGAATTTCATGCCCTTTGGGGGCACGAAGTATTTCCTGTCCACCTGTTTGTTAGTTGGAAGAGCCAATGCTGGAGCACGCCATATTTCATCGGCGATCTCCAGGATGCCCTCATCGAGGGGAATAGCCAGGCGCGGCCTATGCCGTGGCTGAGGTTTCTGAAAAGCTTGTGTTTCTTGTCCTTGAGCTCCTGCAACGGTATCTCCTGTGTGATCGCTACTCGTTTAAACAACTCCTGGAATTGACGGAGGTCATCTGGTGGAGAACCCTCGCCTGGCATGACTGCGTCGTCTGGCAGGGATGAATCTGGTATAGAGATCCCCGGTAGCTGGGCCACAAAGGGGGTATGCTCTGATTCCGATGGAGCGATGAGATGGTGACGCTGAATGATTCGGAGGAGTAAGGGGAGTCAGAGTTGGAGAGTGCCTGCGTGGGACATAGTCGTAGGCGGATCGTGATCGGTAGGAGTACCCGCTGCGGGAATCTCGGGAATAGCGGTTGATGCAGTGGTATGTGCTATGTCGCGGTGAGTGTCTGTCGTGATAGTGAGAACAATCGCGATATCGATAATAGTGTGGAGAGTAAGGTGAACAGGAGCGGCTGTCTGATGCTCTGGAAGAAGCAGAAAACACAGAGAACTCTTTGTAGCGACGTCTCTGATGAGAGGGTCCAGCAGCCAAGAATGGGGAAGGCAGTCTGGAAGAAGCATGGGGAGACCTATGCCATCCGGTATAGAGATGTGGAGAGCGCGGCACCAGAGGAGAGGGGGATGGTGCCGGGGAGAAGAGACGGGATCAAGTGCAGCTCCGGTGTGGAGAGGTCAAGGGAGCAGGGCTCAGAGCTCCTGTTCTTGCGGCGTGCGCTGAAGCGCTAGCTGGCGCTGTGCTGCTCGGCACCGGCGACTCGGAGACAGCAGTGATCGGTGCCGTGCCCGTGGTAGACCGGATCGGTGCTGTGTACTCTGGCACCACACGGTGGTTTGACAGCGGTGCGGATGCCGTAATGCTCGGCTCCGAGGGAGCTCTCGCCGATGGCTCAGCACTCTGTGCGGGCGGCAGAGAGAGAGGCTGAGACAGCACTGCCTGGGGTGCCGGCGTTTGAGAAGGCTCCCATTGCTGCTTTAGCTTTTGCACCGTTGAGGTAGGGGGATGCGGCTTTGCGGTGCCAGACATCCCCAGTCTTTCCGCCTGACTTTCCCTGCCATGTAAGGCAGTCGGCAGGGATCTAGTAGGAGAGAGTCTAGGCTTTTTTTGAAGTCCTGCAGTCGGGGAGGAAGACCGTCGCTTGTGGGGCTGTTGGTCAGCATCAGTGTGTTGCGGCTGCAGGGCTTTATCGAAAAGGAGCATTTGGAGGCGTCTCTCCCTGTCCTTTCTAGCCCTGGAAGTGAGTTTGCTGCAGTGGGTACATTTCTGGGGGACATGAGATTCCCCCAGACAATGGATGCACTCCGAGTGACCATCGGAGGCCGGCATTGCCTCCCGGCAAGAGCCACATTTTTTGAAGCTGGTAGCTGCCGACATGTTGCCAGTTCCTGAGGCAGTTCTTATGGCCGCAGAAAGACGTCTACTTGTCTGGTTGCTGATGTTCTTATATATGTATTTGTACTAATATTGTGTTAATTTGTCTGCTTTGTTGTTTTGTTTTTTTTAGGAGACGCAACTATGTACAAGGAGCGGGACGGGAGAACAGCTGAGAGGCGGAAGGTAAGAACAGTACTGTCAGTGTCTATTCTTCCTTTCGTTTGGCTATTATGAATTTTTTTTTTTAAAGAAATAAGGAGAAACAAAAGGGAAATATAGGGAAGGTATATATATATATATATATATATATATATATATTATATATATATATATATACACACACAAGGCACAACTAGAAGAAGTCTAGTTCAGCAAGCGAGGTGAGGAGCGTAGTTCCAAGCGTCTGCAGCCTGAGGCGGTCTAGAGGAACTGGCAGGAGGCCGGACCACGCACTAGAGAAGAGTGCAAAAGCCGCGAGCCCGCGGTCCAGCCAAACAGAGCTTCTCACAAGCTTCTGCCTGTGGCGCCAGAGCAAGCCCAGCACCCATAGTGGAACACCCATGGGGACATCCCCGAAGAAGAAGCACTGAGTACTTCAGCTTTTCCCACATTATTGCTATGTCTACACTGGCGCGATCTTGCGCCAGAGATATGCAAATGAGGCTAAGCGTGGAATATCGCCAAGCCTCATTTGCATTCCTAATGCATTTTTGCAGAAGAGGCTCTTGTGCCAGAAGGAGCTGTCTACACTGCTCCTTCTTGCGCAAGAAAAACCCTCTTGCTCAATGCCACTACGCTGATTATTTTCAGGAATAACGGCATTGTGCAAGAGGGTTTTTCTTGCACAAGAAGGGGCAGTGTAGACAGCTCCTTCTAGCGCAAGAGCCTCTGCCGCAAAATGGCAGTTAGTTAGGTATGCAAATGAGGCTCGGCAATCTTCCATGCTTAGCCTCATTTGCATATCTCTGGCACAAGATTATGCCAGTGTAAACATCGCCTATGTGTCACTAGGTTACCTCCCTCATCCAGTAAGGGCCCCCACACCCTCTCTGATCACCCTCTTATTGCTAACATGCCTATAGAAGCCTTTCTTGTTACCCTTCACATCCCTTGCTAGCTGCAATTCCAATTGTTTTCGCCTTCCTGATAACTCCCCTGCATTCTCAGTCAATATATTTATACTCTTCCCTAGTCATCTGTCCAAGTTTCCACTCTTTGTAAGCTTCCTTTTTGTGTTTAAGCTCACCAAGGATTTCGCTGGTAAGCCATACCATTATTTGCTTTTCTTACTGCGAATCAGGATGCTTTCTTCCTGTGCCTTTAATAAGGCTTCTTTAAAATACTGCCAACTCTCCTGGACTCCTTTCCCCTTCATGTAAGCATCCCAGGGAATCCTGGCTATCAGTTCTCTGAGGGAGTCAAAGTCTGCTTTTCTGAAGTCCAGGGTGTGTATTTAGCTACTCTTTCTTCCCTTGGTCAGGATCCTGAAATCTACCATCTCATGATCACTGCTTCCCAGGTTGTCACCCACCTCTACTTCCCCTCCCAGTTTCTCCCTGTTTGTGAGCAGCTGGTCAAGCTGCGCATGGCCCCTGGTCAGTTCCTCAGCACTTGTACCAAGTTGTTCTCAACATTCTCCAAAAATTTCCTAGATTGTCTGTGTCCTGCTGTATTGGTCTCCCAACAGACATCAGGGTGATTAAAGTCCCCCATGAGAACGAGGGACTGCCCTCTGGAAGTGTGTCTCAGTTGTCTAAAGAAAGCTTCATCTACCTCATCCACCTGATCCAGTGGTCTATAGCAGACACCAACCACTTCACCACCCGTTGCTTCCACCTCTAAACTTAACCCATAGACTCTCAACAGGCTTTTCTCCCTCTACATACTGAAGCTTTGAGCAATCATACTGCTCTCTTACATAGGGTACGTCTAGACTACAGGCTTTTGTCGACAGAAGTTTTGTCGACAGATACTGTCGACAAAACTTCTGTCGACAAAGAGCGTCTACACTACATTCAGTTCTGTCGACAAAGCAAGCTGCTTTGTCGACATGGTAGTGTAGACGCAAAGGACAGTTTACATGCAATAACACCTTCTGTCGACAGAACTCAGCGGTAGTGTAGACACAGGTATAGTTTTGTCAACAAAAGTCCACTTTTGTCGACAAAACCCTATAGTCTAGACACACTCATACAGTGCAATTCCTCTTCTTCCTCACCTGTTCTTCCTGAACAGTTTATACCCTTCCATGATAGTGCTCCAGTCATGCAAGTCACCCCACCACGTCATCGTCATTCCAATCAGATCATAGTCATAGGCATGCACAGCACATTTCATTAGGGTGTGCACCTAAATAATTTTTTTAATATGTACTGACCCCCATTAGCCACACCCCTGACTCGCATTAACCACGCCTCTGGAGGTAACACTCTCAGGGCAATATGGACACATGACCAGAAGTAAAAGATGTCATGTGACCTCCCCCCTCAGGACTTTTCCCACCATCCTCCTACCAATAGAAATTAGTTTGGCCCCCACCCTCCTCTGCTGTCCTGACTCCTGCCCTTCTTACTGCCCTCAGCCTTCCTGAGACCTGCCCCCCTCCACCAGCCCTTCTCTCCCCCATGCCCACTCCTCCAGTAGCCCCGCTCTGATGTGAGCTACCCCTCCTCATCCCCTTTCCTAACACCTCCCTCTACATACCTGCCCCCCCTCTCCTCTGATGCTGGCTCCTCCCCTGCAGGTGTCTGCACTTCTGCTTCACCCCCAGAATCCCCTTATTCCTGTACCCTCCTGGAGCCCCCCCACCCCTCTCTGGAGTTCCCCCCTCCTTGGGGGTGATCCCCAGGGGCTGGCTGATGGGTTCTGTGGATTCCATGAGTAAGTCCCGCTTCTGGGGCCACTGAGATACAGGACCCTTGGATACCCAGTCTTGGATACAGGACCCACATCAGAGGCTCTGCTTCCAGCCCCCCATAGAGTCCCAGATACAGGACCTGCACACAGGGCTCTGCTCCCGCGCAGGCAGCACCATGGCTGCGCTCCCAGCCCCAAGCTTCCCCTAATTCCCTTTCTTGAGCCTCCTGAACCCCCAACGCCCTTACCCGGCCAAATTCTCCACAGGTCCCCAACCTTTGTTCTGACTCCTGTGCTCCCCATAACTTTATCCCTATCCCCAAACTCCCAGCTCCCACCCTAAGCTACCCCCACTTAAATTTTACAGGTATTGGCCTATCCTAACCCCTTGAAGCACCTGCCAGGAGGAACTTCCAGGGGGATTACGATAGCATAGTTACTTTTTCTTTGCTCTACTTCCCAGCCTCCACATGGGCAGGCTCCAGGACTCATGCAAGGGTTCTGTTCCCACCAGCAGCTATGGTCCTAGCCTCAGCTTCCTTAACCCAGTCCATATCTCTAAGCCACAGCCCAGTGCTGACCCTACCTTTGGGGGGGGGGGAGGGGAGAGGAGGGCACGGACGAGCTAAGGGAGGTGAAGTAAAAAGCACCCCCACTCTAAAAACTGTTCCAGCACCACTGATCTACAGGGACCTGCCAGTGCAGACTTTTTACAACCCCCTACAGAGTAATAGCCAGCCCCAGGCTGCTTTCACGCTCAGGCAGGCAACCTGTGCCCTGCAGCCATGGTGAGTGGCACTAGGCCTGTAGGCCCCCACACCAGTCTCCAGTGTGCTATAGGTGCTATCTGCACAGAGAAAAGAGAGGAATTGCAGAAGCACACGCTGAAGCTTCCCTTCTCCGTGAGAGGGGCAGGGGGTGTTTAGAAGTCCCATTAAGAAGCACAGTCAGCCTTCCCTCCTCTGTGATGCACATGCTGGGACTCTTGGCCAATGGGAAAGGACCACTGTTGCATGGGTGCTGGTTGGTGAGCATCTCTGCAGGATCAGCTGGTCCTGCTCTGGCAGCAGCCCTACAGCACCCACCTGGCCGGGAAGCTGAGGCAGGATCCTCAGGCCACACATGCCGCTGGGCTGCTGCCGGAGCTGATCCCGCAGACGCTCACCAACCAGCACCCGTGCCACAGTGCTCCCTTCCCATTGGCCAAGAGTCCCAGCACGTGCATCCTCTGCGGATTCCTCTCCCCCCCCCCTCCCCCCAGTAGAGGAGGGAAGCCCAGGCACGCTTCTTAATGGAACTTCTCTGAGTGTCAGTCTACCATCTATCTGCTGGTTGGGTTAGGTGTTTGATCTCCCGAGGTTCCAGAGGGGACGCCCACCTCGTATTCGTCTTTCCTAGGAATTGAGAGACCGGCCCTGGCCTGACACGCTGGAGTAGAGAGGCACAGAAAGGGGTAAAAATTGTACCTGGATGTGGTCCTTTGTTTAAGTATATATATATATATATATATATATATATATATATATATATATATATATATATATATATATATACACACATACATATACACACACACACACACACACACACACACACACACACACACACACAGTGTTAGAGCTCTTTAAAGATTAAGCTGCCACTTGGTACCATTATTTCTATTTTCTGTCTTTACCTTTTTCCTGTAACCATTTTTAAGACCTATAAGACCTAGCATTTAAGAAATAGAGCAATAGCCATTGTAACCATATGATTTATAAGCTTCTTTAATAAACCTGTAACTGTAAGCTTTAACCTGACTCCTTCAGTTGCTGTAACAGAACCAAGCACAATTTAAAAGAACTTCAGCCGGTCATAAAGGGACAGACATAGGGAGAGCTTGGGCATTTGGATCTGTGTCACTCCCAGGTGACAAGATCCGTTGGGGCACCTTTTCAGCCTTTCCTAGGCTGCCCGCTGCGAAGGAACCCCTGTGTTCTAGCAGCTAAAATCTAAGGTGCAATAAGCTCTTCCTATATAACGGGGTGTCTGTTGGCCTGCTGGCCACCCTCTGCGACGGGACCCCGGTCCTAGCAGTAAAGACACGGACGTTAAACCTTTTCTCGGAAACACACACACACACACACACACACACCCCCTGCCCTCCCACGCAGAGAACAGAAGCTCCAGCATGTGCCTCCTCTGGGGACTCCTACCTTCTCTCCACGCAGTCTCCAATGCACTGCAGACCTGCTGTGTGGTACAGCGCTGGCTGTTTGGGGGAAGGGAAGCAGCCTGCACACTTCCTCAAAACCCATAAGTGGGGCACAGCTGCTGGATGGACCGGTTGGTGACCACGACATTAGGGTGTGTCCGTGCCCATGTCTCTGATCATAGTTTTTTGACTGGGACAGAGCTTAAAATTCTTCCTGTTTGTACATAAATGCAAGAAGCCTGGGAAACAAACACCTTAGATAACATGTTGACTGCCCTACCTTCATTCGAATTAGGGGTCCTCCTTTGTTGCTCATTCCTTGTGTTTCTTCCCGGTATCTGACTTCCCCACTTACCTCAGGGTTTTGGTCACCGTCCCCCAGTGAACCTAGCTTAAAGCCCTTGTCACGGTTTGCAAGTCTGCTCGCGAAGATGCTTTTTCCTCTCTTGGTTAGGTGGATCCCATCTCTTCCTAACAATTCTTGTGCCCAGAACAGAGTCCCATGGTCAAAGAAACCAGAGCCCTCTCTCTTACACCATCTGCACAACCACACATTTACTTCCTCAAGGGAGAGCGCTCTTGCAAGCTGAGAGAGAATGGGTCCTTCAGCCAAGGGAGCTGCAGTTTCTTGGAATTAAATATGGGTCAAACAGCTTATGCAAAGATCTTTCACTTATGAAGACAAGGAAATCTAGCACCTTGTATGCTACGGAAGGTCCTGGCCAAGGTTCCCTGTAAGCTGATTATGTCCGCATGTGAGTTTGCATCTAACTAAAAGTAATTTTGGCTGAACATATTAAACCTGTGGTTAGACAATGCCTTTGATTTTACAATTTAAACCACTCTGCCAGTGTACTGTTGTAGTTATATACCTTAATTCATCGCCTGGGGATAGAGATAACATCTTCCTTTATGATGTGTCTAGTACTGAGTACACTGATTGCTCAAATAATTTTGGGGATTCCATTAGAAATTCTACTCAGTGATGTCAACACTTATTTTGGAGACCAAAAGGAAAGGGCTTAATTTTCAAAAGCTCTATACAAATCGAAAGAAATGTGTACAATGCAATAGCTTTATTATTCCTGGTAACCTAGAGAGATTGAAGATTTGTTTTTTTAAAATCAACAAAAAGTAGCATCCTCTGATTCAAAGATCAGTAAAGTTTATATAAGGTTACAACTGAATGTAATGTACAATTCTTACACATGCTCACAGACCATCTTCATTCTGTAGCACAATAAACACACAATCACGTGAGGAATTTGCATTGATGCCCCACAATAGTGAAACAGACAGTCTGTTTCTAACCTTTGGCAAGCCTTCCGGGATAGAACTATGAATGCTTCAGAAAGTGAGATTTTACATAAAAGGCACTGGAACAGAACCATTTAGTAGGAAAGATTGCAACTTAAAACATAGCATTACAGGTATAAGCATATAACACCACACATTGTGCCTAAAGGATTTAGTGTTCTAACAACTTTTTCATTTCTTTACACTTATCTTGCGCCATGTGTTTATTTAAAAGAAAGAGGAGGATCTGTTCATGTTTTTCAATCTGTGGGGAGGAAAACAGAGATAATATTAGGAAGCATGTTGCCGTTAAGTATTGTTAAAATTAATCAACCTGAGAGTCTGTCACTTTTATAATTCTTCTAGGTACTAGAAATGAACTTGAGTTTGTATCCATGATAGTTTAGTGGATTTATAATTACCTTTCCCTATTTTGTGAAAAAAAATGTAGCATAGTGCAATTAAATTATTTTGGCTAAGTCTCAATTTTATTTTAAAGATTTCTGAGGTGGTACTGGAGATGTCAGAAAATCAGTGGCCCAGGCCAACAGTAAGTGAACCTAGCCCTGTCATCAAGTTCTCTCCTTGCTTCCATTCTGTAGTGTCCTACCTACCTCTAGTCATTTACTGGAAATCCTTCAAAATGTATAAGTCTATCTTTCCTCCATCTGTTTCAGGAGATGGAAAGCTAGCCCAGCTTTCACTACTTGTTCCTCTCTCCCTCCCCTACTCAAAACACACATGTCATTCATAGGCTGGATGGAGAAGTTTGAACTGTAGCCATGAGGAATCCAGCCAAAGGCTACTCTGGAGAAAATGATCTTGCTTTACTCTGTAGTGGGACAGGAAAGGAGCAAGAATAAACTCAGTAACAAAATGATTTTCCTCTCCATAAGCCTCTGACTGCCTGGTAGTGGCATCAGAATTTCCTCTGAACTTTGCTGGCTTCCATGACAACCTCTTTTCAATAGAAATACTCTTCTTCCCCCTAAAAGTTATCAGAACAGTCAGATGAATGTTTCTGGTCCTGCCTTCTGCTGAAAGATAACTCCTACTAAAATGTATGACTTCTTACAAATGAGAATGGGCCTTTTACAAACTGAAGTTAAAACTAACATTGACTTTACTTATTTTTATGAAAATTAAACAAAACTTAAGCCTGCCTATTACCCACTCGTAATGCTCCTTACTTTTCAGAGCAAATCTGCTTGGTCTCCCCTACAATTCCTGATATGATTCTCTCTAGTGATTTAATGTAAGCTCCTATTTCTAGCATTACTTCATAAACCTAGTTAGCTGGCTGCTAAATTTAATCTGAAAAATAAACACGTTCAAGTTGTACAAATATCTGTTCAAATGATTCTATAACCTTTTAAGTAACACCACTTAATTTCTGGAATTTAATTAAGCTTTAAAGTTTCAAAAATGATTGGGGGGAAGTCTCGCCTTGGACAAGCAAATATAAGATTCTGCCCTGGATATTCCAGCTTTTATAGACTGTGAAAAATAAAGTTCTTTGTCACGTGACTATCTGAAATAGAAAACACTGCACATATTAAAAATTCACCTCACTACCTGCACCAACGTCCTAAGATATTTTAAAAATGTGTGTGTGGTGGAATTATGCATGCCAAGTTGCATCCAGTTATGTTTCAAAGGCACATTACAATCCTTGATTATATGAAAAAGCTAGCAGTCCCTTGATCACATAATGGTGCTGTTATACTCTTCTAATAAATGACCCTTTCTTTAAAAGTTGCAGGGTTCACCACCTTTTCACAGCCTTAATCCCTATGCAATAAGTCCCTACAATTTTAATAATCCCACAGACATAACTTAATATTGTTTTCACGTCAGCAAGTCAGTTCTATAAAACTGGTAACAGTACTATAAATTTTCTTACAAATACTTAGTAAGCAATTGCAGTGGTGGGATAAATATATTGTGATTTTCTTTTAAAGGTGATACAAATAAGCACAACTCCAATGTCTTAATATCAACAGCAAATTCTGATTGGCTATTTCAAGCACTTATGATGTATAACATATTGAAGAATATTCATAGTAACTTCTCATAGCAATGTATACTCTGAACATTCATTTTAAATGCATTTATAATGAACTAAGAATTGACCAAGATTATACAGCCAACCTATACTTTCCATGTTGAATGACATTCTGAATTATTAACCATGTAAAATATAAAATAAAAAAGTTCACTTTTTTATAAGGCTGCTTTTTATAGCCAGCTACAAATTTTAAAAAAAACTGGAAGGAAAATATAAATTTAGGCTGACTTTCTTACTTGCTTTTTTAATTCTGCGCAACAGCAACTATCCTCCTTTGTGTGGACTACAAGAAAAAAAAACAAACAGGAATTTGGTAAGTAAAATATTATCATTGCCTCATTAAATGGCTCAATATAATGAGATTTTAGAGGAGGCAAGAATGTTAGTTATGGATGCACACAACTCATTTTTGAGCACTAGAATAAATTTTAAAATGAGTAATCTAAGTAAAAATCAATTACCTTGGTACAGAATACTTTGATTTCCAGAGTTGCTGTATTTGGCTAAACCATCCATGACTAATTTGTCAGCTATACTGAGAGCACTGTTTTCAAAACACTTCTCCACAGACACTGCATGAATATTCCTACTTATCCCTTTTACTGTGATCATGACACATTTATTTAATATTAATGTTTTTAGCAAATCTATTATTAGAGGAGACAATTCCATGATTCCTGGGTGGGGGGGAAGAAAAAAAAAGGAGACAACTGAGTTTTAGTTTAGACAGTAAATAGATAAGTTACACCTCTATACCAGGAGTTCTCATAACAAATCTTTGGTGGCCTTAGAGTGCGGTCACCAACTCTTGCTGGTGGCTGCTCTGACAATTTTTCCTAAAATACTTAACTGTAGGAAAAATACATATGTATATTTACATGTCCAAATCATTGTATTTTATTTATGTAGGATTTTCTTTGTATATTCAAAAAATAATGTACACTTCTGTCTATTCTTTACTGGACCTATACAGAATTGAAACACAGATTAATGTGCTTTGTACATTGTCCTTTTTCTTAGGTCTTGTTTATTTTAAAAAAATTGCTAGTTACTAAGTCTGCTGTGAAAATGATTAATGCAGTCAAGCGATTAAAAAAAATCATTAATCACATTTCTACATTTTCAAATATATTGATTTAAATTTCAACACAGTGCTCTCTTATTCTGATTACAAATATTTGCATTATAAAAATCAAAATAAATAGTATTTTTCAATTCCCCATTACAAATACTGTAGTGTATCATGAAAGTTGAACTTACACAAGTAGAATTATGTACAAAAACCCACATTCAAATATAAAACAATGTAAAACTTTAGAGCCTACAAGTTCACTCAGTCCTACTTCTTGTTCAGCCAATTGCTCAGACAAATAAGTTTGTTTACAGTTGAATGAGATAATGTTTCCTGCCTCTTGTTTACAATGTCACCTGAAAGTGAGAACAGGTAATTCACATGGCACTGTTGTAGCTGATGCTGTAAGACAGGGCAACTCAACTTTGGAAGCCCCGGAGGCCACAATGATACACTCACAGCACAAGACTACACAACACGCAGGTCCCATTTAAGTCTATTCTGCTGATATTAATAAAATGCAATGTTTACCCGATTTCCACCCATATGACAGCACTTTTAATGAGCAATGACAGTCCAGGAATTTAACTTCTAAAATGCATATCAACAGAAGACCATTATATTGACTACTTTTTTGTTTTGGCTTCACAACAGTCCAAGAATTTAAATACTAAAACACATATCAACCCAAACCACACCGTGGGCCGCAGGCCGTGTTTTGAGTAGCCCTGTTGTAAGATATTTACATGCCAGCTGCGCTAAGGATTCACGTGTGCCTTCGAGCTTCAACCACCATGCCAGTGGCCATTCACCTATGCTGATGACTAGTTCTACTTGATAATGATCCAAAGCAGTGCAGACTAATGCAAGTCAGATGCCAACAACAGAAAGTTTATTTTTGGTGGTTCATGTGGTGTAGTTTCTGCACTAGAATGTTGCTCTTTCAAGATTTCTGAAAGCATGCTCCACACCTCATCCCTGTCAGATTTTGGAAGGCACATCAGATTTTTAAACGTTGAGTCAAGTGCTGTAGCTACCTTTAAAAATCTCACATTGATAAAACACAAAGAAAGTACCAAATCTGCAGTTAAAGTTTTCTTAAAATGAACATGTGCTGGGATATCATCCAAGACTGCTATAAACTGCAATTATTTTATGCAGGCAAAAAAAAAAAAAAACAGGAAACATACAATTCTCTCCTGGCCCCAGGAGTTCAGTCACAAATTTAATTAATGCATTTTTTTTAAAAAAAGTGTCATCAGCATTGATGTCCTCTGGAATGGTGGCTGAAGCATGATGGGGCATACAAATTAAGGAAGTAAAATCCTGTTTAATTAGGTAACCAGTTTAATAATTTAACTGGTTAACTGATTAAATGGGGCAGTGGGCTGAAGGCCTTCCCCCCCCGCTGTGATTGGGGCTGCTCCAGCCAGGCTGGAATGCTCCTGCTCATGGGCCACTGGGGCTGGTCCTGCAATGGTCAAGGGCTGTTCTGGTCAGGCTGGAGCACCCCACAGCATGCTGGGGCCAGGTCCGTCACAGACTGGAGCTGCTCCAGCCTCCACCAGTTAAATGTAACTGGTAAGCCTCAGAGGTTAAGGGTGAGGCTTACCTGTTAACACCCCCTAATACAACTAGTGTATCTGGATCAATACCTTATAATGCCTGTTATAAAAGTACCAGGCAAGCCACCAGTTCTTGTTTTCAGATGACAGTGTAAATAAGAAGTGGGCAGCATTATCGCCTATAAATGTAAATAAACTTGTTTCGCTAAGTGAGTGGCTCAACAAAAAGTAGGACTGAAGACCTGGAGGCGACAAAGCTACATATTGTTTTGTTTGAGTGCAATTATGTAACAAAAAAACCCTGAATGTGTAAGGTACACTTTCATGATGAGATTGCACTACAGTACTTGTGGGAAGTGAACTGAAAAATATTCTCGTTTATCATTTTAAAGTGCAGATTTTACTTTTTTAATCAGGTGAGTTAATTGTAATTAATCAACAGCCCTAATATTAATATAGAAATATCACTTATTACTTTTCACAGCAAACTTCTCAGCCCCAACAAGCCTGGGGACAAATTAAGCCCTGGACAGGAAGGTACATGTGATGGCAGCAGGGGCACTTGGGAAGACAGTGAGGGTCAAAGGTTATGGGGGGGGGTGACCTTAGAGCCAGAGCCTACCAGCACAGGGGCTGGGGAATGCAGCCTGAACCCTCATGGCTGGAACCTGCCAATCAAGGGCTAAAGCCTGACCACACTGACCCTAGGAAGGTGGAGAACTCAATTGCTGTCTCCTCCTTCCAGCTTGTGTCTCTCCAGAGGTTGGCAGGGCCCAACACTCTGCTGGAGATCCTGGAGAAGGAGATTGTTGCTCCCCCTCCACCATCACCATCCAGGAAGCTGTGAAAGAAAAGTCCCTGGTAGCCGCATGTGAGAAACGCTACTCTACTCTGCCACTTAAATCTTTAAGTAATGCTATTAAAACCTGGAAAATACTACAAAACAAAAAAGTAAATACAACATGCAGCTTTATCATTAAATTAGGAGCAACCTGGTTTTTTAGTTGTAGTTTTTTTTCCTCCAGTACCTAAAGTAATTGAGAACATTTTCAAATTAGTCCTTCTGGGTTTGAAAGAAAGACTTTACAATGCTAATCTGTGTATTGTTTTGTTGAGTCGTCATCTAGATGGACAATATAACAGGGGTTAATGATAACATTAAAAAAAATTCTATGACCAAATAGACTCTAAATACTCTACATGGTGT
Organism: Pelodiscus sinensis; assembly: GCF_049634645.1. Taxonomy (NCBI): domain Eukaryota; kingdom Metazoa; phylum Chordata; order Testudines; family Trionychidae; genus Pelodiscus; species Pelodiscus sinensis. Next base: position 64,023,410 of record NC_134718.1, read on the forward strand.
TTGCTCATGTTTCTACCTGAAAGCGAACATTTAATTATCTGAAAAGGGAGCTTCAAGTAACGTGCAGTGATGGGCAGCACTCTAGAGAATGGTAGAGTTTCGGTGTTTCCATAGTCTGCATAGGCTACCTTCACCTCAGACTGAGAAACTCCTAGAACAACAGCTCTGTACCAGAGGCCATCACCTGAATAAAATTGGAAAAAAACAAAAAAAAAAACCTCTTTACTTTCAAAATAGGATTCATAGTTACATAGTACTCTGTACAGCTTTCCAGAATTTAAAGGATATTTTATTATTCGGGGTACATATATATTGAAAAAGCTAAAAACAACCCCACACCCACAAAATAAAACACTAGGTAACATTACATATGTTTCAACCCCACTCCCCAACTTTTCTTAAGAAACTCAGTTTCTGTTCAAAACTATCACATGTTTTTTGACAGGAAAATCTGAAGAAGAAATCTGGGTGAGGGCATGGGACAGAAGAGAAAGACTTTAGTTTTCTCCAAATTGTTCCATCTGAGGCCGAGTTTGCTAGTTCAGTCACCCTGAACTAGGGAATGAGAGTATTCCACCCATCTTATGTGTTACAAATCACAGAATCATAGAATACTAGGACTGGAAGGGACCTCAAGAGATCATCAAGTCCAGTCCCCTGCCTTTATGGCAGGACCAAATATGGTCTAGACCAGTGGTCCCCAACCATTTAAGGTTGCCGGGCGCCAGGGGGCGTGGCCGTTCGTCCGCCAGGTGCCGCGCGCCCAGTGCCAGCGCCCCTCCCCCTCCAAGCGCCCGGGTCCAGCGCCCCCCCCAAGCGCTGCGCACTCAGAGCGCAGGCGGCCAATCCACGGCATTCCCAGGGCCAGCGCTCACTGTGCGCCACGTGCCTGGGGCCAGGCCAGCCCCGAGCACTTGGCGGGCACCATGTTGGGGACCACTGGTCTAGACCATCCCTGATAAGATATTTATCTAACCTACTCAAATATCTCCACAGATGGAGATTCCGCAACCTCCCTGGGCAATTTATTTCAGTGTTTGACCACCCTGACAGTTAGGAACTTTTTCCTAATGTTGAACCTAAACCTCCCTTGCTGCAGTTTAAGCCCATTGCTTCTTGTTCTATCCTCAGAGGCCAAGATGAACAAGTTTTCTCCCTCCTCCTTCTGACACCCTTTTAGATATCTGAAAACGGCTATCATGTCCCCCCTCAATCTTCTCTTTTCTAAACTAAACAAATCCAATTTTCAGCCTTCCTTCATAGGTCATGTTCTCTAGACCTTTAATCATTCTTGTTGCTCTTCTCTGGACCCTCTCCAATTTCTCTACATCTTTCTTGAAATGCGGTGCCCAGAACTGGACACAATACTCCAACTGAGGCCTAACCAGCACAGAGTAGAGCGGAAGAATGACTTCTTGTCTCTTGCTCAAGATCAAGGTCATCAGGTAAGGCCATGTGAACAGACACTGGCTCCTGTTCCAAATCCTTGTCTGCACAGCTCGGTGGTACAAGCAAAATCTTGCATAGAAAACGAAGCAATGACTATTCCTGGGTCTTGAACCCAGTTTCACAGGATTCATAGGGGCAACCACACTCCAACCCTTGATGCAGAAACTCCACTTGCAATGGTTTACCTTAGACCCATGAAGCCCAGCCTCAGGATGTGGCTCCATCTCTGAGCACCAACTGGCAGAGTCCCAGAGCAACTGATTGGCACACTAGCCCTGCTTAAGCGCACAACAGGAAAGGGAAACTATCCAAACGTCTGGGAACCACAAAGTTCTGAACTGTGTGCTTTGTGCTTCCTGTTCCTGCTGCTTGATTTCCAGACGGGGGGCTAGAGCAGCCTTCTGCCCATGGTGGGCCTCAGGGGCCTGAAGCAGCCCCCATCAGCTAACTGTAACCTGTAAACCATTAACATCCCTATCCTCCACATCTCTTAATCCCCATAATCTTTCAAATAGACAAGTAAATTCAAATACAGGACTATGTAGCACTTTAAAGACTAACAAGATGGTTTATTAGATGATGAGCTTTTGTGGGCCAGACCCACTTTCAAGTGGGTCTGGCCCACGAAAGCTCATCACCTAATAAACCATCTTGTTAGTCCTGTATTTTGTTTCAGCTACACCAGGCTAACACGGCTACATTTCTATCACCAATAAATCCAAACTTCAACTCCGTTAGCCATCTCTTTTTCTGATTTGTCTTCTGTGCCTATATTTAACACTGGTTTGTAGTATTTCTGTCTCTCTCTCCTGGTTCTATGGACAAATCTGACACACTTGTGTTTCACTTTATAGGAATGTCCTTTTACTAGCAGTTATACTACTTTGGACTGTAATCTTGACACCAATGGTTCAATCACTTAAGTAGGTACTGGCCTCGCCAGTGCTTGGCAAGAGCTACAAGCAGTGATATTTATGGATTTCTTTAGCAGAACTCTTCTTTGAATCAATACTGAAATAAGCCTCTGCTCTGGATTGCTCATGAAAAAAGATTTATTTTGGATAACATATAAAACCATTTAGGGTTAGAGGCATTCACTCAAGTAGCCTCACTGAATTCCAGATCATTTTATTTCCTCTCCCTAAAACTCTATTGATTTTCAGATGCACACAGTATCCCTTGATTATTAAATACAAAATGAAATATGGCAATGTTTGTGGCATGTAAAGGATTTTACAAATCTCTCTTTTCTTAAAGGATTGGACTTTGCCATCTATCCTTTATAAAATGTAATTCAGCAATTAAGAACACTCTTCCCTTTTTTAAACACTTAAGAACTTTCTCACCTGAGAACTTGGCACAACAGGCTTCACCAACTTTTGGTCTGAAGGAATGACTGTTCTGAGTGTTACAATATTCTACCAGTTCAGTCATCAACCTCTGCAGTTTCTCTTGATCTACTATTAATAAGTGAACAGAATCTGTTAGTACTGCACAAAGTTTCAGACATTAATACACATACCATAAGAAAGCCTATTACGCATGATTTTACCTAAATTCTCAAAGTTTTTAATAAAAAAAATTGTATTTTCTGAGTTTTTCTTACTGAGATGTATTTGATAGTCTTACAATTCATTGTGTTAAACATCTTGCATCTGTCTTCCAAATATATTGTTACAAAGTAGATGAACCAAGAGATTTTCTTAATTAAAAAAGTACATATTGTTTCTTACCTCTGGTTTCAGTTGGCAGAACATAAAACAAGTCTGGGCTTACCACTTCCATTACACGGACTGACACAGTTTCATTGACAGGCAATTCTATTGTCTGCCACTGCTCAGAAGAAGTTTCTGAAATAATTAGAGACAGAGCAAAGCACTTCTACAAATATATACACAAATTCACCACAGTTACACATGTCTACCACCAACTTAAGTAATATCTCCAGTCTAGCAACACGTTCAAATCATTTTAGTGTGACTACAGGGAAATTACAACTGAACATTGACACTAACACACTGGATATTCTGTTCATCAGCAAATATCTAATTTTCTTAGACTATTAATTAATTGTAATATTGCTAAAAATAACCTAAAAACAAATAGCATTCCACTCTTTACCTCAAGGTTGCTATAATTTGTTACAGTATATTTAAATTATAGCTTAACACATAACCCCAATGACTTGCACATTTATCTATCATGTCACCTGCAGGACAACTTGCATCTAATCACAAACTTCATGATGCATTTACATCTTAGACATGGTCAAAAGGAGAATCAGATTGAGGAATACTCAATTTTCTTATCAATCCAATCAAAAAAGAAATTAACGAGACTGCTTTCATCACCTTGAAGCTCTATTTTCTCAGCAGAGGTATTTGGTAGCCCATCTTTACTTGGCAGACCTTCCTTTAAAGCCAATTTTTCACTAATTAAAATTTCACTGATTATTCTTGGACAATCTGTGGAATTATCAATAAGCTCTATTCCAGCACCACTTTTGTTGAAACAAACTGCTCTGGCTTGAAGTTTAATTCCTGCAGTGCACATCTGAAATCTTGCCGTGGCTTCTGGGAGCCATTGCTTGTTAAGAGGCTTTACACCTAAGGAAATAAGACAAGACATAACACAACCTTTTCTTAATCACAATTTTAAATAATTAACTTAAGTAATATCTCCAGTCTATCAACATGCTCCAAAAGACCTATTATGCTGCCACAAGGAAAGTGTAATTTAAGTATATCTAATGCAAAATGAGCTAGGCTTCCGAGTAAATATCAGTTCCTCTTAAAGAATCAGCTCCATAAGTTTAAGGATTCTGGCGTTTATTCCTGAATCTGTAACAGACTCTGCATGACTGTCAATAAGTCAATTTGCCCTCTACATCTGTTCCCCTCACTATCTGTAAAAGAGGGTGGCACTATATGGCAATTCAGAGTTTGTAAAGCAGTTTAATAATTCTCATTTGGAAAATAATAAGAAGGCAGAGTATTAACTGACAGAAGGGAACAGCTGTTTTTGAGCCAGACTGCTCTTCCTCGTCTCTTATATATAACTGGAGGATTGGTAGTTTAGGAATGCATCCCTGAAAGCACAGATCATTCATTAGGAAAAAGGTGGGTCAGGGAAAGTGTCAGATTCCTTGCCAAATAACCATTTCAACCTTTATTGAACTAAGATGGGATCTTGAAACTTTTTCACTTTGACTGGTGTGAGGGGGTCTTATTCCAAATCAAAGCAGGACAGATAGACCCATAGCTCCACATCCACTCTGTACTGGGTTGCTTCTGCATTGCCCTTAAGAAGATGATAAAGCTGGGTAGAGCTTAGATTGGGGCAAACTATAGGAGATGAGCAGCAATAAATATGTAGATGTAATGGTGAAAAGTTTTCTGGTGATGAGAAACTTTGCCACTGAGTTCACAAAGAGAATCACTTCTATGTTAAGAAGAAAAACATGGTTGAAACTTTTTTTTTTGTTAAACACACATCAAAGGAATGTCTAGACTACATTGTATTTTCGAAAAAACGTCACCTGCATCCACACTGCAATTGCGTTCTTTCCAAATTAAATTGAAAGAATGCAGGGATTTTTTCAACATTGGTAATCCTCAAATTACGAGGAAGAACGCTTTTTTCGAAAGAGCTCTTTTTTGAAAAAAGGTATGTGCAGATGCAGAACAGACATTTTTCAGAAGAGGCAGTCGAAAAAAAGCACAGGTGCCCTGGTGACCATTCTGAGAATAGCAATCAGGGCTTTCTTTCAAGAGTATGTAGCACTTTAAAGACTAACAAGATGGTTTATTAGATGATGAGCTTTCGTGGGCCAGACCCACTTCCTCAGATCAAATAATGGAAGAAAATAGTCACAACCATATATACCAAAGGATACAATTTAAAAAAAATGCACACACATGAAAAGGACAAATCACATTACAGAACAGAAGGGGGATGTGGGGGGGGGGGGGAAGGAAGGTGAATGCCAGTGAGTTAATGATATTAGAGGTGGGGAAGGGGAAATGTCTGTGAGTTAATAGTATTAGAGGTGATAATTGGGGAAGCTATCTTTGTAATGGGTAAGATAGTTGGAGTCTTTGTTAATTCCCCTGCGGAGAGTGTCGAATTTTAGCATGAATGCCAGTTCAGAGGATTCCCTTTCAAGTGCAGATTTGAATGTCTTCTGAAGTAGGATGCAGGTTAGGTCACCTGCTAATTTTTTTTTAAATTGTATCCTTTGGTATATATGGTTGTGACTATTTTCTTCCATTATTTGATCTGAGGAAGTGGGTCTGGCCCACGAAAGCTCATCATCTAATAAACCATCTTGTTAGTCTTTAAAGTGCTACATAGTCCTGTATTTTGTTTCAGCTACACCAGACTAACACGGCTACATCTCTATCACTATTCTTTCAAGAGAGCATCCATGCAGTCTGGACACTTTTGAAAAAGCAGATTGCTTTTTCAATCCGGTTTTGAGGTGTGGATGCTCTTTTTTCTAAGGAAGCTTTTTCAAAGTCTAGATGTACCCTTAGTGAAAACAAGAAGTTACTCACCTTGTGCAGTAACAAGGGTTCCTCGAGATGGGCCCCCGTGGGTGCTCCACTCATGGTGACTTCGTAGCAATGCTCTCACTGTGTTCCCGGAGTTCTGGTTTATCAATGACTGAAAGCACTGCTGAAGATACTGAAGATTCAGGTATCCATCTACACACTATTGCATAGTGGTTCACAAAAGTCAAACTGGAAGACCATGTGGCTGCTCTGCAGATTTCCGGCAGAGAAACTCCTCTGGCAAAAGCAGCGGAAGTTGCTCCCGCCCTAGTTGAATAAGCTCTAGGTAAAGTCTGGAGGGGCTTGTTTTGCATCGTATGGCACATGGCAATACAGGAAACTATGATATTAGACAGACTTTGGGAAGACAATGCATTGCCCTTGGAGTGATCTGCTATAGATACTATTAAATGATCAGTCTTACGCCAGGTTCGTGTTCTGTCTATATAGAATGCCAATGCTCGACGTACATCCAGGGTATGAAGCAGGGAGTCCAGATTTGAAGTATGAGGCTTAGGATAAAAAACAGGCAAAACGACTGGTTCATTAACATGAAATTGCGTAGCGACCTTAGGGATAAAGGCTGGGTGAGTACGTAGCGTAACTGAGTCCTTGGTGAAAACTGTGAAAGGAGGCATTGCCATTAACGCTGCCAGTTCACTGACCCTGCGGGCGGATGTAATGGCCAACAAGAACACTACCTTGGTATTGAGCATTGATAGTGAAGTGGTGGCTAGAGGCTCAAAAGGTGGGTACCATTAATGCATCAAGTACCAGATCCAAGTTCCAAGCAGGGGGAATGGGTCTTCGCTGAGGTTTAAGATTAGCTATCCCCTTAAGCAGCCTTTTGGTCATGGGGTGAGTAAATACCGAATGACCTTTGATGGTGGTGTGGAAGGCGGTAATTGCAGAGAGGTGAAAGACCAGCCTGGTGCAAAGACAGGATATAATCAAGGATCCTATGCATTGGTGCAGAATGCAGTTGAATGTCAATTCTGCCACACCAAACCACAAATCTCTTCCATTTTGCCAAATAGGAGTTCCCTGTGGTTTGCCTCCTGCTGTTCAACAATACAGTCTTTACAGCTTCCGAGCAGAGTTGCTCGTCTACCCCGAACCACTTATGAGCCACGCTGTTAGGTGAAGGTTCTCTGGTTTGGGGTGAAGCAACAATCCCTGATTCTGGGAAAGGAGGTCTGGAAGGAGAGGTAAGGGGCACAGTGGTAATCGGGACATTCTGTGGAGGAACGGGTACCACGGTTGTCTCGCCCAGGCTGGTGCCAGAAGTATGATGTGGGCTGAATCTTCCCTGATTTTCACATAAGGGATAAGTACCGTTGGTGGGAATGCATAGTGTAGAGGTGCCGTTCAACAGACTAGTAATGCATCGCCCAGAGAGTCCTTGCCAATTCCCCCTCTGGAGCAGTAAAGGTGACATTTTTTGGTTTTGTAGGTTGCAAAGAGGTCTATTTGTGGAAGATGTCTTCCAAGACGTTGGGACGAATCTCCCACTCATGGTCCTGAGGAAAAATTCTGCTCAGAGCATCCGCCGTGACATTGCTCGTACCTGGTAAGTATGATGCTACCAGAGTGGTACGGTTCCTTATACACCAGTTCCATAGTCAGCGTGATCGTGCTCCTCCCTGCCGATTGATATAATACATAGCAGCTATGTTGTCCGTAAGTACTCAGATGGTTGTATCAGCTATAAGTGAATGGAAATGTTTGCAGGCAAGAAATATGGCCTTCAGCTCTAGGAGGTTGATATGTGAAAGGGTCTCTGGTGCAGACCATCTGCCCTGCACGAACAGACCCTCGATGTGCGCTCCCCACCCCAAGAGGGAGGCGTCTGTAGTCAACTGGATCGATGGTTGTTGACATTTGAATGGAACTCCTGCTAGCAGATTTCCCGGGCACAACCACCAACCCAGAGATCTGCGAACTAGAGGAGTAGGAGTTACTACTTTGTGCATGGAATGCATTACCGGAATGTACATGGAAGTCAACCAATGCTGTAGACAACGGAAATGAAGTCTGGCATGTTGAACCACAAAGGTGGTAGCAGCCATATGGCCCATAAGGAGGAGACAGGTAAGTACCGTGACCGTAGGCACCTGGATGACTACTGTGGCCAGATCGTGTAAAAGTTGAAAGCGCTCCTGAGGTAAGTATGTATGGGCCGTGATGGAATTGAGGTGTGCGCCTATGTAATGAATAGCCTGTGTGGGATCCGGCGAAAACTTCTTTTCATTGATTATGAGCCCAAGTGAGAGAAATGTCTGTCTGACCAGTGTCACCATGTGTTGGACTTCTTGACTGGACCTGCCCTTTATGAGGCAGTCATCCAAATATGGAAATATGATTACATCTCTGCACTGCAAGTGAGCTGCTACTACCTCCAGGGTTTTTGAAAACACTGGGGGCAGATGCAAATCCAAACAGTAGCACTCGGTACTGGAAATGGTCGTCGCCGATAGTGAAACAGAGAAAACGCCTGTGAGCTAGATGTATGGCTATGTGAAAATAGGCGTCTTGCAGATCGAGGGCCGCAAACCAATCGTCCTTCTCTAGTGACGGTAATATCTCGGAAAGGGTCATCTTGAATCTTTGACGGCAAAGGTATCTGTTCAGTTTCCTGAGGTCGAGGATCGGCCACCACCCTCCGGTCGTCTTCTCTGTGAGAAAATACCTCGAATAGAAGCCCCCTTCCTCTGAACTGGGGGGGGCACGGGCTCTATTGCTCCTACGGAGAGCAAACGCTGTGCCTCTTCTTTTAAGCGGCTCTCGTGAAAGAGGTCCCTGAAAAGGGATGGGGTTGGTGGATTTGTGGGTGGTATGGTAGTGAAGGGGATGGTGAGCCCAGATACCACCAGTTGTAATACCCAGAGGTCTGATGTAATTGCCATCCATTGGTCTCGAAAAGGTCAAAGTCGATGGTGAAAAGAGGAACCTTGTGCTGTTGCTGGTGTTCCGTCACAGTAGGGAGTCGCTGCAAGCCCTCGATCGAACCATCAAACTTGCTGCTTGAGCAAAATGGTTGAGATCGTTTGCGTTGACGGCGCTGTCTTTGGCGTGATTGATCCATGACTCGCTGTTGGTGTTGCCTTTGATAAGGGTAATTGTACCTCTTCTGGTACGGGTAATACTTCTTGCACCTAAATGGGGGTGTATACATTCCCAAGATGCGGAGGGTAGACCTGGAATCTTTTCCAGAATGAAGGATCTCATCTGTCTTTTCTGCGAATAATTTGTTTTTATCAAAAGGGAGATCCTCGACTTTTGCGTGGAGATCTTTTGGGACTGCCGCGGAAGCCAACCAAGAGGAGTGCCTCATTGTTATTGCAGTCGCCGTGGTTCGAGCTGCCGTATCCGCTGCATGCAAGGAGATCTGCAGACTCTCCCTGGATGCTGTAAAACCCTCCTGCACCAGGGCTTTTTAAGAGGGGGCGCTTGCTCTCTGGGAGGTATTGGAGAAGCCAAGATATTTTCTCATAATTATCAAAATTATGATTCGACAATAACACAGCATAATTAGAGATATGCAAGAGAAGGGTTGCCGAGGAGTAAACTTTTCTGCCAAATGTGTCCAACTTTTTGGTATCCGGCATAGTCTTATACTGTGGTGCCTTGGCCCATTGCTGTGCCGCGTCCACCACTAGGGAATTTGGCTGCGGATGATTGAAGAGAAATTCTATGTTCTTGGACGGAACAAAATATCGTCTATCGGCTCTCTGGCAGGTTGAGGCCACCATAGATGGTGTCTGCCAAATAGTGTCGGCTGCCTCCATAATGGCTTCCTCAATAGGGATGGCAAGCTTTGCACTCTGCCAGAGGTGCAAGTTTGTCAGCAGCCAGTGTTGTTTCGTTTGAGACTGCACTATCTGTATTTCCTGGGATTGAACCCCCACTTGAATAGATCCTGAAACTGTTTAAAATCATCCGGCGGGGACAAGTCTGGTGGAAAGACCACAGCACGTGACAATAAAGGTGAACCATCAGGAACCGGGTCTTCAGATCGATGATTGTCCCGCTCAGAATTGACCATCCTCTAGGTCTGAGTGGTGCGATGTGGCCTCCCGGCTGCGTGGCAGAGAAGCCAAGTTATAGTCACAGTGGTGATGTGACAGACAATGTCTCATTGATGACAGATTATAACGTGAGGAGCATTGGAAGTCATAATAATGTGTGAACATAGAAAGAATTATACTATAAGAGAAAGATGAATTATGCTGTAATAATTGAATAAATTAAAGGAATACTGTTTGTCTCTGAACAGGAAGAAGAAAAGCATGTTAATGTTGTTTGTAGGTATGCAGATCAGAGTGCTAGCCAGGTAGGCCTGAGGGTTAATAGGAAAAGGAACATTAGGTGTTAGGGAGAAAGCAATTGAGATAACCAGGGAGATATGGACAGGAGATTGCTGTGTGCTTGATGTGGAAATGAAGATACTTGACTAGCCTCTCACTAATCATGTGAAGTTTGCCCCTCTTTTAATCCTGTTAACTTGGCTTTCTTTTGACTGTATAAATCAAGGAGTTTGAACCTTGTGGGGTGCTCACATTTACTGGGTGCATTTAGCAGAGCGGCTTTGCTAATAAACAGAGCGGTCTGACAAATCTGTGAGTCCTGTCTAACTTTGACAGATAGGAGCGTGAACATGTTGAGCACGAAGAAGAGCGATGGTATTCAAAATAACTATCTGATAGATGAAGAGACGAGCACCTAGATGATCTATTTCTAGTATGCTGTCTCTCGTGCCTGCTATGTGGAACGTAGTAATAAGGACGTTCATATGGTGGAGAATAAGATGGACCTCTATAGTAACTCCTGTAATGGGGGCGCCCATACGGGGACTGTTGTCTATAATAAGTATGGTGCCTGGGGCTGTGTTGTTGGTAACCATGATGGCATGGTGAGCCATACTCCATTGGAGGAGAGGGGCCAGGCAAAAATTTTGGGGAAGGAGAGAAGTGCAAGTCCTGTCCCCGTATTGTTAATGGTGCCTCTGATTGTGGGTGCCTCTGTAATTCCGGCTCCCACTCCGGTGCCGTACAGTGATCAGCTGTTGCTGCAGGGCTGCATCTACCAGTGCCGAGGCTGTTTGCAATTCATAAGCCCCATGTGACACCTGCATTAGTGGCTGAAGAGGTGACGGTGCTGAAGGGCATAGCCGCGGGTGTGTGCTGGTCAGCAGCTGTCCGGTGGGGTGAATAGAGCAGTGCCAGTGCATTCTGAGCATGCAGCACCACTTGCCCGCACCGTAGCTGATTTCGGTGCCAGCAACTCTGCTCCCTGTGATGCCGGCACCGGGAAAGCCTTGTGAAGTGGCACCGCTGTCCGCGCAGCTTTTTCCCGCACCTTTGAAGAAGAGCGGTGCGGTACCAGAGTCTTCTTAGTAGAGACTGCGCTTGCCAGCACTGAGGCTGCTGCCGAAAGTGCTCTCTCTGGTGCCGCAGCCCTACTCCCGTTCACCCCTGCTCCTGATGAGAAGGATCGAGGGGCAAGGGCAGATGGGTCACAGTCACCTACCACCAATATATCGGGTGGTAGGGATTTGGCTGAGGAGAGTCTTTGCATCTTCTCCCTCAGATCCGGGGAAGAAATCCTCTGTTCAGGGGTTCTCCCCCTGTCCAACATTTTCTGCCCTGGGGTCCAGCGCTTTATCAAGTAGAAACATCTTCAGCCTCATCTATCTCTATCTCACCAAGTTCGGACTGTCATTTTCGCACAGTGTCCGCACTTGTGGGGAGTGTGGCTTTCCCTCAGGCAACGCACACAAAGCGAATGCCCGTCTGACAGAGGCATTGGCTCACTACAATGGCCACATTTCCTGAAACCTGGAGAGCCAGGCATGATTGTTGATCAGTTTCTTCCTGAGACAAAGGTTTTGTTTGTTTTTTTTGTTCTTTCAGCTGATCCGGGGCTGTTAACAGCGGGAAGCCGCTGTAAGCTGCGGTTTAAATAAAGAGGTTTCCTCCTTCGGTGTTTGTTCGTTTTTTTAATTCAGTAAACAAGATCAAAGAACAATAAAGGTAATCTAACTATATACGATTAACTATTTAACTACAGATTCCCTGAGGGAAGGAGAACTGCTGTGAGGAAGAGATCAGAGCTCCAGCTGCATTCAGGGACCGTTAAGAGGAACTGACAGGGAAGCTGGGTGCGTGCAAAGATCAAAGAGCACAAACAGCGCGAGCTGTATCTTGCGCACGCGCACCCCGAATGAAAACAGCTATACAAAGCATCCGAGCTGCAGTGCGGGACAAGCCCGACACCATGAGTGGAGCACCCACGGGGACCACTCGAAGAGGAAACATGCTATATTAAGTTCTACTATGCCTGCAACTCTACATGATTTCTAAATATAAAATAGGAGTTATGTCAGAATGCTTAGCAGAAAGTAATTCTAAAATATATTTAAATGAAGACTTACCTGATAACCAACACTTAATTCCTTGAAATGGAAGTTTTAGGAATGCAGACGAGATGTGTCGAAGCTTATCTGGAGTTACTTCCTCAACATTTCCATAATCCACAAATTGCACTTGAATAGCTCCATCTGAAGAGATTTCTTTTACCAAAGCACGGTACCAGTTATTATCACCTAGTATTTAAAAGAATTGTGATTTCCCACAATTAACTAAATCATAAGTAGAACTAATTTACTTTCTTTGAAAGAGAAAATGGGCCTTAATTTCTGCTGCCTTGCACAGTATGTAATCAGTTACATGAATTTAAATTAGGTGTAAAATATTGCTATTCTGATTTGACAGCATTTTATATTAATTCTGTACTGCTTTGAATGACTACCAAAGGTGCAGGACAATGGGCAATCAAGCCTTTTCCACAATATCAGTACAGTTTTCATCCAGAAATGAAAACATACAAAAATGATGCAAGTATCCTATAACATGCCAAACAAAGAAAAATCCAATATTTAATTCTTGAAAAGCAACAACTTTATCTAAGGTAATAATTAAACCTCTCTCTCTCTCTCTCTCTGTACTATTTACTTCTGTTAAGACTATATTAACAATAATATTGGTTACACGTATTTTGGATCTGAAAGGTTGCTAACTGTTCAGCCCCTGGAGTCACTGTTCACACATACTTGGTTTATCACTGTCAACTGCAGGTCTAATTTCTTTCCTTGTTCAACTTAGCAACATACCACACACATTAAGACCATGCTCAAAACATCTGAAAAATTTAAAAAGCTGCATATTAAACAAAATATATGCCAATTCAAAGATAAAGCTGCATTTTCCACTAAAGATATTTTTGTAAATGCAAAAATAAAAAAGAGTATGTGATAATATTACTTACCAGAGAAAAAAGCACAGCAAGGTTTTCCCTTTGAAGGTTTGAAAACACTAGTTGAAGTATGCTGGCAGTATTCTGCCAGTGACTTGTTGAGTAAATTTAGAGCAAGTAAATCTAAGCAGAATGCAAAAAAACAAACAAAAAAGACAACCAATCTTAATGCATCTTTAGAATCAGCAGGTAAGTGATTTTGAGATAGTGTCATGCAGAATGTCAATTTACTGGGTCCCATTAATAGCATAATTAGAAAAGTTTAAAAAATATCACAAGATACCCCTGATTTAGGGTAAAGCAGTATTAATAAATTCATATATAAAAATCTAGTACAGGTTTTCTCCCTCATCCAGCACCCTCAGGACCTGATCCATCCCAGGTGAGGGATTTTGCCAGACCAGGGGTGGTCATTTCTGGCCCCTCTGCTGCCAGCCCCTCCAGCCTTGCTCAACCGCTGCCCTCCCAGCTGGCTCCCTCCTCTCACTGGCACTGTCAGCCCTGCTTCCCTAGCAGGCAGCCCTACCACCTGTGTGAGAACCTGGCTCCTGCTGCAGTGCTCGGCAGCCCTGCTCTCTTTGCTCACCGGGCTCTCAATGCCACGCTGTGCAGCCACGCTGTGCAGCCCCACTGCACTGAACACTGGGTTCCCACTGCAGCCCCTCAGCCTCTGAATTGGGCTTCTGCTGTCACACATGGGGCTCCCGCAGCCCTGCAGGGAAGCACTACTACCTTGCACGTTTGCAGGACTACCTGGTGCTAGCCCTCCACTTGGACTCTGTAGTCCTGGAATGTCCGTGGTGCCAGACCAGAGAGTCCTGGTTAAGAGTTTCAACCTGTACTGTTAGATTTAAATGGTTGTATTATTGGTCAACTAAAAATATACCAGAAATCTCTGGATAAAACGAGACAGCTAGACCTAAGCTCAATGAGACTGTTTTTCCATCACTTTAAATATTCTTGTGCCTCTAGTCTGAATCCTTTCCAATTATTATTATTATTTTTTTTTTAAAAAAGAGTGCTGGCACTAGAATTCGACACAGTATTCCAGTAATGGTTTCAATAATGCTGTATACATCCCTACTCCTCCTTGATATTCTCCTGCTTGGGCCTCTATTGGTTGCATTAGTCGTCCTAGCCACAGCATTCCAGTGGGAGCTCATGTTCAATTTTTCGTCTAATTCCTTTATTTCTTTTCAATGTCACTGCATCCGGGATACTCTCTCACTTTGTAAAAGGTGACCAATATTCTTGGTTCCTAGATATCTGATCTTGAATATGCATTTTAATAAGGACAAAGTATGTTCAAATTCAGAATTATAGCTCTAGTCTGAACTATGTAGGAAGCTCAGATGTAATCTTTATGTATAAAAAAGTCCACTTGAGCACTAGTGCATAAAACAACATGATTCCATTCCAAAATGTACAAGTTAATATGCAACAAGATTAAGGATGAAAAGACAGAATACGAAAATATGAAGGCTGAGACAACTTACTATCCTCTTTGAAGATCTGACAGAAGAATTCTCCAGGATTTTTCACTGTACACAGTATAACAATTAATGTCTGTTTAGGAGTCAGCTTAACCCATGTCCACTCTTTTTTATTAATCATTTCTTCTACAGCTAAAGAGCAAAGGGGAAAGAAGAAAATAGGATGAGACACACGTAAAAAGACAACATTAGAGAGGAAGAAAATGCCCATTCTTGGGCACATAACTGGCCATACTCATTACAAATCGCTTAATTATTGTACAGCTATTGTACTACAATATAGATAAAATCAGGTTCCATAGCAACTTTTCATGTACTCACCAGTTACTTCCTTCACAGTGTTAACAGTTTCATTTATTGTCAAGACATCCTTGAAATCTTTCACTGCACAGCCTGATTCTAAAAGATGTTTAGATACATTTATTATTGGAGAAACAGATTCATCTATAATCTCTACCACAGAGCTATTCTCATTTTTGTCAACCACTGTGATAGTAATCTTTTTATTTTGCACCAGTTGTTTCATCAGAGAAACAGCTTCTGAAGACCAGGTTCCTGATAGGGGCTTCACACCTAAAAGTGAAATGTAAAGAAATATTTCATTTCAGCTGGACTGTAAATTGTTCTCCCACAATCCCGTTCTTGAATTAGTTCATTCTTCACTTTTTGAAGCTGTTTTATGAATAACATTGTAAACAGTTGACATTGCTTGTTTAAGTATGCATCAAATCAATAGCAGCACATGCCAGTGATTTTAATATAAGGGGTTACAAAATACTGAAGGGTTTTATTAAGGTAGTGTCTAGAGGCCTAGGATCAGAGCTCCATTGTTAGATATGGTAAGTGCTCCACTGACATGTCAATACAGGCAGTCCCCGGGTTACGTACAAGATAGGAACTGTAGGTTTGTTCTTAAGTTGAATTTGTATGTAAGTCGAAACTGGTACATATTGTAGGGGAAACTCTAGCCAAACATTTCTCCAGAGCTCAGTTTTATTCTCCCACACCTCACTTCCCTCAGTCCTTTATTCTCAAGCTGAGGTGTCTGCTGAGAGAAGCCGCTCTGCGTCTCCCTGGTCTGCTGGGGAAGGGCGTTATCTTCGCATCTCCCTGGTCTGCTGGGGGGAAGCAGCTAGTGCGGGGTTGCCTCACCCCGTTTGTAAGTAGGGATCCGATGTAAGTCGGATCCATGTAACCTGGGGACTGCCTGTACTGCAAAGAAACACTCAATTTTTTATTGCTTGGCACAGTTTTAGTGATGGAAACCATTAAAAGAAATGTTACTTAATAATGGTAGTTATAGATGTTTGCCAGCATAGATCTACACTTGTCAGTGCCAAGAAAAAGCCCCTAGCCAAGCAATAGTCATTAGGCTTCGTGGTTGCAATGGCAAGAATCAGGCATACACTGAGATGAAAACCCCAACACTACATGAATCTTCAGCACCTCTTTCTACTTTGCTATTTTCCTATGCTTTGTTTTCGATTTTTGGCGGTAGTTCTAAAAAGTTAAAAGACTTCCAACTGTATGGTGTCAGATGGATTAGTCAGAAGTTTTGGTTCAAGTCAAGGCAAACATCTTCATATTTCATGTGGTACCGGTCTACTCTGTTCCTGATCCTTATCTATGAACGGCTGCATTTATAGCAACTGCACTGTAATACCGGCCTCCAGAAACAGATTCCAAAACATGCATTTCTTGCACCACCAAAATATTTATGGATGATTCCATTCTCTGCGATTTGCACAGAATGATCTATCTGCATGAGTTACAGCCTTTAAAGTTTTCTTTTTAAATAGCTTTCAAGTCTGAGTAGCATCTCAGCCTTGTCCTTATAACAGGATTAAATTGAATATCCCTCAATGTTAAGAAAATGCTCAGGGTCTTCAAAAAAGCCACTGTGATCCAAGGGAACATCTGATCCAAAGATTGACAAAAAGTGCCATTCAAGTATTCTGCGCAAATTTAATCAAGTGGGTTAATCAGATTTGCCCAAGAAAAAGATGAGGTGTTTCCCTCAGCAAATTGCACTTTGAACTGCTGTCTCTGCCTCTTCAATTCAAAGCAAGCACTGGCTCCAAGAAAGAACTGGTGACTTTAAAAAGTCCTTGCAGCCAGGGCCCCAACACATTAGAACCAAACCCATATGCACAATGCACAAGTGCATATTTGAGGACAATAAAGTTCTTAAAATAGATTTTTTTACTACACACATTTATTACACACATTTAGAAAAACTTTAACTTTATTAATTTTAATGTTCCTAGTATTACTATGAAGTGCTAATTTGATTTTCTACAGGTACTTCTCCACCATTAACCTCATTTCCTTACCTCCTTTTTCACATAGTACAGGTTGGACCTCCCTGATCCGGCACCCTCAGGACCTCATTGTCCCAGAAGAGGGATCTTTTCCAAACCAGGGAAGTCATTTCCAGCCCCCTGTTCCCCAACTGCTGGCCACACCTCCTATTCCACCCCTTCCAGACCATTCTCCCTCGACTACTGGCCACACCCCCTACCTCCGTCCAGAACGCTTTCTTCCCCCCTGCAACCCAGCGAAGCCATGCACTGGGCTCCCCATCTCCTCCACACACACCCCTACAGTGTGCCAGGACTTTCTTATCCTGGAAAATCCAAGGTCCTTCTGGACCATGGATGTTGCCAGACCAGAGATTTCTGGTTTACAGAGGTGCAATCTGGGTCGTAAATTAAACAAGTTCTTAGAAATTTTTACCCCAAATCTGTTTTGAACTCTAATTTTCATCCCAACTGCAGTACTCTGTAGTTCATTTCCTACCTGCTAGTGTACACTTTATAGCTTGCACTGGCAACTCCAATAATTTTGGAATTATAGGGCGAAGTCTAGTCACTTGAAGAACTTCGAAGTTACCATAATCTACATAGCCCACTAACGCATTATCTTCAGAAGTATATGCTAGAACTGAGGCACGATACCACTGATTGTCTTCTGGAAGGAAAAATGCAGACAAACATTCTGTGAATAATTAATTCTTGGAGTACAAAAAGGATTTCTTGGCAATGCATTAATATAAAATACAGTGGCTCTGGACTATATTATAGTCATGGGATGGGTTGAATTAAGCCTTGTTGAAGCTAGTGATTGCAACAGCCACTCTTCATTCAAAATACATGTAAGAAAATTATAAGTTCCTTAATGGAACCAGAGAGTTGAAAAAGGAGATTCCACCCAAAACAATCAGCACATTGTTGCCTGTGTCCCCCCCACCCTCCTCAAAAGACACATGCAAGCCTCATCAGAAATAGAGTAATGTGGCCAGAGTGGTTTACCGGGTACTGCTTGATGGAGTGGTGTGTCTCAAACAGCAGGAAGACCAAACAAGCAACAGGAAACAAGAAAGCGAAGGAAACAGCCAAAAAAAGCAGTAGGAGCATGGCCATGAAAAGCAGCTAGATTAGAGCATTTTAAGGCTAAGTAAGCTGGAAAGGTGCTGCAGACAGTGGACAAATAATGGTCTCCTGTTTAATTCCTACTGCACTCCGGGAAACAGGACTTGGTAAATAAACAAGACTACAGGTACATCAAAGAAATACCTGATCAATTTTTCCTCCTTCTGGAAACAATCTGCAGGACTAATAATCAGGTCAAAAACAGGATAACAATAAGTTAAATTATGTAAAGTCATTTGGAAATTTAAAACAAAGTAAGATTAGTTAACTCCGGTATCAGAGCTATATTCACCAAAACACATGAGCAATGACAGAATTCCCCTGCCAATATCAAAGTAAACAGTGCTGGACAGTGCACTGCTTCCTCTGATGCCCATTTTCTTGTTTTGCATCTCCCCCCCATACGGTTTCTGAACACAAGAAAAAATGTTTGCTTGCCATTTGTAACTGTGTTATAGATGTGTTGCTCGTGTTCATTTCATATAGGCATGCGTGTGTGCTCCATGCATATACTGTCAGAAGTTTTTCCCTTAGCAGTACCCATTGGGCTGGTAGGGGAGTCTCCTGGAGTGGTGCTGTTATATCTGCTAATACAGTGGCTCCCAACCTTTTCGAGGTTATGGACCCCTTTTCAATCTATTCAAATTTTACAGACCGCCTCCCCCCAAACAATATAGCTGTGCCTGCTGCCTACATATCCCGCAACCTATGTTGCTTCCCAAGCAGTGCCCCTCAACCCACTGGGGAAACAGCACAGGCCGAGAGGCTCTCTGCTGACAACCAGCAAGTCCCTCAGCCCACGTTGCTTCCTGTGGCTCAGGAAGCAATGTGGGCTGAAGGATGTGCTGGCTGCAAGAGACTGTGCACAGAACCGTCATTGACTCCCCCCAAGATCCACAACTTACTGGCACACCACCCTCTCAGTTTCTTCTTACTGGACTACTCCGAAAAAGGGGAGGTGGGAGGGATCTGGAATGAACATAAGCAACATCTCGAAGAACAGTTGCAAATGGTAAGTAACCGTTTTTTCTTCAAGTGATTGCTCATGTCCATTTCATGTAGTTGACTCCAAAGCAGAAACCCAGGAGGTGGGGTTGGAGTTCTAACCTACTGAGTAGAGGACAGCCCTACCCAGGGCTGCGTCCTTCTTAGCCTGATAAGCCTGTGTATAGAGGTTGGCAAAGGTATGGACTGAAGACCACGTGGTGGCCCTACAAATATCCAGCATAGGGAGCCAGGAATACCATGGAGGAGACCTGTGCCCTAGTGGAGTGGGCTGTAAGAGAAGGGGCTGGCACCCCGGCCAGACCAAACCATTTCTTGATATAGGAGGTAATCCAAGAAAAGATCCTTCAGATGCTCCGTGATTGCCACAAACAACTGTGGGAAGTTACAAAAGGGCTTCGTCCTGTCTAAGTAAAAAGCTAAAGCTCTCCTAACATCTAGAGTGTGTAAAGCCTGTTCTTTGCCAGAAACATGAGACTTGGGGTAAAAAACTGGGAGAAAAATATGCTGAGAGACATGGAACTGAGACACCACCTTCAGCAGGAAGGTGGGGTGGGGACGTAACCTAACCTTATCCTTGAAGAAGGATAAGGCCTGAGGTAACGGCCTTTCATTCAGACACGGCTGGACGATGTGATAGCTATGAGGAATGACACCTTCCAGGATAGGCGTGGCAGTGAACATGATGCCAGAGGCTCAAAGGGAGTCCTATGAACCTGATTAGGACCAGGTTAAAGACCTACTGAGAGACAGGTTGATGGACATGCTGGTAAAAAGCCTGTCCAATCCCTTCAAAAACTGATGGATTATGGGGTCCACAAAGAGAGTCCCAACCTGGGACCCCACGTGAAAAAATGAAATAGCCACTAAGTGGACCCTAATTGATGAGAAGGAAAGTCCCTGAACCCTAAGACCCAGGAGATAAGACCTTTGGGACCTGAGTATCCATAGGGGAGAACCCCTTCTGAGTAGCCCAGATGGAAAAGCACTTCCATTCAGCTAGGTAAATGACCCTAGTGGAAGGTTTCCTACACCCCAGCAGGACCTCCTGCACTTGCTCTGAGCACTGCAGCTCCGCCCCGACAGCCATGGAGCTTCCAGGCCATTAGGTGCAGGGACTGCAAGTTTGGGTGGTGAAGTCTGTCAAAGTCCTGTGTTATCACATCTGGCTCCAGAGGAAGGGCAATCGGCCTCTCTATTAAGAGGTTCAGGAGAGATGTGAACCAGTGCTGCCTTGGCCATGCCAGCGCTATGAGGATGAGGGAAGCCCTGAACTCTCAAGCCCTCAGGAGTATCTCGCGTACCAGTGGGAACAGGAGAAACACGTACAGCAGACCCTTGGGCCAGAGGGTGAGGAGGGCATCTCCCAGCAACCCGCGTCAGGGTCCCATGAAGGAGCAGAACCTGGGACACTTCCCATTCTGGCAGGTTGCAAACAGGGAAAACCCCCACCTGCGGAAGATTTGGAGGGCTACATCCACCCTGAGACCCCACTCGTGGCTGGTAAAGGATCTGCTGAGCCAGTCTACCAGAGTATTCCAAGCCCCTGGGAGGTAGGAAGCAATTGGGTGAATACTCCACCCGATGCACAGATTCCAGACCTAGAGAGCTTCCAGACACAGGGGGAATATGCACCACCCTGCCTTTTTATAAGAGACCGCCATCATATTGTCGGACAGGATAAGGACCACCTTGCCCGAGATGACACAAGAATGCCTGGCGAATTGCCTGCAGCTCCCTAACATTGATATGTAGGGAGAATTCCTCCTGAGACAACATACCCTGAGTCCTCATGTCAGTGAAATGGGCTCCCCAACAGGTGTCAGACACGTCCGCACCAACCAAAGGGTAAAAAGAGGCCTGGAGAATGGAACCCTGGCACAGACCATGTCCTCCTGGATCCACCAGATCAAGTGCGCTTCCTGACTATCAGGAACACAATCCTGGCCCTGCAGACGTCTCCCATGACCATGGCCAGAAACCGCATACATCTCCTGGGGCTCACGGACGCCTGTACCTATGTAGTGCAACATGCCAGGCTTTGCCTACAGCCCCTGCACTTGTGGTTGACCTGGGTCCACAAGCTGTCCTTTCACCCCAGGACAGGGTGCTGATGCTCCCTCCCGACATCCTTTACTCCCTGGACTGGTGGCTGGGACTGCTTCGCTGACTGGACAGACTGGGGCTGCCAAGACTGCTGCTGAGGCTGCGCGGAAGGGCTCCGGTGACAGGATTACGACTGGTGCAGAGACCTAGACCTGGAAGCCTGCAACAAGACAACAGACTTGGCCTCTGAATCAGTACAGTACTCCGATGAGAGCAGTGCCGTGGCAGTGGCACTCAGCACCTGCGACTAGGAGCATGCCTAGCCATGGACTCGTGCATACCGCAGTGCTCAGGAGGAGAAGGCAGCATAGCAAGGTCCAGAGGCTGGCCTGATGATAGAAGCCACGTGGCATGCCTGGCCTGAGCTGACACTGGTTCTGTAGCAGAGAAATTGGTGCTGGTGCTAGGGCAGCCATTGGTGCCAGAGCCACCGAAAAAGGCAGTGCTAGTGTCAAGGTTACTGGCATTGGGGCAGACCTGTGGTGCCCATTCAGGGATGGTGCTGAGGCACTTGGTGCCATAGCATTGGCACGGTGCCACTGAGTCATGCTCCCTCTTTGGGGCTGATGCTGAGACAGGGGACAAAGAGCTTGATAAGGTCCCTTGCGGCCTCAAAGATGTCCAGAATCAACAGCTCCAGGAGATGTTCCGCCAGGCTGGGGTCCTGGTGCAGGCTGGAATGAAGCCAACCTGACCTCCAAGGTCTGGGTACCAAGCCTGTTGGTGCCCCATGGCCCTCCTGAGAGCAAACTGTCGGCATGTGCCACAACGAAGACCTGCTTCTACTCAGTTTCCATTTCTTCTGTGGTACTGGAGATTGAGATTGGTGTCACCACTTTCTTGGCACTGGAGAGGCCTGCAAATGGCCAGGTGCCTCGTACACTGAAGCTGGTGTGCTCTGGGTAGCCAGTGTTGGGTCCAACACCGGTGCTGGATGGAGAGCTGCCTCTATCAGGAGAATCTTCAGATGAGACTCACGCTACTGCTTGGTATGCAGCTTGAACCCTCTGCAAATCTTGCAGAATTTGGAAAGGTGAGCCTCCCCAAGGCACTTTAAAGCAGGCTTCATGGGGATCCCCACAGGGCATAGGCCTCAAACTTCTGACTCAGGGCCTGAAGACTTGGGGCCTAGTTATGCCCCGCAGCAGGAGCTGGGATACAAAGCGAGTCCCTGTGCCAAAGTAAACTACTTACACTAAGAACTATTTACAGAAAATAACAAAACAATTAATAGGAACACTAACTAATCTACAAAAATCCAAGTAGGTGAGAACTGCTAGGAGGTGCTTGCAGAGCAAGAGCAGAGCACGTTCCAAGGACCGCTATGAGCAGTAAGAAGTGAGTGAAGGGGTGGTGGGCCAGCAGGGGTATATATTAGCCAATATAGTGGTGCCACTCCAGGGGCTCCCCTCCAGTTCAACGGATAATGTGCTAAAGGAAAAACCACCTACGTAGAATGGACACGAGAAATCAAAGAGGAAAAACTGTTTATTTAAGCACACCAGTACTGCTCTCTTCCTCCAGCCATAAAGATTTTTTCCTTAAGGTCAGCTAGTAATCTCTTCAGGGTTTCCCTTCAAGCATTTCTTCCCAGTAATTTGTCCAATGTTCGTTTCCTCAGTTTAACTATGCTTTCCAGGATCTTTATCACATCTTGTGTCGGGTCACGTCATTGATTAGCACAGACTTGGCTAAAAATTCTGTATTTACAGATAAACCAGGTCCAAGTAAAATAGCCCAGTCTACAGAAATAGTTTTTAATATAAGTATATTTCTAAAAAAAAAAGTTTAGCCAATGGGTGCAACTCTTCAATACAGACACTCAAATCTATTTAAAAGTGCTTTATAGCGATTTAGCTTAATTTGGTAACAGTTGTGCGCCATTTACAGCCATCCTTTTCCTCTCCTTTACCTGTGAACTGGGCACAACAGACATCTCCCACAGCTGGACAGAAATCTGGGATAATAGGGATTGTGTTACAGTATTCACCCATGGATACTTGAAGCTCAGCAAGCTGTCCTGTTGACAAATGTTTTTTGTAAGATACTTATTAACAAGACTTAAAGTAAGCATTACATGAAACCCTTTAACTCAATGGGTTAAATTAAGATTTATCTACTATATATATATAAAAAAAATCAGTGCTAAGTTTCTTTGCATGTCAAGAGAAGGATTTTCCAAAAGCTTGAAATAAGAGCAGTTTTCTATAATCAATAGTATTTCTCTAAAAGCGACGAGGAGTCCTGTGGAACCTTATGGATTAACAGATTTATTGGAGCATAAGCTTTCATGGGCAAAGACCCACTTTGTCAGATGAATGTAGTGGAAATTCCAGATGCAGGTATAAATATACGGGCATAAGAAAAGAGTACCAATCAAGAGTAAGGGTAGAGATAACAAGGTCATTTCAGTCAGGGAGGATGAGGCCCACTTCTAGCAGTATTTCTCTAGTGACCAAAATCAACTTTTTCTCTGTGTAATAGGATGAGACAAGTCTCACTGCTGGAAGAGACTTGTCAAAACTTGTGATAGCAGAGGCACATCAGCTCTGTAAAAATCTAATTCAATGACAGGCTTCATCAATGTACAGTTAGTGGCTGGTTTGTAATGATGCCTTTTCAAGACATTCCAGGAGTTCATAAAATTCAAACCTCTGAAAACCAAGGAATAAGGAGTCACAACTCTAACTGACCCCTTGAGGGGCAATGGTCACAGGGAATTATCAACATGCATGTCTGCTGCATTCACTGTGCCAGGGACAGCATGATCAAAGGAAAGAGGTGCATATGGACCTGGAGTGTTCCGGTATGCCACATTTCAGAATGAGTTCTATAGGGGTGTTAGTAGCAGTACAAAGGTCTCTTACTGCTTCCAATCCTGGTGCAAGAAGATAGAGTACAAGTAGCCTGTGGGTTTAATGATGACTAAGTGTTATATGCAGTCCTATGACTAATGATGAAGGGATTGTAAAATTTAGGAGGTGCGTGCTGTTTCTGTGGAGTTAACTATGTTGAGTGAAGGTCAGATGCAAGTAGATTCTGTTGCATACAGCTCACCTCACCATATGTTTTGTCTAAAGAGGCAGTGTTAGACTGTCCAACAGTGATCACCTATCCTATTCTCTAAATTCATCTCTATCTGCAGTAGCGAAGTGAGAAGGAAGTTACTCACCCTGTGCAGTAATGACTGTATCCCCATGGGTCATTGTTGGTGACGGTCATTCACAGAACTGCAGTTTGGAGCTTTTTCTTAGCAGTTGTCAGTCAGGCCGTGAATGCGCAGAAGGCGCCTCACATCTAGGTGCTTTGATGCCTTGCACACCTGGAGCTCGCCCCTCCCCCAGTTCCTTGTCTACACTTGAGTAACTAAGACTTCAAATAGAGGGGAAGGAGAGAGGGTCGTGGAGCGCACACAGGGAGACACACCTCAAAGAATAGTCATTACAGAACAGGGTGAATAACTTTTTTTTCTTCTTTGGGATATGTCCACGAGGGTGCTCCAGTGTTGGTGACTACAAAACAGTACTTGATGTGAATGGTGGAACTTTGAGTTACTGCTTAGTGACAGAGGATAGTACCGCTGAAGTCCACTGCAATATCAGTTGCTAGCTGAAGCATGATAGCATAATGTCTGGAGAAGGTATGGTCGGATGACCAAATGAGTGCTTTAAGGAGCACACTGTTTAGGAAAGCCATAGATCCTGCTGTGGCACAAGTGGAGTGTGCTCTTGGTGGAGCAGTCAATAGCTTATTGCGATGAAAGCAGCATTGCAGTATACTTGATATCAGTCTGGAAATACGCTGTGTTGCAATTGGTGTGCCGTTGGAGTGGTTTGCAATGGACACAAAGAGGCATAGGGACTTGTGGAATACGTGTGTCTTGTCTATATAAAATATCAGAGCCCATCGAATGTCCAAGCGCAAAGCATGGCATTTCTGGGGGATTCATGGAGCTTTGGTAAAAATGTAGGTAGGACTATGGGATCATTGATATGAAAGCAGGTACTGTCTTTGGGTAGAAATGATGAAAGCGATTTTAAAGTCACTTTGTCCTTGGCAAATACGGTGTAAGGCAAGCCTGCCATCAAGGCCCCTATCTCTCTAACCCTCCTTGCCGCGATTGACAACCACTAAAAATAGCACCTTCATTGTAAAGAGTGGGAGCAGTAGGCAGCCATGGCTTCAAGGGGAGGGGCACCTCATAAGGCAATCTAAAGCTAGGTTTAGGTCCAATGAGGGCACTGGGGCCCTGTGAGAATGGAGGTTCTGGAGACCTTTGAGTGATAGGATGTGCAAAAACAGTGATCCATTGATCTATTCATGGAAGGCCATAATTGCTGCCAGGTGCACCTTAATGGAGAAGATGGATAGGCCCTCACTCTTCAAGTGATATATGTAGTCAAGGACAGAATGAAATGGAGCCTTATGGGGATCAACGTGCATTTGCTAGCACCAGGATGCAAATCGTTTCCATTTCTGAAGGTAAGTGGTTCTGGTGGATAGTCTCCTACTATGAAGGAGGACGGCTCTTTTTGATCAGAATAGGATTCAGCACCATGGAACCTGACAGAAACCATGCATGGAGGTGGAGAGTATGAGGTTAAGGGTGAAGTAATTTGACCCTGTTCTGGGAGATGAGATTGTGTCGACATGGAAGTTGGTAAGGTGGTTCGACAGACATGTGTTGAAGATATGGGAACCAGGCCTGTCTAGACCAAAATGGAACTGTTAAGATAACTCGAGCCCTGTCCAATTAGATTTTATGCAGGATCCTGGGGACGGGGAGAAAAGCGTATTGCAGGTTTGTTCCAGGGATTAGGAATGCATCACCCATGGATCCCTCACCCAATCTCACTAGACAGCAAAAGCAAAGACACTTGGTATTATTCATTGTTGCGAAGAGATCTATAAATGGGTAGCCCCACCTGTGGAAGATGGATTGTGTCACCATTGGATGCTGCTCCCACTCGTGGCCTGTGGAAAAGTTGCAGCTCAGAGTATCTAACATGACGCTGTTGACTCCAGTAGATATGATGCTTTTAAGGTGATGCCATAATTGATGCACCAATTCCAGAGACAGATGGCACCTGCAAAAAGGTTCTTTATCCCTTTTTGCGGGACACTACTGGCAGGACCTTCGAGAAGACATGAGGGGCAGAGAATAGGTTAAAGGGGAGGACTCTGTATTGAAAACGATCCTCCCCTATGGTGAAGCAGAGGTAATGTCTGTGGAATGGATGTATCACAATGTGGAAGAAAGTATCTTGTAGGTCGAAGGCTGAAAACCAGTCCCCGCGGACCAGTGCAAGAATAACTGAAACCAATGTAATCATTATGAAGCATTGCTTCCATAGGAACTTGTTTAGTTTGCAGAGATCTAAAATTGGTCTCTAGCTCCCTGTGCGCTTTTGGGTCAGGAAGCAAGTTGAATAAAACTCTCTTCCCTGGAACAATTTGGGGATCCTCTCTATTGCTCCTAGCTGGAGGAGCCAATCCATTTCCTTCCTGAGAGGGATCTCTTGAGGGGGTCCCTGAGACGGAAAGGGGGAAAGGTAGGAGGCAGAAAGGTAAAGGGGATCGTGTACCTTGTATGGATGATTTCTAGCATCCACAGATCCAATGTTGTGGAGTTCCAATAGTAGAAGAAGGGATGTAGCCTGTGCGTGAACAGGTGTTTCTGGCTTGTCAGCACTGGATGGTAGGGGAAGTCAGGCAGCCCCTCGACCAAAACTTCAAATTTGCTGTTTGGAAGCCTGGCTCTGGAGGACCATGATTGAGGTAGATGCTTCTTCTGAGGCCACTGTCTGGATTGATTGTAATCATAAGGTTTGTGTTGAGGACAGTTGTAATAGCAGCCCTTATTTCTGTTGTATGGGGTGTAGCAATTTTGCCAGTATGGTAGCGTGTACATGCCTAGCGTGTGGAGAGTTGTTCAAGAGTCTGCAGCTCTGGGGATGATCTGTCACCAAAAGTGGCGCACACACAGGGACATCAGCCAAAGAAGAATGAATTATATGGATCTTATTGAGACATTTCTCAAAGTGATCCAAGTTAAGGTTGTGTATCTTAGTTCTATTTCCTGGTTTTCGGAGGCCTGAGTTCTGCTTGAAATCCAGGCCAAGCCTTCCCCTTCCCTGCCAGCCTTCTACCCTACACGAGAGTAATAGGTACATAAGGTTTGTATTTCCTACTTTTTAGAAATGTAAATATAAATTACTTTCAGCCCTCCCCCTCACTCCTGCAGCTCACATGGGAAAATCTTAAGATTCAAACTTACTGTGTCTTGGCATAGCTCAGGTTTGGACAGCCACAGCATGTCCTCCTTGATCTACCATGGTTTGTGTGAATCTTGGTTGTGTAGAAACAGTTTTCCATAATCTTTCTGAATATGCACATTGTAATGTGATGTGTGAGTGGTTAGCATGTATCATTCTAGAGAACAACATATATCCTTTAATAAAGTTTTCAATACTGCTTCCTCAAAGGAGCTAGGGTTGCCCCACACAAGCTGTGCTAAAATGTCAAGCAACAGATTAGGAGGTGGATGATCCTGGTCTCAGATGTGTGCGTAAAAATTTGATAGTCTGTGGACTACACAAAGTGATGGAGAAAGAGGTCATCTCAGTAACCATTTGCTCACATGACCCAAATTTAGTCACTAACCCTACTTCAAACTACTATGAAGCACAACATACTTCAAGACAGTCTAAGTACACAGAATTTTGGAGGGCTACAATTCAACCTTAACTAAAGCAGATCTTGTGCTCCATTACAATAATACATTGCAGATTTGTTCTACAAAATCTTTTACCTAGACTCTAGATGAGAAAATGGAAGACTCTACATTCTGCAGATACCTTTAAAGAGATTCAAGGACTCCTTATGACTTTCTTATGGTTTGCCATATCTGAAACAAAAGGCAAGCACATTTTCCCTCCATCAAGGTAACCACTGGTCTCAAAAAAACAAAAAAATCCCACACAACCAGATGACTTTCTTTTGCTATGGTAGATCACAGGATAGAGCTCTTTATTCTTAGGGTTCAACAACTGGGCTATCAGAAATCTTCACCATAGGCAGAAACCAGGAGGACTGAACTTCTTATGGAATACAGTTTAGGAAAGCTCCATCACGAGGATCTCCATCAACTCTTCTGGACAATGAGATCACTATCCAGACAACTCCTGCAGAGAGGATAAAGAGTTGGCTGCCAATGGCTCAAAGGGTGGGATGGAGATACAAGTAAGCAAAGTATCCTGGACAACTCAAAGAGAGACTTGTTAATGGGCATTGCTATTTTGTTCAATATTGTTGGTGGTGAACACCCAGTCAGATCACCAATACTATGGACTTTAAGATCTCCATTTGGACTCTCTCCCTTCTAATGGGCTTGTTTAGGTATTTAATCCAACAATGTTCTGTCGTCCCTGAAATTCTTGAGTACAAAACCAAGACTGAGCAGTGGTGAGCGAACATCTCCATCTCATTATCATATTTTGTCTTGTCTGTGGATTTAAATATACTGGAGAATGGAGAAAATGATGATTTGGACTCTTTGAAAATACTATGACATTCCCACATCAAAACACATCCAGGACCCATCAGTTGATACGGAGAAAAGTCACTGGTCCTTACATTTTAATTATCTCTCCCTAGTTGTCACCTGTTGGAATTCTTCAGAGTTAACCAGACAGTGATTTTAAGTGCTGGAATTTTCATTGCAGGAATACTGATATCTACCCTTTCCAGACTTACATTTGCTGTAATCTCGCCTTCCATTCTTTCAGCCGCTAAGAAAATGAGATGTATACCCTGTAATAAGGTCAGCTATACCTATTCCCACATTTGGAGTACAGATGGTTCTGTAATATCTTTTAGGATTTGTCTAAGGATTCTGGCATCACTGACTCCAACAGCTCTCCAAATAAGCCACCTCCGGAATATGTGGAAGACAGTAACATGATCCTGGCTTGTATATGGCCTTTTCAGGCTCATAACCAGGGATGTCATAGAATACTAGAACTGGAAGGGACTTTAAGAGGCCATCAAGTCCGCTCCCCTACATTCATGGCAGGATCAAGCACTATCCACATCATCCAAGACAAATGTTTGTGTAACCAGCTCTTTACATCTTCAGTGATGTAGATTCCATAATCTCTCTAGGCAATTTATTCCAGTGCTTAATCACCATGACAGTTAGGAAGTTTTTCCTGATGTCCAACCTAAACCTCCCATGCTGCAGTTAAAGCCCATCACTTCTTGTCCAATCATCAGAGGTTAAAGAAAATAATGTCTCCGTCCCTCCTTGTAACAGCTTTTAGATACTTGAAAGCTGTTATATTCCCTCAGTCCTCTCTTTCCCAAACAAAAACTTAATTTTTTTCAGGCTTCCCTCATAGGGCACATTTTCTAGACCTTTAATCCTTCTCGTTGCTTTTCTCTGGAACTTCTGCAATTTCTCCACGTCTTTCCTGAAATGTGGTTCCCAGAATTGGACACAATACTCCATTTGAGTCTAATCAGTGCAGAATAGAGCAGAAGAATTATGTCTCATGTCTTGCTTACAGAATTCCTATTAATGCATTCCAGAATGATGTTTGCTTTTTTCGCACCAGTATTACACTGTTGATTCACATTTAGTTTGTGGTCCATGACGACCCTGGATCCCTTTCTGCAGTACTTCTTCCTTGACAGTCACTCCCTATTTTGTATGTGTGAAAGAGGAGGTTACTCACCTGTGCAGATGAGTATCCTGTGGGTGCTCCATTCAGGACAAGGTGCGTCCCTGTGCCATTGATTGATTTTCTCAGCAGTACCCCTTCCCAGACTGTGCACACACAGTGCCTGTTTCCCAAGCTGTCAGTGTATAAATACCATGCAAAAGGTCTGGGCTCCTCAGTTCCTTCTCTACAATGGACTAATGTCAGATCCGAAGTAGAGGAGAGGAGGGCAGGTAGAGGAGCACCCAGATGGACACTAAAGAACATCATTACTGCACAAGTGAGTAGCCTCCTCTTCTCCTTCAAGAGATGTTACTGTGGGTACTCCTCAGTGACTGTAAGCAGTGCCCCTTAGGATGGTAGGGGCTTTGGATCAGGCCATATGGCTGCAGCCAAAATAGCTCTGCCCAGTCTAGTGTCAGCTGCAATGTTCTGTAGAAGGTGGTAGGGTTGGACGTGCATGAGATCGTGTAGCCATGGAGACAAAGAGCTTCAGCATCTTTCGGAATTGTTTAGTTCAATTTAGACAGAATGATAATGCCCTACATATGTCTAGTGTATGCATAGCGGACTCAAAATAATTGGCATGTGGTTTCAGGAAGAATGTTGGTAAGTGAATGGGTTCGTTTAGATGGAAGGAGGAATGTACTTAGAGTAGAAATTTAGGGTGCATGCAAAACATGGCTTAATCTCAAAAGAAGGTGGTACAGTAAAACTCCATTGGTCCGGCATCTGATGGTCCGGCACTCCTGATGGTCCAGCACCATCAGGAACCCAGAAGTGCTCCAGGCAGCCGGACCATTGGAGCTGCTCTGTCCCTGGCTTCCCCGATTCAGCCGCTACTGAAACTGATCAGTGGCTGAATCGGGGAAGCTGGGGGCAGAGCAGCTGGATTTCTGCCAGTAGGTCCCGTAGCGCTGCCCCTCAGCACTGCGGGACCAACCCAGCAGCACCCCAGCTGTCCCCGATTCAGCCGCTGCTGAAACTGACCAGCGGCTGACTCCGGGAAGCCTGAGGCAGAGCTGCTCTGCCCCGGGCTTCCCGGAGTCAGCCGCTGGTCAGTTTCAGCAGCGGCTGACTTGGGGACACCTGGGGAAGAACAGCTGGGGTGCTGCCGGGTTGGTCCAGTAGTGCCGAGGAGCAGCGCTGCAGGACCAACCCGGCAGCACCCCAGCTGCTCTGCCCCAGGCGTCCCCAAGAGCAACTGGGGTACTGCCGGGTTGATCTCGCAGTGCCAAGGTGCAGTGCTACCGGACCAACCCGGCAGCACCCCAGCTGCTCTGCCGCAGGCGTCCCAATTCAGCCACTGGTCAGTTTCAGTAGCGGCTGAATTGGGGAAGCCGGGGGCAGAGCAACTCCAATGGTCCGGCTGCCTGGAGCACTTCCGGGTTCCTGATGGTGCTGGACCATCAGGAGTGCCGGACCATCAGATGCCCCAAATCAGGGACACCTGGGGCAGAGCCAGACTATCGGAAGGGGGGGCTGTGAGGGGTCTGGGGGTGGCATCCCCCCCACACCACCCTAGACCACTCATAGCCCCCCCTTCCGATAGTCCAGCATATCTGATAATCCGGCACCCCCTGGGTCCTAAAAGTGCCGGATTATTGGAAGTTTACTGTATATGGAGGATCTTCCGTGAGAGCTCTGAGTTCCCCCACCCTTCTGGCAGAGGTGATTGCAACCAGGAAGGCTGTTTTCATGGAAGGGTGCTGCTGGTGCGGTTCTACCTAGCTCTGGCCACGAGGTTTGAGCAGTGCGAACACTTTTGTGCCATATGTGCCTTGCCCAGGCAATTAAGAAGAGTGGGGACCCAAGCACATTGTAACGAAGACCAATGAAAGAACAGAGGTGGGGTTTTGTTTTGTTTGAGGAATTTTTTTTTCCTGATGAACTGGAAGGATAGGAGTCAAAAACTTTGCGTATGAGAGAAAAACAGAGGGAATTTTACAATTTTCTGCTATTTCAGGTAAAAAAAAAAAAGGGGACTGAAGGGAGCTCCGTCTGCTGCCGAAGATGGCAGAGAAGCAACTGAGGTGCTGTGCATGCACCTAATGATCACTTACGGCAGGAGGAGACGCTACAGTGCATGCATGATGCAGCATAGCACTGCTAGAAAAATCTCTGGTCACCAGTGCACCCAGAGTGAAGCACCCATGGGAACATCACTCGAAGTAGTGGGGGCTAGTCTCGTCTGCCATCCAATCAGCTTTGATTCTGTAGCAGTAAGGGGCAGATGGGCAGTGACCCATACTGACAATCTGGACTTAGGACAGAGAGAATAGGGGCATTAAGCTCTCAATTAGCAACTGCTATAAAAAATATCATACTACAAGTAATAATTTAGAATCTGTTCATATTAAGCAATGTATATTGGGTCAATTCAACTAATTTAAATAATATTTTTGATCCAGGGATATGAACAGGCAGGGTAGAAAAAATAATTCTGTCAAGTGATGAAATAAGAAAGCTAAATTCTATGCCATAGAATCCTGTTGCTGTTTTTAGCCTCTCTAAGGCTATAAAAGCCACTGAGTCCTCACCAGCTTTCTAGGCTTTTTTAAGTTGCATGCATCTCTTATTCTAGGGAATCTAGTTTATTCCCCAAACTCAAGTTCCTCTCTTTCTGGTCCAACCGTCTTCCCCTGGGACCTTTAGGTGCTTTTTGATAAAAGAAAAAAATAGCATAAATAATTGGAATAATTTATGCAAATATGGTAAATTATTTTTACCAAAACATTTTTACTTCCGAATGACCTGTTTGAATGGAATGTATTCACTTACGGCCATTATGCATCTGCTGACAGAAAAAGTCTTCTGGGGTTTGAATATGAGCAACTACACCAGAAAATTTCTCCCCCATGGATACAGAAACAACCTTTATGGTTAAATCATTATTGTGAATCATTTCTTTATCTTCAGCTGTTTTATCTCTTTTTCCTTCAGAATTATTTTGTAATACAATATCTGAGGAGATACAAACAAGACAGGAAAAGCTATTTTAGTGACTGTTCTAATAAGAACACACTCCACGTCACTGGTGAATTGAAAGTTGTTCCACTGTCTAATGTCTTAAGTAACAATTTGAAACAGAAGGCAATCTACCTTCACCATTACCTCCATGAACCCATGCCATCCAAAGGAGGTGAAAATATCACTTCCAAATTTCAGATCAATCTGTCAAAAGTCTGACTGGTTTACTCACCTGTATTTGGGTTCATTTTCTTTGGACTCAAGCCATGTCCCATTTCAAGTAGTATTTTATCTAGGTGTTTCCCTAAAATACATATTTATATAAATTAAACTAATTTACCATACAAAAGCAGTCAGACTAGTTTTTTAAACTATGTTTTCTGAATGCACTCTCTAAACTAACCAACCCTGGAAAACTGACCTAGACTGTGTCTATTTTACTTGTTGGTCAAGCATCTAGTATGCCGTGAGTGTTGAATAAAATACATGTGTCTCAAGAGTAGTCTGACTACTCAGAAGTTTCCTAAGAACACCTCCCCTTCTCAAATATTACTGCCTTGCTAATTTCACCTCACCAAATTATCTATAACAATTGCTACAGAATTTGTTATGCCAGTGTTGGTTGCAACTTTATAATTAAGGATGAGTTGCATGTGTCACACAAAGCAGGATTCAGCCTCTCCAAAGTGTTGTAAGTTTCTGAATACAGAAAGGGGCCTGAGAATTTACAATTTAGCTTATGAGTTTATTAAAACAGGGATGTGATAGTTTAAAAGTATAAAAAGTTTACTGATGAGCCTAGGCTCATCAATAATCTTCGTGGTTACCCACAAGCACACATCCCCCCACGCTGCTGTGAGAGCTAGGTAGGGGCCAGTATACTCAGGAAGCCAGCTTCTATACCATGGCACCACCTGCTTCCCTCCCCCCATGCTGTTACCATAGTATGGACATCAGCCACTAACAGACTTGATGATACCACTGCTTTAACTTTACTGCATAAGAATGCAGCATTGCACACTAAAGCAGCAGCGCAATGGGAACCCTCAAAGAGTGGGCACAACGGAACAGAGCTTTCTGCCTCCCTTCTTCTCGTAGCACTGGTTTCACAAAGAGCCCGCACCACCAATAAATTAAATGCAAACTTAGGTCCAGATCCTTTAGTATCTCTTGGCTGTTATGGCAATGCAAAGCAGCTGTAAACCCAGCTTAACTAGCCAATACACTCTGGCTGCTTCATGCAACTGTTCTTTAGAGGACTCTGTCCTTTATATGTCAAGATTTAAGGTTGGCATTATATATCTTCACATTAGAAATATCACAATAGCATTTTGGGGGGGGGGGGGTAAGTAAATTCCCAGAAGGAAGATGGACTTAAGATTGAGCGTATGTATCAGTAACTTAAGGATTAAAAATAAGTTTTTAAAACATGCATTACAAACTCAAAAAATTAAAAAAAAACTTAAGATAATTAAAAGAAATTCAAATATTTTAAGCTAAGAAATACATAGTTCAGGGACCCAAACAACCTTAGGTCTGCCCTGTAGTAATGGGGGGGAAGAGAGAATAAAATCTGATACGTTTTAGAGAATCTAGTTAGTGTACACTAAGACCGCATAAAATAAGACATTAGTCAGACATATTACTATTATATAGCATCAAAAAGGGCAGAGATATAGTTATTCCTGGAAAAGGCAACATCATAAAAAAGAATGTAAGGAAATACCCCCAATTCATTACATGTAAATACAAAAGAACTCTATAAAGACTAGCACTATGTTGGCAGAAAACTTACAAGATCATTTACAAAATCTGGATAATAGAAAAGGTTCACAGCTGAAAATTTTAAGTTTATAAAGGTAGTCCACAAAGCATGAGATAAAGCCAATCAAGACACAAAACTTTTGAAAACAAGTTCTCTTGCAGCAATTCAAATTGCTAAGATTGGGAAACTAAACATTTTAGGTGAAAAATGAGAAATCTCATTTCTGTAAAATGCTGTAAGGGAACAAAAATGAGAATCACAACAGTTATTAAAATATGTCTCTGAACAATCAATCCTCTCTTACCAGAACCTGGAAGGACAACATCTACAGCAAAACAAGTCATCATCTCCTCTTGTACTACGTCAACAACAGTCACCAAACAAAACTGTCCCACAAGCATAGGCGTAATAAAACCAGCACAGTCTTTGTTCCATTCTCCTTGTTTTGGAGCAACACAACACCTAATTGCCTGAAAGAGATGATTATAAAGAATTCCTTTTAAAAGAAAATAAAGTTAGGGCATTCCAAATTTTTGGTTTGCAGAAAATTCAGTCACTAGATTCTTATTTTGGTTTTTCCACTCAAGTACATGAAGTCCATATTAACAATTCAAACAGTTTACATAAGGTACTACTGTTACAGGGAAGTAAGGCCAGATCTAACACTACCGGAGAAAGCTGACCTAGTGCAGATGTACCTTAAGTCAGATTTCTGCGGCATCCCCACTGCGGGAGGTCAAAGGGAGAAACTCTGTCAACTTCTCTTACTCCTTGGGATCCCCAAGAGATTGATCTCTAGGATGTCAATCTCAAGGTAGAGTGAAGACAAGCCCTAAGCAACAATATATTTAATTCTGGTTCCTGTTCCTCCTCTGCCTTCACAATTACCACAATTCACTGTGCCACAGAGAATGGTTACACACCCTACAGTTAATGTGGCTGTGTCATCAAGACTTATTGTCCATATATGCTCCATTTCTGGTATGCACATGTACCCCATGTAAAAGACTGCCCTTGTGCCTCCCTTCCAAACTATCCCTCAATTTTCACAAAGAACCTAGGTGCTACAGAATTCCACAAAAGCAGGAAAGAGGAAAGGCAGTGGAATAAATATATAGGGACAACAAGTCAAAGAGCCAGTTACTGTGTTGTTCACATCCATTCGAATCATGTGTATGCGTGTGCACCTGAACAGTAGCCAGAAGATTTTCTCCTTAGCTGCTAGCCGTATGGTTGGCGTGGGCACCCCCTGGAGTTGCATCAAAATGGCACCCAATATAGGGCCCTACCTAGTCCCCCACCCCAGTTCCTTCTTGCCAGCTACCCCAACAGAGGGGAAGGAGGCTGGGTACTGAAATGGACACGAACACCACATCTAGAAAGGCAACAGTTAAAGAAAATATGTAATCTTTTTTCCCTCTGAGTAGTTGTTCACATGGATTCCAACCAGGTGACTTCCAAGTACAAGTCTAGGAGGTGGGGTTGGAGTTCTTCATTCAATGGAGCACTGCACATCTAAATGCTGTGTCATCTTTAAATTGTTGCATGACTCCATAATGTGGAGCAAAGTTATGTATTGACAACCACATTACCACTCTACACCTCTCCCGAGAGGGGATCTAGGCCAGGAACACTGTGGGGAATGCTTCAGACCTGGTAGAGTGTGCTGTTAATGGTGGAAGAGTTATGCCAGTGAAACCATAACACTCCCAGATACAAACCAGTGCTTTTTTTGTAAACAAAAAAGGTGATAGTACTAGGGTTGCTGAGAAAAAAAGTCTCGGAGGTCAGGGCCGAAAAATTGTGGCCCCTTTAATTGCCATGTGTCCCAAGCAAGCTTCTGTCCAGCGCAGCATGAGTGCTCCCAGTGCCGGGTTTGCCGGAGAAAAGCGACAACTCTCCTCCCCCCCCCCACCCAAGAAAAAAGGTCTGCAACTGCCACAAACAATTGTAGCAACTTTCTAAAAGGCTAAGACAACTATATACAGTAAAAGGAGAAGTGCTGATCTACTTGTACTCAAGAGATGAGCAAGGAGAAGTCATAGCTAC
This sequence comes from Pelodiscus sinensis, assembly GCF_049634645.1. Lineage (NCBI taxonomy): Eukaryota > Metazoa > Chordata > Testudines > Trionychidae > Pelodiscus > Pelodiscus sinensis. The sequence goes on from NC_134718.1 coordinate 64,060,265, forward strand.
CATCACTGTTGATCAGAAAAAACTGAGGAGGGGGCACCATTTCGGCACCACTCCAGGGAAACACACACACCCACCCACCCACCCCTGCTAGGGAAAAAAAGTCTTCCAACAACTGTGCACATGCATGCACACACACCTGATTAGAATGCATATGAATGATCACTGGAAGAACTGTTCTCTCTGAATGACAGTCAATATGTATTCCACTTTTGGTATCTAGTATAAAGGAAGTGGGTGCTCAGAATCTACTTTAGCAGAGCTGTCCTACAGCCTTTGTTTAAGTGGGTATCAGATCTTGATGCCCTAACTAGGCTGTGTAAATGTGTGGACTCATCCCAAAGTAGCCACTAGGATTTCAGATAGGTATGCATCTCAGAGAAGCTGCCTAAGTTGCAATGTAATCCTTGCAGATGCAATGCAACTGGGATAACTGGATGGAAAATGTATCAGTTCCAAACACAAAAAGCTTCCTGGCAAAGAGGAAATAATCATGTGACTATGTACTGACAACATTGCTATTGTGTTGCGTGCTGTGACCTGGACTGTTAAACCTTACAGAGTGGGAAGGGCATAACTGTGCATGCTAGACCCATCGCTTGATTTCTGATAAGATTCCAGCATTATAATGCTGAAGTCTAGAATGTCTTGAGTCAGCATGAAGTGATGTACAGCTACAGCATAGGTGAGATTTTTGTTCAGAATATTGTAAGGTACAGTCATTACTGGGATTCACTGTTACAATCTACTTTAAGCTCTCCATTATTTTTGGCCTTTTAAAAAAAACAGAACTTTATGAATAATTGTATGATACCACTGGTAATCAGCAACTATCTTTAGGAGGGTAAAGCTCACTGGAAATCCAGACTTCTTGGGTCTGAAGATGTCCCAGGTGAGTTTCCCAACCAAACATGGAAGCATGCATCATGAGCATCTTGGTAGGAAGCCGTGGACAAAACAATACTCCCTTTGCACATTTGGAGCAGGTCTTTCCCCAATTTAAAGTAAGAGTGCTTTTCAATTAACCTATACATGAGAATCTGAGGGGAAGAAAAGAAAGCCTTTTTATACAGTGGTGTGTATTTTGTGAAAAACTGCCCAAATGTGGTCAAATTTTAAGTCTGGGGAGGGAGGGAAGGGGGAAGAGTAGGGACAACTCATAGCTCTTCATACATGTCCAGAAGAAACTGAATATTTTTGAATCTCCCTGATTTCATCCACACTGGGTATGCTCAAGTTCAGGACTGAGCAGGACTCCCCCTGCAACTGCAGGTCTGAGGTGCTGTGAACCAACTGAACATCAAAACTGAGAACAAGGAGCCTGTTTCTCCAGTGCTTAAATACCCCCATGCCAGGTTCAGGCAATGCAGAGAAAAACTCTACATTCAAGTCAGACAGCCAAGAGCGAGATTGGCAGTAGACTGAAAGGACGACTGGGCAAGGAGTCTGGCAGGGGAGGCTGAAACTGCTAGCTATCAGAGACTAACAAGGAGGAATTGGTACACGGACACCAAGGTCAGACTAATAGCCCTGGGGAAGAGACAGAGAATAGGAACCAGTATGGACAGAGATAGTGGGTGGAAGTCAAGTGATTAGAGAAGGGAGACACAGATTGGCTGGGGTGCTAGAAGTGTGAGGTTGGGCAAGGAGACTAGGACAGGAAACTTGAGGAGAGAAGACTAGGAGTGGCTAGATAATGGGATTAAGACAAGGAACTATCAGAAAAGAAAGTTACAAAAGCAATGACAGTAAACTTCATTTCATTATTTTCATTAGGTAAAAAGATAAAGGTACTGCAAAATGTTGCAGTAACTGCAATTATTACAGTCCATTTTTAATATAACCTTTGCTTAAACATCTAGCTGTTAAAAATTAAAAAGAAATACTCACACAGGCAGGAAACAGTTCAATGTCTTTCTGGAGTGGTTTAATCCAATCTAGTGGAACATTTTCTCCATTGCCATAATCAATAAACAACACTTGTGCTTTCTTCTGCAAGATATCCACCTCTTTTACCAGTACTCTATTCCAGGTCTACACGTGAACAAATAATATTCTGGATGTAAAAACAGAACTACACACTCTGGACATTATTCCTTTTGTGGAGAATACTTTTTCTCCATCAAGTTGGCAAAAAAGTAAAAATTACTGATCAGGTCTGAAGCAACTCAACTGAACAAGAGACTCATTGCCTAGCAATAGTTTGGGGTACACATAATTGGAAAAAGAATTAGTACCATCACCAAGACAAGATTCCTTTCAAAGCACAACACATTCAGGATTCACAGGAAGCTTGCTCCAAAGAAACATCCTCCCTCCACCCCGCAAAACAGATACCACATATCATTACAATGCTTTTACATATCAAGTGTCTGGTAGCATTAAGGGCGAGGAGGAGGAAAGAAGGAAGTGTAGGAGATAACAGAGGGAAAATAAGGTGTCAAAACTGCTGTTAGGAAAATCAGGTCATACACCAGGTAAGAATCAGAAATAAATGGGGAAAGTCAAATGACTTACATCTAGTTTTTTTAACCTTATTGCAACTCTTTATTTGCATGTTCTCTCTTTACCAACAGAGAGATAGTCCACTCTGATATGCATTTTGACTAACGAACAGTCAGTTTAAAAGAAAATTAACTTAATCAAGAACTTAAAATATTGCATGAAAATGATCTGCTCTTGGACAAAAACTGCCTCAAGACAAGAATTTCTACAAAGCTGGAATTCATAATGTGTAAAAATAGAAGTTATATCCACTAAGTGTGAAAAACTATGGGAATTACATGCAACACAAAACAGTATATATATAATTTTGAGCGGAACACAATCTAAAAGGTATTTAGAGCATTTAGATATTTACAGTCTCATATTCTCTTAGAATTTTTACCAGACCCCAAATAAAATAAGTTACCTGATCCAGAGAATATTTTGCAACACAAACTTCCCCTTTGATAGGAATATATTCCTCTTGGCTAACAATGTTTGCATAACAATCTTTCAGTTTTACAGTAAGCTTGCTGAGATGTTCTAAAATTTCTGAAGAATACACTTGTATATAAAATTCACTTGGGTTCTTGAATTCAGTGACTGTACCCTAAAAAGAAAAAAAGTCATACTATTGAAGTATCTAACATTAATACAGGTTGAACCTCTCTGGTCTGGCAACATCCATAGCCTGACAAGATCACAGATGTTGCCAGATCAGAGAGCCCCAACAGCAGAGGTTGCCAGAGACAGCAGAACCAGCTGGGTTACGGAATGGAGCCTAGTGGGTAGGAAGACACCCCTTCACAGAGCTTGGAGGCCTGACCTTCCCCAGTTTGGCAAATTCCTTCTTCAGAAGGAGTTAGGTGGAAGGGTGCCAGACCAGGGAGGTCCAACCTATACTTGTAATGAATAACTTATTGTGTTTACTATTCAATGGACACATTAAGAGCATCTATATACTATAAATACTAATATTAGTTAGAACTAATAGATGTACTGATGTTAGGAAGGTCCAATTCTGTAATACCACAGCCATCACTCTTATAACCCTTCCATCTGTAGATGGAATAGCCTTTAAAAAGATGGGCCATGATTGGTATCTACATTGTAAGGTGAGAAAACAGGCACATAAAGTTGAAGTGATGTCCCTGTCCAAGAAACATATATGAACGCCACTGAAGAGGCTGACAGTGAAATCAGTATTTAAAAAAATAAATTTAACCATGCAATGGATGGTAAGGAAAAGGTACCTCTATTTCCATAGCTTTTTTGAAGCCTAAGTTTTGCAGGTCAGAAAGCATTATTTTTTGGATGTCATCTTCTATCTTGTGGACATCAACAGGTGATAAATTGCCCTATTTAGAAAAAAAATATATAGGTGACTTCTTAAGTGGAATTGTCTACATATTACCCAATTGCGGGCAGTTCAGGAAACAGCATTTATGCTTAATTTTCAAAAGTACACCTGTTCAACTTTAAAAGTGGCTTATGTACTGAAAAATGTATGTTTAATAGAAAGTAGGGATGTTAGATAACAGGTAACTGAACAATCATGTAACTGCACAAAATCTTACCTGTTACACAACTAGTCTATAGTCCCCAGGAGCAGGGCTGGCAGTCAACACACTCTGGCCACACTCCCAGGGAGCCCCCTTTGACTCCACGCTGCTGACTCTGTGTCAAGAGGCAGCAGTGCAGGATGCCATGTGGGAGCCAGTCCATGAGGCGAGCCAGTTTTAAAACCAGCTCCCTGCGCAGACTAGCTGCCTGTTGCCCCATGCTACTGCTTCTGATAGGCTGCAGTAGGGGGATGGAGGGAAAGGGGGAGGAGAGGCTGCCACGAAGCAGCCTCTGTTCATAGCAAGCCTGGGCCCGCAGGAGACAGAAGCTGGACCAGCAGCAGCCCCTCACCATGGACAGAGGCTGATCTGCCTCCCACAGAGCAGCCTCTGTCTGCAGGGAGCTGGAACCCCCCTGCAGATAGGACTACTTCTGGGGACCAGCCTCTATCCACAGCTGGCCCATGCTCACCATGGACAGAGACTGCTCCCTGTGAGGCGGAGCAGCCTCTGTCCGCAGGGAGCTCGGACCCTCCTGCCCCCCCCCCTCCTCCCCCGTGGAGAGAGACTGCTTTGCGGCAGCCTCTCCTGCCTCCTGATGCTGAGGCAGCAGTGGGGGGGAATGTGTGTAGTCAATAAGATTAACTGATAAGCCTAAGGTTAGTGGCTAATCATATAGTTAACTACACACTGACATCCCTAACAAAAAGTCAACTTACATGCTTTTGAAAAATTTATGCCTAACTCCAATATAGAGCACAATGTTACTATAGTCCTTTAACTCTTCACTGCTTGCTCAGAGCAGTAACTCTGACACACGAGCACTGTTTCATACAGAGTGTGTTTGAAAGCATGAAGTACAAGCATACAGTTATGAAGATTAAAGAGCAATAATTACCGTTAGTATGAAAGAACTTAAGTAACTTAAATAAAAAGTAGGACTGCTTTGCTAACTAGTTTAACCTGACCTGCGAATCTAAATGAAATTAAACTTGGCTTGGTCTTACTGCAGAATTAGAAATACCACACGCACACCAAAAAAAAAAAAAAAAAAAAAAAAAAAAGAGGAGACTTGGAGCTACTAAAGCGCCAATGAAACGTGAGCATATATGTCTTATTTTCAAGCAGATTCAAAAGCGCAGGATCTCAAAGGTACTTAAGCACTTAATTCCCACTAATTTCAATATATACCTAATTTGCTCGGAATATACAGGCAGTCCCCGGGTTACATGGATCCGACTTACATCGGATCCCTACTTACAAACGGGGTGAGGCAACCCCGCACTAGCTGCTTCCCCCCAGCAGACCAGGGAGACGCGAAGCTAGTGCTTCCCCCGCAGCAGACCAGGGAGACGCGGAGCGGTTTTTCTCAGCAGACACCTCAGCTTGAGAATAAAGGACTGAGGGAAGTGAGGTGTGGGAGAATAAAACTGAGCTCTGGAGAAATGTTTGGCTAGAGTTTCCCCTACAATATGTACCAGTTTCAACTTACATACAAATTCAACTTAAGAACAAACCTTCAGTCCCTATCTTGTACGTAACCCGGGGACTGCCTGTAATAAAATAGCACCATTTTAATTTTAATTGTAATGTATATCTTACTATTAAACTAACACGTTTTCTCTTCTGTACATGTTACTAGAGAAAAAAAATGTATCCAGAACATTTTTCAGTGAGCAAAGGGATCCCAATCATGGCTTATCAGTTTATATGTATACTGGAATCCACATGTATTTAAGCTTTTCTATAACATCCTATATTGTAAGATGCATTTTTCAAAGCAAGAATAAAATGTATTAAATTTCCTTCACTATATCAGTTGGTAATACTTGTAGTGTTGCACAATATAAAATTTTAAACTAAACTGGAAGTTAAACAAATGGAACCTTGTTCTTTATGCATTTATTAAAAAAACAAAATATAAGGATTTATTCATTTCATTATCAATATATTCTCTTTTGTGAGGAACCTTTATTGTCAATTAGCATTTGCTGTTTTAAATCAGATTAATGCATCCTGGAGAGTTATGCGTCACTATAACCACTGGAAATTTGGACTATTTTATATGGCTACATATAAACTACAATCAAAGCAAATAGACCTATAACCTAGGATTTAAAATAGCAAATAACCAGAAAGCTCATCTTATTGGGAAGTTTGATGAGTATAAATACATCTTGTTTATGGGGACAAGTTTCCCTCCACTTACCTTACAATAAGGAAAACGTTATCATGGAAATTGGTTAAGACCTCATTGAAGCTGATGGCCACAACAGTGTTTCATTAAGGATAAACCTAAGCAGCAGTTAAGCTACATGTTTGGAGGAAAGCTACTTCTTTGGAGCAACTGCCCAAACCACACACAATATATGTCCAGCTGAAATCAGAAATACTTACGCGGAAAGGTTTCACTGGAAATATGACCACAAAGAAACTATGGACAAGAGAGAAAGCTAAGAGGTCTTTTTGGCTAGAGTGCTGGCTGGAAAGAATTCTGCAACTACAACCAAAGAAAATGACTATTTTTTTATTCTGGGAAACAGGACTATATATACACACAATCTAAATCAATGGTACTGAATCAAAGAAATACCTGACATCAATTTTTAAACCTACAAGTTCCTCAATAATGGTTAACTGTGTGGGCTAACATGGGCAATATAAAACATATTAAGAAATGCTAATCACGTACACAGTGTTCCTGAATTTGACATTTTATATTTGTCTACCCTCCAATCAGAACTCTCCTTATACATGTGTACACAGCAATAATTGAACTCTTATCTTTGTCAAAAACTTTAGTTTTAACAGTCATTTTGGAATGCTGTTTGAACTAGCTTGTTTAATTTGAAGGAATAGTATATTTTGAAGCAATCAACATTTCTTTCTATTCTCTTCACTATAATGAGTTGAGCATTATAATGTTTAAAACATGTTATAGTAACACATTAAACTTATGGTATGTCTGTCTACACATGCACTTGCTTGACAAAGTTGCGTCATTCACAGGTGCTTAATCCCATGTCCCCTGTGAATGACAAAGATTTGCCATGGCTAGTGCCCTTGTGAATGCTGCTTTGGCAGAAAGAGCACTCCTGCCGACAAAGTGAAACCAGCTTATTATGGGTCAAAGTATTTTGTCAGCAAAAGTGCTGACGGTGTCCATACACGCTGACATTTAGCATTAAAGCCATGTTGATACAACTTTGTTGCTAAAAGCTGCGTAGCTCAGACATTTAATAAAGATATATTTAAGAATATCCAACCTCCAGTAGGCTTCCCCAAGAACATATCCATTAAAATAAAAGTTAACATTCTGTACCTCAAAATCCATTTTCTTCTTAATTTCACCAGGCAACTTGGCATTACCTTCACTTTTCTTTAAGCTGAAATAAAGCAGTTGATTAATACTGTTGGGACTTTATTTAATAGTTTAAAGAACCAGCAAATCAAGCCATTTTAGTAACTGGTACTTCAAGAACTAAATTAAAGCTTTAAGTGACTTAACCGTTGTAAATGTGTGTCAACCTGCATCTACAATGCAGACTGCCTAATAAAGTAAGGTAAAGGCCATTTATTTTATTTTTTTTAAACCACAGTGCACAGCTGGTGAAGAGCAACAGTTCTTATACCTGAAGACAAATGGAGAAGATTTTAAAATGTACATTTAATATACAGGCATGCTGAAGTGGGTCTCACTTTCTGTAATGATAATTTTCAGACAGCGATATTTTATTTTACTTTAGTAGTGAAGTTGCATTAATTTTCATTTCAATTATTACAAAAAATACAAACTCAAAAACAAAATCAATCAATAAATCTGGGCCCATCAGTTCTCAGACTAAGCACAATGGTGTACCAGCTCCTCTATGAAACTTTTCTTTTCCAGAATTTCAATTCTCTGACTTCAAGTTTCTAGTTATGGTTGGGATAAAAACCTCAAATACTGTATAAAAGTATGAGTGATGTCTCTGGGTACTTTTATATTAAACATTACCATATAATTGGCATTTAACATGTTCGCAAAGGTTAGTAAGGTTGGTACTCTCCAACAGGGACGTAAGCGACTAATCAACTATCCAACAAGCAAAAACTTATCAGATAGTCAACACACTAGTCCACTGGTCACTGCCGCCTCCCCCCCATTGCTGCCTTTATCAGAAAGAGGCAGCAAGGGGGTGGGAGAGCAAAGGAGGGTATACTGGGGGGAGCTGACTTAAAGGCCCTGCTGGGGCTCTTGTACATTTCAAAGGGGGAACAACGTGTGGCATTTCTGCCTTTGAAAAGTAGCAACAGTCCAGCAGGCTCTTGCTACGTTTCAAAGTGAAGCACCCTTATTGACTAATCAAATAATCGATGGAAATGAATCTGACTATTTGATTAGTTGATTCATCCAATTTTAACATCCCTACTCTCCAAAAGTCTGTTCAAGGGTAAAAATATTTGTCTTTGGGGTTCAGTCAAAGTAAAGGGCAAACTTTTTTTCATGGACCACCTAACCTACCCTCTCACTGGAGAAAACATTCTTGGGTGAAATTCTGTCACTACTGAAGGCAATGGCAAAATTCCTATCTACTTCAATATGGCAGGATTTCATTGCACGTAACCATGTTATTGCACACATGGAAGAATAGTATAAAGCATGCATGTAATAGAATTAAAAGAAGTTAATCTATGTAGCAGCAGCAAGTAGAAGTAGAACCACAGTGATAGGTAGACTCTGGCTGCAAAATCTGTATTACTAGTCAGGTAACGAGACACAGGGGAAAAAAATCAGCCTGATTTTTCATACCCCAAATTCATCTGCGGTGTGTAACTTACAAGAGACATGTTTTTACATGTAAACTTAGAAAAATTCATAACCATTCAAGCACAGTATAAAGCTCTAAAAGGCCATTTTCTGTCACCTTTGTGAGCTTTTCTTCTTTTTTTAATTTCTGTCCTCCTCCTGCCCCATATCCTTATGATTGTTAGATTTACAATGTGGAATAAGTTTTAAGTACAAGACCAAGCAACACAGATCATTTAAATTATGGTTAAAAAATAGAATGAAATCAAGAGTAATTATAATTTGGCTATTTTAAGATTCTCTGAGTTACAAGATATTGCTTTAACATCCTTAACTTACCTTTGTTTCACTGGCTTGCATACAATACCATGTGCAGACCAATCTTTCTTCTGGCAGTCTGTAGAGCAATAATATATCTGCTTACACTGTGAACATCTTAGGTCTCCTAAAAATTTAAGAAAAGTCAGTGTACTAACCTAAAGAAGGGAAGGGGCACAATCGTGTCTGAATAAAAAAAGTTATTTGCACTGTTGTTGCTGTGTTGGACCTACACAAAGAGGGACAAGGTAGGTGAGGTAATATATTTTATTGGACCAACTTGTGTTGGTGAAAGGGGTAAACTTTCAAGGCCTGAAATCCTGTCTCTTTCACCAACACAAGTTGGTCCAATAAAAAAGATATTACCTCACCCAACTTGGGTATCTCAGAGCTGTAAATCGCAGAATTCATGTGTTTATTAATATAACATATAAAGGAGAATGTTTGAATGTTTGTGCTCTAATAACTTGGACACTACAAGAGCTACCGAAACAAAATTTTCCATGGGATAACCTTTCCTCCAGGAGAAGGTTTTAAAGTATTTTTTGACCCAATTGGGCCCAATCTCAACCTGTAAAAATAAAATATAACCCACCACACTACACTGCAGGGGCAGCCCCGCCTACCCTAGGTCACATGCCCGCCGCCTGCACCCCCAGCACCATCCGGGGCTCATCCCACCCCCACGCACACAACAGCTCAGGCACCTGCCCTGCCCCCCGCGGCTACGGTTACCAGGTAGTCTAAAAAACCCTGGACACACTTGATCGGGGGCAGCGGAGGAAGGAACCAGCCAGGAGGGGAGCGGGGCTGGCCGGGAGGAAGGGGGGGCGCTCCAAGAAGCAGAGCTGGCGGGGGGGAGGAGAGGGAGGCTGGCCGGAGGAGATCAGGTGAAGGACTGCTGGCAAGAAGCAGAGCTGGTCCGGGGGAGGGGGGTGGCGGGAAGCAGAGCTGGCGGGGTGGAGGCGGCGGGGCTGGCCAGGGGAGATCGGGGGCTGGGAGGGGCAGCTAGCGGGAAGCAGAGCTGGTTGGGGGAGATTGGGGTGGGAGGGCAGCAGAGGAGTGCAGGACTGGCCGGGTGCAGGAAGCAGAGCTGGTCAGGGGGGAGGGGGAGGGTGCAGAGGGAAGTAGAGCCGATCGGGGGAGATCGGGGGGAGGAGGCCAACAGGAGCGGGGCTGGCCGGGGAAGATCAGGAGGAGAACCAGCCAGCAGGAAGCAGGGCTGGTGGGGAAGTGAATCAGCCGGCGGGGACTGGGACCGAGCAACACCGGGTAACTCCAGCTAGTGTAATACAGGCAGTCCCCGAGTTACGCGGATCCGACTTATGTCGGATCCGCAGTTACGAACGGGGCACTTCCTCTCCCTGGTCTCGAGCAGACCAGGGAGAGGAAGCAAAGCAGCGGCGGAACGCACGGCCAGCTGACAGCCCAGACGCATCTGGGCTGTCAGCTGGCCGCGCGTTCCGCCGCTCTGCTCTACTCTGCTCCCCCTCCCCCTGGTCTGCAGACCTGGGGGACGGGGAGCAGAGCAGAGCAAAGCCGCGGAGCCCGAGGGCAGCAGGATAGCCACGGCGCGTCTGGGCTGTCCCGCTGCCCGCGTGTTCCGCCGCTTTGCTCCCCGTCCCCCTGGTCTGCAGACCAGGGGGACGGGGAGCAAAGCAGAGCAAAGCCACGGAGCCCGAGGGCAGCAGGATAGCCACGGCGCGTCTGGGCTGTCCCGCTGCCCCCGTGCTCCGCGGCTTTGCTCCGGACGCCTGTGGTACAGCAGCTGGGGCGCTGCCGGTTGGTCCCGTAGCGCCGCTCTGGGTGCCACTGGACCAACCCAGCAGCACCCCAGCTGCTCTGCCCCAGGTGTCCCCTAGTCAGCAGCTGCTGAAAATGACCAGTGGCTGACTACAGGAAGCCCCTGCCCCGGGCTTCCTGGAATCAGCCGCTGATCAGTTTCAGCAGCAGCTGACTTGGGGATGCCTGGGGTTCTTAAGTTGAATCTGTATGTAAGTCAGAACTGGCGTCCAGATTCAGCCACTGTTGAAACTGATCAGTTTCAGCAGCGGCTGAATCTGGACGCCAGTTCCGACTTACATACAGATTCAACTTAAGAACAAACCTACAGTCCCTATCTTGTACGTAACCCGGGGACTGCCTGTATACCATTCACTTTTTGTTTTAGAGGCTCAGTCTGTACTTCATTAATTTTTCACTTAAGCATGAACTTTTTCATCTGTGTTACGTAACTAGATTTTTCAAAGCACAGTCTGACTTATCTGACTATTAATAGATTTGTCTGATGATTTTGTGATCCTTGCTATTTATTTTTTACAGAATTACTATTACAATTCAAAAATAGTAAAAATAAGTTTAAAAAAATCAGTCTCTTTCAAAGTGACAGTCGGAGGGAAAAATGGTTTAATACAGGGGTCGGCAACCTTTTCAAACCAAAGAGCCAAACCACATCAAAATTCAGAACAAGTGGTCCACAAAGAGCTGTATAAGAATGCCCATTTGCGTGACTGAAAATATACAACTTATTATTGATAATCAACATCATGATTAACAACAGCATAAATGAAACACTGTACTCGCAGACTTTATTTAATGGGACTTCCGTTGCTGCATCATTTGCTCATTTCTTTGAAACTTACATTATAACTGGTCAAATCCAGATTTATGCAGTCTTCTGTCAATCTTATGGCAGGAGCTAGGGATGTGAGGATGCAGGAGTTTGGGTTGGGATGTTTGAGGGGCTCAGGGCAGGGGGTTTGTGTGTATGATGGGCTTAGGGCACAGGTTTGGGGTGTGTGGGTGGTGCAGGAGCGTTACAGCAGGGGACTTGGGATGTGGGGTTCCAGGATGCTGGGCTGGGGTGCATGGGGGCTCAGGGTGTATGGGTGGTGCAGGAGCGTTACGGCAAGGGACTGGTGATGCGGGGGTCAAGAGTTTGGGGATGTGGGGGTATGAGGGACTCAGGGTGGGGGGGTAAGGTGTATGATGGTCTCAAGTTGGGGTACAGGTGCGTACTGGAGTGTTATGATGCTGCAGTCAGAAGGGTGCTGGGCTCCAATTGGGGGCTTGTTGGCCAGGCTTAATTTGTAAATAAAGTAAAATATTATGTCCAACACAAAAAGTTTCAACATTGGTTTTATTTATGGTAAGGATGGGGAACCCTTTTTGGGGTCAGGGCCACTGTCCCACAGAAAAATCAATTGGGGACCACACTAGTGAGAAGCAAAAATCAACCCCTCCAAAAACCTCGAACGTTCACAGATGTGGCCCCCAACTGAGACACCTTACTCCCCTGGTACTCCAGCCTCATGGGGGGGGGCGGGGGAGGAAGGGGAGAGAGGACTGAGGTTCAAGGCCTCAGGCCAGATTAACTCTTCTGGGGTTCCAGACTTAGTGGATTTTGTAGGCATGCCTTAGGCTCTGGGATAGAATAAAAAATGAGGGGTCCAGTGTGTGGGACAGAGCTGCCAATAAGTAGAATAGGAATAGGGGTGCAGAATTTGGGGGGGAGGTAGGGTACAGGAGCAAGCTGGGGGTAGGTGTCTGTCCAGAGGGCAGGAGCAAGGTGTGAGTGGGTGTCCGGCCAGAGGGGAGGGGTCAGGAGCAGTTCAGCTGGTACCTGCTAGTCTCCAGGAATGAGCATCTCTCAGGCAGGATCTGCAGGCAATGCTGGAAGAAGTGCATGTGCCTCTCCTCCAGAAATCCAGCCTCTCCTTGTCCCCCAAAGTCCGGATCCTTCACCGCCATCTTAGCCACCCCTCCACCTAGCAGCTGCACGCTCAAAGTGCATCACCAAAACACGCAGCACAGCCGAGTACACTCTCTCTGGTGATCACCAGGAAGGGGTCCACTTTCCCACAAGCCGAATCCAGCACGGAGCCTCAGGGCTTGTCCCCCACAGGAAGCCGGTGTAAGTTCTAATCTTGCGGGGGGCACAATGCTTGATCGCCAGCACACACTCCCCATAGCAGATGGGGGAGGGAAGGAGAGATTGAGCTCAAGCCATGAGCCATATATGGTTCCAAAGTGAGCCACATATGGCTTACGAGCCATACGTTGCCAACCCCTGGTTTAAGAAGAGTTGTTTTCAGATCTATACTTGAAAGCTAGTCCAACTTAAGTACTGTGTTCAGGCTTATGGGTTAATAATAAACGCTTACCATACAAACCGCAGTGATGGCAAGTAGTCACCCGAGGGGATGGCATTAACGAACTAAATAGTTTTGAATCATAGTTTACAGAGAAAATATTCTCAGGGGAATTTATCTTTTTCTGCTTTGTGAGAGGCAAGTCAGAACTGGATCTCTGTAAGAGAACACAAATCTCAAATAATGTTTGTTAATAGGAACTCAAAGCCCTAAAAGCAAATAATACTCTAATACAGAATACAAGTTGAACCTCCCTCATTTAGCACCCCCAGGACTAGGGATGTCAGATAGCGTGTAACTGAATAGTCATTAATCCCATCAAATTTTAACCTTTACACAACTATTCAATAGTCCCTGAGGGTAGGGCCAGAAGCAAAGTGCTCCCAAGCCCCACTCCCAGAGAGCCCCTTGCTACCCTGCACAGCTGCCTCTATAAGAGGCAGCAGTGCAGGGTGGCAAGCGGGAGCCAGTCTATGAGGGGAGCTGGTTTAAAAACTGGCTCCCTATGCAGACTGGCTCCTGCGGGGCAGCAGCAGCAGCCCCAGTCCGTGGGGGGCCTGAGCTCCCTGTGTACAGAGGCTGCGTCAGCATCCCAAAGAGCAGCCTCTGTCTGCGGCGAGCCTGGGCCTGCCACAGATAGAAGCTGCTCCACAGCAAGTCTCTGTTTGCAGGGGACCTGAGCTCTCTGCAGACAGAGGCTAAGCCGGCATCCCATGGAGCAGCTTCTCCCCGCCTCCCGCCCTTGCTGCTGCCTCTGATAGAGACAGAAATGCAGGAAATGGGGGGTGGAGGGGGAACAGGCAGAGCTGGTGTTCAAGGGAGCCAGCTTATAACCGATACATAGGCAGCAAGTGTGCAGGGGGTGGGAAATGCTTGTAGTTGACAAGATCAACCAATAAGCCCAGGTTTATCTGTTAATCATGTAGTTGTCTACATTGGGGTGGGCAAAAGGGCCTCTGTGGGCCAGATCTGGCCCGCCAAGCGGATTGAGCCTGGGGGGGGGGGGGGGGGGGAAGAGGGAGAGAGAAGAGAGCGCAAAGCTTCCTCCTGCCCTGCCAGGAGCACGCAGAGCTCTGATGTGCCATGTGCTGCTCGCAGGGCGGGAGGAGACGCCTTGATTGGCCTGGGGGCAGGGGAGCATGTGAAGCCTCCTCCTGCTCTGAGGAGTGTGTGGGTCTTTGAAGTGCCACGTGCTCCTGGAAGGGTGGAAGGAGGCTTCGCGTGCTTCCCCCACCCCCAAGCCCTGATTGGCCTAGGGGTGGAGAAGCATTCAAAGCCTCTTCTCGACCTGCCAGGGGCATTGATGCCTAGTGGGAAGGGGGGGCCCAAAAGGGCTCCCTCACCCCCAGACCAATCATGGTCTGGGGAAGCCCCAAATCATCCTGGCCACGCCCTTTCTGGTTTAGGCCCCGCCCCGGGCTACTTCCAAAATTTTTGAAGTGGCCCCGGCCAAAAATTATTGCCCACCGCGGTCTACATGTTGACATCCACACTCAGGACATGAGTGGTCCCAAACCAAGGAGTCTGCCAGACTAGGGGAGGTAAATGCTCCCCTTCTGGCCACCAGTCCTGACCACTACACCCACCCTTGGCTGCTGGCCCAGCCACTGGGCTCCCCACTAGTTGCTGGGGCTCTCTAATCCAGCAACATCCACGGTCCTGTTTAACCACAGATGTTGCCAGACCAGAGAGTTCCAGATTTGAGAGGTTCAACCTGAACCTACAATTCCAGGACTGCTTACCATAATAGAAAAATTACAATTTTCAAAATCCTAAAATACATGCTATTTTTTAAATAATTGCAGATTAAAAACTACAAAAATTAATTTTTCAGGAGTGAGCAAGTTTTGTTCAGTTATGGTTCTGACTACACTTTAAAGTAGCAATGAAAATTAGACATTTAAAGTATATACTTAATTTTTACAACTTATATAGAGCTGTTTCAGTTAACTAAAACTGTGGATCGCAATCATTATCTTTTAGTTAACAAGAAAAGAATGTCTGAATCAGAGAGATTGAATAAATCTTCTCACAATTCAAATGTGTCAGTTCTAAATGTGTTAATCCAGACAAGAAACTGAAACATTAAAATGTAAACTTTTTTTCACACCCCTACCAACTTTTACTGACAAAAGTGATGTTGTAGACATAGCCTTCATATGCTATTCAGCTTCGGTAAGAAATTACATAGCATTAGTAAAGAAAAAATACCAAATTTCAGATCTTACATACGAGGGCCTCAAACAGAGATTGTAGACACTTAAAAGTCAAGCTCTTACCTCAGTGCAGCATGAAGGCTGGCCTACATAGTTTTCTTCCCAATCAATGTAACTAAATCAGTTTAGTACCAATTTAACTTCAATCAGTGCGACCCACTAGTGTGAATGCTCAGTGAACAACCAAATTAAGCTAAATCAAATGAAGGCATTTTAAAATCCTATTGCAAAAATGCAATTAGAAAATGGATTTATTAATAAGTTAGAGAATGCTGTTTGTTTAGTGTGCCAGTGACTATGGAGAAAAAATATATAGGGAGAAAAAAGACCAACAGAAAGCAGAGCAAGACAACAGCCACAGAAAAGTGAAACCTACAGAGGACAATTTTGAAAAATTGCTAGAATAAAAATAAAAAAATAGCCCAGAAAGAAGGCATTAAAACAAATATGTACATTTAAAAATAAGTATATCAAAGTTCTCTAACATTTGTCAGTTTTTTCAAAATTTCTACATTGCATTTGATGTGCACAGAATACTCATCTGAATGAATGGCCAAATGTTATTTTTAGCTCAACACCCACCTGGGTTAAGTATGGGACAGCAACCTAGAGTTGAACAGAATAGAGGGCCTGAGTCATTCGGGGTTTTTTTTTTTTTTAAAAAACACATTTTATGCGATTCAAAAGCTTAACATTTATGATCTCTTCAGAGTCTGAACATCACTTCAGGACTCACATCGGTCTTATATTCTGACAAACTCAAGGTTTAAATTTTTTCTGAGACCTTTCTGTACCATTAGACTGCACATTTAACAAAGCTAATTATAAGATACTGTATACAATGGACAGGGAGGGAAAGTAAGCACATCTCTCACATTATGTTCTTTTTATTTTGACCAGCTCACTAACTCTGATACTGCTGGCATTGGAACGGTGATTTACTATTTTTAAAATTGAACCATAGATTGTTCTTATTAGAACATTTCATATTTGTTTCCTGATCTTTTCTTGGCAGTTTATAGACTACCAGTAACTGACAAGGAAAATTTTGCTGAGCTACTTGACATTTGTATTTAAATCTCAGTTAAATGTGCAGTCTCAAGTTTATCTTTTTAAAAGTACACAAATAAGGTTACTTATAAGCAAGGATACTGCATCTGCAAACAACAAATGAATGGTCAATTGTAAACTGACATGTGATGCCAACAAAAATAAACAGAAATGCAATCTTCTAAAAAGACATAAAATACATCCTGATCATTTGTTAACATTATACAATAACTTTGGCACAAAACCCCCATCACTTACAGCATTTTCCTCTTTATTTGAAGGTGTTAACAGCAAACTACTTCTATCAGTTATGCTTTCCACTGAGTTTCCTAAAAACAAAGAAAGGTTTATAAAAATGGTCTGATTTCATAAAAACAAGGAGTGGAATTGACTGTTTGTTCAAAAATCATGATAAAATACTATCTGATGCTAACAACAAAACGTAGATATTCCATTTCTAGAAACTAAGAACAAGGAATACAAAATCACAAATGCTACAACTTTTTGTATTATAATTGACACTTTTTTTTTTTTTTTACACAAATCACTCTTACGAAAGATTGTTGAAACTACAAGCAACCTCATGTAATAAAAATGAGATAAGTCTATCACTTCATACAAACACAATGAATATTAAACAAAACATGCATCCTTACAATTACAGACTGTAACACTTAAGTCCACCGGTTTGTCTTTAAAAGATTATGACTCCAAACACAAAGACTTAATGGGATACCAATTTAACATTCTGAACTATTGCCAGGCCATTCAATATTATGGGAACTTTGAAACATTAGCTAAAACAATTGTTTCCAGTTTGCTGTTTAATTGCTTTGCAATTCAAAGGTATGTCTTCACCGCAGCACTAATCTAGATGATTGGTACCCAACTCTGAACATCCAGGTTTGCTAGCCTGAACGTGAGTATCCTCACAACAAAACCATACTTGCATTACTGGGTCCACACAATTCCTGCACTCACCCACGCGTCTGTAGAGGCATACCCCATAGTTCTCTGTGTTGAGACACTCAAGGATTCTTTCCAAGGATTTTCATTTGTGGTAGAACAGGTTTGTCCTTCGGAGGGGGCAGAGGGAGAGATGGGGAAGGGGAAGGAGCCTATGGGAAGAGCACTGGAAGACTAGCAGCACTCAAGTGATTCTGCCTGCATCCTCACTAGTGAACAGGTAGATTTCAAGCCTGAATTAAACCAACCTCGGGCTGTAATTTTTCCCACCCCACCTCAGCCCCATTAGGTAAACTAGCCTGGGCTTCAAGCACCAGCAAATAAGGATCAGAAGATTTTCTGTGTATTGTAGGAAGGGGCCTGGATAAAAACTAGGTAAGAGCCAGTCAACTGTATAGCAGTCTTACATAATCCAGAAAATTAGGGTATGTCATAATCTTGTGCCAAAAAATTAAAAATTCTGCACACAATATTTTGAAATTCTGCAAAAATTTATCAATATAATCATACCAGTTTCAGTTATTTTAGTAATTTATTTCAAAATACCAGTCAACAAGATTGCCTGGAACAATACGGTCAATCAGATTCCAGCTGGATTAGAGAGTTAAAGAACTCCCCTACAACAACCCAGTTCCTGTTTCTGATGTGCTTTAGTCATACACCTCTGGTCTGAGCGTGTCATATGCTAACAGGGCACATCTTGGGGAAAACTCCTCCACACCTCTGGTCTTTTAGTTGATTTTTTTCTTTGTTTTTTTTTTCAGCACTCTGTTCAAGTAGAGTTACCACATCCCAAGTTCCCAAATAGCTGACCCTGATGAGAGGAAGGTACAGTTGGGGGGAGTCCTGCAGAGATGTACATCTGTTCAGGAGAGGGATATATGAGGCTCCCCCAGCCCAGATGTCCTCACACCCCTCTATTCACCCAGAGCCCAACCACAGACTCCTCTCCATGAAATTTCATTACTGGACTGCTGTAGGATGTGGTGCACCGCTCCCTCTCTCACACGTTGTGAAAGCTGGTGCAAATGGATCTCCCAGACCTGCCCCCATTCATGGCTGGGGATGAGTATCAGGATCTGCATGTTCTGGCTTTCAGGTCTCCAAGTCCCACCAGGCCAGATGCTCTAGTCATGCAGGGCCACAGTCCACATACCACCTCCCTTGGTCAGGTAGCATTAGGAACTGTCAGCCTCCCATACCTGCCATGAAGGCACACTGCAAGCTGGGCTCTGCTGAATCCAGTGGCCTCCAGCAGCTCTAAAACACCAATTCCACAAGGAAAAAATAAAATTCTGCACAGAATATTCTGTGCAAATTCTGCATTGTGCACTGATAAAATACTCCTGGGGAAATTTATATATGCTTGTTGCTGTGAAAGGTTTACACAAGCAAGGAGAAATTCTTGGTCTCAAGACCTAAAAAAAAAAAGTTATTTCAGGGAATGCTTAAATTACTGGATTACAATTTGATAGTTTCCCTTTATTTTATCCCTTAGTCAGATACATTTACAATTGCTGTGAATAACTTTTACATATACACAAGCGTACAACAAATTAATATTATCCCAGCTATTGATCTCTTTCAAACTGGAATTTCAGATTAGTGAAGAAGTTGCATAGTACATGTAAGGGCATGCTGTATAGTGCTACAAAAAGGCAAGTTCTTCATATAGCTACAGAAACTTACATTATTGAAACAAAGGTTCTCTCTCACCTGTTAGTGATCCCACATTCATCTTTGTTCCAAACTCTTCCTTGTTCAAGTCATTCACCAGTCCACTCTTGCAAAGAGAGTCAGAATCTCCTGAACCATTCTCATGACTAGCAAAGAACTGTTTGGTTTGGTCACAAAATAAGCTTTTATTGGATAATCCAGAAGTTTTACCTCCAAGCTCAGGATATTTCAACCTGAACTTGGGATTGGCGTGAAGGCTTCTTAAGGATTCGTTTGGGGCTTTGGTCTCCTTGACCTTTATATGAAATCGTCGGTTCATCTTGTAAACATTCGCACCCAAATCATTTCCTGACATCCTACAAAAGTTACAATTTTGTAATTACAAAAATCTACAGGGAAAAGAAAGGTAATTAAAAGGTGTGTTAAAGTTGGATATAGTATTCAACTCTGACGTTTAAAATATTAAATATAGCTTAACTTTAATAAGCATTGTTAAAAAATTCCTTTAATTAATGAAGAAAATAAACTATAAATGATTATCCTAAAAGAAAGGAGTATTATGTTGCTTCCTTTAACATTTCAACCATTTTTTTCATTCCAGACTGACAATTTATTCATTAGTAAAGAACTCTCAGAGATATTGATGGACAGAAATAAACCTCTCAGGGAGATATCCATGTTAGTGTGTAACTTTAAAAAACTAGTAGTCCTGTAGCATCTAAAGATTAACAAATATTTATTATATATATAGTGTATCATGAGCTTCCATGGCAAAAACCACTTCCTCAGATGAGCAGTCTCTCAGAGCTATCCATATTTTAAATAAACCCATGCCTACAATAAGATGTTAACAACATAATTCTGAGAAAAACTGGAGATGTAACATTTAATTGTTATACTCCCCTGTTATTAAAGCATCAGAGATACGCAACAGAAGTCAAGAGTTGATGCATTACAAATTGAAATATTAGGAAGAAAAATCCAATTTCCATTTGGCAAGGACTATCTTGGTAGTCCAGTGTACCTGGTTCTGCTTTTCACTGTTTTAGAGGTTTGATATTTGGGACTTGTCTCCACTAGAAAGTCAGGTTGACATAAGACATCTAATGTGAACCTAACTGGGCACGTGTCTGCACTCAAATTTGTCTCCATGAGAGACAAGCATCCTGTTAGTGTTCCCTAAAGGGCACTGAACTATGACTAACACATTAAGATTGACATAGACAAGTGCAGACAGTGCATGACCTATGTTGACCTCAACAGTCCTCCAGTAGTTGTCCCACAATGCCAGTAATGGCTGTTCTAGTCACATCTGTGAATTCCTATATTTTTGAAATGCCTTTTCCCAACTGGCCAACTAGCAGCTCTTCCTTTGGGTGCACACGACTGCCCAATTGGTCATGCCACTTACACATACCTGTCTGGAGGTACTACAGCCTATGAGAAAGAGAGGCTGTAAGGGCAGAACTACAGAGAAGTTGTATAAATGTGGGCAAGAGGGTCAGACTAGTGCAGGGGTGAGAAAAAGGGCCACCATGGGCCAGATCCAGCCCCCCAAGAGGGTTGATCTGGCCTGTGGAGGCCTGCCGTTTCCCCACCCCCAGGCCAATCAGGACTTGGTGGCAGGGGGAGCACGTGAAGTTTCCTCCGCCCTGCCCTCACCCCGCAAGGAGTGTGCGGAGCTTAGAAGTGCTGTGTGCTCCTGGCAGGGAACTTTGCGCACTTCTCCCCCCTCAAGCCCTGATTGGCCTGGGGGCAGAAAGGGGAGCACACAAAAGCCACATCTACACTGAGGCTTTTGCCACAAGAGCCTATGCAAATGAAGTGCAGATTAGCACACTGTTGCGCTTCATTTGCATAGTTTATTTGGAGCCGTTTTTGCGCAAAAACAAGCAGTGTGGACGTTTTCTGTTTGCGCAAAGATCTTTTCTGCAGATCCTTATGCCTCAAAAAAGGAGGTATACTGATCTTGCAGGAAAAGGGGGAAAAATAAATTATGCAAATGAAACATGACATGTTAATCTGCATTTCATTTGCATAGGCTATTGTGGCAAAAGCCGCAATGTAGACATAGCCAAAGTCTGCTCCCGCCTCAGGGGCATGGGCGCCTAAAGGGAAATTTCTGAATTTTTTTTCTGAATTTTTGCCCCCAGCAAAAAAATATTGCCCACCCCGGCGTAGTGCCTCGTCACAAACCAACTTTTACAACTAGTTTAGGGATGGGCAAATTTTTTGGTCTGAGGCTAGAAATTGGCTGGAGGACCATGAATGTTCATAAAAGTGGGGGTTAGGGTGCTTAAGGGGTGATGGCTCCAGCTAAGAATGCAGACTCTGGGGTAGAGCCAAAAATGAGTTCAGGATGTGGGAGGGTTCTGTAGGCTGGGACTAAGAGGTTAGGAAGATATGAGAAGGCTCTCAGCCAGGATTGGGACGCTAACTGGGGTTGCAGATTCTGGGGTGAGGACTGCAAGAAGGTATGTCAGACTGGAACAGAAGGGTCTGGAGGGCAGGAGGAGATGCACCTCAGGATCACAGGATCTGGGCATCACTTACCTGAAGCAGCTCCTGTAAGCAGCAGCCCATCCATCTCCTCCACATGGAGGTAGAACAACATGGCTCTATGACAGCGATCCCCAACCATTTGGGGTTGCCGGGCGCCAGGGGGCGTGGCCGTTCGCCCGCCGGGTGCCCGAGGCCCCCCCATAGCCGCATTCCGGGGCCGGCGCTCTCCCCTCAAGCGCCGCGCGCCCGGCGCTCTCTCCCCCCCTCCACCAAGCACCACGCGCCCGGCGCTGGCGCTCTCTCCCCCCCCCTTCCCCAAGCGCCGCGCGCCCGGCGCTGGCACTCTCTCCCCCCCCTTCCCCAAGCGCCGTGCGCCCGGCGCTCTCTCCCCCAAGCGCCGCGCACCCGGGGCCAGCGCTCTCTCCCCCCCCCTTCCAAGCGCCGCGTGCCCGGCGCTGGCGCTCTCTCCCCAAGTGCCGCGCGCCCGGGACCGGCGCTAGCGCTCTCCTCCCCCCCCCCCCATGCGCCGCGGGGGGTGAATCCGCGGCGCCCCCGGGGCCGGCGCTCACCGTGCGCCACGTGCCCGGGGCCAGCTCCGGCAGCGCATGCGCCATGTGCCCAGGGCCAGACCAGCCCTGAGCACTTGGCGGGCGCAGAGAAATGCTCCATTTCCAAACATCTGGAAAATATGTAACAGCTTGGATTTATAAAGAACAAGCCTTATGGATGAGGGGAAGCAGTAGATGTGGAATACCTAAGCTTTAGGTCAGCATTTCTCAATGTGGTCCACAAAACCACTTTGAGAAAGCTGCTAACTGGGCGCTTCAGTGTGTCTATTTATCAGCTCTGTAGCCATGGAACAACACAACTCCCAATGGCTCTGGTTTGCCATTTGCAGCCAAAGAGCCGCAGGAAGCAGCAGGATGGCCCTTGCCACTTCCTGTGGCTCCCCTTGGCTGCAAACAGCAAACCAGAGCCAATGGGAGCTTCAAGGCTATGTGGCTGCGGAGCCGTTAACTAAATACACTGGAGCAGCCAGTTGGCAGCTTCCTAACGCATACGATACAGTCTCAACTGACCTCTTTATAAACAAAAAATGGAAATACAACCTACATGAGGCTGAATAACCATTCCCAGAGACAATATAACTGGCTGAATAACCATTCCCAGAGACAAGTTTATCAATGGTTGACAGTCATGTTGGAGAGGCATAACACATGTGGTTCTGCAGAGGTCAGTGTTAGGACCAGTTCTGTTCAATATCTTCATCAATGATTTAGATAATCGCATAGAGAATATGCTTATAAAGTTTGCAGACTATACCAAGCAAATGCTTTGGAGGATGGGTCATAATTCAAAAGAGGGCTGTCAAGCAATTTAAAAAATTGATTGTGATTAATCGTGCACACTGCCCCCTTTGAAATGCTGCAGCAGCATTTCAAAGGGGCAGTGCTGCGGAAGGCCAGGATCAGCTGGAGGCTTCAGCTGACCCCAGTGCCCCTTGGAAACACTGCCCCAGTATTTCCAACGGGCAGCACCACGGGAGCCAGGAATCAGCTGGAGTGCCTAGCTGATCCCCAACTCTACATTGTGCTGCCCCTTTGAGGCACTAGGGTGGCACTTCAAAGGGGCAGTGCTGCAGGGAGCCCGGGGTCAGCTGGGGACTCCAGCTGACCCCAGGCTCCTAATGTGCTGCCCCTTTGAAGTGCCAGAATGACACTTCAAAGGGGCAGCACAGCATTAACGCCTGTGATTAATGCATTAAAAAAATTAACGCGTTAATCACAGGCATTAACACACATCAATTGACAGCCCTAATTCAAAATTATCTGGACAAACTGGAGACATGGTCTGAAATAAATAAGATAAAATTCAAAAAGGACAAAGGCAAAGTACTCTCCTTAGGAAGGAACAATCAGTTTTACCGATACAAATAGGAAATGACTGTCTAGGAAAGAGTATGTCAGAAAGGGATGCAGGGGTCATAGTGGACCACAAGCTAAATATGGATCAACAGTGTAACACTTTTGTGAAAAAAGCAAACACCATTCTAGGGTGCATTAGCAGGAGTGTTGTAAGCAAGGTAAGTAATTCTTCTATTCTGCACTGAGTAGGCTTCAACTGGAGAGTGTCTAATGTTCGGCACCACAGTTCAGAAGAAATGTGAACAAACTGGAGAACATACAAAATGATTAAAGGTCTAGGAAACATGACCTATGAGGGAAGACTGAAAGAACTGGGTTTGTTTTGTTTAAAAAAAAAAAAAAAAGATTGACAAGGACATGGCAACAGCTTAAAAGTACATCAGAAATTAAGGTTTTTTTCCTCTCTCCTACTTGTAAAAACTTTTTAAGATAGCAACAGGCTTAAATAGCAACATTAAGAAAGACTTCTTGTTAGGGAAGTTAAGCATTAGAATAAATTGCCTCCATCATGGGAGATTTTTTAAAAGCAGGATAGACTTGTTAGGGATGATCTACATCAGTGATCCCCAACCTTTTAAGGCTGCTGGGTGCCCGGGGGCAGGGCCCACGCATGCACCAGGCGCCCGTGACGCAAGAATGCTCGGGCTGGCCCTGGCCACTAGGCGGGCACACAAATGCCCCGGCAGGCACCATGGCACACGTGAGCACTGCGTTGGGGACCACTGATCTAGATGGTGCTGGGTCCTGCCATCAGTGCAGGGGACTGGACAAGATGACCTTTCAAGGTTCCTTCAAGTCCTAGTATTCTGTGATTCTACTAGAAAAGATAGCAGTTCAACATTTGCAAATATGCAAATGAGGCTACGCGTGGAATATCGCCGAGCCTCATTTGCATACCTAACGAGCCACCTTTTTTTCAGAACAAGCTCTTGTGCAAGAAGGAGCATCTACACTGCCCCTTCTTGCGCAAGAAAAACCCTCTTGCACAATGTCGTTACACCTATTGCCCTTCTTCCTGAAAAGTATTGCGCAAGAGGGTTTTTCTTGCGCAAGAGCCTCTTCTGAAAAAACGGTGGCTCATTAGGTATGCAATGAGACTCGGCAATATTCCACATTTAGCCTCATTTGCATATTACTCGCACAAGAAGCTGTGAGTGTAGACATAGCCTAAGACTGTAGATCAGGGGTGGGGAACCTTTTTTGGGACCACTGAGCCACAGAAAAATCAGTCAGGGGCCGCACACAAGAATAAAAAAATAAAAACAAAATCAACCCTCACTGACGTGGCCTAGTGAGGAGACACACACTCCCCACATTTCCCTTGCACACCAGAGCCTGGGGGGCCAGCCCTGTGGTGAGACAGCAGGGAGGCTGGAATGCCAGCATGGGCGCCCCAATGCTGGGGTAGCTCTGAGCCTTGAGGGCCAGATCCAGCAAGCCAATGGTCGCATATGGCCTCCAAGTTCAACAAGCATGGACCCACCTTTCTCTGTAGTAAATGGAGAACTCCATTTTAGCACCTCCCTACAACCTTCCACTCTCCATACCAGGCGACAGTACAAATAACCACGGCTTCACATATACTGGCCACAGTTGCTGAATGTGCAGTCAAAATAGAATGAAATAGAGTGATCATTTCCCTTGTTAAGTTCTGCTCCATTTATTTATTGAAAAAGATTTTTGCTTTTGTTTTTTTCCCCCATCGCAGCTTTTGTTGTAAGTGGTTGATATACAACTTTTTTTTTAATTAATTATTTTTGTTATTATTTTACAACATATGCTGCAATATTCCCACCTCTACTCAAACATCCATTATTTGTGATTGTACAGGACAAAAGCTCTCAGAGTCAGTGATACACAGTGTAATAATTATAAACAGGGATCGACAATTAGTGTAATCTACTCGCCCATGAGTAGATTACAAACCGGCACAGCCGCGCAGTGCAGTCCGCGCATGCGCAGCGTGCCGAACCACATGGCTGGCGAGTAGGGCTCACCGCCGCTTGGCAAGCCTTGATTATAAATGCTCAGCAAGAATAATAATTAAGATGCACTGACTATATTATTCATAAAGACACACCAAGGATGAAATAATTCCTAACAAGCCCTCACAGTTCAGGTCCACAGAGAGCACAAATCACCACACCACATTATGGGGGCTGACAGTAAAAGTTCTTTTTCATAGCCTCCCACAGCCTCATACGTCTATGTTGGGCTCTTCTAATAGTTCTTGTACCTGGCTGTTCAAACTCATCAAAAAGTTCCTCCACATCTGCCCTCCACTAGGGATGTTAAATTTAGATTAATCAGTTACTCAAGTAGTCGATGAATTTCCATCTACTACTTGATTAGTCGATAAGGGGGGGGCTCTCGCTATCCCTCTGAAATGTACAGGAACTGCCCACAGTTCTTGTACATTTCAAAGGGAGAGAGACAGCAGGAACTGTGCTAGGAGAGAGCAAAGCAGTCCTCGCTGACATGAGTTCCCCTCTGTGCCTCTTCCTTTGAAATGTACAAGAGCTATAGGCAGCTCTTGTGCATTCCAAAGGGGGAGAAGCAGCAGTGGGACCAGCGCGAGTGGGACTGTTTCAATATCCACTCATGCCATTTCCCCACTGCCTCCTGCCTCCCGTGGAGACAGTGTGGGGAGGAAGGGAGGGAGAGGAGAGAACCAGCTTTTAAGATGGCTCCCCCCAGCACCGACTTGTGCTCTCCCCTTGCGGCCTCTCCCTGATAGACGAAGCAAGGGAGTGGGAAGGGGGGAAGTGACGAGTGGAGTTCCTACTCGATTCCTGATATGCATTTGCTTATCAGATAGTCAACCAGTCGACTAGTTGCTTACATCCCTATCCTCCATCCAAGCAACTTTAATCCCTTTGCCTCACACACATTATGCAAGATACAACAGGCAGCTATAAGCACTAAAACTTTTTTTTTTTTGGCTGAGATTCAATCTTGTGAATAAACATCAGGATAACTTCAATCTACCAAGAGTACATTTAACCATTATTCTGGTCCTGCTTGAATAGTGGTTGAATCTTTCCATGGTGCTACATGACCTGTATGTCTTCATGAACCAGGAAAGCAAGGGATTGGCTGCATCTCCCAGAATCAGGGAGATTCTGCCAACAGTAATCCATCAGTAGGGAAAGAATGTTCTTAGCTGTAGTTCCATGTTCTTAAAGATGTGTGTGTCATGCACTGACCAGTCAACATTGATGTCAGTTGTGATCTACTAACACTTGCATAAACATAGAAAAGTAGCTCTATTGATAAATTCTGCAGTAAGGTGAAATGGTGCCAAAATAGGTATGTGTGCCTTTTATCATCCCACCACAGTTTAGGAACTTCATTGCAGCAAATCTGTTTATTTCATGTCATAGCCATTACTGAGAGCCACGCTCGTGGACAGCACAAATCTATCATCAGCCCCCACTGTGGATTTTCAAACTCCAAAATCATTGCCCCCCGATTGGTAGGAATCTGGCATTATACAAACCTCCACAGCCCAACGGCCAACTACTTCTCATGCTCTCACAGCTCTCTCTCATGTTCATGGTTTGGGGAGAGTTAAAAACACAGATAGAGAATGAGCCTTTGTCTATCACTCAACACTAGCATCATGATCCAATCCCACTGGACAGCTCCATGCTTCTACTAGAGATGGCAAACAGCAAGGAGTGCCACATGGGTTTACAGAATCTTTTTAAAATGGTACAAAACGTATGGGCTATTGATGGCATTATGGGATGGAGAAACTACAGAATGAAAATTTGACCCTTGCTCCCTGTCACCTCTGGATGACTCATTTCTGTCCCCCCATGCAATGTCAAATTTTTCCAAAAGACAGTGTGCTGGATGGAGGAAAGTGGCATAGAGCAATACCTAACTATGGTATACTCCCGGGCTGTGTCTACATTAGCGCGATCTTGTGCCAAAGCATCCGCTTTTGCGCAAAAACATGCTACCTACACTGGCGGGGAGTTCTTGTGCAAGAACTATGATGCTCCCGCTCACGAATAAGCCCTCTTGGGCAACCGTTCTTGCATAAGAGGCCAGTGTAGACAGGCAACATGAATTGCTTGCACAAGAAAGCCCGATGGTTAAAATGGCCATCAGAGCTTTCTTGTGCAAGAGAGCGTCTACACTGGCACGGATGTTCTTGCGCAAAATTACATCTCTTGCGCAAAGGCACATGCCAGTGTAGACACTCTCTTGCGCAAATACTTTAACGCAAGAGTTCTTGCGTTAAAGAGTATTTGCGCAAGATCATGCCAATGTAGATGTAGCCCAGATGAGTATACATAGTGCTAATTCAAAGACCTTGGTACGCACACACACAAATGACATACTAACTGTGGCAGTTCTTTGCCAGCAGAACATGTGTTGACCAAACTTTATAATATACAACTGGCCTTGGGTTCCAGAAGTTTAAGTACAATGTCATACTACATGGAGGCTGTCCCCGACTTGTGACACGATCGGCTCCAGGGATAGCATCGCATGTCAGGTGTGTTGTAACTCGAGCTCACATTTATGACAGGCGTCGTACACCGTCGTAAATGTGGGGCCAAGAATGTAAGTTAGGGGATTTTGGCCCCTCCCGCACATAAGGAAAGGTCATAAGCACAGGGGGTCATAAATCAGGCCATCGTAAAGCGGGGGCCTCCTGTAACTTGTATGTTAAAGAATTTGCTATTTGGAAATAAATTTGCAAGAAAGCAACATATCTCAGGATATATGCAATCGACTGCGTAATCATGTATACTGTGATTACCTCATCAAAGAAGGAGTAGTTTCTGAGCAGCAGCTGCTTAGAAATCCCCATCTGTGTAAGAAGCATGCTGCACATACTATTTTAGCTCACGCTTCTTTGGCCAGTTACCCAAAGAGAACAGCAAACTGAGCTCGACAGAATCCTAATAAACCAACTCAAATTTATTTCTCAAGTACAGTGTAATGAGACTAAGAACCTGTTAAAAGCCTCAACAAAAGCTTCAGAACTTTGATAAAATCACTCAAGAATATTCATTTATGTGCCAGTCAATACAGCTTTCAATTAAGTTTCAGAAGTTTCAAAAAGTTGCAATTAGAGATGTAAAATCATGTTTAATTGGTTAACTTGTTAAACATTAAACAGTTAACCAATTAAGGAGGGGTGGGCTGGACTGGACTGGAGTGGCTGCCCTGTTGCAGAGAAGGGCTGCTCTGGCTGGCTGGCCATGACTGGCAGGGAGCTGCTTCAGCCCCTATGGGTTAACCATTCACACCCTTAGCTGCAATTATGCAAAGCTGAGTTGAAATAGTCTAAGAAACAGCCAGTTAACTCATGATGAAATGTCAAAAAAAAATTCTCTCTTCGACACGTGCAAACTATATGATTAACCAATAAGCCTAGGCGTATCTCTTAATCTTGTTAAATACACACATTCCCACCCTCCCCCCCACTCACACCTTGCTGCCTCAGGGGGCAGCAGGAGCTGATGTTGGGAGGTGCTGACTCCCCTCCCCCACTGGTGCCTCTATTAGAGGCAGAAACCACCAGGGGGTGGGCAGAAGAAGGGATACTTCTGTGAGCACCCCGTGGACAGAGTCTGCTCTGCATGCTGTGGAACAGCCCCTGTCCATGGCGAGCCCGGGCCTGCCACGGACAGAGGCTGCTTTGCAGCAGCAGCAGTCCCTGTCCATGGGGGGGTCTGAGCACTGGGCCCACTGTGGACAGAAGCTGCTCTGTATCACACGGAGCAGCTTCAGTCTGTGGGGAGCTTGGACCACCCCATGGATAGGGGCTGCTGCCACCCCGCAGGCAGCCAGTCTGCATGGGGAGCTGGTTTTTAAAATGGGTCCCCATACACCTGGCTCTCCCTGCCACCAAGCATTGCTGCCTCTGATTCAGAGGCAGCAGCACAGGGTGGCAAGAGGCTCCCTGGAAGTGGGGCTGGAAGCACACTGGCTACCAGCCCAGCCCAGCCCACGGGGACTATAGAATAGTCATGTAACTGCTAAGATTTCATACAGTTACACAACTATTCAATTACCCAATATCTAACATCCCAACTTGCCACCACACAAACCCAGCCACTTAGTGTGACAGTTGAACTGATTACTGGCTGTGACAGTTTCCATAGATGCAGAAAATCTACAGACCCTATTTTTTTAAATAAATTACAGTTTTATGTTATAGCAGAGAAATTATAATTATTGCTAGAACATGTATTTTGTAAATTGCCTATTAACACTTTGTAAAATCCTTGAAGAGTTTTCCTTATTTGGAATCAGATCAAAAGTAAACGGTTCTGAAAAGTTCTGAAGAGCAATACTTAACCATAGTTATATTAGTGTGGTTTTCACTTTGAAAGTTACTCAGACACTTGTTAACTTTAATTTAAACATATAGCTAAGACTTCTTCCTTGCCACTGATTAAGTATAGCAACTTTGATTAAGAAACCTGACATATGAGAAAATTAAGTATTAGATAATTATATACCCATGTTTATTAGTGATATAGTATTTAGTATACAGATACGAAGGTGAGATGTTCTGAACACAGTATAGAAGCACCGAACACCGAAACAGTTGTTCCATTATATATAATGTATTTGCTTCAATGAAACCATTTTTTATCTTGTTATGGAATTAATATGAACACCAAGTTTCATATTACTGACAGTCCCCCTAAGGAACTCTCTCTCCTACTTAGCCAGATGCACGAAGCTGCATAAACTATCTCCAACATGAGAATATAAGCAAAATACTTCTCCTGTTAAGCATTAACATTCAGCACTCTAAATAAAAACCCTTGGCTTAACATGCAGTGAATAGATTATACATTATTTTATACATCATCTATAAACTGAATAGCAAAAATAATCCATTAATGCTAACAAACAAGGGATGTAAGAGGTTAACGGGTTGCCCAGTAAGCAGCAAGCCTATTTACCAAGGAACTGGTTTACCTGCCTGGCCAGCTAGATCCAACCCCTATGGTGGTTATCTGGTCAAACAGTATAATTTTAATCGTTTAACTAGTTATCTATTATAATGGGCTTTTATTGGGGATGTGAATGGTTAACCACGGGGCACACCACAGGCAGGGACTACTCTGACTGGTTGTCCAGAGTTGACCCTGTCTGTGACAGGACTGGCCCCGTTCTCCTATTTTCCCTGCCTCTCCCCACAGGAAGGGGCTGCTTCAACTGGCCAGATGGTTAATTAATTACATTGGATTTTACATCCCTAGTTTTTACAACAGTACAACAAATTCAGATTTGGCAAACAAGTTATTGCTTTTTCATTACACCATCTCAATTTAACCCCAATAGGTAACACCCAAAGAATATTATTTTCTAAAGATCATCCAACTGACTTTAACCATAAGCATATGTTCTTCTAAGAGCAGGAGAGGAGTCAAAGGTGACCCCAGGTAAAATCCAGACCACCAGATACTTTTGGATGGACTGCAAAATTTAGTTATTACTACGGTCTTATTTGGAGTCTAAACTTCAACCAAAAAATGTAAACTTGGGCAAAAAAATTGTTTACCCCTCTTCAAGGGCATCTTTCATCCGACGCTGAGGAATACTACAGTACGGAGTCTAACACCACCAGGAGATAAAAGTGAATCATTATTGTACAGACCCGACAGGAATACCAGGTACAACTAATCTGACCCAATTCAGGAAGGAAGCCTGGGGCAAGGCCACAAACACGTCTCTCAATAGGCAATGCCTACAATATTAGTCCAACTTCTCCACAGTGCTCTTGATACTTGGCAATAAGGCTGAATTGCAGGGATGGCTTCAGGAGCCCCCCCCCCCCCCCCCCGCAAAGGGGCGAGGCTGTGCTGCATCATCACCTGTGCAACGAGCGTCCCACCACTCCTGAGACAAGTCACCTAACCCGGGATTTTCCAGAAGGGCCGAAGACAGCGGCGACCAACCAGTGCTGAAGCCGCTGCTGCTATAGCGAACTAGCCACACTCAACCCGCCACAAGGCCACGGCTCGTGGGGCTTCTCTGCCTACTGCCCCCCCGCAGAGCCCGGCTGCCCAGGGGCCTGAGCGGAAGCGGGCCGCTGGCGCGCGTCGAGCCAAGGGCGGGGAGGCCGCCAGAGCGTCCGGGGCGCCCCCCAGCAAAGGGCCGCAAGGAGCGGCTGCCCCGGGGAGGAAGCTCCGGCCGCACCGCCGGGAAGGGGTCCCTCGGTCACGGGCTGCGAGCTAGGGCGACGGGGACCCCCCCCTCTCCCCGCATGGGCCCAGCTCTCTCCTCACAGCGTGTGTCGTTGGCCGCGACCGTTAGCCAGGCCGGCTCCCCGCCGCGCGCGCGCAGGCCTCATCCAGGCTCCTTGCCGCGTGCGCCCCGCCCGCCACGTGCCGCTCACCTACCGGGCCCCGCCCACCTCTGCGCGGTGAGCGTGCGCAGTGACGGGCTTGAACGAGATCCGGCCCCGGGAATTTGGCTGGGCTTGAGGCACGCCCCCTGCCTTCTCCCGCGTGCTCAGCCTCCCTGCCACGGAGCTCCCTCCCCCCTCCATGTGCTCCCTCTCCGGCTGCGGGGCTTTGGCTCAAGCAGCTCCCAGCCTAGCTCCGCTGCTATTCAGAGGATCCACACTGGCGTAAGGGCGGGGAGAGACGAGAGCTGCGCTGGCGACACTGGATCAATTTATTAAGCGAAAGCCCATGGAAGCTCCTAGGGTCTTGATTTGCCTAAGTCATGCTTTTTGAAAAAAACGTAAAAAAAAAATAGTCTCGCAGCACCTTATAGAATAACAAAACATGTAGCTGGCATCATGAGCTTTCGTAGGCACAACCCACTTCTTCAGATGAATGGAGTGGTTAAAGGTCCAGTTTAGAAATAAATAGGGGATGGGGGCAGAGAAGGGGGAGAAAAGGAAATAAATAGTCAATTAGTGTTTCTATGGTACATGAAGATAGTAAGAAGTTGCAAATAGTTCTTAAATTCCCATTGTTTGGTTTTTTTTGCATCATTAGGGTGTGGAATGTGACATGGAGACTGTAATTGACTTTTTCTTTCCCTTTTTTCCTTCTCTTCCTCCTCTATCCCCTATTAATTTAGAAACTGGACCTTTAATAACTCCAGTCATCTGAAGAAGTGGGTTATGCCCATGTAAGCTAATGATACCATCTACATGTTTTATAGTGATAAAAATGTAGCTGTGTTAGTCTGGTGTAGCTGAAACAAAATACAGGACCACATAGCACTTTAAAGACTAACAAGATGGTTTATTAGATGATGAGCTTTCGTGGGCCAGACCCACTTCCTCAGATCAAATAGTGGAAGAAAATAGTCACTATTTTCTTCCACTATTTGATCTGAGGAAGTGGGTCTGGCCCACGAAAGCTCATCATCTAATAAACCATCTTGTTAGTCTTTAAAGTGCTACATAGTCCTGTATTTTGTTTCATCTACATGTTTTGTTAGTCTTTAAGGTGATGCAAAACTATTCATTGTTTTTGTAAGTTTTTCCAGTTACAGACTACCCTCTGAAGCTTTTGATCGTGCTTTTTTGTTTGTTTTTTAATAATTGCCTCACCATGATGAGCCTTGCAGTCATCCTAATCCAGCTTGTTTTACTTGCCACGGCTCCCGTTGGCTGCAAACAGCGAACCGTAGCCATGGGGAGCTGTGAGTTTCCGTGGCTGCAGAGCTGGTAAATAAACAAACCATAGCGCCCCAGTAACAACTTTCTCAGAGTGGATCTGTGGACCACTTTGAGAAACTCTGTCATAGAGGAAAGAAAGGGTGACTGGAATTTTAAATTCTGAATGCCATGCACGGAGGAGCTGTTATGGGCTAATACAGAATGTCTGGTGCTGAAGATTTCCTGGAGTTTCCCATCTGTGCATTATTTACTCGGCTAGAATGGAGCAGGCCCCCAGCTGTACTATAACATGTGTCAGAAAGGTGAACATTACAGTAAGTGAATGGTATGTGATTCAAAAGGAAATGATCACAGTCTCACAACCTTGGACCGACAGTTCTTCCTTGGTCTCTGTGTTTATTAAATATTCAAACCAAATCCCACAAATTCCAGTCACAATGAGTACAACACCCAGTTACAAACAAAAACATCTGAACTCTCTCCATGCCAGACTCTTTGTCCTGAGAATGAACAAGTCAATTTCATGCCACAAGCCCTTGTGCCAACTGCCATTTTGTCACTTATCTGGGTTTTTTTCCTCTGCCATTGATAGCAACTGAATGATTGCAAAAATAGTCTCAACTAGAGTGTCCCAGGAGTCATCCTATGTCTGAAAACAGGCAAAACAGCTTTGTTGTAAGTAACAGAGAACTACTGCATTATCAACTGCCAGGGGTCCAAAGAAACTACACAGCAAATGTCTGTCCTATCTTCTTTAACAAGATAGATGCTGAATCCTCTGAAAAGGTACAAAAGTCAATTGTCCACAAACTTGGCCACACAACAGTGCTTACTTAAGGATTAGCCAAGTAAAAAGCGTTCCATCATTCCTACCTAGAGGCCAGTAGTGGATTCATGTATACACCCACGAGGCCTGTGCCTAAGGTTCCTGGCCAATTTTGGGGCCCTCCACAGGAGCACCTGGAACCTGTATAGAAGTCTGGGAACCACTGATGCTGTGACTGTGACTCTGTCCCCTGCTTTTCTTTCCCCTGGGGATCTGCCCCCTGTTTAGGCCAGAAGCTGGAGCTAGGCAGTGATAGGAGCTTACCAGGGGGCTCAGGCCACTGTGGGGAGCCCCAGATCCTCCACCTATCCTGGACATTGGGCCAGTATGCCGAAGAGCAGCCCCCAGCCTGTGTCCCCATCCCCTGGGATTCTCTGCTCAGAGCAGGTGGAACATGCAAGGCTTCTCACAGCAACCCAGCCTTCTTGGACAGCTCTTACTACTTCCCGGCTCTGGTTTCTGGGGACAGGGCCTTGAGTGGAGAGAGAGGAAGAACAGAGGGTGGGGCTCAATGACAAGGACAACTCAAACGTTCTTTGTGCCCACAGCTCCAGTAAATATTAATTCACTTCTGGGCACATGCAGACTGTGTCTAATGCCTTTCCCACTCAGAACTGTTCAGTATAGGGCAATGAAGTGGGTTTAGTGAGTGGGTTCATAAGGGACTTGGTTCTGTTATCCAAGCTAGCTGCTTGTTTTACAGCTGATTCTAGGCTTGATTTATAATGAGTTCAGGTGCAGTTAATAATATTGCAGATTGCTCCCATCAATACTGTCTCTGCTGCTCTTTGTCATGCAACCATTTCTGTACTTTGCACTCTGAATGATACCTGAGACTGCATTTGCATATTTAGTCAGCAACCTATCCTATGCTGAATAGTGCATACTACACTGTACTGTGGTGTATAAGCTTATGGTATCATGCTTAACCTGTCTTTCTCGCACTACCACATACACTCACACTGTGCTCTGCAATCATAATACCTGTGTCTATCTCAGTCTTTACAAACAGAACTCATCAACACAACATATCAGTGCCTTACAGGAGTCAACCAAGATCTCAGTAGGCCATTAGATCAACTTACCTACTTACTTGCCTCATGATAATTAATTTGCAATTTGCACTATGCATCTTCAAAATCCTGTACACCCATTAATTAATTATATCTTTTTGTTTGCCACATAGAAAATAGTAGTATGCTGTCCTTGAAACACATTCTGGGCAATTTGGTCAGTCAGCATCTTAGCTTATTTTTAGTGCATTATTATTTATTTTGCAGAAGAGTCCAGAGGCTTCAGTCAACATCACGTATCTATTGTGCCCCATTCTGTATAACCACATGCAAGAGCATGATCCCATGATTTCTGCCCCTTACAATTTACAATTTAAGGACACAAACGTGACAATATCATTCAAATGCCTACATTCCTGATGCATGTTCAGTTCAGTAGTGAGGCACCAAAATGACAATGATGCACAGTGAATACACAACACCATCCACAATTATTTGCATCTGCAAAAGTGAACGCACTAAAAGGGAGAACTGGGCTTGAAAAAAAATCAGGTCCCTAAAACTTAATTTTTAATGATGTTTAAATAGGTAGCATTCCCTCTCTGCTCCAGATAAAATCTGTGTATACCATACAAGGTCAAATTTACACCCTAATTATAATAGTATATAAATATAAATCTAAATTCTCCCTACAAGTCTGGATGTTCCTAAAGTTTTCCACATTGCTGTTCCATTTCTTATGTAAGAAAGATGAGGGTGAATTACAGATGTCCATCATTTACTATGAATGAGTGCTTATTATGGTGCCACAAGGGTAAGTGAGGGATGCTTGGAAGTTACCACTGTGTATTTTTGTCGCTCAGTCAAGAAGGAGCAAAACCCGAAGGGCACAACAGGCTTCATCACCGTATTCAAGTCCCATTGAGTGGGATCCAAACCCAATGAACCCAGTGAAGCTCAGACAACATACACAATCATATGTTGCATACTTGCCTACTCTACTGTAAGCAATGTCTTCCTCTAATGTCATGAATGGATGGATCTTATTTTGTGAGTGGAGCTTGGATGACTACCACCAATTGTTCCCCTGCAATTTGACATTAGTTTCCCTCTAAATTAGTGTGTGGATTGTATTAAACTCTGAATACACTGCAGAGCACTGTTTACTGCAGATTTGAGACTGTGTCGGGTCCTACCCTCTAGAAATGTCAGAGATAAATTCCTCTTGCCAGAGTTCATGCTGCTGTAGGAACTGAGTTCAAAACAGACCACATCAGAGGCCTGGTCTACACTACAGCGTTAGTAGTGACCAAGGCAGTTTACAGTGACCTAGCTCTGTAAGCATCTATATTAAAATGTTGCTCCTGCCTAGGTAACTCGCTCATCATGCCAAATTACTAACTCAACCTCCATGGGATGCATAATACTTAGATTGACCTAGTTAGGTCAATGCAGTGTCAGTATAGGCACTGCATTACTTATGTCAGCTTAAGTGGCCTCCAGTATCCCAGTGCCCTGCCATGATCACTCATAACCCCTCTGCTCTAGAGTTCTGTACATTTTTTAAATTTAATTTCCTTTTTGCTTGGTATGGAGATTCATCTAGTGACTACCCAGGCTCCATGCTGCAGATGTGTTCCTGCCTGCAGTAGACAGGAGGTATTGGATCTCCTGGGTCTATGAGAAGAAAAAGCTGTGCAGATACAGCTCTGATGCAGCTGTAGAAACATGAGGGAGAAAGACTGTACCACACGAAATCTGGAAGGCAGACCAGAAGGCAAGGAAGGCTAGCAGTTTGTCTGCAGCTCTGTGCCAGAGTTGTAGACAATCTACAAAGTGTTGTAAACCATCCTCAACAGAGACTCCCCCCACCCCCTCCTCCTTCTCCCCCCCCCCCCCCCCCCCCGCATGTGCCAATGCCACATGGACACTTTGGAGGAACCAAAGTCCCAGATCTGTACAGTGAACAGTGAGGAGGAGGTGTTGGACTAAGAAAAGGAGGAATATGGGGGACAGGTGACTGGGTGACTCCCTACATCCAGTGATATAAGTAGCCAAGAGCTGGTTTTGACTCCAATGCAGCTAGATCAGTCCCAATAGTTAAGCACAGGTGGGCCTAATGCAGAGGAAGGAATCTCTGTTCATTTTCTCTTTTTTAATAATTCTAAAAGAGGTAGTGAAATAACCAAGCAAGGTAGAGCCACTAACTGCTTCTCATCCCCCTGTACGATGAGACCCCCCCAGGGGGGTCCTGCCGAAAAAATTGTATTTATGTGCACTAGGCTCTACTGTGAATCTTCTAGAAATCTTGAAGAAACTTTCCTGAAGATAGTCTGCAATCCTCTTTCAAAGGTTTTCTGGGGGAGGACTGCCTTATTTCTTCCTCTACAGTAGGATTCTTCCCACACCACTCATCAGTTACTTCAGCAGGCCCCATTTCAGCATACAAGCTAGCAACATATGGCCCCGCATTCTAATGTCCAATTTGCCGCCCTTCCCAGACTATACTCATCATGGCTGGGTCTCCAGCAATGTAGTGCTTGCAACTTGTGTGGGTCAAGGGGAGTTCAATGTACTAAGTTTCCATTTATCTTGAGAAAACACTCACAATAGTACCTCTGTGCATTGTATCTTTTGCATCTGGAAATGTGGCCTTGAGGGTCTCTCCATCCACACTAGCAGATCTGTGCAGCCAGATAAAGACGAGAAGAAAGTGGATGCAGGATTATTATCTTCCACGAGTTCTTGCAAGCTTTTTGTGCTTTGGATGATGGACACAAGGCTCGGAGAATCACCCTTCCACCTTCATGGACAGAATGGGTAGGGATAGCATAGAGAAGAGAAAAGCTCAGGGAAAAGAAAAGAGGCTTGCAGCAGCAGGAGATGCTAGTGTGACCCTCCCACACAGGCTAAGTCTACACCTCAGAGTTTTTGCGCAAAAACTCGCAGAGCTTAAGGTGCATTTTTGCTCAAGAAAAAGTACAGTAGATTGTCAGAAGACAGGGCTTTTTGCGCAAGAGTTATTCCTCTTTCTACGAGGAATAAGCCTTTTTGCGCAAGAGCTCTTGCGCAAAAATGTGTGTGTGGACAGACAACAGGGCTTTCTTGCACAAGAGCACCTGTGAATGGCCATCCTAGCTTTCTTGCACTGCAAAAGCACATGGCAGTGTGGACACGCTTTTGCGCAAGAACTTTTTGCAGAAGATCTCTTCGGCAAAAAGTTCTTGCGTAAGAAGCCTGCAGTGTAGACGCAGCCTTAGTGAGGGTCACTGTTCCATGTAGTGGCACTTAGACCACTTACAGTGAAAGATAACAAGGGAGCTCTACGGCCTAAGCTTTATAGCTCACATAGTAGAGACTCCAACACTAAGCTCCAGAGGGCCTACGTTGGAATCTGCACAGTAGTGGTTATACTAGCACTTCTCAAGCAGCAGACAAATATGCTGGCGAATCTTGCTGACCTTCAGGTTCAATAGACCTGTGCTGGCTTTCCTCTACAGCTCATTCTAAAACTTCTCTGCATTTTATATCCTCACGGCATTAGGAGTCATTACATTCCCCTCTGAAGAGAGTAGGAAACAAGATAGGCACATATGTGTTTGTGAAATGAGAATGACTATTCTTTCTCTTCAAAAGTTCTTCCACCTGTATTTATGAAGATTCATTTAGTTATAAATATCTGTCTGCATGAGTCTGGAAGTCTATTAATGGAAACATAATTAATCTTTATTTACAACATATGCTGGCTGGGGCTGACATCACTCACAGATGCTAGCAATAGATGCATTTCCAATGTTATATTATTACACACAAAACATTCAAAAACAATTTTAGGTACAAAAAAAAGTAGGACACCAAAAAAAGTCAAACAGAACATGCTACAGTAACACACATCTCTGTGGATCACTATTAAAATGGTCTTTCAAAACCTCTTTGAGCTGTATAGCTCCTTATAACACTAGTATTTAGCTACTCAAAACCAGCAGACAGCCTTTCAACCCCTGCCCTGCAACCCCGTGAAAAAAACTTTCCTCTCTTTGCTAGATCAACTGTGGAGCTGAGGCAGTGGCTATAAGCCAGGGGTAGGGAATCTTTTTCCTTTCAGGAGTCACTGACCCCAAGAAAAAAAAATCAGTCACACACCATACACAGACCTGTGGGGGGAGGCAGAGAATG
Organism: Pelodiscus sinensis; assembly: GCF_049634645.1. Taxonomy (NCBI): domain Eukaryota; kingdom Metazoa; phylum Chordata; order Testudines; family Trionychidae; genus Pelodiscus; species Pelodiscus sinensis. Next base: position 64,099,539 of record NC_134718.1, read on the forward strand.
GCGAGGGCTTCCCCTAGTTTTTGGGATTAGGGTTGCCAACTTTCCTGACTGGATAGACAGGACACCATTGCTATGTATAGCAATGGTGTCCTGTCTGTTCAGAAAAGCTGGCAATCCTATAGCTGGGATGGGATCAAATGGGGTGTTCCAGGTGTGGGAGGGCTCCAGTCTGCTGCAAACAATTGGGGATGTGGGAAGGGGTAGGTCTCTGACTGGGAGGGTTGGCTCTACTAAAGGGCATGAGACAAAGGGGATGGGGTGAGAGAGGAGGCTCTGGGCTGAGGCTAAGGGGTTTGGAATGCAGCAGGGGCTCATGGCAGGAGGTTGGGGTGGGGGTGATGGAGTGTGAGGGAGGCTCAGAGTTGGGGCAGGACACTTACCTCTAGCAGCTCCCAGATTCGGAAGCAGCCAGCATATCCCTGCAGTCCCTTCCAAGAGGATGGGAGGGCGGAGAAGAAGGCAGCTCTACCTATTGGCCTTACCTACAAATATGGCCCACAGTTCCCAGCCAATCAGAGCTGTAGGGGTGGTGCCTGAAGGTGAGGGTAGCATGGGGAACTTCCCAGAAGATAGCGAGCCAGCGCTTTCAGCTCTAGCCCCGCAGGCTCAGGGCTTTGCCACAGGCTAGATGAAATTAATCAGGAAGCTGCTTCTGGCCCACTAGGCTGGAGGTTTCCCACCCTCTGCTATAAGCAATTGCTAGCACTGTCTGTGGAGTGGGTTCAGTGCAGGCATCACAATGAACTCCTTTAGGACTATGAAAGAGGGAGCAGCAGCACAATCAGACTTGATTTAAATGTCACCTTCAGTACCCTGGTTGGCTACGTCTAAACTGCAAGTTTTTTGCCAAAAACCCATAGAGCATCCACACCTCAAATGCGCTTTTGTGCAAGGAAATCAAGAGTAAAATGGCAGAGCAGAGGGCTTTTTCCACCGCAGGTAAGCCTCTTTTTACTAGTTCTTGTGCAAAAAGGCAAGTGTGGATGCTCCAGCAGCAAGAAACGCCTATGGGAAAACGCACAGATGCTCTGATGGCCATTCTGTAAATGGCCATCAGAGCTTTCTTGTGCAAGAGTGTCCATGCAGGGTGGATGCTCTCTTGTGCAAAAGCACATCACTTTTGCAATGTGCTCTGAGGTGTGGATGTGGTCTTGCGCAAGAAGTTTTTGCGCAAAAACTCTTGCACAAAAGGCTTCTTGCGCAAGAAGCATGTAGTTTAGACATAGCCATTATGTTTGCCACCCCAAAGTCTAGCACTGGAAGCTGAATTGTCTTTATTTTCAATATCTATCTCATTGTCAGGGCACCAATTAAACAATACATTAATCATGCTCCATGAGACCTCACCCATTTTTTAAGGAAAACTATTGCAGTTGTTTTCACTCTGTCCCTCTAGAACATTAACTGAATTTTATGAAGGCTAAGGACATTTACTAGCTTCACTATTAGCCTCTTAAGTGCCATACAACGTGCAGCTGGGATCACACACGTGCCCTTGAATCTGCTGCCAATAGAAGATCAAAGTGATTACTTTTTCTCAGATGTTGGCCACAGAAAACTTTTGTATCCCTTTCCCCTCAAGCTTCTGATTTCAGTTAAATCTACAAACAACGTGCCTTTCCTCAGAACATGTTTGTGCAACTTTGGGACTCTCTTCAATTGGATTTTATTGGCTACATTCCACACCTGGCATCCCTATCAGGGGTAGGGGCTAAACGTTACATTCAATAGCAGGCTGGAAGCAAAGCTGTTTCAATAACTTTGTTTAAACCTCTGTTGCAGGTATCAAACTTGTAAATGAGACTAAGCTCTGCATCTTCCCTCTCAAGCGGGTTTTTGAAACTGGCTTGTAAGAATATGAAAACTTTGAGATTTATGAGTGCCCAGGGGCAAGTTAAAATGTTCCCCAACGGGTTTCTGTGTGATGCCTTTTCAAATACCCGACTTGTGCCCATGAATCCTTTGCTGTAGATGGGACAGCGAGCCGCCTCCCCGCAGGTGGGTGGCTAACACAGGCAAGCCCTGAGGGGAGCTGTGGTTCCTTCTCCGCAGTGCTGGAGCCCGAAGCAGGTGCCAGTGGGAGGCTTCCCTGGGCAGGATTCCTCCTGCGGTTAATCACCCCAGCGCTGGCGTGGGGGCGTGTGACTCAGCTGGGGAGGGCACGGCAAGAAGGAAGGGCAGGGAAACAGGAGGAACCCTTCCCACGCAGTCAACAAGCTTCGCCCCCGCTGGCTGCCAGCGACAGCGCGGCCAGGCCCGCGGCGGGCAGCGCGCCAGCTCTGGCCCCGCCCCCGGAGGCTGGGTCGCTGTCGGCGGCAGCCATCTTTGTTGATGTGTCAGCTCTTAGGGGCTCTGGGGAGCCGCCGCAGGAGGAGGAGACGGGGGGGCACCCTGGCGCCATGAAGGAGCCGCTGCTACGGCTGCCCCGGCTCCCGCCCTCCGAATAGGCTGGTAAGAGGCCCCTGGCGGGGGAGGCTTTTCCAGCCGGGGGGGGGATCGAGAGGAGGCGGGTTGAAAGGCAGCGACCCAAGTGCCCGTCTGTGCGGCCGCAGGGTTTGGGGGCTGCGTTGCAGCCCAGTGGCTCCCCCCCCAGCTGTGCGCAGGGGGGGGCTGGCCCCGCACCCCACACCCCACGCTGGCCTTGCGTCCCGAGCCTGCTGCTGGCGCGTCGTAACCCCTAATGGTTAGCGCACCCCACGCCCAGCCCCGTGGAGGTCGCTAGGGAGCGTCCCGGCGTGGGCCAGGGGGCTCGGCTGCTTCGTGGCTGCTCAGTTTCTCGTGTCTTGCGCTTGGGGAGCAGGCGGCTTCTCGGAGTTCCCCCTCCGCCGGTGAATTAGGGAAACCGCACTGGAGCCAGGGGAGTCTACGGGGAGAGGTCGCACGGTGACGGCGGGAGGGAGCCCAGGCGGGCTGGCTTTTCTGCCTGGTCCGCATTCTGGAGATGCCTCCGTGCGAGGTCTGGAGTAGGATGAACCAAAAAACAGGACTAGGTAGCACTTTAAAGACTAACAAGATGTTTAATAGGTGATGAGCTTTCACCTATTAAACCAGCTTGTTAGTCTTTAAAGTGCAACCTTGCCCTGTTTTTTTGGTTCAGCTACACCAGACTAACACGGCTACATTTCTATTGGAATAGGATGGTCACCTAGGATGCTGGTGTGCGGCTGGCTCCTAGGTTGTATCGCAGCTGGACATTTTTATTTCCTCCGAAGTGTCTACAGTTATTAGATCAATAAAAACCCGGCGGAACCTGGATGTTTCTTTAAATACCGATATCCGGAGCGGCCCCTACATGTGTATTGAAAAGAAAGAACAACTTGGCAAGATTTAGTTGTTGTTTTAACAGTGTGGTGATTCTGTACGGTGGACCTTACGGGAGAGACACGTTTATTTAAGGCGTTAGTTGTGCGGTCTGTGCAGTTACTTGTTGCTATGAGGTTTCAGTGAATCTTGCAAAGGAATGCGGCTACAGGTAGCTGTGGCTCCAGGGAGATCCTGGCCTCTGCTGTGGAAGGTCAAGTTTAGAAGAGGAAAAAAGCAAAATGAAATTGAATGCAGGGAGTTTAAAGTCCTGACTAGGCAGCATTATGGCATTTCCTCCTTCAAAAGCTTTTATGTGGAGAGCTCCTGTTGTATAGTGTTGGATTTCTCCCTCCCCCTTCATGGTTTTTTTTTTTCTCAGTGACAAAATATTGATTATCCTTTTAGTGTCCTAATACATAAGAGTGTAGGATGCCTTCCCATTGTTTCTGTGTTTGATGTTGTTATTCAATTGAAATGTTTGTGGCAAAACTATGTGAAGGCTATGAAGGGATTTTTTTTTAGCCTTGCAGGTTTACTGCAGTATGATATGCAGCTGTTTTATTTATGAGAGCTGTTCTCACTTCAAGGTTTGAAAATGGGAGGTTTTACAGCAACTCAGCCAAGAAGAAAATTCTGTTTGCATGATCTGTATTTTTAGCTCTGATCATAGGAAAGCAATCTACATAGGTGGCTGCAAACCCACATAAATTTCCAGTAACCTCAGTGAGACATTGTGCAGCCCTGGACAGGTTGCTTTGTGATGCTTCATATGATTTCACATATGAAAATTCCAATCTGCCCTTGTACTGTATTAGAAATAAATAAGTTTATTTTTGTTGCATTGTTTGTTTTTTCTTCTAGTAGAATTTCCTGTATGAATACTATAATAGTAATAATGCAGTACTCATTTTTACAAAAATCCCAGAGTGCTTCATAATATCAAATTTACAGATGCTGACTTAAATGGGTCACTATCCAGATGAAATGTAGTTGTTCGCATAAAAATAATTTTTAAAAGTAGTTTAATTTCCTTTGAGTCTTCCCTGTTAACTTCTGGAATAATAGTGACATTTTCCTGCTTTATTTTAAAAAACAATGTATATTTCTGAGCTCTTGCTTTTTGGAAGACCCTTATGAACAGGGAAAATGATAAACTGACTATACAAGGGAAACAGTGAAACTATCTAGACTATGGCTATGAAAGTGTAACCGTATATATGGTCAACCGATGAGCCTGGGCTTATTGGTTAATGTTCACGGTTACATACAGGCTCCCAGTATGCGCAGGGAGTCAGCTTAAAAGCCGGCTCTCAGTGTGCACTGGCTTCCAGGCAGCTGCCTCCCTCCCCAGCTTGCTGCTGCCTCTGTATCGGAGGCAGCAGCAAAGGGGGACTGTGGGTGTAACTGCTGAAATGTTCAATAGTTACACAGTTTTTTAATTAAATGCATTTTGACATCCCAAGGCTAGGCAGAAATGTGGAGTACTGTGCATATAATAGTCAGTTGTAAAATGTAAAATCTCAATTGTTTTTGGAAATTAGGTTCATGTTTTCTTTCATAGTTGCTTACAGCTTCTAACTCCTGGGAGAACATGAGATTTATATTTTGAAAATGAATATTGTGTGCCCACTTTAATACTCATCTTTGACAGACCTCTTACCTTTTAAAGCTTATTCTCTCATCTGGGTCTCTTGAGCACTGGTGTTTTGGTTCTGTCCACATTTCCAAAAGTTTTCAGGGGGACCTTGTAATAATACAGTAATGCTCCAGCATAGTTAACACATGAGTCTACGTGATCAATATATATGGAATAATACCATATTTTAACTGTTCTTTGACTTTGAATTTACAGGGTTGTAACAAGTTTAGAAACTCCTTTAAGTAAAAACCAATTTTAGTACACACTGGCTCAACCTATAATTTAGCTCCTTGTTTTCAATCTGTGCTCTGCAGGCCCCTGGGAGTCGATAAAGCTTGCTTAAGATTTGGTTTGCACGTCCATTTGAAAATTTTTTTTAGGGGTCTGCAAATGGGAGGGGAAAAAAGGTTGGAAACCATTCTCAGTATTCTATAGTATTGTAACTAGCAATGGTGGAGGGAGCTCTCATGTAGACAGGTTACTAGGGATTAATTGATACTTCCACAGTCCTGCTCTGGGCAGGAGTGAATGACACTGTAGCTCAAATGCTGCTACTGCAGCTAGGCTACTTACCTCCAGCACCAGTGGAGCTTCACTGGCTTCAGACATGAATGGGTGAACAGCATAAACTGTGTTATTTATCTGCTTGTCATCCTTCTCCATCTACCCTTTTGTATGCAAGCCCTTAGAGCTTATAGACCTGTGGTTGTCCAGCATGCTAGCCCAGGGGTCAGCAGTCTTTCGGAAGTGGTGTGCCAAGATTTAACCTTCCTGCCCTGGGCCATGCTACTCTCCTAGGAGTGGGGGAGGGGATCTCTCAACAGCATGCCCTGTGGATCACCTGAGTCAATGCAAACCTTTCCACAGACTACAAGTTGCTAATGGAAACTCATTGTTAATTACGCCCAAGCCATTTTGCTAGTGCTGCAGCTGGGGAGAACAGTTTAATTTAAATTATTAAACAAATCAAGAAACAGATTAAGCATTTAACTTTCTCATGTTAGTTTTTCAAACTTCATTTTAAATAAAGAAAAATATTGTGTCTGACACACAAGGTTTAAATGTTTTCTTTCTTTGTCAGGGGTGGGGAATCTTTTTTTGGGTTGGTTACTAACCCACACAGAAAAGTCAGTTGGGGACCACACAAGTGAGATGCAAAGAAACTCCTCCAACCCCACCCCCAACCCTCACTAATGTGGCCCCCAACTGAGACACCTCACTTTTCTGGCACTTCAGCCCCCCACTGGGTGAGGGGAAGGGACAGGGAAGACTGAGGTTCAGGGCTTCCCAAAGGCGAGATTTACTTTTCTGGGGTTCCCGAGTTAGTGGATTTTGTGGATCCCCTTAGGCACCTGGTGGGGGAGACAAAAATGAAGGGTTCAGTGTAGGGGATAGTGCTGCCAATGAGTGGTATAGGGATGCAGGATGGGGTGAGCAGTAGAGCGTCTGGAAGGAAGTTTGGCGGAAGAAAAGGGTGTGGGTCGTGGTATGAGAGGGAGTTTGGGGGCGGGAAGGGGTTGTGGGAGTAACGCAGAAAAGGTGAGAGGGTGAGAATGCAGCCAAATAGCTGGTTGGGGAGGGAGGCAAAGAAGTGGGGAGTAAAGGAAAGCACACCTTCTGCAAAGTACAGTTGTATCCCCCCTCACATCTTCCCTCTGCTCCAGCTTCGCTCCCTTAGCTGCGTGATCCCCCCCAGTCTGATCCCCTGCATCACCCCATGCCTCTCAGTGCAACCCCTGTCCCCTCCCATCCTGCTCCTGCATCCTCCTTCACCTCCCCCTCCCCCAAACTCCATATCCCTGTGCCCCTAGCGCATTCACCAGCAGGGCAGTAGTGCTGAGGCAGGGGGCAGAGTCTCTTCCCTGCCCAGACCAGCCCTTTGCCTGCAGGCTAAGGCTCCGGGGCTGGGGCAGGCAGAGCCCAGGGTTTCCCAGAGCTGGTTCCAGTCCAGCGGGGTCCAGAAGAGTGCTGGAGAAGGGGCTTCCCAATCCTGCACAGACTGTGGGGGAGCAGCCTGGCACGTCTCATGTGCTGGCTGCCCAGGCCCAGCCCCCCACCCTCCCTGGAGCAAGAAGCTTGTAGTCAGGAAAGGGGGAGTTAACCCCTTAGCTCCCAGGAGCTGCATGCTCAGGCTGGGTAGGGGCAGGCCCAGGGATGCATGCGTGCCTTTCTTGCCCCACTTTCTGAGCAGGAAGCCGGAGTTTTTGCTCCAGCCTGCAGCTGCATGGTTGAGGCTGGAGCTGCAGCACAAGCTCCTGGCTGCACGGGAGGGGGGAGGGGTGGGCTGAGCACCTACCCTGCGTGTCGTGGGAAATTGGCTTATGTGCTGCTCATGGCAACCATGCTAGGGGTTGCCGACCCCTGCGCTAGCCACATTAGCTATTTGGCTGGTTGAGTGTGGCTAGTTCACTATAACAGTAGCCACTATAATGGCTTCTGCTTTAGAACTGGTTGAACACCACAGTTACTGACTGTTCTCAAACATTGTTTAAAGATTACTGTTTGGGGGCCTCAGGCCAGCCCCCTTGTTAAGTTGTAGGATTTTTTTCCCCTGGACAATCAGTCAAAGTGGATCTATTCATATCACGTGTACACTAACACTGAAATCAGATAGATTAAATATGAACAGACTGGCTGCTCAGTGACTTGCATTGTGACTGTAACAAATCCAGCCCCATTGGTAAACTTGAGCTTAGGCTTAATTTTCAAGTTCACCTGTGATTGGCTTCCCTGCCAATCAACTGACAATATGAAGCCTTTTGCAAAATACAGGGCGTGCCCTCTATACGTTCAAGATATGTTCCAGAAAACGTAGACATATTCCAAAATGATGTAAAATGGAGATTTTTTTCCCCTGCAGCTGACTTCTGTTTGTGCGAAGTGTGTGTGTGTGTGTGTGTGTGTGTGTGTGTTCTACAAGCATCAACAACAATAGTGAGGAAACAATGTATACTGGGGCAACGTATAGCGGGGGGAAAAAACCCAAAGATACCTCAAAGGAATCATGTAAAAATACACACCGAGGTAATGCATGAGTTGTGACACGAGCAAAGAAAATCCAGGGAAAGTAGGATATCTTGTCTTGCAGTTCCTTTAAATGAGTCATAGTGCTTTGAAAACACACAGTACTGGTTTTGCACCTCAGCAACGGCATGGAGCAACCTGCAGTCTGCCTGTTTCTGTCAGATTAAAACAAATCAAAATGAAAATGAAAGTCTGATACTCTAAATGTGTTTACTTTTATGGGAGCTGACAGTCTACCGGTATCCCTCAGACCTGCTCAAGTTTAGTGCTCAAAGCATAGTGAGGCCTTGTCTACACTGCGTCACAGAGCTGTATCAGCTAACGTTTGTGTTTAGAGAACACAGTGGACTTTTCCCTTTCTATTACAGATAGATTGTGCCCTGACTATGGTTACAATCCTCTTTGACTTGTCTTGTGTAGACAGTTTGTTTCTACCTCTGTGAGCCAAATAAGTGATATTTTGAGTAACTATGATTACCGTATATACTCGAGTATAAGTCGACCCGAATATAAGCCGAGGCACCTAATTTTACCCCAAAAAACTGGGAAAAAGTATTGACCCGAGTATAAGCCTAGGGTAGGAAATAAGGCAGCCTAGGGTAGGAAATGAGTCGGGGCGAAAGCTGCTCCGGTGCCCCCGGTCTGCTGGAGACCGTCTCCAGCAGACCAGGGGCACCGGGCGGGTTCCCGCGCTTCTGAGGCTTTGCCAGAGCAAAGCCTCAGAGGCGCGGGGAACCTCCGCTGCTGCCGCTTCAATCTGGGAGCCTGTGGTCTGCTGGGGACCGTCCCCAGCAGACCACAGGCTCCCGGACTGAAGCCGCAGCCGCGGGGGGGGGGGTCCCGCGCCTCTGCGGCTTTGCCCGCCTCAGTTCGAGATGCTGACTCGAGTATAAGCCGAGGGGGGCATTTTTCAGCACAAAAACTGTGCTGAAAAACTCGGCTTATACTCGAGTATATACGGTAGGTCTTGCATCATACATTAGATCTCCTATTTTTGCTCCACCATTGGAGGGAGTGTTAGTATTGACAGAGCTCAGGTGGTTTTACTGCCATGTTCTGGAGACCTGCACTTTCTAAATAGCAATAAACTTCTTATCTCAATCAAAAAGGGAAATATAAAGATCTTTAAAATAGCATAACTTTCTAACACAGATTTTAAACATGACTTAGTTCAAGCCAAACCATGTTAGAAACCATCTTTATCAGGAACCATGTTGAGTAATGTTGGAGTTGAGCTCAAGCACTGTTCCTTAATGATGATTAAATACATGTACACCAGCACTGAGAGGAGTATTCTATTCCTATGCATGGAATGTACACATAGAACTAAATTAAAACTTTGTTTTACATGGTGTTTTTCTTACTTACTTTTTCTTCCTCCCCCTTTCTGAACTAAGGAGCTGTGGTCTGCCAGGTCCAATGGCCCTAGTGGGGGCCATCAATTTTGCAGCTCATTTCTTTGAGCAAGGGATTACATTCTGCACAGAAAACTAATTTCTGTGTAAATTTTCCCTTGTGCAGTGGTGCAGAATTCCCCTGTGAGCAAAAGGAGCCCATGAAATTCTCTGTATTAAGCTGTCCATGCTGTAAAATGATTGGTCTCTCGGATCTTCATGATTTAATCAAGTTCTCAGGCAGAACTGAGCATCTCAGTTATCTATAATAAAAATATTGTGCATTGTTAAGTTAGCCTATTTTATTTTCTCTAGCATGTTTGGACTTAATTATATTTGCTACAGAGTTTACATAGCTACCAATGATAGCACAATAGTTATTTGTGTCACAGCAACTGATTTCCATGAGCAGTACAAACTAGTAGGGTTTCGTTCTTGTTTTTTAGAGGGGGGAGGTGTGTGTGTGAGAGAGAGAGAGAGAGATAGATATCTTGAATCTATAAGGGAAATTTTAGATTGGCAGAACATGATTCCGCAAGATGACAATCGGCTAGAACTTTAGGAAAGTGTACTGCTAAAAAGGTAGTTACTATTATAACCCAGGTGTGTGTCTGGTAATTGTTATCTTACCATCCAAAATCATTACTGAGACTGGAGCGTATTCAGAAGTGCACGATTTTGCAGCTGAAAACATGCAGAAAATTGAGCCACCAAGCCATGGGAGTTGCTGGCCAGTCATCTAAGTGTAGTTTGATGTGATCGTTTGCAAGGTTACTGAAGACAAAAGCTGGTCTGTCTCTTGAGAAGCCATTTGGCAATTGAGCAAAACACTCCTTGACTCTCTCAGCTTACTTACACTTCTGTAAGCATATTGTTGTTCTTTGTCCATTACAACTTCAACCCCAATGATACCTGTCCCTGACTCAATTCCATCTCTATTCTTACTCCCCACTTCTTAACTATTGCACAGTCCTTTATCCCAGCCTTCCCAAGTCCCATCTCTCCAGATTCCACCTGCCCTTTTCACATGTACAGAAAAAAGTGATTATATGTCCATCATCCTCAAATACCACTCCTGACCCAATATTTATTTGAGGATTTGTTTCCAACTGTCCTTCTGTTGTGAACATTCTGCAAAGACTTGCTGTAACAGATTTCATGGGCATTTGTTCCTTTCTTTTGAATGTCTAACGATCTCTTTTCTGTCACTCCTTACATGTTTTATATATATAAAACCAGCTGCAAGAACACTAGAGAGATAATAAAATATGCTAACCTAATAATGCACAATATTATTTATAGGCATGACTGATGGACTTGGTGGCTTGCCTCTCTGTATTTCTTGTCACATAGAACGCAATTGTTTTTTCTCCTGTTAATTGACTCCCCATCTCTTCATGAATCTTGGTTGAAAATACATTTTTCTCACCTGTTGCTATCACTTAAATTCTCTTATTTACATATGGAAGTATTGTTTCATTCAATAAAATGTTTTGAGGTGCAGTTTGTATGCAAAACTGTGTGAAACTGCTGAAGTACAAAGACCTGTTAAGTCCTTTTATTTTCAGTTAAGTGAACACTTTGAAATTTGGGTAATAATGTAGCTATCTTGCAGCCCAAAATACAAGAGCTCTCTGTTCAATTTTAATTGTTAGTGACTGTAGTACATGTACAGTACATGTGTCCTAAAGCCTGCTGTGATGACATGCATATCTCTGCATTTCATAGACACTGATTGGACATGCTGACCTGCTTTTCTTAATTAATAGTCTTCTAGTCAGGAGATTCAAATTAAATTAAAGTTTGATTTTTTTTTTCACCAAATCACATAATTATAGTAAACATTCAAAGTATTTTGTAGTACCAAATCATTATTCGTCTAATACGACCCTAGTGCAAATCTATTGTTATATGAAGAACTGCAGGCCATACTCTGTGGCTTCTTCATCATGTAGGGTTGTTTCTCTGCTATAACTAATTCAATCTATTGTATTTAGCTATTAACTAAAGTGATTGTTGTAATTACAAGTTTCTTTGTTTCTGTAATTTGTCAGAGCCTTGATTTGTAGCTTTTGTGTATTTGTCAGAGTAGTTTTTAAAAAGATACTGGAAAATATATGTTTAGTTTTACAGTAGCCTTTCTAAGGTTATTTCTTTTCAACTATTCTGAAATAGTACCAAATATCATTCTTTTTTTATCAGAGTACTAGGGAAACATTTCAACATAAGGCTAATAATTTTTCTGAAAAGTTGTGGGTTATATTTCACTAAATTGTCTTGTCATTTGTTGGGTATTTCCATTTGGAGTAGGAGGTTTGATTAAATCATTATACTAAAGATTTTTATTGTTCAAAGCCCTTGAACACAAAATCAGCTTTAGAAATAAATTATCCCATAGATATTTATATGCAGCTTTTATTTTTGGTAATCAAAAGGAACTGGAAACTTCACTGATATTTTCCCCCCCTACTTGTGGAAGTTGTAGTATAGACACATCATAGAAGTTGGATGGTATGTTGTGAATCATGTCTACACTACAGCATCCTTTCTAGTACACCGGGAAAATGTAAGCATTTTTCTGCGGCAGTGTAACTAAGATCATTGTTCTTTCATTAGCTTTAACAGTTGTTTCCTGATGGTTTTATGTAGGGGACCCATTTGTGCAGATCACCTTTTAGACTTCAACTATATATCAGATGAGAAGCAACAAGTGAGGGTAACCAATAACAGAAAAAGAAGGTGGGAGGAAAGTAAGTTACTCAGTTTAGGTATGTGCACGCCTTAATGGAGCAACAAATGATTCCTAAAATAACTTATAACTAATTCTTGTTGCAGTCAAGAATGTTTTTAAGGAGTATTTTGACACAATAATTCAGGCCTAGTGTAGCCTTCAAAGCAGCTACAAACCATTGTGGCTGGTTTAATTCTTACAGGAACTTACCAGCTGTTAGCAACTGGGCCAACAACTTTTCTCTCCACCTCCAACAAGTTTTCTTAACCAGACTTTTAAAACAGTTCTGATTAAAGCTAGACAATTAATCATGATTGCTAGTGTGTTGACACATCCTTTAATATGAATTTTGGGAAATTGTCAGAAAATGTGCAGGTATTAGTCCACTAAACATATTTTCTATCTCAATAACATTCAGTGTGAAGCTTGCAGGCCTAGATAAACTACATGCCAGTTTAACAAAAAGAGACTGGATTTCAGGTGAGGATACATTTGAAATATTGTGACCTGACTCTGAGAGAGCAATCATTACACACAGTGAAGTCAATGGGAGCACTGAGTTCTTAGTACTTTTGAAAATGAGGCAACTTAGCTCTTTTCCCTAATTAATAAAAGGTGACACAATTGTTTTGTGTATAACTTCCTTTCTCAACCTACAATGCACTAGCAATCATGGTTACCTGCTTAGATTTAATAACTTTTTAAAAATATGGCTAAGAAAATTTGTGTTTTTGAGTTGCTAACAGCTGGTGAGTTCCTAGAAGAATTAAACCAGCAACAGTTGTTTTCATCTGCTTTGAAGATTATACTAGTCCTGCATTGTTGTGCCAAAAACAATGGCACTGGAAAATTGTACAGAAAAATATTTTAAAGTGTGAAGAATTGTATATCCTATCCTAAACATAATTCAGCTGATCAAGTTTGCCATCTGGTTTCATGACAAGCATCTGGTAAGACCCATCCAAAGCAGGATTTTACCATTAATTTTACATCACAAGCCTGCCTTACAGAATGATTAACTTTAATTTTTGTTGGCATGTTATCTGAGAAGTAGAGAACAAATTAGGGATGTTTCTTTAATTAATCAAAATTTATCAAATAGTCGATGGGCTTTCCATCCACTATTCGATTAGTCGATAAGAACTTCTGCGTCCCACTTTTGAAATGTACAAGAGCCCCAGTGGGGGCTCTTGTGTATTTCAAAGTTGGAACATGGCGTGGAGCCTGGGGCCAGCAAAAAGTCCTGCTGCCCCTGGGCTCCACAAGGGTGCTTCCGCTTTGAAATGCACAAGAGCCCCCGCTGGGGCTCTTGGCCATTTCAAAGTGAAAGTGCCACATGGAGCCAGGAGTCAGAGTCCCCTGCTGGACCTGGGCTCCATGTGGTGTTCCAACTTTAAAATGTAAAAAAGTCCCCTTTGAAGTGTACAAGAGCCCTAGCAGAGGCTCTTGTACATTTCAAAGTTAGCCACTTCTGTGCCCCTCCCCTGCCCACATGCAACCCATGCTCAAAAAAGGACTTTAGCTTCTGTTCATCAGTTGTAAGGCTAGGTCTATGCTAGAATATCTTTAAATTTCCTGCTGCTTTTGCAGCTCTACTGGAAATAGCAACAATTGGAAGCACTAGTATGGGCTAATTACAGGTCTTTTAACCACCTTCTTGTCTAATCATTACAGGCAGCTATACTTTTTGTATTGATATAACTGTTTCAGTTAAAGGGTGTGTGTGTGTATATGTCGTTATACTGGCACATCCCCTAGTGTGGACGCTGGTATATTGGTATAAAGGCACCTTAGTCCAATATAGCTTATTTCCTTTTCCATACTGGAATGGGTGTATCAATATAAGAGTGTTTGTGATGACTACATCCCTGCTGGGGGGAGGAGGATGGGAAGTTGTACTAAGTACACTGGTATAGTTAAATTGATACAGTTCATGTGGCTGGATAATTTTCTTGTGGAATTAGCTTCAACAGTATTTGAATAATAAGCGAGTCCCATGCACCTAACCTCTTTGAGTATCATTCATGATTCATATAGGTGGTATGAAGATGCTGTTCTTTCCTGCTTAGTGATGTGGGGAAAAGTAAATAACAGTAAGCTCATTACTGGGTTCTACCGGCCATGTGTGCTGATGGGCAGTCTGCCTGAGTGAGTGTTACGTAGATCAAATGAGCATTACTGTAATTAGAATAGCAAATGGACCAGACTTTATGGTGACTTCTGGTTCCTTGCACAGAAGGGGGAGAGAATCTGCATTACATAGAACAGACAACCAATCCTGGTCACTAACAATAGAGGAAGAAAGAAAAAAGTAGATCTTCCTTCTTCTAAAAGGTGGAAGGGAGAGAAATAGTAAAATCCCCACTTGTTGCACGTGCCATTAGAGAGGAAGGACTGTACAAGCCATGAGACAGAGAGAATGAATAGTTCCCTCTGACAGTGAACAACAGGGCAAGCTGCACATTTAATTCGTTTTTATCTATTTTTATGTGCAATTCAGGATTTAAAAAAATCCTTGTCCTCTAATTTGAGCTTCTGCTGTTGACAATATGGAGGATTAGTGGATGTTGTAGACAACTGAAGGGTTACTACTTAGAGGTTTTTGCTTCTATATTCTATGATGAATTTCAAGGGAATTGACCCTGAGAAACTGAAACCTTTAAAAGTCTCACAGGAGCAGTGCTGGAGGATTTCTAGGTTGTTGGTCAACATGGGTTTTAAGGACCATGAATATAAACAAAGAATCCAAATAGTGTAAGGACTTTGTTTACAATTTGGAGGGTATAAATGAGTCCTCCTGAAGCACTCTTAAGGTAAGTAAGGTCTGGTCTATGTACAGTTTTAGTACCACTTCAACTTTTTGGGCTACGGGTATAAAATTTTTACTGAAATGGTTTTCAGTAAAACCCCTACTATAGATGCAGGTTAACCTGTGCAGAGCATCTTTGAACAAAATCATACCAATATATTCGGGGGGGGGGGGGGGGGAGTTATACCACTTTAATCGCAAATTGTAAAACAGTACAATTTTTTTTTAACTAAGACCTAAGAGTTTCACATGAAAACGGTGAACCATATACATTACTGACATATCTAGAGTGAATAGAAGATATGGAAGAATAGTAGGGGAATAGCATCTGTTTCCTGAAGAGTAGGATATTACTGTTTCACTTCTAATAAGAGGTGTCTCAATACCTTTACGTCTGCAGAGTTTGAGTGTGTATCATGTTTCAGCGGATTTGTGCTCTGAAATCTGTGTCTGTTGTGTGATGGGCTAATACATTTAACAAGTTGACATTTTGTGACAAAGATTTTAAAATAATCTTTACATTACCATTGCAAGTTAAAGTTGAATCCCTCATAGCTACTACATCATATTATAGTGGTTCTGGAATAATAAACTAATCGGAAGTTTAATTTTGAAAACTCTTTAAAATAAATGCTATCTACATTATCTAGTCTTCAGTGAATTAATTTCCTTAAGCTTCTTATTATTTTTCTTTAGAGACTTGCAAAATATTTCTGAGTTCAGGTCCTAACATTTAATATATGATCACAGATGCTTTCTTCATGTAGTAAGTCAGCATGATACCCATACTGCTATGGGTCAGTCACATGCTTTTACAAGCATATAACTTGCTCTTGTGCTCTTCTTTACAATTTAATTTTTCACTACAAGATAACATTAAAGATCAGTGTAGGACAGACATTATATAAAAACCAAGCCAAATCCTCGGTTTATTAACTTCAGTTTAAGAAATGTAACAGGATGTTTGTACAGTTGGTTGTCCGTTTGTAAGAGTATGGGAGTGAACCTTGGAACTAAAGTTGAATATTTGTCATGGGGTAGATAAGAGTCTAGGGTTGCCAGGTGTCCAGTATTCACCCTGACAGTCCGGTATTTGTGGGCTCTGTCCGGTTTAAAAACAAACAGGAAATACCGGACATGTGAAATGTCGGGTATTTCCCGTTTCCCTTGGACGGAAACCCAGTGGGGACAATTTTTCCCTGCCGCATCTGGCGGGGGAATGAAGAGTGCAGCAGAGTCGTAGTGAAAGGGGGCACTTGCTGGGTGCCACGCTAGGGGAGTGTTGGGCTGGAATGGGAGCAGAGTGCACGCTGCTCTGGCCCACATAACCAGCAGAGACCTGAAAGCTGGCCACGTGATGCCTCCCTCAACACCAGCTGTGGCCAACCCGTGGCTCTTGCCCCCCAAAAGTGCGGCTTGTGAAGCCGTTTCTGTGCGCCCCCCCCAAAAAAACCTCCCACCAGTTCCCCCCCTGACCCGTGGCTTCCCTGTGCTTACTGGGAGGAGCTGTGGGGTTTTAAAAATGGTGACCAAGATGGTAGCCGTTTTAAAGGGGCAGCCTCCTTTAAAAAAAATTTTTTTATTTTATTTTTTGCTCCACAATTCTATTCTGGGGGGCTTTCTTTTTTTTTAACAACTTTGGTTTCCTCCTTTTTATTTTTTCTTCTACAGAATCTTTTCCTGGTATGTTTGGGGGGTTTTTTTTGGGGGGGGGAGGGTCGGGTCGGTATTTTTTGTTAAACTATCTGGCAACCCTAGATAAGTCAGAAATGGATAAACAAATTAAGGGCTTGATTCTTTCTCCTAGTAGGAAGACCAATATGAGCAACTTTGCAGATCAGGTCCTTCTTTTGTTAAATGAGTCCAATAAATATATTAAACTCTTCTAAAAAAAATCCCAAATAGATTTGAGGGCACTTCAATTTTAGCAGAAGCACTGTGAGTCAGTCATATGAAAGCAGAAAAATAGATGTTTTACTTAAGTGTTTTCTAAATTAACAGCTTCAACTTGGAAAGTTGTCAATTTTTTATACGTGCTAAAAGCCATGGTCCTGTAAATGCACAGATGCTTAACTTTAAAGGTAGTGATAGTCTTACTCTTATTAACCATGGAATAAAGGCCATAGTTGCAATACACCAGTAAGATGATTGGAACTTACAGACGTTAGCAAAACACTTCTTTAATTTTTGTGCATTTGACAGCAGCCTGTGTATACTCACCTTCAGTGTTTCCCCATTATATCATCAATTTCTTGCCTGTTGAAAAGACCTTGATTAAAAGGGGAACTCAGATCTTTCAACTTTTTTTTTTTTTTTTTAAATAGGTAGCTTTAAAAAAATTCAGTTCATGCTCAGCCTTAGCTGAGAGCCAGCTGGCTTTTAGCTCAAGGGTAAAGGCTCATGGACTAAGCTCTAGAGTAGGCATGTTAGCTATCGGTTAATTGAATAGTTGATTAAGCATATGAATGCTTAGTGGTTAGTCACTATTCTATAGTCCCTGAGAGTGGGGCCAGCAGCCAGTGCATTCTGGCCCATTCCTGGGGAGCTTCCTGCCACCCTACACTGCTGCCTCTGCTATAGTGGCAAAAGTCCCTGTCCGCAGAGATGCAAGCTCCCTGTGAATAGAGGCTGTGGGGAGGAAGGGCAGGGGAGGCTGCTTTGCGGCAGCAGCCCCTGACTCTCTTTCCCCCCGCCCCCGGTCTCTAATAGAGGCAGCCGTGCCTGGGGGATATTGTGGGAAACTGACTTATAAGCCTGTTCCCCCTCCCCCTTGCTGCCTCTGATACAGAGGCAGCTGGGGGGCGGGGAGGAGAAGGAATGCAAGAAGTCGACTAGATTAACCAATAAGCCTAGGCTTATCAGTTAATTGACTAGTCGACTACTCATTCTTTGTACACACAAGGAATTCAGATATCGTTGTCCTTCTTGCTACCCTTGCTACGTTGCGCCCGCTGGCACATTTTATATTGGAAGATACTTACTTTCCACTGGCATCTGCTGGTAAAGGTTGCACCTCTAAAATCTGGGATTCTTTGGTCCAGCATGACCACAGATGTTCCTGGATCAGAGTGTCCCGGTGAGATGCAGTGGAGTGGAGGACTGGGAGCTGGCGCGTGGCTCAACTGGGCTGCAGAGGGGCCAGCGCATGGCTCAGTTTGCCTGTGGTGGGAGCCAGGAAACCTGGGGCAGCCAGCAGTGGGGAGCCTGAAATGACCTCTCCTGGTCTGGGAAAAATCTCTCATCCCGGACCTGTCAGGTCCTGAGGATGCTGGACCAGGGAGGGTGCAGCCTCTACTAACAAAACAAATCTATCTCTCACCTGCTGCTGAAACTGTATTTTGACTCCTTACAAGCAATAAGGCAGTATTAAAATAAAATGTGAATGGTGCTACCTCCTCCCAAATTAAATTTTAAAGTTTTGGAAATACCATCAGGCCACAGAAGAAAAATATTTGCAAGTCAACATACAAAATAAGTCTGTTTCTAACTCTCACGCTTGGAGAGAGAAGATTGAAATGTGAACCCTAAAATCTTAAACACCAGAAAACAGAATAATGAATTTAAAAATTATTAATCATGATTTTTGAAGGCTGGAGTCATGGTTTTTGACTGGTAGGAATACTGAATTAGTTCTCGCTGTGCTGTTGTGTCAGTGTGAGGATGAGGGGGAGTTTTTACTCCTGGGCAAATCTTATTCGGTTTCTCTCCGGTCCTGTGTCAATTTGGTTATTGTTACCTTATCAGCAGAGCTGTAGTTTTGGAGTGAAAGGCATATGCTTGCCCGTGTTCCAAGTACCTTTATTTATTTATTTTGTAATTACAGTAAACTTCCGATAATCCGGCACCTTTAGGACCCAGGGGGTGCCAGATTATCATATATGCCGGACTATCGGAAGGGGGGGCTATGAGGGGTCTGGGGTGGGGTGGGAGGGGATGCCACTCCAGACCCCTCATAGCCCCCCCCATAGTCTGGCTCTGCCCCAGGCGTCCCCGATTCAGCCACTGCTCGTCAGTTTCAGCAGCGGCTGAATCCTGGACGCCTGGGGCAGAGCAGTTGGGGTGCTGGCGTGTTGGCCCCATAGCAACGCTCCTCGGCACTGTGGAGCCAACCCGGTAGCACCCCAGCTGCTCTGCCCCAGGTGTCCTCAAGTCAGCCGCTGCTGAAACTGACCAGTGGCTGATTCCAGGAAGCCCGGGGCAGGGCAGCTGGGGTGCTGCCGGGTTGGTGCCGCAACCCCGAGGGGCAGCACTACGGGACCAAACTGACAGCACCCCAGCTGCTCTGCCCCCGGCTTCCCCGATTCAGCTGCTGGTCAGTTTCAGCAGCGGCTGAATCGGGGAAGTGGGACGCAGAGCAGCTCCAATTGTCCAGCAGCCAGAGCACTTCCAGGTTCCTGATGGTGCCGGAGCATCAGGAGTGCCGGAGCATTGGATGCCGGACTAATGGAGTTTTACTGTAGTATGTGAAACTCTCATCTGGTCTTCTTCCATCAAGTATGGTTGAACTGTACCTATACAATGTTTTGGGTTTTTTTTACCCCCCACTGTGCACCCCCTTTGTAAACCACAATGTGCATCCCCATGATGCCTATCCCCGAACTGGAGCATTCTGGGGAAATAAGGGCTGCAGCAAATTAGGGATGTGAAAGTGTAACCATATACATGGTTAACTAATGATCCTGAGCTTAAAAGCCATCTCTCCATATGGTAAAAGGCTGCCCCTCCCCCACATGTAAAAGTTTAACTGATGAAAATTTCAGTGGTTACATGTTTACTTAAACACATTTTAAATACCTACAGCATATGTCCGGTAGCATCTGAACAGAGGCAAAAGTGCTAGGAGAATATGCATGAAAAGCCAAATGTTGCCACAGTGCGTTGTGGAATGTCCTACCCTGTAGACGAGAGCTGTGAGAAAAGAAAACTAATCAAACTAGTGGCACAGGTATGCTTAGAAAGTTCTGCAGAAACATCAAGCGTCATGGTACAGGACGTAGGTATCGGGCAAAGTCAAAACATGGTTAGCTGTCATGGTGACTAATAGACGCCAACTAGAAATTAACCATGCCACTTTTTGTACAATATATAAATGAATACCACCTCCATAGTGGTTAATAAAATATTTTATCTTGTCATAAGTTTGAGTCAGTGTTCTGGTTTTGTATAACCACACTGACAACTACATTAGGACATACTAGTCAGTATCATAGATATTAGCCAAAATGTCATGTTTGATTTAAGAAAACAAGTTGAAACTGCTACTGCTAGGCTACGTTTCATTGAAATTTTGTAAGCTGCATCATTACTAACACACTTTAATTGGCAACATGGTGAATATTTCTTACATTAATTTGTAAGACCTATAGCAAGCAATTGCTTGAATTATTAAATTCAGCTGTATGAATATTCACATTTGCTGACTTCGTCTATTCATTTGCAAAGGCTATTATGTGAATATCAAAACAGGGCGGCAATCGACACTTAAACGTACACATTAGATGGATGTTTCTGTTATGAAATTCAGTAATGAATGCTGAAAATTGTTGGTATTTGTTTGTTTAAATGTTAGCAATGGAAACGGGGAAAAAATTAGTTATCACTTCCTGTTGAGATGAATTTCAGCCTCTCCCTGCCAATTCAGTCTGGTTTTAAACATAAAAGGATAGCATTTGAAACCTGAAGAATCAATATGGACTTCACTATGAAGAAAGCTAGAAACATTCTTTTCTTTTAGTAAGTTATGTTTTGGGTAAGGATGTAAAATCCTGGTTAATCAGTTAAATGGTTAAAGAACGCCAGTGTCCCATCAGTCTACCAAAAGTACATTCAGTTGTCATTCTGCACTTGCTGAGACGGTCCTTGAATCTTTTCTTGGTGCTTCAGGAATGCTTAGATCAGAAATAAGATAGTGTTCCTCCTATGTGTATGCTGTGGATAATTAGAGGAATATAGTTTCAAGTATCTGTCCCTTTTATAACCTGATGGCTTAAGAAAATTTGTGGTATTTCTATCCATACAATGTCTATAGTAAATGCACTGGCTTCAGTCTGGTGGGTAAATGAAGGCTTTGGCCTCCAACAGACTAGACTGATCACTTGTCACCAGCACTAGTTGTTATATTAATTCTTTTTTAAATACATACTAATTGCACTTAGTCTGTGCCATCCAGCAGTTTTGCACACACAATCTCTTCTCTTCAGCAGCAACAGCGCATTGAATCTTGTGTTGAAAATTACAGGACTAAAGGGTTGTGTCTCTCAAAGGATCTGAAAAATGAGTTGTCCTTTAGGAAAGCAACTGATTGCCCTGTCTTCAGTAGATTTTCTCCTGAGTGTTCTGTTCTTGTAACTTGCTATTCTCCACATGCTTCCCCATCCATATTGCTCAGGCATCTGATGTCCTCTCTGGTATGCTCCTCCTCCAATATATTCTCTGCTTCATTCCCTGGTCCCCTGTATGTTTTCCTCTTGTTGATGGTTGGCAGCTCCCACGCAGCTGCTGACTTCCAGCCCTGCATAGAGATGTAAGTGACTGACTAGTCGATGATCCGATAAGCAAGAGGGGAAGGGAGCTTGCTGAGGAAGCCAGCTTAAAAGCTGGCTCCCCTCAGCACCATCTCTGCAGGGGAGGCAGAGGCATAGTGGGGGACCGACTTGCGCCCAGTCCCAGATGCCACTCCTCTGCTTTTTAAATGTATTAAGAGCCAGTACAATCATGGATGGCTGGTGACCTGGCCATTGGGAAAGGCTAGCTCCCTGCCTCTCCCCTTATACCTGAGGCTCCCCGTCTCCTTCTTTTCCCCCTTGCCAAAGGAATCCAGAACAGCATCCCCTGGCACCCAAACTGGGTGATGTACCCACGGCGCCTCCAGCTCTGATGGCCCCAGTTGCCCCAAATCCCTGGGGGCAGTAGGTCGGCCAGCCTGGGCCAGAGCAAAGAGCCTCACCTGGGGATGGAGCATGAGTGGGGCCTCGGTAGGCTCCTCTAGTCTGTGATATTTGCCACCCCGGGCACAAGCAAAGAACTGATCAGTCAGCACTTGGGGATGAGAAATTAGTGTATCTGTGTGCACTGTCTGACAGGGAAGGGGGAAAATCCTGTGGATCCTCTGAAGGATTGTTACAGATGGCTGGTGGTTTACAGTCTGTAGCAGGGAAACCCAGTACTCTAATGAATCATCGTTGTGAGTCTTTATATCACCTTCATTGGCAAGCTTAAAATGAAACCTTTGCAGTATTTACTCTTTGGAAGTGTTGCTTTTGCTATTTTTATCTGAAAGTAGAAGATAGTGCTTGGTTATTGTGTTTCTTAAAAAGCAAAAGAACATTTGCCACCTCTACAGTTTCCTCTCTTCAGACTAAAAGAGTTATTGAAAGGGAGTAAAAAAAATTCATTATATAAAACCAATTATATTTCAGAGTTTTAGTTCCTTGGCCCTCCCTTCCCTTCAGAAGAGTCTGATTTTACAAAAAAATCTAGCAATAGAATCTATTCAGAAAGTCCTTATTACACAGACTGTACCAAGAAACTTATTTCCACAATACAGCAATCATCACAGGAGGCTTTTCTAGAAGAAATAGAATCAGATTTATTTTTTAAATAAGAAACTATAATTGTTGAAACAGTGATTGTTAAAATATTTAGCAGACAAAAAGATTGGCTAGTGGTTGGGAATGTAAAACCAAATTATTCCCCTCCTCCAGTGGCTTAACTTCCAGCCAAGTCTTTTCATTTTACTCTCTTCCCCCTTTTAAATCTTGCCTTTTTTAATGTAATATATTGTTCAAATTCTCTTTCTAGATTCATAAAAGGGAAGGATGGAAGTGTGTTTATCAGAAATGCAGCAGAGCATATTGGAGCCAGTTAATCCATCAAAGGAAGAAAGTACACCTGCCAGCACAAGCAAGACCTCTGAAGGGAAGGACTGCTCAGATGTTGGCTATACTGGAGAAGAGGATTCCAGCTTGGAAAGGGCACCGAAATTGTTGGCATCAAACCATAATGGAGCAGCTATTGACATAAGAGGGGATGGACTCGTAACTGAAGCACAGGAGCGACAGCTTTTACCTAATTATAGTGGAGCCGGAGACTGCTGTGCTAATAGGTGTTCTGAAAGACAAATAAAAGACTGTGTGAATGCAGAACACTTGCCTGGTGGAGGTTTTGAACAACAGGTTTCAAAAAATGGCACAGAACAATCCCTAATGGAAATACTGCAGGAGCTAAGGGAAGAGTCTGATTTTACAAAAAAATCTAGCAATAGAATCTATTCAGAAAGCCCTTATGACACAGACTGTACCAAGAAACTTATTTCCACAATACAGCAATCATCACAGGAGGCTTTTCTAGAAGAAATAGAATCTGAACTGTTATCTACAGACTTTACAAAAGAGCACAAGATCCCAAATGGGATGAGGAAAGGTGATCATGCCTTAGCGACATTTGAAAAATGCATGCAAGACAGATACTTCCAACAGGAGCAAACTATAAAGAAGTGAGTAAATTAACCTTTACACAAATAAGGATACTCTTACACATTGTGTATTATGGAGTTACAATCTCATGTTGTGCAATATATGTAGTCTTAGCTGTTAATCCTTGTCATGATTTTGATTTATATTAATTAGCTCTTTAAGGATGTTGTATAAAAGTGTGTGTGTTTTTTTTTTTAAACAAACTCTATAAACAGTCTAAATGTAATTTACAAATGCATACAGTTGGTATAGGTAGACCTCTAACTTCTTGTTAAATGTGGCAGGAATTGAACAGAAATTTGCTAATCCTTAATCTGAAATTCATGGTCAGTTAACCTGTCATTAGCTAGAATTTCTTGTTAACTCCATCACAGTACTGGTGACATGAATCCTTTCTCAAATATGAGAAATTAACCATCATTTTATTTAATATCATGTTTATATCGCCTCCTGTAGAATATCCTCAGCAGTCCCATTTGTTAAACCAATTATGATTGTTAACTTAAACTGGTAGAGGACACTTCAAGTTTGAGAGAGCCAGGTTTGAATTTTAAAAAGAAGGCATGAAAAAGAAAATCGTTAATTCAGTTCTCAGAAAAGTATGAATTAAGGGCTATTATTTTTATGCATAGACAGTCAATTATCCAATAACATCTGGTAACATAGTAAAAAGTTACAGGAAAGCTTTTGAAATTAATAATTTACTGCGTGTATGTATACAAAGTTTGCTGTAAGAAACTTTTGTACTAAAATTGCTAAATTCCTTTTACTGTATGAAAATTGTTCAACTCTCTCTCAACTCATTGCTTGAATTCTTAGTTCTCCTTTTGACTTTCATATTGCTTTCCCTGTATAACATGAGAGGGATTTGACCATTTTAAATGCCTAATCATTCACTTTGTACACTCCTGCTGACAGGCCGGAAGTGAGAGTGGCTTTTATTTATATATCTCTATTTTTAGTGTTAGCTTCTTGTGGGAGGAACTATGACTCCACAGTAACAGATGACCATTTACAAATTATTCAAAGCATGGGATTTGGGAGAGAGCTGCCGTAATTTTGGTAATCTTGCTACCAGACAGACTAAATGGAAATAGCCTGTGACTTTTAGTCTGGCACGTGTACATTATGCTCTAAGCAACTGCAAAGAATTTGGGAGTGTTTTGGGGAGTGGGAGTTAGAGGCAGTGAGTCTATTGATGACGACTGTAACTCCTGAGTACTGTGTACAAACAAGTTAGCTGGGTTTTACCTGTTTGTTTACTGTGCACTTCATTTATAAATATTTTATTGTAGCAGCTTAAAGAGATGCAGACAAACCAGTACTGCTTCTTATCTGCTCTGTACCCTTTCTGAAACAGTGAGCCCTGCACCTCCCTTAAGTTCCTGGGAGCTAGCTAACCTGTTTAGGTGCTTCTGGATATCCCTTTTGGCTCCTGTCTGGCCTTTGGACACCTGAATGCCTTTGTAAATCAGGCCCTTGGGCACTTTTGAAAACATTACCCCTGATTTTTTTTTAAGTATAACTTTTCCTTATTGCTCCTGGAATGTTGCCATATGTAGCCATAATCATCAATAAAAATGTTATCATTTTGGCTGCAGCTTTGATTCGGCCTTCAAACTGCCATGCTGTAAAACAGCGGCTATCAACTAAGGATATTAAAAATCGTATATGTGTAACCATGCATGTTTTTTGCTCCCTGCGAGCACTGGCTCCCATCTGCTTCTTCCCCTGCTGCCTCTGCTAGAGAGGCAGCAGTGTAGGGGGCAGATGGCTCCATGGGAGCCAGTATGCACAGGGAGCTGGCTTGAAAGCTGGCTTCCCATGTGTACTGGCTCCTGCCTACCCCACCCCTGCGCTGCTGCCTCTGTCAGTCAGCAGCATGAGGGGGGCACGTAGCTCTGTGGGAGCTGGTGCTTTTAAGATGGCTCCCCTGAACATCGCTCCAGCCTGCCCTCCTTCTCCCCCGCACTACTACCTCTGTGGGAGGAAGGGTAGGGGCGGGCAGCTTCACAGGATTCTCTGGTCCTGCAACGTCTGTGCCAGACTATGGATGTTGCCAGACCAGAGAATCCCGGTTAAGAGAGTAATTATTAAATAATGCCATTGGAATGTAAATATTGTGCTTTCAGTACACATTGCCATGTATAGTATTTAGATCAGTATAAACAAGTCATTGTGTGAATTTTTAGTTTTGTACTAATTTTGCTAGTTCTTCATATACAGGCAGTCCCCGGGTTACGTACAAGATGGGGACTGTAGGTTTGTTCTTAAGTTGAATCTGTATGTAAGTCGGAACTTGCGTCAGCCGCTGCTGAAACTGATCAGTTTCAACCGCAGCTGAATCTGGATGCCAGTTCTGACTTACATACAGATTCAACTTAAGAAACCCAGGCGTCCCCAAGTCAGCTGCTGCTGAAACTGATCAGCGGCTGATTCCAGGAAGCCTGGGGCAGAGCAACTCTGCCTCTGGCTTCCTGTAGTCAGCCGCTGGTCAGTTTCAGCAGTGGCTGACTTGGGGACGCCTGGGGCAGAGCAGCTGGGGTGTTGCTGGGTTGCTCCAGTAGCGCGGCTCCTCGGCGCTACTGGAGCAACCCAGCAGCACCCCAGCTGCTCTGCCCCAGGCGTCCTGATTCAGCCGCTGCTGAAACTGACCAGCAGGGGCTGAATCAGGACGCCTGGGGTAGAGCAGCTGGGGTGCTGCAGGGTTGGTCCGGAGCGGCGCTGCAAGACCAACCTGGCAGCCCCCAGCTGTTCTACCCCAGGGGTAGGCAAGAAAAGCCTGGTCTGCTTGGGGGGGGGGGGGCACTAGCTGCACCCCCCTCCCCAGCGGACCAGGGAGACGGGGGTGGTGGGACCGCCCAAGTCCTCCACGGCTTTGCTCCGTCTCCCTGGTCTGCTGACCTGGGAGACGCGGAGCAAAGCCGCAGAGCACACGGGTAGCGGGACAGTCCAGGCGCGCCGCGGCTGTCCCGCTGCGGGCGTGCTCCAAGGCTTTGCTCCCCATCACCCTGCAGACCAGGGAGACGGGGAGCAGCTTTTCTCACCCTAGAGGACGGGGGCGGCGGACCGTGGCGCATCTGGGCGTCCTGCCGCTCCCGTCCTCCGGGGCGAGAAAAGCCCCGTTCATAACTGCGGATCCGACCTTAGTCGGATACGCGTAACTCGGGGACTGCCTGTATAGTCTGTTGTAAAACTAGGCAGATATCTACATGAGTTGATGTACCTCTTGGATGACTTCTAATTACTCTCAGGGATATATCTACCTCTGGTTGAGAACTGTTGTAAAGGAACAAATTGTTTTAAAATTTTTGAACTACCTATGAGTAGGAAGAGAGAAGATAATTTTGTGGTTAAGGGACCTGACTGGGTTCAATTTCTAGCTGAGTTGCAGGCTTCCTCTGTGACTGTAGGTAAGGCAGATCAGTCTGCACAACCATAAAACGAAGATAATATCAGTATGTTTACATCCATTGTTGTGACTCTACACTTACGTGATGAAAGTACTCTGATGCCATGGTGAGAGAGAGACCATGCAAATAATCACTTACGTTGGTGCCAGCTAGATTGTTAGTGTAGCTAAGTGCAAGGCTTCTACAGAAATGCAGACAGCCAAATAAGGGTGTGCAACAAAGCTGTTCTGGGTTAAAAATTCTTTGGATCACTTTTCCATATCTTCCACACAGACAGCAAAGCAAAACAATTTCATTTTATCTTTACAGATTGATTAAAGAAAACAAAAAACATCAGGAACTTATTTTAGATATTTGTTCAGAAAAGGACAAGTTAAAAGATGAATTGAAAAAACGAACAGAAACGGAAAAGCAGCATCTCAACATTATTAAACAGGTACAGATAAGAAAAGTGCATTGTATGTGTGAGCAGAAAAGGAAACACGCTCCCAAGGCATTTGTTGACATTTTCGTCCATCCCAAATGCCTTGTTAGTTTATTGAAAGCACTTACTGCTGTCTTTGGTTTAATACAGTTACTGGGTTCAAACCACTGAAATGTTAAGCATCTGGAAGTCTCCTGAAGTCAGTGGGAGTTGCAGATGCTCCCCATCTCTTGGTATTGGGGTCCATGGGCCCAATCTGTGAATGCCATCAGATCTCATATGAAGGTCACAGGATGTTAAAAGCACTTAGTACTCCACATAGTTGCCCCCCCCCGCCCCCATTTAAAGGTGTTGTGCACTAAAAGGTAGCACCAGAATTCATACTCAAAGGCCAGGTCTACACTGCAGGGGGAAGGTCAGCTTAAGGTACGCAACTCCAGCTACTTAAATAATGTAGCTGGAGTCGTCATACTTTGGGCCAAGTTTGGGGTTATCTCCATAATGGGAAGTTGATGGGAGAAATGCTTCTGTTGCCTTCCCTTATTCCTTGCAACAGCAAGGAGTACTGTGGCTACCTTCAGTGTTTGGTTTAGTGGGTCTCTACTAGACCCGCTAAATCAAACCCCGGAAGATTGATTGCCAGAGTGTTGATCCTCCAGTAAGTAGAAACATGGCTAAAGTGAAAAACATACATAACCTTGGTATGCACTGTAATACTGCATATATCTGAAAACTAATGGGGTGCGTCTAGAGTGGCAAGATTTTGCACAAAAACTTGCCAGCTGTCTACACTGGCCGCTTGAATTTGTGCAAGATCACTGACGTTCTAATGTAAGAATACTTTGACGCTCCCACTCAGGGATAAGCTCTCTTGCGCAAGAATACTTGTGCAAGAGGGCCAGTGTAGACAGGCATCTTAATTTTTTGCGCAAAAAAGTCCAATGGCTAAAATGGCCATCAGAACTTTCTTGCGCAAAAGCGCGTCTATACTGGGCATGAATGCTTTTGCGCAAAAGCACTTTTTGCGCAAAAGCATCCATGCCAATCTAGACACTCTTTTGCAGAAATACTTTTAATGGGAAAACTTTTCCGTTAAAAGTATTTCCGCAAAATCATGCCAGTCTAGATGCACCCTTACTGTTTGGGCCTGCCAGTTTTCTATAGAACACGTGTGTGAGAGAGACCACCTTTAAGGATTATTTGTTAGTTTAAAAATTGTAGTATATATACAAATTTCCAGCTAAAGGTATCCTATATATAAACTCAGCTTGACAGCTAAAATTATAATTGAATCTGAGAATTCTGCAGCTGTTGACCTCTTAAAACATTGTTGAAATTGGTGACATTAGAAGAATCTTAACATATTAAAAAGTTGTACTCCCTTTTGGAACTAGGTATTGTGTGTAGATTTACAGGAAGAATTTTCTACAGATGTCTCCTTGAATAGCTTACAGATATTCAGAAACAATCTAAACAGTAGTCTGTCCTCTTTCCTTTTTGTTAGTGAAAAACAAAAGTTGAGAGATTTTAATTCATAAAAGGGAGAAATCTCTGATGATATTGTATATAAATATACTCTAAAGTAGATACCGCAAGAGAATGCTAATAATTTATATGGGGTATGTATAACTAATTACAAGAACAAATAATGCATGGTATTTCAAGTTTCTGTGTATGACATTGACATTTTCAAGATAATAGTTACTGAGAACAGTCACAAATGGTTATTAGGCGTGCATTTATAACTTTTTTTTTTAAACTGGGGTGAAATAGTGTCCAAACTAATTTTTATATATTAAAATCAATGTTGATGTTTCAGAAAGGTTATAAATTTACTTATTAATTTCTATGCCACACAGATTAGTAGGATGGACACCCCTCTCCCCTCCCCCCAAACTATGTTTCTATGTATCTCAAAGCGTTTTTGAAAGTCCATCACTTGGACCAAAGTCGAATTAACATTTTAAAAAGCATTGCAAGTTAAATGGAAACAAATTTCTGCATAAACCAACAAATGCAGCTCACTCTGTGCCTCTTGTTCTAGTCCCCATTGTCACACAGTGATTGCATATGGAACTTAGGTTTGCTGTGTGAGACTTCATACCTTATGCGCTGTAATGGAAAGTGCTAATTACAAGTGGGACTTTCTGGTACTACTGTCAATTCCATTTTGTCAGCTGAGTCAGATCTTTAACGCTTTTAATATTGCACACTTGGGACGATTCCAGAATATATTACTTTAATGTAGGGATGTTGAAAAGCATGTAATTGGCTAATCATGTAACCACTGAAAACTTCAAGAGTTACTTGGTTACCTGTGGGGTGGCAGCCAGCTCCCCAGGAGCTTTTAAGTGGGCTCTATCCCACGCTGCTACCTCTGCAGCAGAGGCAGCAGCACGGAGTAGCAACTGGCTCCCTGGGAGTGGGGTGGCAGGTGGGAGTCGACGTGTGCCAGGAATTGGCTTTCAAGCTGGGAGCTGAATAGGGAGCCACGTGTTACCCTGGGGTAGTTGAAGCAAAATGCAGGACAATGTAGCACTTTAAAGACTAACAAGATGGTTTATTAGGTGATGAGCTTTCGTGGGCCAGACCCACTTCCTCAGATCAAATAGTGGAAGAAAGTAGTCACAACCATATATACCAAAGGATACAATTAAAAAAAAAAGTGTTACCGTTTGAGTTAGCCAATAAGCATGAGCTTATCGGTATCCTTTTAAATGGCTACACTCCTATATCATTACTTTAAAGAAGTTATTCAAGTAGTTCTTTTGTATTGCTTCTTGAAAGGGAACTTGGCAGCAACTATATGAGTTTCAGTAACAGATTTAGGCTTGTTTTGTTTTTTCTAAAGAAATGTATGTCTAGGATGTTCTTAGGTAAGTGTTTGGTTAGCTTGTCTGACGTTCGACGGAGTATGATCATCCAGCTGTGCGTGCGTGTGGTTGTTCTCATGCTCACAGCATTAGAGGGCAGGACCAAGTCTTTGATATGGCGACAAAACAGTTTTGTCTGACTCTTGCCTTTTGGACATGGATATCTTTCTAAATAACTATGTAAAAATATAGACTCTAATGCCAAGCTCTCAATTTTTATTCTGTCCTTTTTCACTGAAACGTTACAAATGCTTCCCTTGCTTTAAGTGGGGCGGCCAAATTTACTTGCCCTCCTAGCCTCTTGTGACAGTCTTCGGCAATTTGAGAGCTGCGGCACATGTGCCAGGACTTGGGGCTTCAGCCCCATCCCTGTTGAAACCCAAGCCCCAACAGACATGCCCTGCAGGGCTGAAGACCCAAGACTCCACCTCACTCCACTGGGTAGACACCCCTACCCCACTGTAAGGAAGAGGTTCCAAGCTCTACTCTTTGCAGTTTGGTAGGTGGCGAATAGGAGTGGGGTGCGACAGGGCATGGAGGGATCCACGAACAGCACTTTATTTGTGAAAGAGGTGTGTGTGGCTTACTAACCATCCCTGATTATAAGAATCTTAAAATATAATGCATTTGTCTTTTTATCCTTTCACACAATAAGTTATTCAAGTCCAAAAGTTTTGCTTAGTATGGGGCAATCAGCACTTGATAGATGATCTCCATTCCTTTCATCTTTAGTATTGTAATTAAAATGCTGGGCTGTTACTAGTGGTTGTTGCAGTTTGACTAAAGTTTGACATGTGCGGTATATATTTTAAAAATACTGTGACATCTAATTTATAAGAAATGTTTGTAAAAATGTATGGAATCTTTTACTCTCTTCTCTCTAATTATCTATTGTTTGTTTTACAGTTAGAATCAAGAATAGAAGAGTTCAAAAAAGAAGTTAAAACTGCTAAAGACAAACTTGTAAACCAAGATGCTGCAGCCAAAAATACTATACAGCAATTGCATAAAGAAATGGCATTTCGTATGGACCAGGTAATTTTGAATTCCTTTGAAGTTGTTGTAATAATTGAATCTTTCATTAAAGAATTTGCTTGCTATAGGAGAGTTGCAAGCAGGTGCGTTGAAAATTGATACACCAAGGCTTCCAAAATCTTTTTAATCAATAAGATTTAATTATGCATACAATTTGATGGCTAGTGAACTTTCAAGTATTTGTAACCTTTTGTAGAGGTACTAATACTCACATATGTTCTTTCTGAGTCACTTTCATTTGTGTAATTTTATGAAAAATAAGCAGCTCTGGAACAGTTGGTTCCCTGTAAATTTTTATTTGCTCAACATTTACATTGGTTTTGAATGGAGGAAGAAGTCAGCAGTTATGCACACTTACCAGTGAAATCTGATCTTTTCAAGCACAATTAAAATGGTACAAAGAAATAATATATTTACTTCATTTATGCTGCTGGAAGAACATCTGTTTTTTCTTTTAAGATTTTGCTAAGACAAGGGCTTTCTCTGGGCTACAAGAATTTTAGAACCTAATTTTTGTTTCCATTTTCTTAAGGAAACAATATTAGTAATATCTTGACCACAGAGTCTCTATGTGAGAAGTGATATACATCTGAAAAGTGATTGTTAAATTATATAGTGGAGGGAAATGATAGAGGATTGGAACTGAACATCTGCAAAATATTTTTCTACTCTAGGAATTAACAACTATATATTCTCCATTTAGTAGTCATCAAGTACATGCCAATTACCAACTCACTCATTATGCAGCTTAAATAAAATATTTAGCTTTTAGCTTGCAAATACTTAAACACATACCTGTAATAGTAAGAACTCTGATAGTCCCACTGATTTAAATGGGACTGGTCATGGTAGTAATGTTAAGCCAATGCATAACTTGCTCACAGAATTGGGGCCTTTAAGACTTCAGTTATGTTTTAATTACTGTGTTAGAATATCGTATCCATTGTTTGTGTATAAAAACTATCAGTAGTGAAATGTAAACTTATGACTGAATTTAAATGTTTAAAGGCAAACAAGAAATGTGAAGAGGCACGGCAAGAAAAGGAAACTATGGTAATGAAATATGTTCGAGGAGAAAAGGAGTCTCTAGATCTCCGAAAGGAAAAGGAGTTACTGGAAAGACGACTAAGAGATGCAAATAAAGAAATTGAAAAGCATGTGAATAAAATCAAACAACTTTCTCAGGAAAAAGGAAGATTGCATCAGCTCTATGAAACCAAGGTACTTTTAAAGCATGGGTTCCCAAACTGGGGGGCATGAAGACATTCCAGGGGAGCGGGGGCACGTGAGGCGACCCAGTCTCTTCTCTCCCCGCCCCCCCAGCCCCCCAAGTTTTGCTGCTATTTTTGTTTTTTGGCCCGTCAGTTCCTTTTTTGTTCAACAAGTCTTGCTGCTGTTGGGGGCGGGGGCATGAGGGTTTCTCAAAAATCAAAAAGTGGGCGTGATGCCAAAAAGTTTGGGAACCACTGTTTTAAAGAAATGATTAAAAAACCCTATTTAAATCAGGAAAGCACTTGTCTGTCATAATTATTGAATGGTAGGTATCTTATTAAATTCCCTTTTACTTGGTGGCTGTGAAGGACTCATTTTATGTCAATATATTCCTTTCGGGGGGGGGGGGGAGGGAAATGAGGTCCTATTTTCATCTTCCTGCATTCCCTGTGTTGTTCTGAACTGAGGTTTGTAGAGTGCTAACAGCACATCTTTTTATTTTTGTGAGCCACTGTACTATAGATAATCACTTTTTATAAGAAGTGAAGATGTATAGAGACATTTAAACAACTTACAATTTTTTTAATACAGTAAAACTCCAGTTGTCCGGCATCCAGTGGTCCGGCACTCCTGATAGTCTGGCACCACCTGGAACCCGGAAGTGCTCCAGGCAGCCGGACAATTGGCACTGCTCTGGGGCAGAGCAGCTGGGGCTGCCGGGTTGGTCCCACAATGCTGCCCCTCCAATCTTCCCCACCCCACCCCAAACCTCTCATAGCCTCCCTTTCCGATAGTCTGGCATATCTCATAATCTGGCACCCCCTGGGTCCTAAAGGTGCCGGATTATCGGAAGTTTACTGTAACTGTCCATTTGATCAGATATCCAGTTACACAATGCTTCTGTCTGACAACCCACAAAGGTTAGTAAAATTCATGTTTTTTGCTATATCCTCCTACAATTTGACTCCTCTCCTCCCCCAAGTGCATCTTTCCCTTAAGCCTGCAGAAAGAACCATAGGCTTTGTCACTTGTCCAGAAGGTCTGTACATCTAGTCTCTCATGAATTTCTGTAACTCCATTCAAGAGACCCCCATGGAAAAAAGTCTGCTAGAAATTCCTAGTGGAATTAGTCAAGATTGCTTCAGTTAGAACTCTTTTTTTTTTTTTTTTTTATCGCAAATGTAGCAGTACTGCATATGGACAGAGAGTAGTTCTCATTGGCAGTCCAGACCTAGATAATTAAGGCACTAAGACCCAATCCTATAAACGTTTAATATGGTTAACAGTATGCAAATGTTTACAAGTTTGGGGCCTTAAAAATGAAAATCTGTACTTGTCACTCGTGTGAGTCTGAGTCTCTAGCTGCATAAAAATCTGCATTTAAAATTGATAAAATATGATCTGTGGCTGTTTCTGTGTGTTTTTTTTTTTAGGAGGGTGAAGCCACTAGATTTAACAGAGAAATAGAAAAATTGAAAGAAGAAATTAATTCTCATGTCATCAAAGTAAAATGGGCCCAAAACAAATTGAAAACCGAAATGGATTCACACAAGGTTAGTAAAGCAATATTATGAAGTAAGATCGTAACAAGCACGTGTAGTTACTACGCTGTTTTCTTACTTTGGGGCATTAAAATAGTTTAAAAATAGTTTGTTTACTTTTAACATGGCAATCTATACGTAGATTTTTGGAATAGCACTTTATAGATAGTGAAGTGGAAAAGTGAGCGGGTGACCGAGTATATCAGTAGCTTCAGGAGGTAGCCGAGTTAGTCTGTTACAGAAAAAAAATAACAAATGGTCTGGTAGCACTTTATAGACTAACAAAACATGTAGATGGTATCATGAGCTTTTGTGGGCACAGCCCACTTCTTCAGGTGACCAGAGTTAACTTCAGATAACTCAGGTCATCTGAAGAAGTGGGCTATGCCCACGAAAGCTCATGATACCATCCACATGTTTTGTTATACTCTGGTAGCACTTTATAGACTAACAGTGCTACTCAACCTGGGACTGATTTAGAGGGGAGAAGAGCACAGTTGTATTGGGGATGGCAAGCAGAGTAATTGCCTGTACTTCATGCCGCAGGGGGCCCTTGCAAAGCAAAGTTACATGCTTCAGTCTTGAACAATGGGGCTCAGGCTTCAGCTCTGGGACTCAAGCTTAAGACGGAGTCTCATTGCTGGGACTGAAGCATGTAACTTTGCTTTGCAGGGTCCCCTGTGGCATGCGGTCTGGGCGATTTCTCTGCTTCCCACCACCTAATGGTACCCCCTATCTCCTGTAAGTCTTAGTATGGCGGTCACAGGGGTTTTTAAGTTCAAGGGAGGTCACCAGCA
This sequence comes from Pelodiscus sinensis, assembly GCF_049634645.1. Classification (NCBI taxonomy): domain Eukaryota; kingdom Metazoa; phylum Chordata; order Testudines; family Trionychidae; genus Pelodiscus; species Pelodiscus sinensis. Next base: position 64,134,208 of record NC_134718.1, read on the forward strand.
CACCAAGATTGAGAGATACTGGAATAGAGCCAGGGGAATTTCTGCTTTACTCTGATTGCACGAGTGCTTTTAATTGTCTTTCGTAACACACCGTGACACAATCCTTGCTAAGAATTTCTTATCTCCCCTCTCCTGAATGAGTCAGTTTAGAATGTGTGTGTGATTTAGACTGCAAACAGTAACAATTTCATTGAAAAGAAAAACACAACTGGATAGGGTTCCTTACATTTGGTTCTCTTAAAATATATATATTGCAAAAAGAGAGATTAATTACTATAAGGACAGGGAGATAAGATAACTAGATCCTCTCTCTGAATAACTTACCAGGTTGATAGTGAATGAAGGATGAGATGGAGAGTAAAAAATTGCTGAGATTGAATGATGAAGTTTTCAGTCAACATGATTTCTATTCTCAAATGAGGAGTCAGCCACTAAAAGTCACTTGCTTTTCCTGTGTTACCAAAGGGAGACTTCAATTTGGCTCTTAGAAATATGGCTACAGGAACACAATGGTGAAAGCAGATTTTTCCACTTGAAGTTTTTGAGTGGTGATGTTGCCATTCCGGAGAGCCATAAACAGATGATTGAACAGTTGGAGGTGCAGCACTTTCTAAGCAGAGTGATCAGCAAAAGCTTAAAGATTTAATTTTTTTGAAGCAGACTGGGGGAGTTGGACACATTTTCCATTCATCTAAATTCCTTGGCCTGCTTTGAAAATCTGTGGCTAGTGCCACTGAAATAGGAGAATGTGATAGATGAGGTAGTGGAAGCTTTGGGGAGTTAGTAGACCATTGCTGAGGTGACAAGTAAATAAAGACTGAGGTGACTTAGACCATTGTGTCTCAAGCTTTTTCATGCAATGGACTGGCTTGTTGCCTTCCTAAACTGTGACAGAGAGATCTCAGGGACTGGCACTGATCCATGGTCCAGTCATTGAGAAATATAGACCTAGACTATACTAATGATGGCAGAATACTCAAGTCTTCAAATATCTTGTCACATCACGCAATAAAATATGAGATTGACTTTAAAATCACAACCATTTTAAAATAATTGGGAATTATTTTTGTTTGCGTTCTCATTTCTGAGGTTTGGGGATTACTTAGTTATGTTTTTGCACAATCTTGAGAGCGAAGAACAGATTCATTTAAATAAAGCTGAGATTCTCACATAATATACTCCAATAGCTTGGATTAGAAGAAAAAATACCAAATATTGTGACTCAATAAAATCATGAGTTGGAAACTCTACTAGAATTGAAGACATTTTGGTTATAATCCCCCTCTTTTTTTTCCCAACCACCCAATTCAAAATGTTGCTCTGTGACATGCCAAAAGTTCATCCTGTTGTTCATGGTTTATTTTCTAGGAAACCAAAGATCGACTCAAAGATGCAACGACAAAGTTAACTCAAGCAAAAGAGGAGGGAGAGCAAATACGGAAAAACTGCCAAGAAATGATAAAAACATACCAAGTAGGCATACTTTCTCATGAGGTGAAATTAATATGTTTAACATCTGATATTTTCCTATTTGTATCTTAAGTTATAATAAGATGAAAAATTATTGCATGCATGCTACATGTGAAATGTCAGACCATTAAGTTTATAAACTTCAGCAATTCAAGACATAAATAAAGAAGAAATAAGGGGGAAAGTAGGATCTTGAGTCTTGCTTTGGAGTACAATGTGGGGTTTTTCAATATTCAAAACTACTATGTGAGGTAGAACATATCACACAGATTCAGTGATAAGAATGTGCATCTTTTGTGTTCATAAAATAGGGAAAGAGTTTCTTTGAAAAACACTCAAATTACATTTTATTTGCGTGTTTCTTCCAATTCAACTAGGAGTCAGAAGAAATTAAATCAAATGAACTGGATGCAAAACTCCGAGTGACAAAGGGAGAACTAGAGAAGCAAATGCAGGAAAAGACTGAGCAGCTGGAGGTAAAATTGTTACTATTATAGACAGCACAACTAGGATCTGTTAACACTAGAGCACATTCCCTTTCAGAACCTGGCATTAAACCCAGAATTTGAGTGTTCTCTATTTGCTAGGCAGAAGAGGAATGCTATGGCATCCCATGGCACAATGTCTCATCCCCCTCTAGTGGCAGCCCCACCAAACCTAACAGCTTTCAGCTGTTACCATTTACTTTAACTGAAGTGGTAAGAATGAAGATATCACAGCCTTAGTTGATGTCCAGCTTGGAGTTCAATGTGATTAAACATAATGAAACTTTTGATTATCTTTGGTTTGCTTTTTTACAAACCCTGGGAAATTATATCCCAAAAATGATATGAAGAAAATGTTAAAGTTGCAAAGTCAAACATTCAGAAATTAGGAAATGCCAAAATTAAGGTTGCCTTTACAACTCTTAATGCGGCCTCTTGTGCACATGTATTATTGCACATGAGCTGCAGATTTTTTGCACTCTAGGCTGATTTTTTTTTTTAAACTTTTGAGTATTTTACTTTAAAAGTTATACAGTTCTTTTAATATTTATTTTGGGGATGTGACTTACTCAGTGGGAGCTAATAATGTATATACATTTAACCCAGGACAAATACTTGTGTGTGTATGCAGGACCAAGTATCTTCTAGATCAGGGTGTGCAAAGGGTCCTCCGCGGGCTGGATCCGGCCCACCAACCGGGTTGACCTGGCCCACAGAGGCCCTGCCGATCCCCTGTCCCAGGCCCATTAGGGCCTTGGGGTGGAGGAAAGCACGAAGTTTCCTCCGCTCTGCCCCCACCCTGCCAGGAGTGCACAGTGCTTAGAAGCGCCACACGCTGCTGGCAGGGTGGGAGGAAACTTTCATGCTCCCCTGCCCCCGAGCCCTGATTGGCCTGGGCACAGAAGGGGGGGGGGGGGCGTGTAACGACTCCTCCAACCGCTATGGGCATGGGCGCCTAGGGGGAACCTCTGAGGAGGGGGACAAAGGTGTTGCCCCGTGCCCAGACCAATCGTGGTCTGTGGGCGGGGAAGCAGGGAAGTATCCTGCCCTCCGCCCCTTCTGGTGTGTCCCCAGGCAAAAAATTATTGCCCATCCCTGATCTAGATCTTCCCTGATAGATGTTTATCTAACCTGCTCTTAAATACCTCTAGTGATGGAGATTCCACAATCTCCCTAGGCAATTTATTCCAGCCTTTTAACACCCTGACAGTTAGGAAGTGTGTGTATGTGTCTCACTGTTATGAAGTACGCATACTCCAATACTTTGGTGCTGGGAATGGTAGAAAACCTAGTTAGACAGGCAAGCAGCAAATATATTCTCTATTGCTGGGTGTAGGCATATAGTGGATAGAGAAGTCCTGTGCCCCCTAAAGTGACAGTGTTGTGATACTTTCTCTCTGTGGAAAGGTACACTATGCCAAAATAAAAGAACTGGAGGACCTGAAGAGGACATTTAAAGAGGGTATGGATGAGCTGCGTACACTAAGAACAAAGGTAACTAAAGAGTTCTCTCTAGCAGTTTGAAGGTGGAACATAAAGATTTTTGAAAAAAGATCCTACTGTATCTGCCTTGTTTACATCAAGAGCGAGAATGCGTTGTGATCTGGTGTGGAGATTTGTCAGTATGAGTTGAGGATGGCTGCATTACTCCTACATGGCACAGCTGTGCAGTTTTATTAAGGGAGTACCACTACAACCAATATATGCTGCAGTCTTGAATTTTGTCACCTTTCACAGGAAAGTCATTAGAAATGTTTGTCTCTTTTTTTTTTTTTTTTTTTTTTTTTTTTTTTTTTTAAATGCTACTTGTTGCTGCTGATTTTGTATATTCTGCTCTTGTTAAGTCAGGCTTCCTTATTAGCATGGGTCCAACTGTTCAGACTATTTCCAACAACTATCCAGATTTTTTTATTTTAAGATCTGTGATCCTGTAATTTACCAGAACTTGTAGACAAATGTTCTGGGGAGCGGAGTGGGGTAAATTCTTACCTTTCTGCTGCTGAGTGTGACTACTATCCATTTTTCCCATCTGGAACTGTCTTATGACTGTAGAAGGCACAGCTCTCTGGGTGAACATAAAAGTCCATCCTTTTTGGTGCCTCCTGAATCCGAAATGAACACCTGGCCACAAAAGCTCATTAAGCAGATTCCTTCCTGGTTATGTACCATGTACAATGGTCTGTTACAAAAGCATAAAGGAGGCCAAAATATTAGCTGAAGATCTGTCCAGAGATTATGTGAACACAAACTGTCTCAGCTGGAGTAACCTAACAGACGTCCCATCCAGCTATAGTGTGGAATGGATGATATGGAGGAGGCATCCTCCCTCCCCAACACAGCGGGGAGTTCTGGCTCAGCAGCGGACGTGGAGCTCCAGCCCCAGCACTGGCTGCATCGTTCCAGCCCTACGGCGGAGCCAGGTGGCGGCTGAGCTCTGCCCTGGTTGAACAGCTCTAGCCCCAGTTGTGGAACCAGGTGGCTGCAAGCTCCAGCTATGGAGCTCTGCCTTGGCAGCAGCAGAGCCAGCAGCATCTAAATAGCCCTGGGACTGGAGCAGCAGCAGGGATGGCTGGAGCCCTAACCTGGTGGCAGCACAGGCCAGGAGGGGAGGGACCTTCCCTGATCCAGCAAATCCCCTCATTCGGGACCAGTCAGGTCCCAAGGGTGTCAGGCCAGCGAGGACCAACCTGTACTACAGTAACTGTAGTTAGAACTTTTGAGCAGTTGGAGTTAATTTACCAGTTTCTGAAGTTTGGTGGGAAAATAAAGATTACAGTTGATCTTATGTTCTTTTGCACCTAGGTAAAGTGTCTGGAAGATGAACGGTTGAGAACAGAAGATGAATTAACAAAGTACAAAGAAATTATTAATCGGCAGAAGGCTGAGATTCAGAATTTACTGGATAGAGTGAAAATTGTAGATCAGCTGCAAGAGCAACATCAAAGGTATATATTTAAAAATGTGTTTAGTGATAGTGTTCAGTTCCTGTTTTGGATATATGTTCAGTTCCTGTTTTGGAACTGGAGCATTTGTGTTTTAAAAGCATTGTAAAGGGAGCAATATATTAGATCTATGGGTGTATTCAGAAAATTTGTATCCTCTCCCAGCTGTATAATGTTCCTCATAGAACTTTTTTTTTTTTTTTTTAATCTTTCAGCCAAAAGGTGTTCTAGGGTTAAGTGATAGCTGAAAAAATTGCCCATGAAATTGTATTGGCCAACATTTGATCTGTGTGGTAACGCCATTCATTTTGATAGAGTTCCAATAGGGATTAATTTAGTCACTGGTTCATAATCCTTTAACTAGATTTCAGTAAAAGTAACAGATACAGTGAATGGTAATAGGCTGTGTAACACTAAGACTTACTGATTAAATGCTCTTTCCACTACTGTCTCTGGACAGCCTTCATTCAAGGAAACTATCAATATTATTTTATTGAAGGGTGAGAGAAGTTTTATAGTAATACCTGGACCTAAAATAATTGTCAAATGCTATATGAACACATGGTAACAAATCACTTAAAGAGGATGTACATGATTTTTTTTACATCCTAGGGATGCATTTATATTTAGACACTAATATTTCCCAAAAGATTGTTATGAAAGTCTGCAAAGATGTTTCGTTTACCCATTGATTTTAAAATGTGTTTAAGAAAATTGATTACGCTTCCATAAAGAGAGAGTAAGAAGGAAATCATTCCTGTAGAACGTTCAAGCTAGTTAACTGGGAAAGACTGGCAAAAGTAGTGGCTTATTTGGGCTAATTCTGCAAGCTGCTCAGTGCCTCCTGAGAATAAATCTTCTTGTGCTGTGCTTTATTAGTGGTGATTGATCAGTGCTCAATCATCTAGCATAGTCAAGGAGTGTGTTGTAGTTGACCTCTTAATTGCAAATTAAATTAGTTGCACCAGAGTCCCCAAAGACTCTCTTTAGTTAGCTCAGTAAATTGGTTAGAAATAGAATTGAATTGAGCTACAAAATTTGGATTTTCCAAATTTGGACTGCCCAAGCAGCTCAAATCTAGGATTTTGGCATAGTCTTTATAGAGGTGAGGGATTAGCTACAGAACTTGGATCTGGATTCAGATTCTGAATCTCTGCAACTTTGTTGGGCGAAGTGTACAAAATGGGCAAGGCTTAGTCATAGGAGTAGGCCAGGGGTCCTGGAGTATGCACGGGATTCTTCCAGATATCTTCCACCATGTCCCTTATAGAGCCCTCGTAGTACTTTGAAACGGGTAGACACTGTTTACAGAGGGGAAGCAGCAACTGACCCTGATTGGGATTCATCCCATGAGAGGACAACTCAGTACTGCTGTTATGAAATTTTCTAATTCAGACAACGTGCAGATCCTTGTATTCCCTAATCATTATCACCAGGGGAATGGTTGGGATGACTAGCAGCTCATCAGTTTTATTTTGGCTTGGAGTTTGAAAGCCATTTCACTTCTGTAACACACTTTTAATATTTTCACATTTGGTTTATTTAAACACAATTCACCCCTTAAACATGCACTTCTTTTTGGTAGAGAGGAACAAGAAATCAGCACTTTGAAGGAAGAACTGGACAGCTTGAACTCTCTGATTACTGATCTCCAAAAGGACATTGAAGGCAGTAGGAAAAGAGAATCTGAGCTGCTTGTATTCACTGAAAGACTAACTAGTAAGAATGCACAGCTGCAGTCCGAAACCAACTTCTTACAGACTCAGCTCGATAAGCTCACCTACAGCGAAAGAGAGTTACGGAGCCAGCTGGAAATCGTGAAGCAGACTAAAGATGATCTGGTGAGTTCAACATGCAAATAGGTTTTGTATTACTAGGCTCTGATCAGGGCTGGATCAATGCAGAGGCTCTAAGGCCTGTGCCAAGTTTCTTGTTCAGTGTCATAATGAGGGAAGCATTGCAGCTTTTATTTAAAAAAAAAAAGTTAGTTTCTGGACCTTATGGCTGTGAATAAGAACAGCCCTACTGGGTCAGACCAAAGCTCCATCTAGCCCAGTATCCTGTCTTCTAACATTGGCCAATGCCAGATGCCCCAGATGGAGTAGACAGAACAGGGAATCATCAAGTGATACATCCCCCGTCACATATTCCCAGCTTCTGACAAATATAAGGTAGGGACACCATTCCTACCCATCCTGGCTAATAGCCATTGATAGACTTAACCTCTATGGATGTATCTAATTCTTTTTTGAACCCTGTTAAAGTCCTGGTCTTCATAACATTCTCTGGCAAGGAGTTCCAAAGGCTTACTACACTGCATGAAGAAATACTTCCTTTTGTTTTAAATCTTCTACCTATTAATTTCATATGATGACCCCTAGTTCTTATGTTATGGGAACAAGTACATAATTTTCCATATTCACTTCTCCACACCTGTCATGATTTTATAGACTTCTATCATATACCCCCATAGTTTCCTCTTTTCTAAACTGAAAAGTCCCAGTCTTTTTAATCTCACTTCATATGGCATTCCAAACCCCTAATGGTTTTTGTTGCCCTTTCCTGAACTTTTTCCAATGCCACTACATCTTTTTTGAAATGAGGTGACCACATCTGTACGCAGTATTCAAGATGTAGGAGTACCATGATTTTACATAGCAGCAATATTCCCTATCCCTTTTTTAATGATTCCTAACATTCTGGTTTTTTGGGGGGTTTTTGGCTGCTGCCTAAAAATATCCACAATGACTCCAAGATCTCTCTCTTGAATGATAATAGCTACATTAGTCATTCCCCCCCCCCCTTTTTAATATAGAATTGGAATTATTTTTTCCAGTGCATTTTTACTTTGCATTTATCAACATTAAAATTCATCTGCCATTTTGTTGCCCAGTCACCTACCTGGAAAATGTGATCTGAACATAACCTGTATTTGTCAATGGAAGACCCGCTGCTCTAGGAGTGGGACTCTGCTGCCTCTTTGGGAGTGAAGAGTTTACTTTAGCCCCCATCGTTTAGGTAGATGAAGGATGGGTTCTCCGCACAAGTAGGGCAATGGGAGTGGAATTGTAGCAGGGCCAGTATCATGGCATGCCTTGGGCTCTGGATTGCCTTAATTCATCTTTGTACCCAGTGGTTTTTAATTTGCATGTGAAACCGACGTTTGCAAATTATTCCTGTTTTAGGAACATGGTTGTCATATGGAAGACTAGAACTTTTTTTATGCTTCTCCCATTGTCCAGAGTATTGCTGTCGTATTTAACAGAGAAATTTAAATAGGTCAAATCCCTGCAAGCACTTAATTGTGTAAGCATATGTAGGATTGCAGCTTGATTTTTTTTTTTTGTACATCAAGTGTGACACAGCTGAAGAGCCTTGCTTAAAAATGACTCTTAAAATCAACCTAAAGCATCCTTTGTGCTTGATCTGCATTCTCCAGTCAATTGTAAGAATAATTTTGTGGCTAAAATAAAAATTATTAGTAATAACCTCATCATGATGATTCCATTTTACTATGCAAAGATGGGTTGTTTTCACATATATTTTGAAAAGTTATAAACTGGATTATTTTTAGATCTTAAATCTTCTATACTGTGCCAACTTCAGGAATAAATAGTATACCGTGTTTACTGCCTTGGGCTTTCCTGCACTTGGTGGTATTAGGCTTAATTAATGTTGTATAAAATAGGAGTTTCTCAGTTGAAGGGGGAGGTGCACTATAAGTGCAAAATGCTGGTGATATTGATGATGGTACACAGATATTTGTTTAGTGATTCTAAGATTTTTTTTCTTGAATTGTAAATTCAGGCAAACAAACTGCAAAAAGAGGAAGAGCTACACAAACATGAAGTCCAGACGCTGCAGTCAGAGGTTGCTTCTCAACAGAAAGAATTAACAGCACTGAACACCCAAGTAGATGAATTAAAAGACGAGTTAGTTACTCAAAAGCGTAAACAGGTGGCAAATCTTAAAGACCTCACCAAGCAACTTCAGCAAGGTTGAAACTTTTTTTTTTTCTTTTCAGATCTAGTTCTATGTCCACTCGAGTGTACTAACCTAGTCCTCCTTGCTTCTAGCATAGGCTGTTAGAGAAGGATTCCTGCCAGCATCCATATGTTCTGTTAGGGTGAAATCCCTAGAGGCATCCTTAATATCAAATAGTAGTTTTGTGGATGGAGGACTTGCTGGATTGGCCCATTAATTGAATCTCGTAGGAAGTAAATTGCTGACATGTTACATGTGGTGTTTTTCAAATGCTGACTTGATTAAAATATAGAAGTACTGGAAGGGATTCACACATTCTCGGTTTGCATGCTATTTTGTGAATTCAGATGGGATATGACAATTGAGACTTCATCCATGCAATTCCTGATCGCTACAAAGAAGTCTATTCAAGACCCCACAGAAGCTTTACTAAGTGCCTATGGTAGCCAGAGTTATTGTTGGTGACATTTGTTGTTTATTATTAAGGAAGCACTTTTTCTATTTAAATACATATTACGCATTAAGAGGCTGATGAATTTTGTACTTTCAGGAAGTTAAGAACATTAATCATACAGGAGTTAATAAACTCTTTAATTTTGAGTGCAGTTTGGCTTATTCAAGTGTTTGGAATTTATGTGGAAATTCCTGTTGTGTACCATTCATATATTGCAAGAGGAAGTTCTGTTTACTGTCTTACACCGGTATGAACACACCTGTGCTCATACTTCTTATGCTGGCACTATTCAACATCTGGGCACAGACACTGCCGCCAGCTCCCAGTAGCGATAGCAGTCACGGAATAACTGATCTCCACATTGCAGAGCTGTGTCGCATCATACATTTAACAGTTTGAAGAGCATGCCATATCAATAATAAAGCATGGCTTAAGTATTAGTCTCATGACAATCCAGCGATAGAATTCTCTTCACTTAGACCAGTATTTTTCAACCAGTGGTACGAGTACCCTCAGGGGTAATTGAGAGAAGTCTGGGGGGGATATTAGCACAACTGAAATTTGGAGAAAACTGAATTTTTGTGTTAAGTTTTATAGTGCTTTATTATTTTTGTACTTTTTACACCCAAAAATTTCATCGCCCGCCCGACTATGATTAAGTTGTTTAAACAAATGTGGTGCAATGGTAGGGAAAAAAAAGTCTGAAAACTGTAGGTACTGGGGGTACTTACTTTTTTTTTTTTTTAAAGGGGGGGGTACTTTATAAAAAAAAGTTGAGAAACACTGACAGACTGATCCAGTGGGTATTAGACCAAGCACTTAGTGATGTTCAGATGGTTTGTTAATCACTAGTAGTTTGATTATATATGACTTAGACTGTTTCAGTTTCTGTTGGATTAGGGCGGTGTGTCTGTGTGTCTCATTTCCTTAATTTTTTTTCCCATTTTGGTAAACCTCGTTGTGTTTTTTGTTAGCACGAAAGAAATTGGATCAGATTGAAAATGGCAGTTACGATAAAGAAGTTAGCAGTATGGGGAGTCGTTCCAGCTCATCAGGTAACATAACACCTAGCAATTCTACCTTCTCTGTTCAATTTTGAGAACTCTAAATTTATTTTACTGGCACAGATGAAAGGTGTTTGTTTTTAAATAGTCATTGGTTATTACTGTAGATTATGTACTTTTGAGCAATGCTTTTTTTAGCGCTTCTACAAACCTTTCTCCTGTAGAACCCCAAGACTTATGGAATATTGTCAGTCTTGGTAGTGAAAGTCCTGGGGGTAACCATCTGTTGTGTTTTTTATAGATGGTCTAGTTTTTTTACTCTCTTTTTGAACTTGCTGCTTTTATGTTCAGAGATAGCTTAGATGACACTTTTTACATGTTGCCAAAAGCAAAAAAATCAGTAGCTGCCTCCAGTGTTTAATTGCACTAATTGGCAATTGGCACTGTATAATTGGTAAATCAATTGGGACGTTTAAAGGCACCAATGTGCTTATGTAACATTTTATTTCTTGTTGGCCCATGATGAAACATGTTTTTTTTCCCCTGCAGTTTTGTTGGCATTTATTTGCCCAATTGATATCATATAGTTTTAAATTAGGTTAATTGTATGCATCTTGAGCCCATAAGGTTGTTTGAGAGATGTAGCCTTTTCTTTTCCTTTTGTTCTTCCCCCATCGCTTTTGAAGTTGCTTCCAGAGTTTCCCTGCCATCAGCCTGAAAGGGTTAACTCTGCAGCATTTTTGTATTTAATAGTTTCGCTGGTCTATATATAGCTTTTTTTCCCAGTAAAGTTTAATTATAGCTGTTTAAACAATTAGGAGTTTGCTGAAACAGACTAACCCACCTATCCCTCTGAAATTATAGCTGTTTAGAACATGATACAGTTAAGCTGATACAACTCTGTAGTGTGGTCAAAGTTTTATAGTATTAAAGGTTCTTGGTGATGTAGTGTTAACAGTGTACTTGGCAAAAAGTACTTTGTTTAGAACTGTGTACACTGTAATAAACACATGACTGTTGATAGGGTCCCTTAATGTTCGAAGCAGCAATGAAGATCGCTCACCTGAGAATACTGGATCTTCAAGAACTGTGGATAACTTCCCAGAAGTGGACAAGGCTGTCTTGATTGAGAGAATAGTAAAACTACAGAGGGCTCATGCTCGGAAAAATGAAAAGATGGAATTCATGGAGGATCACATTAAGCAACTGGTGGAAGAAATCAGAAAAAAAACCAAGTATGTATGGCGTTTGGATCACATAGTGTTGGCTCTCAGTTACTGCTCTGGATCATAACACTCCGACTCCTCCATCACACACACAATTAACTTGAGACAGAAAAATGTTAAATGATAGGTTTGCTGTGGCTGCAGTTTTCAGATTTTATTTTTCACCTTTATTTTTTGTGAACAGTTACTAGACTATTCACTATGCAGGCTCTGAATCTGTGGCTTAGTCCTATATGCTCCTTAAACTTGTCAGGAGCTACCAGCCGTTCAGGTTTTCACCTTGTCAACAGTGCCTGTCTCTGTTCCAGTAGTGATTCCCTCTGGCTATATGAGGTGTGACACTGGTACAGACAGTCAAGTTCTTCTCTCCCATAAAGATGCTGTTCGATGAATTGCTGCTTGGCTGAGAGGTCCGCTGATGATACAGAGCCTGATACAGTTCCTGATGGGAACCTCTGAGTGCAGCTGTCGTACAGATAATAAATGATGATTTACAGGGCTCGACAAATTATGGAAAACCCTGCTCGCAAGACACAAAAGGGATTCGCCAGTGAGGCGGGGCCTGGCTCCGCCGCAGCCAGCTGCCAGGGACACGCAGCCAGAGGCGAGCTGCTGCGGCCCTTTAAAATCGGCAGGGCCACATCATGCCAGTGTCCTGGCATCTGCCAGCGCTCCGCCTCCTTGCGTCGCAGCTGCATGCAGGCAGCCGGCGCTGAGAATCGCCGTGGTTCCTCCTTCCCGGCAGCGCTCTGCTCCTCTGCCGGCTGGCGGATTGCATGGGGCCATGCCGCCCGTAGTGCGAGCTTCAGCCAGCCCGTTACAACGGCCCACCGGGCCAGTCCGCCCCTGCACTCGCCAGCTGGCAAAATCTACTCGCCTTGGGCGAGCAGGCGAGTGTATTTGTCGAGCCCTGATGATTTACACCCATTGTAACAAAATATTTGAGACAAAGCCAAGCCAATTTAGAATGTTATAAAATTCCTCTTTTCCATTCTTGGAATGCTATGGGATCTGCTGTCACTTAGTCAGGAACCCAGCTAGTAGGACAAGGTCTACAGTATATTACAGTATTGCTGTAATATACTCTTTTTTTGAATGAATGTTGTTTTGCTATTAAATCTAACCATTATCACATGCACTCCTCTATTATGGTGATGCCACCCCATGAGATAGTATCTCATAAAATGTTATAGTTTCTGAGCTTCCTGGGGGAGGGACCCCCTGAATGCTAGTACAGAGCTTATAACCCTGGGTCTTGATCCCTGATTGGGTTCCTTAGGCACTACTGCAATTGAGACAGCTCGTTTAGCATTTCTTTTAGGACAAATGCAAAGTACTCCAATTGGGAAGGAACAGTTTCACACATACAGAATGGGAAATGACTGTCTAGGAAGACATCAAACAATAATACGTTTGGCACTTCAAAAACATAATAAAAATAAGTAATGTGAAAGTAAAAACTACTTTTGATCCGCTTTCGAAAGTGAGATTAGAAGAAGATATGCAAATCCCCAGGGAATTTGCATATCTTTCAAAACTAGAATGTACTCTAGACATAGCAAAAGTGGGGTGAAATACTAACACACTGAAGTCAGGGAGCTTTGCTATTGACCTAAATGGGAGTAAGAATTTCATCCTTGGTCTCTCCCTATGGGTGGATCCTGGAAATGTTTATTTTGGATTATGTTTGCTGCTGTTGTATGAAAAAGGAAATTACTCAGTGTTTGGCAAGAAATGACTTCAGACATTTCTCTACCTGATTACACCTTGGAGCTTTTTCTTGCTCTTGACACGATGCATGCGATGATCTATGTTGTTGTAACCAAAATATAGTATAAATATCTCGCACCAAGAATCCTGTATCATAACTCAATGCTTGCAGTTTGACACTGATCTCTCTCATTTTTTCCAGAATTATTCAGAGTTACATTTTGAGGGAAGAAGCTGGCACGCTGTCCTCAGAAGCCTCCGACTTTAACAAAGTTCATTTGAGCAGGCGTGGTGGCATCATGGCATCCCTGTACACATCGCATCCCGCAGATAGTGGGCTCACATTAGAACTCTCTCTGGAGATAAACAGGAAACTACAGGCTGTGCTAGAGGATACTTTATTAAAGAATATTACACTGAAAGTGAGTACTCATGATAGCCTTTCATTCTGAGAGGCAAACGTTTTTGCTGTTCTCAAATAAATATTACCCTGAACACATGACTACCAAAAGAGATTGTCACTATGGTTAGTCACAATGGGTGTGTCTAGACTATAGAGTTTTGTCGACAAAAGTGGACTTTTGTCGACAAAACTATTCCTGCGTCTACACTACCGCTGAGTTCTGTTGACAGTAAGTCGACAGAATGTGGCAGTTTTGTTGACAGCGGTAAACCTCATTCTACAGGAATAATGCCTTTTGTCAACAGAGTTCTGTCGACAAAAGGTGCTATTGCATCCACACTGTGCTTTTTCAAAAGAGTGTCTAGACTCTGTCGAAAAAGTGGCTGGCTTTGTTGACAGAACTGGCTGTAGTCTAGACGCTCTTTGTCGATACAGCCTCTGTCGACAAAAGCCTGTAGTAGTCTAGACGTACCCAATATTGGCAGAACTCAGTAAGAGCAAGAATATGTTCAAAACACACCTGTTCTGATTTCTATACAGATTGGAATTGTGAGTGTGTGTTGTATATTTTGTAAAATGGGGATGATTCTCCTACTTTTAGGCTCATGACTAACAATTAGTAAGGAAGTAATAGAAATGTAGCCGTGTTAGTCTGGTGTAGCTGAAGCAAAATGCAGGACTATGTAGCACTTTAAAGACTAACAAGATGGTTTATTAGGTGATGAGCTTTCGTGGGCCAGACCCACTTCCTCAGATCAAATAGTGGAAGAAAATAGTCACAGCCATATATACCAAAGGATACAATTAAAAAAAATGAACACATATGAAAAGGACAAATCACATTTCAGAACAGAAGGGGGAAGGAAGGAAGGTAAGTGTCTGTGAATTAATGATATTAGAGGTGGGGAAAGTTAGATGTCTGTGAGCTAATGGTATTAGAGGTGATAATTGGGGAAGCTATCCTGGTAATGGGTAAGATAGTTGGGGTCTTTGTTCAATCCGCCCCCCCGGAGAGTGTCGAATTTTAACATGAATGACAGTTCAGAGGATTCCCTTTCAAATGCAGATGTAAAAGGTCTTTGTAGAAGAACGCAGGTGGTTAAGTCGTTGAGACAGTGTCCTTTCTGATTGAAATGGCAAGAAATCGTTTTTTTTCTTTGTCATCTTGTCTGTGATCTTGTCTGATATCTGTTTTGTGGGCACTAATCCTTTGGCGAAGTGTCTGAGACGTTTGTCCAATGTACATAGCGGACAGACACTTTCGGCACATGATAGCATAAATTATATTTCTGGATGCGCAGGAATATGTGTTCTTGATCTTATAACTCACTTGGTTAGGTCCAGTAATGGTATCAGCAGAATGAATATGTGGACAAAGCTGGCAATGGGATTTGTTGCAAGGGAAGGTACCAGGGTTGGTATTAGTGTGGTATGTCCTGTGGTTGTTGGTAAGAATCATCTTGAGGTTAGCTGGTTGTCTATAGGAGACTATGGGTCTGTCTCCCAGAGCCTCTTGGAGTATGGTATCCTGTTCCAGTATAGGCTGTAGTTTATTGATAATGTGTTGGACAGGTTAGTAAGGAATGTATCTAGAAGCAGCTCTCTGATTTCATGTCTGTATCTTTGTATATTTATTAGTTTGAGCTTTGAACAGAAGCAGCATACCTTTTTGGCGTGCTCATTAGAATCCTAAAATCTATAGTAAAGATGCTGTAAAGGAAAATATCGTCTTCACTATAAATGTGTGGAGAGAAAGGTTGCTCCCTTACCTTTTCATTGCCAAGTATGAGCATGCTATTTTCAGGTAGCAATCCATTAATGTTGATAGCAAGTGGTGATTTAAATTCAATATTGTGTATTGCATTTATTGATGTTTTCATCTCCTTGCCCCTCCTTTTCTCTTCAAAGGAAAATCTGCAGACACTAGGAACGGAAATAGAACGGCTTATTAAGCAACAGCATGAACTAGAACAGAGGATGAAGTAAGTGTAACCAACTATGGAACAGTTAGAACAAAGAAGGAGGTGCTACAGACCGTCATTCTGAAGTTTCTCCTGTAAACTGAGTGTCAACCAATGGCAGGGCCCAGTCCAGCAAACCTTTAACCACACAAGTTGTCCTTCTTGACATGAGAGTTGGTGTGAATTTTGTTTTGCCTCAGCTATTGATGAACTTTACTGTAGGCTACATTCTCTGTAGAGCTCTTCTCTGAAACGAGGGCATCCAGATGCTTTGCAGTGTGCACTATATGTAAAGTACACTTCAGTGAGATTTTAATTTCTGCATTGTGCAATTAAACAGCCTGCTAATGATTAAGCTGGGGGGGGGGAACCCAATTGATTTGCTGTGGAACATATCCAGCGCTACTGAGCTTCCTGGGCTTTCAGACATCTTCCCTATTCTATAAGCATTTGATATATTTAAATTAAGTAATTAATATATGCATGGGAAAGGGGCTTCATAATTAACTTTTGTAAAAATAATTAAGGATACGATGCATATTTTACCCATGGACAAAAGTTTAATGGCTTCCCTGGAAACTTACTATGAATTGACTTAAAAAAAAAAATAGCAAGAAATTAGAATAAGAAGCTTCTGCAGCTGATACTAGGCATTTTCAGTTATATCAGAGTGATCAACTCATCACATTTTTCATAAAATCCAGATCTATAGACTTATTAATCTGAATAACTTTGAACTCAGGTAGATTCTGTAAAATAAGTTTGATTTTCAATATAATTAACCATTTTAAAGTGTGTGAGTTAAGTTGTCCACTATTTAATATACATACTCCCTGATTCCAAGACATTCTGATCCCTTAAAAATAAACCTTCCCAACTTGCTTAGTCATTTTAATTGTAAGGTATAGCTCAGCTTGTCAAACTCACCATAAAAGATAAAGTATATTTGAATGGTGAATTTTAATTTATTGGTTAAACGGTAGAAGCCATACAAAAATCAGACACTTTCAACTTTAATTATGAGTGATTACAGCCTGTCAAAATGATTTAATTGTGACCATAGCTTGAAATTTCAGTTGATATCTCTACCCTTCGTTTACAAAATGATAGGGAAATAAGAATGGTGTTGCCTTAAGGCAGAGTCACAATATTTTCTACAGTTTAATATTAAATAAAGGTAACTTTGATGGACTGGAATGGTTCCGTTCCTACAGTAAATGTTTATTTTATGGAATTAGTGCCCATATAATGCCTCTGAGTCAAACCAATTCATCTTGTAAATATATATTTAGGGTTTATACTGTATTTATTAAATATTTGCACTTCCTGTTGTCATAAAAGTATTTAGGTGCACATATACAAATGACACTCCACAATTTAACAGTAGCCATTTTATTAATTTGAAAGGCCACGTATATAAAACCTTATTTCAGTGTTGTCCATTAATCTCTTAATGTTTCTCATACCCATTCATCTCCCACTTTCTTACTTAATGTGCAAACTTAACTCTAATTTTCAAACAGAGAAAAAGTTACCAAGATATCTAAGTAATGTAGGTGTCTATATATAATTTTCTAAAGCCTCTAAATCACTTTGGCCCTTCTGAAGATTTTACCTTTAAGTGATTAACTTGATCTATGAGAATAAACTATGAAATTTTTGTTCCTGTATGTAAAATTAAACAACATGCATAACTGCTTGCAGGATCAAGTCCAGATCTACTTAGAATTCCTTATGAATCCTGAATATTTGTCATTTTTATTTTAAAATCAAGCATTGATTTGGAAGAAGGCAAAAACTACTGACTTCAACCTTGGAGGAAGGTTTGAGAAAATGTGCCCCACTTTTAATGTTAGAGCGTTTTTTATTACCTTTTTTCTAGATCTAAGAACATATAAATCAGTCCTGCAGCCTGAAAGCTTACACAGACTGTCTCAGATTATCTCTCCTTTACTATGAGGGCTGGTAGTGTGTATGAAACTGTTAACTTTTTAAGGAGAAAATCTTAGTTTCATTGATTTCAATGGGAGTTGTGCCACTGGGTAAAATTCTGGCCCCTCTTGAAGTTGAGTGGACTGGTACGTTTGCCTGAGAGAATTAGACCCTATGGCAGAACAAAGTGTTCAGGAACAAAGGTCACGTGTCCAAATAACATAACTCTTTACTTTTTCACATCTACGTGTACCAGATCTGTTGTTTGCATGCATTGAAAAAAATACAAGAAACTGAATGTTTCCATTGTTTAGATTCTGAAACCAAACTTACTCCAGAGAATAGATGAGAAATGGCATTTAATATTAATGTAACTTATTGTGGTGGTCTGCAGCTGTTTAATGTGAATGTAGTAAAGAAATGTGATACAGATGGGATAAGTGCAATGATATTGTGGAAATTCTTATTGCTTTATGGCATTGTATCATTCCAGCTCTTAAATTATTTTAGATCACCCAGTTATCCTTTTGTCTAGAAGAAAAGTGCTGCTTTCTCTGTGTTAAACACTACGCACTTGCATGGTTTTTGTTGTTGTTTAACTTGTATATGTACTGGTCATGACATCCTTATGTTCATTATTATAGTCTTTTCAGATGTTCTGTATAAGTTTTTCCTTTAATGCCCCCGTCACAGATGGATACGGCACTCCAGTATTTTACATTAGCTCTATGCAAGTCTTTATAAAGTCAAAAGTATGATGGCCGATTGCTGTAGGAATAATTTTCTAGAGAGTAGTTTTGTTTGACTATATAGATGTCAGTTTTCATATGCAAGATGATGTTGCAATTTAAGAATATTCCTCATGAATGTTCTTATCTGACTAATATGCTAGTATTTTCATGGTATACAACAAGAGTCAGAATATTTCTTTGGTGGAGGTAAAATAAGGCATTTAACTCTTTTAACTAAGGCTATGTTGCTACTTTTCTAGGGGAATAGCTTGAAATCAAAGGGAAATCTATCCCTCTATAGAATCAGCACATGGCCTAAACAACAGTTGTTTCCACTTGATCCTTATTTTGGGGACTTCAGTGTTGCATAAGCTTTACCAGTATGTTGAGCTATGGGAAGTAGAGTATCCACATATAAACTAAGACCAGTGTTTTCAGAAGGAGCCACAGGTTGTTAGGTGCCTACTGTCCAGTGAAATTTAGTGGTACTAGCGACAAGGAGTCCTGTGGCACCTTCTAGACTAACAGATGTATTGGAGCATACGTCTGTTAGTCTATAAGGTGCCCCAGGACTTCTTGTCGCTTTTGCAGATCCAGACTAACACGGCTACCCCTCTGATTAGTGGTACTAAGTATTTAGCTGCCTCAAGCTCCCTCTGAAAATACCCATTTAAACTTTGTTAGTTACGTCTATGGTCTGATGTTAAATTTGCAATTGTTTGTAACACACCAGGATGATGTGTTTGCAGGTCCTAAAGAAAATCTGTTTCTGACTGCCCAGTTGTGATGGTCTTTCCACAACATGGAAAATCCTATTTCAGATTATAAAGTCAGACCCATGTGTCTGAATGGTACTCTGAATTCCAGACATCAGCTGTGCTTTCCCTTTTAAATCCACTTACATATATTAAGTTCACTTTTTGTAGATAGATGCCTAAAAACACTGGGGTCTGGTCTGTGTTCCCAAAACGTTTTTCTGCTCTTCAGTGGCTTACTGATGCTCTTTGCTTGTTGCTGGCAACAGAAAATAGCATACATAAATAGTATAACTTTTGAAACTGGTTCGGCATTGCAGTTTAATTGCTTTGTGTTCTTACCTGAAACTTTACACCCACTACTTATTTTAGAAGCAGAGAGGTGGTTCAGATGTATAGGCCTGTGCATGAACTATCAATAATAGGCAGTACTTTTACTCATGACTTTTTAAACTGTTGACACAAAAGACTGTTTGATATTAACAATTAGTAATAGTAGATGGAACAAGAAATCCAACTCTTCATGCCCATAAAGATAATTGAAAATGTTGCCAAATATAAAGAATTTTCAGCTGATACAAAATGATACAGTTGTATGAGTTTCACTTCCCAAAAATGTTTTATTTACTTACCCATTATCTGATGATGAAAATGATCAATCTTCCAATATGTACATATGTGTATTTGACGAGATGCTCACTATTGATTTAAACTGTTAATTTTGTAGATATGTTTCTGTATAAAATGAAGTTTTTTCAAGACATGACTTATACATGATGTATATAGTGTACTTTGAAATAATAAACATGGAAATGTCTGAATCCTTGTGTTGGGATGTGTCACGCCTGTGAAATACTTTATATGAGCAAGGTCAAAGGCCCAGATACTCAAAAGAGATGTAGGTTCCTCAGTTCCATTGATTAAAGATCTTAAGCTCCCAGGCAGCATAGCACTGTGCTGAATCAGGGCCTAATCCGAAATGACTCGCTATGGGGCTTGGGTAGATCACTAGAGCTGTGTGTGGTTACAAAATTTGTATCTATGGCTATAAATCAGATACCTGCAGAGCTACCAGAATCACAATAGGGAAAAACAGCAACAAGTCAGGCTGCCACCTTCAGGAGCCAACACCCTGCACTGGTATTTTGTCTGCTGTAGCGATCCTGCCCTCAACCCCATTCTTGCTGCTGTCCCTGGCCAGAAAGCTGTGTTTTATACCTCCCTCCCTGGAGCATCTCTAATATCCTTTTATTAGCATTAGGCTTATTAGCTGTTTAGCTGCTTTGTTTCAGAGAGGCCATTGCTATATCCCTTGCAAGGTAGCCCACATCCTAGGCCAAGTCAAGTTCCTTTTCTCCAGAGCAGGAGTACAAAGAGGCCTTAAATTCACCCTAAGTGGAAAGTGATGGCATGAGATGTTTTTAGCACAAAATGAAGAGGTTGAGAACAAAATTGATCAAGGAATCAAAACACACACACACAAATTGAATTACCTCTACACAAAAGTGGGAAGCCTAGGTAATAAGAGTATTGCTCATCTGTGAGAATAAATTGGACTGAGTTGCTAATACTAAAACCTATAGAGGATGACTGGTACTTATTGGAATGTTTAAAAATCTATGGTTATAACTTAGTTTAAGCAGGATTGAGTGGGCAAAATGGGAGGAATGGCAGCACTCTGTCAAAAATTGCATTACCTGTTTCCAAGTCAGGATAAGCATTCAACAATCGTTTTCTTCCAAAGTTGAGGATCAGGTCCTAAGAGAGCTCAAGGTTCCTGCTATAGATCACCAAATCATAGTTTGGAAAAGGATGACTGTTTCCTTAGACATTGGTCTGTAACATGTAGAAAAGAAAAGTTGCATGATCATGAGAGGGGACTTAACTGAAGTGACCCATACTGAAGGTTTCACACTGCCAGTATTAAAGACATCCATAGAATTTCTAACAAAGATAACTTCCTCACTCAAGAAGGGTTGTAGCCAACATGGAGGAATTCTATATTTGACCTTGTTCTAATAGATAAAGAAGAGCTGATCACACAACTAAAAGTGAACCATAGCTTTAGTACAAGTGTACAAGTAACCAAGTCATGGTCACTTGTACATGTAAGCTGAATAGAGTTCATGCCTATCTATATATGCTTTAATAGGGCCAGTATAACAAAGCTGAAAACAATTATGAAGAAGGAAGACTTTTAAATAAAGGTGTGAATAGCTGGGAATTATCTAAGAACTTACTAGATCCTCAAAAGGCACAACCCCACAATGGTCCTATTGGTTAAAAAAAATCTGGTTTAGAGGCAAAGTGAAGGCAACTATAAACAACTTAAAAATCGCAAATGACAAAGAGGAATTGTAGCAAATTGATAGGGGAAGCCAAAGAACACAAGGAGAACTCTATGGTCAGCAGAGCTGAGGACAAAAGGGATTTAGGGTTTTTTTTTTTTTTTTTTTTTTTTTTTTTTTTTTCAAATGTTCATTAGGAACAAAAAGTCCTGCCAATGGTATTGTCCATTATTCAATGGAAATGGTAGAATTATCCGTAGTAATGCAGGAAAAAAAGCAGAAGTATTCAATAAATATTTTTGTTTTTAATTGAGGAAGGGGAAACACATATCAGTGGTCCCCAACCTTTTTGGAGGGCGGGCGCTGCAAGGGACAGCCGGGCTGCTCAGGGGTGGGGTTGCACATGAGCTGTGCGCCCAGGGGCGGGAGCCGTGCATGCACCTAGGGGCGGAGGCTGCGTGTGCATCTGGTTCCCGGGGGCGGGGTCCACGCATGCACCAGTCGGCGCTAGGTGGGCGCACATAAATGCCCCGGCGGGCGTCATGGTGCCTGCGGGCACCATATTGAGGACCACTGCATTATGTAGTTTCATCATATGGTGAAGATCTCTCTTTCCATTCCACTAGAATCTCTGAACAATGTGAAACAGAAGCTGTTAAAATTAGATTTTAAAAATTAGCATTCAGATAAGTTGCATCTAATGGCACGTCTACACTAGGAAACTAATTTCAAATAACTCAGATTGATTTAATATCTTCCAAAATAATGAAATTGAAATAGCGTGTCCATACTACAAGGAAGCCTCAAAATTGGTGAGAGGCAGGCTCCATTAATGTATCCGCACTAACTTGACTTAGAGCCCCAGGAAGTATTGGGCAGTAACTTGTTCAAATTACTCTGGGGAGTAGTTATTCTGAAATAGTAGCACTGGAGTTCCACACTAACGCTATTTTTAAATAACTATTTTGAAATTAGTAGTATTCCCTGAGGAAAATCGGGTACAGCTTTCGAAATAGGTGGCCCATTATTTTGAAGTGTGGATGATCCACTTATAAATACAACCTATTGGTTTCAACCCTACACTAGTTAACATTTTTATTAATGACCTGGAAGAAAGTCCTTACTGAAAGTTTGCAGCTGTCACAAAAATTGGAAGAACAGTAAATAATGGAGGTAAATTAGGAGAAAGCAAACAAAATGGTTTTCATACAACTAAAGTTAAACACATACACCTAGGAACAAAAAATATAGGCTGTACTTATAGGGCAGGGGTGGGGAACCTTTTTGGGTTGGCTGTTGATCCACAGGAAAACTAGTCAGGGGCTGCACACAAATGGTGGTGGGGGGGGAGGGAACCCAACAAAACCCTTGCTTGTGTGGCCCCTGCTTGAGAGGGAGAAAGACATGCCCCTCGCACACTGGAGCCTAGGGGGGCCCAGGCTGAAAGATTTTGGATGCTGTAGTCACGCAGGGGGTAATTTCTCTAAAAGATGCACTCTAGGAATGATTTGGGGGAAGTTCTACAGCTTGTAGTATACAAGAGGTCAGACTAGATAATCAAAATGGTCCTTCTGGTCTCGGAATCTATGAATTTACCATGGCGATGAAGTTTCAATTTTATTTTCTGGTGCAACATCTAAAACAGATTTTATTTTTACAAGAGAAATGAAACCTAACTTTGGTTTACTCAGCTCAGTTAATAAGTGATCAGAACAAAATTCAGACTCTTAAGTAGGAACTTGGGCTATTGTATCATAAAATTGAATAAAAATGGGGATGAGTTGGCATATATTTTACAGCTTGTCTGCCTAGAAGTTTGGTGGTCAGATGAAATGCTACAGTGCCAATCATTAACCACAGTTACAGAGGCTGAGACTGGGCCTGGTAAGTCCTGTTACTGTCAGTAGAATTGGCTATTGCACTGCATAAGCAAAAGATGGCAGTGCATCATTGCGATTGTGTACTGTAGATACACGTGCACAGACCGATTTTGGAATTGTGCACTTTCTGTATTGCACTAAACCTTTTGGAAACTAGAATCTGATTTTTTCTAGCCTATA
This sequence comes from Pelodiscus sinensis, assembly GCF_049634645.1. Lineage (NCBI taxonomy): Eukaryota > Metazoa > Chordata > Testudines > Trionychidae > Pelodiscus > Pelodiscus sinensis. Next base: position 64,157,613 of record NC_134718.1, read on the forward strand.
ACTGGCAGTAGATCGGATCTATGGCGAGCTTTTGTAATATATTGACTATAGTGTTGTTTCAGCCAAGTTAGGGTTGCCTACTTCATAATTGCACAAAACTGAATCCCCTTGCCCTACTCCCTTCCCCCAAGATCCTGTTCCTGCGCCACCCCTTCTCTGAGGCTCTGGCCCTGCTTACTCCATCCCTTCTCCCTCTATTGTTCACTCATTTTCCCAGGGCTGAGGCAGGGGTGTGAGAAAAGGTAAAGGCTCTGGGATAGGGATGACAAGTTTGGAGTACAGGAGGGGGCTCAGAGCAGAGGGGTCTGGAGTTCATGGTGTGGGCTCTGAGAGGGAGTTTGGGTGCAGGAGGGAGCTTGGGATGGGGCATGAGGAGGTTCAGGGTGTGGTGTAGGAAGGACTCTGGGGTGACACATTGGAGCAGAGGGTTGGGACATGGGAGGGGGGGCCCAGGGAGGGATTTTGGGTGCAGGAGGGGGCAGGGGGTTGGAGTGTGGAGGGTTTTCAGGGTGCGTGTTCTCTTTTTTTTTAGAATCAGCTACAACAACTGGGCCTACAATTAAATGTTTCTTTTTCCTCCAATCCAAATTTGAAAATCCAATATTCTCTTCCATGGGACCTATTCAAATGCTGCTGTTGGCTTACTGTGAGAACAGCCCCTTTAGGGATCAGCTGCTTTTGTAAGTACAATTCAGCACGCCTTACATAGGTGTGGCAAGGTGAGTATACCACAGCCACTGGAGCAGTAGGAGAGCACGCTCATTTCTCATTTTGTCTCATTTCTCAGCCAAAATGGCCCAACTGAAGGTTTGATTCTGCCAAGAAATCTGCATAGGTCAAATACAGGATGGGGGTGCTCAAGTTTTTGAAGTATATTTGTTAGTGATAAGTGAACTCAGTTTTCATCTGGCAGGAGATGAGACCAAAAAGTCCATTCCTATACCCCATTGGGATTAATGGCAAATTCAAACTGATTGGAATAGAAATAAGGTAAGGATCAGAAGGAGAAATTGTCTTACAATCAACTGTCTAGATCAACTGTCTAGATCAGCTGTCTAGGACAGTTGAGCTTTGTTCTTTTCACTTCCTACATCCACTCCACCAGTACAAAGGACGTGCATAAGTCATGCTGCCAAAGCTGTTCCAGATTGTGCTTTGTACTTCCCTAACAGTTATGGCTCTGCAGGGCTGCATGCGAACAGCAATCAGGACTGGTTTTAGGGGCACCCGATTTGGAGTACTATTTTTGCTGTTAGTGACAAAAGGGAAATGTTTGGTGTGTCTCCTCTATTTTGTATTTGGATTCATTTTTCATTAATCTCCTAGAATATTCTGGACCTTTGTAGACTTTCGTGGAAAATCCAGATTCACCGATGCTAGCATGCAAATTTATCATCTATGACAGGGATAAATCATTCATGCGAATCGTACATCAACATCGTGAAGTGGGTTACAAATGTAATAAAAGTAAGTTATTCAAACATTTAACAAATAGGGCAGGATGCTGAAGACACATCTTGCCTGAGCACCATATGGTCTAGGGCCGGCCCTGACAGCAGTACCCTAACTGAGCAAGGAAGCCAATTCTCTAATCATAGCTCTGCCACTAGCTACACAACACTTGGCAAGTTACAATTCACCCCTTTTCAGAAACATTCCAGCTGTGTAAGGCTATGTTTGTAAAGTGCTTTAAAGGTGTAAAGCAGTAGATAAATACCAAATTGTAAACTGAGCCACTCTGATGTTAAAAACTATTGATAGTGAGTATGGCCAGGTCTACTCTAAAGGGGAAGGTCAACTTAAGACACACAACTCCAGCTTCATTAATTACATATCTTAAATTGTGTTTTTTCACCATCTACACAGTGGGAGGTTGATTTTCCTTACTCCTTGTAAGAAGCTGTACTAATGGTGCCAATGGGGCACCCTCTCAGTTTGAATTAGTGGGTCTTCACTAGACCCGCTAAATTGAATCCAGGAAGACTGACTGTGGCATCTAAGGGATTGATTGGAATTCCACACTACAATTTCAATTGGCTAGAACTACATTGTAATGATGGACAGCCCAAAAAGGCTGAAAAGCTCTAGACATGATCTTTTCCTTGTTTTCAGAGATTTAATGCAGAAGTAGATTGTTTCTGCACAGTAAAAATTGGGGGGGGGGGGGGAGATCTTTGCTGGACACAGTAAGAGGGGCCAGTAGTTATTCTAGAGTCTCTCTGAACAAGTTGGTCTCAGCTGACACGGAAATACTAAGCATGCCTTTCAGTATGTTTATAAATGTCCTGGTCTGCTGGATGCTGCATAATTGGGAAGTCATAGATCGGGTATATACTAGAGGCCAATGTCAATGGAAGGTATGCAACCCCAGCTACTTGAATAGTGTAGCTCTGGAGTCAACGTAACTTAGATGGAGTTGTTGCAATGTCTCCACTGTGGGGGGTTGACAGGAGAAAATCTCCTATCAACTCCCTTTATGCTTCTCATTCCAGTAGAGTACTGGAGTTGCTGAGAGTACAATAAGTATTCCATTTAGTGCGTCTTTACTAGACCCGCTAAATCAACTCCGGGGGGATTGATCACGGGCGCATGAATCTCCCAGTAAGTAGACCTGCCCTTAGGTTTTAATTGAGTAAGCTTGCTTAAATACATTACTATTCCTATTTAAATCACTAGGACTACTCACATGCTTATGGTTAGGCAAATGCTTAAGTACCGTGCTGAATCAAGCTTGTATCTGGAAAACTGGTGTGGTCTGAGGGCACATGAATTTTTTATGACATTCCTGTGTACTATATTCTTAGGACTTATATTTTAAAGCAAGGGGAAACTCTTAAACGATCTGAACTAAAGGAAGGAAAGTCTAAAATATATTTCATTCTTAATTTACACAATTGACAAGAAGTTAGATGGGCCCAGGGGTTGGAATGACTAGCTCAGGTGACTACTAATGGGATACAGAGCTTTCTCCCTCCAGATCACATTTGCCTTTAACTGGGGCCAGTAACTAGTTATTAGAAATTGTTACCTTTGGACAGTTGTTCACTGGCTTGTATTAAGCTATTGAGCTCATTCTCATTCTATTGATTATAATAATTGAAAAAATACTTATTAAAATTGGCATTAATTTCGTCTCATACACATTTTGGGGGGAAGGTCTTAAAGGATTAAATCAGTATGAAGAAGAGTAGTGCTACTCAGACCTGGCCTATCAGAGAAAGTAATTAAAAAGAAAGTGACTCTTTTTTTTATAAGAATCTGTAGGACAAGCCAGGAGATATGTCTGTCGTCACTGCTGCAGAGGGTGGAATTGGAGTGGTTCTGGATCAAAATGAGGCCAAATCCAAGCAGCCAGTTCAAAGGCAGACAGCTATGTACTTTTGGGTCTAATTGGAAATGCGGGAGAGTATTTAGAAATGTGGTGACAGTGATAGTTGCAAGCCCTCTTCTTTTCCAGTAGCTTCCACTATTGCAATACCTTTCTAATCTGGATCACAGCCTGTGGGCAGTGGAAACACCCACTGATGTCAAACAGAAGTTTTGCATGTGTAAGGATTGGAGGCATGGGTGGTGAGCATCAAAGGCCATGGCACACTAAGCCTCTTCTGACACAGGCTGTGGCCACTCTCCCTCCCCCTCCACCCTGAAGCCAGTGGGGGGCTCAGCTCAAGTCAGTGGCCTGGAGCTTGGGCAGGCCAGGGCTGGAGGCAGGTTAGCACTGGGAGGGCTGGCCCAGGCTCATTTGGCTGTGGAGAGGAAAGTCTTGGGCAGAAAGAGCAGGCCCAGTGGACTAGCCTTCCCAAAGGAGGGCTTCACCTGTTGCCCACAACTAGAGGATCCAGGCCCTGGTGTGTTTTGGGCATGGGGGCGGGGTGTTAAGCCAGCATGCTGTGGGTCCAGCTGTCTGAGTTATGTCCCCCCCGTCCTTCCTCAGCCACCTGCCTGCTGCCCAGCTCAGTTTGCCAGCTGGGGTTTCACAGGTGCCGTCACTGTCAGCTGAGTTGACAGGCAGGAGTGTTGTGTTGTACGATTTAACACGCTGAAGGTTGTTCACTTTTTTGTCCTTTTGCACTATCTTTATATTGCGTAAGAACATGACTGTGGAGAAGTTGGGTCATCCAGAATTTTCTTTACACTGTCGCTAGAAAAATCTTTCAGAATTTGGCAACCCTGGTCTTGCGTGGGTGTCTGTCTGCTACTACGGCTAGTGACTCACAGCAACACCATTAATGGCTTGGGAGGCAAGGAGTTAGCCGGCCTACCTGAGAAAGCAGGAAACATTCACCTCAGGGTGCAAATAAAGACGGAACTGACTGTTTAAGGTTAGTAGCTCCGTAGACTCAATCTATCGGCCTTTGGATCGACCACATTGTAGACTGATCTTTGGGGGGATGCTGAGGGGGCCTTATTTTGAATAAGGTAAGTTCCCCGGAAAGCTGTATCTTGGACCTCAAATGCCCAAGCCCGGTCAGAGTTGCATAAGGGAGGCTTGGGAGCTAAATATATCCCAACCACAGTTTTAAGAGGGTTGGATGAGTGGGCAAGTGACGCAGTGTGAAATGGGGTCAGATAAGGTGGCTTGCTTCCCACTGCAAAATGCTTTCTGTGGCCCACATCCAGACTGATCTGTTGGTACGTTCTTCCCAGGGCTAATCTTTGAGGCCTCGTTGTGCCTAAGTGTCACAGCTTCGCTAGGTAGACGCAACACTGCTCTGAGGTCAAGCGTTGCACGTGCAAAGCGCTGTGATCCTGAGGCACCAGCTAACATAACGTTTATCCTTATCAGTCTCACGCCATGAGATTAAATATATGGCCATGAACTCATTCATAGCTGCCATATGTGGAGCACTGAAAAGAATTCCATTGCTTTGTATCTGAAACAAGTCAGAGGCAAGTCTAGGAGGAGTGCCCAGAAATGATGCAAAGAGATATTCTCTGTCTCTGTGGAATATTTGCCTGACTGGCTCTAAGTATATCCTGGTTTTAGCAGCGGCCTAGATCTAATGTTCTCTGCAGAGAAAGTCAAGAAAAAGTCTCCCATGATGTACTTGTTTGATGGGTGGGTGAAAATTCTTTCCTGATCCCTGTACAACTCTTGGGTCTTGGCTCAAGAGATTTTCTTGTCCATGCTCAGATAAGGGTTGAGCCATACACCAGTTCTGGACCAGTCCCCAAACTTTCAGGAAGTCCACCCCTATCTGCAATCCAGATTCTGAACTAGGGGACTCAGGCCTATCTTTGTCAGGCCAAACCACAGAACTTCGTGCACAAAGAACCTCAAACAAGACTCTAAGGCTATGTGTACGCTGGCAAGTTCTTGTGCAAGGGTTCTTGTGCAAGGACTCTTGTGCAAGGACACGTCCACACTGCCATGTGTTTTTACGCAAGAGCGTCCATGGCAGTGTGGATGCTCTCTTGTGCAAGAAATCTCCTATGGCCATTTTAGCCATAGGGATTACTTGCGCAAGAATCCCCTGCCGCGCGTCCACACTGCCCTCTTGCACAAGAGCGTAGCCCTCTCTTCCCATGCTTCGCAGTAAATCTTCTTGTGCAACAGCGGGCAGGCAGTGTGGACGCTCTGTGGAAGAACGGCCTTTGTTGCGCAAGAATCCGCCAGTGTAGACATAGCCTAAGGGTGAATCAATGGGGAGTTTTGCTTTGACTTCTGCTAGATAAGATTCCCCCTTCCCCTGGTTATTAAACATGGCAGGGACCCTCATTCCCAATATCAAGGTGCTTCCATAAACCCAATGGCTCAACTCCAGAATGACCCGAAGGATGGACAGAAGTTGCCACATGCTGTTAGGAAGTTAACTAAGTAGAAAGTCCATTTGTTGTACTCTGTGGGCCCTGATTCTGACACAAGTGAAACGCTAAGTTTCACACAAGTGAAACACCAGATGCTTTAAGAGCATCCTATCTGAGTTGGTGTGAGAGGAGACAAGCCTTTTATCTGTCACAGCACTAGTACTTAGAGATGGATACTAACTCATTTTGTCTTTCCATCCTTGCAGACCTCTTCCCAAAAACATTGGGAGTTGGCGTTAAGAAGGAATTTAAGTCCAAACTAGCCTCTGGTTGGGGTTTTGTAAAACCTCATCTGTTCAAAGCCTGGGTTTTTAACCAAACTCAGACCAGTTGTAACAAATACATCCCAAAGGCACGTTGTTTGCTTGGGATCAAGGGATGAACCCAGCAGAAACACAGACCCAAGAAAAGTATATTTATGCCTGCTCTGTAGTTTCCATTCCAGTGCATCTGCCAAAGGGGGCCTTTGCCCATGAAAGTTTATGCCCAGATAAATCTGTTAGTCTTTAAGCTGACACAGGACTCTTTGCTGTTTTTGCAGATACAAACTATCCTGGCTACTCCTCTGAGATTAGATCCAAGAAACAAACCTGGCTAGGTGGCCAGAGCAAAGTTTTCACAAGCAGCAACTGCAGCCTGGTTGTCAATCATCCTGCCAGCTGAGGCTGGATTTCTTATTTTAAGTCTTTTCAGCACTGATCACGACAGAGGAAAAGTCAGTCATTTAAGGAATTTAGAGTGGGACAGGTTTAATATTAAATAAATGCTAATTCAGAGTCTCTCGTGGATAGTCCAGGGTGTTCTGATTCTCCAGGGAACGGTAATCAATCAAGCAGCCACCTTGCCAAAGGAGCGTTGGAGGTTTCGTGTATTTGAAATATCAAAGCCAAGCACGACATATGCCAAGGGTCATGGCACCATACGCAATGTTTATATTAAGCTTTGACAGTGTATGTAATAAAACAAGAGAGAAGGCATCGCTATTCCAACCCGTCCACTGGGACATCCCGTCTGCTTGGAGGAACATTACACAAAGACCGCTGTGTAAACGGAGCCAGCCTAGGACAGGGACCAATGAATGTCTTTATATATTGAATTCCACCTAGTCTTCCGACTCAGAAACGCAGTCTCGAGATTAGGGATTAAAATCCCGTTTAATCGGTTATTACTGGTTAACTGTTTAAATGGGGGTGGCAGGAGGCTGCTCCAGTCCAGCTGGACTAGAGTGGCCCCCTGTGCAGGCAAGGCTTGCTCTGGCTGGGCTGGGGCAGCCCCCGCCCGTGAAGCAGTGGGCTCTGGCAGCCTGGTCAGACTGATGGTTAACTGGAATTGGTAAGCATAACCCAATAGGGAGATGCGTACTAGTTAACCGGTTAAGCAGTTAACCATTCACATCCCTACCCAAGATACAATGCACTAGAACCAGTCACCGTATGTAAGGAATGGTTTCCTAGAGCCTTTTCAGGTCCAAACCTGGCCAGAGAGGGAGCCAGCTGTTACTCTGTCAGCTAATGGAAGGATTGTCCCATTGCGACCTGCAACAGACATGAGCTGAGGGTCCAGAGCTGTGACTTACATCCCAATTCAATTCTGGTCTAGCCTGTACACAGGGAAAGATTACTGTGATGTACAACCACAAATCACAATCAATGCATATGCCATAGACCCCTGCAAGTAAACACCCCTGAAAGCTCATGATTATATATAATTTTGTTAGTCTCTAAGGTGCCACAGGACCACTCAATGTTTTTAAAGTTACAGACTAACATGGCGACCCCTCTGAGACTGTGCCTATACAGGTTGCACCTTTATACATTGGAACCCTCTGGTCTGGCAACATCTGTGGTCCAGAAGGACCTTGGATATTCCCTCAGTGTGCCAGAACTCTCTGATCCTGGCACACTGTGGGGGCGGCAGGAGTCCTGTACTATGTGGAGTGAGGGGGTGATGTGCAGCCAAGCTGGGCTGCAGGGGTAGGGACAAGAGCCTGGAAGCCCAATACACATGGCTCAGCTTGGCTGCGAGGAGCAGAGAGGGTGGGAGCTGGTGCGTGGGCAGAAAGGACTCCCCTGGTCCTGCAAAATCTCTCATCTGGGACCAGTCACTGCAAAGTGCCAGATCAGAGAGGTCCAATCTGGAGTATGGTTTCCGACAGCTGACGGTAAGTCATAGTTACTGTGATGAGCGCATATTCGCAGGGTGTCTGATCCACTTTGGGAACAGGATTACAAAGCTGCTGGATCAAATATGCATGTGATAGAGCATATTTTAGGTACTTGATTGCTCGCTTTAAACGCTTCAGTAATCAACTCCATCGCTGTTTTAAAAATAGCTGCTTGCCACATATGGCCTTAGCGTAGTGATCTCAACTGCAAAGTGGTCTGCCCCTTCCAAAAAAGAGTGAAAAATCAGAGTGCATTTTCACACCCCATAACTTTCTGTGGTCAGAGCTGTCGAGCTCATTCCAGACCTATCGAGTCAACGCAGCAGCGCTCAGAGAGCCAACAAGCAACATCTTATTGTTATTTCTTAGCACAGCAGGTTCTTGTAAAGCCCTGCCCTCGGCACAACAGCAACGGGGGGCAGGAGAGGGAGGAAGGTTCAGTCTCTTTCCTAAAATAAAAAACCACATTTATTATACATCGTATTGGTTTGATTTCTGGAGTGTCACGCTGGCTTAGCCAGGGCGGTCTTAGGCACGCTGACGTCAGTTAAAAACAGTCACAATAAGACACGTAATCCAAGTCAGTCAGACCACATTCCCCAGTCAAGCCACCTCAGCAGGGTTACAGAGCAATAGATCCTTCAGCATCCCTTATCGATGCCCTTCTTCCCCCTCCCCCACCTCTTGAGCTGTCTCACGGAATAAGATGGCTTGTGGGTTACATAGATGCCAGCGAAAGCCACTAGACAGCTACAGCAGTGTGGGTTTGGTCAGGAGTTGTTGTCACGGATAGTTACCAACAGATTATTCTCCCTGCCTGTAAGGCACGTGAGTAGGAAGCAAGAGGTGTAAGTCTAGTCTCTGGATGTCTATAAATTACTTAATGGAACCCGAACAAGTGCCTAATCCTGCTTGTATTTAAGATTTGCTAGACAGAGTTCAGTGTCTCTGGATGTGGCCCATGGGTGAAGGTTGGGCTGGGGGAAGTGAGCCCCCAAACCTGCTCCAGCCCCCCCCCCCCCGTTTTTCCCAGGCCACACACCCCAGCATCACAGCTTGGTGAGGCAGTATGCAGACAAGCCTCCCTGGTCCTGGAGCATAGGGAGGGAGGAGGATGTGTGGCCCCAGCCTCTTAGCCCCCAGTAGGCATTCTGGGCACGGATCACGGGGGGGGGGGAGGCAGGCTGGTGGTTTGGGAAGGCAATGCCTTTCCCTGCCCTGCATACCTGCCACCCATCATGTGGCCCTTAATCTGGGTTGTTGCAAGACTTACTGTTTATACTTGTTCATAGGCCAACTTTTTTTTGGAAAAAAAATCCTGCAGTGAAGAGCGGGGGTTGGCTTATGAACAGGTTGTTCCAACAACATGGGCTGAGGGATGGGGCAAGCTGCAGGCACGGCGCCTCTCCGCTCTCATTGGCTGGGAACAGCAAACAGCAGCCAATGGGAGCTAAGAGGCTCCGTGCCTGCAGCCTGCATGTCCTTGAGTCCTTGCTGATGCTGATGAGCTGGGCCTGGAATCTGTACTCTGGAGTCGGCTAATAAACAGGTCTGACTTTTACCATTTTTTTCTCTGTAAATTTGGGGGCTTGGCTTATAAACGAATGGGCTTATGTTCAAGTGTATACGGTAATCCACTGGCGTTAGCAAAGCCCTTTGGAGCACTCTGGATGCCAGGCGGCACTGTGAGAGTTGCCCTCAGTGGGCTATCGGGAGATGTCGTCCATGAGCTGATGAGTCCTTCACCTCAGCAGGGCATCCACCATTGAGACACCATTTCTGGCCCCTCCTAACCAAGCAGCCAAGGCTTTTGCAGTTGGGCAGGGTGAACTCTCCTGGCAGGTCACACCCCTGGGTCAGAATGGAGGCATGTTGCCAGCCACCGGTGAAGACGTTCTCCTTGCTCAGGCCTTCGTTGTTCTACAGAGAGTGAGCGGGCGTCTGTCTTGGTGGCGTCGGCCCCGCTCCTGGGGCCAGCACGGACACGCCAGCCCCGTTTGGAAGTGCAGGCTTTGCAGCACGGAACCTCCATGTACAGAAGTGCATTCTGGGATTGGCGCCTCGTTAACAGCAGTGTGGAGCCATACGCTGTAGGCACAGAACTCCCCTGCTAACACTCCTGTGGGGGGGGGGTGCATCCTGACGCCACTCAACTCTACTGCAAATGACAGAAGTGGAGTCTGCTGCTGCACCCAGGGGACACCTATAGGTACTGACGTCCTTAAGATTTTTGGTGCCCTATGCAGCCCAAACAACTGCACCCTCCATCCCTTGGGGGTGGGGGGAAATGACAGCCATTTCATAGGGTGGGACTCTGCTCAGGACTGTGGGGGCAGGAGCTATGGGGGGGTACAGAAGGAGGGAAGGGAGGCTGGTAGGGGATCAGGCAGAGAGTCACAGCCAGCTGGAGCTGCAGACTGGCAGGCAGAGTCGGGGTGGGGGCGGAAGATTGGGGTAGCGGGGCTGGGGTCGATGGGGCTAGAAAGCAGAGCAGGAGCTGGGGAGCTAAGAGACTGGATGTGACGGGGCTAGGAAGTGGAGCAGGGAGCTGAGGGGCTGGGGCCAGGAGGAGGAGTGAGGCATTGTGTGGGCTGGAGGATTGGGGCCAGGAGGCAGAACAGGTGCTGGGGGATTGGGGCTGAGAGGTGGGACTGGGGACAAAGAGGGAGGAGGAGCCAGGGACTGAAGGATGGGGCTGAGAGGTAGAGCAGGGGGCTGGAGGATTAGGGCCAGGAGGTGGAGTGGGGGAGCTGAGAGACTGCGTCTGACAGGCTGGGAGGTGGAGCAGGGGGTTGGGGAATGAGTCCGATGAGACTGGGAGGCAGGCAGCTGGTGGGAGCCCTAGACAGACACAGCAGAAGGCACAGGTGTCCCACATTTAGTGGTGTCCTACACAGCTGTGTGCGCCAAGGTCAGCCCTGACCGATGGACTCCACATTGCTCAGCAGGGCTGAGCATCACACAGAGTGAAAACCTGCCCCTCCTGACTCAGGGGCTGTGATGTCCACACCCCTCCTCGGGAGGTTTACCTGGGCTGGTTCCTGACATGTTCCAAGCACTGATAACGATCAACGGGCAGTGCCCTACAGCACCACTGCTGTTAAAGGACCAGCCACATCATAGTCTGAAAGACTCATCCCTTGGGATTTATAATCATTCCAATGCATATTTGCGGTGGATGAAATCATGGCAACACAAGGGCTGAGCCCAGAAATGATGCCTTGTTACAGTCAAGAGAAACCAGCGACTCTTCTGTTTTCAGTAAAAGGAGGGCCCGAAAGTGTCCAAGTTTACAAGCTTGAAATGCCTTCTCACGTGCCAGACGGAGGAATCATTTTGTTATGAGAAGTGACATTTTTTAGGCCAAACTTTTAAAGTAATTTTCTCCATCACGCACCGTCTCCTAAAGTTAAGTATTTTTAGATGCTCAAGTGGGAAGGGTGGCTTGTGCTCACGAACAATGTGCTTTCCGCAAGATCGTCACTGTGCAGAAAGATGTTTTGTTTGGCTCCTCGGGGATGGAGGAGACCAGTCGACAGCAGCAGCGCCACAGACCAAAGAAGAACTGGCCGCTGGCCGCTTTGGGCAATAGCCAGAGCTCCCCCCTCTACCATCACAGTGACGAGCCAGGCTGCCATGCCAGCAATAGGAGGTGAGACCCTGCAGCCAGTTGCCCCCAAAACCAGGAAGTTCATGGCCATTGCACCCAGAGGCGACGGGTCAGCAGCAGAAGGGGCTGACTGTCAAGGTGGACAGATGCATCCACCTGCCAACCTGAGGTGCCATCCCAGCAGGTGTGCTTCCTGCTTGGGGCTTGCATCCAAGGGTTTATGGACAGGTTGCTGAGGCTCATCCCTCTGACCATCATCCCATACGGCTCAGCTATGGGGGCGCTAATGATACTGCCAAAGTCAGCAGAGACTACAGGGCTCTGGGAGCAAAGCCAAAGGGTGCGCAAGTTGTGTTATAGCCGTCCTCCCAGTTGAGGATAAAGGCCCAAGGCAGGAACAGGGGCATCCTGGAGACAAATTTGTGGCTGGCACAGAGGGTGTCAATAGGAAGGCTTCTCCTTCCTCAATCATGGGATGCTGTTCCAGAAAAGAGGACCACTGGCTGGAGGTGAGCTCCCCCTGACTAAGAAGGGGAAGAGCATATTCACACACAATGACTCACCAGTCTAGTGAGGAGGCCCTTAAATAGGTCCACAAGGGACAAAAGCCCATGGCAAGTACAAAAAAGGTGAGAGCTAGACAGGGGAGGAAAGCAGAGAAAATTACAATTAGGTGACTGAAGCAACAAGAGTGAAATCAGGGTGATTAAACACTGAAATAAGTTGCCTAAAGAAGCTGCAGAATCTTCATCAGTGCAGATTTTTAAGAGCAGATTAGACAAACACCCGTCCTGGATAGTGTAGCTGACATGTTTGTATTGTCATTGTTATTTTTTATTATTGTCTCTGGCGCCTGGACTTGGACTGTATCTTGACCAAGAAATTTGGACCTTGCCAAAGATAAATGACTACCTTGATTTCGATAATCTTTAGTCCTGCTGTGAGTGCAAGGTACTGGACCAATGATCTCGAGGTCTCTTCCAGTCTTGTGATGCTATGTCCTAAGGACCTGGTTTGGCAAACACTGCCTAAAAAACAGGCATTAAAGATCTGATCTAGCTCCCCTTGAAATCAACAACCAAACTCCCATTGATTTGAAAGGTGCAAAATCAAGTTTCATGCACAGTGCTAGTAGGAGTGGGCTTTAGTAATGACTTGAGTGACAGCAAATGACAAGATTATAACAAAAGAGATGATTTGCAATAATTGGCTCCTGCAGTTAAGTTCAGGCAGACAAACACCTTTATGGTGACTAACTGTAGCTTCTTAATATCAGAAATCATTCCTTGTAGAGTGTAACACCAAAAGGCAGAATTGAACCTGGGACCTTTGGAACTTTGTGTAGGAACCTCTACTACAGCTTGAGCTAAAAGCCAGCTGGCTCTCAGGTAATCCTGCAGAGCAAGCTCATTCTTTCACTCTGCATGGGACAGTAAACCACACCCAGAAGGTGTGGGAGTTACATAGGCAAGATGTCAGGCATGAATTTTTAGGAGTCACAAAGCTTTCCTCATTCAGCAAGACACTTGGACTCATGTTTAATTCAAATGCCTCCTTTCAGAAAAGCACCCCTCAGCACTGCTTGCATCCTAAATTGGGACCACCAAGAAGTAAGCACATGTGGGGTGATTAGGGATGAACTTAAGTGCTTTGCTGAAGTAGGCCAGGAAGTAGGCCAGGAAGCTGTTATTTAATGTGAGCTTCCATTGAAATTACATGCACGCTTTACACCTCAGTAGCTCTATTGTCTGCTGATAGCTAATCGTGTCTGTTTAGGTACAACAGTTCTTAGCTGAAACATGACAAGCTTTACAATTTTGAAGTTTGTTACATAATAATAAAGTACCAGCGATAGTATCAGGCTTACTGGCTGAGCTATAGATGATAAGCCACTCCTGTAGGTACCAGTCTTCCTATAGACCACTGCCAACAAAGCAGTCTTAATTTTCTTAGTATCACCCTAAGATAGCCACTAGGACAGTAATAGTCAAACTCAGCATTGCATTACTGTATTTACATGACTAAGGATTATTCAATGGAACTAGCTGGACTGCATGTGGTTTGAAAATTAAGGAAATGTTTACAAAACAGTCCATAAGTATTTTAAGAATTAACAGATATTTACATCACAGACTCGGGGCACTCTAGAGCACACCTCAGTCTGTGTCAGTTCTGATACACCTGCGGGAGGTATTTAGGAAGAAGATACCACCATTAAACTGAAGTCAAAGCAAGTCAGTTGAATTAATTTAATCAGCCTCCGTGTCAATGTTCAGCTGAGAACCACACAGCATGTTGCTAGCCAGGCTTTGGGCTGCTATGGAAGCGAGGAAAAGATTCTTACACATGGCAAAAGGTGTTTCCCAGAGTGAATTTAGGGTTTGGTGAAAGTTAGCAGCAAAGTGAGCTTAGAATGTAGGGCCTCCATGCCCATAACAGGAAGAAATGATGCTCCAGAGATTGGAGTGCTGACTTGGGGGCATCTGGGTTCACTTTCATGCTCTGACATGGACTTGTCCCATAGGAAGCCCTGTAATCTCTGTGCATCAGTGGTGAAAAGACTACTCTCTCGCATGGGTGTTGTGAAATTCAGCTCTAGAACGGATTGGGAAGTGTTCAGATACAGATAGGGGCCATGCATAGATAGAACAGGTTAAGCAAGATACATCTCACACTGAGGGTCCAGGGTAATTTATCTTGGCCTGTCTTAGCACAGCAACAAACACTGTTTTGTGCTAGTTGTAGTGGCGGCCTCTCTGATCTAGATGCCTGTCCAAAAACTATGCAGACAATCAAGACCATTTCCGTAAGCCACTGCTAGTGCAGTGAAAGAACAGCTTACAGGTGAAAAAAAATTACTCGTGGCCCATTGAAGGTCTTTGGAACTACCTACCCTATGAACACTGAAGCAGTGTAATCAACCACTTTCAGGTCATGAATGAAAACTAACAGGAGAGCACACAAAGGAAGTCTTCTCTAGTGCTAGGTCACATTTCACCACAGTTACAAAATCTATTTTTTAAACAACACAGGTGTGTTTATTTTTTCTTTATTAGAGTTTGACTCTAAGAGCTCCAGTTCCAAAACACGACTACAAAAATCTTGGTCTTCCTTATAAGAAATAGCCTCCTGAATTAAGTTTCAGTTTTGACTAGTGTATAATAGGACACAAGGCTTTGGTCTCAAGAAACAGTTTCTTTAGCGCAGGGGTTGGGCAGTTTCTTGGAAAATGCCTTATCAGCATTGCTACAAGCTGGAAGGGGATATCAGAGGATTGTTAATGCTCTCTAATCTATTTGCATTCTCCCCCCATTCCTATACAATGTGAAATGAAACAAGACACCATTTTTTAATTTCAGTGAGAGTTAATATTATTCCCTCCCTGGGTGTCAGGCTAAGACGGCTATCGAACCACAGAGTTGGGAAAAGCACAATCATTACAGTAGTCCTATACTTCATCACGAGCACAGTCCTGAACCTAACGTGAGAAACCGTGGAAAGGGAACATGGGAAAGAGCACTCGTGAGCCAGAAAGAATGGCTAGTATGGTGCCAAGAAAGTTACGTTTCCTCTGTCTTGCTTGTGGAAAAAGGAATTGTTCGCAGTGGTTCAAAGGAATATAGAGCTATGAAAAACAAGATAAAGCCAGACAAAGGGAAGTTTAGTGAGACTAGGAAAAAAGCTCTAAGGGCAATGGGGACCTATTAGACAGTGAAGTCGTCTAAGAGAATGGCAGAAGTGAGCTGGAGAGGCTCGACAATACATTACACAAACTATGGGAAGGGACAATGCTGAGGAAGATAAACGGGGGAGGATGGACAACCTCTGAAGTCGCACCAAGCTAGAATGGGTTGGTGCATCACCTCAGCATGTCTCTGGTGATCCTATCAGTGTCTGCAGAATGTGAGCACTCAGTTTGATCTCGCAGTACTAACCTTTCTGGTGAGGAAAGAGTTCTGGCGGTGGACAGATGCAATGCTAATTTTGAGAGTCTGCAAACAGATGATTGAAGTGCCCTTTCTTGTGTCAACTGGGCATTATCTCTTAAGCCTACTGATGACACTTTAAATGCCAAGTTGGTTTACAATATCATTGCTTGACATTTTAGCAACTGTCCTCTGTCTCTTTTCTATTTGCAACTTCTACGATAGGTGAGCTGTCCTACAGTAGCAATCTTTATGGTAGGGATGCAAAACCCTGGTTAATTAGTTAACCGGTTAACTGTTACGGGCCCCACGGGGCTGGAGCAGCCCCCCTACCTGCGTCCAGCATTTCACTCCCACAAGTTATTAAATCCCATATTGATAAGCAAAAAGCTTGAAAGCTTGTTTGCTGCAAAATACCAATGCGCCCCCCCCCCTCCTGTCCTGGCTGCTGCCAAAATTTAGGTAAATTTTTAAATAAATCAAGAGTCTACATTATCGTCAAGTGGCCGTAGACATCTCTGGTCACTTATCCTTGTAAATCATTCGCTGCTGGCATGATCCTGTTTGCTCAACGTCAGTGATAGAAATGGACCATAACCAAGAAAAACAGAGCAGGATTATCTCATGGCACCTGTTTCCACCCAAAATATTGCAATCGGCTGTCTGGTTCAGATAACATCCCTTAGTGTGCTCTGTTGTCATAGAAACATCTTCTGCTCAGGGTCCTTCATGGTAAACTAGCAAACCCTACTTCCTCTTCTGCTGCCCCTACTGCTTCCAACATATTCCCAGCTGCTATGCCAGGAAGCTGAGATCCAGGCATTGCTGCATTTGGCCATCTCAGTTGCTGGCACACCAGCAGCTGTGCATCTGAGACAGGCACTGTTGCTGGACTGACTTTTCCTAACCAAAGAGGAAAGGAGCAGGGAGCACCAAGTAGTTCCTACTGCTCATTAAAGGTGCCAGATGAATAGCTCTGAAGACTGAAGTCCTCTGGTGAGACACACAACCTTCTCATTTCAGCTGGGGAAATCTGCCCCACACAACCCTCTCAATGACATCCACGTGGGACCACCTCTGAGGACTTAGTTAAGACAGTTTCCACAAGCCACTGGGTATATTGAGAGCCCCATGTGATGTGGGCCGGCAAACATGCCAAGTATATGGACTATCGGTACATTATTTTGAAAATAAGGCTTTCATCTGACTGACAGACCATGGCTTGATCTCGGGACCTGTGGCAGAACTAAGAAATCAGGGTTGCTTCAGGTCTCTCTACCTGCAGCCTAATCTGTCCTCTATGGACTGAGCAGAGAGGGTATGTCCACACTGCAGCTAGAGGACTTGGGTTGGCCCAGGCCAGATGACCTGCCCTGGTGGGGGTGTTTCACTGCCTTGGCTCTAGAACCCTACAAGGGGAAGATGGTCCCAGAACTTGGATTCCTGTCCAAGCCCGGAAGTCTACACAGCAGTGAAGTAGCCCCACATCAGCTGGCATGGGCCAGCTGCAGGTTTTTCTTTGCTGGGTAGACAGACCCAGAGTGGGACCCGTAACACACTCAGTGGGTTACATAAGTTGAATTGAACAACCAGCCATCATTGAATCATCAGGTGACATTACAGCTAGGACTGTCATTGAGCAAGTCGACTTTCATTGTGCTCCAGAAGACCCTATGCACTTCCTGAGCCAGGTGGCTCCATGGTGGTCCCAGTGGAAGACACTGTCTCCTGGAATTTGAGTTAGATATGCTGTCCCCTTCGCTTTTACAGACCAAGGAAGAGATACAGAGGTGAAGCAGAACCAGGAATAAAAACTAGCACTCTGAGGGCACATCTACACAGTAGGGCTAAAGCTGGAATAAGCTACGCAACTGACATCGCGGAAGACAACCAAACAGCACTAAGGATCACCAGACAGTAGTAACCTTAAATCGCTATAAGCTTGAGCAGGATTTGAACCTACACGCTGTTTGAAGGCAGTTACCAATTCCTGAACCTGCCACTCCCCCACAGCAACTCAGCAATGCAGCAAATCAATGGTTTTTCACTTCTGGCAACAACTTTGACCCCGGAAGGGGTAGGGCCTTGGCCAGAAGAGGTCAGAAGAGGTGGGGGCCAGTCAGGGCTGGCCCAAACCATTTTGGCACCCCGGGCCCAGGTGCATGGCGCCGCTCCCGGGCGCACGCACTTCCCAGCCCGGCCCAGTCATTGTTGCTGGCGCGTGCGCTGGGCTGTGCAGGGACCTGCGGCTGTGGGGAGAAGGGTGCTGCTGGCCAGCGCTGCGGGGATGGGGGGGGCCAGCGCTGCGGGGATGGGGGGGGCCAGCGCTGCTGGAACCGGGCACGTGGCGCGCCCCTTACAGCTGCCATCAGGTGCCCCCCATCGGTTGGCGCCCGCCCACCCCTCAGTCCGGCCCTGGGGCCAGGGGCAGCCATCCCCACCCCAGCTTCAGAACTGCCTGGAATGTGCGGAGCGCTGCCCCGGTGTCTGATGGTGGTTTAAAGGGCCCGGGCTCCAGCCACTGCCGCTACAGGGCAATCGCTCTCTGCCTCCCATCCCCCCAGGGACCGGAAGTAAAAACCAGACTGCAGCCCTGATACTAAGCACTGAACAGTCTCTTGATGAGACTGACTGAAGTACTGTAGGAATTCTGCATTCAAGCTGCACCACATGAAACTTTAAATCAGTGGTTCCCAAACTTTTTGGCATTACACCCCCTTTTTGATTTTTGAGAAACCCTCATGCCCTCCCCCCCCAATAGCAGCAAAACTTGTTGGGGGGGGGGGGAAGGAACTGACCAAAAAACAAAAATAGTAGCAAAACTTGGGGGAGGAATTAGTGTGTGTGTGTGGGGGGGGGGGGGGCTGGGTCACCTCACTCCCCCCCTGGAATTTCTTAACGCCCTCCAGTTTGGGAACCCATGCTTTAAACCCTGCTGAAGCTGATCACCTCCGCAGTGAGTTCAGACTGTGTGTCTGTGCCAGGATTTTCTCGTGCAATGTGGAACTCATCGACAGACACTTGAAAGGGCTTGGTTTTTCAGGAAAGGCAAAAGCACCTGCCCTTTGAATAGGGTGAGGCCTCTCAAGAGCGCATCAGGCAGGACACAAAAAACTCACTGACCACTTCAGGAAACATATATAGCTTCATTGTCGCCTTTCTATGTATCTTATAAGAGACCACGTGCCGTTGGAACATTTTAAGAGGGGACAAAGAGCTAGCTCTTATTTAAGGCTTTTCCTCAGTAGAACAGAGTACTTTGCAAAGGAGGTCAGTGTCATCATCTTTTACTGATGGGGAAACTGAAACAGGTGAAGTAACTTGCCCAAGGTCACCCAGCAGGCCAGTGGCAGAGCCAGAAAGATCTGAAGACTCCTGAGTCCCATGCCAGTGCTCCTTCCACTAGCAACACGAGGCATATTTCAGTTGGGTCCTGTGGCCATGTTTTTGGGCTCCCTCCACACTGGCATAGAAGAGTGGAAATTCAGGGCTCTGAAATGTTGGACCTTGATGTGTCAGTCTTTGAACATCACTCATGAGTGACTGGATCCTTTCTTCAGCCTTTTTTATCTGTCACTAAACTTCATCCTTTTCCAGAGCCAAATAGATATGACCTTACCGGGATGTGGTATCTATAAACCAGATGGCTGCTTTTCCACACATCCTGACTGGAGAAGGCTGACAATGTCACAATATCATCCTTCCAACAGCAAGCGGGTTGTAAATCAAGCTGCAAGTCGGACCTGCCACTCCAGTGTGCATACAGGTGTTGTCTTGTCAGTGGCGGCATGCCAGACAGATGACCTTGAAAAGCAGGCCAAAATGGAAAGACTATGGAAGAATCTTCCTTCCACATGTCCTTTCCCACACGGGAAGGGTTAAAATTGCAGTGGCCAGGAATCCCGTGATGACGTGTAAGATATGACTAGTGATGGCTGGCACTCAAAAGATGTTTGTTCTGTTTGGCTAAGCAGCTAAAAATCAAGATGCATTTCTAAAGCTTCTGTGAATGACCTGAGCCTCTTGGATCTGAAAAGCAGGCTGGCCCAGGTTCATTCATCATCAGAACCAGGAAGCACAGAAGAGCCTGTGGGAAACAAAAGCTTGCCAGCGACAGCTTTTAACTGCCAGACTTTTACGGAGACTCAAATATTCAGCTGGAGCTGAATTTCAGTCCTGCCTGTAGGTTTGGGGGTTGGTGTCTTATTTTATTGCAATTAGACAGATCACCACTCTCCAGATCAAGTGTTCCTCGTGCTACTCCGAACTTTGGATCCTTGCTGGTCGATAGAGTTTGAGCCAATTGCACTATATTAATGATACAGGTGGAACCTCTCTAAACCAGGGCTCTCTGACCTGGCAACATCTGTTGTCCAGTAGGATCACAGATGTTCCTGGACCAGAGTGTGTTGGCTCCTAGTTAGCTATTAATGTGAGAAAACTGTTTATATTAAGAACTAAGAACAGCCGTTCTGGGTCAGACCAAAGGTCAATCTAGCCCAGTAGCCTGTCTGCCAACAGTGGCCAGTGCCAAGTGCCCCAGAGAGGATGGACCGAAGACAATGATCAAGCATTTTGTCTCATGCCAACTCTCTCCAGCCTCTGACAAACAGAGGCCAGGGACACTATTCCTACTCCCTGGCTAATAGCCATTTAAGGACCTAACCTTCATGAATTTATCTAGCTTCTCTTTAAACTCTGTTATACTTCTAGCCTTCACAGCTTCCTCTGGCAAGGAGTTCCACAGGTTGACTACACTCTGTGTGAAGAAGAACTTTATTTTATTAGTTTTAAACCTGCTACCCATTAATTTCATTTGGTGTCCTCTAGTTCTTCTATTTAGGGAACTAATAAATAACTTTTCTTTATTGGCCCGCTCCACACCAGTCATGATTTTATATACCTCTATCATATCCCCCCTCAGTCTCCTCTTTTCTAAACTGACAAGTCCCAGTCGTTTTAACCTCTCCTCATATGGGACCCGTTCCAAACCCCTAATCATTTTAGTTGCCCTTTTCTGAACCCTTTCTAAGGCCAAAATATCTTTTTTGAGGTGAGGAGACCACATCTGTACACAGTATTCAAGATGTGGGCGTACCATAGTTTTATACAGGGGCAGTAAGATATTCTGGGTCTTATTTTCTATCCCTTTCTTAATAATTCCTAGCATCCTATTTGCCTTTTTGACCGCCGCTGCACACTGTGTGGAAGTTTTCAGAGAACTGTCCACAATAACTCCAAGATCTCTTTCCTGATTTGTCGTAGCCAAATTAGCCCCCATCATACTGTACGTACAGTTGGGGTTATTTTTCCTGATGTGCATTACTTTACACTTATCCACATTAAATTTCATTTGCCATTTTGTTGCCCACTCACTCAGTTTGGTGAGATCTTCTTGGAGTCCCTCACAGTCTGCTTCTGTCTTGACTATCCTAAACAGTTTGGTATCATCAGCAAACTTTACCACCTCACTGCTTACCCCTTTCTCCAGATCATTTATGAATAAGTTGAAAAGGATTGGTCCCAGGACTGACCCTTGGAGGACACCATTAGTTACCCCTCTCCAATCTGAAAAGTTACCATTTATTCCTACCCTTTGTTTCCTGTCTTTTAACCAGTTCTCAATCCAAGAAAGGACCATCCCTCTTATCCCATGGCCATGAAATTTACACAAGAGCCATTGGTGAGGGACCTTGTCAAAGGCTTTCTGAAAATCTAAGTATACTATATCTACTGGATCCCCCTTGTCCGCATGTTTGTTAACCCGTTTAAAGAACTCTAATAGATTAGTAAAACAGGATTTCCCTTTACAGAAACCATGTTGACTTTTGTCCAACAAATTATGTTCTTCTACACGCTTCACAATTTTATTCTTTACTATTGTTTCGACTAATTTGCCCGGTACTGAAGTTAGACTTACTTCATCAGATGAGTTGGAGTAGAAGTTACAGAAGCTGGGGTATATAAAAGAGCAAAAGCAGCGACCTATTGACATAGGACCAGTGTTAATGAAGATAAGTCAGTCAGGGTGGATGTCTTATTCACAGCATTTGCTATGGAGATGTAAATATCAAAAGCAGGGAAATTGTCTTTGTAGTGCATTAACCAGTTGAGATCTTTATTCAAGCCTAAGTTGAGTGCTGAACTTGTAAATGAACTTCAGTTCAGCTGTCTCCCTCTGTTATGGGGTGATAAAATTCTTTTGTAAAAGGATGACTACCAAGGGCGCCATTTTGGGAGAGCAGGGGTTAGGGGTGGTTTGAGGGGGGCAGCAGCCATGCATACTTGGATGCTGCTTGGTTTTCTTCTCATTCCCCTGACACTCAGGGGGCGAGGGGAAACTACACAGATTTCATTAATTACTTCCCTGCTCCTCCTCTCACCAGCCAGGAGAGAGAGAGAGGCCTACATACAAGGTATGTACTATAGCCTCGCTCTCTGATAGGGGAAAAAAGCAAGCAGCATCCCAGTATGCATGGCTGCTGCCCCTCCTGGCAAAAAAAACCCTCTTGCACAATGCCGTTACACCTATTACTTTTCAGGAAGAATGACATTGCACAAGAGCATTTTTCTTGTGCAAGAAGGGGCAGTGTAGACGCTCCTTCTTGCACAAGAGCCTCTTCTGAAAAAGACAGTGGCTCACTAGGTATGCACATGAGGCTCAGCGATATTCCACACAGCCTCATTTGCATATTACTCACGCAAGAAGCCACGAGTGTAGACCTAGCACTGCTCTCCCGAAATGGTGCCCTGGCTGGCTACTTTTAAATCCATTACTGGATGTCCAGGGATGTTAAAATGTTCCTCTACAGTAGCCATTCCCAACCTTTTCCAGATGGGGACCCATTTTGACAATTCAGGCAGACTTGGTGACCCACAGCAATTCAAAAATGGGGGGAGAAAGAGGAGCAGAGCCAGCTGCAGAGACACTTGGCGACCCTTTTGAAATGTAAGATCATGACCCATAAGTTGGGAAACCCTGCCCTACAGGTTTGTGTGTGTTACTATTCCTGATGTCTGATTTGTGTCTATTTATCCTTTGGCACAGAGACTGTGCAGGCTTGGCCAATATACATGGCAGAGGGGCAGACTAATGCGGCTATCCCTCTGAGACTTAGCTATGAAGTGGTTATTGATGCATATTAAATAAAATAAAGACTGCAGAGGATTAACTTGGCAAACTTTCTTCTGTCAGAGTGAAGTCCCTGTTACCATTCAGGGTTTAAACTGAAGAAGTGTAAATTGATACTTCACCTACTAGTTTAAGAATATTAAGCAGTTTAAGATGCGAAGGAGGAAATGAGAGAAAAAGAGTCACCGTTTTCTTATCTCGTTTAGATCCTAATGACTCGGAGCAGTACAGAAAACAATGCAAATCCGTTGCTTCTGCGTTCTCTTTAGAAGAATTACAAGCATGTAAAATTCTGTTCATTATTTTCTTCCTTAATTGACACTAAATAAGTCATTGAGCTTTGCCATGTGAGCTATCCACTGTCTATTACTAGGACAAACAAAAATTCCTCTCTTTGAGAAGTTTTCACTTTTCTATCAGATTTTATGCAATAATGTTTAGAATATAGGAGTAAAAAAAACCAGGCATTTCAAAACTGCCTGATCAACACAGATAATGGTTATTTTTCTCTTGCAATGCTCAGAATTGAAGAAAAGAAGTTGCGTAGAGTTCAGAGAATCACTCTACTTCCAGAGGCTTTATCTACAGAGGCCAGGGAGAAGATTATCTGCCTGAAGTGCTAATGGCATGCCTTTGACAACATCAAACCTTCAATTTACAAGGAGCCTTATAACAAAGACAAAGCATCTGATCCAAGGCCAGCCAATTTTAAGATGAAAATATATCAATTATGGATACATGCAAACTTCATACATCTATCTACTCCAAGGGGACATGTACTAAAACTTGTACACTGGTGGAATTGTTCCATAGTATATTAATGGAAGCAACACCTCACTGAAACACTTTTGGTCTTTTTATCACTGCATTCTTTACTTGTGAATAAGTGTTAATACTGGCCTGGGTTCTTGTCCCCAAAAGCTGATTTAGATATGTAAAATTGTGAATGCCTTATATATTACTCTCCTGTTAGTGGTGTCTATCAGTGCTGAAATAGACACTCATATTCATGAAAACCATGCAGCTGACCGATGGAAATAATTCTCATAGTTGTTCATTGTTCACAGACTTCAAATTACCTTAGCCTTAGTGTGTTATGTTGTCCTCTAGTGGCATAAGAACATAAGAACGGCCGTACTGGGTCAGACCAAAGGTCCCTCTAGCCCAGTATCCTGTCTACCGACTGTGGCCAGCATCAGGTACCCCAGAGAGGGTTGACCGAAGACAATGATTAAGCGATTTGTCTCCTGCCATCCCTCTCCAGCCTCTGACAAACAGAGGCCAAGGACACCATTTTATCCCCTGGCTAATAGCCTTTTATGGACCTAACCTCCATGAATTTATCCAGCTTCTCTTTAAACTCTATTATAGTCCTAGCCTTCACCGCCTCCTCTGGCAAGGAGTTCCACAGGTTGACAACACGCTGTGTGAAGAAGAACTTCCTTTTATTAGTTTTAAACCTGCTACCCATTAATTTCATTTGGTGTCCTCTAGTTCTTCTATTATGGGAACTAATAAATAACTTTTCTTTATCAGCCCTCTCCACACCACTCATGATTTTATAGACCTCTATCATATCCCCCCTCAGTCTCCTCTTTTCTAAACTGACAAGTCCCAGTCTCTTTAGCCTCTCCTCATATGGGACCCGTTCCAAACCTCTAATCATTTTAGTTGCCCTTTTCTGAACCCTTTCCAAGGCCAAAATATCTTTTTTGAGGTGAGGAGACCACATCTGTACACAGTATTCAAGATGTGGGCGTACCATAGTTTTATACAGGGGCAGTAAGATGTTCTGGGTCTTATTTTCTATCCCTTTCCTAATAATTCCTAGCGTCCTATTTGCCTTGTTGACCGCCCCTGCACTCTGAGTGGAAGTTTTCAGAGAACCTGTCCACGATAACTCCAAGATCTGTTTCCTGATTTGTCGTAGCCAAATTAGCCCCCATCATACTGTACGTATAGTTGGGGTTATTTTTCCCCATGTGCATTACTTTACACTTATCCACATTAAATTTCATTTGCCATTTTGTTGCCCAATCACTCAGTTTGGTGAGATCTTCTTAGAGTCCCTCACAGTCTGGAGTGGCTGGAGGAGCCTTTTATTGTGATGAGATAACAGAGTTACTCCTTCCATTCAAAAGCCTGGGCTGAAGGTCACCAATTCTGTTTCCACTGCTAACCCACTGAGGAATAATTACACAGATAATAATAATACTGAAGTGGTGCTTTTCGTCTGCATCATGGGGCAGGCTCACCAGCACAGTGCCTCCAGCTGGCTGCTTTGAGAGTGAGCTTGTTTGACTCATTGGATGCCTCCCTCTAGCTCAGTGTTTCTTAAACTCCGGTGGGTGTGCCATGGAGAACAGAATTAAAACTGGCCACCTTTAAAGGGGCAGGCAACTTTTTTTTGGCTCAATAGCTTTCCCCCGACCCATTGCTTCCCCCCTCTCCTCCCCGACCGACCTTTCCCTACCCACAACAAAAAATGCTTGGTGTTCCTCAAAAAAAAAAATTGTTTGGTGTCCCTTAGTCTTAAAAAGTTTAAGAAACACTGCTCAGCTCCCCATGTTTCTCTTTGACCACAGTATCCTCCAGCAGTGCCCACTCCAGTCTCTCTGCACCCCCTTTTGGGGGGGGCAGAGTTGTTTACTCCACTGCACACTCCAGGGTCCTCCCTAGGAGCCCCCATTTCTTCTCCCAGGAACACCCATTTCTCCTGTACCCACCTTGCCTCAGTGACCCACTGCCAGTCTTCATCTAGCTCCTGCCTCAGGGGCAAACTGCAGTCTGTAATGGCCACTCATCACTGGGCAAGGGTGTGGACCTGCTGCCTCTGCCTATCATGGCTGCCTCTCCACAGCCCAAGTTACCTCAGGTCTTGCTTCAGGTCCTGCAGCCTGAGAGCTTGGTTGGCCAGAGCCCTCTCTAGCCCTGCCTGCCTCAAAATAGCTCTTCCCTCCATGAAGCCTCCTGCTTCCCTAGCAGACAGATCCCTACTGCTCTCTGCCTAGAGCAGCAATCACTCCTTTCTCTTCCTCCAGGAGTCCTTCTTTATATAGCCCCCAGCTGGGCCCTCATTAGCAGAGCTGCCTCAGCTGGGGATTCACTCTCAGCCCTCACTCAAGGCTGGGGTTTTGCCCTTAAAGGGCCAGTGCAGGGCAAACACCCTGTCACAATGGCTATGTCTAGACTGGCATGATTTTCCGCAAATGCTTTTAACGGAAAACTTTTCCGTTAAAAGCATTTGCGGAAAAGAAATAAACCATCTTGTTAGTCTTTCAAGTGCTACATAGTCCTGTATTTTGTTTCAGCTACACCAGACTAACACGGCTACATTTCTATCACTATTCTAGATTGGCACGGACGCTTTTCCACAAAAGCACGTTTTGCGGAAAAGCATCCATACCAATCTGGATGCGGTTTTGCGCAAGAAAGCCCCAATCGCCATTACATAAAATAAAGACTTCAGAGCCCTGGCCTCTGTATGTTTTCTTAGGCACTTTATGCAGTTCCTAGTCACTCAACATTTTCTTTGGGTCAAATTCTGCAGATTTGTGTTTGTATTCAATGGAATCATGGCAGATTTAAGTCAGCGCAGAATCTGGCCCAAAGGAGTTTTTGCTCAAGTAGGGATGGTAGGATTTGTCACTTTCAAGTGGCAGAAACTACTGTTGCCCATGTACACCAAGCACAATACACGGGTTGAACCTCTGTGGTCTGGGACTTTCTGGCCTGGCAACATCCGTGGTCTGGCGGGCCCATGAATGTTGCTTAACCAGAGAGCCCCAGACGCAGAGATTTTCAGCGGCTGGGAGCTAAGGTGGCAGACTCCCGCAAGAAGTCCTCCAGCTAGACAGTATTTTGGCATCATTTCGAAATAACTGCCTCCTGTTTAGATACGGAGTAGAGTAAGTTATTTCGAAATAACGCTAGTTATTCTGACATAGTGTTGCTGTGTAGACGTACCCTAAGGCTACGTCTAGATTGCATCCCTTTTTCGTAAAAAGGATGCAAATTAGACATATCACAATTGCTAATGAAGCAGGGATTTAAATCTCCCGTGCTTCATTAGCATAAAAATGGCTGCCGCTTTTTTTCGGCACGGAGCTTTGCCGGAAAAAAGCACCAGTCTAGATGTGGACCTTGCGGAAAATAAAGCCTTTTCCGAAAGATCCCTTATCCCTTATAAATTTCAGCTCAAGCAGACATATCCACGCTAGGGCTAATGTGCCAAACACAGACATGTAGACATGGTGTGTGAGGGGCAAACCACCCCAGGACAGGCCCAGCATATCAGATGGGTACACGCGAGGGACACCTATACCTGCTTCCTGCTCATATCACAGCAGCCCCACACTAGCTTTTTGTGCTCCTAGAAAGATCAAAAGGAGTGCAGGACTGTCTCCTCACGCTGGAAATGTGCCTCCCACTCGACTGTGTACCCAGAGAGACACGCAGTCCCTGCTCCCTTCATCGATTTGAGGCTGTTCTAGTACCACAGTTACCACAATAGCTGAGCCTTTCACTCTCTTTGTTGTATTTAGACTCACAATACCTCTGGGGACAACAGCGGTGCCGTTTTCTCCATTTTACAGATGGGGCACTGAGGCATGGAGTGGCAGAGACTGTCGACCCTACACAGGGTGATCCAGGTGAGTGGTGGCTGGATCTGGGCATCCCGAAGGTTGATCCTCCTGTGCACATTCCACACAGCAAAGCCCTCTCTGCATTACTGCGCGCTCACTGTTCCTGCACTCACCTATGTGTGTCAGGGTTGGGGAGGGGTATCGCCTGGTTCTCAGTGCTGAGACCCTCTCTCATTGGTTCCTAATCACTTGTGTCAGTTATGGGAGAACTTGACTGTCCTTTGGGAGGAAAGGCAGACTGTGGGAAGGGCAGTGGAGGACTAAGACTACTTGTGTGGTTTAGCATGCAGCCTCGCCACAGAGGGGTTGGCTTCCAGCCCCAGCGAAATTACAGCCTGTGTTCTAACTGAGCTCCTCAGCTCAAGCACCTCCCAACCCAGGAGAGAGGTGTGGTGTGCATAGGCCTGATGTGATTTGCCTGAGGCAAGCCTATGGCACAGTGGAAGCTTGTGGTAGCTCTTGGACTTGACTCCTGCTCTCCCATGTCCTCAGAGGTGTGGGAACTTGGGGTGCTCTGTTGGCCCTGTGCCCAGGGTCCTGGCTTCCAACCTTACACGCTGGGGTCCTGGCTGCTGCCAGTAACCATGTGCCGGGGGACTCAGTGACCAGCCCCACACACCAAGGCTTTGCTCTTGGTAAGAGGGCTGAATTTCAGTGGTAAGAGGGCTGAATTTCAGCACCCCCACCCCACTTTTCTTAAAAATGTTCCCACGTCACTGCATGTTCTAGGCCAGTGTTTCTCAACCTTTTTTTGCTCATGGCCCCCTTCTGAGCCTCGTTTACCTCTGTGGCCCCCCTCATAGCCGCTGTTAGTTGGAAAAAAGGTACATAATTTACCTAATGTTCCGTTTTTTCCATGTGGCCCCTTAGAGGTAGGGTGTGGCCCCTGGGGAGCCATATGGCCCATGGTTGAGAACCACTGTCCTAGGCTAACTAGAAAACAGACAATCTAGCTAGGCAAGGCAGTGAAAAGGAAGCACAGAGGTGAAGTACTCATCCAAGGTCACAGAGCAGGTCCCTGACTTAGCCAGGAAGGGAACACAGGCCTTGTGGCACCCCGTCTAGGGCCTTCGCGTCCAGCTCACGTTGCCGTGGGTGAAGCACGTCTGCCATTTAAAAAACTGGTCTTTACACTCGTTGGGCCTCGCCCGCATAAGCTCACTAAATCAAGCATGACGAGTGAATATTTGAGGGAAGGCCAAACCAAGTCCAACCCTTGGGCCTCTCTCTGCCGATGTTAGACAGTGCAAGCTTTGTGGGACTTCTCCAAAGTTACGGGCACCACGACAAGAAGGAAGAGCTTCTTTTTATACCACACAATTGTGGTTTTTTATGAAGCCTGTATTGTGGGTCAGATCACTTTGCAACCTGATTGTTCCCTTCCCAGGGCTGGAGTCTTTAGGCTGTAGAGCTGGTCCTATGATTCTGCCTATCTTAATTGCTCTGTCACAAGGACAAATTCCTCACCAGAGGATGATTCGGTGTCTGTCTGCTCGGGGAAAACAGGGAAAGACGAACAGGGCGAAAGCAAAGGGCTTCCTTGGGTTGTCCCATCTGTGTATGGAAGCCAGGCCGTGGCCTTGAGGTGTGCCCCTCTATTCCTCCCAAGATTCTCTGGCGATGGAGGCTCCCTGGCCAAGGGCAGTTGTTGTGGCAGGTTTCCTCTCTACCACATAACAAGGCAAGGAGACTGAGGAGAATGTCCTTTCCTAGAACACCTAGCAACACCCCATCGTCCCGCCCGCTCCTAGGCTGACTGGAGCAATCTCAGCAGAGGTAGGCAGCTCCAGCAGGCGGATGGGAAGGAGTGGACGACTGACCGGAGGCTAGCAGTGCAACTTGCCACCACCAGCCAGCGCGACAACTCCTGACCTGACAGGAATGACAAACTATGACAGACGTCCCTGGGAGCGGGATCTGGCTCAGGACCACACTTCTGCAGCTGATCGCGCAAATTCTCGGACAGGCCGTACCTTGAGTTTAGAAACAACCGGGCAGACGCTGATTGTTCCACGGCAGCTCTTACGATGATTTCAGATGCCCTTGTGAGGGTTAAGAACTACACCGTGACTGCCCACATGTGGCAAACAGTAATGGTTAAACCTCAGCTATAGGCAAAGAATACGTTAAATGCCAGTTTTGTTCGTTGGCAACTGTGGGTGAGCTGGACAGACGCTGCAGATGGGCAATTAGAAGTGAGGTAGAGACCTGAATTCAAAACCTTGAGAACATTAGCGCCAGCCATTCCAAGGGCGGGGGGTGGAGGGAGGCAAAATGGGAACGTTGGGGCAGAACCTCAGAGGTACTTGGGCTCCTAACTTCCATTAATTTCAATGGTTGTTAGGAGCCTAGATGTGTTTGAGGACATGGGCCTGGGCTCCATTCTACACCAGCCGACAGGACAAAGCTGGCTTATGGAGGCACAACAGTGCATTTGACACCCCCAAGAAGGAAGTCTAGGGGTACCTCTTTGGTCAGTAATTATGTATCTCACTGACAGAAATGTGGCCATAGACTGAACCTGACTTTAGGAACTTGGGGGTGTGAACGAGGGGCAGAACTGGATCCATTATGTGTGCTTAGAAACCTTCATTTATAGCCATGGTTCGCAAACTCTTTGGCCAGTGGCCCACCCGGCTCAATGCAACCTTTTCCACAGACCACTAGCTGCTAATGGAAACTCACTGTTAATTATGTAATTACGCCCGAGCCATTTTGCTAGTGCTGCACATAGGGAGAACGGTTTATTTTAACCAGTAAGCAAGGAAATACTAATTGAAATGATTAAACAGATGAAGTGCTTTAACTTTGTCATGTTAGTTTACCAAACTTCATTTTAAATAAAGTAAAATATTAATTTATGTCCAACACAAAAGCTTTCAATGTTGTCTTTTATTTATGGCAGGGGTGGGGAACCTTTTTTGGGTCAGGGGGCCACTGACCCACAGAAAAATCAGGTGGGGGGCCACACAAGTGAGAAACACACAAGAAAACCCATCCAACCCCCTCCCAACCCTCACTGATGTGGCCTTCAACTGAAACGCTCATTCCTCTGGCCGGCCGGCCCCATAGGGAGGGGGAGAGAGAAGGACGACTGAGGTTCAGGGCTTCCCATAAGTCAGATTAACTCATCTGGGGTTCCAGAGTTAGTGGATTTTGTAGACACCCCCTAGGTGGGGGTGGGGTCAAAAATGAGGGGTTCAGTGTGCGGGACAGGGCTACCTACCCTGTATAGGGATGCAGGATCTGGATGGAATGTGGAGTGCAGGATGGGGCGAGGGTGTCTGGCCAGAGAAGGGGGGGGGGGGCATGAGCAAGGGCTGGGGGTAGGGTGTCTGGCCAGGGAAGGGGAGGGGGCCATGAGCAACGGCTGGGGATAGGGTGTCTGGCTAGGAGGGAAGGTGCAGGAGCAGGTTGAGGATGTGGGGTTTCGGGGAAGGGGGTGCAGGAGCATGGTGGGTTGCAAGGTCTGGGCATGAGGATGTGAGGGGCACTTACTTGCTTTTACACCCTGCACTGCTCTCAGGAGCCGTGTCCTAGGCATGGCCTCCTGCTGTTCCCAGATTCTGACCAATGGGAGCTGCGGGGAAAGCCTCCAGGCAGCAAGTCTGTGCGCTGCTGTTTCCCCAGTTGGGGGACGGGGGTGGCAGCGCACGAAGCTGCTTCTTCCCCACACCCAGATTGTGCAGCGAGGCTTGGGGGTTTCTTTCCCCCACACCCAGCAGGAAGCTGGCACTGGTGCTACAACATCACGGGGGGCACAAGGCTGAAGTGCCAGTGTGGGCTCCCCATTACAGCTGGAGGGAGGGGGGACTAAGCTCGAGCTGTGGACCACCTGCAAGATGTCTACGGACCCCAGTTGGAGAATCACTGACCTGAGCCTTATGCTCAGTTCCATGCCAGAAGGTCTTGCCTGGGTTTTCTTTGACTGTCTTATTCTTAAAAGAAGCATTCTCTCTCTCTCTCTCTTTCTCTCTCTCTCTCTCAGCAGTCATCAGCAGTTTTCATTGTTTTCCATTTAATGTTTGTGCTATTCTTCCCCTTGACCAATTATCATAGCAGGAGCATGACCAGACTATACACAAAAAGCAAATGAAAAGTAACTGCTTTAACAAATACCGAGTAAATTGGGACTCCTCTTCCCATTCTTGGCACTATACGGCGTCTTTCTGGAACTCTCACAGCATGTTCTATCTGCCACCTTCTAAAAGAACAATGTCTCACTGAGGCTATGTCTACATGGCGCTGGTTTTGTGCAAGAATTATGCAAATGAGGCTAAGTGTGGCATATTGCCGATCCTCATTTACATAATTAATGAGCGCAAGTGGCTTTTGCGCAAAAAGCAGCCGCTCATTAATTATGCAAATGAGGCTCAGCAATGTGCCACGCTCAGCCTCATTTGCATATTTCTTGTGCAAAACCAGAGCAGTGTAGACAAACCAGTGCAGTGTAGAGTCTGCAGTATGCCTGGACATGCAATGACACTAACACTCACTGGTCCACCAACGTGACTTGTGTTAACTCTTAACATTGAACAGAGACACTGTTGGCTTCCTTCCCGTATTTAGACTGTAAGCTTTCTGGGTCAGGAATATTGCATATACCTACAAGGCCTCACACATGAAGTCTACCTAGTCCCTGGGCTCAAGCGCCTCAGCTCCTGGCAGTGCCATGCCATTGAGGCTGCTGTTTCGAACTTGCTAGGTCAATCCCCCTTAGCAATGTACAGATCCTAAATTCCTAAGCAGGTTAGGCACTTAAGTCCCATGTTGTCTGTCAGTGGCTTTACACCAGTGATGGGCCACCTGCGGCTCGCCAGCCACGAGTAGCTCATTGGGGTTCCACCTGCAGCCTGCGCACCCCCCCCTCTGTTCCTTCCCCCCCGACCTCTCACACACTGGGGCGCCTGAGCCCCACGCTTGTCGTCTATCCCCCCTCCCTCCCAGCACTTTCGGAGCACGGTGAAGGGGCTGATTCACAGCCTGCAGGCTGTGGGAGACAAGGGGAGATGCAGGGACAGGGTGCGAATCAGCCCTGAACACATTCATGGTGTTCCGAAAGTGCTGGGAGGCGGGAGGGGAGGGGAGTGTAGGGCTCCGGTGAGAGGCTTCAGGAAGAGGGCAGAGGGGGGGGGGGAGTGGGCCACAGATGGAACCCCAATGGGCCACAGGCTGCCCGCCACTTTCAATCTGAAACAAAGGAGGGCCATGCATGAGGCCCACTCAATAGTCTTGGCTGCCCATCGCTGGTCTATGCTGCAGGGAAAAATCGACAGCTGGCCTGTGCCAGCTGCCTCAGGCTCCCAGCACCCAGGAGCTGTTTCCTTGGAGTGTAGACTTCCTGGCTGAGGCAGCCTGATCTCTGGGACCTTCCCACCTCCCACGGTCCTAGTGTCTGGGCTCCAACCCAAGCCTGGATGTCGACACTGCAGTTAAACAGCTCCTTAGCCTAAGTCAGCTAGCCTGCGCCATCTGCAGGTGTCTAACTGTTGTGTAGACACATCCAGTGAGGTCTGGAGTGGTGGGTCAACATAGAGGATGAAGAGAAAAGAGTGTCACGTGGCATAAAGTTCGGGGCCAAAGGATGGATCTGGCCTGCGGAGCTTTCCTCTTTGCTTGCTACAGTTCTAAGCACATAATTATTAACCATGAGATGAAACTAATTAAAAATGAGCCCCCATCAACTCCCTAGATCTGAACCTCCCCAAGCTCTGCCGGTGTTCAGATCCCACGTCAGAGAGTTTGAGTCTCTCTGTGAAATGGAATATGGACAAAGAGCCTGCCAGCCCAACGGTTGGTTTGCAAAGCGAATCTGTATGTTCCGTCACCCGTTAAATAACATGACCCAGGAACATGTAGGGGAATTTACATCACAAACACAATTGCATCCCACACACCTCTGGGGTGAGGTTCACTGTTCCATGTAGTGGCACTTAGACCACTCACAGAGAGAGAGAGAAAGAACGAGTTTGTTCTACAGCTTTAGCTGAGCGCCAGCCTGCTTTTAGCTCAAGCTGTAGCGGCTCATGCACAAGTAGTTGAAATGCCTGGGAGGTCTACAATGTACCTGTGTTTCTCACCTGTCCTGTAACTTGTGGCATCATTTATACCTGGCAAGAACAGATGTAAAACATTGGCTGGTGAGAATTCTCCCTTGAATTACATTGGCTGCATCACTTATACGTCCATTTTGCACACCTGAAAATGACAACACGAGGCGAAAGGTGCTGTCCAGTTGGGCCTGGTGTTATGCAAAGTGAGTAATGACCTCAGACTCAGACCCAGACTCAGGGTATTATCCGACCCCCGTAAAATTCAACAGGAAGACTCCCTTAGGTTGCATAAAACCGAGAACCCATCTTGCTTTTAGGAGTCACAATGTCAATATTCAGAGGCAGTGGAAATTAAAGGCTTTGTTGAAACAAACAATTTGCTTAATGAGATAATGGGAACGCTCACAGCCGCTGCTTTGAGAGCCTAACGGCTGAGGAAGGGGGGTTGTCAGTGTCGTTCCAGGTCATTTAAGAACCAACTTATATAAATCGTTAAGAAGTATTTCCAAACTAAAGGCCCAAATCAGATGGTCCATAAATGGGATGCGTCTATGAAAATGAAAAGCTCCAGTGATTTATACTGGCTGTGAACCTGGCTCAGATTTCTTTTAATGTGCATTAAACATGGGCAACATTTAAGAAATATTAAGATTTGTTCCAACTGTGTATCTCCTTATGGAAAAGTGTTTAACCAGCCTAGGGACTACAGAAGGGATAAAATTTTCTAGGTTTTTAGAGGCTATTTTATTGCTCTAGAGTATCCAACAGATTCATCCCTATTAAAATCTATTGGACATTTTTCATAAGGGTCATTATGTAACATCCAGCCAGTGCACAGTATACTGTTATTGTGTCCTCTGTTACTGTTGCTTGAAAGGTTCACCCTCCAGTTTTGCTGCATGCACACGCACCCCCCTCCCGACATAGTTTAGCAGCTTGAGCTTATTGAATCAGGTGAGTGAAGCTTCTGTTGTTATCATGGCTGTTTCTATTTAGACAGACAGACATTGATGTACAATTTTTGTTTTGATCTTTTGCTTAAGGCAATCAGAGCAAGTCTGCTGTCGATCTTACGTTATCCATGATTATTTACATAAAGACAAAGAATACTTACTTCCTCCTTAGACATTTTGGTACTTGGCTCCCTCTGAATGCGAATCAGTGATGCAGACCGAAAATTATCCTGAAGGGCAGTGTGCTTAACATTATTCTAGGAGCTTGCCTTACTGTGGGGGTTTTTTTTTCAAACCAAAAATTTTGACCAACAGGAGTGAAACTGAAATCACATGAAGAGAGTATATATGTGTGCATGGGAATTTACTTCATTCCAGTGGCTGATGTAGCAGAACTATTTTTAGGTGTAATCCTTCAACAGAACGTCTTCTCCTTTCTGAATAGTACAAAGCTGGCTGCAAGTCAAAGGGTAATAATTTTCCATCATATCACCTACCAGACACTGACAAAACACCCATTATTTTACCTACATAACACCAACCATTGTTTAGCAGTTAACATTTTCAGTGAATGCTTTTAATGGGATTAATTGCTCCGGATTCATTAGTGAAGGCCACTTGCTGTTGATGACAATGAACCTTTCTGGGGCCATTGCTTAGTAGCTCTCATAAAAGATTAGATTATAAGGGCCACATTTTGACTCCAGTGGTTTTGCGTGAGCATAGCAGAGGATAGACTCTGGCCTGAAGAATGCTTGTGATGTTAGTTCATGACTGCACAGTTTCCATCACTGCATGTTGATATGTTACAGGGAAGAAGTAAGTACATGCCAGCAGCTAGGAAATAACAATAAATTCGGAAAGTGTGCAGGACAAGGGAGGTTGGAACAATAAAAACATTAAAGTTATTAATAAACCTTCAACTTCAGAAAGGCTTGGAAAAAAGATAAGCAAGTTGTCTTCTATATTTGAACACAGTTGCATGCCAAATGAAAGGGATGGTGTTTGTTACAGAGTCAGTGATTGCTTTCAGAAACAAACTATCACGGTGAATTCTTTGCGCACTGTGGATGATGCTAAGATCTAATTCTCCCACTTACTGTATCAGATGTAGTTGGTTGCAACTATTGCTTACTATTGGCCTGTGCAGGTACCAGGGCTATATGTTATTACTTGATGAAATGGCAGAATAGTGCACACTTTGGGCCGGATTTTTAAAAGTTATTCAGGTGCCTAAAGATGTAGATAGGTGCCTTGTGGGATTTCAAAAGTTGCCAGGCACCTAACTTTCACTGGCACCTATGAACTTTTGAAAATTCCCTAAAATGCCTATCTTTAGGCACTTGACTACTTTCAAAAATCCAATCCCACTCTCCTAACTTGTCTACAATGTTTTAGATTCACAAGAAATGCAGGATCTGGTTCCCTTATACTTCTGACTGGCAAAAAGCAACTATGGTCAGGCCCAAATTTTTAAAATCAGAGACCTAAAGTTAGGATTCTAGATTTACATGTTGTAGAGCGCCTAGGACAGCAACATGGCCACCCGCTGACCCAGAAGAGGCAGCACCCTCTATGACCTCTTGTTGGGCGGGTCCAGCCACACCTAGCCCCACCCACAGGAAGTCAGAGGGCGGGGCTGGGACTATAAGAGCCACAGGCTCAGTCAGCGCCAGGCAGCTGAGCCAAGCCCTGAACCCTGCAATGAAGGCCTTGGCTGTGCTGCCCCTAAACCCCTGCCAACCCTAGAGCTCTGGCCTGGCCTGCGGAGATACTGGCTGCTGCCTGAACCCATACTGACCCTGCCTGGACCTGTGCCAGGCACCGATGACTGGGCTGGCCCACCTGGAACATTGCCTGAACCAGAGCCCATGGACACCCTGCCAGCCCTGCTGTTGCCCAAGGCTCTGCTGGAACATTGTCAGAACTGGGTAGGCCTGCCGGAGGAGAGGGGGGTTTGGAAAGCAGCCCAGGGACAGCCGACCCTGGGGCGGCTAAGGAAAAGGAGGTCGGCTGAGCAGTGCATTGCAGCCTGGACCACCGCTGACTCTTGACTTTGTCGGTGTGTAATGGCCTGGATCCCTGCCAACCTATTGGCTGCAAGGCCACCACTGTCAGGGCCCTGGGCCAGGACGTGTTGGAGTATGGAGGGCCTGTGTCCTCCTGCCTTTTGAGTGGCAGGTTCCCTCCTGTGGGGCAAAACCCCTTGCGCTCGTTGGCTCTCCCAGAGTGAGGAGACCTGACCCCCTGCCTGGCTGGGACCCAGCTAGAGCTTTGATCGCTGGACAACTGGTCAGAGACACTTGTCACCCTGACTCAGGGCTGCACCTTAAACTGTGAACTGGTGACTATTTGTATTAACCCTGTGTCTGTCTGTCCGCCCGCCCTGACCCCGGGCTGTGCCTCACAAACTGTCACTCGGCCAAGGCATGCCTCATGGGCACTCTAGGGAGTCAGCGGTGCCCCACCCACTGACATAGGACCCTTTACACAGGTACATACTTAGAGAGAAGTAGTTTAATTTTCAAAAGCACTGAGCACCCCAGGAAGCCAAGGGGAATCACAGGCACTCGGCATCTTTGGCACACAGACTACTTCTAAGTGCCTCAAATTTAGCAGTTTATTTAGACATCCTGGCCTGACAATTTGAGCCATGGTGGATACAGTCTGTATTCTTAGAGTAGATTCTTTGTTTTATCTGTTTCTCCCTTCCCTTCAGGTCTCTAGTCTTCTGTTACTTAACTTTTCTGTGCAAGTGGGTGGGTGGGTGGGTGCGTGTCTCATGTTTGTACTCTCTTACAGCTGCAACTCCTACTGTTAATCCCCAGCTGATTTTCTTCAAAGAAATATTCATCCTGAATGTTGGACTCATTGCTCTCAGAGTATCGCAGCTGTGTGGTAATCTTTTTAATACGAAGAACCGATTGTGCTAAGACAGCTAGCCATAGTCTTCCCTTCTTCAGCCACATGCTCACCATATCTCTTGCTTTGCTCTCTGTAAGGTTATTATGCTATTGCCTTTTTCACACTGGATCTAACTGAGTCAGGTTGGGGGATGAATTATTTTTATATGTTTAATCCTTAAACAAGCAATAGCTTTCAACCAATCAGATGCCACCTTAGTTCTAAAAACTGCAGTTTCTACCTATGTCCTGTCAGGTCATTTCTGATAGGTTAGAACACAATGACCAAGTCCTGATCACTTAACTCATACAAGTGGCCTCATTATAGGCAATGGGCAAAATTCATCTTCTATGTTACTCCA
This sequence comes from Pelodiscus sinensis, assembly GCF_049634645.1. Classification (NCBI taxonomy): domain Eukaryota; kingdom Metazoa; phylum Chordata; order Testudines; family Trionychidae; genus Pelodiscus; species Pelodiscus sinensis. Next base: position 64,195,170 of record NC_134718.1, read on the forward strand.
GTGACTTTGAGGGTGTTACATTGGACCAAATTCATCCTCGATTAATGTATTTGGCCAGGAAAAGCAAGCCAAATCGTGTTCTGGTCCTAAAATCTGCCATTGAAATTCCTCAATTCAGCAAAGCACTTCTTCATATGCTTAACTTTAAATGCAGGAACAGACCCATTGACTTCAGTGAGATGACTCAGATGCCTGAAGTTAAGCATATGCTAAACTGCTTTTGCTGGATCAGGATCTCTGTCCATTAGACAGATCCTTTTCCACGATGGCAGAATACCAAAAAGTCACTCTTCTACAGGTTGAACCTCTCTAATCCGACGCACTCAGTATCTGACTGGTGCCAAACTAGAGACTTTGCCGAACAATGGGAGGTCAATATTGTCTAGCAGCATTATATTTATTTAAAATATTTTTACCTCGCCTCTCTATTTAAAATATTCAAGGCGGCTTATAAAATTTTTAAAACACACACAGACATATATAAAAGTAAAATACAGGACCCCAAAGGGGGAGGAACATAAAACCTGCTAAAACACCTCAAAAGGAGGGACACATACAGGTTGGGGGATGAATTATCAATAAAAGCATGGGTATAAAGTGTACCAACACTTCCACTGCTTACTGGGCTCTTAAAAGTCATTGAGATAAATTAGAGCTAAATAACTGCACAGAACACTGAGGCTGTCTACACTGCACAGTTATTTCGGAATAAACTATTCTGCAATAGTTATTCCGAAATAGCTTATTTCAAAATAGCACGTCTACACTACAGGGAAGCCTCAGTTAGTCTGAGGCAGGCTTCCCTGATAGATGTGCTTTCTCAATTGAGAGCCTCAGGAGGAATAACTTAGAATGGCCCTGGTGAGGGGCTATTTCGAAATAGCAGCAGTGGAGCGTCTACATGCGCCTTATTTTGAAACAGCTATTTTGGAGTAGGCGTTATTTCTCGTAGAATGAGGTTTACAGAAGTCGCAATAAGCCATCTGTTATTTTGAAATAACAGAATTGCTGTATAGACGCTTGCATAGTTATTTCAGAATAATGTCCATTATTGCAAAATAACTTTGCTTTGTAGACATACCCTGAAAGCAAGAACTGGTGGCTTTAAACAAACTTTATGGGCCCATCGGAAACTTGGCTACACCCATGATAAGTGGGCATCTAACTAAAATCATGCTGGACCACAACTGTTGCTGGAATAGAGGTTCAACCTGTATCTAGATCATATATAAAATCATCACATCCTAAATTAGTCAGCTGGAGTCAAATTTTGCCCTTGGTTATATCTTTGCAATTCTACTGACCTTTCTGGAAGAGCAGGGGTACAACTGCAGGCAGAATTGAATGCTTGGATTTAAATACACATTATTAGGTGATAGAATATATTTCAACTGGCAGCTAAGCGGTCTTCATCTTGGCATTTCGGTAGCCCATTTAATTTGCTAGGGGAAAATCATTAACTGTAATTCAGATCTTAACACTAATTATGTCAATGGCAAAACTACCTTCTAAAGGCTCTTTAATTAGAATCTGCATAATAAGCATTAACTTCTTGCAATATTAAAAGCACTTTATATAGAAGAACGATCCTGAATTTTTAAACATAAGGGGTTGGCTTGTTTCTTGATAAATGGACTATCAAAAATGTGCTCCCAGATCGCTGATTGCAAAGTTCACCACATCTCGGAGTGGAATAGCACTAAAAATGGATTAATTTTTATTCCTCACCTGACATTCAAGAGGTGTTTCACAATCTCTAGCAGTTGGTCTTTTTGTTGCTTGGTTTGCCATGACAACAAATATTTCATTACTCCAAACTGACCTATCTTAATAAAATGCACCATTATGATACAATGTAAAAAATGCTGGATTATGACAGAGTTCTCTATTAAAACAAAAAACAGCACTATGTAGCACTTTAAAGACTAACAAGATGGTTTATTAGGTGATGAGCTTTCGTGGGCCAGACCCACTTCCTCAGATCAAATAGTGGAAGAAAATTGGCATGACCATATATACCAAAGGATACAATTTTAAAAAAAAGAACAAATATGAAAAGGACAAATCAACTTTCAGAACAGAAAGGGGATGGGGAGGGGGGGAGGTAAATGTCCGAGAGCTAATGATATTAGAGGTGATAATTGGGGAGGCTATCTTTGTAATGGGTAAGAATTAGTGTCTTTAAGATCTAGGCGTAAAGTGTCAAATTTAAGCATGAATGACAGTTCAGAGGATTCTTTCAAGTCTGGTGTTAAAATGTCTTTGAAGCAGGATGCAGGTAATCAAGTCGTTGAGACAATGCCCTTTCTGGTTGAAATGGCAAGAAACTGTTTTTTCTTTGTGATCCTGTCTAATATCTGTTTTGTGGGCATTGATTCTTTGGTGAAGTGTCTGAGACGTTTGTCCAATGTACAGAGCAGATGGACACTGCCCACGAAAGCTCATAACCTAATAAACCATCTTGTTAGTCTTTAAAGTACTACATAGTCCTGTTTTTTGTTTCAGCTAGACCAGACTAACACGGCTACATTTCTTTCTCTATTCAAGACATACATTACAAATCTGAATCTGCCACCCTTGTTCTCTCAGCACAACTTTACTCATATGCAGAACTCTGAAGTTCATGGAGGTACCAGTGTGACTAGTCCTTATGTGAATGAGGATAGCAGAATCAGGCCCCAATCAAATCCTGTGCTAAGGGTAACATACCACCAAAAACAAGGGCTACACATGTTTTGCTTTATTCACAATATATAATTATTTAAGCTACAGAAAGTCTACCTTAAAAAAAAAAAAAGTCACCTAACTTGTATGATAAAGGGCCTGATCCAAAGCTCATTGAAGTCAACAGAAAAGATCCCCATTAACTTGTATGGTCTTTAGATGTGATCCACTGAATAGAAACCACTTACAGGTCTGGTCCTGTGCCTATTAAAGACAAGGGCAATACTCCATTGATTCTAATGTGTGCAGGATCAAACTCAAGGTGAATTTTGCTGTAAAGTCTTTTTACACTGCAGTAGAATGAAAGTCCGGAATTGGACTCGAACCTCCAGTTAGATATCCTGAACTCAGTGAAGACATCCATCAACTTCAATGGGAGTAATTTCTGACCCCTACAGAACAGGGACTTGACCCTGCTCTCTCTGAAGTCAATGACAAAAGTCCTTAGGAGTTCAGCGGTACAGGATCAGGTCCCATCTGTCTGAAGTGAAATTATTCTAAGAGGAAAACAGGGTTGTAAAAAGGTAACTGGTTACTCACTAACCAGTTAACTGCAGGTGTGAGACTGCACCAGCATAGCCAGGCCCACTGCACCATGCTGCATGGTTAACCATACAGTTCCACTGGTGAACATTTTAAATGGTATTTTACATCCCTAGAAGGTAATTGACTTAATGATGGAGAATAATACATAAGGTTTCTACTAGACAGTTTTTGGATTTCAGACCAAATAGGATGAAAGAGTTTTATAATTTTGCATAGTAGGTGGCCTGACTCCCAGTCCAACACACTTAACAGTAAGGACTGGTACAACCAATTAGGCATCATTAATGAAAACTAGTGTGTTTCACAGGCTTGTTTTAGCCAGTAGTTGAAGGGAAGTGGGCAGCTCTCACTGTAACAGGAACACAACCTTGTTTGGTCTAGAAAGCATTTTTTAAAAACAATATTGTGTCAGGAAAAGCCATTGGACAGGACCGTATCATTAATAGGATCCATGTTTCGGAGCAAAATAAACTTTGTTCTTTTCATTCTAGTTGGGTATCCCATCAGAAGCTAGACAGAAACGCTGTACATGCGCTGCTTGTGATGCAATGACATTTATTGCACATAGACCGATTACTCCCACAGTAGTAAATTGCACCAGAGTATAAATACATTATAAAACACACAAGAGGAAAATGGAAATAACACACGGGTGATAAAATAACAGCAGATTCACACGGGCAGTTGGACGTAAAAATAAAAATACCCTTAAGATACTTTAATTTAGAATATAGATACATTTACAGTACCTTGATAAAATATTTAAAATAACTCTCTCAGTAAAATTGTAACATAGCAGACAAGAACTGAAATAGATTTAGGATTTGATGTTATTTTAGCCTTGTTTTATTTGTAACTCGATTTTTTGTGTGTGCAAGTAACATTCAATTCACTTTGCAATTCTCAACACTGTGCAAAAAAAAACAAAAAAACAAAAACAAAAAACCACCCCGGTTGCTGCTGCTTTTTTTTAAATGTGCAGTAATTTTAAAAAAGGAAGTTACACAAGGAATTCATTTTTACTTTTCATCTTTAACTACAAAGACCAAACTGCAAAAGGCTCAATGTCTGGGGTGGGATTTTTTTTATATAAAATACTAATAGTGATACATAAATAAGCTGTTTAATATAAACACGTCTTGTTTCCGCTGTACAATATGCACAGTTTGAGGTAGAAGTTTCTCAGGCTGGTTGCTGTTGTCTGGCAAGGGAAGATAAGTACAAAAACCACCAGTTTGCTGGTTCAGAAGAAAAAAGCAGGAGAGGTTTGTGCAAAATACAAGTATATTAATGTTCAATGTGATTTATTTATTCATATCCACCTTGGATAACGGGAGAGCCCAGCTACCAAGAGCTTCAAATACAACTTGCCAGATCACAAATACACTTTCAAAAGGGACTTTCAGTTCAATTTGTAAAAAAAATAAAAAAATGCTGAGTCCCTGGAGTCCTCAGGGACTTTAATGAGATTTTTCGGCAGTCGGTGCTTATTAAAAGCAGGCTCTTTTCCTCTGTATGAGGCTAAGTGGAGCTCCCAGGAGCAGGGACGGGACAGCTGATAGTTCTAAACTTTGAAGCAAGGTTAGTAACGGATCGATGCTGCCTACACTGATGGCCACAGCAAATTCCCAATACTTCCATGCCTCAGCATCAGTTCCCCTCCCCCCGCAAGTGTAGCTCTCAGAAAAACTGAACCTATATTCTTACCTCCTTTTGAAATTATTTCCCCCTAACCACCAACCTTTAGCTCTTCACAAAAAGAGAATAATCATCCAAATGGGTTTGAGAGTCGGTTAATTTCCTTTGTTCAGTGGTCAGTGGCCTCCCATTTGCTTTTACTTCAGATGAGGTATGCTGCATACACATTCACCTGCTTTTAGTTCTAGGTGAACACAGTCTCTCTCAGCTGAGAGAGATCAGTTTGGTTCGGTGTTTATTAACCAGACTCTTGGTAGTTTTGTCTTTTTGCTCCTGTTCATTTCCCTGCCAGTCTTTCTTTATGCTCTGTGTCCAGCGCACACATCCCTCTGCTCCCCTCCCCAACTCAAAACAACCCCTTCTCCTTATACCTTGGATTCTGAATAGGAAGTTTTGCTATTCCTCTCCTCCAGACTTGAGTCACTGCCTCCCTGCGTACCTCCATTGCATTCAGACCACGTCCCTCCCAGGCTGCGCTCGGGGGTGCCCAAAGTATTGATAAAGTTCCCTGCATATCGGGAGAGCTCCCCAGAACTGGCGTGCAGCCTCCTGTCAGCTTTCCTGGGGCAGCAGAGCAGCCTCTTGAAGGCCTTGCGGAAGTCGGGGCTGCGGCAGTAGATGATGGGGTTGAACGCCGAATTGGCATAGCCCAGCCAATTGAAAAAGACGAAGAGCTGGTCTGGCACCAGGTTCCTGTTGAAGACCTTAACCACGTTGACCAGGAAGAAGGGGAGCCAGCAGAGGGTGAAAACCCCCATAATGATGCCCAAGGTCTTGAGGGCTTTTTGCTCCTTCAAGGCCAAGATCTTGGAGGTCCTTCTCCTGCTGGTTCGGCCATTGCCCAGGATGGGCAGGTGGTGGGGTTGGGATTGAGACTGGGCATGAGGCTGGGGGTGGCTGCAGTAGAACCTGCCTTCGCACTTGTCTATCTTCCTCATCTGCTCCTTGGCCTCCCGGTAGACTCTGATGTACACGAAGATCATGATGAGGAGGGGAATGTAGAAGGAGATAACGGAGGAGGCGATGGCATAGGCCCTGTTGGTGACAAAGTCACAGCAGCCGGGGTCCTGGTAGCAATCCAGAGCTTGAGGATCACGATCCCGCCACCAATGCATCATGATGGGCAGGAAGGAGACCAGGGCGGAGATGGCCCAGACCGTGCAGACGATTCCCTTGGCCCGGCCCTTGGTCATGAGGCTCTGGTAGCGGAACGGCGAGGTGATGGCCAGGTAGCGATCGATGGCGATGACGCACAGGGTCTCGATGCTGGCCGTCACGCACAGCACATCCACCGAGGTCCAGCACTCGCACAGGAAGGAGCCCCAGAGCCAGCGGCCCCGCACCACCAGCGTGGCCCCGAAGGGCACCACCAGCGAGCCCATCACCAGGTCGGCGCAGGCCAGCGAGGTGATGAAGAGGTTGGTGAGGGTCTGCAGCCGCTGCGTGCGCCCGATGGCCGCGATCACCAGCCCGTTGCCCACCACGATGAGCAGCACCATCAGGGCCAGCAGCAGCCCCATGCTCACCGCCCACTGGTGGGACAGCTGCTCCCCGAGCAGGTGCCGGCTGCCCGGCAGGGTGGGCGCGCTGCTGGGGGGGCCGGGCGGCGGGGGGCTGGAGCGGTTGCAGTCCGGGGAGAGCCAGCCCTCTCCCATGGCTGGGCCGGCTCAGGGCAGCAGGGCTGGCGGCATGAAGGCGAGGCGAGGGGCTCTCGCAGCCGCCGCTGGAGCGATCTCCCGGGCGCTGCCGCCGCGCGGAGCCAGCAGCATGGTTCTGCGCGCCCCGCGCCGGGCTCCTGCGCCCCGGCCCCCTTGCGCGTCAGGCGCGGCGCAGCCAATGGCACCGAGCAGCGGCCGCACCCACCGGCCGGCCCCGCCTCCGCGCACCCCTGCCCGGGCATGGCCCAGCCCCCCTCCCCCGCGCGGGGGAAGTCTCTGCGCTCTCGCTGCAAAGCTCCCCCGCCCCTCGGAGCGCCCTGCTGCCCAGACTTCCAGCCCCGCGCTCCTCGCCGCGCTGCTCGGTGCAGGGGACCCGGCGGAGCCACGGCTGCTGCGAGGCGCACCGTCTCGGCGACGAAGAGGAGCAAAGGCTGCGGGCAGCAAGCTCTCAGCGGCACCCTCGCCGACACGGGCCAAGGGCCCCGCGCAAGGACCGGGCTTCGCGTCCTGCGGCGCGTTAGATATGAGCCGCAGCAGCGCAGTCCAGCAGCCGAATTCAGCAGCCGCGCTGTGCTTGGGCTTTATTTCTCCGCCGCGGCTTTATAGGAAGCCAGGAAAGCGCTGTCCTGTCCGGGTTCAGTTGTAATATCCCACATAAGAACGGGCAGACTGGGTCAGACCAAAGGTCCATCTAGCCCAGTACCCTGTCTGCCAACAGTGGCCAATGCCAGGTGCTGGCGAGGGAATGAACAGAACAGGGAATCAGCAAGTGATCTAGCCAACAATTAGAGTAACTTAAAATTTCTTATGGTACTGTCCTACTGCAACCCTGTCCCTGCTAGTTCTTTAAACAGCAAAAGCCATCATGGACCTAAACTAAGCCAGCTCTTGCTGGAGCTGTGCACCAGGGTGCACCCACTTTCACCTCTGGATCCCTCTGTTGCCCATTCCCAGCCTGACAAACAGAGGCTAGGGACAGGATTCCTACCCATCCTGGGTAATAAGCATTGATGGATCTAACCGCCATGAATTTATCTAGCTCTTTTATGAACCCTGTTAAAGTCTGGGTCTTCACAACATCCTCTGGTAAGGAGTTCCACATGTTAACTGTGCGCTATATAAAATACTTCCTTTTGTTTGTTTAAAACCTGATCCCTATTGATTTCATTGGTGATCCCTAGTTGTGTTATGGGAGGGAGAAAATAACTTCCTTATTCACTTTCTCCATATCAGTCATGATTTTATAGACTTTAGGGTATGTTTACACTGCACAGTTATTTCGGAATAAACTATTCTGCAATAGTTATTCTGAAATAGCTTATTTCAAAATAGCACGTGTACACTGCAGAGAAGCCTCAAAATTAGTCCGAGGCAGGCTTCCCTAATGTAGACTTGCTATCTCTAAGGAACAACTTTGGATGGCCCTGGTGCAGGGCTATTTCAAAATAGCAGCAGTGGAAAATCTACACATGCCTTATTTCGAAATAGCTATTTCTCATAGAATTATGTTTACAGATTTTGGAATAAGCCATCCATTTTTTCGAAATAACGGAATAGCTGTGTAGCTGCTTGCATTGTTATTCCCGAATAACGCTAGTTATCTCAAAAGAACGGTGCAGGGTAAACGCACCCTGAGTCTTCTAAATTTAGGTCTTCATGAATAAACATTTATTAAGATGAAATGTTCACTTTGAATATTGGACCTGATCCAAATGCCACTCGAGTCAAGGAGAGGCTTTCTGTTAACTTCACTGGGCTTTGGATCACCCTTTTCACTCACCACCCAAGCCCTGAGTTGAGTGGTCTCTAATTCCCCTGGAATGGCCGGTATCATCAACATCAGAAGCTGCAGCAGGAATGCAATTCCCTGCATTGTTTTTGCTTTTAAGTCATGGCACCAAGCCTTGCAGAGGAAACACAGACCTCAGAATCTGTGTCTCACAGTTCCTTACATGGCCGGTGTTGCACTTTAGTATTGAATATCTGCACAATGCTCTGGAAATGTAGCTAACTGTGAGCGACAAGTGTTATTATTGTAAAACAATAAGAAAACCCCTTGCTAAAACAGAGCTCCTGTAGAGTCTCTCCCGCATACTTGTCGTTTGATTTTTTGTTTTAAGGGACAAATATGCTAGGAGCGAAGTACAAAGTGGGAGCAACCCACTCAGCCATGGCAGATGTATCAAAGACCTTTCAAACCCGCGCAAGCTATGAAACTCTGCAGCTTAGCATGACTAAGAAAGGGAAGGCACAAGCAGACTCAGCACCTCTGCTTTAAAGCAGACTTCAGCAGGGAGGGCCAGGATTTGATCATCTCCCCACCCTCCGGTCACACCTACTGCTATACCTCACAGGGACTGTGTAAATTCTGCTGTGCAGTTGGAGATGGTTTTGTCCTTCCCAAGCCCTGCATGACTCTCCATCCCAAGTCTTGTTTATTCTGGCTTAGAATCATAGAATACTAGGACTGGAAGGGACCTCAAGAGGTCATCAAGTCCAGTCCCCTGCCCCCATGGCAGGACTAAAGACTGTCTAGACCAGCCCTGATAGACATTTATCTAACCTACTCTTAAATATCTCCACAGATGAAGATTCCATAACCTCCCTGGGCAGTTTATTCCAGTGTTTAACCACCCTGACAGTTAGGAACTTTTTCCTACTGTCCAACCTAAACCTCCTTTGCTGCAGTTTAAGCCCATTGCTTCTTGTTCTATCCTCAGAGGCCAAGATGAACAAGTTTTCTCCCTCCACCTTATGACACCCTTTTAGATACCTACAAACTGCTATCATGCCCCCCCTCAGTCTTCTCTTTTCTAAACTAAACAAACCCAATTCTTTCAGCCTTCCTTCATAGGTCATGTTCTCTAGACCTTTAATCATTCTTGTTGCTCTTCTCTGGACCCTCTCCAATTTCTCCACCTCCTTCTTGAAATGCGGTGGCCAGAACTGGACACAATACTCCAACTGAGGCCTAACTAGCGCAGAGTAGAGCGGAAGAATGACTTCTCGTGTCTTGGTCACAACACATCTGTTAATGCATCTCAGAATCATATTTGCTTTTTTTGCAACAGCATCACACTGCTGACTCATATTCAGCTTGTGGTCCACTATAACCCCTAGATCCCTTTCTGCCGTACTCCTTTATCTTTATCTTTATCTTTATCTTTATCTTTATCTTTATCTACTCAGGTTTAGCACCCTTTCTCCTGATACTTTATGCATAGAGGTAGGGGGGTGGGCGACAGAACATCTTTCTTTCCCTCCCCCCTTCTCTCCTATTTATTTCGAGTTTCCTTATCCTCTAATCATAACTCCGGTCATCTGAAGAAGTGAGCTGTGCCCACGAAAGCTCATGATACCATCTACATGTTTTGTTAGTCTATTAAGTGCTACCAGACCATTTCCTTGCTGTTTTTATCTAGATAATAGGTTATATACAGACTCCAGTCTTGTTCACAGCTACGGCCTCCATGCTATTCTGTCATAAATAGGGACTCATTGGGTCTTATTTACATGTACACCTTTTTACAATGCTTGGATGTTGGAAAAATGGCCTGAAGGTGGCGAAGGGGTAAATATTATTTACTCCTTCTTGAAACCCTGTTGGCATTTCCAGCACAGTGGAAAGAAGCCTTTATGTGAATCTGTGAATGAGAATCCAGTCATTTGTTTTTTAATCACCCATGTGTACTACATCATTTGCTAGGCCTTTTACGCTTCCCCCAACCAACAAGGGAGCAATTTAAGTCTTTATTTTTCTCCATCTCTATTTATTCTAAGGCTGTGTCTTTGTTTAACAGTAGCCATTTAAAACAACCCGCTAGGTAGACAGGGTCACGACCTGGGGGTGACTTATTTATGTACTTATTTACATGCTATTTAATCCTGACTGAATGGCCAAGCCAGCTCAGATCTGCTCACTACTTCCTCCCACACACACACCTTCCACAGTGCTCCTGTGAACTTTGGCCTGCTGCTCTGTCAGCCCAGCTCTGGGCCTTACAGCATCTTGCACCAAACAGAGCAAACAGCATCCGAAAGGGCCATGGCTAATTGCCCAGGACAAGGTTCTGCTCATCTGTCAGTCAGTCCACACCCTGTCTTGCCCCCTCTCCTTCACCCAAATAGATGGTGCCAGCCTGGCCTCGCCCTGAGTCCCTCTGGCAGGAAGAGGCCAATTACCGTGGGAGATAAGGCTGAAGTTTTTCTGTAAACATGACTTGCAGAGGGTTTTATTGTTAGCTGCTGAGTTAACCCTAGCTAGTAATGTGCTGACTGACACAAGCAGCATGGGGCAGAGCAGGATTCAGCATGTCAGTCAGTCTAAAGCTATTTGGTTAGGTTCCCTGCATCCAGGCTGGCTGGATCTCCTTTCAAAACAGTATCCTTACCACCTCCAGGCGTTTCTAAGGAGGTCCTTGTATTGAGCACGGATTTAGCCCCACCCATACATTGTTCCCATTTTACAGGTGGGGAAAGCATGATACAGAAGGGGGAAAAGCCAAATATTCAGCATTACTGGTGGTTTTGGCCCAGTGTTTGAGACTTGGGATGTGATTTCCAAAGGGACTAGGTGCCTGCAGCTCCCACTTACTTCAAATGAAGTTGTGGGGTCTCAGCCCTTCTGAAAAGTGGTCTCATTGTGTCTCAAGTTAGACACCCACTGACTGGGATATCTCAAAGTAGTGGCCAAAATAGAAAATATGAGCTCCAATCAGCTGGCCAAGATCACACAGGCATTGATAAAGCCTAATTCTCCTGGCTGCTACTCATGTGCTTTAGGCCAGGTCTACATTAGATCCAGCAGCTTGGTTTAAGGTATGCAACTCCAGCTACTTAAAATACGTATCTGGAGTCTGCTTACCTTAAGCTGAGCTTAGCAGCGTCCCCACACCAGGAGGCCGGCGGGAGCAAGAGCAGGAGTACTGGCTGCCAGTGGGGGCGCCCTCTGAGTTTGATTTAGTGAGTCTTAACTAAACTCACTAAATCGAACTCCAGAAGATCAATCGCAGCAGCATTGATCTTCTGCGGAGTGAAGACGTGCCCATAGGTACACAAGACATCCACCCAATCCATCTCTCCTTCATACTCATTATCCTCCTGATGGTTCCTTTATATCATTAGTAAACGACCTTACCTGACTAGTCAAATACTAAATATTACGATAGCCCTTTGCCCTTTTATATGTCCTCGTAGATGCTTTGCAAAGGGAGGCAAGTTTAAGGCCTCGGGAAATTAAATGACTTGCCAAAAGCTGCACAATATGTTCGTGGTCCCTCAGGGTTTCCTGGTATCTTTGTGGGGCCAGCAGGCACCATTCCGGAGTGTCACATGAGTACACGACAGCTGGCGCCAGCATGTCTTTGGGGCTGTCTCCAAAGGAAAATCCAAAGGTACGTTTAGAATTTATATGCTGGCCATTCCTCTGCCCCTTGCCATTTAGAGCATGTGGCTGATCACTGGCAAGTTAACTCACTTTCAGGGCGACACCTTCGCAGGTCACCACCTTTCGCTCTAAATTTCCTGGCTTTTGTGAGTTCCAGGCGAGAGACTTAGTGTGACTTTAATATAGCTCTTTGTGTGCAAATTATTTAAGGATGTCAGGTCAAGAGGAGTGAGTTCAAACTCTAGGATGGATTGTTTCTGCCTGCACTTCAGGGCACAGTTTTTAATGAATAACGAACCTATTTTTTCCTGGAAGTATTTTTGTAAAAATAATTAGGATAGGTCAGTTTTCGCAACACACCCCTTGGAGATGGGCCCCAAGGGAAGAGAAGATGGTAGTTCAATTGAGGGACTTCGTTCATGCAAGCTATATGAGTGAAGGTTGAATGTCCCAGGAACTGCAGGAGACTGTATCTTCTGGGCCCTGATCTTCTGAGCTAACCAGCAGAGAAGTCCATTGACTTCAATGCAGGTTTCAAGTAGGAGTGTGAATAGTCATATGGAACAGCTTCCAGGACTGAATACAAATGTCTATATTCACAATTTCTAGTTAATAAACTAGCAAAACGGATACTCAATGGGAAGGAGAACCCCAGAGAACATGTGCTCAGGTACCATTGTCGGTGAACGTGATGCAAGCACCTAGGAAGTGGTGCTGAAAGAGACCAAAGAGATGCTGAAAATAAGTGTTTGCAATGACATGAGAGGCTAGGATCCCCAGAAAAGGAGGACAGGATGGAGGAGGGAGGTAAGAGCCGCCTCTCCGTTGACTTGATCCTGCTTGAACTCAGCAGGAGTTTTAATGCTGGGAGGGCAGGATCTGTCCATTTGGTACATAGCTTTCAATGGCTGAAAAGGCTGTCACTGTTTTAAGGGCCAGTTCAAAAATCATGAATTAGATCTCCCCATATCAGAAGATCAGACCCAAATAAGATTTCTAAAATGGACTATCCTGTGTTGTTGGTCTGTCTTTCGTTGTTGTTTGTTTTTTAAACTCTCCTGCTTGTCCTCTCCCGCCCCCATTCCCATTTGTATGTTGGACAATTCATGTTGACGGCGTTGCAGGGCTGCTGACAGACTTTGCCAGGACTTAGATGAGGTGGGGGTGGTGGTTCCAGGCCCCCAGAAGAGGCGGGGCCTTTGGTGGAAGGGCTGAGTCTCAGGAATAGCCTTCCCCAGCCAGCCCTTCAGTGCCTGGCATGCACATCCCAGGCTCCAGGGGCAACTTAAAGAATCTGGAGCTCCAGCAGCTGCCCTGGGCCGTTTTAAATTACTATATCCCAGACAGCTGCTCCATTTGCCCCCTCTCCCTTCTGTAGCCCTGCAGTGTCCCCACATTGATTAAGTAAGGTGTTTCTCACCCTCACTGTAGGAGTTTTCGCTGGCTACCTGATCATACATTTAAAAAAAATCAAAACCAATCCAGTGTTGTGTTTGAGTTGAACTGTTTGGTAACTCCAGTTCAAGGATCAGACTGCCCCAGGGAGGGCGGGACAGTGCAGAACCCATGTTTTTGGGAAAATTCAGGACTGGGAGGGTGTTGGGGTCACCCTGCAAGTAGTAACCAAGACTGGTGTAAGCCAGAGGATGACTGGAGTGTTACTGAGTCTGCTGGGGTCAGAGCTGCTGGACCAGCACTGTAGTGATAGACAGATACTCAGGGTGTATGCTGGTAGGCTGTTTGCATGTGGTCCAGGTTGTAAGAGAGAGCTACAGTGAGGCCCTTAACGTTGGAGGGCAGATGGTGACACAACCCCTCACGGATCTGGATTATACCCCAGAATGTGACAGGAAGTTCTGTGGCCTACCATATACAGGGATTCCTCCTGGCCTTGGAATCTCTGAATTGGGTGTCAGTAGGAATGGGGGAGCAGGCCTTTATTGGGTTTTGTCTTACTCTGGAGGATCAAATTTCTGCCCAGACAAACTGAACATGGATCTGTCATTCACACTGCTTTCTTGCTACTTAAATTCCTTCTAAATGTATCATACGTCCCATAAACCATTTCACACGGGTTGTCTAAACATTATTAGCAAAATCAGAAATAGCCCCAGAGACCTTCGTTACAAGTAATCTGACTTCACACTATCAAAACTGTCCCAGTGAAAAACTGTCACTTGCTTGGCTGTGTCCAAAACCAGCCACGTTAGGCATTTGTTACTAGAGAAACAGAGAGATGGTGGAATGTTGCCACAAGATCCACGTCTCTTGGGTTTTTTTTTAAATAAATAAACAGCTCAGCATTTCTTGACGATTATTTTCCATAAATGCCTCAGCTTCATTTTGGCATTTCTCAAACAGCAAGAGACGGTTACCCTGTGTCAACATGCAATTCCATTGACATTATCTCTCGATTACACATTACAATGTGCCAGATACTGCATATGGTGGTTCTGTGTCAAACAATGCTACGAAAATATAAAACAAATGTGCTAAATTACAGAATGAACTGGTTGCACAATAGTACCCAGTTAGTAGACCATAAACAGAGATAAACTGCCCTCTATTGTATGTGATTTCAATAGAGTTATCACTTTGAGTTTGATTGGATGGATTCAGTCCGGGGAGATACTGAGAACTTATCAACTCCTATTGACTTCAGAGCTGAGAGTGCTTTGTGCCAACAGGCTCAGGTCCTGAAAAAAGCAAAATTAACTTTCCGATGTCAGTGCGCGCGCACACACACGTGCGTGCACACACACAGCCCAACAACAACCCTGCTTCAATGTTCTGTAACAATGCAGCTGTTTTCTTACTAAGCAGTTTTTCATGACACCTGCGAGCAGGCAAAGTGCTGGTTTGAAAAAATGTCTGAGGTTTTTTTCCCCCACCAGAAAATGCCATTTCATCAAAATGAAATTGTTTTCGGTTCCTTATCAGTTTTTACAAAATTCTCAGGTCAGCTCAGGATCCGTTTTTCTTTCTCTTAATCTCCTCTGGTGCAGCTGTTCTATGCTGTTGAAATAATTAGGTAGTTTTGAGCCAGAAAAAGAGAGAGGGGGAGATGGTCTGTAACTCGATGGTTAGCATTTGGGGGCTCTTCTACGTGAGAATATCTTTGGTCACATAATTATTCACTTAAGGATTCCCACATTTATATCTTAACATTTTCAAGGGCCTCTAGGTTTTTTCAAAGTTCCCGGCATGAGACAGGGGCCGGCTATTGAGCTAAGGCTGGGGCGTGATTTATAAGCTGCAACACCTGTTTGCTCCGATGTTTCCACCCGTCACATTAAGAAAAAACAGATTGTCTGGTACAGTGCAAACAGGAAACGGATGAAATGAGGGGACGGGTTCGAGCTGAAGTGTTTGTTTGTGTTTGCAAATAAATCTCGCCTAACGGTGGGGCTTGGGTCTGCCCTTCGCTCTTTGCAGTCGCTGAAGTGCAACATGTAACCATGCCAGAAATGTGTCATGGCAAGGGGAGGCCTCCCCATTGTGAATCACAGCAATGCTCATGCAACGTGCTTAAAAGGAAAGTGTTGGGCAAATTGTTACCTAATCCCTCTGGGCTAGATGCTGCCATTCTTACTCCCCTAGAAGTGCCCTGCTGAAGGCCCAGCTAAAACATGGGAGGATAAACCCACCCCTAACCAGGGCCAAGGCATGGAAGGCCATCCTTACAAATTACGGGGCCCTATGCAATTTAGGGCTCCCCCCTCCACTGTGCAGCTTCTAGCAGGGTTCCCCTGGGGACGGAGCCAAACTGCAGAGGCTGGCCACTCTCTCTGCAGCCAGTCTGAAAGCAGTGAGCTGTCACTAGCTGGCTGCTGCTGGCCGGGAGGAGCATAGAGAGTGGGGGTAGAAGTCCTGCGGCAGACAGGAGAAAGCTGGCTCAGCTCCTCACCCTCTTCCTAGCCCTGATGCCCCTGGATTCAGAGCTTCACCTGCCAAGCTGGGCACACACATGCCTCATCTCAGGCAGTCGTCACCTTCTTAGCCAGGCTCACCTCACCTCTTCTGGAGGCAGCCCCGGTGCCTGCTCCTCGCCCGGAGCTCACGGGCCAGGCGCTGCACCTATTGAACCCAGCACCCCCACATGCCTGCTGTACCCCTCCCCTCAGCGCAGCTGCTGGGGGGTGGGGCAAACATGCTAGTGTGGACGAGGCCTAGTCAGGTGTTCCCTGTTTTCATACTCATGGGATGTGTCTAGACTGGCAAGTTTTTCCGCAAAATCACATGATTTTGCGGAAAATTTGCCAGCTGACTACACTGGCCGCTTGAATTTCCGCAAGAACACTGATGATCTCATGGAAGATTGTAAGTGTTCTTGCGGAAATACTATGCTGCTCCCGTTCAGGCAAAAGTCTTTTTCCGAAAGACTTTTGCGCAAAAGGGCCAGTGTAGACAGCACAGTAGTGTTTTCCGCAAAAAAGCCCCGATTGCCAAAATGGCGATCGGGGTTTTTCGTCTAGATTGGCCACGGACGCTTTTCCGCAAAAAGTGCTTTTGCGGAAAAGCATCCTGCCAATCTAGACGTACTTTTCCGAAAATGCTTTTAACAGAAAACTTTTCCGTTAAAAGCATTTTCGGAAAATCATGCCAGTGTAGACGTAGCCAAGGAGTTTAAGGCCCGAAGGGATCTTTAGCTCGTCTAATCTGCTCTCTTGTATGACACAGCCCATCACGTTGCACCTGTTGCTCCTGTATTGAGCCCAATAACTTGTGTTGGATAAAAGCATAATGCGAGTTTGAATAAAGTACATCTTCCCGAAAGGTATCCCGTGGGGAGCTGGAGGCTTCAAGATAATTTACCTCTTCCTTAGTTGTTTGTTTTCCCAGGGGCAATTGCTCCTTTTCTGTTAAGCACCCTCCCAGTTACAAATTTGAGGCACATTTTAAATTTTAGTTTGTCTTCAGTGTCCATGATTTTTTAAAGTCAGATTTTATTTTAAGGGTGAGATGGACAAGGGAGGAGGTGGAGGAGGAGGAGGAGAATAGGAAAATGTATCTGTTTAGCTGAATCCCGTCTAACGTGGCCAGAAGTCTGCTGACTCAATGTGTCCAGAACAGCTCATTACCTATCCTGAGGTAATAAAGAAGCTGGGAAAGACCCTCTTGGAGGAAGGAACTAGCATACAGGATGCTCTTGTGAGAAGGTTTAGGCCCAGCCAGGCCCAGGGTGTAATCATAGTCTGAGATTTGTGCTGTGTTGGTTTTGAATAAGGCCAAAGCCCAGGGAGGTGGAGTGAGTTTGGACACTTACTGGGGGTCCCGGCACACTGCTAAGAATAGGTCATTTCAGTGCTGTGTGTACTTTGTGGTGCCACTAGCTATTGGTAGGGAAAATGCAGAATCTGAACTCAGGGCCTGAGTGGCAAGGCAGCTCCTTGCCGCAATGAGGAAAGCGTTGAGCTCCTCTGGGCCAACCTGCCCCAACCTGTTGAATTGGCAAATCTTGGTTATCCTGGAGAAGGATGGGACCTTAACAAGGCTCCCGTGGGGGGTGTTCAAGAGCATCCTGAGCTAGTGCAAAGAGACCCTGGCCTCCAAGAAACAGAGGCTGCCTACTGGGGAAAGGGTTTGAGAGCATCAGTGCTCTGAAGAAATAAAGGGACAAGTTTTTCTTTTTGAGCTCTGGGACTTGGCCTTGGATGTCTGGAGAAGGAGCATGAATCTTTCTCCCAAGATCTCATGGTATTTACCCTGCATGAGTGTTGGTACCCAGCCCTTTGTCTGAGCCCTGGGCTATTTTGCCTTTCTCTTTTGGATGACTCCCACACTCCCCCGCCCTGAACAAAGACAGATTCTCTAAGAGGTAGAACTGGAAGGCTGCACCCCCATCTGTGGACCCCAGATGACAGTCCTGCTGCTATAGAAGAATGTCCAAGCCAAGGGAGGTGCCCCTGGCCACAACTTACTAGGCAATCAAAGCAGGGGACTGTTTTTAGTTTTGAAACATGTCTCTTTGTAGACATGGACCTGTATCTGAACATCAACAGACCATGGGAAAGCTGAGTTTGGGAGCTAAACGTTGTGGCTCACCCCCAAATGTACTTATTTGACATTTTAGAAATGTGACTGCAAGGGAGTTACATGGATTTATTCCAATGGTGGATCTGGCACTCTGTGTACAGTCTTGATTGTTTTCAACATTGTTCCCCAATGAAAAATGTTTGTAGTTCATCTTTAAAGTGCTTACTCTATTCTGAAGTTCTCATAATTGGTTCTTGGAGAGACCATTGGGGTCCACAGTGTCTAAAAAGAGGTGTTCTGAACTAGAACACTGACTAAGTTGGCATTCCAGGATATGAAATAATTTTGACATGCACAGTATTCAGAAAAGAACTAAATGCACTCCAAAACTATGCTGAAATGTGTGTAGGAAGAAACACAGAGGCCTTGGCAATATTTTGGTGTGCACCATGTTCTTTAAGAGGTGCTTTTTGTAACTGGAACCAATATAATTGTTTTTGTTATAATTGGAGTTAATTAAACTAGTTTTTTGTTGCGCTATTGCATCAGTTGGCAAGTCCCTGCATTCCCGACTGAAAAGGATGGTGTGAATAGTGGAACCCTACCATCACACGTCTCATCCAGAACGCTGCAAAAGGGCAGTGAGCCTCTTAAATTGAGATAAGGCTCTGAAACCAGTTCACCTGTTTTGTATGGAATGGAAATTCTGTTCAGGGGGATGACAGAATAGTTTACAACATTTTAGAAAACTAGGTAATGGCCAACAATCCCAATGCCTAGGGTCTTTGCTTATACAAAGAGCATAACTGAGTGATTAGAGCAGATAACTTGTGATTAAGTGTCTAACTATATTACCAACACTTCTGCTCCTTACTGGGCTCTTAGAAGACATTTAGAGGTAAGTTAGAGCTAAACAGCACAGAACACTGAAAACCAGGACTGGTGGCTGTAAACAAACTTTATGGGACTCCAGGGAACTTGGTCACACCCTTAAGAGGACATTCGGCTAACTAAAATCATGTGTACCCTGGATGTTTCTGGAGCAGATAGTGCCAGACTACAGAGGTTCAATCTGTAAAAGGGCAGTAATTACCCAGGTCATCCAGTTTACACTTTTTGACTACCTTTATTTTTCTTCTAGCCTTCTGGCTCTTTGTCAGTGTTCCAAGACTTATTGAAACTCAACACTAACAGCCCCGCACATTTCTCAGCCAGCTCTTTTTAAACCGTGGGGCAGTATCGTTTAACATGCTCTCAAGATAGTAGTAGAATGGATAGTGTGGCCTTAAAAGGGATGGAGCAGTAGGATACGTCAGTGTTAGACATGTGGCTTGTACAACCCAATAAAAATTATTTAACTCCCAAAGCCAAAAATCACTCTGAAAAATACCAGCATGGAAATGTTTTGTAGCAGTTTTGAGCTCATGTCAATTTTATGCCTAATCTAATGATTCAAAACTATTCTCTTTGATAAATGTCTAATCACTTTTTAATTTGATGCTCTGCTGCTGGAAATAATTGAGACATTTAAATCTCAGTGACTTCACTTTAGAGAATGTCTCTAAATGCCACGGACTGAAAATTCAGAGGGTTAGGTTTCCAGGGAAATGCTCCTGAGTTG
This sequence comes from Pelodiscus sinensis, assembly GCF_049634645.1. NCBI lineage: Eukaryota > Metazoa > Chordata > Testudines > Trionychidae > Pelodiscus > Pelodiscus sinensis. Next base: position 64,214,779 of record NC_134718.1, read on the forward strand.
CATATGTCAATAGAATGACAACATGAATGCAGCTCTCTCCCTTATTGAAATCAGCCCTGCAATAGGTACCAGAAAGAACTGCAGGGCTTCTGGATTAGATGGCATTTCTGCAGAAATATTCAAGCGTGGAGGTGAGATCCACGTTGAGGTGAGTACATGTTCTATTTCTCAATATATGGTGAGTCCTGTGGCACCTTAAAGACTAGGGGTATGTCTACACTACAGCACTAATTCGAACTAACTTAATTTGAATTAGTTAATTCAAACTAAGGTAATTCGAACTAACACATTCAGACTAAAAATCTAGTTCGAATTAGCATTTTGCTAATTCGAACTAGCATGTCCACACAGAGTGGACCCTGAACTGGGGTTAAGGATGGCCGGAAGCAGTGCCGGCAGAGCATCAGATGAGGACTTAGAGCATGGAGCTGCTGTCTCAGGCTAGCCGAGGGCTGTGCTTAAAGGGACCCGACCCCCACCCTGGACAGACAATTCTCAGGGGTGCCCCGCTTACAAAGCAGTCCTGGTTTGGAGTGCCCTGAGTGCCCACACTCAGCACATCACAGCACTCGGCCATCAGCCCAGCTGCACTTGCCGCAGGCTGCCATCCAGGGGAGGAGTCAGTTGGGGGGGCTGCAGGAGAGCTTCCACCCTGAGGAGCCCACAGAGCCAGCCCAGTCCTCCCCATCGGGGGCTCGTACCCCATTCCTCCCTCACCTCCTTCCACTTACCCCTCCCTAGCCCCCCTTCCTGATGTACAAAATAAAGGACATGTGTGTTCAAAAATAGAAACTCTCTTTATTGAACAAAACTCGGGGAGACTGGGAAAAGGAGGTGGGAGAGGGGAAGAGAGAGGGTGGGAGAGGGGAGGGCAACTAAAATGATCAGGGGTTTGGAACAGGTCCCATATGAAGAGAGGCTAAAGAGACTGGGACTTTTCAGCTTAGAAAAGAGGAGACTGAGGGGGGATATGATAGAGGTCTATAAAAGCATGAGTGGGGTGGAGAGGGTGCATAAAGAAAAGTTCTTCATTAGTTCCCATAATAGAAGGACTAGAGGACACCAAAGGAAAGGAATGGGTAGCAGGCTTCAAACTAGTAACAGAAAGTTGTTCTTCACAAAGCAAAGAGTCAACCTGTGGAACTCCTTGCTGCAGGAGGCTGTGAAGGCTAGAACTAGAACAGAGTTTAAAGAGAAGTTAGATAAATTCATGGAGGTTGGGTCCATGAAGTGCTATTAGCCAGGGGGTAGAAATGGTGTCCCTGGCCTGTGTTTGTGGAAGGCTGGAGATGGATGGCACGAGACAAATGGCTTGGTCATTGTCTTCAGTCCATCCCGTCCAGGGTACCTAGTGTTGGCCGCTGTCGGCAGACAGGCTACTGGGCTAGGTGGACCTTTGGTCTGACCCAGTACGGCCATTCTAAACTCAGGGCTCAGGGTCGGGGGTCTCACTGGACCACCCTGATTTTCATGCAAACTTGCTCCTGGGTGGCCAGGCTGGCAGCTATCCTGCCCCAGATGGCCACTTTCCTGTGCCTAGTGCAGAGGTCGTGGATGAGGTCCACGATGTCTGCACTAGACCAGGTGGGTGCCCGCCTCTTGCGGACCTGGGCAGGCTCCCGGGAGCCGCCAGCCTGGTCCCGGGAAGAGGCGGAGGGCTGGGTGAACCCACAAAAGCTCAGACCCAAATAAATGTTAGGCCATGTCTTCACTAAGCAGAAGATCGACGCTGTTGTGATCGATCTTCTGGAGTTCGACTTTTATAGACCTCTATCATGTTCCCCTTAGTCTTCTCTTTTCCAAGCTGAAAAGTCCCAGTTTTATTAATCTCTCCTCGTGTGGCACCCGTTCCAAACCCCTAATCATTGTTGTTGCCCTTTTCTGAACTTTTCCCATATGTTGAGGATGAATGACACCAGAATACCAAAGCAGTTGTGGTTTGGTGAACTGAAAGTAGGCAACTATATATGAGGTGGCCAGAAGAACAATTCAAGAAAGCTCTAAAGCATAACTTGAAACTGTGCAACCTTGGTGAGATGGCTAAGAGTCATCAGCAAGAGAGCACACTGGCGAACAGCCATCAGCGATGCAGCTTCCTAGTTCAAGATTAACTGCTTTACGGATGTGGCGGCACAGAGGCTGGTTTGTAAACCACAGCAGACTCGCAGACACGGACACTAATCTCTTTTCTGCATCGAGCTAGCTAGGTACTTCATGCTACTTGCACATTGGTCTTTTTAGCCCCAGCTGTACTCACCGCCGGACATAAAACCAGCACCTTTGGTTAGAAAGGTTCCCAAAAATGTAGAACTGTGACTTATTGTGACTCTCTCTATTCAAATGCTTTGCTCACTGTTTCCTGCATGTCTGTTTATTGAGGGCTATATTTGATAGCAACCATATACAAGAAAATATTGGGGCAGGAGGCCTTTGTTTTATTTCTTATTCTTCAAACTGGCATCAAATGAAGATGGCAGCCACAAACTCTCCACCCCATCCGTGACAATGCATACATCAATGTGAAACAAATGGGAAGAGAAAGGGTTTACATGGCACTGCATTATTTTACATGAACTAAAATGCATATACGCATTATGAAGCCCTTTGTACAGGGTCCACTGTCAGTGACCCTGACTCCCTCCAGGGCCCACAAGTTCGGACCTCGGCCTCGGCCTAGCCTTTGGTGGAGGGACAGTTTATAGGGCCCAATCCTAGGTCAGGATGGGCAGACAGACAAGGGATTAACACAAACCGGTCAATAGCTCACGGGTTAAGACGCAGCCCTGGGTTAGGGCGACAAGTGTCTATCACGAGCAGTGTAGCAGTTTATAGCTCCAGCTGAGTCCCAGCTGGGCAGGGCTTGGGTCTCCTCACTCCCAGAGAGCCGACAAGCTCAGGGGCTTTTCCCCTTACAGGGGGAACCTGCCACCCCTAGTGGAGGAGTAGCAGGGGGGACACAGGCCCACCCACACCACTGCATCCCGGCCCACGGCCCTGATAGTGGCAGCCTTGCAGCCACTAAGTCGGCAGGGATCCGGGCCGTTACACACTGATTACCTCGAGGAGCCAGCAGGGTTCCAGGCCACAACGCGCTGCCCACCCAACCTCCATCTCCTCAGCCGTCCCAGGGTCGGCTAGCCCTGGGCCCCTTCCCAGTTCCCCCTGTGGGCCTTCCGGGCTCTGGCATTGCTCTGGTGGGTCTGCTGCTGACAGAGGAGCTGGCAGAGTATCCATTGGTTCAGGCTCCGGGGGGTCCAGGTGGGCCAGACCAGTCATCTGGGCCTGGTGAGGGTCCTGGTGGGGTTGGTACAGCCTCTGGCGGCAGCAGGGGCCTCAGCAGCCTGGGCCAGGGATCAGGAGTTGGCAGGGGTCCTGGCGGTGCAACCCAGTCCCCCAGCCGGGCAGTGCGGCTGAGTCCTGCAAGGCGGGAGCTGGCGCAAAGGGTCTGCCCTGGTCAGCTGCTCGGCTCTGACTGAACTCCCAGCTCTTATACTGCTCATCCTACCCACCGGCTTCCTGTAGGCGGGGCTAGGGGAGGCTGGACCTGCCCACCAAGGGGTCTTAGAGGGCACTTCCTCTTCTGGGTCAGAGGGTGCCCATGTTGCTGTCCCAGACTCATTATACCCTTTATTGCTGTTTGGTCTGCTAATGTCATTCATGCAAATTTGGGATGAAATTTACCCCTCTGCTGAGGGCTAGCACAAGGTCTATGCACCCTTGAAAGTTAAGTGAAAAAAATCTCTGTTCATCTGATAGTGGTTGAAGTCGAAGGGTCTAGTCTCATAAGGTGGCAGGATGAAGCCGATAGATTACAACGCTATTATTTAAATGCACGAGCAGAGCCATAAATACATACCTTATCTCACCAGGCTTCCAGCCGCTGCTCAAACGCCAGCTGTCCATGCAAGACCTTTATGATAAAAAAAGGAGCACATTTCTGAGATACATCTCAATCCCAAAAGACTCAAAGTAATTAAGTGAAATGCTGCCAGGTTGTGCTGTGAAGGGACTAAAAATAACTGTAATAACATTACTGACACATCAGCTTATCAAAATTTCATTTGTTTGCCCAGATCTGGAGTGGCTATATGTATAGAACATGTCTATAATCCAAGAGTTCATTGTTCTTCTGAATGAAAACCTCAGAGCCAAATGTTTAATCCAGTGCACCCATTCTGACTAGCCTTCCCTTTGCCAGAGAAAGATGAGCTGTATTAGCGGCAATAGCACTCCCTCTTCTGCAGATAGTCTGCCATCTGCATGTGCTTTGCTTTGGTGAGCATCTTAATCTCTGTCGTAAAAACCACACTGCACCAATAAGAAGTGGTTTTTAAATCCCCAGGTCTGTTTATTTGTTTGGAATAACTGCAGTGCTCAGGCTGTTGCGTAAATTCATATAAGTACATAATAATAATCTAGCTCCATTGACTGCATATTAAAATAGAGACTATGCAAGGCTAAGTATCCACAAACCAAACATTTGTGCCTACAGACTGGTCAGCCTCACCTCTGTCCCCACAAAAATCACGGAGGGAATCCATAAGGAATCCATTTTGAAACACTTGCAAGAGAGGAGAGTGATCAGGAATTGACAACATAGATTCACCAAGGGCAAGTCGTGCCTGACCAACTTGATTGCCTTCTAGGATGAGGTAACCGGCTCTGTGGCTATGCGGAAGGCAGTGAACGTGATACACCGTGGCTTTAGCAAAGCTTTTGATACAGTCTCCCATAGTATTCTTGCCAGCAAATGAAGGAAGTCTGGATTGGATAAGTGGACTGTAAAGCCAGCTTTTCTGGATGGAAAGCTGGCTAGACTGTCGGGCCCAACGGGTAATGATCAACGGCTCAATGTCTGGTTGGCGGTTGGTGTTAAGTGGAGTGCCCTAAGGGTCGGTTCTGGGGCCGGTTTTGTTCATCTTTATTAATGATCTGGATGAGAGGATGGACTGCCTTCTAGGATGATATACCTTGGCTTTAGCAAAGCTAAGTTCTCCGATAACACTAAGCTGGGGGAAAAGGTAGATACATTGGAGGGCAAGGATAGGGTCCAGAGTGACCTAGACAAATTGTAGGACTGGGCCAAAAGAAATCTGAAGTTCAACAAGGACAAGTGCAGAGTCCTGCATGTAGGACAAAAGAATCCCAAGATCTGTTCCAGGCTGTGGACCGACTGACTATGCAGCAGTTGGCAGAAACAGACCTAGGGATTACAGTGGGTGAGAAGCTGGATGTGAGTCAACAGTGTGCCCTTGTAGTCAAGAAGGCTAATGTCATACTGGGGTGCATTTGTAGGAGTATTTCCAGCAGATCTATGGAAGTGATTATCCCCTTTATTTGGTACTGGTGAGGCCATATCTGGAATACTGCATCCAATTCTGCCCTCCCTACTTCGCCCCCATTACAGAAGGGATGTGGACACATTGGAGAAAGTCCAGTGGAGGGCAACAAACATGATTAGGGGATTCAAGCACAGGATTTATGAGGAGAGGCCGAAGGATTTGAGCTTATGTAGTGTACAGAAGAGAAGAGTGAGGGGTGGATTTGATAGCAGCCTTCAACTACCTTAAGGGGGGTTCCAAAGAGGATGGAGAGAAGCTGTTCTCAACAGTAACAGAGGAACAATGGTCTCAAATTGCAGTGGGGAAGGTCTAGGTTAGATATTAGGAAAATCTATTTCACTAAGAGGGTGGTGAAGCACTGGAATGGGTTACCTAGGGAAGGGGTGGAATCTCTAGGTTTTTAAGTCCCAGCTTGACAAAGCCCTGTCTGGAATGATTTAGTTGGGATTGGTCCTGCTTTTAGCAAAGGGTTGGATTCGATGACCTCATGAGGTCTCTTCCAACCCTATGATTCTATGATTCTAAGTTTAGACTCTTATATCTATATTTAAGCACCCATGTCAGTGTGACATGACTTTCAGCACTTTTGAAAGTCTGGTCAGATTTTAAGCTAGGTGCAATGATATGGATTTAGGAAACTCAGGGTGCGTCTACATTCACCGTTATTTTGAGATAATTAACGTTATTTCAAAATAATAATGCCATCATCTACACAGCCATTCTGTTATTTTGAAATAATTTTGAAATAATGGACGGCTTATTCTGACTTCTGTAAATCTCATTCTGTGAGGAATAATGCCTATTTCGAACTAAAGCATGTGTAGATGCTCCACTACTGCTATTTTGAAATAGCCCCTCATGAGGGCCATTCTAAATTATTCCTCCCCAGTGCCTCCTGGGGCTCTAAGTTGAGATAGCACGTCTACATTAGGGAAGCCTGCCTTGGACAAATTGTGAGGCTTCCCTGCAGTGTAGACGTGCTATTTTGAAATAAGCTATTTCAGAATAACTATTCCGGAATAGTTTATTTCAAAATACGTGTGCAGTGTAGACGTACCCTCAGATTTGAAAATGTGGGCTAGGATCTTTCACCAAAACAAAGTGATAAATCACTGCAAAATTAAACCACAGGAAGGAGGAGCTAATTACAGTGAAAAACCTAGAATAAATACAAATGATTAATTATGCAGACCCAGAGCCAAACCCTGACATTCTAGGGTTAAATTCCCTCTGACTTCAGGATTTGACTCTGGGCAAAGGAAAACTTTAACAAGATTATGCAATGTAGTAAATGAACACATGTAGCATAAATAGCAAATGCCGCCTCAATGGCGACTTATTTTATTAAAACAAAGGTTCTTGCAGCATCCCTTAGGAGATGCCATGCCTTTTTGTGGCTAAGTTGTAACATGTTTGGTTGGTAATCTAATGGGTCTTCTGTCTTTTACGGTTGTGTTCTTTTGATAGGGGCTGGATGATTTTATTGTAGAGTAACAGACAGAGCAAAGAACCAATGGAAAATCTCCAGGAGAGAGAGCACAGTGTGTGTTGTTTGTTTAGCAACAGTAGCTAACTTGGCCTACCTGGTGTGGCATGTCCCTTTTAAAGGGCAGTTAATCAAAAAGAGCTTACCAGTTACGGAGCAAAATACCCCACAGTAACTATTCTCATGAAGGAAAGGTACAAGTAGACACTCAGATCTGGGGCTGGGCTCAGATCTCTATGTCTCAAACTTTGGGGAATCTGACTCTGGATCTAAATTTCATAACTGGACCATATTTCTCTCATGGACCAAACACCCCTAACTTGCAGTTGTCCTGGTTGAAATCCAAACGTGCACCTAAGTCAGAATTTTGTGGCTGACCTCCCACTGGACAGCGGTAAGCCCCACAAATTTTGGTGGTGGAACAAAATCCAAATGTGGATTCAGATTTGACAGCTCAGACAATCCCCAACCCTAGCCTAAGAAGCCAAGTGTCATTGGTGGCTGCAGGTGGCTGTCGAGCTATCATGTGGAGGGTGAAACTGACATGAGAACTGTGCCACTAAAACATTGGGACTAGCTCCCTGGGTGAACCTGGATTTGCTTCCCTGGATACATTGTCTGCACTTTGCTACAGCTGGGGTGAAGTAATTAGGTTAATCACCATTTGTCTAGTGAGATTTTTGATGCTGGGAATCAAAGAGCAGCCTGCCTGTTGTAATTCACATCTACTTCAGCAGCTGTTTCTGTGAGCCTGTGGAATGGAAGGTCTGATCCAGCCAGGTGCTTGGAACTGAGGTTGATAGACATCAAGGGCGCTTAGCACCTACCAGTATTGGGCCCACAGTGAACATCCACTCTGCAGATGACAGCATCGGGCTCAGCAAGCTGTCCTTAGCTGAAATTATTTCACCAAAGAGAGGGGGAAAACCCACCCAGCATTAACGTTAGCAACCTCCCCAGAGGGATGCCTCTTTGGGAGCTGACCTGAGTTGAACCACACACGTGTCCTTTTGAAATAACATTCCCACGCTGGCCAGCAGACCCATTCTGCAGCTGCCTCACTTCTTATGCCCTGCTCCTAGGAGATGGATACTTGTGCATGAAAAGGGCTGGCTCTGGGGCCAGAGATGCAGCTGGTGTCAATTAGCAGAGCTTTAGTCACTTCACTCAGTGCCTCTGATTTACACCAGCTGCGAATCTGGCCAACTGGCGGAGGTGGTTTGCATTTGGCACCGCTCAGTCTGTTTCCAGAACTGTTTACTTTCTAGAGAATCAAGTGAACCTTGGGCTTTCTGTCCACTTTCAAAGCCTAATTTTCTGTCCAGCCTTAACTGGGGTTTTTTGTTTTTGTTTAACCACATAAGGTACTAACCCATCTGCAAATACCTGTTTGTAGTTGCACTATGTCCTAGTGGAATAAATTATGTAAGTTATTATTAAGTAATTATGGGGACAGCTCTATTCATTTGCACAAAGAAGGTGCTACAAAGGAGACTAGTATTTAACCCCCCCCACCCCAAACCAAATCCCGACCTTTGTGCCAACTGATTAAAAATAATAATTTGTGTGTGTAGCATCTCATCTCTGAGGAGCTCAAACAAATGTCTGCAATGATTTTGTAAGGGCTTTATTATCATTAGGGCATCATAACAAATATCTGACCTGCTCCACGGGATTTTGTACAGCTTCATTAATGAAGAGATGGAAAGCACTTTTGAGATCTTCTGATGAAAGGTGCCGTGTAAATGCAAAATTTGGTTAAAACACAGAGGCATGGTCTAGTGATCTGAGAATTCCTGAGCTGAATCCTCTTCTGATAATACCTCCCCTCTGAGATCATGGGCTAGTCATTTAGGCTTCCCTTCTGTAACAAATCAACCACATGAATAGCCTTTAGTACAGCTGAATAAACCCCCTTTCCATGTATTTAGCCCTCCATTTAGTTGGTGGGTTACCCAGCGACAGATTTCAGTTTTTACAAATATGCTTGCCATTCAAGGGATTGTTTGGACAAAGCTATTTCACTCCCCAGGCTGCTTGAGAACTTTTTTGCCTTTGCTATTGATTGCTTCGGGTATCTGCTATTCACCATTCACAGTTAGTGCTCTGTGATTAGTCTGATCACTTGTGCTGCATATTACTTCTGCTTCCTGCCTGAATGACTCCCAAACCCACAAAGAGCTTTCAAGCTGGCCACAAAAATGCTTCCAAGACGAGGATTTGCGCAACTGCCTTTTTTAGAAGTGTCTGCAATACCTTTTTTCCACGATGGTTTCTGTTAACACACATTCATTCACATCTACATTTACAGAGAAGAAAAGAGAAGAGTGTTGAAATAAATTCACATTTCTAGGCCAATTAATTCATTATTTGTATCACAGTAGCAGCTAATGGCCCTGTAAAAAAAATTAGGGCTCAGTTGAGCTATAGCCAATATAAATAGACAAAATTTGGGAAGGGAAATAAAGGCACAGACAAGCTGAATGACTTACCCACGGTCAGCTAGCAGTTATACAGTCTCAACCCAGTGTCTGATTTACTGGATTACACTACCTCTCAGTAGTAATAAATCCTTTTGAGTAGCCTTTGCCCATTTACTCCTTTTACTCATTCTTGCCAGTAGTTCTGTTGAAGTTAAAGGGCTATTTCTAGGGATAAGGTTTGAGAGATGTGGCCCTTAATTTCTGTGCCTTAGACTCCTTTACAGATGGCTAAACTAACACTACTGACCTGCCTGACATATGTGTGGTGGTGGGTAATGAGACAACATGTGTAAAGTGTTTAAAGATGAAGAATGATAAGTATTATTAAATAACCATCAAAACATCATTGGTGCTATTTAGACCCATTTTATAGATAGATGAATAAGACACAAAAATTAAGGATCAGATTTTAAAAGGTATTTAGGGGCATAGGTATTTTTTTACACCACTGATTTTTCAATGGGAGGTGCCTCGGCAGCAGTCGGGGGTTTCAAGAGTGATTATCTGCATCTTTAGATGCTTTTATAGCTGTAACATTTGCCCTGGGTCACTCTATGACTGAGCATCAGAGCCAGAACTAGAGTCATGGATTCTGGGTCTCAGGCGCTGCTCTAACCACTATACCATGCTCTCACCAATATGTTTTTCAGTGCTCATGATCTGCAATGAGAACAGCCTCCCCCATTTCCATGGCTTGGGGCTCAGAGGCATAATAATGGCTTATTTACCATAATGAGGATGTTAATGAATTGCACTTTAAGAGCAGAGTGAGGACAGATTTAAATGGACATCACTAAACCTTTCCTCCCACTCCTGAAAACGCAATAATCTCTTTTTGCAGAGAAGGTCATATTCCAGAGTTTGAACTGGGCATATTCCAGAGTATGAACTAAACATGCAGGCAAATGGGAAACAGATTTTCACCTCCGTTTGCAAGGATTTGTTATAAATAACAGCAAAAATGAGGAGGGAAGTTAGGAAAAATATTATGGCAACATCTTAATCATCTGACTAGACTATCAGGACAGAAGATATAATACAGATTTATTTTTTACCATATATTTATGAGGGAATTGTCTTGGAATAGTCTAGGCCAAAAGAATTATATAGATTAAAAGAAATTGCACCACAACAGTCTTGCCAACTCCACGTGTTCAAAAATCACAAGTCATTGGCTCAAAATGCATGAGATTTAAAAAATAAACAAGTGCAGGGTTTTTTAGATTTGCTGCACTGTCTGGGCAGTGGTTTTGCATTTTCCAGCTTTCCCCCGCAACCCTGAGGGCCAGAATTTCTTTTCTTTTTCTTTTAACCAATGAATGTTGAGAGTCTCCTACCAGCTCCTGAACACAGAAATTGGGGCTTTATGAAAAATGCTGACGATTGCAAGACTGGTGATTAAAACCACTTGAGATGGCACTGCTGTAGTAGCCACCACGTGTTTCGGTGGAAAGAATGTCTGAATCCGGTCCCTGAAGCTCAAGGCTCCCCACAACCCCACAGTAGCTAGCCCACTCAGCTGCTCCAGCCCTGTGCCCCACCACAAGGCTGGAACACCAGCTCCCCACTGCGGGGTGGGGGGTTGGAGGGGTACCTGAGCCTCACAGGCCAGAGCCAGGCAAGCCCGGGACTGGATCAGTCACACGGGCTCTGCCGAGTGGAGGGAGGAAGCAGTTCTGGCCTCAAAATCTGCTAGCCCGGGCCCCCCTCGGTTCTGGTGTGTGAGGGGAGTGTCTTTCTGCTTCTCTGCCATGTCACTGAGGTGGTTTGTTTTGCTTCTCACATTTGTGTGGCCTCTGACTGATTTTCTGTGGGTCAGCGGCCCCCGGCTCAGAAAAGGTTCCCCACTCCTGCCATATAGGGTTGCCAGATGGCTGAAACAAAAAGGGGGGGACGACCAAAGTTTTTGAGCCAAAAAAAAAAAAAAAAAAAGACTCCAAGGACCTGGATCACTGGTAGGGGTTACGAGGTAGTCATTAAAGAAAAACAAAAACAAAACAAAATCCCCCCAAAAAACCGGACACGTTTCATGGGGGGAAGGCAGGGAGGACCAGCCAGGAAGGGAGTGGTGCTGGCCGGCAAGGGGGGCCTGGAAACAGATAACGGGGGCGGGGAGGGGGGACAATGGGGCTGGCCGAGGGAGATGGAGTGGCCAACGGGAAGCAGGGCTGGTTATGGTGGGGGGGGGTCAGGCAGAACAGGGCTGTCCGCGGGATATCGGGGGAGGGGGGACTGGCTGGGAGTAAGGGGGCGGGAAGCACAGCTGGGGGGGATCGGGGGCCGCGAGGGTGGCTGGGAGGAAGGAGGGGCAGGAAGCAGAGCTGGCGGGGGGGGGAAGGTGGTGCAGGGGGGCTGGCTGGGGAAGATCAGGAGGGGAAGTGGGGGAGAACTGGCCGGGAAGGGGGGGGTGAGCAAATTGGCCGGCGGGGAGTGGGACTGACCTGGGCACTCACTGCCCATCCCGCGCAGGCTCCCAGCGACGCAGGAGCGAGGAGGAGGCTTCCCCTGCTCCTCACACTCAACCGACTGAGGGCTCCCGGCGGCAATCGTGGCCCCGCCTCCCAGCTGGAACTCCCAGCCGCTCCCCCCCCGCCCATGCCAGGCTTCTGTCTGGTGCGTAGCCAGAAAAATCAGAAAATACCGGACATTGCACATATCCGGTATTTTCTGGGTTTTTTTTACCACACAGAACACGCAAATACCGGACTGTCCGGTACAATACCGGACACCTAGCAACCCTATTGCCACAGGGAAGGCCCTGGATCCCAGGGAGACACAAATTGAGCAAATGAATACAAATACCTCTCCCCTCCAAAACAACAACAGCAGCTTCCTGGGGATGCAGATATAAAATCCTGTTTACTTGGCCAATTGGTTAAACATATTGTTTAACCAATTAAAGGGGGGTGAGCGGGGAGGCCACTCCAAACCAGCTTGAGCAACGCCCCCGGCTGCCACTGGGCTGGCACACCCCCCACCCTGCAGGCAGGGGCTGGTCCAGACCGGCCAGGGTAGCCCCTGTCCTCGGGGCTGGAGCAGGCCCCACCCATGGGAGAGAGGGAGCTGTGCCAGCCCCCACCAGTTAACCTTCAAAGGTAAGACTAACCCATTAAACCATTAAGGGTGAGGCTTACCTGGCTAAACATTTACACCTCTTCCTGGGAAAGACACCCCGTGTCCCTTATTTGTTCTTCACCCCTGACTTCCCAGGCAAACTGATTCTACTTATCATTACAATCCAGGCTGGCTTTCTTTTTTTAACTACCCGCACAGTCCCAGCTCCCCCGATAGCTGGCACTCAGACGGGGCTCTCTCTTGCTTTGTAACCCGTCCCCAACAGCGAGGCTCCTAGAGGCCACTAGAACTTAGCGACTGGAGGAATGTGGCTGCCAAGGCAGGAGCTGTATCAGCCCATGTCTGGCGCGTGCGGCTGTCTTGTCTCTGCCAGCGGTGTTTGTGTCAGTGAACTAATCGCACATGGCTGGGAGGCGAGGGCGGGAGCTGATAAGGGGCTGTTTTTACAAAGTCACTTCTCCGGCTGTAGCCACGCTTCAGTGAATGAAACAAGAAAATCCCACATCATGAGGAAAGGTTAACGGGGTAGCGAGGCAGCAGCCCCTTGAGTACAGTTGAACACAAAGTACCAATGCTGGTTTTCACTTGCTTCCTCGGGGGTCTTGGGCAAGGCCCTTAACCCCCTGTACCTTCATTCTCCTATCTGTAAAATGGGGTGTACCAACAAGTTCCTGGCTGTCGGGGGGTTGTGAAGATTGATGGATGTTCAAATCACCGAGAGAGAAAAGTGTCACCAAAATGTGAAGGGCTGTTTTAACATCCCACACCGCTGCTTCCCCAGAGAAGGCTGAAGATGACAAGTCAGGAAGGGACTCTTCAGAAATTTCCTCAAGTATGAGAAGGCAAGGACGAAACAGGGTTTATTTGCGGGCTATAAATGATGTTCCTCTGGGCCAACCCATTTGCCAAGGCCCAGAATATTGGCAGGTAGTTTCCATTAGAACGAGAAGCAGGTCTGAGTCAGCTTTGTTCTTCGGGATAATTGTAATCTGCTTTATTTACAAAGTCCTGTTTCCCTGACCACAAAGCAAACAGAAAGCTGGGAGTTTCCTTGCTCAGAAGTCCCTAAATCTGCTACTCCAGTGAACTCCGTGCCCACAGAGCTCTGCCTCTCTGCTTCCTCCGAGAGCCACACTCACATCTCCTGGCTTTCTGCCTCCCGCGCACACAGCCTGCAGCCAATAACCTCGCCCCTGCGCTTGCAATCAGGGAAAGCCTTGTTAGGCCAGGGTATGTCACCAGGCCCCTACAGTGGGCGTTCCAGTAATCCCCCAGTTCCACGAGTGGCTGGTAAAGGCCCAGCTAGGGAAGACAAGCCGCAACCCTGCCTCTTCTGCCCAAAGATCCACCCTTTCCACCCAAAACCCCACCCCTTCAGCTCTTTTCCATCCCTAATTCCTATCCATCTGTGGAGAGCAATGATGCATTTTGTGATGTGGGCATGTTTCTAGTTGGAACTAGACTGATGAGATTACCTTTAGGGTTAACCAAAGCAAAGTGGGGAGATGGCCCTGTTGGAACCAGAAGAGAGTTGAGCAGGTTGACAAAGGTTTGGCATAAAGTATCTTAATTATCCCGTCCATGCCTCTGCCCATGGTTACTTATAGTCCAAACACTCTTCCATGCCCAGCTAGGAAGCATGTAATACCCACAATCAGGCAACACTGGGCACTGAAAGTTTCCAAATTGTTCTCAACCACCCACATTCAGTTGTTTGAGGGAGATGCCTGGATTGAAGTCAAAGGCTTTTGACCTGAAAACAAAAGAAAAAACTCTATGTCCTGAAAGGCCTACTACTAACACGTTGTCCTTGTCAAACAAACAAACAAACAAACAAACAAACAAACAAACAAACAAACAAAAAACCTGCAATCTGGTGCTGTAGGGTAAAAAATAAATAGGTCATGAGCAGAGAATAGCTTTGGCCAAAGGTCAAGGGATTGCGCACTTTGAGGAGTTCTCCCACTCTGAGGGTATGTCTACACTACAAAGTTAATTCAAACTAACGGACGTTAGTTCGAATTAACTTTGATAGGTGCTACACTAGCGCTCTGCTAGTTCGAACTTAATTCGAACTAGCGGAGCACTTAGTTCAAACTAGGTAAACCTCATTCTACGAGGACTAAGCCTAGTTCGAACTTACTAGTTCGAATTAAGGGCTGTGTAGCCCCTTAATTCGAACTAGTGGGAGGCTAGCCCTCCCCAGCTTGCCCTGGTGGCCACTCTGGCCAACAGCAGGGAAACTCGTATGCCCCCCTCCCGGCCCCGGACCCCTTAAAGGGGCACGGGCTGGCTACGGTGCCCGTGCCAGGTGCAAGCCTGCCAGCACCCAGCCAGCAGACCCTGCACCTGGCACAGCTCGAGCCAGCCACCTGATGCCCCCCAGCCCTCCCCCTTTTCTCGGGACCAGGCTGGCGGCTCCCAGGAGCTTGCCCAGGACCGCAAGAGGTGGGCACCCACCTGGTCTAGTGCGGACATCGTGGACCTCGAAAGCGGACAGGAAAGTGGCCATCTAGAGCAGGAGAGCTGCCAGCCTGGCCACCCAGGAGCAGGTTTGCATGAAAATCAAGGTGGTCCACTGAGACCCCCGACCCTGAGCCCTGAGCTTACAATGGCCGTCCTGGGTCAGACCAAAGGTCCATCTAGCCCAGTAGCCTGTCTGCCGACAGCGGCCAACCCTAAGGACCCTGGAGGGGCTGGACCGAAGACAGTGACCAAGCCATTTGTCTCATGCCATCCATCTCCAGCCTTCCACAAACTTTGGGCAGGGACACCACTCCTACCCCCTGGCTAATACCACTCCATGGACCCAACCTCCATCACTTTATCTCACTTCTCTTTAAACTCTGTTCTAGTTCTAGCCTTCACAGCCTCCTGCAGCAAGGAGTTCCACAGGTTGACTCTTTGCTTTGTGAAGAACAACTTTCTGTTACTAGTTTGAAGCCTGCTACCCATTCCTTTCCTTTGGTGTCCTCTAGACCTTCTATTATGGGAACTAATGAAGAACTTTTCTTTATGCACCCTCTCCACCCCACTCATGCTTTTATAGACCTATATCCTATCCCCCCTCAGTCTCCTCTTTTCTAAACTGAAAAGTCCCAGTCTCTTTAGCCTCTCTTCATATGGGACCTGTTCCAAACCTCTGATCATTTTAGTTGCCCTCCCCTCTCCCACCCTCTCTCTTCCCCTCCCCCACCTCCTTTTCCCAGTCTCCCCGAGTTTTGTTCAATAAAGAGAGATTCTATTTTTGACCACACGTTTTCTTTATTTTGTACATCAGGAAGGGGGGCTAGGGAAGGGTAAGTGGAAGGAGGTGAGGGAGGAATGGGGTACGAGCCCCCGATGGGGAGGACTGGGCTGGCTCTGTGGGCTTCTGGGGGTGGAAGCTCTCCTGCAGCCCCGCAATTGCCCCTCTCCCCAGATGGCAGCCTGCGGCAAGTGCAGCCGGTCTGATGGCCGAGTGCTGTGATGTGCCCAGTGTGGGCACTCAGGGCACTCCAAGCCAGGACTGCTTTGCAAGCAGGGCACCCCTGAGAACTCTCTGTCTGGGGTGGGGGTCAGGTCCCTTTAAGCACAGCCCTCGGCTAGCCTGAGACAGCATCTCCACGCTCTAAGTCCTCATCTGATGCCCTGCCGGCACTGCTTCCGGCCATCCTTAACCCCGGTTCAGGGTCCACTCTGTGTGGACATGCTAGTTCGAATTAGCAAAACGCTAATTCGAACTAGTTTTTTAATCTGGATGCGTTAGTTCGAATTAGCTTAGTTCGAATTAACTAAGTTAGTTCGAATTAGCGCTGTAGCGTAGACATACCCTGAGGCATCAGGGCTAGGGGAGTTTGTTGTTGTTTTTAAGTTGTCATTGAGCTGGGCAGCCAGGTGAATAGGCAGAAAGTAATAAAAACCTAGGAATCTTTCAGCCTCAGAAATCTCACAATGCTTAACTTACAACATTCCACCAGGTGACGGTGGGGATGTATGACATTCATACAAGGCAAATCCTTACTTAGCTTACTCACCTGAGCAGTCCCATTGATAATATCTTCCCTAATCATTAAATGTAATTAATCACTAAAGCAAATAAGATTTGGCTTGGAAGAATTAATTTCTAAAAGGCAGCAAACTACATGAGTCGTGCTCTGAAGGCACAGTTAATTAATAAGAAATTATTCTGATGATGGTTAAACTTTAACATGTTTCCTTGGTTGAGTTTGTCATTTCATGATAGCTTGCTTTCATTTTGGGGGCAAAAATGTCTCATAGTATGCGCTCAATTTAGCTCTCAGAAAACCAACTGAGAGCTGTAAATGCTCTGACAAACTGTTTATTAATATTGCTCCAAACCCAATATTGGCAAGCCCCTCTGCTAAATGCCCATGTGAGCCTTTTGAAAACACCAGACAGATTAATATCTGATTCAAGAGGCATCGCTAATACAGATGTATCTGAGACATGTTTACTGATTTTTTTAAATGACATACCCAAGATTTTTTTAAAAAAAGTGATTTGATGTCAAACTAACGGGAAACACGATATCTTTCTTGTAACTAGAGAGGCGTGTGTGTTTGTGTGTGTGTGTGTGTGTGTGTTTCTGTACTAACCAAGCTGAGGGTCTCTATTATACTTAGCCTTAATATTAACACACGTCCTTTCCTGCTAGATTTCTACCAACTTATTTCATCATTTTGGTCTGTGTAGTTTTTCTTTCCATTTTCTGCTTTAGCAGTAAAAACACACTGACAATAGCTCTGCAGCATCATTCTGCAGTGAGTGAGGTTCTTTTCTCAGTTTGCACTTACGCAGTACTCCCATTGATTGCACTGCTAATTTGAGGCAAAACCTTGGGAGTTGCTCCCTCATTATTGGACATAACATTTTCCATCCCTTTAAATATCCAGCCAAGATATTTCCCGTATGGACCCCCAGTGGCATTGAATACCATGGACTGACCATCTGTTGCAGTCATATTCCCCGTCATTGGTTACAAATTGTTTTCTATTCCGGCAGGCCCCTCCTTCCAAATTTTTAGACAAATCTAGTGCAGAGGGTAAGGTGCAAGTTGCAAATGGGGCTTAAGTGATGCAAAGGCCCTTGTACAAACCCTTTGCATTTGGGCAAATTTAGCATTAAGGAAAAGGTCAGTGAAGTTTTCTCTAATTTTTCTCTTTTGCAGGTAACTTTATCTAAGTACGTGTGAATTATTGAGGCCAAATCCACTTCCAAGCACCCAGCCTGGGCCGGGTATAGCGGAGATTCCCAGGCTGTGAACCTACAGGGGAGCCAGTCAGCAGATGCTAGTTCAGTATCATGGCTGGAATTACCCCACCAGTCTGGGCATGCTCCCTGCACAGGAGATGACAACATTATCTGCTCAGTGGCAGATCCTCTGACCCCACCCAACCCATTCCCAGCCTCTCTTGGCTCTGTTTGCAGGCAGGCCTGGGGTGTGTGGCTGTGTCCCATGCAAGGGGCACTAATGTCCATGGCTGTGCTCTGAGGAGGGCAGGATTTAGTGATCCAGGCAGTCGACCAGCACCTGCCGCGTGGTCTGGTTCTGGTGCCAGGGGGAGTGCACTGATAAGAGTAGTAGGGGGCTGGATGAATTGCTAGCTGTAAGGTGTGAAGCTGCTGGGCAGGCACGAGGCATTCTGATGACCTTCGCTGCTAGGGCGTCTCTTTCTGGAGGCTAGCGGAGGTGGCCAGACTTGGACTCGGCCTTTTCCTTCAAAGGATCACACTGGTTCAGGCACAGGTGCCGACTTTCCAATGTGCCCAGGGAGGGGGAGTGCTTGACCCCTAGCTCTGCCCCAGGCCCTGCCCCACTGCCCCCCGTTCTCCCAAGACCTCAACCCTGCCCTGCCTCTTCCCACCCCATTCCACCCCCTCTTTTGAGTGCTCCTCTCCCCCCCCCAATCCTCCTGCATGCCGTGAAACAGCTGATCTCAGAGGGTGGGAGGTTTGGGGCGGGAGGGGGAAGCAGTGAAGTTAATGGCCTCGCCAGGCCCTTGGGCAAGGTGTGTGGAGAGGAGGGGAGAGGGTGCTGCTCTGCACCTCTGGAAGGGGCGGGGCCTTTGGCGGAAGGGGCGGGACTGGGGCTAGACAGCATTGAGCACCACCTGGAGATGACCGAACCTCCCTCAGGCAGCCCTTGGTGCCGTTTGGAGCATGGCGTGTGGCGCTCCAGCAGCGATTCAAAGGGCCCAGGTCTCAGGCAGCCAGCAGCTCCTGAGCCTTTTATATTGCCGGGTCCTGGGGCAGTTGCCCTCTTTGGCCCTCCCCGTCCGTGGGCCTTGGGGGAAAGGAGCTCATCGGTGGGGCTGCCGGCTGTAGGGAGGTGCTGCGAGGAGCTGATAGGAGGCTGCCATTTTCCGCTGATGGGTGCTCCAGCCCTGGAGTACCCACAGACTTGGTGCCTAGGTCCAGAGCAAACCATCCTCTGAATACAGCAGACCTGAATGCAGATACTTTACAGAACCTACTGTGGTCTTCAGCTCTTGGACATGCTCCATGGCTGGGACCCTGATCCGCTGGAAAAGCTCCCGTTTGGGCATTGGGTTAGGCCCTGCTGTGAGCCAAAGGGCCAGGTAGGTTCAAAGAGTCTACGCGGGACCAGCATCCTCTGTATGTTTCCTGCACTTGAGCCCTGTCTCTTGTCAATTGCGAGGAACAATAGGGTCTATCAGGGCAGAGGAGAAAGTCAGGCCATTTGCACCAGTACAAAGCAATAATGATAATTCATGTTCATCTCAGTTAACGTCCCCTGCTGTCGGGCCGCCCGGCTCTCCAACAGACTCAGATCCATCTGGAGTTTATCACCCTCCTCATTAGTTTTTCAAAGCATTAAATGTTCAATAGACAACACCATTCTCTTATTATTACCCTCCTTGCCATGACAACCGAGCTGTGTTTTCCTGCTTACCGCTTTAGTCTCCTTGAGACAGAGGCAGCGCAGTGGCCCTCTCTCAAATAGTATGTGAATTATCGTTATCTACGGTGGCCATCTGACCTGCGCTGTTTTCTGAATGGCTGCTGAGTCCATCACAGCCCCTGTTAACCCACTTGCTAAGCTGTGGGAAAGAGGGGAAGAGGTCGGGCCATCAAAACACACAGTGCCAGGAGGGGTCAACGATGGAACCTAAATAAAACAGGATAGGGCACAAAAGTGAGCCAAGCTAGGGGAAACTGTCATTGCACTCAGAAACAGAGCAAATCTATTAACCCTTTGTCACTGCTTTCTGCACACTGATTCCCCAGCATCTATGCATGAGTCTGTCAGCAATCTGTTTCCTTCATGTTCCAGGACAGTTGCCAATAAGCAGTTGAGTAGAAAGGGGGGTTATTCTTGGGTAAGTCACTTCCCTCCTGTGCCTCAGTTTCCTCATCAGTAAAATAGGGATAACTATACTGAATTTTGGGGGGAGGGGTATTTTGATCTGTGGATGAAAAGTGCTAGATAAGAACTGGGAATTATGAGCAAGTTTGTCTGGACAAATGACTTTGAATAACGATTTTGCTGGTTGTTCTCCAGGCCAGCTGCTATTCCTCCATTCCCCTGTCTAGACTGTTCCTAGTGCCAATTGCCGTGCTTTAAAACACCACTTAGCATCTCAGAGGAGGGCTGCATTGTAAGTCGAAAGGTGACAGCAGCAGGTGGAGACTTACACACGTCTGACTATGTCCCCAGGTTCCAGGTGGGCTTGGACATCCCTGCTACTGATACTTGTGCTAGCCCGACTAACGCTAGCTCTGGTCTATGCGAGTCACAGTCATATCTTTGAGGACAGGACAGACACATCCCACACTGGTCTACACTCATATTTCCACTGAAACAGCAAAAGGCATGAATTGAAGCTCATGGAGTTATTTCATGGCAATCTGCAGGTGGCTAATGTTGATTTAACTCAGAAGTGGCCTACCCAGACTCTTATCGTCCTGACCGCTGGACCAAACCTGAGGGCTCTGGGACCTCAGCAGTGTCTGGGGCAGGGAAGTGACCCCAGCCAGCCCCTTAGCACAGAAGTCCTTGGAGCTGCCAGGCCACCCTGGAACATTCTGGGTCCTGACTGATGGATTGAGAAACCCTGCCCTAGATGCTTCAACCTCTACACGTTTGATGTTCCCTCCGTGTGAAGAGAAAACAGTGGTAAGGTTAGATTGACTTCAATTACTTCCTGCTTTCACAAACAGTGGGAAACACATGGCTGGCTCCTCGTGAAGAGCAAAACAAGGCACTATGGCAGTGGTGGAAAGCCTGTGGCCTCAGGGCCACATTTGGCCCGTTGGGGTTCTACGTGTGGCCTGCGAGACGTTTTGGTTACAGCTGCCCAGGCACAAGACTGTCAGAACACACCGGTTTGCCTCCACGTGGCTTTTTTCCTACTGTAACACACAAGTGAAGCAAGGGCACGTGAAGTGAGGTGCGTGCGAATTGCACACAACATTGACTGTGAGAGCTGTGTGCTCCCTCTGCATCCAGTCAGAGTGCTGCTACACTTCAGTCGGCACACCCTGAAAATTCTAGACAAGCAAGTGTTGTTAGCAAAACTGCCCTATTCAGGACAATTTTGTGGCCCAATGAGATCAAGGACGGCCACACACACGGCCTATCCCTAGCCTAGGTTGCCCATCACTGCGCGATGGGTATGGGGCTGATTTTAACCCCCTGGCACATCTCAGCACATTTCTTTAAATCATTCAAAGGAGTTTTCACCTGGAATGCATCCAGCCATGCGTCATGACTGACTTACAAGCTGTTTAGATACTGAAGAAAAAGATACATATACTCAATATGCTATGCACCCTATTCACAAGGCCCTTCATAGTAACATTTGCTTCAGATATCTGATTCCTGCAGCCTGTTTCCCAGCACATTGCTACCGCGTACGGAATATTAGCCTTCTAGAGAGGGAGTGTTACATTTTGACTGTAGTAGGGATAGTCTGTGTTCCTATGCTTAACCCATAAAAATCATAAGACCAGTCATTCTGTGTCAGAACAATAGTCCACCTAGCCCTGTATCTGGCCATCTGACAGTGGCCAGTACCAGATGCTTCAGAGGGAAAGAATAGAAACAGGACAATTATCATGTGATCCAAATCCTGTCATCCAGTCCCAGCGTCCGGCAGTCACAAGGTTAGGGACACTCAGTCTGCACTACACTGCAGTGCTATTTTGGGATACCAGAGTATCCCAAAATAGCTATCCCAGGTCTTCACAGCAAGCCGGGTTATTTCAAAACATAACGGGTTCACTATTCCAACGTCCCTGTAAACCTCATTCCATGAGGAGTAAGGGACGTTTTGGAATAGCGGATTATTTCAAAATTTGTCACAGTGTAGACAAAGTACAAAATAAGCTATTTCGAAGTAAGATCGAAATAAGATGCGCAATTTGCATAGCTCAAATTGCGTATCTTATTTTGAGCTATGGTGCAGTGTAGACACATCCTCAGAGCATGGGATTGAATCCCTGAACATCTTGACTAATTTCCATTGATGGACCTGTCCTCCATAAACTTAATCTAGTTCTTTTTTAAACCCAGTTAGACTTATGGTCTTCACAATATTCCCTGGCAAGGAGTTCCACAGGTAAACTGTGTGTTATGTGAAGAAATACAGTAAAACTCCAACTGTCCGGCATCCAGTGGTCCGGCACTCCCGATAGTCTGGCACCAGCTGGAACCCTGAAGTGTTCTGGCCAGCCGGACAATTGGAGCTGCTCCTTGCTGCTTCCCCAAGTCCACCGCTGCCTCTGCTGAAACTGACCAGTGGCGGACTTGGGGAAGCTGCGGAGCAGAGCAGCTGGGGTGCTGTCGGGCGCCGAGCAGGGGGATGAGGGGAGGCGCTGCGGGACCAACCTGGCAGCACTCCAGCTGCTCTGCTCCATGCCGCTTCTCCAAGTCCGCTGCTGAAACTGATGAGCGGCGAACTTGGGGAAGCTGCAGAGCAAAGCAGCTGGGGTGCTGCCGGGTTGGTCCCACAGGGCTGCCCCTCACCCCCCTGCTCGGGGATAACTACTGCAGTTTGGGGGGGGGAGCCCGCTCCCCTCCCCTCCTGGAAACTCTCGGTGGTGGCGCGGGGCTTCCCCTGCCTTCCTGCAAAACGGCGGAGGGTTTGCCCCCCCACTCCCCAGACGCAGTGTGGGTCTGGCAGACCCATCACAGCCCCCCCGCCGGAGTACCTCCTGATACTCTGGCATATCCAATAATCTCCACCAACTAGCTCCCAAAGGTGCTGGATTATTGGAAATCTACTGTACTTCCTTTTGTTTATTTCGAACATGCTGCCTATTAATTTCATTGGGTGACCCATGGCTCTTGTGTTATGTGAAGAGCTAAACAATACTTCCTTGTTCACTTTCTCCACACCAGTCATGATTTTATAGACCTCTAATCAGATCCCCGCTTAGTAATTCCCCAAGCCGAACAGTCATTGTCTTTTCAATCTCTCCTCTTATGGAAATTGTTCTAGACCCTTTGATAATTTTGGTTACTTTCTCTGTACCTTTTCCATTTTTAATACATCTTTTTTTGAGAAAGGGTGACCAGAACTGCATGCAGCATTCCTGTACTTTGTCCATATACAGGCCCATATGCTGGGGGGTTCGAAGGGCACGATTAGCTGGGGGAAGGCTGGGGCTGATTTCCCCGCTTACTAGGGGAACCTTAGGGGAGGCATTTACACCCTTGTGGTCCACATTTACAAAAAAAGCACCCCTCCTCCACCAAAAATTCTTGTGTACTGACCTGATACACATGCTCCAGACACATCCGGAAGTTGCCCAGTCAGCTTTTACTCAGACACAGCTCCCAATGACTATCAACACCTTTGGCAGAGCCAGGTCAAATATTCTGTGGGGAGGTGCTCCTGGACCATGATAATTTTGTGCCTCTGGCTCATGAAGCTTGGGAGAAGCACAAAGGCTGCTGGAGAAAGAGGCCTGTTGACAGTGACATATATGCCATTTAGCAGCCAGTTAGCAGTTAGACAATAGTGTGAGCATGGCTGGATTAAGGTCTTTGTCGGCCCTAAGCACTCTCATAATCCTAGGCCTTTAAACTAGATTATATATAAATATATAAGGGAGAAATGCCCTATCGCCTATGTGCCTACTATTTAATTGTATTTATACTTGTATGTTGTTTGTTGGATAAAGATAGCAAATTAAGTTTGATTTAGCCATTTTCTTTTCTTATTTTCAAGTCAATTATGAACTTTTTTGTAGGCCCTAAACTTTTTTGGTAGGCCCCAGCACTGTGCCTATTGTGCCTAATGGATAATCCAGCCCGGAATCCAAGGGCCCATCTATAATTGAATGGGAGGTTTGACACCCAGCATGCATCAACAGACCCAATCTTGCTCCGCTAAAGCTAGCATGTAGCCAGGACAGCAGCGTGGGCTAGTCACCTAAGTATATGAACCAGGGGGTGGGCAGGGGAGGAGGGTGTTATGTACTAAAGAAACTACATGAGCTGGGAATCAAATCTTCCACCTTAACTGTAGATCTGCCCTCAATGTGATTAGTTCTATTACTGTATGCACTAATTGTATGGGTTTAGCAAAAATTTCCTTCTGGTACTCTTGGGTATTAGATGAGATGGATCATTGGTCTAGTCTAGTCTGGTGATTCCTAGGTTCCCATGTCTTTGTCTGCGGGAGGGATATAAAGTCCCACAGTCACCTTGTAGTTATTACTGTTCACTAATAGTCTCAGAGGGGTTGCCGTGTTAGTCTGTATCTTTAAAAACGAGTAGCCCTGTGGCATCTTAGAGACTAGCAAATATATATGTTTGTGAGTGCCTCAAGATCATCTCATCTGAAGAAGCGGGTTGTGCCCACGAACGCTCATGGTACTATATATATATTTATTTATCTCTAGGGTGCTATAGAACTACTCGCTGTTCACTAAGGCTTTGTCTTCCGCAAAAACGTCTTGCGCAAAAGCACATCCACACTTCAAAAGTGCATCGTAAAAGTGATGTGCTTTTGCGCAAGAGAGCATCCAAGAAAGTTCTGATGGCCATTCACAGAATGGCCATCAGAGCACATGTGCTTTTTCTGATAGGCTCTTTTTGCACAAGAAAACCCTGTTGAGTGCAAGAGCTGTAGTGCAAAAAGGAGTTATTCCTCCTGGGGAGAGGAATAACTCTACCACCAAAAGCCCTCTGTTCTGCCATTTTACTGTACATTTTCTTGCACAAAAACGCACTTGAGGTGTGGACACTCCGCGGGTTTTTGCACAAAAACGGCTGTTTTTTTGCAAAAACCCTGTAATGTAGACATAGCCTAAGGGTGCATCTACACTGTGATGCTAGCTCAAAATAAGCTACACAATTTGAGCAGCTTATTTCGAGCTTGTATATTTTGAAATTTGGCACTGTCTGCACAGCTATTTTTCCATATACAGGCCTTTACCCTATTTGGACAATTCCCTTAATCCTCATGGAATGAGGTTTACCAGGGCATTGGGATAGCACACCTGTTAATTTGATTGCATTTTGAAATAATGGGCGTGCTGTAAAGACACAGAAAATGCTACTTTGGGATACCAGATGAATCCCAAAATAGCGCCGCAGTCTAGACGTGTCCAAACAGAGCATTTAACCCCAGGAAGCAAATGTAGCATCAACATTGTACAGTTATCCTGGAACCTAAAGAGCACTGGCTATTCTTTTCAGCGCCTGTATTAGCATCAAATAATATGGATGGACGCTGCATGACAAGGGTTCTCAACAGATCTTCCTAAAAGAAAGCTTCACCCTGCATTACTGCCACAGGCTAACAAGCTGGACACATGCAAAGTACTGGGCTAGCAAAGGCTTCTAGTATTGGGCTAGCAAAGGAGAATGTCTGTTCATTCCCAGTCCTCTGCTTGCATGTTCATTCCTCTGTGCATGCGATGGACCTGGCACCAACAACTCCCACTGGTACCTGATCAGGAAGTGACACTCACTAATTTAGTTTTGGAAACTGCAGAACCAGTCAGACATTCCCGGTCGCTCTCACACACACATGCATGCACGCATTGTGCTGGGCAAGTTACATTGTGCCCATATGGTGAGGAAATGGCTTCAGCGGACCCTGCCCTAGACGAGATCTTTATCCTTCCTTCCTGCCGTTACCCTTGATGTTGCTATTTTATTATTCACAAAAGCTGCCTTGGCCTAGTTGGATAAGGGTTCGTGTGATCAGAACAGCAGTACACTACAATGTAGCACTTTGCGCCTCGGACATGCAGTACGTAGGTCCCCCCAAATCCCTTCCAGAGAAGGGCGTGGTATTACAAGTGTCACCCAGAGGCCCTGAGACCACTGACAAGATAGAGTGAAGTCAGCTCTATAGCCGTAGCTAAGAGCCAGTTGGCTTATAGCTCAAGCAGAAGAGGCACATGGCGTTAGCCCTTAAGGGTCCACCGGCTTTACAGGTGAGTAACCTAAACAAACGCAGAGAGGCTAAGGGTATGTCTACACTAGCTCAGTAATTCGAGCTAGATAGGCAAATCAGTCAACCGGAGTTGCAAATGAAGCCCGGGATTTAAATATCTCGGTCTTTATTTGCATGTTCCTATCTGTCCACCATTTTTAAATCCCCCTTAGTTCGAATGAACTGCCCGCGGCTACACGTGGCAGTTTAAAGTTAATCTGAACTAAACCCTCGTGGAATGAGGAGTAACAGTTAATCCGAACTAAGTTGTGTTGGGTTCTCCAGACAAAGCTGGATGTTGCTTCAGCTGAAGCAGAGTCTGAGAAACCCTGAGAAACTTCCCCTCGCGCCGCAGAATGAGAGAGACCTGGAGCTCCCAGCAAACCAGAGGGAGCTTTCCTGCAAAAGCCTATCAAATGGAGTCATACTGCTGAATGAGATGGTGCTATGGCTCAGGCCAGATGCGGGTGGAGGCACCACAGAGACAAGAGTCTGCCCTAGACTGAGGCAGGATGTGTATCTCCATTCATGTGCCAGGGCAGCCTTCAAAGTACTCCTGTGTATGGCGCCAGTGGCTTGGAGAGGAGTAGTGGATTGGTCCGTATGGAAAGCCTGCTTGCCCCCCTTGAAACAGGGAGGGAGAAATTACTTAGTACCTCTCTCCTCCCTCTCACTTAAGTTGTCTCTTGCCAGCAGTAAGCTGAACAGGGACGAATGGAAGTGATGCAAAGAGATCTCCTGGCAACTGTCCACCACCAGACTCCTACCTTGTAATGCCACTACCCTCAATACTACGTTAGCCGTTTTGGTGTGGCCAGGCCATTGGGAATGCAGTGAGCTCTCGGCCTGGGATCATGAAAAAAGTGAAGCTCTCTGGAGGGAGAGTCCATCAAGAAGAGAGGAAAGAGCAACTCCACCCTGCCCATGTTCTGCTGTAACAACTGACGTTTATTGTTTGTATTACAGCCGCGCCTACCCCGAGATCATGGCCCCCAACACAAAGTCAGAGGCAGTCCCTGCCCCATAGCGCTTCCAGTTTAAATAACCTCCTCACCCCCCCAAGGGGTCCAGAGAGGGGCAGTGTCTTGCTCAGAGCCACATAGGAGGCCAGGGGTAGAGCCAGAACCTTTGGCCTCCTGCCTCCCCATCAGGTGCCTGTCCATTAGCCAGCGTACTAAGCAGAGGTGTGGGAACAACTTGTGTAGTGGGGGCGCTGAACCAAACTATTATCCCAAGCCAGAGGGGTGGCAGCACCCTCCACAGCACTCATTTCAGAATAAAGCCTTTCTACCTTCTATTCCACTAAAGCCTTTCTGGCGCCACTGAACTCAGTCATTTGTAACTGGCCACGCTGAATAATCTCAAGGACGCTTGGCTAAGGAGCTCATGCAGGACTTGTCACTGAACTAACGTCGCGTATCCTACGGAGGCTGCATGTGGCGGGGTGGCTAGCCCCACGCAGTTCGGCCCTGAGGCCTAGTCCTTTAAGCACAGGCCCTGCGGCCGAATCCTTTACACACAGGCCCAGAGGCCATGTACTTTAAGTATCTGCACTTAATCCGGGGTCTGGGAAGAAGGGGATAAGGGGCCCGAGCCGCCTTCTCCACCGGGCCCCAAACCAGGGCCCTATCAGTGGTGGGTGGTTCCCACCACTGGTTGGCGGGGAGTTTTCCCCGAAATGCGCCGTGCCCGCCGGGGCTTTTCCTGCTCCCCGCCCTGGGTTACTTCCTACCCCAACCCCCTGACCGGCGGAGATCCCACCTGGAGATGAGGCTCTGACAGTGGCGTTGGCCGGCTCAGCGTCTGGTGCATCTACGGCTGGTGCGGCGACAGCCAATTGGTGGGCTGTACGGTGTAGCCGGCATTGCAGATGCGCTTGGCCTGGGGATGGTAGAGTTGGGGACAGCTGGTCTGGCGGCTCTTGCTCCGACAGCAGCAGCTGTGGCTGTGGCGGTGGCTCCGGCGCTTGTGCAGCAGCTCCTCCTGCTCCGGAGATCTGTCCGCACTGAGCTGCTTTGAGGGCTTTTATACCGAGGCTGCCCTGGGAGCATGCCCAACAGGGGGTGGGGCGTACTCCACCCAATAGGCATGCTTGCCCCCCTCCTGCTCAGTGCAGGGTGGGCAGACCCGCCACTCTCCATCAAAACTCTCTGCATACCAGTCAGTGTCTGCTCTGCCCAGCAGCAGCCTGGCTCCTTACCTGCCAGGGGCTGTGTTGGGTTCTCTAAATAAAGCCGGACATTGTTTCAGCAGAAACAAAGTCTGTTGTAGGGGTTACCTCAGCCCCTCACAACATGCAGCTCTGCCCGGGGCCCCTCTTCTATTGTTCACATTTGTTGAACGAATTCAGCAGAGCACTACCGTGGGGTAGAATTTTACACTTTCCACCCTGGGAGATATTAAAGGGCATTATGGGATAGCAGAGCCTTCAGAGGAAATGTGGGAGGAGAGACTGAGCTCCCACAATCCCCTGGGGATCTCCCTCATTTTCTTTTGAATTAAAATGTGACCCACTGAATTACAAACCCTGACATACAAGTTTGCGTGGTACATTTTTTAATCAGTGAGAAAGCTCCTCTTTTCAGAGCAGAAATGTCAGCAGCCAGGTAATATCAATCCATTACACTAACTATTTTCCTTGGAATGAAAGAAAAAATATGTAGCAGCTGTTCACAGATGTGTGGTGTGTGACATTAAAATGATATTAGGCCATTTCCTCCTCCAGACGTTAACCAGGGGGAAGCCTTTGAGTCCTAACTAGCTCTGTGCAGTGCAGGTGGGAGGCAGCATTGCAGGAAAACTGTGTATCTCCCTAAAACACACACTTTATAAACCACATCAGAACAAAATGGTAGGTTCGCCACCTCTCTCTGGGGAGCCTGCGTCACTTTGAATCTGAACATTAATGACTTTCTGGCATAGTAAAAGGAAAAGTTAATTGCACCTTGCTGTGTTGTGCACTGGGGGACAAATTATTTCCTAGTGCAAATGGACAAAACTCCACTGAGACCTGTGGAGCGGTACACATGTGCGACAGCAGCAAACAAGGCCCTTTGAGTTGATTTCATGCTGCCTAAAGTTGATAACAGTAAGTCTTTTATAGGTGGGTGCTAATGAACTTGGGTGACTCAGCGTAGCTGCTGGTGCATTACGAACTGTGGTGCATTTCGTTTGAATTGCACCAAAATGCTATTTGGGAAGAGATGCTAATGACAGTTCCCAATGTTTCACTGAGCTGAATAACAGTATCTTGTATGTCTAGGCTCCAGAATTCCTGTATCCTGGAATTTATGTTATGAAGGTCATTATAAAGTTATGAAACAAACAAAAGCCTCCAGCTCTATTTAGAGAAAGCAGAAGGTTGGGGAAGGTAAAAGCAGCCCATTTCACTTGAGTTTATAAGCAGAAACTTTTTTATGTGCAGGTTGTTAACCATTTCATAGATACGAGAGAGGATAGATACAAGCTTTGTAATATTGACATTTACCTTGATCTTCATAAAAATCATGGCTGGCTTTAGTGCATGCTGCATCTGAGCATTTTTTAAACTGTGAAGAATACAAGCCCAAGAGAATGAATTAACCTGCAAGATTATTAATTTGCTGGCTAAACCCGGCCATTTTAGGTAACAATGTGGATAAATAGAACTTGACATTGTGTCTGGAACTAAGCTCTCAGCTTGTGTTCCAGGGTCTCTTAATGAAGTTTGCCTCAAGTTCTGCTGAGAATTTTTGCCAATAGTTTGAAAAAAAAAGTGAATGGTATTAAAAATGCCTATCAAGAGTAACGGTGTACTGCTTTTCATCCAAAGCCGTCAAAGCTGTCAACACACCTTCCAAACAAAAGGCCAGATCCTTGGATCAGTGCTAATGTCAGAAGGTTGTGTACAAAAGCAGCTTAACGTTGACCTTAGAATTCTTCTGATCTTATTTCTGCTCTGTATGGACTGGTCCACGCTTGCTGTGTTTGAACAGCTTTAGGAGGGTAAATCAGCTCAGTTCCTGGCCCCTCTCCCTGTTACATCAGTGCATGAATCCCCTTTGTCAGCCCTTCCCTACTGAAGGATTCTCTTTGTGTTGGGACAATGCTCCCCAACCTGGTTGAAGTGAGGTTTCAGCCAGATTATACTATAGTTGTGCAGTGCAAAGTGGTCACCCCACACTGGTGGATATGGACCGGGATCACTAATATGTTTTGCTGGAATTAGGTCTGTAGGTCAAAAAGTTACCTATTGACCCCGCAGAGGGCCGGAGGTAACACCTGGATTAGAACGTGGGTAGAACGCTAGGTTCCATATCCCTAACTCCTATAAAAAGGAGACTCAGAGTCCTTAGTTACCTAAAGTGATCAGGAATGAGGACTGCAATTTTATGTCTCATCTGAAAGATATTGGGAATGGACATTTCTAAAAGATCAACCCATTGGCAAGCCCTTTGCCACATCCTACTATTTTCCTAGCAAAAATCTATGTTAGCTTTGTCTTCTGGTGCATAAGTTATATTCTTCCTATCTCTTGTCCTTTCTTGGATACCTCGGTTTATTTTGATTACCTCAGTCTTCTTCTCAACCCGGGCCTTCCGCCACAGTGATCACAGTCATTCATAGAGACGGTCTCCCTCCCCATCCAGGCATAACTTCTGGATGGTTACACCACTCTTATTGAAACTGATTGCGAGATGTTATTGGCTCCCCTTGACCTAATTTGCAGGTGCAGCCAGCCGTTTGGGCAGCTAATGGAGTTCAATTGTTCACACAGCATTGGAAATTGCCATTGAAAATCTAGTCCTACATTTTGACTTTGATGGCAAGAAAGGAGGTCTAACAACACTTAGCAGAAACCCAGCCATGCAATGAAAAGAGGTAATAACGATATAAAAGGGCTCAGGAGTTTCAGTCAAAGCACAGAGCCCCCTGGTGCGAAGTACTGTAGAGCTCATCATCAGAGCCTGTGGCTCCAAGCCACAGCCAAGACACGGCCAATAATCTCGCACAGTTTCTTGGAATTAGAGTGTCAGCAGGGCTGGGACATAGGTGGCTGGGCCTAGTGGTTACTGCAGGGTGGGCGGGGGGAGCTCTGCCAAGGTTCAGATCCAGAAGGTTAGCAGCCAAAGTCAAGAAGCAAGAGTCAGCTAGCCAGGAATCAGGTGACACGAGCAGGCAGCACGGGCTGGGCAGTTTGAGCAGGGTGGTGCCCAGTTGTTTCTCTTTCTGGCTTAAGTAGAGGGAGCAGCCCAATCAGGAGCCAGCTCCGGTGTTCCATCAATCCGTTCCCAGATGTGGAGCCTCCGATCCGAACTGCGCTTCCAGGTGTCTAGGGTCTAGATGATGCCACTTGGCCATTGGATGGAGGTTTGTAGCATCCTCTCCCCTTCCCCATCCCATGTAGACTTGGGTTTGAGACCTGCAAGCCATGATGACATACAGGATGTCGAGGTGGACACTGCACCAGGCAGCGTCTAAGTGTTTGCCTAGTCTCCCAAAATTTACATTAGGGGCCGTTCCTTAGGTTTCCCCAGCTCTTGCTTGATTCAGGGAGCGCTAGTGTTTTCACTGATGATCACAGGAGCTGTTCTGAAGGGACCATGTTCTTTACAGTAATTGGCGTTTCTCACCATTCTGCTGCTGTGTAGCCTTCCAGTGGCGTTTTTGGGTAAGGGATTTGCAAAAGCGAAGCCCTACGTGGCCTTCAGCCTCTTGGATGGTGGAATGTGTCCATGCAGTGAATGTTTTGGATCACACACCTACTTTACTGTCCTGTATACTGAAGTCACCCTGCTGCCTCATTGATGGTGGAGCAGTCTCTACGAGGCAGCCTAGTGATAGTGTGGGAGTTGGTTTCAAAGTCCCGGTGATGACCCTACAGGAGGACTGATTGAGTTCCAGATCAGTTTTATATACATGGCTTGACCGTGGTATGCTATGCTGCATCTTAGTAACACACAACTGGTTGTTCAAAGTGTTTGAGGGTCAGCACCACATTTTGTGTTAGCCAGTTTCTGAAACATACAATTCCTGGAGCTCATTTTCTTTTCCCGCTTCTTAACATTCTCTTTGGATATCAGTGTTTGGTCTAATGTGGCCACAAGACCAGATGTTCATAGTGGTCAAGGATCTGTACAATCCAGGATATCTGGAGAGTTTGCTTGGCCTGATGATGTTTTTGGTGGAAGGCTGAACCATGTACAGGAATCCAGTAGAATAGTATTTTCTAACTATAGGCAGATAACCAGTTAAAATGCATTCATTGTCCTCAGATCTATATAAATGAGTCTTTACATGTCAGAATTTTGGTTGGTCATTTGTGTAGACATGGAGCAACCGCAGAGAAAAGTAACGAAGAAGACATCCTTGCCCTAGAGAGCTCACAATCTGGATAACAAAACAGAAAGATTAAACAGATAAGCGTGGGCAAAGGTGGGCTGGGGAGGATGAGTTAACAATGAGACTAACAGCGGTTAGCATGGACCCAGCTTGCAATTTGCTTCACTGTGACTAGATAGAAAACACAGCAGAAGAAGGCTTTCAGGAGAGAATAATTGAATACTAGAACTGGAAGGAACCTCAGGAGTTCATCATATCCAGTCCCCAGCCCTCAGGAAAGGACCAAGCACCATCTAGATTGTGGTCAGCAATCTTTTCAAGCCAAAGAGCCAAACTACAACAAAATTCAGAACAAGGGAGCATCAAAGAGCCGTAGAAGAACGCCCATTTTTGCTTGACTGAAAATATACAACTTAATATTATTGATGATTGACATGATGATTAATAACAGCATAAATGAAACATGTTACTCACAGACTTTATTTAATGAGACTTCTGCTGCTGCTGGGGGTGCAGTTTGTGGATGTGGGGGTGCAGGAGTCAGGGTTGGGATGTATGAGGGGCTCAGGGCAGGGGGTTGGGGTGTGTGGGAGGATGCAGGAGGCAGGGCCTGGTGCTAGGGGTGGGAAGTAGAGTATGTGTCGGGGTGGGGCCCTGGGGCCAGATTACCTTACCTGGCTGAGACAGGGCTACTGCACCTAGACAGCAGTGGCTGGACAAGGGGCTAGGCCAGGATCGCCACAGCTGGATCGTGGTCTCCCCTCCTACCCATGCTGCAGCAGGAGCGGGGCTGCCGCCAGCCCTTCCTGCAGCCAGACGGCGGCCAGACCATGTGACCCAACCCAGGATCGGAGCCAGGGAGAGGACACTGAGGCTAGATGAGGGTTGGGCCCCGATTGGGGCCTTGTTGGCCAGGCTGCCGCAGTTGGATCCCAAGCTGGGCTGCCTTGGCCGTGTTGTTGCAGCAATGGGGGACCGCTGGGTCTGCTCCAGGACCACAGCAGCTGGGGCAGACTGCAGCAGTCCGATGGGAGCCAGAGCTGGGCAGATAGAGGCACTGCCGCTGCCAGCCCTTCTCGCTATTCTAGTTTGGAACATGCATATGCCCTCAGTCAGCCCTTTAAATGAGCGGAGTCCCCCAGCTGGCTCTTGGTGGAGTGCAGCTGGTTCTTACCGGGGCGCACCGCCTTACGTTCACCTTTGGTTAAAGGTGAAATTTAAAAAAAACCAGACCATCTTGACGTGAGTAATTACATGTTTTTAACGTTTTGAATTAATTGTTCATTTTAATTTAAAAAGTTGCCTGTATTTTGGGAATGACAAAAGAGCCATATTTGGCTCAAGAGACATTGGTTGCTGACCCCTGATCTAGATCATCCCTGACAGGTGTCTATCTAACCTGCTCTTACATATCTCCCAGGATGGAGATTCCACAACCCACCTGGGCAATTTATTCCAGTGTTTAACCACCCTGGCAGTTAGGAAGTTTTTCCTAATGTCTAACCTGAACTTCCCTTGCTGCAGTTTAAGCCCATCGCTTCTTGTCCTATCCTCAGAGGCCAAGGAGAACAAATTTTTCCTTCTCCTTGTAACATCCTTTTAGGTACTTTAAAGCTGCTATCACATCCTTTCTCAGTCTTCTCTTGTCCAGATTTAAAAGAAGATAATGTAGCAGCTTTGTGAATTTTCACAGGCAGTTTCTACCATGGTGGTGGGGGGAGAGAAAAGCCCAGAGTTGCTTGAGGGAGAAGACAGGTGGGTGACACTAGTTGCTCTCCCTGACAGAGCAAAGGTAGGGCAGCGATGATTTGACAAGCAAAATCTGACAGACAGGGGAGGGCTACGTTGCTAGATCTGACAGACTGGGAAGGGCTAACAGGTGAAGGGCCAAAGTTTACCTCCGTGGTGAATTTCTCCACCGTTTTGTGCAAAGCAGTCAATGCATTTCAGAGCCTGAGCCAAAGCCCACTGAAGTCAGTGGAAAGGAGCCCAATGAGTTTTGGATTGAGTCCTTGCTCACACAGCTAGGGAAAGTGAAAGGCTCCCGTCCCCCCAGCAATGGGCTGCTGCTTTTAGGACATGAAGCCTTTAAAAATAGACCATTGTCTTCCTGTTTTTTACAGCTTATCTGAACCTCTAGACTCACTTGTTTGCCACCCGCTATTGTGTTTTCCCAACTTTCTTGTCACCTGGCATGTGAAAGGGTTTTTTTAAAGTCCATTTCAGCTTATAATAATAGAAACAAACTATCAAAGAATGTATAGACTAATATGGTACAAAGGAACCATCTGGTTTCATAGCATTATATTGAAGTGGATTGTTCTCCCAGGAGTAATAAATCCATTACATCTCCCTCCAACAGCTACACTGTAGGAAGCACAGGTATTTTCCTCTTTTATGTATAATATGCTGGTCAAATGGCTTATAAATTTCAAATACAATCACACCTGATATGTAAATAGTGCCTCCTTTGAGGAAGGATCCGAAAGTAGGATTGGAAATGGCATGCAGCAACCAGGAACATCACCACCTATCACTGCCAGGCAGCTATTTTTGGGACTGACACGTAACAAATATTTTGACATGGCGGCCGAATCACTGTGTTCTACGGCAGTTTAACAGAGGAAGGAGCCAGGAGAAATTGCAGCAAATTGTTAGGAAGATAGAACGTAATTACAAAGGAGGTAACTTTGGAGAGGACAACAGCTACAAAAAAGCACAATGGATAATGAGCGAGACCACAAGTGGCCAGAACCTTGGTTCTCTGCCTCAGTCCCAAAGACAGGGAGGGGAAGTGGTAGGATGCACAGATAAAAGCCCAGTAGGGAGATGCAGCATGGTTCAATTGCTAGAACAATAGAATAGGCCATAGAATTTCGGTCCAGAAGGGACCATCAGATCAGTCTAGATGATCTCCTGCATATTACAGACCACAAGCCCCACCTAGCACCTGCATGCTAACCCCAACAACTGAAATTAGACCAAAGTATTACAGCCCACAGGATACTACACTACTATGGTCCCTTTCTTAGTCCTTACTCTGTCACTGACCTGTCACATAAACTTGGACAAGTACCATCTCTCTATGCCTTTATTTCTCCTCCCACCCTTTCACTGTGTTGTCTATGTAACCTGTAAGCACTTTGGGACAGATTCAGTGTTTGTATAGCGCTTAGCACAATAGCACCTCAGTTTGAGGGCTGCTGCAGGCAAGTAAAATTACCAGTGATTCTCCTTTTTGTTCTGTTTCTCCATATGTACTGTGTTCATTATCTCCCCATGACCCTGGCCACCCCTATAATCCTGATCCAAGTAGGAAAAGAGAAGGTGAGATATCTCTGACTCAGCCCTATTTTGTTGCTAATGGGCTGCTCTTGTACACTGAGTCCTGGTCTACACTAGGACTTTAATTTGAAATAACCCCTTGGGTCAAATTTATAAGCAGAGCATCCACACTACCAAGCCCGTTATTTTGAAATAACATGCCACTTATTTTGAAATCTGTACTCCTGCTAATTCCAAAATAGTTATTTCAAAATAACGGTAGTGTGCAAGCACCACTGCCTCTATTTCAAAATAACTTCTACCCAGAGTAGTTTGAACTAATTACTCCCCAGTGCTTCCTGGGGGTTTAAGTTCGAGGTAGCGTGTCCACATTAACGGAGCCTGCCTTGGACTAATTTTGAGGCTTCCTGTAGTGTGGACATGCTAATTCTAATTTGTTAAATCAGGAGTTATTAAGTGGAATTTGTTAATTTTGAAATAGTTTCCTAGTGTAGACATGGCCTGATATGGCAGGTGCATCACTGTACTCTCGATTATGATCTCGTTCAAAATTACTGATCAGAAAATAAAACCAATGGAACTCATATATTCAAGATTCTTCACTGGCCTACTCATAAAATCACCCCCATATTCATTTTTATTTATATGGCATTTTATATCAGCATTTTATGTTTTCCCCTTTGTTAGAGGGGTGTGGATAGAAAAATATTAGCACACTAAGAAAACAACCCACAAATCCCTTTCTAGGGTTTGAGTTGTGTATCTGATATATTTAAAACACATGCTTTCTTCATGATGCTAAGCTTGGAATTTTGGTTTCCTGAACAGAATTTTCCCAAATCAATGTCAAGATGTACAGAGGATAAAATTGTAACAATGCTTTCCATCCATGTAACACTTTAAATAGAATGGAGATTGCCTATCTCCTAGAACTGGAAGGGACCTTGAAAGGTCATTAAGTCCAGTCCCCTTCCTTCATAGCAGGACCAAGTACCATCCCTGACAAACTTTTGCCCCAAATGGCCTCCACAAGGATTGAACTCACAACACTGGGTTTAGCAGGCCAATGCTCAAACCACTGAGCTATCTCTCTCCACTACAGCTGAAGGCTGACAAACATTAATTAAACGTCACAGAATTTACTTACCTCAGTGTTTATGCATAAATATAACAATGCTTTCCAGCTATATAGCACTTTTTATCTGAGGACACTGCAAACATTAAACAAACTTCACAATGTCGCATTCTATTGAGGAGTAGTAACATGGCACATATTTAAGTTCATACTAATAGTTAGGCAAAGAGGGTTAAGCACCTTTAGCAAGGTCACACACAGAGTCACTTTTAGGGCTAGGGTTAGTATTGAGGAGTCCTAATTCCCCGTGCCCATTCTAGCCGCTAGATCACACGTTCTCTAAGGTCTCAGGTACAGAGAAATGTTTTCCAGGGAGAGAAAGTCCGTTCACACTTGCTCTCTTGAATAAGTGAATGTCAGTAGCAGCAGCATGCAATCAAGAAAGTTATTAGTATTTATTATTTGCATGGTGCCAATATTGCATGGTGCAACTTATAGACCAGCATGAAGAATTTTTATAGTCAGTGCCTGAAGAATTTTTCACTCTTGACAATTATAAACAAAAGGAGAAGAGATTGAAAGTAACAAAACCAGGGAATAATCTTATTCCCTGGTCTTGGTGTCTCCTGTGTTTTTCTTAAAGCCACCTCTTCTAGGGATATGTGCAAATCATATTTAAAAATTGTTTTCCTTAGGTTTCTAACCTTCATGGTTGCAGAGAAAAGCTTGAAAACCTGCTCCCCAATGGTTCAAAAAAGAGTTATAAATATGTTATTTAAAAAACAAACAAATCCTCCTGATTTTTAAGCCAGTCTCAGATGGGCCTGTCTCCAGATTTTTGAATGCTTAGAGTTGGTAATAGACATAGTGAATGTGTATTTTATTCTGCAACCTTTGGATTATATATAATTGTGGGGAGGATGAGTTCTAGTTTGTGAAACGTTTTTTGTTACTTCTAAGAATCCGATTCCTTTCTTTCAACAAGACTGTGAACAGAGTTATGGAGACTGTCCAGAATCTTGTTCATTTCACGCCATTGTTTTGTGCAAGAGGAAGCCCCCTCAAACAGCAGTATCTTGGGCTGCTCATAAGGTTCTAACCAGTAAGAATATGTCTGCACTGCGGAGCTATTTCGGGATACCGAAATTATCCTCAAATGGCTATTCCACGTCTATTGAAGCAGACTATTTCAAAATAGATTTTGAAATAACAGGCGGCTTATTCTGACATCCCGGTAACCCTTGTTCCATGAGGGTTAAGGGGAATTTTGGAATAACGAGTTATTTTGAAATCTGGCGCTGTGTAGACAGCACCAAATTACAAAATAATCTATTTCAAAATAGCATTGAAATAAGCTACACATTTGCATAGCGTGAATTGCGTAGCTTATTTCTAGCTAAGGGTGCTGTGTAGACTACCCTAACTGAGTGAAACTTACAAAATCCTAGTGAGTTTCACTGCTGCAGTTGGTCAGAAGCTATTTCAGTTCATTTCCACTCTACTGCTTTCTGGGAGAGCTATGCCCTAACAACAAGGGAGAGGAAGAGAATGGGAAACGCCTCCTACTCTTTCTTTGTGTCTTTCTTCTGAGGAATTGAATTTTTTTATGTATGAAAAATGTTGTGATCTGATCCAGAAAACTACATTATTTCCATCCTTGAAAAAATGAAATGGAATTGGAGTTTAATTCAACAGACCTAATTAGCATCCCAACAGGCTGTTGTCAACACAGTAGCCTAGAACTGGCAGGATTCTTAGAAAAACATTACTGCCAAGAGTTTGAGAGGAAAACGTGGGGTGACAGGAAATCACCTCTGGTACTCACACTTTCTCCTTAACAACATTCATTCACAGTTTAACTATTAATTTACTAGGCAGCATTACTTAATAAACCACTATCGGAGCCACAATCCAGTTTGCAAAGCTAAAGTAACATGCCTGTTTGTTTAACTGAACTTTTTAAACTTTGTAATGCCATTGTGTGCTATTAAATATGCATAGGAGCCCAGAGTGCTCTCTTACATGGAGCTCTGACACTTGAGTACTGGTAGTAATAGTACCTCATCATATTTAGATCATGGTTTGCATAACAGGTAAATGTTTTAATTATATTTAACCTATACCCCACAGGCTTGATAATAAAGCAAAAAATGCAGTTTAAAAACATGACTGAATTTAATCTGTGAGGCAGACACATGTGGGGTGGAGAGTTTAAAAAAAAACAGATTGGAAAACTGAGGCCTCAAGAGGCTGATTTGCCCAAGATCACAGAGGAAATATGTGGCAGAACTGAGCCCACATCTCGTGGGGTGAATTATCAAGCATGAAACCATCCATCCACAATCTAGTTTTATACACCCTATTTTGTGGCCTTATTGCATAAGGCAAGAAGTGCTGCTTTAGAAGGAAATTCTTTTTACACTAGCTGCAGCTGAATTGGAGGACTCTTTTTTCAAGGAGTGCAGTGTGGTTTCATCTGTAAGAGCCATTCCATTCTACACACACAGCATCAGCATCTTCTGTTTGCTTTCCACTTATTTGCACATTAAAATAACCCTTAAGGTTAACAACCCAAATACACACCAGAAGCCAACACGATTCATTCCACTTTTCTCTTCCACAGGTCACCACTTAAACATTAAGGAAGGAAACCGCTGTTACCATATTGTGGTTCTCTGGACTTGTCTGCACCACAAGTTGCTGCACAGCTAGCCAAGATGTAAAACTACAGCACACTAGTTGACTGTACAACAACATCCCAAATAGGCACTGCTATAGAACACTGAAAGGGGGAAAAAAATCACACAAAATACCTCTCCCTTCCAATAGGTCTGCATGGCAGCTAAAGCTCCAGAAAAAGAACACCACTGAATAGGTGACTAAATACATCACTGAATAGGTGAGTAATAGCATTATGTCATATACATAATACATTTAATGTAGAAATGCCATCTGTTCTCTCCCCTGCCTATCCCCAAAGTATTCCATCCCATTCCTCTCAAACTGGAAATTCCTTCCTCTTTCTCTTAGGGAGAGATTTGATTGAATCTGGGTTCACTGTGTCTCTTAATTGCAGTTACTCATAATTAAAACAGCATCATGCGTGCAGAACACAATCCTCTTGTCAACAGCTGTTTTTGAGCAGAACATCCACCAGCAAGAGAATCTGAAGGTCATACTACTGCTACGAAATGCCGAACAAGACTGGGCCCCTTTAAAAGATAGCTGAAATTGTGACAATCTGGTTTTGTTCAACTCACCACACTGAGATCAAGGGCTTAGCAGAATTCAGAGTTGGGCATTTGTATGGGCAAATGAAAACATCTGGAGTTACACTAAAAAGGATTAAATGCCCCAAAATAGAAGGGGTGTAAACCTGCCTGCTTCAGGCATAAGACACCCAAAATCCCCTGGGGGCAAGTTATCCAGTAATGGCAGGGTTTTCTCGCACCTTTCTCTGATATAACTAGTAGTGGGCACTGTTTATCCTTGACTAGAAGGCCCCCTCTGAGCTGGTATGGGTTCCTGGGATGTCCGTAGGGATAAATGACTCACTCCTGAAGTTCTTGCTATAGTAGAACTTGCTTCTGTAGCCTGGTCATATGCACCATGGAAATTATTTCCATCTCGCATCTACTGAATGATTTCACTCAATGTAGAAATGCCCTAGGCTTGGCTCTCATGTCCTAGGGGAGATTCGCCCCAAGAAAGGGCAGATGGTAGTGTCATTGCTGTCAAATGGGGATTTATCCCATGGATGTAGGAGCATAAGTTGGCCTCCATAAAAGGCCTGCTGCTTAGAAGGTGCTCTGGACAGGGCCTTCTTCCAGAATGTTTTTGGGCTATTCAGGCTGGCTTCAAGCCCTCTTCTGGAAGGGAGAGAGTTGCCACTTTCCACCTTCTAGCTTTTCGTCCCGTAGTTGTCATTGCATCTTGGGGGCGGGGGCTTGTGTGTGTGTGTGTGTGTGTGTATGTGTGAAATATCATGTGATTGTGTAATTATATTACATTATACTGCATGTGCACAAGGGGCCTGAATTCGGCAGCACAAGTATGGGATTGCAACCGGAAGTATGGGATTTTTAAACACACATTTGTCTATATAATTCTAAGTGAGCACTGGCGAGCATGTGATGGCAATGCCACTAGATAAGGGGTGTGGGAAGTGTTTGGGGCAAAATAATGCCTACCCCACTCTCTTCTACTCTGCAGCTTTCCCCGGTGCTCTGAGAGTGGGACTGGTCCGTCGGTGGCTCAGAATTCCCAGCCTGGGTTTGGAATTTCAATTGGCAGGGCTCATGCAACCCCTATTCAGGTGGATCAGTGTCCTCACTTGCTTTGACCATCAGATGCAGAATCAGAGATACAGAGACGTGATGCGTCTTCACTTGCTGAAGGCCGCACAGTGGCATAACAGGGACGGGAATCCAGGCCTCCCGACTTTTTACAATGCCCTTAGTATGCTCCGCTAGCCCACACTGGCATGAATTGGTCCTAATCAGTAGCAAACATATTTGCAGCGCCAGTCTTTCTTTCAAGCGCACTGTAGACCTGGAGATAAAGACACATTTTTGCCAGCTCAGCACACAGATGAGGTTTGTGACTTGACTTCAGTAGGAGATCAGCATGCAAGGCTGGGCCCAAAGTAATTAGAGATCGTGCCAACAAGTATATTGTCTACTGCTCTGCCCAATTCTATTTTTAATGGCGAAGTCAACGAGGTCTCACCACTATCTATGCTTCACAGTTCATTAGGCCTTACTGGGAAGAATGTTTCCTGATAGCAGCATCCTGTCTAGAGAATACTGGCTAAATTAGATTGGCTGCGGGGCAAGAAATCACTAAAGTCCACTAAAGTCTGTCCTACTTTGAAATAAATCCTTGGTGACAATGAGCCAAATTCTATTCTTTTCTACACTGATGTAGACACAGTGCAACTCCACTGCAGTCAACATTCCAGAAACACAGAGGCCCCAAATATATAACGCAGAGCAGAATTGGGCTCAGCGGCTTTTGTCTAAGACTGATTTCTCTTTCCTACTCCTACCATCTCTGAAGAACAGTTTTATATGCTGAACGGAACAACAAAAGCAGAGGAGCTGCTGCCTGAGCCGCTTTGAAAACACAAAGCACAATCCCTCACTTGTAGCAGGCTTGCTGCCTTCACACACAATCATATTAAATGACAAAGCTCAAAAGGTTTATAAAAATCCGTTGGTTGGAGGATTTTTTTGTTTTCAGCTCATAGTATTAAAAGCTAAGGGGAGAAGACCATATGACAATTAATACACAGATGGAAATTCAACACCATTGTGATATTTGGCATCCTTCCAAGCTCACTTCTCGAGTTCTGTTGGTATGGAAAAGAAATGGTACCAAAAATGCTGCTTTAGCACTTAATATACTTGTGCCATTGAACAGAGTTGTGTTTCCTAGCAGGGCAATGATAATAAACACACCATTGAAGCTATTGCATGAAAGGAAATCACATAAAAAAGAGAGTGGAAAATAAAAGGCTAAAGACTTCGGGAGGCAGAGCCATACAAAGACTCCCCAATTGCATAAGGGGCACCACTGGGTCTTACTGTCTAGCCACTTGCCTCTTCCTATCCCTGTTATGTGGCTCTGCTTCCTCCAGAGAGGAGTTAGTTAACTTAAAAGTGAAAAAGCCTGCCTGACCTATTAGCAAACCTCTGAACCTGTGAAAGAGCTGTTCGAGTGGTAATGGGGCCATTTAACAGCCATTGAAGCAGGTATATACTGTCAGTTTCCAAACTGAGTGGGTTAGTCTACAGCAGCGGTGCGCAAGGGGGTTGTGGCGGTCTTCCTGGGGGGTTGCAGTGCCCGGCTGCCTGCATTTTGTTTTCCCTGCTTGGTGTCGGTGTACACGTGGTGGGGGTAGGGGGAGTGTCAGGAGAGCAGACTGGCACTTTAAATTAAAAGGGCTGCAAGAAAAAAAAAGAAAAAAAATTGCTTAACAAAAATTTTCCCAGCCCTCAGGGTCACGAACTAAAGAAGGTTGAGCACCACTGGTGTACAGGACCTTAGTTTAAAAAAAAAAAACATTTTATTAGTGTGTTGCTGAAGATTATAAAATCTGAGCTCTAAAAATCATGCCCCCCCCATCCTTCCGGCTGCCATTAAAAAGGACATTTGAAATAAATGTAAACTGACATTTTGAATTTAATCAGAACTTGAATAGTTTCAACCAACACCATAAAGAATCAGAAATCAGGAACAAAAGTTAGTAGAAGTGTGATGAGTTTTCCCTTGTTGGGTTTTATTCAAAATTTGGATTTTTGACCATTGCAACATTTTAAGCTAGTTTCTTAGGCCAGATCTACACTAGACCTGGAAAGTCAGGGTTAGGTACCCAACTCCAAGCTCAGCTCTGTCTTCACAGAGGGAGGCCAACGGGAGCAAACACTCCTGTCAGCTTCCCTTACTCCTCACATCTGTGAGGAGTATCGGCACCAATAGGAGTTGCCCACAACGTTTGATTTAGTGGGTCTTAACTAGACCTGCTAAATCAAATTCCAGAAGATCAATCTCCGGCGCAGCAAATGACAACATGGTCTTAGTAAAGAACATCATACATGTATACCAGGAAGAGTAACACATCTGGTTACTGTCCATTGTACTGGAATAAGATCAAGTCCCCAATCTTGAAATTAGCTGGGTGAAGATGGACCCCAGTTCCTGCAGGAAACCCCATGTCTACAAGGGGGGGGGGGTTTGCAGGAGTTGGATTGTATGGTTCTTGCTGCGATATTGTGGGAATGAATATGAACCCTCTGAGTAAAGCAGATTGGTAAAGAGAAATGAGAGTGAAAATACAGGCATATCGAATCCTAGGCTAGTAAAGTAAATGAGAACTAGCTTTCCTCATTAGTGTGTATGAATTTTCAGTGCACAGATGAGAGCCAGCTCTGGTTCTCAGATAGTGGGTTACACGATTCTTTTAAAAGCACACAGTGCGTTGCAGACTACGTCAGCAAGCAAGGCCCTCTCCTTTGAGAGCATCCAAAGGACCTGAACTTGAACCAGAGTTGAAACAAAGACCATCCTAGATAGTGCCCCCAGATTAAACAGTGTTTTGAAATAGAT
Source organism: Pelodiscus sinensis (assembly GCF_049634645.1). Taxonomy (NCBI): domain Eukaryota; kingdom Metazoa; phylum Chordata; order Testudines; family Trionychidae; genus Pelodiscus; species Pelodiscus sinensis. Next base: position 64,258,371 of record NC_134718.1, read on the forward strand.
TTTAACGGAAGTCTCCTGTCCTCTAAGGAGTAAGTTATCACCCGTTCTGCACACAGAAAGGAATATCATAATTTCCCAGAGAACACCAGTTACAGCCTCTCAACACCAAAATCAGAGTAAACTCACTGTATATCATGCTGCCTTTAGTTGTATCTCTCACGGTAGTGAAATAAATGAAATAATCCCCTTGCACGAGGCAAAAGGATTGCATTTATAAAAGTTCAACCCACCAGCTGGTTCTGGTTTTCACACATACGTATGTCACACCCATACACAAACACATCTGAAAGTCTGAACATTTCTTCCATTAGGTATCAGACAAAAGCTATAAGGCTGAAGGCCAATGACAAGATACTATGGAGCAGGCCTGCCAACCAAGAGGATGTGGGGGAGGGGACAACTGCCCCAGTGCCCAGTGATTCAAAACTGCCCAGGCCCTATAAATTGCAACAGATGGTGCACTCCGGGCAGCACTAAAGGCTGTCTGGAGGGTGGAGTGGGGGGCAGTGTGGTGCACTAAGGGGCTGCCCCAGCCCCGCCCCTTCTGGGATTGTGGGAGCCAGCTTGCCTAGGGGCTCAGCAAGTCTGTCGGCCCTGCTGCTACAAAGACAAAGTGAGGTGGGGTAGTATCTTTTATTGGACCAGCTTCTGTTGGTGAGAGACAACTTTTGAGCTTACACAGAGCTCTTCCTCAGGTCTGGGAAATGTACTCAGAGTGTTGTTTAGCATAAGTGGTTAACACATATTTCAAGGGACCATTCAAAGTGGAATGGGCCATTAACATCTCTCCCATGTATTAGTGGGATACAGATTGTAGTAATAAGCCCCCCACCTCTATTCAGTCCATGATTTTTGGTGTCTCACAAAGTTATGAGTTTCAGCTTCCAGGCTCATCTTTTGAAGGCGGTGTACAGATTTCCTCAGTGGATGAGACCTGAGAGGTCAGTTAGGGCGTAATTGTTTTGTGGAAAGTGTCTGCCCACAGGTGATGTGGTGTTTTGTCTTCTATCATTTCCCTGAGAGGATAGCGACTGATTTCCTCTGCATGGATGTTATTGGTGCATTTAATGCAGTGGATGAGGTACCTCACTCATTGTGATAGGCATGGGTAAGATCCATGGATCCTGAAAGGTGTGTTGTGTGGGGTGTAGATCATTGTAGCAGTGGAGATTTGACTGCACATTTTGCATAATTTCTTCCGGCAGGGTTTGGTGCTGCTTTGAGTTGGTGGGTCCTGGATTGTGGGGAGCTCACTTCTCATGACGTACCTGGCAAATTGACTGAAGGCCGGAAGAGGGATTCTGGATGGAAACTCCATTCTGAGTTATAATTATTTACTGATACTCTATGGATTTCAGTGTGGGGTGATAGGTGACAGCTCGAGGTATGTGGTTGTAAGGAGGTTATTCTGTATTGAAGAAGGGTTTCTTGGGGTATGTCATCATGGGGTCTGATGGGGTCTCTTTCATCATGTCAACTTCTCTGATGGAGCGTTCCTGTTTGCTGATAACTATTGTAAGGGTGTCAAGGTATATATCTTAGACTTCCTCTTTGGAGTCTGTTCTCTGGTATCTGAGTGCCTGGCTGCAGGTCACAGATTCCTTGGTGCATTTGAGGGAGTTACTGGAGCCGTGAAGGTAGGTGTGGTGATCTATGGGTTTATCAGAGCCACCTCTGACACAATTCCTTCCCTGCTTCCCTTCTGAGGGCAGCAATTTACAGCTAGCTCTTACCAGCAGCAATAAGTAATATCCCTCCACACTAGCTCGTACTATGCCAAACCTCTGCCCATTTCCACCCTTTGCCACCCACTTCCGGCTCATTTGTGAGAGTAGCTTTCCTTTGTGCCTGAACCCAAGGTCGGTGTATCCCATTTAGGATGTGAGAGGGGTCCTCATTCTCTCTTACTGCCCTGAATGGAGAGAGACAGTTTAGAGCAGCATTTTTTAAAACTTGCTGGGCCCGCAGGGTAAGCTGCTGGCAGGCCTGTACCGGTTTGTTTACTTAATGGCTGTGTCTACACTGGTCGCTTGATTTTGTGCAAAAGCACTGACGTTCTACTGTCTGAAATCAGTGCTTCTTGTGCAAATGCTTTGACGTTCCCGTTCGGGCAAAAGCCCTTTTCCGGAAATGTTTTTGCAAGAGGGCCAGTGTAGACAGCTAAAAACTGTTTTGTGCAAAAAAGCCCTGATGGCTAAAATGGCGATCGGGGCTTTCTTGTGCAAAACCACGTCTAGATTGGCACGGACGCTTTTCCGCAAAAGGTGCTTTTGCGGAAAAGCGTCCGTGCAAATCTAGACGCTCTTTTCCGCAAATGCTTTTAACTGAAAAACTTTTCCGTTAAAAGCATTTGTGGAAAATCATGCCAGTCTAGATGTAGCCTATGTGTCTGTGGCTATAGAGCATCGTGGCTCCCATTGGCTGGAAACAGCGAACTGCAGCCAATGGGAGCAGCGAGGCTCTGTGGCTATGGACATGTTATGTAAACAAAGCAACGTGGGCCCACCAGTGGCTTACCTTGGCAGTCCCGAAACCCAAGTTTGAAAAACCCTGGTTTAGAAAGTATCTGAAGCACAGTTGCTGTTTTATAGCACTTTTACAGTGTGTTTGGTGTATTACACATTAGCTGGAAGGGCCAGATTTGTGTGTTCACAAATCAAGAGTTGACTGATGACTGAAAATGCCTGTTTGTGTAAATCAGCATTTGCACGTAAAGTTATCATGCTGCTCATTCAGCTGCACAGCTTACACATATAAAATGGATGCACCTGCTAAGATTGTCTTCATAATTTAAGGAGGCAATTTGAACACTGGCTTGAAGTAAAAAAATGTCCTTAGTTCGTCCTCCTCCCCACTAGCTTTGCCTAGTTTATGTGCAGAGATGGAGTTATGCCTCTGTCCTGGAGGAGTTTGCTAACTAGAAGCAAAACACAATTGATTATTCCAGTTCCTTATCCTTGGCAGGACTTGCCACATGTGGTCTTATACCACATCAGCTGAGACTCTTAACTGGGCTCTGGTGATCCCCTGGGAGGACAGTAACTCCGCCAGAGCAGACAGCAGTGAAACAGTCTTCATCCCAGCTGGAAGCAGCTCTTATGCTGCTGAGAATTCTCCCTGGTGAAGCAATAAATAGCAATGAGATGAACTATTCTATGCTAATCGCATGCTGAGGTGCTTGCGTGATTCTCATGAAGCCTTCCCAGGAGACTTAACCTTTCAGCCATTCACAAATACAGAGAGAATGATGACGTTTTGTAAGAACTGACTTGTGGCGTTTGTTTTCAGAGCCACCACTATTGATCCCATCCCTGCGGACGACACCTTGATGCGGCGGGACCGTGTTCATGACCTGATCACCCCAAGAGCTATGGCGGTGAGGAGGTTTACACCTGCTAAGCACCCAAGCTGGAGAAAGTCAAAGGGCAAGAACCAGACACAAAGTAGTCCCCCAGTCCTTCAGGTTGGAGCTTGAATGACAGGCCAACAAGCTTTCCTTGTGAAACAAGGTTCAAGAATAGAAACACAACAGGCAGGGGTGGACTCCCCTTTCTTCCCAATCCTCCACATTGGGTAGGCTAACCTTGCCCCTTCTGCCTGAGGCCCCCATGTCCAGAGCCCCAAATCCCCCTCATGCCTTCCCACACACATCCAGAGGAATCCCAAGTGCTCCTTGGGGAGCCCAGGGCTGGCCTGAGCCAACTCAGCCAAGACCCTCAATTGCCCCATGGGAAAAGCAAAAGCTCTTCCCAAAGAACCAAAACTCTTTGTATGCTCCGTGCAGGTCCTAGGGCGGCTGAGGAGGTAATATGTGTTACTCCGCCTCCTGGGTTCCTCAGTAGTCTCTCTGGTGTTCAGCTGAGTAGCAGATGCCACTTCCTCAGCTGCCCCAGAACCTGTACGGTGCATAATAAACCTTCCTTCAGTGGAAGCCGAGTGGTTCAAACCACCAAAACCCACTATCCAGTGGTGGTGGCTTACCTTCCTCTGGCCTATTGTACCCACTGCCCATGACAACAATGGAAAGATTCAGATTAAACAAAGATCCGACATTTCCACCAGGTTCTCTGCAAGCCCATTCCTTTTAAGGGCGTTACCATGGTGTTACTAGTCACTGAATATAAACGGAGCTAGGCAGAGAACACCTGGCTGCCGGGCAGATAGATAAAGTATATTGTAGATATCAAAGCAAGCCATGAAAGGAATCGAAATGCCTAGTGTTGCCACAGCTACAGAAATAGCCAGGATTCCGCAAAGGTCATTTCAATCCGATGGTTATAAAGTGAGTTAATCGGAAAGAGGCTTTATACCAAGGTAATTCTGGTACTAGCCATCCCCTGAAAGGCAAAGAAGGGATCAACCATCTCACACGGGAGAGCACTGCGCCATGGCTCCTGGACAGGGTATTTCCTACCTCCCCACTCCAGGGAAGTACCGCATCAGTATGGGAATCCAAAGATCTCCTGGATCCTCCAGCCCCGAAGGGAAAGTGAGTATCTCTAATGGCAAAAAACATGCATATCACTCTGGCCTGTAATGAACAAAAATCAACTTTGAATCCATCTTTATACAACACAAAGACAGGAAAGTGCAGAAGTGTGGGCTGTAAGTGACTCAAAGACCCAATCTTCATACAAGAGGGATACATCTACAGGAATCCATACGCAACCCACTCTGTCATTGTTAAAACAGTTCAGCCCGTCGCATACTTCCTACTGCAACCATGCATGGACTGTGTGTTGGCTTCACGACCATGCTGCCCAATTCTCCCCAGCTTCCATTATGCCTTTTTTGGATCACACTGCACCTAGCTACGACTGTGGTGTAGTCTTCTTCAAAGAGCCAGCCGTGCTTCATCATCTGCTGGGCTGTTGTGGACCTTGTGGTCTTATAGCCTAGCAACCACCAACATAGAGAAGCAGGCTCTCGCTCATCTCCCTCAACCAAAGTAAACAATCTGTGCCACCGTGTGCGGTGACCCGAATGACTCAGCCGGGTGATGTGGAAGAAATATACAGCCCCCGCACCAACTCACCTCGGAATAATTAACAAAGGCCTGTCTGGGCTCTGTGAAGGACAAGATTCCAGTCATTCTTTACTCATCCACTTCACCCACCTGGCAAACAGCTGAGCAGTTTGCTAACCCAATGGGTTTTCATGTTTACTGGTAAACAGCCTGAGGGAATGTGCATTTGGGGTTCTAGGAATGGGGCACACCACAGACATGGGATTATCCTACCTGATCTGTCTCTGCCTTGCCAGTCCTGTCCCTCAGCCTGTCTCTGACATTCCTTCCTGCATGTCGTGTGGTCAACTTATTCTCAAAAACTAAAACTGGACTCCTGCCGTGACATGTCTGAACCCCTTTCTGTTCCCCATTTCACTCTTAAACAGAGTCACTTGGGACCCTCAGAGTCCAGTGTTCAATTGCCCAGGCACTGTACAGATATGCGTGTGAGACAGGCCCTCGGAAGGGAAATGGTGCCATGAGGAGATATGCCTAGGGTTACCCAGCTGTAACAGCCAAGACTGGTCCACAAGCCCTCCCATCCGGCCGCCAGGGGTCGGCAACTTTTTCAAACCAAAGAGCCCAAGTACCTCAACATTCACAAGTGGTCCACAAAGAGTTTATAAGAATGCCCGTTTGCGTGGCTGAAAATATACAACTTAATATTATTGATAATTGGCATGATGATGAATAACAGCATAAATGAAACGTGAAACGTTGACTGTGGCACTTAAGTCCTTTTGTGTATCTCGTTCTGTTTCTGTTGGGTACCTACAACATTTTAATGCATTCAGAATAACAAACAAACAAACACACAATAATAATAGAGACCATTCCACCAAGGAGCCCGAGCACTCACCTGTTAGGGCTCCCACCAGCCCTCCGGCACGGGGCGAGGGGCAATGGGAAGTGGCTCCCCACAGCAACCTGAGGAGGTGGAAGCAGAGAGGCTGGAGTCATCGGGTCTCTTCCCAGGCCCTACTACATGAGGAGGTGGGTGGGATTACAATCCTTTGTGCATGCCCACACAGGCGCGCACCCTTGAAGGAACTCCCAGCAGCTGCCAAAAGAGCCATAGTTGGGTTTTTTGAGCTGACCCCTGTGCTAGAGCACATTGCTTTATCTTAGGGTACATCTGCACTGCATGCTTATTTTGGAAAAAGCTATTCCGGAAGATATCTTCTGGAAAAGCTTATTTTGAAATAGAGCGTCCACAGTACAGGGAAGCCTCAAAATTAGTCGGAGGCAGGCTCCCCTAATGTGGACGCGCTATCTTGATTTAGAGCCCCATGAGGCAGTGGGGAGGAATAACTTCAGAATCGCCCTGGTGAGGCGCTATTTCGACATAGCAGCAGTGGAATGTCCACACACACCCCTCCTCTGAAAGAGCTTTTTCAGAAGAGGCGTCGTTACTCCTCGTGGAATGAGGTTTACCAAAGTCGGAAAAAGCTCTCCGTTATTTCGATTTTCTTTCGAAATAACACAATTGCTGTGTGGACGCTAGTATTGTTTTTCCGGAATAACGGCTGTTATTCCAGAAACACAGTGCTGTGTAGACGCATCCTAGGACCCCTTCCTCTTCTTCTTCCCTCAGTAGAGCAGTGTCCCTACATAAAGCTGATAGTCAGCTGTAAAGTTGAGGCTAGAGCAGGTTTTTTCCTTAGTGTCCCTGGCATAGAACCATTGCTTTCTAACGGGGGGGAATACCTGCATCTATCTCAGGAGAAAACATCATCAATGGCCACAACTTACATGAAGCCCTTTAGGCGCTACACAGGCAAACCACTAGTTCGAACTTAATTCGAACTAGCAGTGCGCTTAATTCGAACTATGTAAACCTCATTCCACGAGGACTAACGCCTAGTTCGAATTAAGTAGTTCGAATTTAGGGCTGTGTAGCCACTTAATTCGAACTAGTGGGAGGCTAGCCCTCCCCAGCTTTCCCTGGTGGCCACTCTGGGCACCACCAGGGAAACTCATCTGCCCCCCTCCCGGCCCCGGAGCCCAGTTTTGTTCAATAAAGAGAGTTTCTATTTTTGAACACACGTGTCCTTTATTTTGTACTTCAGGAAGGGGGCTAGGGATGGGTAAGTGGAAGGAGGTGAGGGAGGAATGGGGTACGCGCCCCCGATGGGGAGGACTGGGGTGGCTCTGCAGGCTCCTCGGGGTGGAAGCTCTCCTGCAGCCCCCCGATTGACCCCCCCCCAGATGGCAGCCTGCAGCAAGTGTAGCCAGGCTGATGGCCGAGTGCTGTGATGTGCCGAGTGTGGGCATTCAGGGCACTCCAAGCCAGGACTACTTTGCAGGCGGGGACCCCCTGAGGACTGTCTGTCCGGGGTCGGGGTTGGGTCCCTTTAAGCACAGCCCTCGGCTAGCCTGAGACAGCAGCTCCATGCTCTAAGTCCTAATCTGATGCCCTGCCGGCACTGCTTCCGGCCATCCTTAACCCCGGTTCAGGGTCCACTCAATGTGGACATGCTAGTTCGAATTAGCAAAACGCTAATTTGAACTAGTTTTTAGGTCTAGATGCACTAGTTCGAATTAGCTTAGTTTGAATTAACTAATTCAAATTAAGTTAGTTTGAATTAGTGCTGTAGTGTAGACGTACCCTCACTTCTGTGTTTCAGGATAACCTGGTAAATGTAGTCTTTGGCCAGGCAACAGCAGCTGTGGAGCTGGGGTGGGGGTGGGAGGGAGGAACCTCCCATCTGTATAATAATTTCCTTGGTAGCTTCACCAAAAGCAGAAGTGAGGCTGTCTTGGGAGAGTAGCGGACCATTTCAAAGGGGTAGATTTGATTTGCTAAGATACTGCCCAGCAATGAGCACAGCGAAGAGAGAAAAGCTGACACCTCTTATTTCACCTGGCAAAGTATCTGGTGACTTTAAAACCATTTCTAATGGCTTTGAAGATTGTATCCCTGGAGCTACACAGAGACTTTCATGGCAGGTCATCAGTTTGAATCCTACCTGGCTTGCTTGTGACTAATACTGATTTTCATCTGGTGACTGTTACCTAGCTTTCCCAAAATGATAGCGTGGATACAGTCTCATGCTTAATAGGCACCTGCTCAGGTCACAGTTCCACTGTCCTACGGGATACCTTGGCTGGCAGTTTCTGCAGAGTCTGAGGGATGAATGTACAGGGAGATGAATCTCCCCTGTCCCTGAACAGCACAGGGTAGCTTGCTTTGCCCTCTCAGATCTGTCCATCCTCTGTTTTTAGAGGGCGTGTGTCTCCCTGGTTCTTAATCCTGCTCCTTTCCAGGCACTACACTCAACTGGTGGAACCAGATGGCAAGAAGTATGATGTAGATGACAAAGAAGTAGACAAGAAGTAGATGACAAAGGACCTAAACAGTGTCTCCAAGATAAAACGAGCATGTGTTGCAGTGACCATTGTGGACTTTATACCCGAGCTCAAATTGGAAAGGAACTATACATGATGGGGAAGAGACCTTCAGGAAGATGGAGTGGGGAGTGAGGCCAGGTGTGAGAGCAACGAGAGGAGCCTTCAAAGCCACAGGGAAGGAGAAGGTGGCACGCAAAGGAGAAGCAGGAATGACAGCAACTGTCTCTTTTGCTGCCCCTGTGCAAAACCATGCATATGCTACCTCCAGAGAGATCCATTTGCAGCATCCGAAGTAATGGGATTGGACAGCTGCACGCCAGAGGCAGCAAGGGGCAGTTTAGCAGTGGGCCAGCAGAAGGGGCTACATCTTCCCCAGCTCCCCTCTCCTCACAAGCCAACTGCTAAGTCAAGCAGGTGGGTGGCAAAGGCACGACTTGCTTTTTTATTGCAGACACTTGAAAACCCCATTGCCCTTGTGAGTCTGTCTTACATGCAGTTAATTGACTAGTCGAGTAGTTGATGGAATTTCCCCTTTGGGGCTCGTGTACATTTTAGAGGAGGAATGTGGAACTCTGCGTACAGCCTGGGGCCAGTGGGAAGTCCTGCTGACTCTGGGCTGAACGCAGGTGCCTGCTTTGAAATGTACAAGAGTCCCCATTGGGGACCCCGAGTTCTGGGGTAATGCCGCGCAGAGCCCGGGATCAGGCACTGCCCCTTGGAAACGCCAAGGCGGTGTCTCTCTCATAGAGGCAGCAAGGGGAGTGGGAATCGACTAGTGGAGAGACTATCCGATAAGCAAATGCTCACTGGATAGTTGACTAGTTGACTAGTCTTTAACATCCCTAGTATAGACATTAACTAATTAAACCACAGAGCAATCCAAAGAGCTGAGTAAATATGTTCCTATTCTATCAAGGCAGAAAATGAGGAAAATCACTTGCCCAAGGTCACACACAGGAAATCCATGGCACACCAAATCATTTAGGAATTCTGGGGCCCCGTGCTCTAGACCACTCCACATCACCAGATGGGCAGACGTTGGACCTCCTGCAGCACTAGAGGAGAGAAACCCATTTTATGAGTCACCCCATCACTTGCGGTACCACCCACTAATTCCTTGGAAGCCCCCATCCAAGTAACAAAGCAGTACAAGGCATCCCAGCTAGTGAGAGCCAAGCAGTTAATTTGCATATAACCTGTGTAGCTAATTCACGATTTAATTCTCAGGGCTATGCTGAAGGCTCTGAACTGGTACTTTAACCATAGCCAGGAAGAAGACTTAAATAACAATCAATCAGTAAATAAAGACAGTACTTTGTTTCCAAGGGCCGTTTCTGCTAAGTTTCCAAGGAGTGGGTGCTGTTTGCATCACGTACTAATGTTTCTGCAATATACTGTATCTGCACTACTGAGAAATCAGTCTGGGAACCCTTTGCTTCCCACAATTCTGGTCACATCAAAAAATGAACACCGCTGCTTTAAATAAGCCTTTAGCATATTTTCTGTTTAAAAAAAAAAACCCACCTTGTGAATGTATCTCATGCTGATGAAAGCAAAGGGAACTAGTAGAACTGTCTTGCACATAACCACATGGGCAGATGCGCAAATTATGCTTATGCAGCATTGCCAATGAGCCCTGTTTTTCACCTGTATCGTCCCTGCTGTTCAAAGTCATCTGCCTTCCTTCAACAGGATCTGCTGGCTTGGGATGTTCTAACAAATGTTAATGAACCAACAAATACCAGACACACATAACATTCACCTCGCTTTCCAGGACGTGCATCCAGACCCACAACAGTGAACGAGTAACAGTCACCTCTCTTCACCACACAACACAGCCCCAGGCGATGCTTGTTGTCAAAGCCTTAACAAATATGCATTTGAGGCCTGCATTGCTAGGGACCCCATTCACCGTCCCAGTGTTTGAGTTTTACAATAGTGTAACTCCCTCGATGTCGCCAAAAGAAAAGAACATGGGTAGAAACATCACACCAGATCCTGTACAGCCTCAGTCTACACAACAGGCAAACAGATCCACCCACAACATGTTACTCTAGACCAGGGGTAGGCAAGACACGGGCTGTGGGCCAAATCCAGTCCCTATGCCTTTAAATCCGGACCGCATCCCGCCCTTCCAGGATCCTCAAACATGGAGCAGCCCCAAACCTCTCAGAGTGGTTGACTGATCCCTCCATGTGCCTTTCTGGGCCATGGTCAATGGGAGCTGAGAGATTGTGCCAGGGCGGCACACCCACTTTCCTTGCAGGCACGAGACACTTAGGCACCTCCGTAAAGTGCAGCTGCCCTGGGGCCCAACAATTCAAAGGGACCCAGGGTGCCTGGCTGCTGCTCTGTTGTTGCAGCAATGGAGGCAGTCAGAGTTCTGGGCCCTTTAAATAGCCGCTGGAGCACCACACTGTGCACTCCGAATGGCTTTGAGGGCCATGGGTGGGGACGCACCACACTCTGTGCGGCATAGAGGGCTGGCTGCCCCTGGCCCTGCCCTTTCTGCCTGAAGACCCACCCCTTCTGGGAGCACAGAGTTACCCTCCCCGCACCTTGCTCCGGAGCCTGTACAACTGTTAGCTCTCCTGACACCATCTTTGTGTTCAACAGAACCCTGGATCTGGCCCAGCATGGATCTTGCCTCAGCCTCAAGATTGCTCCACTTTTGCAACCACAGACTCAAACCTAGCATAGCCAGGCCCACTTTTGCCTTTCACCCCCTCTACACCAGGCACTGAAAGGATTGCGGGGTGCAGAGAAACAGGAGGGCCAGCTGTAAACCACCTCAGCTCAGGGAGAATCGACAAGTGGCCAATGAAACCGGCTTTCGGTCTCCTTTGCAGTACAGAGTGGGCCAGTAAGTGTGTTAGTTTTTAATGAAACACAGTGCAGACCAGAGGGACAGTGTATCCGAGAGGCCAGAAGAACCAACTATGAGCAGGCAGCTGTTGCTGTCCCCAATTTCCCTATCAGGGAAATGAAATGATAGGGAATGGAAATGTTTGTGGTTATTTGACATTAAGATTTTTCTCCAGCAGGCACCAAAAACAGTCTCCCAAGTCATGTCTTGATTGCTAAGAATGTGTTCATTTTACGCTTGAACTGGAAGCAGGCCTGTAGTAGAGTGAATTCCAAGTGGCTCTAAACGAGCGTACTTAAAACCCAGACAATCGTCCAGATCCTGTGAATGGGTCCCTGTGACTAGAATGGACAAACTGGACCTTAAACCTCCAAATCGGCACTCCAAAGCTTAGAACGGCCTCTTCTCTTCAGAAAGGGCTGAGCTGGAGCCCCAGGTGCAGGGCCGCATTATGACTTTCGTGGGCCCTAGGCACTTTTGCCTTCGTGGGCCCCTCCCACCATAATAATATCAACATTAAAAATTATTTTTGATATAACTTTAAATACTTCAACAATTTTTTTTTCTGTTTTAGGAAAAATTTAATAGATTTTTGTGGGCCCTAAAAGTTTCATTTTTTTCTGATGTGAGAAAAAAATTAAAACATTTTCTTCAACCCTAAAAGTTATTTTTTTTCTTCTGATTTTAAAAGAAATTAAAACATTTTCATGGGCCCCTAAAAGTATCGTGGGCCCTAGGCACTGTGCCTGCTGTGCCTAATGGATGTCGGCCCTGCCCACATGGAATCATGGCAGCCATTACACGTGGTGCACGTTGCCCTCGAGCGCAAACCGAGGTCTGAAGAAGTCAGGTCCACCCCCGTCTATAAGTAATTTTTATTCTGGTTGCAAACTGCGCACCTCAGTGAAGGCATGAAATGTGTTGGGGCCAGTCCCACCTCACGCCCCCTGGAGGCAAGATATGGTTCTGCAGGTATTCCAGCCGCCGTTGCCTTGAGCTTCTTGTAAGAAGAATAAAGACCCGTGTGCGATATTATTGGACTACAGGTCCTTCCGTCTCAAGCCTTGTTTCCCTTTAAGCCAGGAGATCCTTGGGGGTCTGCGTTGTGATTAAGGCAAAAAAGTTCTTCTCTTTGATTCATGTGTCCAGGGGCACCGACAGCCTCCGTGGGCCCCTGGAAAGGTGTATGTGGGGGGCGGGGGGAAGCTCCACTCCCCTGGAAAAGTCCACTTTCCTAAAAGGGGTGGAGCCTCAGGCAGAAGGGGCAAGGCCAGGGGCAGCCAGCCCTCAGCACTGCCTGGACCCCACTGCCCTCAAAGCATGGCACAGCCCTCCTGTGGTGATTTAAAAAGGCCCAGGAAACTGCACCTCCTGCCCCCACGTTGGCAGGCCTGCATCTGTCCCAAATCCTCTATCTAGGATCCAAGTCAACTGAGAGCAACCCTGAAGCAGCTTCTCTAAGCAGGCACCTTTAAAATCTCTCCTTTCCCCTACGCAGGCAGGCCTCGCTCAAGCTGTCTGCTCACTCTCTTCTCCGTTAGCTTTTTTATAGGCTTCTCTTTTATCCCTAGGTTTCACACTGATTTAGCCCCACAGCCTACCTGCCCCCGTGGCTGTGATAGTTTTCACCTGGGGAGAGGAGCTAAGTGAGGACCGTGGGGGGAGGAGGAGCTGGACCACAGCCTCCAAATGGAGCCATTCATCCTATGCCAGGGGCAGAAAGGAGGGAACATGGTGAAGAGGTTGTTATTTCCAGTGACAGTTGAGAATCCGTTGAAAACACATGATGGAACAACTCTCACGTGGGCAGGAAAAGTTAAAATAATTAGATTGTCCAGAAATTGACTGAGCCACCTGGAAACATGGGTGTGGTACAATACTTACCACTGATACAATAGAACAAAGAGGATAGATATTTTTAGAGCCCATTATTCCCCTGCCATAGTCCTTATTATCAGGTTTGTGGTCGCTAGAATGGGCTACTTTGCCATTCACAGGTGAAGGATTTGTTAACAGACTTGCAGCAGGTTGTACTCCTGGGAAACTGGCTTGATTGTTTAAAACGAAATGCGGAGAGATTGCAGAGTGCCAGCCTAATTAACACAAGCACACACGACTTATTGTAGCACTCAAATGGAACAAATAATGACTGGAAAGTTGACAAAGCTTTTCAAAAGGATTTTAATTCCACCCACATTGGTTTATCCACAGATGCTAGGAACCTTGGATAGTTGGTTTGGCGCTGGTATACCAAACAGCATAAGCAGAGCCATATTTTTTTTAAATGCACATGATTTGGAATTTAATGCTGGATCTGCAGCTCAGGACAATGACGTCCTCCAAACATATGCCATACACTTATCTTTTGGGAATTGAGGAGATCCACCAAACCATCCAGCTTTGAGATCATAACTACTTTCCATTACCACTGACCTGGTCTGGATTTCAACCAGCGACCAGAAGTAGAAGGTGCTACATACCATCAAGTGACACTACATAGACATAAGAGGACAATAAAGACTTAAAAAATTAACCCTGTGATCCATCCCTTTAATTACGGTTGGAGTCCAGAGGACTGTCCACTAACTGGAAATGAGCAAATTAACACCTGCTTCATTCCATGTGAGGCTGAGGCAAAGTTAGTAGGAATATGGCTTCAAAACAGCAATAGGGTACTGTTATTGGATAAGTTTGATTGGTCGCAAGTCTTCAGTCTGCAGTGTGGGAAAACTCTAATCTATTAACAAAGTTCAGATTTTGTAGCCAGCTCCTCACACTTTAATTCTGCCAGTTACACACAAGTAGGTAATGCTCCCAGTTTGTTCTACAAGTTAAACCTCTTTAGGCCGGCATTCTCTGGTCCAGCAACATCCACGGTCCGGCATTCTCTGGTCCAGCAACATCTACGGTCCGGCATTCTCTGGTCCAGCAACATCCATGGTCCGGCATGATTTTAGTTAGCCAGATGTCCACTTATCATGGGCATGACCAAATTTCCTGCAGTCCCATGAAAGTATGTTTGGAGCCTCCAGTCCTGGCTCTCAGAGCTCTGTGCGGTTGGAAGTCAATGCTGATTTATACCACCTGGAGATCCAAAGAATCTACTGTAGCACCTTTCAACTGAAGATCTCGGCACTTAATAGAGATGAGTGCTAGCCTCACCATTTGAGAAATGTTGAAGCGGGACCATGGAGATATTGCAGGCCTTTCTGGGTGTTACAACGCAAGCCAGTGGTAGAGCCGGAGGTTGATTGTTCTAATCCTTGCACAATTTCTGTGCAATTTCTGTGCTAATTTACCCCAAAATATCTTCTAAGAGCCCAGTAAGCAGTGGAAGTGCTGGTAATGCTGCTAGACCATATTGACCTCCTGTGGTCTGGCAAATTCTCTGGTTCGGCACCGGTCAGGTCCTGAGGGTGCCGAATTAGAGAGGTTCAACCTGTACTAACACTGGCTGAGACTAGAGGCATCTGGCATGAGCAGTGTAGGGTGCAGCCAATACCATAGTGCCCATTAGCTCACCCACAGCGTTTTAAAGCAGAGCGCTCCTCATTTTTAACTCCTTTGCATTACTCACAAAGGCAAATGCTAAGAACCTGGGAGCTGCCCAGTCCAAGGCCCACTATTACAAAAGGAAGTGTTGTGCAAGGATTAGAACAATCAACCCCCGGCTCTACCACTGGCTTGCGTTGTAACACATTTCTCAAATGGTGAGGCTAGCACTCATCTCTATTAAGTGCCGAAATCTTCAGTTGAAAGGTGCTACAGTAGATTCTTTGGATCTCCAGGTGGTATAAATCAGCATTGACTTCCAAGGAGCTTTGCCGTTTACCCAGATGAGGATCTAGCCAGGCACATGTAAAGATTTATTACGTTCACTAGCACTGTATCATTTAAGTTTTTCTTGGCTTCTCCTACCCACTGCCACATGTCCAACGAGAGTCCTCTGCCTTACCGAGCCAGGAAGGTGCAGCAAACAAGTTCTCAGAAGAAGATTCATTTGGCAGGATGGATTTAGAAGTAGGTTGGGGTTCTTCTAGGGTCTGCCGGGAGTGCTGAAAAATTGTACAAAATCCACATGGAAAGACTCCATCCCTAGCTCTACCCAGATAAAATAAAATGTGCAGTGAAAAATAACAGACACATAGAACTAGATTGCCAAGCACAGTGCACTGCATGCACAAGCATGCAGCATGCCCAGCGTCACTGTATGTCCAGCTGCAAACAGAACACGAGGAAATCAGAGAGCGGTTTCTCACTCTGCGTGTGAAAAATGTAGCCTGCTAGAAAAGATTGGAAATCAGAGGGATTGCTCGCCATGAGTAATGGGAGCAGCATCAAGCTCTTTAGCCAGATTCTGCTGTTACTGACCCTGCATTGAAATTAATGGATTTGCCCCAGTATAACTGAGAACAGAGTCTGACACGCAGTCTATCATTTAGCGGAGAATTGCTTGGCTACTTGCTTAATTTTCCACATTTTCAATGGCTCTAAAATAGATTCTGAATCTTTAATGTGGGGGAAGGTACTATCATTAACTCAGCTGCTTAGGACAATTCAGTTCAGCTGAAAGTTTCCACAAGCAAAGCAAGAAAATAAAGCAGGAGAGGCTGGGGAGAGCAGATGAAAGGTATTTGGAGATCAGGGATTTACTTTATCCATGGTCTAAATTAAAGCATTTAGGCGAAATGTCAGCTTTCCATTTCGAGCCTGCAGAGCTAAGGCTGAAGCACAGCTGGCAGGTAACAGTCTGGTGGTTACCTGGCATTGACTTTTGTGCTCCATTGAGTGTGTTGACTTGTAGAAATGCTAGGAGTCATTAGGACGTGGGTGTGTGCATAAATAATTAAAAATGGCCGGAGAGAATATCCCGGGTAAGTGACTCTCACGCTAAGTAAATGACAGCGCTCCTGGCTGTGAGATGAGAGTTATCGCTGGCATTACATGGAAGTGAGCTTAATCATCATTTATTTTCAAACACAGGCCACAAAGGTTAATCAAACGAGACAGCTTTTAATTTTCCCTTTATAAATCTCTGTGCTTGTGAGCTGACATTTCATCCATTACAGTGTGTCAGCAGAGAGGATTGATGCGAATGCTTGGCTAGCACAGGCAGAGAGTTGCCGAGTTCATCTTTAATCAGTTGCAAACTACAGAATGATCAAAGGGACCTTCCACAGGAAAAAAAGTCATTGAAAAAAAAAACAAAAACGGAATGCGGTGCTGTGGGAGGAGTCTCCATAAGCACCCTTGAGACCAACGTTAGCCCTTTATTCCTCTGCTGAACAAGTAGCATGGGATAAGCAGCTTTAGCCTTCCTATACTTCCCTGCCAATCACCTGAGCTGTGTTTTGAAGAGGCCGGTTTTGGGGGCTGTGAGATCGAGCTTCCGCCCTGTAGCTCCATCAGTGGTTGGTGTCCCTCTTCTGAAGGCCATGCTAAGACAGAGATGTAGCTTTTAAACCCCGCTTTTTCCTTACCTCCCTCTGTAATGACATATTTCCTCATGGAAGAAACACCAGTTGACCCCCAATTATTTGTTCTCAAGTCATTGCTACAAAGGGACCTCCCTATGAACTCTGAGCTGGCTCCACCTTCTCTAGCATCCTCTCAGCCATCTCCAAGTGAGCAGGGAAAGGATCCTTAGACTCACCTAGCCTGGGGAGTGAACAAGTCCCCCCCCCACACACACACACTCAGCTGGGGGAGCAGAATAACGTTGCAAGTCAGGAGATGTCCTCATGTGACTATTCAAAGAAACCAGAGACCTCTGCAGAACGGAGGAGCTGATATTGCAAAGCTAACAGGCAAGATGAAAACCGCTTAGAAGAACAAGGCGGCAAAGGGCACAAAGCAACATTTTATAAATCTCTTTCACACTTTTAAAGGGATTGCACACTGATACAACTGCATGATCCTAAATGGATCATTATGGATCCTAAATGGCTCAAGGTTGCACATTGATTCAACTGCATGATACTAAATGGGTTGCATTTTCAGAGTTGGACCTGGTGCAGAAAGTTTCTAGCAGAAATTCTTACAGAGGAAAAGGCCTCTGCAGATTACAGTCTAGTTTGGTCAGGGGGACTGTCTGTTTTGGGTTACTTCAGGACCAGTGTCTGAATAACAAATTGAGCCTGAGGCAAGGGTCTGAAATACACGGGGAGGGGGAGGGGGGGAGAAGATGTTGCTACTTTCTGGACTGATAAGGCAGCTCAGGAACTGGGCCTTTTCTTTTCGTTTTTGAATAAGCTAGCAGAGTAGGGAGGGAGGGAAGAAAACCAGATTTCAAAGATCCTGGAGTTACAGAACCCCAGATGGAAAAGATTTATTAGATCAGCTAGAGTAGGTGCTTTCCCATTCAAGTTGTTTGCTATTGTACGTTTATGAGTGTTTTCTTTGCTAAATTTGGGCTAAGTGAATTTACTGGCTTCTAATCTATTTAACGCAAAACCTTACATTAAAAATGGTACTGGTCTGACAAAAAGCAAATTGACAGTTAAATAGAAATCATTGTGTCTCAGAATATTTAGGCAAAAAGGAGACATCAGAAAAGCTATTAAGATAGTGCTCCACTGTGCCTCGCTATTGTAATGGAAAGTACATTTAAAGCATTGAATATTTAAAAAAAAAAAAAAAAAAAAAAAAAAAAAAAAAAAAGGAACAGAAAGTAACAATCAGCCAAACAGTCATCACAAATCTAAAATCCAAGCTGGCAAAATGGCATGCCAAGCTTCAGCTAAGCACATTGAATTTCAGCTGACAGAGTCATCTTATTTACTGCTTGGTTTTTGGACATCAGGTTAAAACAATCTGAAAAGCTGTGAATTAATGCTGCTATGGATTGAGTTTTTCCAAACTTGGTGAGCTCAGATTGCAAAGGAAATGGGTATCTGACTAATTCATGAAAAACTTAATTTGTTCTTAAATACTAAATAATAAGTCACTATTGTATCAATAAAAATGTGATACACTCTTAAATTCTTGCCTTGATGTTCCTGTGTAAGAAAAATCTTGTACAGTAGGGAAAGACAGTTTTATGGTTAAGCCACTGGACTGGGACTCATGAAATGTCGATGGATTTAAGCACATGCTTAAAGTTAAGCATGAGCTGTGCCCAACAAAGATCATAAGTGTGTACTTATCCCTGTGTTTCAGTTCCTCATTTAAAAAAATGTGATCATAGTACAGGTTGAACCTCTGTGATTTGGCATTCTTTGGTCTAACATCCATGATCTGGCAGAGTCCCAGTCACAGAGACTGCCAGTGGCTGGCAGCCCTCAGGGCCAGTGGCCTGGGGGCTGGAAGCCCAGCCAACAGGCCAGTCACTGGGGGCAGGAGCCTGGCTGTCTGGGCTGGGAAGTCCTGCTGGCCAGAATGAGACCGGGGTACGGAGCCTGGGGTGCGGATCCCTACTGGCCTAGGGGTGTGGAGCCCTGTTGGTCAGAGTGAGGCTGGTGGCCAGAGAGAAGCCCTACTGGCCAGGGGTGCAGAGCCCTGCTGGTGGCCCAGAGAGGAGCTCCACCAAGGGCACCATTTTGGGAGGGTGGAGGGGGGGAGCAGCTGTGCACTCTGGGACGTGGCTAGGTTTTCATCCCATGCCCTGGATGCTAGGGGAGTGAGGGGAAAGTGCTGGTGAGTTCCCTTCACTAGTCAAGTCTGAAAAGCATTCACAGAATGCAAGCACTTTTCCCTCACTCCCTTAGCATCTAGGGCATAGGATGGAAAGCTAGCCACGTCCCGGAGCGCACAGCTGCTGCTCCCCTACCCTCCCAAAATGGTGCCCTTGGTGGTCCACGATGTCCGCACTAGACCAGGTGGGTGCCCACCTCTTTCGGTCCTGGGCAAGCTCCTGGGAGCCGCCAGCCTGGTCCCAGGAAGAGGGGGAGGGCTGGGGGGCATCGGGTGGCTGGCTCGAACCATGCCAGGTGCGGGGTCTGCTGGCTGGGTGCTGGCAGGCTTGCACCTGGCATGGGCACCGTAGCCAGCCCATGCCCCTTTAAGGAGTCCGGGGCCGGGAGGGGGGCAATAGAGTTTCCCTGGTGTTGGCCAGAGTGGCCACCAGGGAAAGCTGGGGAGGGCTAGCCTCCCACTAGTTTGAATTAAGGGGCTACACACCCCTTAATTCGAACTAGTAAGTTCGAAGTAGGCTTAGTCCTCGTACAATGAGGTTTACCTAGTTCCAACTAAGCGCTCCGCTAGTTCGAATTAAGTTCGAACTAGCGGAGTGCTAGTGTAGCGCCTATCAAAGTTAATTCGAACTAACGCCCGTTAGTTCGAATGAACTTTGTAGTGTAGACATACCCTAGGTGTCATAGTGGACCACAAGCTAAATACGAGTCAACAGTGTGATACTGTTGCAAAAAACCAAACTTGATTCTGGGCTGTATCAACAGGAGCGTTGTGAGCTAGACACAAGAAGTAATTCTTCTACTCTACTCTGTTTTGATTAGGCCTCAGTTGGAGTATTGTGTTCATTTCTGGGCACCATATTTCAAGAAAAATGTGGAGAAATTGGAGAAGGTCCAGAGAAGATCAACAAAAATGATTAAAGGTTCTAGAAAACATGGGCTATGTGGGAAGACTGAAAATACTGGACTTGTTTAGTTTAGAAAAGAGAAGACTGAGGCTACATTTACACTGCAGCCTTATGCCGGCTGAGAGTACGCTAATGAAGCGCTCATTAGCATTTGTTGCGCTGTCATCTGTGTATTCTCTGCCGATGCTTTTTGAGCAAGAGGTTTTTGCAAGTGTAGACGGGTCCGTTTTGCGCAAAAAAACCCTTTTGTGCAAGATCCTTTTTTGAGGCATAAGGATCTTGCACAAAAGGGTTTCTTTGTGCAAAACGGACCTTTCTACACTGCTTGTTTTTGCACAAAAAGCATCGGCAGAGAACCCCATTCTCCTCCTGGAATGAGGTTTAACAGGTAGTTGGAACAAGGGCTTTAATTCGAACTACCGGGTCCCTGCCGCGTGTAGACACAGGCAATTAGTCCGCACTTGTAAATTTAAAAAAATGGCGACCAGCCAGGAAGATGCAAATCAAGCACGGGATATTTAAATCCCGGGCCTGATTTGCAACTTCAAATGCCTACATTAGCCTCCCTAGTTCAAACTACCCTAAAAGGGTGTTACTAGGAAGGAGGAGAAAAATTGTTCTTCTTGGCCTCTGAGGATAGAACAAGAAGCAATGGGTTTAAACTGCAGCAAGTGACGTTTAGGTTAGACATTAGGAAAAACTTCCTAACTGTCATGGTGGTTAAGCACTGGAATAAATTGCCCAGGGAGGTTGTGGAATCTCCATCACTGGAGATATTCAAGAGCAGGTTGGATAGACATCTATCAGGGATGATCTAGAAGGTGCTTGGTCCTGCCTTGAGGCCAGGGGACCGGACTCAATGACCTCTCAAGGTCCTTTTTAGTTCTAGTGTTCTATGATTCTAAGATGATCTGTTGTTTCTGTCACTACTTAGATTGTAAGCTCTTTGGGACATGCACTTTTTCTTCTGTATTTGTACAGCACCTAAGCACAAAGAGGTTCTGGTTCATGATTAAGGCTTTTAGGCACTATGAGAGTACAAACTGAATAATAATACAATGAATAAGTGATACACATTTGACAGGCAAGACAATAATGCCTGGAGGGTCCCTAGTCAAAACCATGGTCCCTGTGTGCTAAGCAATGTAAGAGACACTGCCTAATCCCAAATGCTTACAAACTCAATAGACAAGTCAGACAGAGGTGAGATGAAAAAGGCAGAGAGATCAAACCAAAGGCAGAGCCAAGATTTAAACCCAGGGGTGAAATGACCTGTCTCCCGTAGACATTACTGGTGGCAGGATTTCAGCCCAAATCTCTTGACACCCAGTCCAGTTCAATGCTCAACCATCCCTCTACAAATCTTTTTACTTCTTGGTGCTTCTTTGATACAATCTCCCCTCTGAAACAAGTGTCTCTCCCTTTGTGGGATACAGGAGGTTTGCTACAAAAAGGGGTGTGAGAGACAGAATTGCTGGGCCACTGGGCAAGGTGAGGGACGAGGGTAGCTCCATGATCCTGGAAGGGGCGGAGCCTCAGGCAGAAGGAACAGACGGGGCTGGGGGCAGCCCCCAGCCAGTCCTGAATGCCACCCAGACTGTGCCTTGCTATGCCACCCCCAGCCAGCTCTCAGTGCCACATGGAACATGCCACACAGGGCTCTGGTGACTATGTAAAGGGGCTGGGGCTGCTGCTGTGGCAGCGGCAATCAGGAGCCCTGGGCTCTTTTGAATTGCTGGTCCGCGAGGCAATTGTCCCCTTTAATATTTTTTAAAACCACGTTTATTGCAGAATGTGCATTCTTATAGGCAAGTGTTCAGGCATTTCAAAATTTAACAAAAGGAGCAAGGGAGTAGCAGAATTAACGCTGGGAGTCAGTAATAGTGCTTCAGAGGGAAGATTATATGGAGAGGAAATGACTTGGAACAGGAAGGAGAATCGTTACGTGACTGCTCATAGAAACCTTGACCACAGATGTTAACCCACAACACTGAACATATCTGCTTTAAAAAGCTGTGAAAATAAACTTTGATAGAGCAAATATTTGCATAACACCACGGTTTTATCAGCGTAAAGCTGGTGAGTTAAAACAGCAGCAGACCAGATACAGGCCTTCTTCAGAAGTTCGCCTCAAATTGGCCTGCCTTTTGATTTGAACACTATATTGTCGCCGTACTGTTGCAAACTCTTGTTTGTACATTTTACCCTTTTATTTCTCTGTTTTTGTTTTACTAATAAAGATCGCCTGAACTATGAATCCAAAAACTGCTCACACTTCAGAAGGCTTTCTTTAAGCACGAAAGAAACTGCAAAGCACATTTTCAGTCACCACCAGGCAAACAAAAAATGGTTAAAAAGCTTTTGTGACAGATATATGATTATATTTAAATAACCCTGTTGTCAAACATGCCTGTTTAGACAGGAGCTGCTAGTTCTCCTGGAGTGGGGGTGGTCTGCAGTCAAGTCACTTTCCACAGGGAAAGCTTTTAAAAAAGACTGTAAGTTTCTTCTTTAAAAAAATCCATCATGGGCATGCAAGTAGGAATTGGCAATTATAATTTATAGCAACAAATGTAGCAGCTAAAAGCCTCAAATTAGGAGTAGGGTACCATTATGCTAAGCATTGGACAAACCTAGAGGCTGACCCTGCAAATATTTACACATGCCAGTAATTTTACTCCGATGAAGAGTGCCATTGAAATCAATGGGATTACTCACAGTAATGTACTTGAGCACATGCACAGGAATCTGCAGGACTGAAGTCACTGAACAGAATTTAGATTGAATATGGTCTCCAACCCATCTGCCTAGGATTATTCACTCACGGAGCATGGTTATAATGGCCAAACACTCAACTTTAGTGCAATATTCTGTAATAGGTAGGGGAGCCGACAGGTTCACTGGGTCACGAGTAAGGTAGTGTGTGGGTTGGAACTGCGCTCCTGTAGGGGGCGCAGTCTCAGGCAGAAGGGGCAGTGCTTGAGTGGTGATTTAATGGGCCTGGGACTCCAAATGCCGTTGCCATAGCAGCCAGAAGCTCTGAGCCCTTTTGAATTACCAGACCCCGGGCCCAAGAGAATCTCGCATGTTTTACTTGACACTAATTTTCTAAAAAGATTCTCCCATTGGAGAAACTGAAAATGCTATTGGAAAATTTCCCATGGAGAATTCTGATTAAGCTACGTTTTCCAATGGGAAAAGCTTTCATGAAAAAAATTTCAGCCAGATCTAGCAACATTCTTGAACTGAAGTCCGCTGTGTTGGGAAGCTAACACAGAACCCCACTGTGCAAAGCACCCTCAAATCCCATTGAAATTCCAGGGTCAAACCCAAGTAGGGCTATGTCTACACCCGCGGCTTCTTGTGGAAGAACGTCTTGCGCAAGAAAACGTACACACTGCCACGTGCGCGCTGTGCTTTTGCACAAGAGCGCCGATGGCAGTGTGGACGCTCTATTACGCAAGAAAGCTCCGACGGCCATTTTAGCCATTGGACTTTCTTGCGCAAGAAATCCCTGCCGAGTGTCCACACTGCCCTCTTGCGCAAGAGCTCCTGCACAAGAGGGCTTACACCCGTTAAAAAAGAGCGTAGCTCTTGCGCAAGAAGCCCTCTCTTTCCACGCTGTACTGTAAATTTCCTTGCGCAAGAGCGGGCCGGCAGTGTAGACGCTCTGCAGATTCTTGCACAAGAACGGCCATACGTGCGCAAGAAGCTGCGAGTGTAGACATAGCCTGGATGTTTTCCCTCCCTTGGACCAAGGTAATATATGAACCCGAACTATTGAATTTTCTGGGCTGGAGTGCTGACATCCTCAATCTTAATATGATATTAAGATGTGCCTTGGACTTTAAATTCTCATAGAATCATAGACTCCTAGGGCTGGAAGAGACCTCAGGAAGTCATTGAGTCCAGCCCCCTGCCCAAAGCAGGACCAATCCCAACTAAATCATCCCAGCCAGGGCTTTGTCAAGCCGGGACTTAAAAACCTCTAGGGATAGAGATTCCACCACCTCTATTTACAGTTGCTTCTGTTTTAAGCAATGAGAAAAATGCAGGTGCATTAGCTGGTTCTATGCTCGCTTAAAGGAGGAAAAATCAGGAGGGCTTGGAAGAGTTGAAGGAGGTTTAATGAAACACTACATTCCAGATCCCACGCCTATTGGAATGAATCTTGATAAATTACATCCAGTAAAACGAGAGCAAATCAGGCTAGGGCGTCATACATTTAATCCCAAAGAATTTCTGTAAGAGCAAAGCAGGCTAGGGGAAGATTAATACATGGCTGCAGAAGTCCCATTGAGAGCAAAGCATATGTATATATCCAGACATTTATGAGTGCTCCTGGATTCCTCACTGCAGCCAAGTATTCACATTAGCAGCTCGATGGCCTGGCACTGGTATGGATAAGATACCATCTAAAGTGCCAGAACTCTGGATTCTCAGGCCCAGTGGTACGTTCATCTGAACAGGAGATGGAGTTTCGAGGGCCAATCTGAGTCTATGAAAGGAACCTTCAAAAGAACTAAGAACTCACACAAGCCTTCTGTGGCAAGGGCAAGGGGAGGAACTTTGATGTCTTCTCTCACATATGCACAGGCACTGCAGGGATGTGTGTTAAACATAGTCCGCTCACCTAGAAAGCCCTTCGTTGCATATATAATTCTCCCCAGGGGGAGAGGATGCAAGAAAGAAACACACAAACACACACACCACTTTAGTCTAGTTGCTTAATGCATGCCAGGGAGGTGTTCAGATACTGTGACGATGAGGGGAGAATAAGAACGTAAGGACAGAACAGAATCACCTCCATAGTGTCTGAGCAAAGGGAAAACGGGACACCCCATAGGTCCAGCCTGAGGTCCCCTTTTCACTCCCCCATGCATGGGCATTAGCCTGAAACTCTGTTATCTGTCCTCTTGAGGCCAGCCTGGCCGGACCTGCACAACTCCTCCCTTCCTGCATGGGGCCGGCGTGGCCACGTGCTCCCTCTCATGCCATAATAGGGTCCCACCCCACTTTTTGGTGAAACTCTGCATTTGTCCCATGCTAAACACTTGGTTTTGCCAAATAGCAGTCAGGCTGGGACAGGGCTTAAAAAAAGGACTGTCCCAGCCAAAACGGGACACGTAGTCAGCCTGAGTCTGAAGCGGGTATATAACCCTTTTGTGTCACCCTCCCTGCATGAGCCCAACTATTCACATGAAAGGTTCTACAGAGAGTGGTTAAGACTTTTGGCCATAGCCAATGCTCACGCAACACAGCTCAGCTTTGTTGGTGGCAAAGTCCCCTAAAATCTTTCGCTACTGGGAGTTGCTTAGTCCTGGATGCAACAAAGAAGCTGGATGCTTGTTCTGACTTACACTGGCTGACAGTAGTCCCAATGGGCCGTTATAAAAGCCAAATCTTGCATAGGGACATCCTGGCCATACCACTTGCTCACAGCCCATCCAAACAGGTAGGGAGGTGGCATGGGAGCTTGTATGCTGCTGACCCTAGTCCGTTCCTAGCAGCCATGTCCAAAGTCCGGCCCGCGGGCCAATTGCGGCCCGTGTTCCAGTTTAATATGGCCCCACAGGTAATTTGGCAATATCTATCTTTTATGGCCCCCAACGAATCCATATGTATTGAGATGAATACATTGTAAAAATCTCCGTTAATGTCAGTTGGTCTAAATCAGTTATAAATATATTTGGACACAACATGTATACTTGGTGTTATGTTCCTGTTCATATTTTTTGAACTTAAAAGTTGACAGACAACCTTTATTACCAATAATATGTAATGTACTTTACAATGTTCCTGACATATATTTCAGCTTCCTGGATTTTTTTTTTCCATCTGGCCTTCAGATATGAAAGGCAGAGTGATTTAACACCTGTTTAGATTTGTCATCCATGTGACGAAATGAAAAGTATGCCGTTTGCAATAACCGTTGCATAAAATAGTTAATTTGCATTTAATTTTAATGGTTCAAAGAACGTCAGGCAAAATGGTCGGCCCTCACGCATGTTCATTTAATCAAATCTGGCCCTCTTTGAAAAAAGTTTGGACACCCCTGGTTCCTAGCCTAGAGGATCCTGCTATGCTGCGGGGATTCTCCTCCAAGCAACTAACTTGACGATGTGCTGTGAATTGGCTGGCAGCATGAAACAAAGTGGCTGTACCACAGAAGAGAATCAGGCCCAGTGTGCCTGCATGTGCTGTGCTATTTAAAAGTGGATTAATAGCAAAGCTCCCTCCTATCCTCAGGAACAAATTTCACAAACCAAACTCTGCCACATTCCTGGATAATTGCGACGTTTTTTTCCCAGCATGTGATCAAACATCTGTATGAACGGCAAGATAAAACATCTAGCCTCTTTTCAGGCTGAATCTGGGGCATATTTATGCAACTAAACTTCCCAGATCCTTGCAGAATGACTGGACTATCTAATTTAATCCCAGTAGTTTAGGAGGCATCTTTTGGTTTGTTTTGTGTCTCGCTAGAACGTCAGGTGAAAAAACAACGGGAGCTTTGCACATGCACCGTTGGGAGAGAACATACTGCTGGGATGATGGAAATGAGATTTCATAGGATGAATAGATTATCCCTGCTTTTAACCCCCCTCCCCACCTCTTTTAAGAAAAGATGTTTTGTTAAAATGACAGACTTCTAGGGACGCAAACAAGCTACATTAAGAGGTATCCAACAGTAAACATGCATACACATGTGCAATCTAGTTTCCACTTTTCTAGAATATGGTAAAACCAGAATACCTGTGCCAATGACTGAGTTTTATTTAGAAGCATATGTGGCAACGATTCCACAGAAAGGATAAAACAATACGTCTAGGGCTGTGTTCAGACTCAGGGGTTTTTTCGAAAAAAGTAGCCTTTTTTCGAAAAAACTTCACCTGCGTCTAGACTGCAGCTGCGTTCTTTCGAAATTAAATCGAAAGAACACGGCTTTTCTTTCGACGGTGGTAAACCTAATTCCATGAGGAAGAACGCCTTCTTTCGAAAGTGCTCTTTCGAAAGAAGGCGTTCTTGAAAGCAAACAGGCTTTTTAGAAAGAGAGCATCCAGACTCACTGGGTACTTTCTTTCGAAAAAGCGGCTTGCTTTTTCGAAATTCCGCGTGCAGTCTAGACGCTCTCTTTCGAAAGAGGCTCTTTCGAAAGTATCTTTCGAAAGAGCCTCTTTTGAAAGAGGCTTGCAGTCTAGACATAGCCTAAGAGCTATATGCTCTCCAATCCCACCTATCAACATAGCTGAAGGCGCCAAACGTAAGAAAACTGCCACACTCACTCCCTGTCCCACCTCTTTCTCACGTGCTAATCCACCAAGGCACCTCTTTCTCCCTCCCCCTTATTCTAGCAGCCATGAACAGATCTACAGACACATAGGATCACCTGCATTCAAATAAAGGTGGTATGACAAAGCCCCTAATTATTTTTGCTACTTTTTCTTAAAGTACAGACTCAAAGTTTTGTTTTAGACTGATTATTATGAGAAAACCTAACAATATCAGATCCTGAGTCCTCATTTTCTCAGAGAATTCTTAAGGTTTAGTGCCCCTCTTCCAGCCACCTCAGGGAAGTCAGGACTTGATATTCTGAATGTATTTTTTTTTAGTTTGACTGTTTACTCATAAAAGCACTGTAAAGGGACCATACCTTTCAGCACCACAGTTCTCTTTAAACATGAATACATTTGCTATTGTGAATATAAGTCAGATTCTTGAGCTTGTTGAGACTGAATTTTGTTATTTAAAATTGAAAATGCTGAAGATTCGGGAGCACAAACAACTAAATCACACCAGCTTCAGCTTCTTCTGAAACCAGCAACAAAGACTGAATGGAAAAGATAAAATTTGTAGGGATGTGAATTTAATTTTTAACTCCTAAATGATCATTCTGAATTAGGGACTTTTTAAAATATAAAATTATCAAATTTACCCACGTGCCAGTTTCAGTATGGATTGAAGTATGTCAATTGCAAATAGATGAAAATGTCTCAATCTACTAAATTCTCTTGAAAGATGAGACATGTAGATTTTGAGGTCAGATCTTCAGGTGGTAAAAATCAGCATTACTCCATTGACTTCAATGCAGTTGATTTAGACCCTCTGACAATCTGGTCCCATAATGTTTAAAATGATATAGTCCCAATCTCCATTGGAGTTCTTGCCTCTTTAGAGGAGATTGCTAAAACTTTAGTACTGAGAATTAACCCCCACACTCACAAATTGAATCCTCACTGTGAATCCCTTCTCTCTCCCCCCACCCCCAAATTAGTTTTCTTTAGCTTTCAGTGGAAAGGATTACTGCTGAGAAAAAAATGACACATTATTACTTTTCTTGCATATAACAACATTGCAAACACATTGTCAAGCTGCCAGGTCAGGATCGTATCTTAGTTCATTAAAAGCTTGCTTCAATATAACTTCGCTTATTTTCTGTATGTCTGAAGAATTTTCTACATTGGCCGAGCTAAATGTTCATTAGTTAAACCAGGAGAAGTGAATTATGTTAACAATGTAAATTTGTGGGTTTTTTTTTAAAATAAGAAGTTCAGAGCTTTCTTGGGAATGTTACAGCCCTAAAATGAACTTTCTAGATTCTGAGCAGCTTGCAAAATTGGGTCTAGACATGACTTTTTTCCACAGATAGCACCACTTTGAAAGTATGAGCTAAATTGTTGCTTTTCCAAAAGAAATAGTGCTGGCTATTTTTTGCTTGCTTGCGGTAGTTATCCAGAAAGGTTAGAGCTTTTATTTTTTTTTTCCCCTCAAATCATTAGTACATATAGCGAGCCTCAACCCAGCAAACTACTTACACGCACATTGGCAGAAAAGAGAGAAAACTGTACTTTTCAAGTACTCAGTATTTACACGAGATCTCATATTTTGGGTTCAGATCTTCACAAAGGAAATAATTTGCTTTGCCAAACCCACACAATATTCTTGCCAGCAAGTTAAGGGAATGTGGATTGGATAAATGGATGGTAAGATGGATAGAAAGATGGCTAGAAGGCCGGGCCCAGCAGGTAGTGATCAATGGCTCGATGTCAGGATGGCGGTCGGTTTCTAGTGGAGTGCCCCAAGATTCGGTTCTAGGACTGGTTTTGTTCAATATCTTTATTAATAATCTGGATGAGGGGATGGATTGCACCCTCAGCAAGTTTGCGGATGACACTAAGCTGGGGGGAGAGGTAGATACGCTTAAGGGCAGAGATAGGGTCCAGAGTGACTTAGACAAATTGGAGGATTGGGCCACAAGAAATCTGATGAGGTTCAACAAGGACAAGTGTAGAGTCCTGCACTTGGGACGGAAGAATCCCAAGCATAGTTACAAGCTGGGGACCAACCAGCTAAGTAGTAGTTCTGCAGAAAAGGACCTGGGGGTTACAGTGGATGAGAAGCTAGATATGAGTCAACTGTGTGCCCTTGTAGCTAAGAAGGCTAATGGCATATTAGGTAGCATTAAGAGGAGCATTGCCAGCAGATCCAGAGATGTCATTATTCCCCTTTATTCGACTTTGGTGAGGCCACATCTGGAGTATTGTGTCCAGTTCTGGGCCCCCCCACTACAAAAAGGATGTGGAGAGGGTCCAGCGGAGGGCAACCAAAATGATTAGGGGGCTGGAGCGCATGACTTATGAGGAGAGGCTGAGGGAGTTGGGTCTGTTTAGTCTGCAGAAGCGAAGAGTGAGGGGGGATTTGATAGCAGCCTTCAACTTCCTGAAGTGAGGTTCCAAAGAGGATGGAGAGAGGCTGTTCTCAGTAGTAACAGATGGCAGAACAAGGAGCAATGGTCTCAAGTTATGGTGGGAGAGGTCCAGGTCGGATATTAGGAAAAACTATTTCACTAGGAGGGTGGTGAAGCACTGGAATGGGTTACCTAGGGAAGTAGTGGAGTCTCCATCCCTAGAGGTGTTTAAGTCCCGGCTTGACAAAGCCCTGGCTGGGTTGATTTAGATGGGATTGGTCCTGCCTAGAGCAGGGGGCTGGACTTGATGACCTTCTGATGTCTCTTCCAGTTCTATGATAAGGGGATGGTTTGAGAACATGATCTTGGTAACTAATTGACCATTCATTATCAGTGGGAAATAGGTCAATGGAGTTACTATAGAGAACTTTCTGGGTGTCTGGCTGGTGAGTCTTGCCCACATGCTCAGGGTTTAGCTGATCGCCATATTTTGGGTCAGGAAGGAATTTTCCTCCTGGGTAGATTGGCAGAGACCCTGGAGGTTTTTCGCCTTCCTCTGTAGCATGGGGCACAGATCACAGCTGGAGGATTCTCTGCATCTTGGGGCCTTCAAAGTATTTGAAGGCTTCAATATCTGAGACATAGGTGAGAGGATTATTCTAAGAGGGGTGGGTGAGATTCTGTGGTCTGCACTGTGCAGGGGGTCAGACTAGATGATCATAATGGTCCCTTCTGACCTTAAAGTCTATGAGTCACACGGGGATATAAATGTTAGACCTAACTTATTGCCCTCATTTTGCATGTGATAGAGACATTAAAAAATGTGGAGCCTTAGTCCACATTGGTTTTCAAAACTGTTGGTGTTGCAACAGAAGTTTTTACGTGTTGAAGACAAAAAATAACCTTGTAGTTCTAATGCAGCACTTTACCTGGTGTGCATGTGTGAGGTGCAGTTAAAGACTGGTGAAACGCTGATTTCACTATTTCAGTCTTTACATTCATACCTTATTGTTCCTTAATTTTATGGGATTTGTTCTGTTCTAGTAAATTAGGCAGCCCTCATATAGGCTCCCTTGTTTGGCAACTGGAGGGTGAATGAACTCAGGTGGCCTGGTTAATCCTGCATTTGGAAACCTGTAAGCCATTAGAACAGCGGTTCTCAACTCGTTTCAGTCCACGGACCACCAGGCCAATCAAAAAATTTTCGTGGACCATCTCCTTTTTGAGACATGATAAAAAAGAGCAGACAACAAACATTTTGGTTTGAAATTAATTTCTTACTAACAGATTTTTGAATTCTCACTGACAAGCTTTTCAATATTTGGAGTGGTTCTTGATAATGCACAACGAATATCGCTTCCCATTGCAAACCGATTCCTCTGTTTGGACTTAATGTGCAACAAACATTAAAATCCAATCTCGCACATATAAGTTGATGTAAATGGAAAAAGAAATCTGACTGCGTGTGCTGACAGATTTGGGTAACTCCTGGTCATGCTGGCCCAAAATGTCTCTACGGCAGACTGCTGGTACATGTCTTGAGCCGCAAAATCATTTTTCAGATCCAAGAATTCCTCCTGCAGACGATGCTATGGATGACGTGCCGCGTGCTTGTGAACACGGCGTAAAACAGCCTAAAGGTGGCACCTGCTCATGCCATGTGACTTTGGACATGTGGACCACCGAAAAAGTCACCATGGACCACCAGTTGAGAACCATAGCATTAGAAGTGTGGAAAGAATTGAGGGCATGGTTATCATTTGCCAAGCACCTTTGCATATAAAATTAAGATATTGCTGAAATATATTGTTTCATGGCAGACATGAGATCCTCAGCCCCACTCTGGCCCCTGTAAATGGTTCTAATTCTAACTCAGGGAGGATTTCTCTGTTATAGGCACCAAGGAAGAAAGACTTATACACAGCCTGCTCAGGAAACCCATTGATTATCACAACCCTTCCAAATTGGTTCTCTAAAATGCTGAATGTAAGGGGAGGAGGTATGTTGCAATGTCTTGTCCAGTATGTGGACCCAGTCACCTCATTTCTCTTACCTCCTACATTGAAGGAAGAGGTCTGTGACATTGGCTTGCCGCTAGGACCTGCCTGAGGATATAGAGGGGGTACTGACCTCCTATTTCCCTCATAGCTGTAGGCCCCAGATAAAATCCACATGGATGGATGCTTTTAATAAAGCTGCAGCTTCTGCACGTAATCATACTATGACAAACAGTATGTGCCTCCTTGTTTTCATACACATGAGAAAAGTATCAAGCAAGCTCAGCTTTAGAAAGAAAAAATATATGAATCCTTTATTTTTCCATGAAAATGCTTTACCAAGCTTTAGAAGAGGCACCAGATCTTAGTGATAAAACCAGAGAAAATTCATACTTACCTATAATCATTGTTTATCTATCCATCAGAGTTGATCTCTGAAGCCACCACATCTATTATAGAATTTTTTCCCCTTCCAGAATATTACAGCACATTTGCTTTGTATTTTAAAAAGTGTTTTTTTGTTAAACAATCATAAAAAGATGTTAAAAAAAATCAAACACACAATACTACATGTAAAGAGCGTACACATCTGATTGTAGATGGAGATCCCTTAATTCAATTCTCTGGAGATTCTGTATCGATTAATATGTAATAGCTATCTTGTAATATGTACATTTAAAAGGGGATGTGGCTGCATTATATTTGGAATAGCAGATGTGACAACAATAATAATCTGTTCTAATAACAGTGGCCCAAAAGGAATTCTGAACTTTTTAAACAAAACCAAACCAAAGACTTGAGACATTTATCAAAACATTTAGGTGTGAACATTTGATCTTCAACATTGCTAAAATGATACTTTTTTGAATTTGTATGGCCAGATCCTCTATGAATCTATATTTTATGCCAATTCAGGATATAACCCTTAATATCTGTATCTGCCATAATTTATATTTTACATATATGCAACCAGATCAATTTTTAAAAGTTTCCAAAGTGTATATAGCACATGCAAAATCAAGGGGTGAAATCCTGGTCCCACAGAAGTCAGTAGGATTTTTTCCACTGACTTCCAATAATTCTGGATTTAATCTTGAGGTTTACAGTCATGCCTATTCCCATGTTAAAAACATAGAAGGGCAGATCTCAATCTATAGGCTTCAAGGGACCCATGCAGATATAAGAGCAGCAGAGGATTTGGCTGAGAATGATGTTACTATACTTTCAGGTTTTTCAGAACAAACCAATGACTCTGTTTTATTTTTGTGTTTGAAATAGAAAAAATTGGCTTCCGAGTCTACTTGCTGTTTGCAAATGAGATTTGCAGGGTTAAGGAAAAGACAGTGAGAATTGACTGTCCTTATACTTAGTATAACACAATTTCTGCTCATTTTAATATATAATACTTACATAAAAATCTTGGGTAATAGCCAGGAAAGATGAGTTTTACTTCCTTCTAGTTCAAAAATTTATTGAGACCTATCAAAAAAACCAAGTATGCACTTCAGCAGTTAGAAACAACTCATCAGATTATTTTTGTTGTCTAGAGTATATCATTCAGCCAAATGGGGCTGTTCTGGGAACTTTAAGATCATTGGTATTTATCCATTCGTATTGGGCAGGATTATAAAAATCTGGCTTGATCAATTCCCTAGATTATAAAACCCTGTAAAGAGTTAACCAATCTGTTATATTAAAGTGTCATTTTTTGAGCTTATTGCTTTAGAAAAATTATCTCTGTGTAGCTCTTACTTTATGTAACTAGTAATGCCTCCAAGCTTTAAATATAGTATTAGGGGTAATTTTCTCTGCCTTAATGTGCATGTATAAATCAATGAAATGGTCATACATGAGTTTTAAAGCATTCACTTTTTCAGCTATTACTAATTTAGAACTACTCTTTTTCATATATAAATTTATTGGCGAGAGACATTACTGAACACTGGCACACAAATCTGAGAGCCAGGCTCAGGGCATAATGGACCTTTGAATAATCTCCTCGTGGTCAGCTTTGTTACCCTACTTTTGGGAGCTACCTGTGTTTAGCAATAGAGGGTAGAAGGTGGTTGGAGTTTTTTCTTTTTTATTCAGAGCCACTTGCTACTTCTGTAGAGGAGAGAGGTGCAGATTGCAATGCTGGGCGGAATGTCAGGCTTAAGTGTAGGGGAAGGGAGTTGTAAACAGTGTAAGTATAAAATGGCAGGCCAGAGTCTTTTAAAATTAAAGTTATGACTATTGTCTCACCTCATTTCACTCTGCAAATTACCTGTGCAAATAAATGGTACCCATTCCATTGTTTTGCTTGTCACAAAGCTGGAAATTGGCCTTAACTACATAATTGAGAGGGTTTCATGCTGAAGGTGCAATCTTGTCTCAAGCAAGCACTTCACAGCTATTATTTTTAAGGAAAACCTTTATCCCTCTCCCCTAAATGCTACATATTGTGCTTACTGATCCCTACATATACAGTTCCTTTTGTGTCTGCTTCAGTTCAGTTTGTAACTCATAAACACTTGCACTCACTTTAATTACTGTAATGCAGATTTTTGTATGTCCATGATATTTATAGGATGTTAGAAATTCTGCTTAGAGCAGCCAGAAGATGAGGAAGAATGGTCTAATGGTTAGGGCACCTGAGAGAGACATGGATTTGGTTCCTGTGTGACTTCAGACAAGTCCTTTGGTCTACCCTGTGCTTTTGTTGCCCATTTATTAAGGGCAACGAGAGGGCACAGCCAATACTTCTGGGGAAATTCTGCGCCAATGCAGAATTTTGTAGAAATTAATGCCCACAGAAATGTGCTGCTGGCTGCCCTTGGGGCCTGTGGCAGGGTACCACCCGCCTCTGTCCCCTTTCCCCTGGGGAACAAAGCGCTAACCCCCAGCCTGGGGGCCTAGTCCAGCACTCGCAGCAGGCCCAGCGGCCTAGTCCAGCACTGCGGGGTGGGGTAGGGGGGTCCGGGCCCTCCCTCTCCACCGGACCCCAACCCAGAGCCCTAATGGTGGTGGGTGGTTCCCACCACCGGCTCAGCGGGGGGTCCTCCCCCACAACATGCTAAGCCCACTGGGGGAGGGGGGGATTTCCCGGCCTCTTGCCCTGGGTTGCTTCCTACCCCCAATCTGGCGGCCGACGGAGGTCCCACCTGGCGATGCTGGGTTGCCGGCAGCGGCCTCGTCCGACGGTCTTGTCCCTGGGGCAGCTGCACAGGGGCGTCTTCTGCGGCGGGGCGGGCGGTCACCGGGCGACTGTGTTGGGGGCGTGCTCGCCCCGGGGCTGGTGGTAGCAGCAGCGGCGCCTCCTCCGGTTCTGGATCTGGCGGCAGATCTGGCGGCAGGTCCGGCGGCGGGCCTGCAGCTCGGGTCGGAGCTCCTGCCTCCCCAGCGGTCTGCCTCAACTGAGCAGCCCAGCAGTCTTTTATAGCGAGGCTGCACTTCGAGCATGCCCAGTAGGGCTGTGGGGGAGGGGCGTGTTCTGCCCAATAAATGGGCTCCCCTTCCTCCTGCTCAGTGCGGGGCAGGTTCGCCCCGTCACAGGGCCTTTAGACCTATCAGGGCTAAGCTAGCACATAGAAGACCTTGGCAGGGAGAGGAGAGAGAGCTAGAGGGCACCTGACAGCTTCAGTCTCCAACATTCCCAAAAGGAAGGAGACAGCAGTAGTCTGCAGGAAACCACCCAAGCTTGGGACCAAGCATCAGGCTGTTTCACCCTCTGGATCCCTTGGCTCTGAAGGGTAGGTATCTGGGCAAGGGAGGCACCTGTGGTTGGGCGAGGAGGGGTTGTGCATGTCTGACCCTCGAGTTGGTCTCTGTGTGGGAAGGGGTGGAGAAACAGAACTGGGTTGTCATAGGTGTTTCTTTACCCTTCTGTTGCTGGAGGAATGTGTGTGTGTGTGTTTGTTACAGGCATACTTGCTGACAGGTATTTTGAAATAAATTACCAAAAACACTGAAATATTGTGTGCAGAATTTTTTTTTGGTGCAGAAATTTTGGGGAGGGTGCAAAATTCTCCCCCGTGTAAGCCAAGGCTGTGGCTCAGTCTTCTTTTTTTAACCCTCACTGAACAATGGTCATCCATCATTTAACTGGCACCCACTTCGCCCCACAGATCAAAGACAACAGACTTAATTCTGATCTCAGTTATAAACATGTTCAATTCAGAGTCAATGGAGCAATTATTGATTTTACATGCATATTTTACTTCTCTCCCCTGGAGCTACATTGGGTTTATACGGTGTTAACACTTCTGTCGCTTGGTTTGCAAAATACACCTTTTCTGATTTTGTAACTTGTTGCTATTTTGGTTTCATCATTATCAAAAGTTGACACTTGTGTCTCAGAAACCCTTGCTGTGAGTTGGGGAATGTTTGCACAGCTATAACTATTCATTGTTCTGTGAACCTCTTCTTTGCTGGCCTGCTTTTCTCAAGCATGCCAGAGAACATTTTGTTCTACCAAAGGCCCCAGCACTAAGCAAAAGAATTGCAAATATTTCCAAATGCTACCTAGTTCCTTTACAGTATCTATGATGGTGGGCTAAAAAAAACCACTTGTAAAAATACACTCTTAAGTCCGCTTCATTGAAATATTCTGCACTTAGCATTTTGCAAAAGAATGCATCTTTCCAGCCATGCTAAATTTTTCTGTTTAACCTGTTTAAGCTACAACATTTCTAGTGAAAATTGACAATGGCCAATAAAACAAAGATTTAAAACTGAGTTGGAGATATTTAACATTTAAATACTGCGAGAACTATTTTTTTCAGTTTTTATTTAAACTATCATTGTGGTTTTAAACCACATATTCAAGATTATTCTGTTGGACTGTGATTTACAACTTAAAATATAATCTCATAATGACAGCAAAGTGGAAGGAGCAGAATTGTTCCTTATGTTGATGTAGCTTACCTTAAATCTATTGTTTCACTTTAAACTGGCATTATCAAAATACTGTATAGGTGAAAAAGGCTGCTTAAAAGATGAATGTTAATTCCTAGCAGCATTGATGAATATTATATGGAGAGCTTACATATCACAGATATGCTGACGTTTGATTTTAAGAGGGAAGGAAAAGTCACGCCACCCTGTTCCCTTAAAACAAAAGTCTCAGTGTTCATAAGCAACATTTTAGTCAGTTTTGATCAGAAAAGACTAACAGGTGGTAGGAAAGAATATTTTAGGACAGGCTATTAACATATCATTCAATTACACATAAAATATACTTTATAACAGCACTTTTAAAATATTTTTGAACCATGTATAAATTCATGTGGCACATTAGAAAGCTAACGTCTATTTTGTTGAGGGTTTTTCTCTAACCAGAAATAAACCTTATGATTAGAACTTTGGGCCTGAGTCAAATACCATTGAAATCAACAGACATCCTTCCCAATTCATGTAAAGAAATCTACTTCTGCCGTTAAAAAGAATAGCAATAAAACAAAGAATATTTACTTGCCTGAAGCAAACCAAATTTTGAAGCAAACCGAATTTCTGCTCCACTCTGCTATGATTAGGTCTCAGTTGGAGTAGTGTATACAGTTCTGGGCACACATTTCAAGAAAGATGTGGAGAAACTGGACTATTGGTAGCTGAAAAGGCAATGGAGCGAACTATGTTGAGAATTTCCCTTCTCTGAAATGATCAGAGAACACAGCGGCGTGAAAGATATTATCGTGGAAAGCAGACATAGCAAAATGCGATGGGCAGGCCACACAGCATGGCTCACGGACAATAGGTGGACCGCAATTATTGCTGAGTGGTACCCGCGAGAACAGAAAAGACCACCTGGTTGGTCTCCAAGAAGATGGGAAGATTACATTGTTAAAGGTTTTGGACGAACATGGAGAAGAAAGGCAAAAGTGTGAGAAGAATGGTGGACATGTTGTGATCGGCACAGTCTTAATGGTAGCTGAAGACTGATTGACCCAGGTGGTGATCAGGAAAAACTTCCTGCCTGTCAGTGTGGTTAAACACTGGAATAAATTGCCTAGGGGGGTTGTGGAATCTCCAACACTGGAGATATTTAAGAGCAGGTTAGACAGACACTTGTCAGGAATGACCTAGACAAGAGCTATACAACTTTGGAAGCCCCAGGGGCCACAATGATATTCACAGCACATGCCGAGGGCCGCAACTCAAGTGTGGTCACATATACATGCAAATATATATGCAAATAGCTTCTTTCACACTGATGGGCATGAAAACAAAGATTAAGACAAGACTACACAACACACAGTCCCCATTTAAGTCAGTTCTGCTGATATTAATAAAATGCAATATTTACCCCATTTCTACCCATATGACAGCACTTTTAATGAGCAATGACAGTCCAGGAATGTAACTCCTAAAGCGCATCTCAACAGAAGACCATTATATTGACTCACCATTGTGGAGTGTATTCCCAGTGGAGGCCATGTTCAAAGGATCCCACCTGCGGGCAATGTGCTGAGCCCCATATAAACCCAAACTGTACTGTGGGCCCATGGGCTACGTGTTGAGTAGCCCTGATCCAGATAGTGCTTGTTCCTGCTGTGAGGGCAGGCGACTGGACTCAATGACCTCTCGAGCTCCCTTCCAGTTCTAGTGTTCTATGAAATGTTATATTATGGTATTGTTGTTGGAAAAGACGACTAGCACTAATTGCAAACAAAGGCCGAGATCCTCCAAACACACAAGAATTATTTATCTGGTAAGTTGCCCTACTGAACACAAGGTTCTGATTCAAAGCCCACTGAAATCAACTGAAAGATTCCTAATGACTTCAAAGACTTTTGGGTCAGGTCCCAGGCATATAAAAGTTACTCAGGAGCACAAGTATTTGCAGAATTAGGAATCTTATATTATTCACACAGTATTTGTAAAAATATGAAAGGAAAAAACTGTTCATCTGACAGAAAGAGTTGACATTTAATTGTTGCAAGTTAGAGTAACAAATATTACTTACATTTTATATTCTAAAATACACATAGAAACACTAATTAGAAAAACTCCAGCATGCCAATTTTGCATAGGCACATTTTTTGTTTGATATCTTTATGTAACATTTCGATATGACCTTAAACAATTCATTTTTCAAAAGCTTTTCCACATTATTGTGCTCTCCAAATAAGGCATAAATATCTAGTTTTAAGAAAAACAGACTTGATTTGCACAAAAAATAAAACAGTCCTGCACCAATTTCATATGTTTTCAAAATATATTAAGTGTGTTTTCAATTCTTTCATTGTAAAATAAGAAAAATAATTCTTTTATGACTTGCACAAACAAAAATTCAGTTTTTAACATTTTATTAAAAACAGAGGGCATACAAAAACAAATTTGCAGTTGTTCATCCCCAAACCATTTTGAGATTTTGCTATGGTGTGCTGTGCAAAATAATTTATTAAACAGTATCAAATTATAATACTGGTTCTTCAAAGACTGACTTAAAATTGTTGCCTACTGCTTACATGTATTCACAATAGCCAACAGAGTTTAAGGATGTTACTGCTCACACAATCGCAAAAAGAAATAAATGGGCCAATATTTCATTACAGTTTTTCATGATTCAGCACAAGACATTTCTGTTTCATCTTACAAATCATATTATGCTTTAGAACTCAATCTTCATATGCTATTGGAAGACTAAGAAAAAAAATCTATTAAATTTGTCTCCTGTAAAAATGTTAGAAAGTAAACTAGAATGTGAATCTGTTGGGTTTTTTGGTTTACTTAAAATGAGTATGTCAACTCTACTTGAGCTAGGCTCCCTTGGTTTGTGTTAGCTATCCGTAAAGGCTGATTGAATGAGATTCCTTTCATCATACAGGCACTGCTGTCTTTGCTACAGTAGTAGAGGCACGCTTTGACAGACAGCATGGCTTCAGATGACAGGCAGTTACCGGGTAACTGCAAGGCAATGAAAGGTTGATGGGAAATGTCCTCAATTTCTCCAGACGGATTCTGTCCCTGAAGCAGCCACTCATTACCTGAAAAAAAGAGAGCATGCTGTCACTGCCTTTTATACACAAAGACAAATCTCACAACGCATCAATATGGGCATGACTGTAGTTTTACGATAACATAACATATACTTTCTTACATGCAACCATAAGTGGATTTTCCCATTCTGGCTGAAAATTGAAAAATGTTTCACAAATAATTCTTTAGAAGTAATTTGTAACTTATGAAGTTTTTATTGTATAAAGCTTGCATTTAAACATATGGGTGGTACCTTGCACTGACTTTTTTTTAGATATATCAAAGCATCTGCAATATGCTTTGTAAGCTGATATTCAGATTTTTTCATTGAGCTAACAGAAGCTGTGTGCAAATATCAGAGTCCTAATACTCAAGATTAGATGACTGAATGCCCCAAAAGTTCATGAAACTGAAGATTCTTATGAAACATTTTCACAAAAAAAGTGTTGGCTTGAGAAATGGTTTACTGGAGGTTAAAATGTTTGGGCTGGCTGTTATGATGAGATCTGAAATTTCAGGGTGTTTAAATATTTAAAGAGCATATAAGCTAAAAAGACATTTAACAGTGGAGACATGCAAAACTGGAAATGTAGCTAACTTGTTGACCCAACACATATCTTGCCATAAGTGAGATGGATAAAGTACTATTTTTGGCATTTTTCAAAATAACTACAATGTTAAAAAAACCTGTTGGATTTATGAATTTTAAAATGATGGGTATCTCTAAACTGCTTACACTCTATTAACCCTCAAACCATATGGGATATAAATACATTTTGTAAAATCTACTAAAAATACAATGGTCCTCTCAGTTCAAAAAATTGAACATAAGAACAGCCACACTGGGTCAGGCCAAAAGTCCATCTAGCCCACTAACCAGTCTTCCATTGCCAGATGCTCCAGAGGGAATGAACAGAAACAGGGAATCATCAAGCGAGCCCTCTCCTGTCATCCATTTCCAGCCCCTGACAAACACAGGCTAGGGATACCATTCCTACCAGTCCTGGTTGATAGCCATTGATGGACCTAACCTCCATTAATTTATCTAGTTCTTTCTTGAACTTTGTTAAAGTCAACACTGTCCAATTCAGTGGTGCAGATGAGTGGTCATGATTTAAAAAGTCAACAACTATATTTAGATTTTATATCTGCAATCTACAACAGGAACAAATGTTGTAATCTGGACCTCTGAAAATCTGACCTCAGAAATGGAAAATGAAGATTAAAAAACTATTTTTTGAAAAAAATTTCCTTTTTCTGTTTAGTGATGCTTCAGAAGAACAGACCGGTAAGGCTTTCAATATACTCTCTGGCACGAAGAGTGAAGAGTTCACCTAATTATATGTGGACAACAGCTTTTTCTGAAGACATCACTTATTTTCTAGGTACCTGGATATAACCAATAGGTAAATTATGCTATTTTTTAAAACAACTACGAGGAAAATGTTCCTGGATAAGTGATCATGAACTCACTTTTCAAGAATGGCAGGCAATATGGCATTCATATAAATAAAGAGCAATGCTTTTATGGTGGCAGTTTAATTTAGGCCCATAGTACCATAATAGCACTATTTTAGGCATACTAATGTAACCCAGTGTGGTTCACTGTCCCATGTAGTGGCACTTAGACCACTTATAGTAAGAGATAGGAACAAGGGAGCTCTACAGCCTAAGCTGAGAGCCAGCTGTCTTTACAGTTCAAGCTGTCGAGGCTCCTACACTAAGCTCCAGAAGTCTCAGGTTCAAGTTCACCCGGTGGCGGTTACACTAACAAAGAGTGATTTTACAAGGGGATGGAAAAGATTTAGAAATTCTTGTACAACTTGCTAAACCCAATTTTTTTTTTTTTTTTACTGTTAAAGTACCTGTGTAAATTCAGCATTTACATTTACATGGGGACTGTTGACCCCCACCACACTGCTGTCTCTATCAGAGGTAGCAGTGCTGGGGGATGGGCCCACTGGTAGGAGCCAGAGCATGCAGGGAACCAGCTTTTAAAGGCAGCAGCGTGGGGGCTAGGGAAGAGATGCAGCTGCGTGCAAGCTGGTACACACAGGGAGTCAGCTTAGGAGCCAACTGCCAGTGCCCACCCGCTTCCAGGGAGCCATCTGCTCTCCCTCTACTACCTCTGATATAGAGGCAGCAGGGAGGGGGAGCGTGTAACCATGAAGGTTAACTGATGAGCCCAGGCTCATATCACATCCTACATAAAACGTGTTAATACATTCTTATAAATATCATAACTGAGCACCTAGGAGACAAAGAGCTTAGGTTTACAGCACTGTTATGAAACACTTAGATTCACAGCACTGTTCTTCTTTTTCTCCTTCTTCCCATTTTACAGATAGGCAACCAAGGCACAGAGAGATTACACAGGAAGTCAGTAGAAGAGCCAAGAACAGGACCCAATTCATCTTGTTTCCAGTGCACTAATTGTGCATCTTACTGTATACATGTGTGTATATAGTAGGGTAAATCAGGTTTAAATTTTGTCAGGTGCAAATTTAACTTAAAATAATTTCTCACTCAGGATAAGAATGTCCTTACACCGGATAAAATGTGACTTCCTTCAACAGTATGCATCAAGTTTCTTGCTAAAAATTCTAGCTGTCAGCCTCCTGTAAGACAGATGATAAGGGTGGAGCAGCCCATCCCCAAATGACGATAGGAGAGCAACCATCCAAAGAGCATAATGGGACTGGGCTCTTATTGTTGATCATTAGCAAAATCTGATATTTTAATTGTCTGTCCAACACATTATTCACTCTAGATGAGTGGAGGAATGAGTGAGGAGAACTTTCCAAACTTGCCTACAGTTTTAGAAATGTTTAAATATTGTATGTCACCTTCCGCTGTGAGAAACCAGGAACTGGGTGCTTCTTCAGTCAGCTTTGTATTTGCAGGAAGGCTTAACCTTAACAAAAACTGAAGAGTCTGACCAGGGGTTACAGTCAATGAAGGAAGTTGGATGTTTGGTGCTGATTTAGGCAGCCTGGGAACGTTGGCCATCTTATTGTTTTGGACAAATGGACTATCTACAACATCAAATATTTCAGTGTTCAGGATAGGCAGCTGTCAAA
Organism: Pelodiscus sinensis; assembly: GCF_049634645.1. Taxonomy (NCBI): domain Eukaryota; kingdom Metazoa; phylum Chordata; order Testudines; family Trionychidae; genus Pelodiscus; species Pelodiscus sinensis. Next base: position 64,300,859 of record NC_134718.1, read on the forward strand.
GAAATCAAAAGAAATATTAACAAGTATTTATATTTGAAAACCTGCTTTATGGCATAAGACTGCAGAGCATTGCGTAATTACGAATTCAAATCACCACAATATACGAATGAAAAATTTGTACCAAAATGAAGATTTATATATTTCAACACATTTATTGTAAGACATGTACCCCGTTTAGCCAGCATACAGGAATGCTGCATTGCTAGGAGAGGGAAGAGGAAATGCTATGAAAAAAAGCTATTAAAAATTATTATAAAAGAATTTCCTTTAAGCAATATGAATGTCCCCATTTATTTTTTGTGTTTTTTAACTTCTCTGTTAGAATAATTTCATTCCAGTTATCAGTTTAATAATAGCCCAATAGTGCTTTCTATTAACAACTGTATCCTGAGATGATAAAATTCTAGCTCTTGACTGTGGAAATTATGCAGTCCGGGACATGATTATCTCATACAAACAGAAGCATCCGATAGTTGGTATTTAAATATTAAACTTATATTAAAATTTAGATGATACTAAATGTATTTAAATACACTTCCTGTCCTGAGGAAGACAGTTTAGACTGTGCATCAGTGTATCTCCATGGCAATAGCTACTTAGGTATATATGATGCCATCTTCACACAGAGCAATTAATTCACATCTGTTTTGCCTTACTGTAATAAGGAAATAAGGTGGAATCCACTTCTGAAATGGGTCTATTTGGGGAGAAATCAGGAATAGACAAAGTTCTGCATTTGCTCATGAAAGATTAAAAGCCATTTAAAAAATAGCTTTCGGTGATGAACACTGAAGCAGAACTAGATTTGAAAAAGTCCAATTTAATAAACCAAACACATATTTAGGAGTAATATGTATTGTTTTTAAAAGACCACAGTGAGCTATTTTGCTTTCCCATTCATGAACACATGAAATAAAAACAGTGTGCTAGCATTCTCAAGGTTGAACCTGCACTTTGTTGGGCTGGTTTTGCATTCCTACTATGCCACATGCCTTTATTAGAAGTCAGAGAAAAAACTGCAGAACTACAGTCACTGGCAACTGTTCATGTAACAATGCCATGCAGAGATAACTGAACTCATCAGCCCTTTCTTGGGGGACTTGATCCGCAAGCAGTTGAGCAATCTTAACTCCTATTAATTCCAATATGAGTTGTGATTGTTCAGGACCCTGATTAGGTGTTCATCATCTTGCAGGACTGGGCCAACAGAGGCTATTTCTCAGAGGGCTGAATTTTCTGTATTCTAGCTTTTTCATTCAAGTTAGTAATTTCTTTCTCTATGCACAAGGGTCCTTCCCAGACTCCTAGCAGAGATGGACCACTTATTTTACGCCTAACAGGAGATCCTTAAAATAGACAGCATTTCTGTTTGTTGAAATATTATGGATAACCATTTACTGATCTGAATAAATCTATCAGCTATGGTATTTTATACCACCCAAAATCACTATGAGCTGAGGAAAACCTCCAGTAAGAATTCACCTTAACAAAATCTCATGTCAAAAGCCTAAAATAAGTTTTACTTGCCATGGAAACAGTTTTTGTTTCTAAATCCAGTACTTTAATTTGATGATTGTTTGTGTCAGCAATATAGAGGAGACGGCCATTCTGTTCTATACATAATCCTCCGGGTTCATTGAAAGTCGACTGCATGAGGCTGGAACCAACAACATTACTTGCTTCTCCTGTGCCTGCCAGTGTAGCACAATTCTTCATTTTAGGATCTACAAACTTAATCTAAGGAAAACAAAATGAATGTTGAAAAGTCATCAGATAGATAATACAACAGATTTGTGTGGCTAGTGTTTTCAGAAGACACCAACATTTTGTAGTACTCTACTTGAGTGCCCAACTTACACACAGTAAGACTTTCTGAGGTAAGATGCTCAATACTTGAAAACTTAGGCCCTTATAGGTATGTCAAGTGAGTACTTGGGGCATGCAAATTCGCTAGTCTATTTTGATATTATTGGCCAATTTCCCTTTTCCTGAAAATAAAGCTATAAATAAATATGCAGGAAATATAAACAGTAAATAAGTTAATCACAATTTTTCTAGAGCAGGCAACCTAACTAACATTAAAAGTAATCAAACTCCTATCTTCATACTTCTATACTACTTTTAATTTAATGAGGATTTAACTACAGTATCAATTTGTAAGTATCTGGGCAGACAAAGAAACTCTAGGAATAAGTATAGTCATAACCAATAATTATTAAATGGATTTGTAAACAATTATTTTGAACCTACGCATCTCCACTATACAAATTCATGATGATAAACTTATCATATACAGGCAGTCCCCGGGTTACATGGATCCGACTTACATCAGATCCCTACTTACAAACGGGGTGAGGCAACCCCGCACTAGCTGCTTCCCCCCAGCAGACCAGGGAGATGCGAAGCTAGCGCCCCCCCCCAGCAGACCAGGGAGACACGGAGCGGCTTTTCTCAGCAGACACCTCAGCTTGAGAATAAAGGACTGAGGGAAGTGAGGTGTGGGAGAATAAAACTGAGCTCCGGAGAAATGTTTGGCTAGAGTTTCCCCTACAGTATGTACCAGTTCCAACTTACATACAAATTCAACTTAAGAACAAACCTACAGTCCCTATCTTGTACGTAACCTGGGGACTGCCTGTACATATATAATACTCAAAATGTTTTAATAATTAGTTTACATGAAGATGGGGATAATTCATATATATTTATTTATTATTAAAGTAAAAAGCTGCAAATACATATGAAAATTGGATTGCTTTGCTTTTATTCCCTTCCCCTACCCTGTTTTCAAATACCACTTGCTTCTTACACCCTAATCCTGCAAGTTTTCTATGCATGCTTAAGCTTTACAGCCTGCAAGTAGCTATATTGATTTCAATAGGATTACTGAGAGGTTAAAAACATGCTAAGACTTTACAGGACAGGGGAGTCTTGGATTGTTAGGTCTTTGGGGGCTAGAACTATATATCTTTCTCTCCAATTTTATATTACCTTACATAATTGGGCCACTGTGTGGTAATATAATATGAATATAGGTGGAACCTCTGTCATCTGGGACACTGTGGTCTGGCAACATCCATGGTCTGAAAGGAACATGAATGTTGCTGGACTAGAGAGCCCCAGAACAAAGGTTGCTGGCAGCTGGGAGCCAAACCAGCTGGTAGGGCCAACACAGTAGCAGAACCTACGGGGCATCAGAGCCCGCTGGGCGGGGGGAGGGACTGAGCCCACAGCTGGTGGGGCTACAAGTATCTGCAGGGCTGTCACTGGAGCTTCCGGGCTGGCAGGGTTGCCAAAGCTTGCAGGGCTGCAGAGCCCGCAGGACTGTCACAGTCAGGGGACCAAGGGCAGTGGCGCCAGGTAGTTGGGGAGAGGAGCCCAGCGGAGAAGCTGGTGCCCCACTCCAATCTTCCCTGGTCCAGAAAACTCACTTGTTTGGGACCAATCAGGTCCTGAGGGAGCTGGACCAGGAAGGTCCAACCTGAACTAAATAATAGTAACCAACTGACAAAACTGGATGATAATAAAAACAGCTCATCCCTCCCATTGTATTAGTTTTCCTGCAGGAAGAAATGAAGAGCAAGTGACATGGTTTGGTTTGAATGGCGAAGCATTTGAATGTTTGTGCCACAAATGTAGGGTTTGATTTTTTTCATATTATCGGAGCAGTTAAAGGCTCTAATTAGGAGCTATGTTAGCAGCCTTACAGACTCACAATCTGTTTGTTTCATTTTCATATATTTTATTTTAATTTAAGAAACAAGATTAAGAAAAAAAAAGGACCCTTGTTATTCCTGATAAGCAAGTTAAAGAACTCCAGTGCAATTAAACTGTCAAGTACAGTTTAAAAAACAAAACGACAAATAAACCTTAATTGCAACACTGTTTGGCCACCCAGTTTAAATAAATGGCTTAGCTGAAATGCATCTTAAGCTAAATTTAAATATAGTTCTTGAACTCTGTTCCTAGTCTAACATAACTGGGTTCTTAGTTAAGATGAGAAAGAAAAAAGCTACCGAAGAGAAGAGATTGGATAAAAAACAAGTACCAATACTACATCTGCAATTCATAACATTCAGTATTTAATTTTTATTTGTTTTTATTTTCTTTTATATTTACAACACTGACTTAATCATATTATGTTATTTTAATAGACCCCATAAATATTTTAAAACATTATAGAATAATCTATTTAACAGCAAAATAAGCAGTAAATACAATTCCAGTCTCACAAATAATTAAACATATGCCGCTTCAAATTATTGTCGTTCCATTATCACAGTTGAAAATGAAAAAATTACTTTTGAAAATTTCTGAGCTGAATAACAGAACTCATTGGTTAAAAGGCATCTTATCTAACTAATTCTGTGTAAAATTAGGTTGAGTGAAAAAGATTGACTGAGCTTATTTAATCACAGGGTTGTCAAGTTCCTTCAAACTTTCAGCTTTTCAATTGGAGCCTGAGGAACTAATTGTTTCCCCCTAAAGCTTGATTTTAGCTATTTATTACTGCAAGATTTATGGCATAATTCAAAGCAATGTGTCATGAGTAAACTCAATGTATGCTCTAAATGTAGAAAACAACCAACCAGTTAGTTCTGGAGTAAAGTACAGGGCTATAATTCTACTTCATGGGTCAACAATGTAATAAACTCTAAAGGAGATGTTTGAGTGGGTTATGTAATCACCAGCATCCAAGGATGGAATTACTGCCCCATAATTCAAAATCTGGTGGGTATTTATATTGTGTTTAATACATGACGACATCTAGTATCCCAACTGCTTCTTTCTTTTGTTAACTTTCCATGCTTCCCTGCTTGACTTCCCTTCTTTTGGTCTTCATTCAGGGCTCTCTTTTACATCATTTCCAGTATTTTTAAGACATCTATCAATGTGGTATCTACATCTGTATGTTGCTGAATGGCATGTTCCCCTTACATGTACAAAAAGAAGCCTGCCAAATTGTTTTGTTCATGGCTCTTTAATTATTTGTAACAAGAAAAAGTACATTCAATTCTGTTTTAAAGTACTACAGATGAATGAATCCTAAATATTTACTTTAATTTTTTTTTAAAGAAAAGGTCTTTTACTTAAAAGTCTACCATTGCTAAATAGGGAATTATTGATTAACATTAGATACTTAACTTTTCATCTTAAGAGAAAAAAAACCCTCATGTAATTTCAGGAATCATTTACTACTATCCAAGGGTACCATCTATACTGCATGCTTATTTCAAACTAAGCTATTCTGGAAGAAATATTCTGAAATAGCTTATTTCGAAATGTCACATCTATACTACAGGGAAGCCTCAAAATTAGTCTGAGATTGGCTTCCCTAATGTGGACGTGCAGAAAAGTTGGGGTGGGAGGAGAATATTAGGCCTAACCAACACAGTGTTGTATAAACCTGGCCAAGGTAAATAATCGGGTTTAGTGGAGTAAACAAATCTAATCAGCGTGGAATTACAACACCCACAAAAATAGAGATATACAACATCTATACATCATAATCTTTATCTCACTTCATGACTGGTCCACCAATGAGAGTAATTACCAGCCTTTCTATCTCTCAGAGATAGTGGATGCTACAGGGCTAACCTCTTTCCCTCAAGCTGAAAAGGCCTCTGATAGTTTGGAGCTTTATTTTACCTCTCCTGGTCACTGTATCTGCCCTTCAGCACATGTAAGTCTAGACACCCAGTAAACCAGATAAAAGTCCAAGATCAAAATGAAGAGGAAAAAAGCAGTATGTCATTTGCTTCCTTAAGTCTGAAAAACACCATTTTTTGTTACTGAACCACAGTACTGAGATACGCTTTTCTGATGCTACCCAACTGATGCTAGTGGTGAAATGAGTTATATTAATACAGCTTTGCATAATATATTATACTGACTTACCTTATGATTATAGGAATCTGCTACATAAAGCAGTTTCCTTTTCTTGTCCCAAGTAACTCCAAGGGGGTGCTGCAGCTTTGCATTTATTCCTGCTTCATCAACATCACCAAAGGCAAACAAATTCTAAAACAGTGCATTAATTAAATTTGTGCAATTAGTTGGTTATGCAATGTTGACACAAGGCACTAATCAGTGCAAACCACTGTAATTAAATGGAAATTAACTGGCTAATTTAAAAAAAATGCACTCATGGGAAACAGAGCACTTAGGGGATTGGATATGGATGTGGAGCCTTTGTATTCTAGACACTCAATGTGAATCCAGCCCATTTCAATAGCAATCAAAATCCACTGAATAAAAGTATGTGGCAGTGGCTTTTGTAAATGAGTTGGTCAGTCCAGTTCTTATTGCCCAACAATCTGCATTACGGAACGCGCGTTGGCACACTAAACAGTGAAATTAAGAAATGAAAGAGCCTGAAGCCAGAACTACCCTTTTGCCCCTAAAGTAGTTCCTCCAATAAAGCTTTAAAAATACTGGTAGGGTAGTGCAGGGAAGTTTGAAGCTGTGTTAGTCTATTACCAATGGATCTCTCTCTCCTCCTACAAGATGTTTCACTGCTCCATCTTTGAGTGAGATTGTTCGCACGGTGCTGCTCTCACTGTCTGCTACAAAAATACAGTTCCAGGGTTCTTCAGAAGCCAGAGAAAGACCTGAAGGCTGGGCAAAGCCTGCCTTATGGGGGTACGCATTGTTTCGGTTCTCTTCATTCCCACTCCCAGCAAATCGAATGCAGGTTCCTTTCTTTAAATCACTAAGAAAAACAACAAGAGCTTAGGTTCAAAGACAAGTCTGAAATAATTCAGAAAAAAGTCTTATAGCTTCTGTTTGATAAATAAGTTACCAAAATAATGGTGCTGCAAATCACAGCCAATTAACTGCTCTTATTTTAAATTGTTTATCAACTTGGCTTATAATTACTATTTAAACAATTTAGCATAATTCAAAGTCTATCTGTCTTTAACGTGTTGTCCAAGAAGATAAAAGTCTCCTTGAAGTTTTAAGACTCTTGTTCATCAATAGCTAAGTAGCTGATCGCAATAGTCAATATATATCATTATGCTGTATTGCTGTACCTTCCTTTTGGGAGTTTTCCACATTCCAACATGAGTGCCCAGACTTGATGGGTACCTGCCATGGCTATCCATAGAACATCATCTTCATGGGTCCCTGAAACTTTACCAAACGTGAATATAAATAGAGTAGAATGGACCTTTCTAGTAGAATTGCCCTTTTTTGGGCAATATTTGCCAAAAGAAAGCACTTCTGTCATGAAAAAAAATGAATTACTTTCAGTTATTTAGCCATTATTCTTCTGTAGGGGAGGAAAAGTTGTACTTTTTAATCTTGGCTGAAGATACCACTTTTAGGAAATGCAGTCAGCAGTCATTCTGATAGAGAAAGATACATTTTTACTCAGTTATTGATGATGAACAACAAACCAGGTCTTGGCAAACATATCAAAGAGCCAAACTAGTGAGAAAACTGGAAGTGCTCATTGAACAGTGCTTTTTGCAGGATTTAGGAGATAAATAGTGCAGAGTATAGCCTTTCACTTATACATTCATTATTAAACTCATTTAGTTTAGAGTTACAATTTAAAGCCCCTTGCAAATATGCATAATCTTAAGTTTACTACCATAAGCAGTATCAGTGAAATCAATCTGATTACTCATGGTAGTCAAGAACCAGGGCCGATGGAATGTGATGCTTTTGGAAGTGCAGAGCAATAGCAGAGAATGAAAATTACTATTTTTTCCCTAAAGAGCAGGTTCGACATACATACCCACTGTCCACATTCCCCTCCATTCCCATACTGCCTGCTTACATTCTTCTGTCCTCACTTATACAATTAGATAAACTTGCTGTTGAGATAAGTGGTTCTTGGTTTCTGAATTTTTTAAATTTGCTTTTACAAAAGGTATATTGTGTATATCATTTTGTCTAATATTTATACACCATAAAGCTACTGACTGACATTTATAAAGTTAGACACAAAATGTTGTTTAGCCATTATTTATTTTCCTGTAAAATATGACAGATTTAAATACAAGATTAGACGGATGTACCTCATTTTATAACATATTACATTTCCACCATTAAGTCAACACAATGAAGGGCATATAAATGTGAGCAAATAAAGGCCTGGAGGAATCGATAAAGAAAAGTACTATCTAAACTCATTATATTCCTATATAGAAAGAACAATATTAAAAGGACAGAAAGTTTGATCAATATAAAGAATATGGCGTTAAGGCACACAATCTACCATCTTCCTAATAAAGCACTAATCAAGAATGGGATCAGTCTAAAAGTATTATACACAACTCTCATATAAGAATTTTTGTTTTTCAAACCAGTCAGATATTAAAAACATTGCAAATCACACTGATTAACAGACCTACAAAAGAGGTAAAAAATGTTCAAATACCAAAATTCTTACATTCATGTCAAAGCTCGTAATAATTAATATGAATTGACAAATATCCAGCAATTTTGGGTTCCTTAGCTCTGCTCCTGCACACCGGGTATATGTTAATAGGGCAACCAGATGTTTAGACACTCTAACCTAAGAATTTAAGTAATTTATTACCTACATTTCAAATTGCATTGCAGAAAAATCACATGTTCTGAATGCTGAGAGTTAGAACAGATCAACCTTCCAAAACCAAACCAACCCAAAAAATCTACACAATATTTTAAGACTGCATGTGACACGTGAAACACCGAAGTTGTCCTTCTAACTTCCAACCCACTTTTTTATTAAAGGGGAAACTCCAACATGACTTAGGTTACACATGCGACATCGGAGGGGGAATGGAGGGGGGAAATCAGTATTCTTCAAACTTCAAAATAAGTGTTTTGACACTGGTGAGCCAGTCCCAAAACAACAAGTAATGTACTCCTAATGCCATTACTTTTCTCCATGCTTTTCCTCTACTGGGATCTGAGTTTGCAACACTCTGAGTTTCCAACACTGTTCAAAGATAACGCCACTGAATCTCTCCTGCTCCTCCACATACTCAGTACTTACACAGACAAAAGTTCCAGGAATAAAATTTAACGTTCCCAACATCTTTAAGCTGCTAGTGAGTGGGAAGATCAGCAAAAGAGTTCAAAAATCCAATTATAAACATGCTATAACTCACCAGGGAGTACACCAAAGCACAGAGCATTCTTAAACAGAAGTCTGCCACTGCTATCATCTTTGATCATAGCTTGTTTTTGCAAGTCTGATTTCTTGGTTCAAGTGGAAGAGGAATAGACTGTAATAATTGTAGCCTATGAGTCATTTCTACCATTGTTCTTCCAAGCTAGGTTAACCAGCTGAGAAAGAACCCCAAGAGGGATTGATTTCTAATAACTAAAACCGAATGTGGCAGATCGACCTCACAGTTTCTTTTCACTTAGCTCTGCCAGTTAATTAATGGGACATCTTAACAACACTGTAATCTTCTTTGGAACAAATCCTGTATACAGGGTGGCAGGGAGCTGTGCCACCACAGGAGCAACACCTGGGACAAATTGGGCTTCTAGGTAAGACTACAATTTGCTGCGAGCTACATCCCTAACTAGGGATGTAAAATCCCGGTTAGTCAATTAATCAGTCCAACATTAGGTTGACGTAACATTTAAACTGGCTAACTGACTAAGCGGGATCTGGGCTGGGGACCTCTCCAGCCCAGCTAGAATAGCCCCCAGCTCATGGGGCTCCCATCCCTAGTTCCATGTTGGGGCTGGCTCCCGGCTCTGTGTTGGGGCGGTGGCTGCTGGAGCAGCCCTGCCTTCAGAGCACCTGAGCCATCTGTGAACAGAGACTGCTCTGGATGCAGGAATACCCCTGCTTGCAAGGTACCCAGGATCACCGCGGATAGAAGCTGCTCTAGACACTAGAGTAGACCCTGCTTGCTGCGGTCTCCCTGTGGGCTGGAATAGCCCCCTGCTTGCAGCAGGCAGGGAGCTATTCCAGCCGCCATCGAGTACCCATAACCGGTAAGCATTACCTGTTTAGGCTGATGCTCATTGGTTAACCTTTCACATCCCTGCCTCCGGCACTAGCTTTGCTATATTGGCTGGTGAATTGGTCATGAAAAAAACCCCCTCCATCCCTTCCTATCCTCCTCCAAGAAATGTGCATGGAGGATTATCAGATACAGAAGAGCTGCTTTCTGTACCACTGCATACCTAGACTAGCAGTCCAGAGAGCCTAGATAAAGCTGTAAGGGGTTCTTACTTCCTCAACCCCAGGCTTAATTCCACAAACAATCTGTAACTATCATTTAAAAAAATTCAAAATGACGTAAAATGCACTGTATGCTTGCAACTGTCTTCAGTTAGAAAACAGAGTGCATCCTAATGGACACCAGGAACGTAAGAATTAAACAGTTAACCGATAAGCTCATACTTATCAGTTCCTGTTACCTTTTAATCTCTGCTAGGGAACGTGGGTGGACAGCTAAGAGCCCATGGGGATGGTGGCAGCTGGGATCCTGCAGCACATTACATGATTATTTACAGTTTATTTGTGGAAAAACTCCTTAGAGGAAGGTTAAGGGATGTATCCATTTCTTTAAATATGTATATAAGTAATAACATCAGTGATACCATATCGTGGTTATTGTTAAAAGGAAGTCAGTTCATTTGTTCTACGGTGCCCTGATGACAGACCTATTACAAAAGTTTATTCTTCTTACATTGATAGAAACTCTTCTAGTTTAAAAAGGACATAATTCAGAAAAAATAGCAAAAGCAGGAGAGCAAAAAGACAACACTGAGAAAAGCAGGGTGGAAATCAAATGATGAACCAGCCTTTACTCTTACTGAAGCTAATGTGGTAAAAATGTTACTCTATATTTTAGAAATGTGTGTGTCTGTCCATCCATCCATTTGTTCAAGAACTTCTTTAAATGGTAAGAGCTAGGACCACCAAATTTGGTCTGCAGATTCCTCTTATCATAACTTAAAGCAAGGTAAGGGGTTTGGTTATGCCAAGACACTAGGACATGCCGAGAATTTGACTGTTTCTTATAAAATGGAAAAGGAGGGATCTGGCAGGAGGGACAGTTACACTGGAAAAGACCACAGGGGACAGCAAGGGGCCAAATATGGGGACTGGGCCATCTATAACCCACTGGGCTCGCAGGAGGCAGGGATGGCGAAAGGGACAGCTATCTACTACATATTTAAGAGAGTTTGTCTACGTGTCGTCTGTCCCCTAGTCGGGGGACACGCACCTCTTCCCCTGGCTGTAACAACTGCAGCTCCAGCGCCCATGAAAATGTGCTTCTCATATGGCCTCAAGCTTCTATGGTGAGAGGGGGTTGGGACTGTCCTCTGTTTCTGGGGCAGCCTGCATACTGAACCCTTCATCCCCGGCCAGAACAATGATTTAAATGAAGAAAAACAAAAAAACTTAAGAGTTAAAGACCTGAATAACGCTGGGTAAATCTTCTAGTACCATATATTCCTTGTTTTCCTTATATGGAAAGGATTTATTTATGTTCAAAGGCTTTATTACAATTACCCAATAAAAGAACAAAGTAATACTTTCACGTTTACACAATTGAACAGTACATTCCAATCTACTTTGGAAGTTTTTTTTTAATCTAATGTCATTTTCTCCTTATTTGGGTATGTATAGTTTTATCTTTAGTGCTGCTTGTAGTATCAAAGCAGAACTTTTTCCAGTGAATGGCATATACCTGTGTTAAAGATCACTAACAAATTATAGTTTTTCATGCATTATTTCATATTTCAGCAGTTGTTTTGCAAAACGAAGTACACTTTTCCCAGACAGTTCTCCACTTTCTTCTGGAGTTTCCAGGATTCTCCATTTTCCTTTCCTTTATACACCCTTACTCTTAAGGGTATATGACCCTGATCTTAGAAACACTCATACACATATTTTACTATAAGTATGTAGTATTGTTGAATAATCACTGAGTAAAGTTAAGCACACTGGATCAGGACCTGTGTCATAAGCACAATTTTTTTCAGAGAGGAGAATGGTAAAGGATTTATTATTCATCAACAACAACATCGGTCCCATTCCCAGGACTACAACAAATTTTCAGCCTCCACGGTCCTGGGACTGCATGTCTACTTCCAGTCTGGAGATAAAGAGGCTGGGAATCAAAGCCATGTGTCTTGGATGGCAGCACTAACATTTCCTAACTGGACAGAAGAATGAAAATATTTTCCCATCTACTAATTTTATCTTTTTTTGAAAAAGTAGGGTAGACATCTGTCAGTATACATGTCCATTGCCAACATACCAGAGGCAAGAAAGAATAACTTTCATGTAGCAGATTGCACTCCCGTTTAAGTATATGTGGATAGGCACAATGGGTGAAATCCTGGTCCCATTGAAGTCACTGGAGTTTGGCTTTGACTTCAAAAGGGCCAGGATTTCACCCAACACCTATAAAATTAGTGGATTATTTACTGAAGAAAAAAATAGTCTTTACATAATTTCCGCAGTCAGATTCTGATGTTACCATTAGTAGTAGATGGGGATTGTCCTTTTTGATTTTTTTCTTGTCAGTATCTTTTGGGGAGCTAAAATTCCTGGGTTTTTTTTTTTGCATGATAAAACAGCAAAATCATGTACGTACTGTTTTATCATGCAAAACCTCTCTGTGCATGAATCAGCACAGTTCTTAGACAGTTTTTGTTAGTTAATTGCCGTTCCAGATAGAGCACAAAGCCTTGCTGCTCCCCATTATGTGTAAAATATAATTCATTTTCTTAAATGTCATGGCAAAGTATGTTTACACATCTCCACAGGTGTGCATGGCCCTCTGGAGGAAAAATATATTACGACAATTCCTTGACCTATGAACTTTCAATCGAATTAGAAATAAAATATCAAGAAACATCAAACAACTCTGCAAGAGAGACCAGAGAGTATGAAGATTATTGTAGCAAGAACAAATAATGTAATATTAATTTTCACTAGGTCTTTATCAGCACAATCAAAGTGTATTCAAAAACAAAAGGGAAACCTAACTCTGCCTCCTAAAACATGGAAAGGCTGAAGAACAGACTCCTTAGGGGTATGTCTACACTACCCTCCTAGTTCGAACTAGGAGGGTAATGTAGGCATACCGCACTTGCAAATGAAGCCCGGGATTTGAATTTCCCGGGCTTCATTTACATAAACTGGGCGCCGCCATTTTTAAATCCCTGCTCGTTCGAACCCCGTGCCGCGCGGCTACACGCGGCACGGACTAGGCTTCCTAGTCCGAACTACCGTTACTCCTGGAATGGAATGAGGAGTAACGGTAGTTCAGACTAGGAAACCTAGTCCGAACTACCTAGTCCGTGCTGCGTGTAGCCGCGTGGCACGGGGTTCGAACGAGCAGGGATTTAAAAATGGCGGCGCCCAGTTTATGCAAATGAAGCCCGGGAAATTCAAATCCCGGGCTTCATTTGCAAGTGCGGTATGCCTACATTACCCTCCTAGTTCGAACTAGGAGGGTAGTGTAGACATACCCTAGTTGAGCCCATTATTAACATCAACATGCAGTTCTAGTTTAGCATTTAAATGCTCTGAGTACTACACAAAAGTCAAAGATAGAGAGGTAAGCATGCCTACACATCTTGTTTGAATCTATTTTAAAAATATAAATATATTAAAATTGAGCAGCAATAATGGGGATTTTTCCCCTTAAACTAGATATTTAGCAGTCCAAAGAACATTTACCATCAAATAATAATAGAAGATGACATAAAAATCTTTTTAGGAGTCATGAAACATGTTTATTTTTGGGAATTATGCATCTGGCATTCAAAATAAAGAAAAAAAATCCAGAAATCAAATAGTGCTTAGGAATCTAAATTTGCCACAAAATGTATTAATGTCCTCTGTTCAAATTTTTTAATTACATAGTCTGAAGGCAAAAGATGTCTGTTTCATAGGATATCGCAAACTGTGAAATCTTTCCAAAACAGTGAAGTTTCCTGGCTACTCTACTTGTTCATGGCATGACCTTTTCTTGTGACTTCTCAAAAGGATTTTTCTTTTTAAGTGCTTTTGATACGGGAAATAAAATCTCATCCTATACTTCTACTCATCTGTCCAGCCCTGTCCAACTATTAAGCATTTTTTATTTTATTCTCTAGAGTATTTTAAAGAAAAACTTCAGGGTCTTCATTTACAAATACATATCTAGGAATTTTGGGATCTCATTCATAAATATACCTATAGCCCCTACAACTAGACTCCAATTATATTTCTATTACAAGATATTCTGCAAATTAGAATACACGTTGTGTAATGAGGTCACGAGAAATGTGCGTTCTGAGAGCCTAAGATAGTCAAACTGTGTGTGATAATAGAGAGCCAAGGTTCAGAGCTATTTCTGTGCTTTGATAGTCTAAGAAATCAAGACGCATCTGTTAAATGGTATTCAGTTATCAACTTGAGTGAGTCATCAGAAATAATTCAGAAAAATTATAGCATCTCCCCACATAATGTAATTTTTGTAAAGAGTCCCTTAATGGAAACATGGAAAAATCTTACATTATTTGCCTTTTAAAGGCTACAGAATTTGTTCTTGTTTATGAAATACAGGCAGTCCCCGGGTTACGTACAAGATAGGGACTGTAGGTTTGTTCTTAAGTTGAATCTGTATGTAAGTCGGAACTGGCGTCCAGACTCAGCACCCCAGCTGCTCTACCCCAGGCGTCCCCAAGTCAGCCGCTGCTGAAACTGACCAGTGGCTGACTACAGGAAGCCTGAGGCAGAGTTGCTCTGCCCCGGGCTTCCTGGAATCAGCCGCTGATCAGTTTCAACAGCGGCTGAATCTGGACGCCTGGGACAGAGCAGCTGGGGCGCTGCCGGGTAGGTCCTCCGCGGACCAGGGAGACGCCGGGTAGGACCCCCAGCAGACCAGGGAGATGCGGAGCAAAGACGCGGAGGACCCGGGCGGCGGGACCACCCAGACGCACCGCGGTCCCGCCGCCCGGGTCCTCCGCGGCTTTGCTCCACATCTCCCTGGTCTGCTGGGGGGGCCCCCCCAGCAGACCAGGGAGATGCGGAGCAGCTTTTCTTGCCCCGGAGGACGCGGGCGCTGGACAGCGGTGCGTCTGGGCGGTCCCGGTGCCCGCGTCCTCCGGGGCGAGAAAAGCCCCGTTCGTAAGTACGGATCCGACATAAGTCGGATCCGCGTAACCCGGGGACTGCCTGTACTGAAGTTTCATTTAAATTTGATCCACATAAAACTTATAGTGGTTTGAAGAAAGTATGAACTTGTAATTAGTTTACTGAAAGCGTTGTCAATACTTGGTGTTTCTATAAATAGATGCAAATCATGTAGTTCAAGGCTGAATTTTGGAATCTAAAGCTCACAGCTATGTCACTAAACATGGGTCACAGTTCTGTTCCTTCCAGTAAGAATGCAGCTATCAAGAACATTTCACACTTAGATCAACTGGGCATTCACTTGCTTTCAACAGCCACTGAATAAAAATAGAAGAGGACTTAAAAAGTTCACAGTAATTAATAATACATTTTAAAGGCACACCTCTCCTTATGAAAACATGGGGTGAAATTCTAATCAATTTAAGTCAATGGGAGTTTTGTCATTGACTATAGTGAGGCCAGGATTTAACCCATGGGGTTCTCTTAAAAATTAGTAATTAGACAAAAGCTACATTTCAATGGGCTCAACAAGTAAATCACAGATAAAACAGGATTATATCAACCTTTAATCATTTGCCTTGTCTTCATAAAATTCCCTGCCTTAAAAAATATATTTGTTTCAGTTTTCTTATGGTGGTTCAGCAGTCACAATCACTTTGCCTCAGTTTATGCTCACTGTAAAATGGGGATACAAAATAACTAACCTCACAATTATGATGTGAGCCTGATTAAAAAAAAAAGACACTGAGATCCTTGATGAAATGTGCTCCAAGTACCAAGTGGTTTGCTTTCCCATCACCATTTGTGTTCTTTAAATGTGTGATTGTATACAATGTATCTTCCCTTCAGGTCCTGGATAAATCCATGAAGTACAGATCTTTATACAAAGGCCATATTGATGATCCTAGAATAATATCAATTAGTGTACTCATTTCCTTCCATTTTGCTTATCTGATTGTTTAAATGGCTTATCCTCTAAATGAAAATTCTGCCATGCTTTCTAGGATGGCCAGACCACCTATATTACACAGCATTTCACACCTGAATTCAGAAATCTGCTTCTTGATATATTGTAAAAACAGCAGAAAACACACAGAATTTAAACAAGTAGCAGAACACATTTTATGAAACATAAGATTCAAAATCCACAGCAACAGCTTATGATTAATAATTTTGATACAAGACACCTTTCCTGAATTATCAAGGCAGGAATACTTAGGAAGTGCCTGATCCAAAGAGGATTTTGATCAGATCCTGCATTACCTGGAATTCAATACCAACACACACACTTCATACCTCTGAAGATGAACATTTTGAAATAGAACAGACCACTAAGTGATCTAATGTTATAAGAGCACCAGTAATATGCCAATATAAACAGTATGTCATTTAAATGAATATAAAAGATTTGAAGTAGTTTTTGTTCTCCAGTGAAACACACAGGAATTTAAAAAACATGGAAGTCTTTTAATGTTCAAATGCGTACAATAAATTAGTTTATAGAGAAAGATTAATCTCTTAAAACAACAGACTGATATCGAAAAGGTGGTTTACTTTTAGAGGTGACCTTTTTCTATGAGACTTTGAAAAAGGTCAGCACAAGTTGTTTTATATTTTAAGTATCTAGTACAATATATACAGAGTTTAAGCATTTAAGCCTCTTCGCCTGCCTTCCATACCCTGAATATCATGGCTTTTGGCATATAAAAAGAGACCCACAACTGTCTCTTGTTCAAAGCCCCATGTAGTCAGTATATCTATGATCTGGAAAAAAAACTCCTTGTGCATCTGGGGCATAGTTAAGTTATGCACATCATACTTTAGATGACAGAGCATTCAGGAAAATGAAAAATGTGTGCTTTGTGTTCTGCGTTCCATACATTATGCCAGTTAGCAACACAAGTCAAATCATCAACCTTGATTTGCTCATGTGTAACTCCCAACTTACTTGGAGACACTTGCTGCACATGCAATTTAGAGACAGTATAAATCTGCTGGCATTTGGACATGCACAAAGTAACTTCTGAAAATATGGTCTTTTATTTCATCTATCCAAGTCCACAACGCAGACATCAATTCCCAATGCACAGTGAACATTAGTATTGCTTATCTTAACACAGCACACTAAAAACACAGCAGGATGGCTGAATTGCTGCCTGGAACTGAAACCTCGATGTTTCGTTGGCCAGAATAGTGAAGACTTCCTACAAAATTGTATTTTACGTAGCATTAATTGAATAATGAATACATATTCTAACATACCAAATCACATACTACCATTAAGGTGAAGTAGTTTACATTGACTTGTGCTTCCATAAAATCTTAAATGTGACATACTTCATCTTATTTCACATTTAAAAATATTATGATTAAAATTGTAATATTTTCTGAATACTATACAAGATAAACCTGAACATCCTTTATATAGCTTCAGTAATACAAATAGCACTGATCAAGGGAGACTGGAAATGGAATGTAGATCATCATCTTTGAGTCTTGGTACAAATTTGGCCTATGCTGGTAATAAATATATATTATTATGATCTGAAAGGCTGTTCAATAGCCTCCATCAAGCAAAATGACTTTGTGGTCACTGATCAGTTTCTAGAGCAGTGATATTTAGACCTCAGTGGTTCAGGAACCGAATTAATGATCAACATTATCCAAAAGAGCCACAGTAGTAGCTGGCTGTCGTACTATATATTCATATTTAAACAGTATGACAGGGGAAATACACACACACACTTTATTATATATATTATTTTCACAGCAAGTAAGTTAATAACTTAGTGCAAGTTGATAAATTAATTGGCTAATAAGATAACAAGAGCATCCTTACTGGTTAAGGACTTAGACTGGTTAATAATTGTATCACACAGATTTTTAATATTTTGTATGGTGAGGACCCACAGGAGACACATTAAAGAGTCACTTGTGACTCTCAAGCCTCACCTTGAGAATCGCTGTTCTAGACAATACATAGCTAAAAATGTCACAGTTGGTTCTCATCAGTTTCAAAAGAGATGCCAAAGGACCAGATGGGCCTAAAGAGCTACTCTCTCACCAAACTAGCAGAACATCAGGAAAACAGGCCTTGCTGATGTCCCTGCTGTGTCTATTCCGTGGACAGCTAAAAGACTTTAGTCCTTAGGGCTGTTCAGTTGGCACTAGAGAAGTACTAAACATTTTTTTAAAAAGATAAACAAATAAAACGAGTGATTTAAGTTTAGTCAACACACATGCAAATAGACACCTGATTGCTAAGACCCAAATCAGTCTGAAAAAATCTACACAAGTTCTGAAGTAAAAGCATTTACAAAAACTGGCATATAAAAAAATCTGGCAACTGTTTCAAGAATCAACATGTCATGAAGGTAAACACCATGCAGATCTGATTCTCTACTGCCTATAAATGATTGCATATAATGAAATGTGTGAAATGTGAATGTAAAATGCTACCAAATCAGAGGGTGAAAGGCAGTGGAAAATCAAATACTATATTTTAATGTGTCAGATGCCTAGGCTGTTACCCACAACTTCTATTCTTGTCTCTCACAAAGAACCCATCAGTTAATGCCTCATTTAACAATCAAGGCTATCTTTAAAGAACAAAAAATAAACAGATTTTGTTCACACCTGACAGAAATAGAGGCTAGTACCATGAAATAAATTATAAGCACCATATATACTTGCCTAGTTGGACACTTCAAACTGCCCCAGTAAGCAGCTTAAGTTACAGAAAGGGGTGGCACACAGCATGTTTTGAGACTGTGTATATCTTCTTATCCCAGTTCAGAGTATTGTATGGTCCCAAGGGTCCCAGAAAAGGCCATCCCCATATAATCAGGGTAATTGGCTACTCATTATATCATCTTCCAAACTAAAGCAGAATGGCAAAACCAGTCAGGATAACTGTAAGAAGATTCAACCTCTAGCTACACCACACTAGGGATATCAAATTCTGTTTAACCAGTTAACCAATTAAATGGAGCAGCAGAACTGCTCAGGTGGGCTGGAGCGCTCCTATCCGTGGCAGGAAGGGGACTGGTCCAGCTCCCACCAGTTAACCACAACTGGTTAAACATTCACATCTCTACACCACACTGTATAAGGCAAGGTATTCCTTTCACATTAATGTGTGGGCATTTTATAGGCATTCCACTATCACATAGAGAAAAAACTCTGGACAGAAACCACACAGACCAGAAAGATTATGTAGAACAAATACAAGAGAGACTAAACACGTTAATAATACATATGGGTGAAGTTACCTGTGATGCTTCCCAATAACCAAGCCCATTGGTGGTATCGTTCTCTATTATACAGATTTAAATTCACTCTCCGATTGTCTTTCTCTGATAGCTGACCCAAGATTAGGCCTTAGAAAATTTACTGTCCTGAAAGCATTTATAATGGGTCCACCAAAGTACTTCTAATTAGAGATATCAGACTCAACTCATTCTTATTTGCCTATACCAGGGTGGACATACTTTTTGGCCAGGAGCCGCGAAAGAAGAGGCGGGGCCAGGATGCTTTTTGGGCTACCCCACGCCCAGACCATGATTGCCCCTTTGCTACTAGGCACCCATGCCCCTGGCAGGGCGGGAAGGGGCCTTACACTCTCCCCCATCCTCATGCCAATCAGGGCCTGGGGGCGGGGGAGTGCAGGAAGCCTCCTCCTGCCCTGCGAGGAGCACATGGCACTTTGAAGTGCCGTGCTCATCACAGGTACTAGGCAGGGTGAAAGAAGCTTCAAGCAGCTCCCCTGCACCGAGGTCCTGATTGGCCTGGGGGTGGGGGAGTGCACGAAGCCTCCTCCTACCCTACCCCCGCTCTGCGAGGCGCACGCGGCACTTCAAAGTGCCGTGTGCTCCTCGCGGGATGGGAGGAGGCTTTGCACACTCCCCCACCCCAAGGCCAACCAGGGCTTCGGGGCGGGGGAGTGCATGACATCTCCTTCCGCCCTATGAGGAGCGTGTAGCACTTTGAAGTGCCGTGTGCTCCTCGCAGGGCGGGAGGAAGCTTTGTGGGCTCACCCGCCCCCAGGCCTCAATTGGCCTGGAGGTGGGGGAGTGGCAGGACCTCCGCGGGCTGGATTAACCCACTTGGTGGGCCGGATCCAGCCCACGGAGGCCCTTTTGCCCACCCTGGCCTATACCTTCAAATTCTGACCTTATTAGAGGATTATTTAGAAGATCTGTGTTAGAAGTCATCTTTTTATACCAACTGAATGGCTGGGACTCCTAACTTTATATTGGTATGAAGTATTGGTTTCTAGTTGTTATGGATCTTGAAATAGTAGCTGCTAAATCACATTGGAAGAGATATTGAGTGAAAAGATAAAATAGTAAATCACAGTACAGTTATGTGATGTCAAGCTCAAATGTGTATCAGCTATACCGAGAAAGAAAAGAATATTATATATCTTTGGGAAACTGAGTTGTTTTCTGTCTTATCAGTTGTATAGAGCTTTCATTTTAATCCAGGTGGTTCATGAAAGATCACACTGAGTCACAGAATCATAGACTATTAGAACTAGAAGGAATCTCAAAAGATCAGTCCAGGCTCCTGCACTTGTGGACAGGACCCAGCACTGTCCAGACCATCCCTGAAAGGTGTTTGTCTAAACTGCTCTTAAAAATCTCCTATGACAGAGAATCCACAACTTCCCTAGACAATTTATTCCAGTATTTAACCATTCTGACAGAAGTTTTTCCTACTATCCAACCTAAACTTCCCTTTCTGCAATTTAAACCCATTACTTCTTGTCCTATCATCAGGAGCTAAGGAAAATAATTTTTCTCCCTCTTCTTTGTAACAATCTTTCTGATACCTGAAAGCTATCATTATGTCACCTTTCAGTCTTCTCTTTTCCAGACTAAACAAACCCAATTCTTTCAGTCGGGTTGACTGAAAGAGTTGATAACAGTCTTTCCATCTAATAATGCTTTTAGTCATGGATCTGGGAATGATTAAATGGCATAGCAAATCTGAAATTGGTGTCACTTTCATTTCCTAAATCTTAATGTTTACAAGTGGTTAGAGATCTCTGTATAAACTACAGTAGAGAGGCAATGCATTAGCCTTCTAAAGTATACATACACTTTAAAAGTTCCTATTAAATTATAGTTGCTGCCTGAATGATCCTTGTGCAATTCATTGGCTTAGCGCCAGTGATCATGACTCTCTCTAGCGTCTGAGCTGAAGGATTATTCAGCCTACTACAATTCACAAAGTTCTCCTCAGGTCTTATGTTTTTATGCTCCTCAATTTGCTCTCTGCAGAAATATGATATCTGTATGTATATAGTTCATTAGGCCTGATTATGAAAACAAATTTTACATACAAGAATTAAACAATTAGTAAAAAAAAAAATATATCTGGCAACCACTCATACTGATTTAAACGGGCAAAATTTCAAACTCGATTCAATACCTGAATTTCCAAAGATCACATCCCATGGTGAACTGATGGGCTGCTCCTCTCCTTTTGCTCCACCCTCCTTGTCCGTGCCTTGTGTTCCAATGCCTGCTACAGTATTCACCCTCTCTAATTCAAGGTCAATCTATGAAGAAAAAAGGTAATATATACAATGATTTGACAGGTGGTGATACTGGCTTTTTCCTTAGCTAACTGACCTAGATGTCTAAGTGTATCTACACAGCAGCAGGAGATGAAATTTTCCACTTGGGCAAGCACACCTGTGCTAACTCTCATAGCGTTAGTGCACTAAAAACAGAAATAACACTGTGGTTTTGTAATATGCAAAATGGGCTAACCATTCTATATATATATATATATATATATATATGGTTTCATATAGAACCATTCTTATGGGTGATTAGCCCACTCCACTTCACTGCTCATGCCATGGATGTTTCACTTCTACTAATTTAACATGATAGTTTGATCAGGGCTAGAGCAGTTATGTCTACAGAAACTGGGAATTATACCTTTAGCTTCAGTATAGCCTTGCCATAAAATAGAGTCTGAAATGTAACAAGTTGCCTACAGACAGAAACTGACTGCCTATTTGAGTGTCAGGCATTTTACAAGACAATTAACAGTTGTGCTAAAATGGTAGTCTTATTGAAAAGCCTCAATTTATTATCCATCTGTACCCAAATGACCTGCCTGTCATGATTAAGCCAAGGCATCTAAAGAAATATAATCATCTTCTTTAGAAAAGAGAGTGGGTAAACAAAGGACAACTTATGTTTTAGTTTTAAATAAAATTCTAATATTGTGTTTTTAAAAAACACACAACAAAACATAGCATGTATCATAGAGTTCGTCTAGACTACATTCCTCTGTCGAAAGAGGAATGTAAATGAGCCCGAAAGTGCAAATGAAGCATGGATTTAAATATCCTGCACTTCATTTGCATGTTCGCATCTGATCGCTGTTTCGAAAAAGGGTTTTTCGAAAGTGAAACCACACTCTAGACGAGGTTCTTTAAAAAAAACTCTCATTTTTCGAAAGAACCCGTACTCCTGAAAAAATGAGTCTAGATTGCGGTTTCACTTTTGAAAAACCCTTTTTCGAAACAGCAATCGAATGCAAGTATACAAGTGAAGCGCGGGATATTTAAATCCATGCTTCATTTGCACTTTCGATCAGGCTCATTTACATTCCTCTTTTGATAGAGGAATGTAGTCTAGACGAACCCATAATGTGCAAAGTAAATGATTTTCTACAATCTACTATATATTTTGGTGAGTTTATCTGTATGTCTGTTTGTCCCCCCAGCTGGGAGACATGCATCCCTCTCCCAGCTGTGCCTGCAGCAGCTGAAGTAGTCATGGACAGGCGCTTCTCACCTTGTCCCAAGCTGCTGTGGCAGGAAAATGGGATGTGCCTGAATGGGATTGCTTCTCAGAAAACCCATACAGAAGAGACAGAATCACAAAGCAGGTGAAAAGGGCTGGCTAGGGTCTCCCTCCTCCCTACGTTCACTGTCCAGGACTGCCCTAGCCCTGAGTCTCCCAATCTCAAGTGCCCTGTAAGGAGGCTGTCATGAATGGGAGCTGCAAAGGGGAGCCTAACTTGCCTGGAGAGTGAGGAAAGGGTTAAGCTAACCGTAAGCTATTCTGCACCTGAGGGAGAGGGCTGGGCATTGAGCCAATGAAATGCAGCTTAAGAATTTCAAACTGGGGGAAGCGGTCTCCTTTGCATGTGTGTGAGAGAAAAATCTTCTCCAGACACAGAGGGAAGAAATGAACTCCCCCCAAAAAGATCCCCTGGATTCCTCAGAATGCGTGAGTAGGAAAACGTTTAGGTAATCCATCAGGTTTATTGTTTTTCTTGTTTGGGGTTTGGAAATTGTGCGTGAGCTAGTTAACTGTCATCTGTTTTTCTCTCTTGGAATCAAGAATTAATCCCAGGGAGAATCCCTGAATTTTGTTTCAATACATGACTTTTTAACATCGTTCACTATGCTTGCAACAATAGTCTTGTTTTAATAATAAAAGTGTTTTCTTTTTTTTTGTTTTGTCAACCAGTATTGCTTGATCTTGTGTGTCCTTAAACTTAAGTACCTGACTGCAGACATGTTACTGGAGAGAGGGCACAGGTTCATTGGTCTCTGTGACAGAGTGCTTGTTTGTTTTTCCAACTCCTTAATGAAAGGAGGTTGGGGAGTTTTGCCCTCAGGGAAGAGATTCCAAGTGATTTCTTCCTGGAAAAAGATTTGGACACTTGGTGGAAGCAATACTGAATGGATTTCAGGGGAAACTGAAATCAACAAAACTTATTTTTTGTCTCTAGGAATTGCAGACACACAAGATGTGACAGTGTTTTTCTTTTTCTAGCTGGCACCCATTACCTACACTCGGAATGCCAGGTTGGAGAATTCAGCTGTGACAGAGGCAAGATGGATGAATCCCTCTTCCCTATCCTCCTGCCCCGATTCGTACAGGAACATCACTGGTTGTTCCCCTTCGTCAAGGAGTGAGGGGAAAGTGTAGTTTGCTGTAGGGATGTTAGATAGTGTGTAATGCAATACTTGTGTAACCGCATGAAATGTTAGTGGTTACACAACTATTCGATAGTCCTTCCGTATCAGAGGCAACAGTATGAGGTCACAGGCAGGAACTGGTCTGCAATGGGAGCCAGTTTAAAAACTGGCTTCCCACAAAGATTGGCTCCTGCCTACCGCCCCTCACTGCTGCCTCTGATGAGGCAGCAGCATGGGGTGGCAGCAGCCCCAGTCTGCAGGGGGTCTGAGCTCCAGAGCAGCCTCTGTCTGTGGGGAGCTCAGACACTCCACGGACAGAGTTGCTGTTGCGGAGCAGCCTCTGTCCATGGGAAACCTGGGCCACATGAGGGGACGGGGGGGAAGGCGGCACCGAGGAGCTGATGCTGGGGGAACCGGCTTTTAAGCTGGCTCCTCCCAGCACTGTCACCTGCCTGCCCCCACCTCTGTAGGAGGCAGCAAGGGGGTGGGGCAGGTAGGTCCACAGAGCTGGCATGTGTGGGGAGACTGCTTGAAAGCCGGTTCCCCGTGTGTATCAGCTCCTACCTGCCTCTCTCACCCTTCGCGCTGCTACCTCTCTATCAGAGGCAGTGGCACGGAGGTGGAAGAGGGCAGGTAGATCCAGTGCTTGGGCACCAGCTCCCATTCTCACCCCCCCATTGACTGATACAGAGACAGCAAGAGGGGTGGAGTACGTGTAGTTGACAAGATTAACTGATAAAGCCCATGCTCATCGGTTAATCGTGTAGTCGTCTACATGTTGACATCTGTAGTTTTCTGCATTCCTTACTCTGGCTAGAGAGCACAGGGGGAAAACAAACGTAGAATTGCCCCAGCGGGGGTACATGCATCCCTCCCCCATGGAGAGGCAATGATTTAAATGAAGCATGTATATTTTCATTTTATTTTCCAAAAAAGAAAAATTAATTCAGTTAAGGACCTGAACAATGCTGGGTAAATCTTCTAATAATAATATAAACGATTAGTTCTGGCTTGTTCCTCTATTGTATAGCTCTACAAACACTATCGACCCATTCTACCACAGCACCACACCACAGGTATGCAAAAATCTGATGTTAGGTTTGTAATTTGAAATGAAGGGAAAACAATTTCTATAGTCATAACTAACACTGGATATTTCTCATAGCGAATTAATACGCAAATCATGGGATTGTCAGGACCAATCATGTGTGCAGCCTTTTATTGGAAAAAATGTCATGGCACAAATTATTTCAATTACTACTACATTTTCAATTTAAAAAGTATTAAATTGCTGTAATTAATTGTTTAAAAGCATTTAATTACAGCAAAAGTGGACATAGTTTCCTTAAAAAAAATTGGCCAAAATATTTGTTTAGTTACTGAAAAAATACTGGGCCATATTCTGTTTTCAGTTACACAGCATAATTTGTGAATAATTTCTTCGATGCCAATTAGCATCTGTGCAACTGGGAATAGAATTTGGATTGTTATCCCTTACCTTGCTTTTAAATGTAAATGTTACCTTTCTAATCAGATGGTTTTCTGTATCAGCTACATAAATAATGTTATTCTTTATAGCCACTCCTTGCGGTGAATTGAATGCTGCTTCTGAAAAACTTCCATCCTTTCTCCCACTGTTTGGTCCTAAACACATACAAACCAAATGAGTAAGATTTCACACCAGAAAAAAAGAAAACAGTAAAGAATCACATGTACAATTATTTTACAGATTTAAACATTTTCCAGAAGGTGCTTTTGCAGCTCAACACACAGTTCAGTTTTTTTTAGATCTCTTCTGTATAGTTTCATTTTAGAATCATTTTGCTGTGCAACAGCAATGACACAGTTTGATATGCTGCTTTATTCTTTTTCCTCAAATTCTAAGCATACATGGGTTCTCCACTCAAGCAATAATCACAATATCTTTTATTGGAATTCCAAATCTCTTCTCTTCTCTTGTACTCAGAAGACAGTTTCAGAAAAGTCATCCCTCAGGATTTTAGTCCTGGTTACATCAAACTAAAGCAAACTAGCTACAAATTAGTTCTTTACTTTTATTTTCTTCACTCATTTAGTGTTCTTGAGAAGATGAAAATCGAACTAAACAGTTTTTGATCTATTTGTTAGCAACAAAGAGGTATGGCACTGTATATAAAGGGTAGCATGCTTAGCCTTCTAGACAGCATGATAAGCACAGGGAAGAGCATCATGATCTACATAGAGAACGGCAAACTTAAGTATCGTATGTTACAATGAAAGACAAAGTACATTGTAATATGAATTTATTGCAGCTGTCATGGTAAGACATTTCTACGTACAATGTAATAATAGTGCATCACGATTTATGATGCAAATTCAGTTATTTTAACCTCACTGGATACCAACACTTATTACTGAATTATAATCTTTACTTTATTGTTTTCTGCCCACACCTCTTTTACTGAGTCACTAAAATACATTTTTTATTAACTTCTACCTATAAATTGTAAGGTGACAGTTTTGGGTTTACAGACAGCAAAGATGAGGATTTCACAATGTAAAAATTAACTTGTTTTGCAGACTCAAGCTCAAAAAGTACTTGTATGCAAGACCTTCAGGGAACTGCACAGGATGACAGGAAGTGGTCTTATTGATTAAATAGATAGTATTCTTCTCTTTGATTCACTATTCAATGGATAATCCAACATCATATTAAGGAATACCTTGCTGTTGGAGATGCCATCTTACAGATCAAAAACATTCTTACAATTGATCATATGAATTCACCTAGCAGCTTTCACAACAGCAGAGGTATTGATGTTGGTGTCTTGGTCAGATTTTTTAACTTGGATAATTATGCTCTGCCTTCTTAATCTACTTTCAGTCATGTAAGGGTCTTGTTTTTAAAACTTTAGTATTACTGGCATTGTTTAATAGCTTCAACATCCTACCATGAAATAGGTGTTATTCAATGGCACATTAATTGAAAAAATCCATATAAGACCAAAGTCCTCTGATGTCAACAGAAACTTTTAATTGATGTTAATGGTTTTGCATCAGATCCATAGCAAAATCTGTCAACAGTAGTTGTCAGTAGGATTGCTTATAGCTGGGCTGCTATAAGCATGGCTCTGTTAGGCTGTGAGGGAGCCAGTATCAGCTCAGCTGGGCTGGGAAGGGGTTGGGAATTGGCATGGGGAGGTGGCAGAAGGAGGCCTGAAATGACCTCCCTGGATTCAGAAAAATCCCTCAACTGTGACCAGTCAGGTCCTGAGAGAGCCAGACCAGGGAGGACCAACCTGTAATGAATAATCAGTTTCACAACTGTTTGTAGACAATTTCTAGTCGTTTAGGTTCCTGTGCAACAGCACAAGGCTGCAATGAATTTGTTGCAGACACTACATAAGAATGTTAAAGAGCAATGCTCCTAGGGAATCCCTACTTAGCAGGTGGGCCAACGATTCCGTTAAAAAGAAATGTATCATCAGCATATTAAGTGGGCTGAGAGAGGTGTTAGTATCTCACCTCTTTTCCCTGGCATACCCACTCCCTTTCTGTGGATTCCATCTTTTTGGCATCCAGGAAGGAGTGACACATTAACTGCTATCTGGAGGTTCAGCACCATGTACACAAAGTGATCTATAACTAGTAACTGTCTGTGCAGATTCAATACTCTATCTGTATTGAATATTGACATTAATATAAAAAAGTCAAAGTTACTCTAACAATTAGAATCATGAAGTATGTTAAACAAGTATATTCAAACAGTCTGATACAGATTTGTTCTAAAAGTTATTTTATTACTCAAAAACTATTTGACAAAGAGTTGCAAGAAAAGTGCTTAAATCAAATATTGAAAAATCTGCAATTAATTCCAAATGTTTACAATATGCTGAGCACTGAACACAAAGAATGCACAGATTTCTCTGAAGACACAAATATGACCCTAAGAAACTTACGTAACTATTACCTCCAATGGTGTGTAGAATATGCCCATTTTTCCTGACAACCAAAATCCTGTGATGTCCAGTATCAGCAATCACGAGCCTATCCCCTGAATTGTCTACAGTCACTTTGCCAGGAAACAGCAAGGCAGAAGAAGGCAGAGAGTCTCTGTACAACTTTGTTCCAATTTTGTTATCTGTGATTTGTCCTTTCTCTTTGTAGAACTTTAGCGCAACAGAAGTAAATAAAAATAATTTATCTTTGTGCCCCTCTCCAACAAGAGAAAACAGCATATTTCCACGAGGCCCAAGAATGACCAGAGTTGGCCAACAAGACACATCTAGTTCATGCCAAAGCGTTGCATCAGCATCATTTACCACAGGGTGGGTAATGTTATATCGAAGAACAGCACTTTTAATGTTACTAAGAACCTTTTCATTTGGGAACTTCGCTGAATGGACACCAACAATCAGAAGGCCATCTGAAAGCAAAAAAACCCAAACATAGTATTTATAACAAAACATGCTTGCATCCAAATAAGTCTGAATAAGAAATTAAATAACAAGTACAGTCCTACCTTACAAAAATGCAGTAATGGAAAACTACATTCTAAAATTGTTAATCAAACTTACCACAGAAATCTGGAACTAATAAACAATTCTTTCAAAGTTACCAAAAACATAGTACAAAATGTATGTACTATTGAGATACTAGGGATGTAAGCGACTAGTCAACTATCCAATAAGTATATGCTTATTGGATAGTCATCTAGTTGCTCGACTAGTCACTCCCCCCCTCCGTTACTGCCTCTATCAGAAAGAGGCAGCAAGGGGATGGAGGGGAAGCAGGAGCCAGTGCTGGGGGGAGCCAGCTTAAAAGGGGGGGGGGAGAAGCACAGGGGTGCAGTGGGGAACTGGCGATGCTTCCGCTTTTGAAATGTAGCAAAAGCGGGGCTCTTGCTATGTTTCAAAGCCGGATATGCCCTTATCAACTAATCAAATAGTCAAAGAAAATTCCACAGACTAATCAATTAGTTGATTCATCTAAATTTAGCATCCCTATGACATACTACAATAGTCCATGTTTTTAATGTTTGTTGAAACATATGAGTTTAAGAAATAGGGAGGATTAATACATAGTCATAGAAATCAGCTAAACACCCAAACTGCCTCCGATTTTTCCATAAGAAAAAGATAACAGTCTTGATACCCTAAGAGAAAAGGTTCTATAGTTATTTTTATAATTCAGCTATTGTACACCAGCAGCCACTCTAATACCTCCGTAAATAAGATGGAAACAATCAGTCACCTCTCTCAAGTTTGACTACTTTTTCTATGCTTTCATAAAATTCAAAAGCAAGTTTTTCATTTCTAGTTAATTTTCTTTTTGTGACAAAGGCCAAGTTTACTTAGTTCTATTATACTTGGCACTTAAAGAAGATGTTCCCCTCCTGTCAGAAAGAAAGAAAAAGAACCTTAACTTTTTAGTAATCTTCCAAGGAACAAAGAAACTTTTAATTTACCATATTTTGTCAAGGAACTGTTACAGAAAGATCAATATTAGTGTCAAAGGTTCAGTTTATGTCCTTATTATGTACCATTTCTGAATACCTTTAAATTGCAGGACACAACTATATATACAGGCAGTCCCCGAGTTACGTGGATCCGACTTATGTCGGATCCACAGTTACGAACGGGGCTTTTCTCGCCCTGGAAGACTGGAGCGGCGGGATGCCCAGATGCGCTGCAGTCCCGCCGCCCCCGTCCTCCGGGGTGAGAAAAGCTGCTCCACGTCTCCCTAGTCTGCTGGGGGGGGGGAACCCCCCCCCCAGCAGACCAGGGAGATGCGGAGCAAAGCCGCGGAGCACGCCTGCAGCGGGACAGCCCGGGCGCGCCTGGGCTGTCCCGCTGCGGGCGTGCTCCAAGGCTTTGCTTCCCATCTCCCTGCAGACCAGGGAGACGCATAGCAAAGCCGCGGAGCAGGCCCGCAGCGGGACAGCCCAGGCGCACCTGGCCTGTCCCATTGCGGGCATGCTCCAAGGCTTTGCTCCCCATCTCCCTGCAGACCAGAGAGACGCAGAGCAAAGCCGCGGAGCATGCCCGCAGCGGGCGTGCTCCGCGGCTTTGCTCCCCGTCTCCCTGGTCAGCAGCCCAGGGAGATGGAGCAAAGCCATGGAGGACGCGGGCGGTCCTGCCACCCGCGTCTCCCTGGTCTGCTGGGGGAGGGGGTGCAGCTAGTGCCCCCCTCCCCCTCCCAGCAGACCAGGCTTTTCTTGCCTACGCCTGGGGTAGAGCAGCTGGGGCGTTGCCGGGTTGGTCCCGCAGCGCCGCTCCTTGGCGCTACTGTACCAACTTGGCAGCACCCCAGCTGCTCTGCCCCAGGCGTCCTGATTCAGCCGCTGCTGAAACTGACCAGGGGCTGACTACAGGAAGCCCGAGGCAGAGTTGCTCTGCCCTGGGCTTCCTGGAATCAGCTGCTGATTAGTTTCAGCAGCAGCTGACTTGGGGACGCCTGGGTTTCTTAAGTTGAATCCGTATGTAAGTCAGAACTGGCGTCCAGATTCAGCCGCTGTTGAAACTGATCAGTTTCAGCAGCGGCTGACGCCAGTTCCGACTTACATACAGATTCAACTTAAGAACAAACCTACAGTCCCTATCTTGTACGTATTCCGGGGACTGCCTGCATTATATAAACCACACGCACTGCCCCATGCTGTTTGTAGTTAGAACAGAAATGAAAGCAAGCACAGCACTCTGGTCATCTGAAGAAGCAGGCTGTGCCCACAAAAGCTCATGATACCATCTACATGTTTTATTAGTCTATAAAGTGCTACCAGACAATTTGTTGTTGTTTTACAGCACTATTTGTAATCCTGAAAGTATAGGAGGGTGGTATATCTAATTCAAGATTTTATATTGTGTTTTGATGAGATTATGTTATGTTAAAGGAATTTAACTGTGTATGTGACAATGATATTTCCTAACCCTTCTTAGTAAAGTTCTACAGTGCTATAAGTCATAACTATATGTTTATGTTCTACATAAATAATTTATGAACTCTGTTCTTCCTAAGCTTACAGATCTGAATGGAACTGATAAGATTGTATGAGCCACAATCCCAGACTACTTTCTGGAATCTGTCCCTTTCCCAGATTACACTGCTCACAGCTATGATCCCGCCTCACATTCCTTTTCTTGAATGGAGTGAAAATACATTAACTAGGCAATTGTACAAAGTTACTACAGGCAGTCCCCGGGTTACGTACAAGATAGGGACTATAGGTTTGTTCTTAAGTTGAATTTTTATGTAAGTTGGAACTGGCTCCAGATTCAGTCGCTGCTGCTGAAACTGACCAGGGGCGGACTACAGGAAGCTGGAGGCAGAATTGCTCTGCCCCCAGCTTCCTGGAATCAGCCACTGATCAGTTTCAACAGTGGCTGAATCTCGAGCCTGGGACAGAACAGATGGGCTGCCAGGTAGGTCCCTGCAGGGTCCACAACAAAAGGGTCTACCCCAGGGTCCACAACAAAAGCCTGGTCTGCTGGGGGGGGGGGGGGCACTAGCTGCGCCCCCCCCCCCAGCAGACCAGGGACACGGGGAGTAAAGCGGCAGCGGCAGCGGGGTTCCCTCGCCTCTGAAGCTTTGCTCTGGCAAAGCCTCAGAGGCACGGGACCCCCGCTGCCGCTGCGGCTTTGCTCCCGGTGTCCCTGGTCTGCTGGAGACGGTCCCCAGCAGACCAGGGACACCCGGAGCAAAGCCGGGGAGGCGGAGGGGTCCCGCGCCTCCCCGGCTTTGCCACAGCAAAGCCTCAGAGGCGCGGGACCCCTCCGCCTCCCCGGCTTTGCTCCAGGTGTCCCTGGTCTGCTGGAGATGGTCCCCAGCAGACCAGAGGCACCCAGAGCAGCTTTTCTCTCCCCGGAGGTCGAGGTGGTGGGACCGCTGCGCTCTGGGCGGTCCCGCTGCCTGTGAGCTCCGGGGCGAGAAAGCCCCGTTCGTAAGTGCGGATCCGACATAAGTCAGATCTGCGTAACTCGCGGACTGCCTGTACTAGATAAGTCAGAATTTTTAATACAATGGAAAACCTTAGCAAAGTATTATATAGCCAGTATTTCTCCAAGATCACTCATGCTTCTGGATAGTATAAGTGTCCTGCAACTGCAAACAACACCTGGACTCTCTCAACCTCAGTATCCAAATATAGTAGACAAAATAATGCAGCTACACCTTACAAGCAACATTTCTCCAGGAAACACTTTCCCTGCTGTGAACTGTCCTCTCAAAAACCAGCAACACAGTCACCACATGGGAG
The DNA here is from genome assembly GCF_049634645.1 of Pelodiscus sinensis. NCBI lineage: Eukaryota > Metazoa > Chordata > Testudines > Trionychidae > Pelodiscus > Pelodiscus sinensis. Next base: position 64,333,151 of record NC_134718.1, read on the forward strand.
CAACATTTGTCACATTGTGACATCACATTCAGGGTATGGAATCGGGGGGGAATGAGGGCACTGCTCCCCCAACTGCATCTTTCCACTCCTCTCCCGACTCTGGCCCCTCAGGACAACTCCAGGGCACACAACACTGTCTACTTGCCTTGCCTGAAAGAGCCTGCATGGAGAACATGTGTGGGGGAGTATGGGGAGAGGAATTTTTTGGGAAGGGGACAGTTTGGTCTGGGAGAGCAGCAGAGGAACATCTGGAAGGTTTCCTCTTCTCTTCCTCAGCATCAGGCTTGAAGACGGCAGTGATGCGTGTGTGCGCATGATGCTATTTTGTACAGGGGAGTATTTGGACCCCCTGGCCTCCCTGCTATGCACTGAGCTGTCCTCTCCATTTTGGTTGCCAGTGGAGGAGTGTAGGTGTGTTGTTTTGCAGTGGAGGGTTGGGAAACACCCTGCCCTGGAGCACTGAACTATTTCTGTTGTCTGTTCTAGGAGACACCCTTCGCTCAAATGTGGGCTGCACATAGTACCCTCCAGCTCTCGCCCAAGTACAGCACGAAGTGTCAGATGCAAAATAATTTACCATTTTTTATATTATTTTCTTCATTAAGGGCGTATCTAGACTACCCTAGGCTTTTGAAAAAAAGATATGCAACATATCTTCGTTTGAGCTCACTTTCAAAAGCGGCACTTTTGAAAATGAAAGTAATTAAGATGCAGTTTTGTCAGCGAACCCTCCCATTTGTCGACAAGCTGTGCAAACCTCATTTTTAAAAGAAAAGCGGCTAGTCAACAAACGGGAGGGTTCGTTGACAAAACCACATCTTAATTACTTTCGCTTTTGAAAGAGAGCTCGAAAGAAGATATGCAAATTCCCGCGGAATTTGTATATCCTCTTTAGCGTAGTCTAGATATGCCCCAATGTTAACTTTTCTTTTTACCCTGCATACAGAAAAAGTTTATGACAGTAGAGATTCTAAGCACATCACCACTTCCAGTTTGTACAACTCCTTTAGGAGACAGTAGAACTCTGGAAATTGAGTGTCTCTCTGCAGTCTTCAGGCTCTCATTATCCATACTCTCATCCAATATAAATAGGAGCAAGGAGAGGGGGAAAAGTGGCAAATGACGTTCTTTCAAGAGCAGAGCTACCAACTTCAATTATGAAGCAGCTTTCTCCTCAGTGGGGAATATTTTTTGAAGTACATGTTTCTGGGTGGGAGCAGACCCTTCACATGTGCCACTATACTGAAGTCTGCTGCCCAACAGACTCTTATGCTAGCTCTTGCTTGAACTTACATATTAAAAATAACAGTGTAGATGTCATGAGGGGCAGTGACTTGGGCTAGTTTCCTGAGTCCAACCCACCCAACTGCCAGGGGTTAAGACAGGGGTGGTTAGTCTAAGCTACTATCCTGCCACAGCATCCACAATGTTATTTTTAGTGTGCTAGCTAGTGCAGAGCTAGCATGTGTCTGTCCTCCTAAGTTGGGAGATGCACTTCCAGCTGCAGTGTTGACATACACCCATGGGAAGACCCAGTGGATGAGTGCTTAACTGCCTGGATATGATTTCAGAATCAGAGCCCTACTCCTCCTATTTGCCATTGCAGGATAGTTGCCTTCAACAGAAGATGAAGGGATCACTTGTTAAGTGCCCTGTTCTGTTCATTGCCTCTGAAACATCTGGCATTAGACACTGTCAGAAGACAAGTTTGATCCAAATGGGCTTTCAATATGTTTTTAGCACTCTGTCCAGTCTTATTTTTAATGTCTCATATAATATTTTTCCCACACTACTCATTGGACACTATTCTACAGAACAACAAATCTTACCATTAGGAGTGTTTTTCTGCATAGTTTTCCTTTTTGTGATTTCAATTACTCCACTATATACCCTTTGTGCCACATTAAACATTTCAAATATTTATAGATAACTGGGTCTGAACAATTCTTCCAGCCCATTTTAATGTAGTGTAATGCCTAGAAAATCTTTACAATTAGCCTGCATATTATTTCTATTCGTATTTCATTTACAGTATGAAACAAATACAAAAACAGGAAAACGATACAGATAAACTAGGCAATAAATCAAAGTACTGCTCTTCACAGTCAAAGTAATTTCTTCAAAGTTGAGCTCTTGTATAACTGTCAATCTTTTTTTAAAAACAATGTTTGGATAATCACAATTTTATATAATAATTTTAAGATGTTTACGGAACACCTATGGAAAACCATGAAGCAAATGAGACTTTCAGTTAATATCTCAAAGCTGAATTTCTGCATATAGCAATGTAGGTCCATGGCACTGAAATAAGTATGACAAGGAAAAAAAAAACAAGCTTAGTTTCCTTGTGAAAAATATAAGAACATAAGAACGACCATACCAGACCAAAGGTCCATTTAGCCCAGTATCCTGTCTGCCAACAATGGCCAATACTACATGCCCCAGAGGGAGGGGACACAACAAGTAATCCTTACATGATCCCTACCCTGTCACCAATTTCCAGACAAACAGAGGCTAGGGTCACATTCCTACCCATCCTGACTAATAGCCATTGATAGACATAACCTTCATGAATCTATCTAGCTCTTTTTTTAACCCTGTTAAAGTCCTGCCCTTCACCACATCCTCTGGCAAGAACTTCCAGAGGTTGACTGTGCGCAGAGTGAAGAAAAACTTCCTTTTGTTTGTTTTAAACCTGCTGCCTATTAATTTCATTTGGTGACCCCTAGTTCTTATATTGTGGGAATAAGTAAATAACTTTTCCTTATTCACTTTTTCCACACAAGTCATGATTTTATAGACCTCTATCATATCCCCCCTTAGTGCCCTCTTTTCCAATCTGAAAAGTCCAAGTCTTTTTAATCTCTCCTCACAAAGGACCTGTTCCAAATCCCTAATCATTTTTGTTGCCCTTCTCTGACCCTTTTCTAATACCAGTATATTTTGTTGAGATGAGGCGACCACATCTGTACACAGTATTCAAGATGTGGGTGTACCATGGTTTTATATAGAGTTTTATATAGAGGAAATAAGATATTTTCCGTCTTACTCTCTATCCCTTTTTTAATGATTCTTAAGATTCTATTTGCTTTTTGACTGCTGCTGAACACTGAATGGATGTTTTCAGAGAACTATCCACAATGACTCCAAGATCTCTCTTGAGCAGTTGTAGCTAAATTAGTCCCCATCATATCATATATATAGTAGCCCAATGTCTGAGACTCTGTAATGCTGAAACGCTGGCTGTTCCCTCTGGGCGGCACTGTTGCCTCCCGCCGTGGCACTCGGCTGACTTCTGCGTTGCTCAGCCTGGCCGTCGCGCGGGAGCAAGCAGCGCAAGCAGCCACTTGCTCCCGCCCGGCTGAGCGGCGCAGAAGTCAGCCGAGTGCCACGGCGGGAGGCAACAGTGCCGCCCAGAGGAAACAGCCAGGGGGCGGGGCCTGGACGAGCGTACGTCTCTGACATCAGGAAAGGGTGCCAGATTCAGAAGGAGGAAAGTGGAGCAGACACAGAAGACATGGAGGAGATAGAGAGGAGAACGGAGGAGACGGAGGACAGCAAGACAGAGAGTAAGAGAGACACAGCAGGAGGAGGAGAAGAGAAACACAGAGTGAGAGGCAGGAGGGGGAGAAGAATAAGGAAGACAGAGAGAGAGGCAGGAGGCAGACAAGAGCTGAGAGAGAGAGAGAGGGCGAGGCAGTAGGAGGAGAAGAGAGAGAGAGAGAGAGGCCGTTTGCGGCGCTTGCTCCCACATGACAGCCCGGCTGAGCGACACAGAAGTCAGCCAAACACCACAGCAGGAGGTGAAGGGGGGCGTGGTGGTGACGTACACACCCGGGGACAGGGCCTGGACGAGCATGCATTCCCGACGGAGACAGAGGAGAGCGGACAGTGAGAGGCAGGAGGGGGTGAAGAGAAAGAGAGAGACCAAAAGAGAGGCAGAAGGCAGAGGAGAGCTGGGGGGGGGGGGGGGGCGGGGGGCAGCAGGAGGAGGAGAAAGAGAGATAGAGCAAGAGACCAGAGGCTCAGGAGAGAAGACCGACGTGGAGAGAGACCCGAAAATCCTGTTTTATGACGGGTTAATTGGCTAGTTGTATGTATAGTTGGGATTATTTTTTCCAATGTGCATTACTTTACATTTATCAACATTAAATTTTATTTGCCATTTTGTTGCCCAATCAACTTAGTTTGGTGTGATCTTTTTGAAGCTCTTCACAGTCTACTTTGGTCTGAACTATCTTGAGCAGTACAGTATCATCTGCAAATTTTGCCACCTTTCTCTAGATCATTTATAAATAAATTGAATAGGATTGGTCCCAGGATAGACGCATGGGAGACCCTTCCAGTTACCTCTGAATTTCTGTATATAGCAGTGTAGGTCCAAGACACTGAAATAAGTATGCCGGGGTGGGGGGGGGGGAGGAAGAAGCTTAGTTTCCTTGTGAAAAAACAAGCTTAGTTTATACTTCATAACGACAGATTAAAAATAATCAATCGTTACGCGTCACAGCCATCTTTTAGCACCTCATATGGAAAAGCTCAGATGAATGTTTCCTTTCCCTTGTTATATACTGTTGACAGAATATCATCATAAATTAAACAGTAAATCTACAACATGCCTTGTTTTAATCTGAACCCCAAAACCAAGATTTTTTAAAAACAGTGGCAACCACTGGATGTCAATTTGATTTCTGGAATATGTCAGAGCCCTCATGTTGTAGAATAAAAGAGCTTTAATTGTTTTGTAATTTAGAGAGTGGTTAAAAATTATTTTAGGCAATAAATTCTCATACATCTTCTAATGCTGAAGAAACCCTTACTGATAGCCCAGTTCCTCCTCCTTTGCCCACTCCTCCCTGAGGCCCGGGCCAGGGAGGGGGAAAGGGGAAATGAGGGTGAGGGCAGACACTTACATCCTCTATTCTCCAAAGACCAGTCAGGGCAACCTTCCTCCCAGGCATTCACATCCCCTCCCCCAGAAACCAACTACAAGGCCCCCCCAGCGATGTAAAGTCCAGTTTAATTGGTCAACCAAATAAACATATTATTTAACCGGTTAACAGATTAAAGGGGAGGTGAGTGCGGGGGGGGGGGGCACGGACGACTCCAGCCCAGCTACAGGAGATCCCCTGCCAACCATTGGGCTGGGAGCTACTCCAGCCTCACACTGTTTAACCCATTCACATCCCTAGGCCCCACCAGCACAGACACTCACAAACCTCCTGTCCACAGAATGCAGCTACAGCCTCCACCCTCCCTCCCTGCAATCCCCACACACTCATCAACTACACCCCCAGAGACCAGGTGCAGGCCCCCCTGGCCCAGACACCCATCCGCTATGGCCCATAGCCCAGCTGCAGGCTCCTTCTCCCAGACATTCACAGACTCTACTTTCCTAAGCCCCAGGGATCCAGAAGGAGAAATAGCCTGATGCTGGGTCCTGGGCTTGCTTGGAGTTTCCTGCATACTGCCACTTCCCTCGAGAGTATGCTGAGAACTGCAACTGCTGGGAACCCTCCTGTTCTCACCCCCTCTATCCAGTCTTGTCTTCTATTTATGAACTGAGTTCTGCTTGGTCCCTAGTGGCAGCTAACATGGACATTTCTACTGTCCATTTCTGTGAGGAAAATAGGAAATTCTACCTGCATAACATTAATTTCTGCAAAATTCTGAATTGTCCATGATGCAGGATTCTCCAGAAGCCCCCGTTTTCTCCCCAGCATTCCAAATATTGGAAATGATTATTAATATACATCCAGATCACTCAATTTACTAATTCAAGATTTAAAGGACCAATTAAAAAAATTCCTAACTGTCAGGGTGGTCAAATATTGGAATAAATTGCCAAGGGAGGTGGTGGAATCTCCCTCTCTGGAGATATTTAAGAACAGGTTAGATAGACATCTGTCAGGGATGGTGTAGACGGAGCTTGATCCTGCCTTGAGGGCGGGGGGCTGGACTCGATGACCTCTCGAGGTCCCTTCCAGTCCTATTATTCTATGATTCTATGAATTTAGGAGGCAAAGCATTAAAGCTGTGCCGTGGTGCTCCACTCTTTGCATAACATATATTTTGTATTGTCTGTATTGTACCTTTAGAATAGGGGTGGGAAATTATTTTTGATGGGGCAGCCACTCCAAAAATCTGGTAAGTGGTCAAGGTTCTCATCTTCCATGATATTAATGGAGGAGCTGTAGAGTCTGGGATGGAAGTTGGGTGCAGAAAGGAGCTTGGGGTAAAGGACTGGGGTGCAAGAGGTAGTGTGGGGTCTGGGAAGGCATTTGGATGAAGGAGAGGATTCTGACCTGGAGGAGGGATCCAGGAGGGAGTGCAAGGTCTGGGAGGGGATTGTGACCTGGAGCAGGAGTTCAAGAGGGGGTGCAGGGATTTGTGTTGTGATCAGGAGTAGGAGATTAGGGTTCAATGTCTGGGAGGGGGTTGTGACCTGGAGGAGGGGTATGAGTGACAGTGCAGAGTCTTGGAATGGGTATAGGTACATATTGGGTTATGTGGGGTAGGAGTACAGCAGGAGGTGGAGGGAGGGTCAGAGTGTTGTGGGGACAGGAGGGGCTGGAATGCCAGAGGCAGGCTCTGGCCAGGAGGTGCTTACCTGGGCAGCTCTCAGCCAGCAGCCCAGGAGGTTTCTCAGACAGGTTCCTTGCCTTCTATGCCCCCTTAAGCCACTCAGAGCACCCATCTACAAGGGCCATGTGCTGCTCTGAAAGCTGTGAGCCTGTGGGCAGAGAGGAAGGGTATTTCACATGCTATCTGTCCTGGAAACAGGCAGCTCCCATTGGCCGATTTCCAGCCAATGGTTGCTGCGAGATTGTGCTAGAGGAGGGGGCAGCACAGGAAGCCTCTCCCCGTCTTTCCCCCGGACTCATAGCGCCCACAGAACATCATGGCCCATACAGTCGGCTGCTCTGAGCGCTGTAAAGGGGCAGGGCAGGCGGGGAGCCTGGCTGTGGCTCCCACTGGGCTGTGGGCTGGATCCAGCATCTTGGCGTGCCAGATGCAGGCCGCAGGCCATATTTTGCCCACCCCTGCTTTAGAATATAAAATCTTTGAAGTGTGATTCTGTTAACTATTGAGCGTATCCCACCCACGCTATACCCATAGTGTCGCATATGATTATGGTGCCATATGAATAATGAAGAATATAACTGCTCTCTCTTTGGCTGTATTATGCAATATAAAAGGTACCCGCTTTCCGTCTTGCTATAAAAAAGTGACACAGCATACAGAAATAGAAAACCATATTGTGTCTCCCATTCAAGGAAAAGTAATTTTAGGTTACAATTCATTTTTTACTGTTACTGTTCACTGGATTGTCTCTGTAAAGATGGCTGCCAAGTTAAAGTTATGATTTTTGCTATACAATTGCTATTTTCATATAAATTTTAAAGTATATAATTTGTGGCAAGAAAGTTAGTGTTTTCAATTGTTTTTAATCTGCATTAGATTAAATATATCCTACAATTTGTGAGCCCAGAGGACATTTAGGGTTTCTTTTTTTTCAAAAAAGCAAACAATCTAAATTGTGCAAACTACTGTATCGACTGATGAACATGTTGCCATTTTAACATACCCCAGATTAAAACCTGGGTTTCAAGGATTATTCAAGAGCACAAATTTGGGCCTCTGCCAAACGGTTTCTGAATATTAAAAAAGTATTTCCTCTTATAGAAATTCAACAGGCAATTTTTGGTCTACTGATAACATGAACTGAATATGCCCTGGGGCTTAAAATAACATACTGAATGCCACTTTGAAAACAGAAATAGTGCTGCTAGAGATACAGGCAAGACTATTTCAGGTAAAGATCAGGGTGGCATATAGTTCATCAAAAGTGAGCTTTATTTTGAGACAAACCTATTGAAGATCCAGATAATTAAAATGTGTGTATGTGCATATAGCTAGGTTTGATGTTTCTGATCATCTTAAAACAACACCTTCTTATGATCAGGCATCTCATGTCACAGCAGCATATTGCTGAAGTTCCATCAATCTAATCTCATAGGCTGCGTCTATGCTGGCATGATTTTCCGCAAATGCTTTAAACGGAAAAGTTTTTCCATTAAAAGCATTTGCGGAAAAGAGCGCCTAGATTGGCATGGATGCTTCTTCGCAAAAGCACTTTTTGAGGAAAAGCATCCGTGCCAAGCTAGATGCGGTTTTGCGCAAGAAAGCCCCGATCACCATTTTTGCCATCGGGCCTTTTTTGCGCAAAACAGTCCTCCCCTGTCTACACTGGCCCTGCGCAAGAGGGCTTATCCCTTAGTGGGAGCACCATAGTATTTGCGCAAGAACACTGACAATATTACATTAGATCGACAGTGTTCTTGAGCAAATTCAAGTGGCCAGTGTAGACAGCTAGCAAGTTTTTCCGCCAAGGTGGCTGCTTTTGTGGAAAAACTTGCCAGTCTGGATGTAGCCATGTTATTTGTTGTATGTCAGCAGAGTACTTGCACAATGTGATCATAAAACAAATGTTAGTACTTTCTGACATTCTATGAAGTTAATGTATAGTATAATAAATAAGAAAAAGATACTCCCATGCATGTTTTATATAGTCTTTAATTCATGCTTCCACTATGCAATAAAATAGAAGGGGAAAGGCATCATGCCTTCAAATATCTAAATCATACATTAAGTCACAGAAACATCAAGTGTACACTCATAGGCCGTGTCCAGACTCAGGGGTTTTTTCGGGAAAAGTAGCCTTTTCCCGAAAAAACTTCCCCTGCGTCCAGACTCAAGCCGCGTTCTTTCCAAATTATTTCGAAAGAACGCGGCTTTTCTTTCGATGGCGGTAAACCTCAATTTACGAGGAAGAACGCCTTCTTTCGAAAGTTCGTCTTTCGAAAGAAGGCGTTCTTCAATGTAAAGAGGCCGTCTTCGAAAGAGAGCATCCAGACTCGCTGGGTGCTCTCTTTCGAAAAAGCGGATTTCTCTTTCGAAAGATCCGCCTGCAGTCTAGACGCGATCTTTTGAAAGAGGCTCTTTCGAAAGATGCTTTCGAAAGAGCCTCTTTCGAAAGAAGCCTGCAGTCTAGACATAGCCACACAGAACAAGGAATGGGACATAAGTAAATTGAACTCCTGTTTCTTTTCACTCTTCACACCAACCTGCAGAAGATCTACTAATCTCACTGTTCTTATGGTCATTTTCCCATTCCTTTCCTGGAAAAAGCTCTGTTTCCCTAATATTCCCAGTAATCATCACTGCTTCCCCTTCACATACCAAGCTTCTTCCTATCTGCCCTATCTCCTGCAAACCTTTTCAGCAGGGAGACTTTTAGACATTAAGCTATCTTCTTCCTGGGAGCTGCCTCCCCATTGCTGATTTTTGGCACAAGCACTAGTGCAACACTAGCCTAGAGCAGCAAGAAAAAGGGTAAAGCATTCCGGAAAAATCAGAATTGGAGGGGTATAGCAGGAGACAAGTCTGGCACTCCCTAAAGGCTGGTGGCATAGGCACTGACTTCATGGGTAGCCTGGGACTAGCACACACACAGGGGCTGTGTCTACACTGCACCCCTTTTCCGGAAAAGGGATGCAGATTAGACACTTTGGAATAGGCAAATCCGCGGGGGATTTAAACATCCCCCGCGGCATTTGCATTAACATGGCTGCCGCTTTTTTCCGGCTTGGGGATAAGCCGGAGAAAAGCGCCAGTCTAGACGTGATTCTCCGGAAAATAAACCATAGGAATAAGAGATCCTCTGGAAAAGGGTTTATTTTCCGGAGAATCACGTCTAGACTGGCGCTTTTCTCTGGCTTATCCCCACGCCGGAAAAAAGCAGCAGCCATGTTAATGCAAATGCCGCGGGGGATATTTAAATCCCCCGCGGATTTGCCTATTCCAAAGTGTCTAATCTGCATCCCTTTTCCGGAAAAGGGGTGCAGTGTAGACACAGCCGGGGGAAAAATGGTACATGCTGAAAATCTATTAGTAGTCCCTCCACTCAATGTCTCCTCCTCCACTAGCACCTCCCACCTGCCATCAGTCCCCAATCAGTGGCCCTAAGTAGGGATGTAAAATTCCATTTAATTGGTTAGCCAATTAAACTCCAGCCCCCACCAGTTAACAATTAACCAGCTAACTGATTAACCTTTCCCATCCCTAGCCTTAAGTTTCCTGTAAGCTGTGCAGGGCAGTGTGGAAGAGACAGGAGCAGATCTTGAATATAGTAGAAATGATGGATGCTTGGCGTCACAAGAATGAATCATATTTAGAACCATTTAGTGGCCATTCAGGCAGGGGCCCGCTGCCTCCCTCCCCAAGCATGGAGGATGGAGGAGGGCGAAAGGCGCCTCCTTCTCCGCCTCATCCTGCCGTGCCTCAGCCACCATGACTGCCAGGACTGAGATGCTGTGAACAGCCAGCTTGAGCTCTGGCAGCCTCTGTGGCCTGGCAGCCAGTGAATCGGGGAACGGCAGCAGTTGGGAACCGCTGGTCTACACTACGGAGATCGATACTGCTGTAGTCAATCTCCAAGGTTCTAATTAGCAGGTCTAGTGAAGACCTGCTAATTCGAACTGAGAGGGTGCCCCTGTCAGCACTGGTAGCCCTGCTCCTCACAAGAAGTAAGGAAAGTCAATGGGGGCATGTGCTCCCATCAACTTTCCACTGTGTGGACAGTGCCTAAACCTGATTTAAGATACTTTGACTCCAGCTACGTAATTAATGTAGCTGGAGTCACGCATCTTAAGTCAACTTTCCCCTTTAGACCAGGCCTTATAGAAAAGCTTGTATGTTTTAGGCATGTGAAAAGAAGAGAGGAAGAATATAGGCAATGGTGTTCAACATAGGAGTGGAGGGAAACAAAAAAGTTGGAAGACACAAAGCTAGAGGGATGGATTTTATTCAAAACTATTTGATTAGCTGCAGAGTTTCGAAGGAACTGCCTCAAGATTGAGTTCCACTGTATTGCAGTCTAAGAGCCAAAGACGTATGTAGATAGAAATAAAGTTAGAAGTAGTAAAAGAAAAGATATACTATTCACTGAAATACCAGTGCTATCTTACACTGCACTTTTCACATAAGCCTTTCCTGCAACTCTGGAACAGCCCATTTCCCATGTGTCAATTACTTCCGCTGTACCACCTAGAATTTGCTTGTCTCAAATTGCTGTTATAGTATTTCCTCACTGGCAACTTCTCCATTTCTTTTATCTCAACCATTGTACCAAATATTGTATTTCCCTGAAATAAGCTATAAACTCTTCAGGGCAGGGAACTTTCTTTGTAAGTCTTCTTTAAGGTGTTGTGTGTGTTTATTACAGTATATCAATAACAATACTTTGTGAAAAACTAGCTATGTTTTATTACTTTAACTGAAGTGAAAAATGCAATAAGTTAAATATCAAGAAGATAATTAATAAGAGAGCCCCATGGGAGGTCAAACAAATATTAAACATGGTAAATTATGATAGGCCATAACAAAGAGTTGAAGACCAAAGTTAGTTTCAATCCCTCTCATCTCATCAGAAAAAAATATCTTTTCCAATATGCTATAAAGTGTCCATCACTGATTAGTAGCATTTAGGATCCTACTAAGAATGCAATTCTCCTCTTCTGACTCATCCTGATGTCAGGAGATCAGAATTCTTCATAAAGATGGATGGCAATTATTACTTAAGAAGCTCAAAACTGTATCTCTTTCACCAACAGAAGTGAGTCTAATTAAAGATATTACCTGTCTACCTAGTCAGAAAGGCAGGCAGATTTAATCTGCAACCAGAATTTAAAGAGGAGCTGAAATGCATTACTGGAGCAAAGAGAAGTAAGAGTGAAGTGAGGAGGTCCTGCAGGAAAAAACCTATGAACAGCCAAACTTTGGGGAAAACTTTAGATCAGCTTTTTATTTTGTTGTTATTGCAGTTATTAATAAAACAAAACCCCAAGAAAATTGTAAGTTTACATACATCAGGTGTGTGTACTCTGATCACAGCTGGTACAGAACCTCGCCTACTTAAAATCTGGTTTTTTTTAAACCTTTCAAGGCCTGAAAGCAAATTCAGTGGCTCATATAGGTCTAGAAATTCAGGGTCCGTTCTTGCACCCTTACTCACACTGAGTAGCACCTTATTCTGCAAACAGTCCTATTCATGAGAGTCGCAGACTTGGACTTTAAAGTACTAATACTGCTTTTCTAAATACACAGATGTAACAACTACCAAATCTAACCTCTATTAGAAGTGTTGTGGGAGTACATACAGTCCTCCTGTTTTGAGGCAAACATAGATTAAAAGGTACTTTTAGACACCACTGAAGGCTTGCCAAATGTTTTGTAACCAGAAACAAAATGACTCAGCTACTCCATTTGTGATATTGCCAAGAAATTCTATTCTAAGCATACTAAATCACTGATACCTTTATCAGAGTACTTGTGCTCTAACACATGGAGATCAGGCAGCAGGTGTATGCAGTTGATGCAGCAGTAAGTGAAGAAATCCAAAACCACCACTTTTCCACAAAGGTCTTTGTACAGAGAAATGGGGCCTTCGGTGTTCAGCCACTCTAGATCTGGAATTTGGAAAACAGTGGTATTTCATTAATTAAGAAATGAAAGAACAAATTCACAACTAATTCAAATAATCGTGTTCAAGATTCTTGGTACACTTCTCTAAAATGTTGAACATAGTTTGCATACACATTTTCAATAATAAAAGAAAGACTATTCCAACAGTAAGTGACTTGCTCAAGGGCAGATGGGAAGTCAATAAAATAGCCAGGAACAGAATTCCTCGCTCACATTCATATGCTTTAAACCAGCGTTTCCCAAAGTGTGGTTCACGACCCAATACCGGTCTTCAGAAAAATTTGCGTTCATGATTCTTGGGAGAGAGCCCTCCGCTCGCGGTGTCTCTGTCGGGCACGCTTCCGGGTGGTGGGGCTAGATCCGGCGGGCGCTAGGAACCAGGGAGGAGGCCGGGCACACTGACGCAGAAAGGGAGCCAGCGCCGGCCGATAAAGCGGCTGGGATTGGGGACGGGGTGTGTGTGTGTGGCCGCTCTGATGCTATCTCCAGGGACCACGGAGGTAGTGCAGGCTTCCTGTGGGGTCAGAGGGCAGTTCTGCAGCTGTGCGCCAGGTCCCAGAAGTGCGCAGGCTGCTCTCTCCCCTGCCTCAATAGCTGGCGCGGTACCTAAAATGCTGGTCCATTGAGCGCTGCGGAGGGGGTGGGGATTTGGGATCCGGCTGCTCGGGTGGCATGTGCTGACATGGGAAGCGGAGGAACAAGGCGTGTGCTGCCCGAGCGGTTGGGGCTGGCGCGGTCCGGGACTCCCTTTCCCCCTGTGCAGGAAGGCATCAGGCATGCGATGGACCAGTGTTTCAGGTACCTCACCTATTTGGAGTACAGGGGAGCAGCCTGCGCACTTACTGGGCCTTGGCATGCAGCTGCAGGATCCCCAGGTATGGGTCCCTGTCCCCTCCCCTCCACCCAGATCCCCACAAGTACTCTACCCCAGCATCCACCAGCACCCTGTCCTCTGCCCCAGCACCCACAAGCACCCTGCCCCAGAACCCTGTCCCAGCACCCACAAGCACAGTTGGGGCCACATTAGTGAGGTTTGAAGGGTATGGAGGTGTTGTGTTTTTGTATCTCACTTGTGTGGCCCCGACTGAATTTTCTGTGGGCCAGTGGCCCCAACTCAAAACAGGTTACCCACCCTTCTCATAAATAAAGACGATGCTGAAATCTTTTGTGTTTGACAATATTTTATTTAAAAATGAAGCCTGGCCAACAAGCCCCCCATGGGGCCAAGTTGTCATCTGGCCACAGCATCATAACACTCCTGTATTCCCCGTCCCGACTCCAAATCTGAGCCTATCATACACTAGAACCCCCTGTCCTAAGCTTCTCATCTCCAAACTCTTGCAACCCCACATCCTCAATCTTCTGCCACAACACTCTTGCACCATTCACACACTGCAAATCTGTGATCTGAGCCCATCATACTCCCAACCTCTCTGCTCTGAGCCCCTCACACCCGCAACCCAAACTCCTGCACCTTCACATCCACAAGCCTGTGGCTTGCTCAGCACCCCAACCCTCCATCTGAGCCCAGCACTCCCCAGCCTAGAGCCCCCTCCCCGAGCCAGCATCCCCTTCTTCACATCCTCCTGCATCCAAATTCCCTCCCAGAGCTTGCACTTCTCACTCTTTCCTACACTTAAATCCCTCATTTACACCCCAGAGCCCACACCTCCTGTCTCAACCCAGTTTATATGCGTTTATATTTTTGGGCCGCAAAAAAAGGCACTGAAAAAAAAAAGGATTCCAACTATATAAAGTTTGGGAAACCCTGGGCCCGACAGCCTAGCCAGCTTTCTATCCATCTTACAGTCCATTTATCCAATCCATACTTTCTTAACTTGCTCGCAAGAATACTGTGGGAGACAGTATCAAAAGCTTTGCTAAAGTTGGCACTGGGGGCTTTGGAAACAATTTATTTGCATATTCATCATTTGCTTAATGAATATGAAAATAAATGTTACCCGTCCTCCAAAAGCTTGTGAATGGGTTTACTGGTCCCCAGTATCAAAAAGATTGGGAACCACTGCTTTAAACTGTAAAAAACACTTTTAAAAATACTAACGCTAAATATATGGGTGGGATTTTCAAATAAGCTTAAGTGATTTAGGAGAATAAATTCTATTATATTTTTGAATGAGACTTGTGTTCCTAAGCCACTTAACCATTTCTGAAAATTCCATTTTATGACTGTATCAACCAACTAGACTAGTGGTCCCCAACACGGTGCCTGTGGGTGCCATGGCACCCGCCAGGGCATTTATGTACACCCGCCTAGTGACCCGGGCCAGCCTGAGCCATTCTTGCGCCCTGAGTGTGGCCCCTGCCCTGGGCGTGCAGTGCATGAACAGCCCTGCCCCGGGTGCCTGGCAGCCCCAAAAGGTTGGGGACCACTGGACTAGACTCTCACCAGCCCATAGACCCTAGAACTATCCTCTATTGAAGTCAATAGCTGTGTCTTTTACTTCACTTGGGGTATGGCTCCATTATGGGAGGAATGAATGCTGCAGAGATCGATCCACCAAGGGTTGATTTAGCGGTTCTGGTGACCCATTAAATCGAGCACCAATCACTTTCCCATCGAATCTGGTACTCCACCAAAATAAGATGAGTAAAGAAAGTTGATAAGAGAGTTTCTTTTATCAACTCAGTGAGGTGGACCTTAGATACATATGTATACAGTAGTGCTGGTAATTAATGGCATTTATTCCCGTATGATGATAATACTCCATTAACACAACCAGACCATGAATATTTTTTTTAAAAAGATTGATACTTTATAGTATTTCTCCCTCTCTCACTAGGGGGCAAGTATCTTTTACAAAATGGATAAAATATGTAGGAAATATAAAACATTGACTAATTTATTTGTGCTGCTTTTCAGATCCTGACTAAGCCATGAGGGAGCAAGATTTACCTATGGGTGACTAGCTCAAGGTGAGCTTGCACATAAGTGACAGAGCTGAGACTGAAATCCAAGAAACCTAAATCTAGGTAATAGCTCATATGGCTTTAGTCACAAATCAAATGTACTCCCATGACGGATGATTTCATTTTAACCTATCTAATACTGCTTTTGAATGTGATAATTTAGGCCTCAATCCTGCAAGCTACTCTATAAGAGTGAATCCTTATAATCCCAGCAAGTTCCAGGGTCAGTGTGACTCTGTAGGTAAACTCTCTCGCAGTATTTAAGCTTGTATCATAAAGGGCAGCATGGAAAAAGGTATCATGGCATACCGGTGAGAAACTGACTCTTCAGCATGTGAGGTTGCTATCTCTGACTAGGGATGTGGATTCTTAATAGGTGATGTTTACCAGTTCTGGTTAACAGGTGAGGGCTGGAGCACCTCTGCCTGCCGCGGTGGAGCCCACTGCATGCAGGGGACACTCCAACCTGTGTGGAGCAGCCTCTATCCACAGCGGGGGGGGGGGGGGGGGGGCGGGGAGGATGACCCCTCCAGCCTGGCTGCAGGCTGTCCTGCCCATCTCTCCTTTAATCAGTTAAACATTACATTTAACCAGTTAATCAATTAAATGGAATTTTACATCCCTCTCTCTGATTTTAGTATGTGGGGGTGTAAACAACATAATAAAGATCAGAGAAGACAAGTAGGGAGAGGAAGATTTGTCAGCGGTCTTCACACTGAGAAAAAGAACTTGATACAATGTAATAGAGCAGTGGCTCCCAAACTTTTCGGCATCACGTCCCCTTTTTGATTTTTGAGAAACCCTCAACCCCCCCCCCCCCCAAAATAGCAGCAAAACTTGTTGAGAAAAAAAAAAGGATGACTGGGAATGAAAAACAAAAATAGCAGCAAAACTTGGGGGGGGGGGGTGAGGGGGAATTGATGGGCCTCGCGCCCCTGCGCCTCCCCCCTGGAATTTCTTCATACTCCCCAGTTTGGGAACCCATGAAATAGAGGAAGTTCAGGAAGGATTCAATGTGGTGGTCACAGTGATTACCAAGGACAAAGTGTGAGAGTCAGTTATTCTGAATAACCAGATAGGTCTTTTATTAAATAATGAAACTGCTAATAAACTTCTTTACTCTTATTTTCTTTTAAAGAAGCTAAAGAAAGTTTCCAGTCTAAGATCTGTGAAAGGCTGAGGATCATCTGTCAAACTCTCTCAACATGTTCAACTGGAGGAAAAATGTGGAAACTTGGGGGCAGAGAGGGAGAATCCCTCAAATTGGAACTTAAATTATACAGGATAAAATTCTCCTCTCAAAGCTGAAAAAAAGATGGCTTGTCATTTGCTCTCCCTACATGGGAGCTCCCATTGACCATAGTACTATCTTAAACATCTGCCACGGAGACCAAAGTAAAGATTTTTGTTTTAGTTTAGTATTAGATGGATAGGCACGTAGGGGTTTTCATTCAAATATTGAAAACAGAACATCAGGGCACGAATGGAATATCATCCTTCAGGGTTTGGGAAAAATCCTGAAGCCATACTTAAATCTATTTTAGAGTATTTGTGTGCAAGAGAACAAGCCTGGAAGTCCGTATAATGCTAAATACCTGTGGTGAAGTTATTTCCCTGTTATATAATTAGTACATTCTAGCTTTGCATACGAGGAGCAATAGCATTTTTCAATTGCTTAGGAGCCCAAATACTCATAGTGTAGACATGCAGAATAAATAAGAAGCTGATTCACACTACTGAGAAAGTGCTGGGAGAGCGGGGGAGAAGTAAGGATAGTGTGTGAACCAGCCAACTCATGGTGCTCCAAAAGTGCTGGTGGGGAGGGAGAGAAGTAGGTATGTGTGGGGCTCTAGTGCTTCAGTGTCTGAGAGGTGTGGGGAAAGAGGGGGTGCATCGGCCACAGGTTGCCCATCACTGGGGTAGGTCCATTAATGGTATCAGGCAAGATGGCTAAGCCTCTGACTGCCAGATGCTGGGACTGAATGGCAGGGTATAGATCACTTGATAATTCTCCTGTTGTCCTCCTGAAGCATCTGGCATTGACCACTGTCAGAAGATAGGATACTGGGATAGAGGGACCATTGGTCTGACTCAGTAATGCCATTCTTATGGTTTTTTAACAACAACAAAAATCAAAGACACTCCAACAGTTTCCTAGTTGAACTTCTCTAGTCCAGCATCCTTGGGACCTGAATGGTGCTAAACCATGGGAGATCAATATCGTCTAGCAACATTACCAACACTTCCACAGCTTACAGGAGACACAGAAGATATTTAGCTCTAATTTACCCTCAATAACAGTATGGAAGACTGAGAGCGAGGACAGGTGGCTGTAAACAAACTTGATGGGACCACGGGAATCTTGGCCACACCCTACAATAAGTGGACATCCAGCTAACTAAAATCACGTGGGACCACAGATGTTGCTGGACCAGAGAGCGCTGGATTAGAGGTTCAACCTGTATTATATGGCTAAATTGTGAAAGTATATTTAGGGATGAGCATAGGCAGTTTTGCAAAAGATTGCAAAAAATTACTAGCCCACATATAAGAAATACTTGTTTTTTCTTACCATAATGATGAAAACTCTACTGCTGCAATTCATGAATTAGCAATCAATGTCATTTAAAAAAGCGACAGTAGTATGAATTCATTGTTTCATTTACAAGAGTGCTATACAATCATATTTAAACTGTATAACAGGAAATATTTAATTTCTATACATTATTCTCTCAGCAAAATGACTGCAAAGAGTTAACAACATAGTAGAAACTTCCTATTTGTTAATAATTAAATCACACAGTGTTTTAATATCATGTACTGTAAAGAGTCAATGGAGTAGGGATATAAAATCATGTTTAATTGGTTAACTGCTCTAGCCTGGCCCTGTCCACAGCAAGTTTGGACTTGCCACAGACAGTGGCTGCTCTGGACATCCAGAGCCCCTACTGGTAAACCAGAACCAGTAAGCACCAGCAACAAAGACATGAATATCATTAAAAACATTTTAATTCAATTTTTTATAGTAACCTACTATTTCTTGACCACTATTAATTACAGAGGACACTGCGTTAAACATATACCGAGGTCAGACAAATAATGCGCCAGATAACAGTACTGCACAAAATAAAAGTATTGGCAAACCCAAGCATTTTTGAAAATAATGAGGCAGACTCCTCAGCCCCTTCCAAAATCATGAGATTATCTAACAATTTTAATGGTATTCTGTTTGTTTACCCTCTAACTGGAGCTTTCATAATTCATATTTCTTGCAACCATGAGGGCATTTTTTTCATAGTTTTAAAATGAAAATAGATTCTCAATTAATAATCATATCCAGGAGCTAGACTTAAAGAAAAATATCAATTATTTTAATACTGACAATAAGATTGTGAGAATTGGCATGATGCATTTTTTAATCACATGGCAGTGCTTCTGTGTTCACTTTATTTTTTTATTCTTAGATTTGTCTTCATTCTACAGATTGGAAAATGTTAAGCAAAACTGCTCACAATGAAAAAAAAGACAGAAACAACTATGAGAGATGGGATGAATACTCAGAGCTTCCTGTCATCTATTTCTATCTAGGGATGTTACAAGTCCGTTAAAAAGGTAACCATGTAACCACCGAAAATCTTAGTGGTTACATGTTTACACATGCAGCGAGCTGTGCGATATAAAGTTTAAATAAGCTCTATACTGCAGAGCCCACAGTGAAGTAGGGAAAAGAACATAAGAATGGCCATACTGGGTCAGACCAACGGTCCATCCAGCCCAGTATACTGTATGCCAACAGAGGTCAATATCAGATGCTTCAGAGGAAGGGAACACAACAGGTAATCCTCATGTGATCCCTGCCCTGTCACCCACCTTCAGAGAAACAGAGGCTAGGGACACCATTTGTACCCATCCTGGCTAATAACCATTGATAGAGCTAACTTCCAATCTATCTAGCTCTTTTCTGAACCCTGTTGAAGTCCTAGCCTTCACCACATCCTCTGGAAGGAGCTGACTACATAATTAACAAAGGCTTATCAGTTAATCCTGCTGACCACAGGCACTTCCCCTCCTTGTTGCCTCCGTGTCAGCACCAAGCACCAGATCCCACAGAGCTGCCTCTACTCTCCCCTACGTGCTGCTGTTTATCTGAGGCTCCAGAATGGGAGGAGGAGGGGAGAGAGAGAGAGAGTGTGTGTGTGTGGAGGGAGAAGTAGGCAGTGTGTGTGGGGGGGGGGGGGGGGGAGAGTAGGCAGGAGCCAATACCTGTGGGGAGCCGAATCTCTGCAGAACTGCCTACTCCCTAGGGTTGCCAGGTGTCTGGTATTCTACCAGACAGTCCAGTTTTTGGGCTCTTTGCCTGGTTAAAAAAAAAAATCCAGAAAACACCAGACATGTGCAATGTTCGGCATTTCCTAGATTTCTGGCTGGGTGCCGGACGGAAGCCTGGCAGGGGCTGTGGGAGTGGCTGGGAGGTGGGGCGCAATCGGCACTGGAAGCCCTGGCTGCATCTGACGCCTTGGGGAGGAGGAGAAGCCCTGTTCCTGCTCCTGAGCGCATGGTGGAGCTGCAGCTGAACTCACTCGCACTTCTCCGGACTGTGCGCAGGACTGACAGTGCCCCAGGATCTACATGTGCCCTGGTCAGTCCCACCCCCCCCCACACACACACTTTCCCGGACCCTTCCCAACCAGCTCCGTTGCCCCCCAGACCCCCCTCCAGCCCACCCCTGCTTCCTGCTGGTCAGTTCTTCTCCTCCCTATTTCCCCTGGACAGCTGTGCTGCTCCCAACCACTCTCCCATCTCCCCAGGCCAGTCGCACTGCCCCACCCCGCCCCATCTCCCCCTCCCAGCTGTGCTGACCCACCCCGTCCCCCTTCCAGCCGGTCCCTCCTTCTCCCCCCCATCAAGTGTGTCCGGTATTTTTTCTAAACCTACCTGGTAACCCTACTGCTCCCCCTCGATGACTCCCACAGAGGCGGGGGAGCAGGCAGAGCCAGTGCTTGGGGGAAGCTGGCTTTTAAGCACTCCCTTTCATGTTTCCTCTCCCCTCCTCCCCCGCTGACTCTATCAGAAGCAGCAGCACAAGGTGGCAAGGGTCTCCCAGGACGTGGAGCTGGGAGTGCACTGGCTACTGGCCTCACACCCAGGGACTATCGAATAGTCATGTAACTGCTAAAATTTGATGCGGTCACATGATTATTCAATTACACGATATCTAACATCCCAGCTGCCAGTCTCTAGGGAAGGAAGCTTGCCTGCTGCAGAGAAGCTGCCTTTCCGGGGAGTGGGAAGAGTTTAACCGATAACAGTAACCAAGAAGCATCCGCTGAGGGTGTGTCTACACTTGCACCCTATTTCGAAACAGGGATGCAAATACAGACATTCGAAATTGCTACTCAAGTGTTAAACCTCATTGTACGAGGAATAAGGGTTATTTCGAGAGAAGGGTTTTCTCTTGAAATAACCGCGTCTACGCAGCGCCTGTTCATTCGAAATGGCGCCAACTCGAAAGAGCGCCATAACGCGATTACGCAAACGAAGCGTGGGGGTATTTAAAACCCGGCTTCATTTGCCATTTCGAATGTCTTCATTTGCATCCCTGTTTCGAAACAGGGTGCAGGCGAGGACACACCCCAACACCCCTTTCACATCCCACCCCCCCTTCTAGTGAATACAGAAAGGAGTTGAAGGAGGGATTAGAACTCAGGGCTTCTTATCTCCAAGCCCTGGACACCCGCAGAATCGAGGCAGGGGCTTGTCTCACACCTGCCCAGCTCCCTGGGGCCGTGGTGGGAAATACCAGAAACTTTGGGGGGGGGGGGGGAAAGAGCTACAGGTCGATGCCGCGCTATAGTCACTGTCACCTCCCTCCCGCCTCGCAGTCCGACGGCAGCGGCTTCCCCGTGGCACCAGGCCCCGCCCTGCCCCGCCCTCTCCCGTCGCCCACCTCCTCCGAAGTCGGGGACTCTGAGGTCCCGCTCCCGGCTGTCCACCTTCTCCAGGTACTGGGAGACCAGGCTGTGCTTCTCCTGCGGGGCCAGGGCGTCCAGCAGGTCATACTCCAGCTGGCTCTGGGCAGGCAGGAGCCCCGGCAGGCCACCCCCCGCCGCCATGTTGCCTCCCTGCCGGGCCAGCTCTTGCCAAACGGACACTGTTTACCAACCTGCCGTTTCCCCTCAGCACATCCGACACCCGCACTTTCCATTTCTTCCCACGACAGGAAGAACGAACGGGGGGTGGCTCTCCCTTTTTTTAAAAAAAAAAATCATGAATTTAAACTAATAACAAGATCGTGTGTTTTAAAGCAAAACACTTGTTTAACGTCTCAAACGACAAAGCACCCTTCATGTTCCCAGGAGCATATTCGTCCAACAGCAAAAAATAAAATCCGAGCGCGAGGAGTCGTTTCAACTCAGCAGATTCGACGCAGCACTTTTGATCAGGCAGTTATTGGGGGGGAGGGAGGGATAGGATGGAAACGACGTGAACAAGGCCAGCATGAAAACGACCTGGGATGTGATTATTGTCGAGTCCCTTCCTCCCTTTGGGACAGGGGTATGGAATGTGCGGCAGCGGATAGGGCGACGCGGCGGGAGCCAGTGGCGGGAGGGAGCGAAAGGTCTGCGCGCCTGCTGTTGCCGGGGCAGAGGAGGGGTCTTGGCCGGGTGGGAGGGGGGCGGTGGTGCCCCTCCCCGGCACAGCCAGCGGTGCCTGGGGGCTCCTTCCGCTGCGGGGCGGGGAGGCTGCGTCCAGGGACACCGGCATCCCCGTAGCAGGCGCAGAGTAAGATTGATTGGGGCGGGGGCGGCGCTGCTGGGGGGGGGGGGGGGGAGCAGCAGCTCTGACTGAAGCGAGCACGGCCCTCAGGCCATTGGCTTACAAGACCCCGGGAGATGACTGGGCCGATCCCGGACGGCTGGCAACCCCTAGGCTTGGGCTGGGCAATCATTTTTAAAAAGGGGCCACCCCAGCAGGGCGGGGCCAGGAGACTTCTTGTGCTCCCCCCGCCCCGGATTGGCCTGGGGTGGCAGAGCGTGAATTCTAGTCCCCTCCCTCGCCCCCACATACCAGCTGTTAAAAAAACAGCTGGCAGTTCCCTCTAGCTGTGTAGTGGGAGGAGACCTCCCGTGCTCTCCCTGCAGTGATACACCCATCTCCCCTCAGAAGGGCTACGTCTAGACTGGCATGATTTTCCGCAAAGGCTTTTAACGGAAAAGTTTTCCGTTAAAAGCATTTGCGGAAAAGAGCATCTAGATTGGCACGGACGCTTTTCCGCAAAAGCACTTTTTGCGGAAAAGCGTCCGTGGCCAATCTAGATGCGCTTTTGCGCAAAAAAGCCCCGATCGCCATTTTCGCGATCGGGGCTTTTTTGCGCAAAACAAATTTGAGCTGTCTACACTGGCCCTTTTGCGCAAAAGCTTTGCGCAAAAGGACTTTTGCCTGAAGGGGAGCAGCATAGTATTTCCGCAAGAAGCACTGATTTCAGACAGTAGGAAGTCAGTGTTCTGGCGGAAATTCAAGCAGCCAGTGTAGACCGCTGGCAAGTTTTTCCACAAAAGCAACTGCTTTTGCGGAAAAACTTGCCAGTCTAGACACAGCCAAGAAGAAATGTCCTGTGTTTTCAAACTTGCTCTCTGGTCCCTCTAGTTTTCCCAGACCTTCCCCCTCCCTCCCGGGTGGGAGGGAAGATGTCTCCTTCTATCAGCTCTTAGGTGCCCCACTGAGGTGCTGGCAGGCTGATTCTGGAGGTGCCTTTGAGGCAGCAGACTGCAGGTGTGACATGTGAGTGGATCAAAGCCAGGGCCTGATCCCAGTTCTGTTAAAGTCAATGGAAGATTTGTCATTGTCTCCAGCAGAGTTGGATCTGCTGCATAAAGCCATTTAGTCTTTCACCTCATACTGCCTTCTGTAAGCATCCCTATGCCAATTAAAATCTCATTTGTTTTCAGTCTCCCACTATTCAGGCCCTCGAAGCATTCTCTGTCAGATGCGGATTTGCAACCGTAACCCAGCTTTCTAGATACTGTGGTAATCTTCAGTGCTTCAGTGCAAGAACAGTAATTGCAGCATATAAATTTATCCACAAATAAGTACACTTTTGATCCACTTGGTTTGATTTCATAATAGCATTAAAATATACAAGTTCCTGCTGAGCACTTTTAAAACTAGATCTCATGGCCTTTCAAACTTATCTATGATGGCCATCCAATTTGTGATCCAATGTAACACTTCAAATGGAGTTCAAGTGCTTTTCAGCTTCAGATCTAGGGAAAGAAAAAGCATTAAAAATAAACAATCTTTAAACTTAGAAACACTGAAATACTATTGCTTAAGGCCAAGGAAAATATTTGATGTGGTTTTTTTGCCATGTCTGAAAATGACCAGTTGGAAGAAGATATTTGGGAGTACAAATCTATTCGGAAACCAAAATCAGTATCTCAAAATAATTTGGTGAACATCTATACATCCGTGCAGAAAGCAAATGATGGGAATTGCAAATCAAAACGAAGTGGAGGTCGGAATAAAAAAAAAACATCTGAAAACCAGGACAAGTCTAAGAAAAGTGAACAAGGACCAAGACAGAAAGATATTCAACCACTTATAATACCTGACCAGAGCTTGAATCTATCTAAAGATGACTATACTGTGCAGACCCCGGAATGTGCAACTACACCAGTAAAGCAAAGCAGGATATGTAACAAAAAACAAACCCCACCAAATGCAAGACCAGTTTATGATGGATGGTGCCCGAGCTGCCAGATGCCTTTCTCTTTATTGTTAGCCCAGACACCTCGGTGGCATGTTACTGACTGTTTGGATACTCCAGGTTCTACTGAAAAAGGTAAGACTCTAGCGAGAAGAAATAGCCCATCAAACAGATTTTAAAGGTTATTCAAAGCAAGTTGTTTGAAACGTTGGTCAGATTTAATAGTACAGAATCTCACATCCGTTTGGAATCTGAGAATTCATAGTATGGTTGGAATTACTATTACAATGTTATTAATTATTTAGCAGCATTATTTTCATGTCATATTGGGGCCTTGGATCTCTTTTTCAAAAACATTGATAAAGAATGAAGGTCCAGTCTCGCACGTGCTGACTCCCTCCTGGAGGTATTGCATTCAAATAGGATTGAAATAGGAGTTGAAGGACTTGAGGGTACTTGAATACTGTGTACAGATGTGGTCTCCTCACCTCAAAAAAGATATTTTGGCCTTGGAAAGGGTTCAGAAAAGGGCAACTAAAATGATTAGGGGTTTGGAACGAGTTAAAACGACTGGGACTTTTCATTTTCTAAAAGAGGAGACTGAGGGGGGATATGTTAGAGGTATATAAAATCATGAGTGGTGTGGAGAGGGCGGATAAAGAAAAGTTATTCATTAGTTCCCATAATATAAGGACTAGAGGACACCAAATGAAATGAATGGGTAGCAGGTTTAAAACTAATAAGCGAAAGTTCTTCTTCACACAGCGTGTAGTCAGCCTGTGGAACTCCTTGCCAAAGGAGGCTGTGAAGGCTAGGACTATAACAGAGTTTAAAGAGAAGCTAGATAAATTCATGGAGGTTAGGTCCATAAAAGGCTATTAGCCAGGGGGTAGGAATGGTGTCCCTGGCCTCTGTTTGTCAGAGGCTGGAGACGGATGGCATGAGATAAATCGCTTGATCATTGTCTTCGGTCCTCCCCCTCTGGGGCACCTGGCGCTGGCCACTGTCGGCAGACAGGCTACTGGGCTAGATGGACCTTTGGTCTGACACAGTACGGCCATTCTTATGTTCTTATGGGATCTAAACCACTGACACTTAGGACTCAATCCATAATGAAAACGTTGCTTTCCTCTGACATAGAAGTAAGCAGTGTTCCCTCTAACCGTCTTCATGGGCTGGAAGGGAACATTGGCCCACAGTGTGTGGCAGATTTTCCAGGATACTTGCAACTTTTGAGAGCTGATATCAAGATATGACTGCTTGCTCTACCAAAGACTGGAGCAGATATACTTCAAGTCTCAGTCCTTAGCAACCCTATATTGACTGTGTCTCCTGTGAGAGTATATGAACTCGAGATTGCAGACTTATTTTATTCTGGAAGAGGAGTTAGAGCAAGAGAACTGGGACCCTTTAACATATAGTATATGTGATAATACCATAGCACTTTAAGCGGTCTGTTTAGACCTTGTGAATCTTCTGGAAACCGAACCTGTGATCTTAATCTTTTTTTGTTTGAAAACCAAAAAGTACATTGCCTGTATACTTAAACTAAAGGCTGCCCCTTTTCTTATATTTTTTGGCTTTCACTGGAGGGATGTTTGAAGTCACAATTGTATTATGAAAATGGAGCTCTTAGCCCTTAGTTTTTCTATAGTTTTAACTGTAGGCAGATCTATTTCCCACCTTCTAACTTTAAAGTAACAGATGTAGAATCTTGCTGTTTGGTACTGATTTATCTACTGATCCTAAAATTCCCAAATGGATTAGTAAGACATATGTCACAAAATGCTGAGAACATTAAAAAACAAAAAAGAGAGACTGCCAGATTATTTCATAAAGTCCTGAACATGAAAACACTTACGCCTGTGAGTAGTTCCAATAGCATTTTAAAAAGTTTATTGTATCCCAACTGACAACTGTGAGGTGGAATGTCAGGTTAATGAGACTCTGAATAGCTCTATTTATAAGGGAAAGCTTTTAATAGCTATGCTATAATATAATATAAATCACTGTATTAATTTTTATGCTATAATGCCTTTTTGACAAGATACCAGCAGTGTATTATTCTGTTTGATTCTTTCCATAGAGTGCCCTGATGGTCTACTGTGCAATTCCACCATTCCATCTCACTACAAGCGCTATACCCATTTCATACTTGCTACAAGCAGAGCAGGGGATTATCTTGTTGATTCTTCAACATACAACCCAGAGAGAACATTCATGTCTTCTGATGTCACTAACTCAAGTTGTTTCTCAGGCTTTGTGGATGGCACCTCACAGCATGAGAAACTGACCAGGAATGTAAGAAATGTCTCAAATGAGGATCCTATCTTAGTGATTCAGAATTCCACACAACCAAAATCTCCAAATCTAACCAATTTAAATACTACTTCTTCCACAAATGTTCTAAAGCCCCAAAAGACTCTTCTGCTCTCTCAGTCTGCAGATGATAGTGGCCAGCTCAAGTCTTGGGATTTTCCATTTTCTCAAGGAAGTGAAGCTAGTGGAGATCTGGACTGTCAGAATGCCTCAAATCAGAAAAAGCTGCTACTTCCAGAAACTGTCTGCAGTGACTGTGAAATTTCCTACTCCCCACTTAATACTGATGAGGAAAATGAAGAGGAAACAGAGGAGGAGGAAGAGAAGGAGGAGAAAGTAAAAAAATCACAGAAGAGATTATTTCACACCCAGAACTCTGACAATGAGAGCACCAAAAAGGAAGACTCTAGCTCTTTGTGGTTTACTAATTTGGGTTGTTCTCCACTCCACGAGGAACCCAAATATAGCTGCCTTAAAATAGGCAGTTTCATAATACAAAATGAACCTTGTGTAGAACTGAAAGGACTGAGTAATTTGGATGGTTTTGTTAACCCTGTTTCTCAGGATCACATGAACAGCATGCCATCTAATTCAGGAAGTACTGATAATCAGTTAAAACACCCACAAGTGGCACTAACTGCAGAATCCTCTATTTCCCTTAATTATGATATAACTAAGAAGGAATTTGATTGGCCAAAGTTAAGCGCCTCTGTTTCTAATACAGGTAATTGGGAGCTAAAAGATATTGATGCTTGCCATTTGGATTCTGCAGACTTGGCTGTGGATGATCCATCATTGTCCTTGAAAGTCAAAGAAGAAGGTGGTAGATCTTTTCTGTCAAGGCAAAGTGAAGTTTCAAAGAAACCTAGTTACTTCATCATTAATAAAATGACTACTAATGCAAGTGGAAATGCAGTATACCAGAAGAGATCACAGCCAGTAACAGAGAAAAAAGAAAGTCTTCCTAGTACAGCTGCTGTACCTCTTGCCAGTACAGTCTCTAAAACACAGTCATTGGGTTTTTTTGCAAATATGAAACCCAAATCTGTTTCAGCCAAAGAACTGAAACAAATGGACATTGGTGTTTTCTTTGGATTAAAACCCAAAGCAAAAGAAGAGAACACAGTGGAGAAACATTTTGGGGAGGGAACACAGGCCTCAAGTCCTGTAATTCCCAATGGAAAAAGGCCCAGACTACGAAAGCGGAAAGCTGAAGGCTCCGTGGGAGACATAGATGCAGTCCCAGAAAGTTCAAAGAAAGATGGAGTCTGTGCAGATACAACATCTGGTGGGCAGCGAAGTTGGAGGAAAAGATTTAAGGCATTGTCTTCTACAGAAGAAGGAACAAAAAACAAAAAGTGCCCCTTTTATAAGAAGATACCAGGTGAGGAGTAATTGTGACTTTTAATTTTAATGGTTGAGTTTAATGGTTGGATATAGCTTTTTTCCAGTTTTAATATGAGGCCTATTTTATTTGGTTTTAAAGTAAAACCCTTTTAGGCCCCAATCCTTTAATGATTTTCACAATAGTTGTGAAAGTCCCCATTGAAGTTAGTAGAAACCAGGAACATAAACATTTAGAAAATGACCCCAGTTCATTCTGAGTGAGCAGCAATGAAAGAATGAAATCCTTTTGTAAAAATATTATCTAACTTCTAAAGATAGCAACAGAAAAATAACAAACATTGAGACTTAAATTATATTTTACAGGGCATGTAGCTTAAGGGGAAGATTTTCAAAAGCATCTAAGGGATTTAGGAGCACAAGTCCCATTGAAAGTGAGACTTGTGCTCCTAAATCCTATAGGTGTCTTTTCAAATCTCTCAGTTGATGTTTTCCTTGCCTAATTCATAACTTGTAACTTTTACATAACTTATTTTGAAGCAGAAAAGTTGGCTAATGATTAATAGAACAAAATATTTGTCACTCTTGCAATTATTTTACCACAACTTTACTAAGTACATTATTTGAGCTTTATTTTGTTTTAGATATAATATTACGCTAGAATGACATTCTCCAATGTTAATTAGTAGAGTTTTTTAAAATAATTAAAGCTAAAAAAAAGCTAAGAATTTATGAAAATCTCCTCAGGTAACTATACAAAGTATAAGGAAGACTGATCAATAGCTTGAAAAGTTTAAATATTACAGATTTCTCACAAAATGTTGAGAACATTAGAAGATTTTAAAAAAAGAGAGACTGCCGGATTATTTCATAAAGTCCTGCACATGAAAACACTTACACCTGTGAGCAGTTCAATAGCAAATTAAAAAGTTTATTGTATTCCAGCTGACAACTATGAGATGGTCCAACAAAGGATCATTATAGTTGTGCTTTTTTGTTTCTGGAATCAAAACATTCCTTTTCTGTTGAAAACAATTTTAATTTTTCTACTTAAAAGAAGATCTGACCAGTAACTGGCTGTTGCTATTCCATGCATATTAATTGACTTGTTCCTGTTGTATTTATGTTGTAGGAACTGGATTTACAGTTGATGCATTTCAGTATGGAGAAATCGAAGGTTGCACAGCGTATTTCCTCACTCATTTCCATTCTGATCATTATAGTGGCTTAACAAAAAAATTTACATTTCCAATCTACTGTAATAAGGTAAGATTTCCTAGGGTTTTGATAATTACCAAATCAGTATGCAACTGTGAATGAAAACCAAAGAATACAGTATTCATATTCTACAGCTATAGGATCAAAATCTCAGCTGTGGCTGATGCTGAAGAACATTTGGCATAGCTGAGCTGGATAAAGAGTAGGGATGGATCAAACAGATGTAAAGACCTTGTTATTGCCTCTTTTGAGCCAGCTGCAGGGAAGTACATGAGGGGACAAGAGGCACTCCCCTTACCCAGGGGAGTTTTTGGAACTTAGATATAGCTGATGTTATAAGAGGCTGGAGTACAGCCCAGTGTTAGTCATAATCCTTCATAATCTGCACATTGTGCTATGTGGTTTTGAGATCCTTCTAAATATTTACAATTAATCTAATAAAATTAATTAATATTTAGCAATTTCACAACCCTTATTTCTTTAAAGAATTTTACCCAGCATCCCTATGATATAAACAAGCATATAGAGATTGGGATGTGGAAGCATGAAGGTTACTTTTTCCTGCAAGCATGCATAAAATTAGAGTAGAGCCAGGAATTGAATTTAGGAGTTTCTGGCTTCAAGTCTCAGGCTTTATACACCGGAGATGCTGCCTCTGTTTGTGATGGTTCTTGCCATAACTTTAGCCATACTGTGTGGTATTTATGCTTGGGCTTTTATTTGCTGGCACAATTTTTAAAGCGACTTAAAAAAATAACTTGAGCACAGAAAAAGTGAACTTTGTTCCCATTACATGATTTCCCCTGTAATAAGGCTTGGTCTTTTTGATTGTGTCTCAGGCTTTGTTTCTACTAGAAATGTAATCAATCTCCATTAGGTTGACTGACAGGCACTGCAGTGATTACTGCTGTGGTGCATGTCCATACTGCCCTCCTTGCATCAGTGGTGTGTGTCCTCACCAGGAGTGCTTCCATCAACATAAAAAGGGCAGTCTGGGGGAACTGAAAGCCTAATCTCTCAGCTCTGCTAGCAGCTCCCTACAGGGAGCCCAGCTGCCCCACGGGCTCCTGGGCTCCTAGTGGGCTTCCCCCCTTCTAGTTCCCTGTTGCCCAATGGGAGGGAGGAAACCACCTAGGGTTTTTCCCCTTCCTGTTCTCTGCCAGGAGCTGGCAGAAGCTGCCTGTGGCATTTTGCCCCTATGAAGCAGAGTCCAGCTGCCCTAGCTTTTCAGCCCACTGCTGCCGGGAGCTGGATCTGAAGCTGCTAGGGCATGTCATTCTGGTTCCCAGCTGGGTCCACTTTCCCTTGGCTACTAGGAATGGAGTTCAGCTGCCCAGCTCTTCATTATAGCTAGGTCCAGCTGGGATCTAGCTGACTGACTTTCATGTCAATTTAATTGCTCTTGCTCTGAAATTGACAAGATACCCCTATAAGGGATGCAGTGTCTATGCAGACATTGTCACCTAATTACTCCAACATAAGCCTTATACTTTTTGTGGAGGTGGAGTTACCATGTCAGTGTAGTAGGGCACTTACGTAGGCAGGAGGAAGGCTGTAATGTAGACACTGACATAATTAGGTCCACATAATCTGCCTATGCCATCTGAACTATATAGTATAGACCAGTCCTCAGTACTAAACTCTCTTTTGTAGGTAACTGGCAACTTGGTGAAGAGTAAACTTCAAGTGCAAGAACAATATATCCACATATTGCCAATGGATACAGAATGTATAGTGAATGGAATCAAAGTGGTCTTGCTCGATGCCAATCAGTATGTATCTTTGCAGCTAAAGTCTATCATTATCTTTGACATTCACTATTTGCTAAGTTATTGTTTAGAAATGGTTTATTGACTTCAGTGGATCTGGAAGACTAATAATGTTTTTAAAGCACTTAAGTGTTTTAGAAGCATAATGTGATTTTCAAAAGTGAGTTAGGACCATGGAAGGGTAAATCTCATTGAACTCTTCTAAGTGCCAATGTTACCTTTGAGAATGGGAATTAGACTTTGAAAATGTCACCCTAAATCTATTTTGTGCATTTGTAATGAGCATATCACCAAGATATCTACATGTTAATGATAGAGTGCTTTAATTTTCACATTTCGTTACTGACATGAATCCTGATTGACACTTAGAACATTTCTCTGAAGTATGTAAGAAAATAGAGGCACAGAAACATTTAGTACTATGATTTCCAAAATGGTCCAAATTCTGAGTTGCTAGTTTTTGGTGCCGAAGGTGAGGCATTCTTGGCCTTATTTTCAGAGGTTTTGAGAACTTTACATTTTGCTGATGACAATGGGAGCTTCAGATAGTGAAAAATAGCTCAGGGTGTTTCCAGCTAGACATAAAAATCATTTGACAGTTTGAAAAGTTGCTGCTAAAAAGACCTGATCTTGCCCCAGTTGAAATCTTTGGCAAAGCTTTTATTGAATTCAGTGGTGCAGGGCCAGACCTGAACTGCTCAAGGTCTTGTAAACAGTCTGTGGTAATGTCAGGATTAGAATTCAGTAGCTCCTGGCTTTCAGTTATGAGCTCTGATCATTCTGTCTCTTGGCACCTTATTTATATACTAGCCAATTAGCCCATCATAAGACGGGATTTTCAGGTCTCTCTTCCACATCAGATTTCTCTCCTGAGCCTCCGGTCTCTCACTCCGACTCTCTCTCTCCTCTTCCTACTGCCTCCCCCTCTCTCTCTCTCAGCTCTCTTCTGCCTTCTGCCTCTCTCTCGGTCTCCCTTTCTCTTCTCCCCCTCCTGCCTCTCACTCTGTGTTTCTCTTCTCCTCCTCCTGCTGTGTCTCTCTCATTCTCTGTCTTGCTGTCTTCCGCCTCCTTCATTCTCCTCTCAGTCTCCTCCGCGTCCACTTTGCTTTCCTCCTTTTGAATCCGGCACCCTTTCCTGATGTCAGAGACACACTCTCATCCAGGCTCCGCCCCCTGTCTGTTCCCTCTGGGCGGCACTGTTGCCTCCCGCCATGGCACTCGACTGACTTCTGCGCCGCTCAGCCGGGCCGCCGTGCGGGAGCAAGTAGCGCAAGCGGCCGTTTGCGTTCCGCACTCCCCATGCAGCACAAGGGTGCTGCATGGGGAGTGTGGGGCCCAAACAGCCGCTTGCGCTGCTTGCTCCCGTATGGTGGCCCGGCTGAGTGGCGTAGAAGTCAGCCGAGCACCATGGCGGGAGGCAACAGAATTGCCCAGAGGGAACAGCCAGCGTTTCAGCATTATAGAGTCACAGACATTGGGCTACTATATATATGATTAGAATAAAAGTCCTCTCCTCTTTTTTTTTTTTTTTTTTTAAAGTATATACATTTAAATGAAGAATTCTGTAACAGCTTATCTTAGGGCTTTTTTTAGTTTGAGAGAGAACTTTCTGTATATGACTCATGTCCAAAATACTCCATTTTGGCTGTTCAGCTGAGTATCTGCCCTGCAAAACAGACAAACTTTGGTGAGGAGTTGCTCTGGTGGACTCACTGCAATTATAGCAAACAGGGAATGGTGCTTAACCAACAATCAAACCTGGATGCAGGATAGTATTTAAAATCTATAAAGAGAACTTAAAAAGCAAATATTGCACCAAATCCCACATCACTGAAGATGGCTCCTACAATTATGCAGTATCTGTTTTCCTAAATCATAACAGTTCCACTTCTTTCCCCAGTCTGCTATATCCCCTTTATTGAAAATTCAGATTATACCAGAGAGAGTGATAAACATAATGAAAGATGGGCCTGGAGCATCATTTGTGCCACATGTGCTGGTAGCCTGATCAACGCAAAATGCAGCGCATGCTTTATTGGTTATTTAGGTGTAGTTGTTTTCCCACTACCCATCTAACCTAAAAATTATAGTTTGTGAGAAGATTTACTGACATTGCTCAGATCCTTAAGTCAAATACATTTTATTTTTCTTCATTTATATCATTGTTCTGAGGTGGGGCTGTTGTTACACTTCAAAGGCAAAAGTGCTGTGGGGAGCCTGGGGCCTGAGGGGGACTCAAGCAGTCCCCCACTGGTCCTATGCTCCCATGGCATTTCAAAGTGGAGGCACCGCATGGAGCCTGGGGATGCACGCGGCATTTCGAAGCTGCAGACTCTGGGCTCCACGTGGCGCTGCCAGTTTGAAACGCCGTGTGCAGCCTCCAGCTGGCCCCAGGCTGCACGTGGTGCTGCCGCTTTGAAGCACCCACTCCTATTTCTCTCCTCCTTGCTGCCTCTTCAGAAAGAGGCAGCAAGAAGGAGGAAGCAACTAGTCGACTACTGTGTTGACTCCCTGATAAGTATTTGCTTATTGGATAGTTGATGAGTCATTCACATCCCTAATCCCCATCTCTTGCCCCTTAATGGCCCCCTGTAGTCATTCTACAGTATAACTGTTCCTGCTACCCAACTCCTCCCTTTCATTTTATGAGAAATAATTGAATTTCAGACACTTCCCATTGTCCTGGCACAACCAAACCCTGACCTTGCTTTAAGTTATGGTAAGAGAAAGCTGCATACCAAATTTGGTGGTCCTAGCTCAGTGGTCCCCAACCTTTTGGGGCTGCCGGGTGCCCGGGGGTAGGGCCGCACATGTGCCACGCGCCCAGGGTGCAAGAATGGGCTGGCCCTGGTCACTAGGCGGGCGCACATAAATGCTCCGGCGGGTGCCATGGCACCCACGGGCACCGAGTTGGGGACCAGTGTCCTAGCTCTTACCATTTAGGAGGAGTTCCTGAACAGACTCAGACAGACAGACATGCTTTTTTCTAAAATATATAGAATGAAGACTAATAGGACTTTAACATGAAGGGGGATTAGCTTCACTGGAATTGGAAGACAAATTTAACTGACACTCAACTAGCCATTCACCACTTTAAAAGCCAGTGTAGATATTAATCTCCCAACTCTGTAAGTAAGTAATAGCATTCATGTTTTTCAGATGGAGAAACTGAGGCACAGTTTGAGAGGCTGATGTTCGTGAGACAAGTAGCTGCATAGCTAGCATTAGAAATCAGGAGTTTCTCGCTCCTTAATCTGCCAATGTGTTGGGCTGAATATCTGTAATTTACTGTACTTTATCCCCACTGCTGTTTGAAAGCAATATAGTTTGTGTGGTAATGGATGCCACTTAGGAAGTAAGAATATGTTGTGGGTTTTTTCCCTAGTTGTCCCGGTGCCACGATGATCCTTTTTTGCCTTCCCAACGGAACTGTGATTTTACATACAGGGGACTTCAGGGCAGATCCCTTTATGGAGCGATATCCTCTTCTGATGAACCGAAGGATTCACACTCTGTATTTGGATACTACGTAAGCTAGCATATCCTTCTTTCACTGTCCCAGTAAAAAGTGCGTATCCAATAATAGTACTTTAAAAAAATTAATAATATGAGTGGCATTATTTTTTTACATACCATTAATCAGAGATAAGTGAGTATTGAAAAACAAAGTATTTGTTAAAAGGTCACTTACATATTTTCTGTTGACTTTATAAGGGTGTAATATTTGTGTGTGGCATAAAGGCTTTTGCAGTATTCTTTTGAAATGGTCAAATTAATCATAAGCGATATTCACATTTTTGCTGTAAAAGCAAAGGTTCATGAAATAGAAACTGGCTTTGTGTGTGTCAGCCCTTTAATGAAAGAAACAAAAATTCAAACAGTGAAAGGTTGCTAGATGTTGTGGTCAATTGTCCAATTTTTCATTAGACCTTTCTTTGATTCAAAGAAATCCTATGAAATAAGTATACTGGTGAGATTATTAATATGAAATAAGGATGTAAAATCCCATGTAATTGGTTAATCAGTTAAACATATTGTTTAACTGGTTAACTGATTAAAGGGGAGGGCAGGCAGGGGGGGTCGCCCCAGCCCTGATGGAGGGGTCCCCCACTCTTGTCAGGAGGCTGGAGCAGCCACTGCCTGCGGTGGGCCAGGCATCCTGCACACACAAGCTGCTCTTGCATCCCATCCAAAGCAGCCTTTGTCTGTAGTGGGCCCTCTGTTGGGTTGGAGCAGCTCCCTGCCCACAGCAAGCCGGGAGATCCTCCAGCCCCCAACGGTTAACCTTAACCGGTAAGCCTCACCTACTAGGGGTGAGACTCACCAGAAAGCTGGTTAAACATTCACATCCCTAATATAAAACTTTCTCAATATGTGATGACTAATGCCCAGTTACAATTCTTTTATTTTCTGTCCCATACTCTGTTACTGTGAATGAGTTAGTTATGTGCATGCCAAAAAATAGAAGACCTATGGATGTAATTAGTAAGTGACACAAACATCCAG
The DNA here is from genome assembly GCF_049634645.1 of Pelodiscus sinensis. Taxonomy (NCBI): domain Eukaryota; kingdom Metazoa; phylum Chordata; order Testudines; family Trionychidae; genus Pelodiscus; species Pelodiscus sinensis. The sequence goes on from NC_134718.1 coordinate 64,368,488, forward strand.
CTTTATAAAAAAAAATAGTACTCAAAAGAGGAAAATACTTCAGTAGTCATCATAGTGACAGATTAGTGATGAGAACGGGTAACATTTCCTCAACCCTAATCTGAGAACAGGTGATGCTTACCAGGTAATGGTTAACTGGTACCCAGGAGCGGCCAGCCACAGGCGGATGGCTGCTCTAGCCCCATCAGGGTCCTGCACAGGCTGAGAACTGGCAGCCCTGTGTGGGACCAGCATAGCCCTCCCCATTCACTCTCCCTGGGCTGAAGCGGTTCCTCTCTGCTGCAGGCAGGGGCTATTCTGGCCAGGCTGGAGCAGCCCCTGCCTGGGGCGAGCGGGGGTTCTGTTTTACACAATATCTGGCAGCCCCTGCCATTCTGCGGCGGGGGGGGGGGTGCCTTTTTAATTGGTTAACTCAGTGGTCCCCAACCTTTCGAGGTTGTCGGGCGCCAGGGGGCGTGGCCATTCGCCCGCTGGGCGCCAGGGGGCAGGGACACTTGCGCCCCCCCCCATAGCCGCATGCCCGGGGGCGGCCTCCCTCCCCATAGCTGCATGCCCGGGGCCGGCGCTCCCCCCGCCAAGCGCCGCGCGCCCGGGGCCGGCGCTCCCCCCGCCATGCGCCGCGCGCCCGGGGCCGGCGCTCCCCCCGCCATGCGCCCGGTGCCAGGCCAGCCCCGAGCACCTGGCGGGTGCATGGAAATGCCCCCGCGGGCGCCATGGCGCCCGCGGGCACCGTGTTGGGGACCACGGGGTTAACTGGTTAAATACTACATATAACTCCTTAATCAGCTAAATGAGTGAAGTATTTACATGAGTGAATATTGTCAGATGAGTGAATATTGGCAGTTATTAAATGTGTATATCAAAAAGGATGTGCCCAGTATAACTTCAGTCTTTTTTCAATAAATACATTTCAAATTTAATCTTAAAAAATTATTATATGCTACCATGATTTTTAATAAATAAATAATAGGTTGAATTGATATTGATTAATTACTTGTCTTTCTCTTCATTATGTCATTGTTGTATGCAGTTTCTAGCAAAGCTTGCTTATAAAATAGGGTGCCTCCTGGCTTACGTTCATACTGCTCTTTTACATATGCAAATCCAATTTTCTTTTATTAGATACTGCAGTCCTGAATACACTTTTCCATCTCAACAAGAGGTTATCCAGTTTGCTATCAACACTGCCTTTGAGACAGTAACTTTAAACCCACGTACCTTGGTCGTCTGTGGCACCTATACCATTGGAAAAGAAAAGGTCTTTCTAGGTGTGTAATGTGTGCATTAAGTTAGCTTAGGCTCAACATTTAGATTTTGTGTATAGCAAAATAATGTAAGTTTTAAAAATTTCAACTAAGAATAAATTTATGATTGTAACAATCACCTGCAGTGTTTACAAAATTAACAAAACCATGTTGTGCCACCATATAGGAGGCATAAAGTGGCTACACACAGAAATCATTTATTGAACCATATCAAGTGAAGTTCTAATTGTTTAATTAATAAAACACACTTAACTGGTGAAATTATTAACATTGAAAATAATTTTATAATCTCGAGTGCTCTCAGTAAATCAGTGAAGGAAATGTAATTTTTTTTAAAACTTCCATCTAACACTTACTTCCAAGGGTGATATTGTGTAAAATAGAAGCAAATCATGCAAATTAACTATTTGTTAAACATTCCCAGCAATTTAAATGCATCTTTCTGCTATTTTCTGTCTTAAAGGAAACCTCGTGTGTCCTATGTTTAAATTTATATAATGCTTAGAAGCACAGTGATTATCTAGAGCAGCCAGCCATGCAACATTTGTACTTATAAAAAAGATTTTCAAAGTCACTGTACTAGAATTTCATGAAATCCAGGGCATCATTAACATGGGTTGTTTGTCCCTTCTTCAGAACTGTACTGGGTTGTAGCATCTTAGAAAGATATATCGTTTTGCTTCTTTGAACATCAATATATTATTGAGGAGATATGATTCGTAACCTGTTCATGTACTTTTACTGCCCCTCTTTCTATAAATAATTCTGAAGCTACAGTATAGCAATCAGTGTTTGCCAACAATTATAACAGTTTTCCTCTATATATTTTAGAATATGAAATAGCCTTATAGGAAAGCATAGATGTTTTTAATGGTTGCTGAAGTGATCAGGAACATCTCAGAAACAAAGATAAAAATCTTCAGTATTTGCAAATTGTATCTTCATTATGTCTAATGTTTTCCATTCTACCCTACAGCAATTGCTCAAGTTCTGGGCTCTAAAGTGAGCATGTCTCCAGATAAATACAAAACGCTGCAGTGTTTGGAGTCAGCAGCTGTTAATTCCCTCATCACTGTGGACTGGAACAATACTTTGCTTCACCTTCTTCCCATGATGCAAATTAATTTTAAGGTAAGTGTAGAAAGTATCATCTGCACCTGTTGGCTAATCTTAGCTTGGATGATATAACAGCAACAGGGTGTCTTTGGTGCTTTTTGCCACCTGTCAGATCATATTTATTTAGTGATGTTTTGACATATAGCAACACATTGAAAATGAGATGCAATTAAACATTAATAACAGGCTCCAAACATAATGCACAGAAAGTGTAATTTCTCTCTAATGCAGTGTTCATGGAACAAGATTAGATGAGACTTGTTCAAAGGCTTGCTGTTTGTGGCCTTGTTTGAAGTAGGTTTTATTTAATGATTGCAGGACCTCTCCTATTAACAATTAATATACTGTGACACTTAGAGCCTGTCTTCTCTCTATCCATTAATTTGTATATTTTAAAAAAGGACTGAAGGGGTTTTCTTTCTCAAACACCCTCTCATTTGAACCAGTTAATGGAAAGGACATTGTCAACTTGAAATCTAGTCAAAATGTTAATCTTGTCTTTAAAAAAAAGCCATTTCAGCTTTGACACACGTCCCTGAGGCCCTGCCAGTTTTTATGGCTTTACATTCACATTTTCCTCATTTTTCTTTAAATCTGTTTTTCTTTCCACTGTTGCTGTGTGGAAGACCTACACAAATCACAGAGGGAAATAGATGACCGTAAGACCTATGCTATCTGGAACTTAAGCACCCGCAAAACCGTAGAAAGCAGCAAATTTCTGACGCTAGGAAAAGCAAAACAAAAGAAACTGGTCTTTTAAGTGCCAGGCCACTCCTCATACAAATGTGCAGCACATACCTGGGGGAGGGGCGAACGGCAGCTGGAAGCAAGCAGCAAGCATCCTGGTTCCCCCTGCGGCTCCTGGCACCCCCAGCAGGCCAGCCCCCCCAAGGCTCCCGCCACCCCTCCCCCCGGCAGGCTATCTCCGCCTCCCACACCCCGGCTCCCCTCCCCCCCCCCTCTTTACCAGGCCGCATTCTCTCCTCCTCCTTCCCGCCCTCCCCCCACGGCGGCTCATGGCCCCACCTAGCAGGCCACATCCCGGTCCCTGCACGGCTCCCATGCCCTCCCCCCCCCAGATAACCAGAATTTTTAGGTTACCGGCATGCCCTAATCCCTGGGTGTGCTGGATAACACAGGTTTTACTGTATATAAGAAACAGTGGAAACTGATGCAAAACGTAGTTAAATAAACATCATGATCAAACTGAAGCAGAAATAAATTCCCGCCTTTCAGTTATAAGAGAATCAGTTATTACTTGTAACGATAGTACGTTAAAGGATTTGGCTAGAAGTGAGTTTTGGTTTTTTTTAAGTTGACTTTTATGTACAAGTTTTATACAAGGGAACTAAGTGTCATCTCTTTTCCAAAGAGATACTCAGGTTTGATGAGGGATGGTTTATGAGTGTGTATCAGAGAGAGAATTTAATTCCACTAAAAGGGCCAGACTCCTAGACCAGAGCAGCAGTGCGCAACCCATGGGTCGTCTTAGGGTTGCAGCGCCAGGCCGGCCGCCATTATGTTTTCCCGGCTTGGTGCCTGATGTACATTCGGCAGGAGCAAGGGGAATGGCAGGGGAGCAGACCAGCGCTTTAAATTAAAGGGGCCGCAACAAAATGTTCCCAGCGCCTCCCCTTCCCCCACCCCACCCCTTTTTTTTCCTCAACCAAAATTTTCCCTAGCCCTGGGGGTCGTGAATGAAAAAAGGTCGAGCACCACTGGTCTGGAGAATATTTTCCATCCACAGGTACAGTTGTTTAATCTCCTCTGCACTGCCCACTATATATATTTAGAGTCAAGTTAATTTTCCTTGCTCATTAGTACAGATTGTACCTCCAAAAGCCGGCATTCTCTGGTCTGCCAATATCCATCGTCCGGCAGGACCATGGATGCTCCTGAACTAGAGCGCTGGGAGCCTAAAGGCAGGAAGGTCAGCTAGGGCTGGGAATAGGGCCAGCAGATCAGCTGGGGGCAGTGCGAGACTGAGCCCTGCAGCAGTTTCTAGCAGCCCGTGGTCCAGGCTGGAGTCCCTTGGCAACACAGGGCCGGAGTCCCCTGGGCGCTTCCAGGAGTGCAGGGCTGGGGCACTGTGGCAGGCACCGTGTCAGCCCCTGGGAGTGTGGGACTGGAGTCAAGCCCCATGGCAGCACAGGACCAGAACCCCTCAGCACTCTGCTGGAGCACGGAGCCAGAGCCCTGCAGCAAACTCAGAGCGCTGCAGCAGCCTGCTGGAGCCCTGCAGCAACCCTGGGGCCAAGGCCGGAGCCTTACAGTAGCCCCTTGAGTGGCAGGGCTGGGGCCGGAGCCCTGCAGCTGCCCCCAGATGCACGCGGCTGGAGCTCCATGGCAGGAGCTGGAGCCTCTGCTGCCCAGGAAGCTGGCAGCACAGCACGTAGGCAAGCAGCCCAGCCAAGTTGGGGTGCAAGAGGGCAAGGCAGGATGCTTGGGAGCCGGTGCCAGGGCACCTTCCCTGGTCCAGCAAATTCTCTTGTTCGGGACCGGTCAGGTCTCAGCAATGCCGGACCAGGGGGGTCCAACCTGTCCTTAGCCTCTCTGCTAGACTGCCAAGAATGGTGACAATCTGAGAGGAGGGATTATGATTTGATCTCAGAGGCATCATTTCAGAAGTAGTCAAAGATGATGAAAGGGATAAAAGTGGTGTGTTTTTTTTTAATTTAGTTTTTAAAAGAAGCTTAATTCACATCCCCTTTTTATTTATAACCTAGGATATTGACTCCCATAAAAGCAGATTAAGGGAGAGCAGATTGATTCTACTAGAGCATATTCATGATGGCGAATGGGAAACTCTGCATTCTGGAAGTAGATTTGAAAGTGCAGATCAATAGCAGGCTGTCAGCACAGCAGGAAGGAGCTTTCTGTTTATTATATGCTATTTGAGATACATTGCACCCTTCAGTTGTAGAAGAAGTAGGTAAATTCTACATTACACCTTAATATTAGTGTACAGGAGCTAAGTTATGTTGACTGAATCTCAGGGAATTTCCATATCATAAAGGTATACAGTGTATAGGCAAATATGTCTGGCCTTTAAATACAGCAATACTGAAAGAAATAAAAACAGAACAATTAGACCATGTTTAAAGGTAACATAAAACAGAGAGGAAGAATGGTTCAGTGATGAGGATGCTAACCTTGGACTTTGGACTCTGGAGTCCTGGATTTGGTTCCTTTGTCTGCCATAGACTACAGGTGAGACCTTGGTCAAATCACAGTATTTCTGTGCCTCATTCTCTATCTGTAAAATTATTGTTCTACCTTATAGCCGTGTTGTAAGAATAAATACATTAAGACTGTGTGATTTTCAGACTCAAGTGATAGGTGTCATATAAGTGACTTGAATAAGTAGTCTTCTAGATTAATAGAAACATGTATAGTGCTCAACTGGAGGTCTTGGCCCGTTGAGGGGGTTGTGTGCAGGTTTCAGAAGATCCAGCAAAATAAACTAGAAAGCAAGGCTGATGTTAGAGTTGCTAGGGCTGAGGGCAGAAAGCCCCAGCTAAAGCTGACGCCCAAACAACTTATCTTTGTGAGGTTCCCTGTGGTGTGGGGCGCTAGACCATTGCTCTGCTTTTTACCCCCTAATACCATGTTGTGGCATTGGTGGACCACAGAGGTTTTTATATTATGTTGGGGTGGAGCTTCAGAAAGCAAAAGGTTGATACCCTTGCCATAAGTTATACTATGGGGTGGCGAGGAAAGGCCAGGACTGTACAGGAAAGACAACCAAGCAGAAGTGTAAGAAAAAGTGTGTGAAGGGAAGATCTTTTTCTTTCGCCATTCTTTTTAGATGCTCTTCTTGCTAAAGTCCCACCCTTCTATCTCTTTAGCTTATCAGTTACAGACAGGTCATTTTACCATTTCTGTCACCTCCATGTGGCCTCCAGTTGCCATTATGAGAGGTACTTTGCCCCCAAACAAAAAAGTCATCTAGACTGTCCAATGTGATAAGCTTCCATTGAAGCTGGAATCTGAGTCTCCAGCTGCCAGGGATGCCATTAAGAGGTATGGCGATCATAGACTCAGTTGAACAGGTGTTAAATGCTTAAGAATGAGCCTACACAACATTAACCTGGTGTCTGTGTAGTACATGTGTGAAACTCAAAAGAACAATATTGTAAACAATAAATCAGCTGGTATCTTGTGTGTGTTGTTTAGATTAAGGAATAATAAATAATGTAATGTCGTTTTATTTATGGTATGCCTTTGTTTACCCAAAGCAAAATGCAGGACAATGTAGCACTTTAAAGACTAACAAGATGGTTTATTAGATGATGAGCTTTCGTGGGCCAGACCCACTTCCTCAGATCAAATAGTGGAAGAAAATAGTCACAGCCATATATACCAAAGGATACAATTAAAAAAAATGAACACATATGAAAAGGACAAATCACATTTCAGAACAGGAGGGGGATGGGGGGGGGGGGGGGGAGGAAGAAAGGTAAGTGTCTGTGAATTGATGATATTAGAGGTGGGGAGAGTGGGATGTTTGTGAGTTAATGGTATTAGAGGTGATAATTGGGGAAGCTATCTTGATAATGGGTAAGATAGTTCAAGTGTTTGTTCATTCCTCTTTGGAGAGTGTCGAATTTTAACATGAATGACAGTTCAGAGGATTCCCTTTCAAGTGCAGATGTAAAAGGTCTTTGTAGCAGAATGCAGGTGGTTAAGTCATTGAGAGAGTGTCCTTTCTGGTTAAAATGGCAAGAAACTGTTTTTTCTTTGTGATCTTGTCTGATATCTGTTTTGTGGGCATTAATCCTTTGGCGAAGTGTCTGAGATGTTTGTCCAATGTACATAGCAGACGGACACTTTCGGCACATGATAGCATAGATTATATTTCTGGATGCGCAGGAATATGTGTTCTTGATCTTATAACTCACTTGGTTAGGTCCAATAATGGTATCAGCAGAATGAATATGTGGACAAAGCTGGAAATGGGGTTTGTTGCAAGGGAAGGTACCAGGGTTGGTATTAGTGTGGTATGTCCTGTGGTTGTTGGTAAGAATCATCTTGAGGTTAGGTGGTTGTCTATAGGAGACTATGGGTCTGTCTCCCAGAGCCTCTTGGAGTATGGTATCCTGTTCCAGTATAGGCTGTAGTTTATTGATAAAGCTCATCATCTAATAAACCATCTTGTTAGTCTTTAAAGTGCTACATTGTCCTGCATTTTGCTTCAGCTACCCCAGACTAACACGGCTACATTTCTATCACTATTCTACATGCAAGGCACTTTGTTTACCCAAGTCATTCTTCCTTTTATTTTTATTTATATTTGCCTTCCATGCTGGGCTGAGCAGCCTTTGTCCTGAATTGCCGACTCATTATGTGGGAAATCTGGCTACTTGTGTGTCCTCATTTGCTGAGCACTGCCCAGTCATTTTAATGGATTTTATCCATGAAATACTCCTGTGAGTTAAAGAAATACGATTCCAGTTTTACACTGGCTCCCCTCAGCACTGGCTCCTGCTCCTCTCCCTTGCTGCCTCTAATAGAGACAGCCTGCCCTTGACTCCTACTGTGTTTTAAATCACAGAGCCTCAGTGGGGTTTGGTCCCCAACCTGGTGTGAGCAGGGATGCAGCCAGGTTGCGACCTGCCTAAATGTAGTAGGAACTGGGCAGGCAGGCAGCCCGGCTCAGTCCCTGCTCATGCCAGGTCAGGAATCAAACCCCACTGCGGCTCCACAATTTAAAACACAGTAGGAGCCCGGAGCAGGCTGTTCAGCTCCTACTGCCTTTTAAATTGCAGAGCTGCAGTGGGATTTAGTCCTGGTGCAAACTGGGGCTGAGCCCGGCTGCCTGCCCAGCCAGCAGCAGCCTCTGTCTGCAGGTAGTCCCAACTCCCCTCTGAGACTCTTCTTTCCCCCCCTCGCGGACAGGGCTTGCAGCCAGAGCAGCCTTCCCTTCCCCACTCCCCACTGGCTTCCTCTGATATAGAGGCAGCCACGGTGGGCCTAATAGGACTAATCAACTACTCTCTTACATTCCTAGATAAAACTATGCATTCATGAGGAATGTTATCCACAGCTTAGATAAATCCAGATGGTTTTGGCTTTCATTTCCATCCAGTTGACTCAGTTTTTGCTTCTGCTCATACAGCAAATATTTTAAAATTTGCCTGGAACAAAGTTATCCATGAGTTGGTGGCTGGAGAGGGTTAACAAAAATGAGCTCAGTGTTACGAAAGTCTTGCATTCACTGACTTACTTCTTCACTTGCAGTTCTGTAGTGATCAGTGGCACATTCACTTCCTTCCAAAATGCCAGCCTTCCACTAAAATTCCACAGACTTACTAGAAACATACTTTGTTTTAAATATAATTGTATGGACAACTAATATTTCAGGGTTTTTTAAATAAATTTACTGATATTTTGTAGCGGCTCTTTGTAAATCTTACTCATGCTCTCTTCATTCCTCACAGTCCCTGTTGTAATCTCAAATTATTCCCTAGCATTTTTGTATTCTCTCCTGTATCTTCCCTTTTATATACTCTCCCACATTCCCAAACTAAAGAGGTCAGAAGCATGTATGTCATAGGTCTGGTTTTTCTTACTCTTTTAACTAAGAACACCTGCTTAATTCCAGATTTCAGTTTATTTGGCCTCTGCTCCTTCTTATATTGGTCTCCAAGAGCAAAATCAAAGCAGGTTCTCTTTGTTATTTTGGAACAAGTTACTTGATTATTTAGCAATATGTAGTTTAGCTCTCCATGTAGGGTTTAGAGGTGTTATATTGATTCAGCAAAGGACCTCACTAAGGGTATGTCTACACTACCCTCCTAGTTCGAACTAGGAGGGTAATGTAGGCATACCGCACTTGCAAATGAAGCCCGGGATTTGAATTTCCCGGGCTTCATTTGCATAAGCGGGGAGCCGCCATTTTTAAAACCCCGCTGGTTCGAACCCCGTGCAGCGCTGGTTCGAACTCCTCGTGAAATGAGGAGTAACGGTAGTTCGAACTAGGAAGCCCAGTTCGAACTACCTAGTTCGTGCCCCGTGTAGCCGCGCTGCACGGGGTTCGAACCAGCGGGGTTTTAAAAATGGCAGCTCCCCGCTTATGCAAATGAAGCCCGGGAAATTCAAATCCCGGGCTTCATTTGCAAGTGTGGTATGCCTACATTACCCTCCTAGTTCGAACTAGGAGGGTAGTGTAGACATACCCTAATCTAGTCAGTTGGCAAATTATAAAAAAACACTGAAATCTCTCTCCCTTTTCCTAAACAGTGACCAGATTTTAAAGATTTGTTTTTAATATCAACATCTGCATCTTCGAACTAAAGCTGACAAACACCAATACTCTTTAAGATTCATTACTAGTTAATTTATCATTATGACCTAATAATAATAGGCCAGATAGCAGGCTGGGCACTAGATATTTCAATAACAGGGCTGAGGATCAAAGTAGGCTTCTGCGGCTCTAGTGCACCCAAAGCATATCCTTGCCATGTTCCCATCCTTCTCTGGGCTCCATGCTTGTCAGCTAATCTCTGTGCTGCACAGAAGGCGTGTATCTCTCTCCATGCGTGGGTCCATACTTTGTACAACAGATCTGCATTAATGACCATTACATCTTTGAAGGTGGGGACTCTAATTGCCCCATTAGAGAGTATGTATAACTTTTTCTCTTCAAAGCTTTACATATATTGACTAACAGTTCTCATGAAATCCTCCAAGCTGAGTCAGGAGGGGCAAGTCACATTGCATCAAAGAATGTACCAAAAGAAACAAACCCACACCTATCTCCATATGATAGAGATCTATAAAATCATAACAGGTACGGAAAAAGTTAATAGGGAAAAGTTATTTACTTGTTCCATAACATAAGAACTAGGGGGTCATCAGACAAAATTAGTAAGTTGCAGGTTTAAAACAAACAAAAGGAAGTTTTTCTTCATGCGGCACACAGTTAACCTGTGGAACTCATTTGCAGAGGAGGTTGTGAAGATCAGGACTTTAACAGGGTTCAAGAAAGCACTAGATATATTCACGGAGGTTAGGTTCATCAATACTTATTTGCCAAAATGGGTAGGAATGGTGTTGTTAGCTTTTGTTTTTTTTAGGGGCTGGAAATGGATGATAGGAGGGGGCGTGCTTGATGATTACCTGTTTTTGTTCATTCCCTCTGGAGCATCTGGCATTGGCCATGGTCAGAAAACAGGATACTGGGTTAGATGGGCCTTTGGTCTGACCCAGAATGGTGGTTGTTTTGTTATCATGAGAAACAGGCACACCTTTTTTGCACTGTAAATAGCGTTCCTGATTGTTATCCAGGTCAAACAGCAGGATTCAAATCAATATTCTCTTTCTGCTGTTGCTACAGTTATGACTGCTTTTAGCCTGGTACTGGGTGACGGTGTCAAATATTATCTAGTAATTTTGCAGCATTTTCTTGAGACCAGTAAAGGAATCAAAGGTACATATTAAAAAAAAACCATCTTGCAGACATTATTATATCAAGTGGAGACAAGATGAAGGGCTACTGGATCGCATTCTGGATGTCCTTTTTCCAAATCCTTTACTGTTTAATGCTTTGTTTTGAAAACTTAGGAAGAATAAAGTAGATTAATTGCTCTAGTAATGCAAATGGATTTGCTATGTGAAAAGGAAGGGCAAAAAAGTGGTAATTCAAAGAGACTGATTACTTCAGTGGCATGCTTAGTTTAACTAAAAAAAAAATGCTGGGATCATTTAAATACTGATGAATAGCTGCTCTTGAATAAGCAAGCTGTATAAAAGTGCTATGAGAGCTGATTGTAAATTAACCATTTAATCTTGTTAGAGCATTCACATATGGTATGGGATCCATTTGCTCAGACTGCTGCTGACTTCATCAAAATAGTAGGTAATAGGCTGTCTTGATGATATAAGGATGTTGATAGAGGAATAGTGATAGAGGAATGAATTCTATTTTCTGTTTTAAAAGGATGGAAGTTTTGGAGCAATACTGAATATGTTTCTTCTTTAACTCTTTATGAAGAAGCTCTGAAGTTACCCATGTTCCTGTAGGAAGGAAGCCTTCTTTTCCCTAAAAATATTAACATTAAAAGAATTCCCCGTGCCTTACACAAACATCTGTTTGTAATAGTGAAATCATGGGACTTTTGTCATATAAACTCATAGTGCGAAAGCTTTGCAGGGCAAGCAACTGTCTCTTTGCATGTGTTCTATCCACAACATAGCACAATGGGGTGCTGGTGTAATATACAAGCTTTAGGGTGGGATTTTTAGAAGAGCCTAAGGATATGCCTACATGGCAGTCAACAACCCACAGCTGGCCTGTGCCAGCTGGAGCCCAGGCTTTAGGACTGGGTGAGGAGAAAAGACCCCAGAGTTAGGACTGCAGCCCAAGTCCAGACATAAAACAGCCCCATAGCCTAAGCCCTATGAGCCCAGGTTAGCTAGCACAGACCAGCCAGCCATCGGTGTCTCATTGAAATGTAGACATGACCTTTGTGATTTAGAAGCACAGCTGACTTTCAGTTGGACTGAAAATTCTACCCATAAAAATTAACATTGTGTACCTGATTAGTAAACTCATAACAAAATCCAAGAACAGGCTAATTTCGTAATTGTTCTACTGAATTTTAGTTCATCTCATAATTGTCCTCCTGGAACTTCATGTACTGTCCTTGGTTTTTATTAAGACAGGAGGAGCAAGTATAATGTATGTGTATTATCTTATGAAGAGTTGCAGTAAGAAATGTCAGTCTCTTTAAAAATTAATCATGTTGGGCAGAGAGAGTCTTTTTAGGCTTATTATTGCCATCTTAATGAAACCTAACCTTTTCCGCTGTGCTAGGTAAATGGAGTCTTTGAAGAATGGTCATAGCTCCCATTACTGAATAAACTGTACACACATTTATTTACGGTTCTTTTATTTTCCAAAAGTGCTTGTCTTAGGAGTTCTGAATATTACTCTCGAATTTACACTGGAACCATGCCGCTATTGTAGGCGAAGCAAAATGCAGGACAATGTAGCACTTTAAAGACTAACAAGATGGTTTATTAGATGATGAGCTTTCGTGGGCCAGACCCACTTCCTCAGATCAAATAGTGGAAGAAAGTAGTCACAACCATATATACCAAAGGATACAATTTAAAAAAAAATGAACAAATATGAAAAGGACAAATCACATTGCAGAACAGAAGGGGGATGCGGGGGGGTGGGAAGGGGGAGGAAGGAAGGTAAGTGTCTGTGAATTGCTGATATTAAAGGTAGGGAGAGTGGGATGTTTGTGAGTTAATGGTATTACAGGTGATAATTGGGGAAACTGTCTTGGTAATGGGTGAGAAAGTTCAAAGACTTTGAACTTTCTCACCCATTACCAAGACAGTTTCCCCAATTATCACCTGTAATACCATTAACTCACAAACATCCCACTCTCCCTACCTTTAATATCAGCAATTCACAGACACTTACCTTCCTTCCTCCCCCTTCCCACCCCCCCGCATCCCCCTTCTGTTCTGCAATGTGATTTGTCCTTTTCATATTTGTTCATTTTTTTTAAATTGTATCCTTTGGTATATATGGTTGTGACTACTTTCTTCCACTATTTGATCTGAGGAAGTGGGTCTGGCCCACGAAAGCTCATCATCTAATAAACCATCTTGTTAGTCTTTAAAGTGCTACATTGTCCTGCATTTTGCTTCAACTACCCCAGACTAACACGGCTACATTTCTATCGCCATTGTAGGCAGCATTTAACTTCCCTTTCCCTAAATTCTGTGGCGACTGTGGGTTCAGTTGGTGCTAAATCACAATTAATTTCTCTTCTTTATTAAGTAGTCATTATTTATCTTGTGTTCTTCTTCCTACTCCTGGCCTGTTTTTAACTGTTCTGAAATAGCAAATTGTGTGAGGTTTTCAAATGGATAAGGTGTTTTTGATACATCTAAAGGACACATGTGAAACTGATTTCCTATTTCTGAGTTCTCTTTATCCTAATGTAGACCTGAAGATTCCTTACACTTCTTCCTCTTTCTCTGTTACCCTTATTCTTTTGCTATCCTATGAACAAAATTGAAGGCTGCCTCAGGCACCTCCTGAGATGTTCAGGTCAGGTCTTTGGAGTCTGTTAAGATGGAAGAAGTGAAACTATTTCCTCAGGTCATGTTCAGTTAGGTTGTTGGTAGCACAGTCTAGTGGTCGGAGCAAGACAGTCCCTATACATATCGCAGGAAGTGTCTTGCTGTGTTGTTTTATGTGTTCACTTACTTTCTCTGAGCATCTGTAACACAAAGCTAATAATGTTTGTTTGTATTGTAGAACATTTTGAGATCCTTAGCTGAAAAGTTCTGTTTAAGTGTAAAGTTTTGATCGTAACTGTTGTTTAGGTAGCTGGTATGTAAAACAAAAAAAGTGGGAGGGAGGAAGAGCCCATTTAAATGTTGTTCAGAAATAAAGCTTTATCCCCATTATCCCTTTCACCAAAACCCTTTTAGACATTGGATCAATGTGATGGTAGTGGTGTTCAATAGTCTTCATTAATGTCTTCTATTAACAGGGCTTGCAAAACCATTTAAACAAGTTCTCGGAGAAGTTTGACCAAGTTCTGGCTTTCAGGCCCACTGGATGGACTTACTCCAATTCATGTCATGCAGTTATCAAACCTCAGACCAGGGGAAAGATCACCATATATGGTACAAGTACTATAAATGGCTCAGTATACTTAATTCTGTGTGGATTGCTTGTATATCTTTTAGTCTAACACCTCTTACTGTTCATCATATCATACACTTATTAATATCAGCTTTGCTAAGAAGCTGAGCAGATAGATGTCTCCATCTTAAATCTAAGAACTGGCCAATCTAAAACACTGTAAATACATATTTTAAATACTCTTTCCTCTAAAGCCTCCCTCTCCACCCCAAAAAAAGAAAGTTTGGTCTGATGGCTTTAAGACAAACACAGACAATATGTGTAAAATGCTGTTGCCATTGAACTCAATAGGAGTTTCTCCAGGGATTTCACCAGAGCCAGGATTTCACTGCATGTATGGTTTCATGTGAAAGACCCTGCTACTGCTGCAGAGCTTCCATAGATACCAGCTTGTTTCCTCTGTTCTTATTGGAGCAAACAATTTTATGGATGGAGTTTGGTCTCCTAGACAATCTTATCACTTGTCAGTCAACCAAGTAGCTTAAGTCATCAGATTTGCACAAATGATTGACACTGTAGAGAAATACTAGTTAATCCTTCCAGTCTGGATTTTCACTTGATCCTTGGAGTAAAATGTAAATCTTCATTTTAAATAAAATATATTCTTTTAAAATATTTCTTTGCTTCTTGAACAAAATATTTTCAGGAAACCTACTGTTAAGCACACTGCTTGAAGTACCTTTTCATTGTTTTGCCACAGGGATTCCTTACAGTGAACATAGCAGTTACCTAGAAATGAAACGATTTGTCCAATGGCTGAAGCCACAGAAAATCATCCCCACTGTAAATGTTGGTGATTGGAGAGCTAGAAGCATGATGGAGAAGCATTTTAGAGACTGGAAGATGGAACCTACTGAGCAGAAGGAAGAATTTACTTCCCAAAGGACATGTGCATGGGGAGGAATTGAAGTATCCAAGAATTCCATTTAGCCTTCTTTTTTTTTCCTATGATGCCTGATTTGAGAAGAAAGATGCTGCCATTCTCCCGCGAGAAACCAAGGTCACATTCTTCCACAAGTTGACATAGCTTTCCTATGTTACCATTAGCCTATTTCCTCCTAGCTTATACTTGCAAAACAAAAAAACCTGCCAATGTATCTTTTAGGTTGTTTTGGAAAATTATTTCAGTGTATTTGCTTTGCACAAAACTATCCAGTAAAACACTTTAGCACTTTAATAAGTTTAAGCATCTGAATAGTCTCATTGACTTCACTGGGACTGCACAGATGCTTAAAGTTAGGTACATGCTCAACTGCTGCATTCCAGCCTAAGTTTCACTCCTCTTTTGCCATCTTTTGCTTGCATGACATGGCTTTGCAGAACTCAAGGAAAGAAACTGAACCAAGATTGTTACTGGCATGTCAGTACTATACAGTCCTTCTTCTACCAATCTAATGCCCAGATGTATGACACTGGGCTTTAAAATGGGAAACAGATCACCCCACTTTACTAAATGTACAAGAAGAAATTTGAATTTAAGTGAGACTAATTCATTTACAAGATATAGAGTTTTCTGTCATGTAAGAATTTCTGATGAGAAATGATTGTAATGAGTGGCACCAGTTTGTTGCACAATGTAAATTCTGGTCCCAAAGAGCAGGTTGTTGCATTAAGAAGCAGATATAAGGGTAGTGACCCTAACGATTTCACACATCTGCGAACTGCACAACATAACAGAGCAATTTAAACTGTGACAGTATTGTGCAATTAAGCATTTAACAGAATAATGAATGCTTATAAAGATATTTCTACCCGTGTGTATTTTTAACATTCTATGTATGTACATTTTTATAAATCTGTTTTAAATAAAGAATCTAAGTTAAGCCTGTTAGTTTTTTTTCTTTAGATAAAGGTCTTCACAGTTAGGAGGAAGTGAATGTGAGTACATGTTGCAAGGCCAGCCTAATGAGCCTTCTACATTCAGAATGCCCATCGAAGCTTATGTAACATACAGATCAGCCCAGGGCATGCAAAATTAGTGCCATTACCTGGGTCATGCAAATATTCATGTATGTTTTTAAGTGTGCATTTAGTCCCACTGAAGTCAGTGAAATTTTTCAGGTGTTTCAAGTTAAATAGTGTATTCACAACATCTTTCATTTCAGGCTGACTCTTTTTAGTATACTGCATGTTATCAGAATGTACTTCCTTTCTGGGTCTCCAGTGGCTTAAGTTGCCCAGAATAAAAAGATTTTTAAAATCTCTTTGAAACTAACCACAAAATTATATATCTTGACATAGGCATTAGCTGGCATGACCCATTTGTAGCTTTCCAGCCAATTAATTCTGTTCTGATTTGGAACAGATGCTGATATTTTCTTCAATCTATAAAGCATTCTGTATTGGATTCCTCTCCTGTCTGTATGTCTGTTTTCATTAGCATACTGTCCTGTAGGTATTTACATTAACCCTCTCTCTGCACTCATTCCTCTGTACTTCTGGTTTATAGTTGCACTTCTGGAATCCCTTTTTCATGTGTGGACCTCAGTTCTTCAACATTTCATCTACCTTTGTATTTTATAGCATTCCATTTTCCTCTTTTACTTGGCCTCATTCTGGTGGAAAAAATGACTGTTGAGATGCCAAGCTCAGGCAGAAATTTGTCTTTTTATTTACCTTATTGTAAAGAAAGATTAATAACAGGAAGTGGCTGCTTAGATTACCAGGCAGGACATATAAACAGCGGTGGAAAACCATTTAACCATTGTGGAAAGATTTGTAATAAGACCTCATCTTTATCATTCTTTTTTCTAGAGTGTTCACATGGAAAGATTCCTGATCACAACCTGATGATATTCATAAATGTATTGTGGCAGGACATTGCCCTGTACTCTCCCTTTAAGGGACTGAGACCTGGAGTCAGGAGGAAGCCCAACTGAAGCAGCTAACAAGGGCCCAGCTAGAGGCCATACAGAGTAGCTCCTGGGAGGAGGACAGAGACCTGCCAGCAGTGAGAGAGGCTTCGGCCTAGCAAACCCAGGCTACCCAGCCTGAAGCCCAGAGCTGCAAGGAGGCAGTTGTGGAGGGCGGGGCTCTCATGAAGGCAGCTGTAAAAGGCCGGGCTGCAAGGAGGCAGCTGCGGTAGGCTGGGGGAGTTTGAGCCAGGGAAGCCCCAAGCCAGAAGTCTGCAAGGCAGGGTTGCAGGAGGCAACCGGGCAGGCAGAGTGGGAGAAGAACTGGGGGTCCTAGGGAGTAGGGAGGACCCTGGAGGAGGAGCGGAGGAAGAACAATGACTCCCCGCCTCCCCCTGGATGGGGGCATGGACCTAGATTGGAGTGGTCACTGCCAGAGGGCAGAGTGCTGAAGAGAGCACCTCACCCGAAGGGGGCACGTCGGTGTCGGAGCAGCCGGTTACTTCCCCAAAAGCCACCCTGAGGGAAGGAGCCATGCGGAAAGTGAGTTGAACCCGCTACAGTGTGATGAAACTTATTTTTTGTTCCTGAGGATCTTCTCTTCAATGGAACAAATATCAGAAATGTAACCTCTTATCCTTGATTTCAATAAGAGTTAGGTGAATGAATGTCCTTAAGGATCTGGGGTGAAGACTTTGCCCACGGAATGAGTCCTAGAATGAGATGGCTGGCAAACCCGTGGATTGGAATAAAGTAAGGGGAAGGATTTCACTCTGGTTAATTGTTGGGAAGTTCTGCCAGCCAAGTACCAAGTTTGCCTTCAAAGAGATTGCAGAGGCATAACTAATTGGAATGTAGGACATATCTACACTGCAATTAAACACCCGTGACTAGCCCAAATCAGTTGACTCGGATTGCAGGGCTGAAATACTGCGGTGTAAACATTCAGGTCCAGAGAGCTCCAGAGCCCGGGGTTGACCATTTTTACTGCAGTTTTACAGTCATGTAACCCAATCCCTGCAATCCCATGTCAGCTGATCCTCTTGGGAACAATTCCATGTTGCACGGGAAGGAATAGAATTGTGTTCACACTCTTAACTGCAGAGAGCTCTGGAACTCTGACTCCGAATGCACAAACACACCAGACATGTTGGCTAAAGCTGGGTGAAACAGCTTTTCCATTCTGTGAATATATTTGAGGATCTAAAAGATTTTCCCATCTTAAATTGAGATGAAAAATTAAAATCTTGAAAATATTGGCAAACCGAAAAAACTGTATGTTTTGTGCATTTCAGACCAATTGAAAATTTTGTGTTGGTAAAATCTAGTTAGCTTAGGCTTTCAAGCAAAAAAGCTGTTTCACACAGGAAAACTGATATTTTCATTTAGAAATTGTCAAAACCATAGTTTCAAATTGCTAAAATGTTTTGATCTTGATATTTTTGTCAAGTCCGAAAATTGTTTCTCTGTGTTTTTGTTTGGAAGGATGAATCAGTATTTTTTTTTGACAATTTGTCCACTAATTTCCAGCCACTGTTGAATAAGAAGATGCCTTTTTATATTATTTCCCCTTTTCAAAGTAAAAATCCACGTTAAATACTAGGGGACAGGTTTTGATCTCAGTCTCTTGGTGTCGTGGTATACAACAGGTCAAATTAGATGATCCTTTTGGCCTTAAACTCTATGAATCTGAATGAGTCAGAATCTGTCCTATTTGCTTTACATCAAATAGGTGACAGATGTTGGGGAAAAAAAATTCAATGGTTCTGTTGTTGGATGTTTTTCCAATTTTCCCAGAGGTGGTAAGAGTCAGAGTAAACAGATAGAGGATCAAGCACTGGATTGGTACATGTCTAGACTGCTTTTCAGAGCCAACCGCCTAAAAATAGCTATATACCTCCTATCAGAAATCAGTGCTCTGATTACATATCACTCTCTGAACAGATAATTAAACTAAAATCAACATTATTTGGAAAAGAAAGAGATAAGATTAATCTCATTTTTCTGAGTCAGACAAAGGCTTTCTGTTGCTGCAAGTTGTGGAAGAGAGGATTTTCACATATGCCCTGGCAGAATAGCCATCTAACAGGATTCTGGGAAGGGATAACTTAAAGGCAACTCCATATATAAAAAAGTGACATGAAACATGACCTCAGGCAGATGAATGAGAACTGGTGCTAAGTACTTGTGAAAATCTGGTAATAAAATAACAGCAAGCAATAATTTAATTCTTTTAGGCAAGCACTTCTCAGACAGGAGCAGAAACTTCATTACAATGGGGCAAAGCATCTCATTTACCTGTAACCTTAGCTGTCCTTCCCATCTATCACTGTGTTTTTAGTGAGTCTCAGTAGGTTACATTAGTGGTTAATGCTGTATATTTTTGAAAGATACTGTATATATCGATAGAGGTTTCAAACACTTCAACCTTTCAAATTGTTTCTGTGGCTAATTGTCAGCCAAAAAGGTCTTTTTAGGTCTGAAGTATATTGTCTTGGGTTATGCAAGAGACTTAATATGCCAAGCTAATATGCAATAAATGCATTGGCATATTAATCTGTGACTGAGTTATTTTATCAGTACAGGTTGTACCTCCAAAAACCAACCCTCTCTGGACCAACAACTGGACCATGGATGTTTCTGGATGTCCCACAGAGCTAGGGTGTGAGCTGGTGGCAGCCCGTAGCAGCCTCTGGCACAGCATTGGGGTTGGATCCATGGCAGCAAGTGGCAGTGGGGCTGGGGTTGGACCTATGGCAGCACAGGGACAGACCCACAGTAGGTCAGCAGGCAGTCCAGCCAGGCCCATGGCAGCAGGTCCAGCAACCCAGCAGGCAGCCCAGCTAGGGCCCGAGATAGTGGGAGCCAGAGACAGGGGGGATAGCTAGACAATGGCGCTGGCAATGCTGATGATTGGCAGACTGGGGAGGCCAGTGGCAGGGGATCTCCCCTGCTCTGGCAAATTCCGTGGTTTGGGACCGGTCCGACCCCAAGGATGTTGGACCAGGGAGGGCCAACCTGTAGTATTCTGATTAAAAAGCAGGTGAGTGATAAATCGGGAAGTAAAGAATTCATCACCTAACCTTTCTCATCCTAGCTTTGCATACCCAGGTAGGTAGAAACAGCTAGCTTTAATTTTATCAAATAATGGAGTATTATATTATGGGGCTTGGGTTGTACATTTCCAGGTTTTATACGTTTTTAACATGAACATTGAATGATGCAATTTGGAACTGACTGTCTCTTACATTCACCACTCCAGTGGGTTGCAGTTTTTTTTAATGCATATTATTAGTGATCGGAGGAGAGAAAATTGTGATACAGTGAATGAAACCCAGAGAATATAAAGTTGATAATATCAATAATTAAACATTGTTGTTCTTGTTCTTAAATTTACAGCCCCTGGTTCCCAGTATGGGTTTTCAACTTCAATACAGATTTCAGTTCTGCTCACCAGAATGATATAGCCCAGTGCTTTTCAAATTCTGGGCCATCGACCACTGGGGTCTGCTGACTGGGTCTAAGATTTCTAAAGAGTGATGCCTCCATTCAAAATATTTTAGGGGTCCACAAATGAAAAAAGGTTGAAAACCACTGATACAAACTGGTAGGAGTTCACAGAAGAGGTATAAGAATGATTAAGGGACAGGAAAGGCCTATTAATGACATAGAAGTTAAAGAACATTTAGATTGTGCTTACAAGCCCAATGAAGGTCAGTGCCTCAGTGACCTTATACAAAATAAGAGAGACTCCTGCCCTTAATATTCTAAATAAATTGGATTTATGAGGAAAAAGAAGTATCCTTGCCCCTATTTTAAGGATAGGGTGCTGAGGCACAAAGAGATTAGTCATACAGGGAGTCTAACAGAATCAAGAAGTGAACCCTCAATTTCTTGCCAAGGCCTTACCCATCACACCATCTTTCCTTTGAAGAAGGCGGTTTATCGGTAGTTGCTGCTAGGGTGGAACCATTTTTCAATTGACAAGGGTAGAAACCTTAATGCTGGAGCTGTTTATATATATTTCACCGAAGAAATACTGGCAATGGGCGAATACTGCAGTGGCAGAAGGCTGGGCTAGTTGGTCTAAAATCCCTTTTCTATTTGTACTGCCTGTTCTTCTTTGAACTTTTGCCCATTGTTACACATGGCACCTTGTTATTGAGTCTCTGGGGAGTACTTTGGCAGCAAAGAGACTTTTCCACAGTCCACTCTGTCACATCTGCATGCGCTGCCAAATTATGGAGCTGATAGAAGCGTGTTTGTTCCAGTTTCTGATAGGCACTTAGGTAAAACAAAGAATTGTTAAAAAATCCCAAGATGTTTCTTTCCTCTTTGGGGTTTGAATTGAACTTGGTTTTTCCCTACATGCTGTATGGACAGTGAGGATGTCAGAGAAAATATATTCTAGTGCAGGCGATCTGCAAGTTAGTACTTAGTTCTTTTATTGAATAGATTTTGGAGAGCTTTCCAAAGATAGGTTTTTGCTTTAGCTCATTGCACAGATGGGGAAATAGAGTGGCAGAGAGATGATGGGTGTTATCCCGAGTCACAGCATGATCAACGGCAAAGTCCAGAATAAAACAGAGCCTCCTCTACAGCCCTTATTCATACAAAACTAAGATCAGAGCCGTAGACTACTCTTAACCCATTGTAGGTTGGGATGGCCCTTTAAGACGGGGGTGGGGAACCTCAGGCCCAGGGACCAGAAGCGGCCCCCAGCCTGCCTGAATCTGACCCCTGAGGCCCAGTTCTCCCCCATAGCATTGGGCAGTCCGCGCTGGCACTCCATTTCCTCCACACACGCACCCTGCTGCCCCACTGCATCTACTCGGTTGGGCCCCCTAAGCTCTGGTGTGGGAGGGGAATGTGGGAAGTGTCTTTCTCCTCAGTCAGGGGGCCACATCAAAAATGCAGGTTGTGGAGGGTATTTGCTTCTCACTTGTGTGCAGCCCCGGACGGATTCTTCTGTGTCTCAGTGGTGGCCCCCACCCCAAAAAAGGTTTTCCATCCCTGCTTTAAGAGCTTAGTTCTACCAGTGACTAACTGCCTCCCAGGTATGAATTTATCATAGAATCATAGAACTGTAGAACTGAAAGGTCATCAATCCAGTCCCTTGCCCTCACAGCAGGACCAAGCACCATCTAGATCAGGGCCTACTCACAACACATGATGAGGGCCACAACTTAAGTGTGGTTGCACATATATGCAAATATATATGCAAATAGTGTCTTTTACCTATCTCTATTACCTATCTCTGGAAAAGCGAATTCCATCTCCCAAACAGGGTTGAAAACCCTTTGTTCATCCAACAAGCATCTCTTCTTTGTTGCCATTTTTAATGCTTCTTATTAAAAAAAAAATTGTATACCAGTGTTTCAGGTGTTTACCTAAAAGCTTCAGGTTATGTGTTTCTTGGAGTGATTTTACTGTGTAGATGTAAAGATGTCTTCTCTTTTCCCAAACTGAACAAGCCCAATTCGTTTAGTCTTCACTCATAGGTCATACTTTCTTCACCTTTAATCATTTTTGTTGATCTTTTCTCAACTTCTCTCCAATTTCTCCTCATCTTTCTTGAAAATGTAGTGCCCAGAACTGGACACAATACTCCAACTGAGGCCTAACCAGCACAGAATAGAGCGGAAGAATGACTTCTCGTGTCTTGCTCTCAATACTCCTGTTAATGCATCCCAGAATCAGGTTTGCTTTTTTTGCAGGTGTCACACTGTTGACTCATATTTAGCTTGTGGTCCATTATGACCCCTAGATACCTTTCTGCAGTACTTCTCCCTAAATAGTCATTTCCCATTCTGTATGTGTGCTACTGATTGTTCCTTCTTAAGGGGAGTACTTTGCATTTGTCCTTATTAAACTTCATCCTATTTACCTCAGACTATTTTTCTAGTTTGTCCAGATCATTTTGAAGTATGACCCTATCCTCCAAAGCACTTGCAACCCCTCCCAGCGTGGTGTATTCTGCAAACTTAATAATCGAACTCTCTATGCCATTATCTAAATCATTGATGAAGATACTGAACAGAATGGGTCCCAAAACAGATCCTTGCAGAACCCCACTTACGTTATCAGTACATCACAAAGCAAGGAGAAAGAGGAAATAGAAAAATCAAATAGCAGAACTTGGGACTTTGGAAAGACCTGCTGAGCTGAAGAAAGGTGAAGAAAGGCTTGTTTGGATTTCAGTTAATGCTTAAACAAGGATGTTTTAATCAATCAGGCCCCCCCAAAGGGGCATTATTTCTCCAGCAAGCCTCTGGGTATGTGGTTAAGAACTCCATTCAGGTGAAACCAAAGCCAAGGCATAGTCCAATGCTAAATTGGCTATTATCCTGCCTTTGAGCTCAGTCCTTAAAGATGCCAAATAGCTGCCACTTGTATTGATTTTAGCAGAATGCTTCTAGGGGCAGATTTTTTAAAGACAACTTGCAGTATTAGGGGGTCATGGTCCCTAAATCAGCTGATCTGACTTGGAAAAGCCTTCTAAAGTCAGAATCCAGTCGGTTACAGCATTGACACAGGTCAGCGTGGACTATGTTTGATTTTTCTGGACTGCTCTCTCTGGGGCTTTCTGAAGATGGGGATTAGCTAGGGCAGGTGTTCATTGCCAGTCAGGTGCTTGAAGTGCCTACCTCAGCAGTTGAAGGAGGCTTTAGCTGGCAATTAAGCGCAGTGCACAAGGATCCTGCCGCCTCTTGTCCTTCCTGGCCACCCACCTGCCTGTCTGCACCCATTGACAACAGTGATTTAGAGGAGCTGGGTTGTGGGCAGTACAATTTAATTGCTCTTGTTTTTAAATTGCTCCCCTCCCTTGTCTGCTCCTACCAGGTGTTTTCCCAGGAGCAGCGCCCGCAGCATTGGCGCAGACTCATTGCCGTGTCCCTTGCAGTCTCACATTAACATTGTGTCATGTCTTGCTTGTGAGAGGAGACTCACTGATGGGGGTTAGTGCTCTGGGGCACAGTTCCCCTCAAAATAGCTGCTGGGCTTGCTCCTGAGTTGGTATCGAAGGCTTGCTGATGTACACTGGCTAAGGATTTAGCCCGTGAAGGCTAAGCAGGAGACCGCGCCTGTCCTGTTTCATCTGGGAGACATTTCTTATGGCCGAGACAGGATCGCCTCCACTGAGGGGATCCATAGTGGAAATGGATATGACTCTGCCTCTTGCAGTCTATTCAGGCCATCCTGGAGAGATTTCCTCTGCCTGTAACTAAAGCCCTGTTTGTAAATGCTGGTCTGCTCCTCTAATCTAAGGTGTGCTAAATAAGGCCCAGCTTCAGGTCAGTTCCCATCTGCTTTGCCTTCATTACAAGGAGCACAACTAGGGCAATGTGGTGATGTGTGTCAGAAACAGAATACCCACTGCAATGTACTGAACAATATTGCTGTGTTAAAGACACAGCGGAAACTGCCTCAGGGTTGGGGTGAAAGAATAGTCCATTGAGATATGGTTTCAAGCCCATGCTCTGTTCTCCCCAAGGTTTGGCGTGATTCTGGAACAATCTTTATAATGGGGTATTAAAGGCAGAAACCATGTATTTGGGTTGTTGTTGCTACTTCAAGTCGGGGTGGCAGCAGCATCCCTAACTCCAGCACCGATCAAGCCGGGTTGGCCTTGGGCTTCTGTAAAGTCCATAGGCAGATTGAAATAACCCTGCCGTTCAGATGAGCGAAAGCTGACAGATTCTAACAGAGAGGTACGTGGTGGTTTTGTAGTGCCTGGAAGCCCTAATCAGAGATGATATCTTCCAACGTGCAGATTGCAATGAAAACACAATCCCTGTCCCATAGAGCTCACATGGGTGGAGGGGAAAAACCAAACCCAAGGGCTGTGTCTAGACTGGCAAGTTTTTCTGCAAAAGCAATTGCTTTTGCAGAAAAACTTGCCAGCTGTCTACACTGGCTGCTTGAATTTCCGCAAGAACACTGACAATCTCATGTAAGAAATCAGTGCTTCTTGCGGAAATACTATGCTGCTCCCGTTCGGGCAAAAGTCCTTTTGCGCAAAAGCTTTTGCGCAAAAGGGCCAGTGTAGACAGCTCAGATTTGTTTTGCACAAAAAACCCCAATCGCAAAAATGGCGATCGGGGCTTTTGTGCGCAAAAGCGCGTCTAGATTGCCACGGATGCTTTTGCGCAAAAGTGCTTTTGTGGACATGCATCTGTGCCAATCTAGACGCTCTTTTCCGCAAACGCTTTTAACAGAAAACTTTTCCGTTAAAAGCATTTGCGGAAAATCATGCCAGTCTAGACGCAGCCAATCAGTTATAGATGATTGACAGGCCTGCAAAGTACAACTAGGCTGTAGTCCAGCTGGTTCTAATCAACCACTGGTTCCCTTCAAAGTTTCTGGTGGCCAGCAGGTATGGGCCTATATAAATCACACCCAACTCTCCCTAAGTAAGAGGAGGTCAGGCACCTGGAGGAAATAGCTCTAGAGATGAGAGCAGTAAGGAAGTACCTGAGTGTCTGAGGAGATGCAACTGGAAAGAAGGTACTGAATGTGGGAGCATCTGGGTGTGAGCTGGGGCCCTGCCTCAGTATAAAGACTTTGGACTTTATGGAGAGGAAAAAGGCTTTGAACACCCAGTGGTCTCACAGAGCCTGGAGACCTGTGAGGAAATGAAATTTTTACACCCCTTTGCACTCATTTATTGACAAACATGGCAACTTGCTGCCCATATGTCATGCATTAGGGGATGGGCGGGTCTTTAATTTTGTGTGTATGTTTCACTGTGGGTCTCAAAAATCACCAGAAGTGATTTGTATTTTATGGACAGACCCTCTGCAGAACAGCTGTGCTCTCTAGCTTCCTGCCCCTGCCCCATGTCTGTGGTGATCACCTCACCCTGAACCACTAAGCATTTCCCTGATAAGCTTGTACTGTAAAGAGGTTGTGGATGAGAGAGAACGGTTAGAGGTTGGAGCAGTGGGGGTGCCCAGGATAATAGTGAGATGATTATTGATGGCCTGGTTAACAACAGGCATATCTATGACACTTGGCTCTCCTGGTGCTGAGCACCAAGGAGAAGAGCGATGTTAGGGTCTGCAGTGGTTTTACAAAGGAGGATGCTCAACCCCATAGGGGTCTGTAGCATCATCCTGGCCAGTCTAACAAGTGCTTTCCACAGTTCAGGATATCAATACAGACAAAGCTCCTAGCTGGGGGTGTCATCTGTTGACCTACCTGTAGGCTGGTCTTCTGCTTTCTATCTGCTGTGTATTTTCCATTATGTATGTGAGTTTTTTTTCCATCCCTATTGTCAATCACCATGAACTGAGGGTGTCTGAGCAAAAGCAAGGTATCCCTTAAACATGCTGCCACTGGAACCAAAGGGAAATCTGTAGTGAAACAGCTGCTTTGAGAAGATTCACTGCCAAAGGCTTTTCAATGGCTCTTACTGCTTGTTGTTAGCTTTGTGTGGGCCTGGAACACGGCAGGCTTGTGAGATCCAGCTGAATATGTTAGCAGTCTCCTGATTTACATCCCAAACACATTCAAAACCAGCTGCCAGCCAATCCATTTTCACTGTAGCCATTCTCTGCTTGATTTATAGCACCTATGTCATACATCAAAGGGCAGCAGGTGCTTTCTCCTTCCTGAATGAAATCAAGAGGGCCATGGAACAACCTGGTGACTGCAGCACATATGCTGAGCTCTGAAATAAACATAGCCTGTCCCCAATCAAAACCAAGTTGCAGCTTTCTGTTGCTAGCTGGTTTTCTGAAATCTTCAGTGGCGCACCCATAGAATGTTACATGCAAACCAAAGCCCTTGTCCAAAGGCAGATGGTGTTTCAGAAAGCAGCTAAATGCACAGAAGAGAGTCTAGAAAAAGACCCTTCCTCAGGCTGCTGCTACCAGGGATGGTCGACTTCAGCCACTGTTCATTTTAGTGCAAGAACAGCTGGGCATGTTTATGCTGAATTATGTTGACACTTCATCTGATCTCTACAAGTAGGTGCCGCTACTTGCCTGTTGCTAGGAGCACTCCTGGTGTGTTGTGTTGTGGTGTTTGTTTTTTAATTTACAGCAATTCCAGTTCTACAGGCTATGTTTTCATTTTTCCTCCCCCTCCCTCTTTAATTTAGGGCAGTCCAAGGCCGTCCTTATCCATACACAGCTGCTTAGCGCACCTGAAAATTTGTGGCACTGGGTCTTATGTCCACCCAACTCTTCTGATCCCTGTTCTGGGACTCTGCTTCCTCCAGAGAGGATCTAGTTAACTTAAAAGTGGAAAAAGCCTGCCTGAGCTATTAGCAGAACACTGAACCTGTGAAAGAAGAGCCATTCAAGTGGTAATGAGGCCATTTCACAGGTTTATGCTATCAGTTTCTGAATGTATTAGTTTCAGAAGGGTCACAGAGTTAGACTGTAACAGGAAAAACGTAAAAAACAACAAATAGTTTAGTAGCACTTTAAAGACTAACAAAACGTGTAGATGGTATCATGAGCTTTCGTGGGCATAGCCTGCTTCTTCAGATGACCGGAGTGTTGGAAAATCCAGAACCAAGAATAAATAAGGGGAGGGGGAGAAGGAAAAATATTGGAGGGGGGGGAAGGGAGGATAGGGGGTAGATAAGTTTCAAAGGGATAGCTGAGCCAGTCTGTAACAGGAAACACTTAAAAAACAACCAATAGTCTATTAGCTCCTTAAAGACTAAATAGTTTTCTGGGTTAGTCATGGGTTAGTCCAGTGTTTCTCAACTTTTTTTTATAAAGTACCCCTTTAGAAAAAAATTATAAGTACCTACAGTTTTCAGACACACACTTTTTTTCTACTGTTGCAACACATTTGTTTAAGCAACTTAATCGTAACAAGGTGGGCGATGAAATTTTTTAGGTATAAAAAATACAAAAATAATAAAGCTCTGTAAAACTTTAGAACAAACTCAGTTTTCTCCAAATTTCAGCTGTGTTGATGTCCCCCTGCTTCCCCTAGACTTCTCTCGAGTAATCCCTAAGGGTACTTGTACCACAGGTTGAGAAACACTGGGTTAGTCTACAGGGCCTTCGTTTAAAATTTGGTTTAAAAAATTTCATGAGTGTGTTGATTATAAAATCGCAGCTCTAAAAAATCATGCCCCCAGGCTGCAGTTGGGCATAGAGGCACCAGTTAAATAGTACTATGTAGGCCCCCATAAATTCTAAGGATGTTCTCTATGCAGCCCCTCAAAGTTCAAATTCAAATTGCTTTCCTCGGCAAATATCTTGCTTTCCTAATTCTTGCACCCTACCCTTGATTTCCTAGTGAGGGGGCTGGTGCTCACTCTTCTTTTTTAAGAAAAGACAGCAGGGGAATGTTTGCTCTGAAGGGAATGGGCAAAAAATAAGGTGGAATTTGTAGCTAAAAGAAAATAAAGGTGGATCAAACAGTGGGGACTAAGTTCAGGATCCTTCATGGTGTCCCCTCATAGCTTCAACGGCACGCTGAAGAATTCAGAATGCCAAACATTTTGGCTACGTCTACACTGGCCCCTTTTCCGGAAGGGGCATGTAAATTTCATGAGTCGTAGTAGGGAAATCCGCGGGGGATTTAAATATCCCCCACGGCATTTAAATAAAAATGTCCGCCGCTTTTTTCCGGCTTTTAAAAAAGCCGGAAAAGAGCGTCTACACTGGCCCCGATCCTCCGGAAAAAGTGCCCTTTTCCGGAGGATCTTATTCCTACTTCAAAGTACCACAGGTTGAGAAACACCTTCAAAGTAGGAATAAGATCCTCCGGAAAAGGGCACTTTTTCCGGAGGATCGGGGCCAGTGTAGACGCTCTTTTCCGGCTTTTTTAAAAGCCGGAAAAAAGCGGCGGACATTTTTATTTAAATGCCGCGGGGGATATTTAAATCCGCCGCGGATTTCCCTACTACGATAGTTGAAATTAACATGCCCCTTCCGGAAAAGGGGCCAGTGTAGACGAGCCCTTTGAGTAAACTTATCCTGATGTGTAACATCCTCCTTCCTTGTGGATGGTGAATGGAGACAGAACCTGGGGGTGCCTGCACTACAAGCATAGGGCTCTGTCACTGAAGCCAAAAGACAGATATGGTTGTCAGGGACTGCAGGAGGCTGTCATATGAACCAGACACTAGAGGGGGACATACGACATGAATTGAAACAACAAATCCCAGGTGCAAATAAGAGAAGCGGTTATGAAACTCCCAGAGGGAAAGAAAACTGATGTGCTGCTCTTGATGTCTAGGGTAGCAGGATAGTGGCAATCCCTGATAATACTCTCGGAAAATCATGCCAGTGTAGACGTAGCCAAAGTGTCTGTGCTCAATGAGACTTAACAGAGTAGGCTATAAGTGCCTCATACTTAATCATCCAGCCACTTCAGAACTGAGAGAAGAGGCCAAATCCTCAACTGGTATAAACAGGCATAGATCCATTGAGTTCAATGGTGTGGATTTACACCAGCTGATGATCTGGCCTTGATGTGATTTCTAACTGGAGGAGTTGAGCCATGAAGTCTTGGAGGGTAGTGAATAGCCCTAGGCTGGTGCCTGGCTTTATAATAGGAGAATGTGGAAATGGGTTTTCCCTCATTTTCTTTCAAGCAGAGCATGTAGAGTCTCATTAACCTCAGGCAACCTCTCCTTTTCTTGAGGCGTTGCAATAATTTAGAAGGGAATCAAGGTCCAAAAACAGCCTCTGAAATCCCAGTGCCGTTTCTAGGAACTGCCTCATAAATTCAGCTGGCCAAAGCTGCAGCATTTCCAAAAGGGAATGGCTGCTAATCCCTAGGAAAAATACTCCGCAGAAAGTAGAAGAACAGTGGGGTCACGGTGAAGACACTTTGTTAGACTCAGGAGACTGGGGTTCTAGCTCTGCATCCCCTTTGCTAACCTGGGTGCTTTAACTGGCCATATTTGGGTCATAGGTGGGTTATTAACTGGTCATACATGGGTTTGAAGCAGTGGCAGGATCCACCGTGGTGAGATTAGTTCCTGAATCGAGTGGTACAACTGCCTATTGATGGGAAGAGGAACTTAACCAGCGTGACTCACTGCCATACACAAGAGTGGGTGCGTCATCCACTTTGCAGCCATGAATACATACTCCAGGGCATATTGGCAAGGCTAAGGGAAAGTCACTTTCCTCTCCAGCATTAATCCTCCATTAGCAGCAGGTGGTTGTATCCGTCTTTCACCACTTCCGGAGACATGGGGTGACTCGTGGTTGCATTGGGGAGTGCATTGCCCCTGTTCCCTTTCCAAACTGTCAATTGCTAAGTGGGGGCTCCTTCATTCCCCCTCCTGGTTTCTCTGGATAGCCCTTCCTGCACCTCCTACCCCTGCAGGCATCAGTCGCCTGTGGCTGGAGAGAGCCACTGACAAACCTCTCTCCTTCCTGTCTTGTCTGGACAGGATAGAAACTCTGGGAGTGACACCACACAGCTGGGTACAATGTACGGACTGATCTCGCATCAGGAGGCAAAGGAGCTTAATCAGCTGGCGAGAGTCCTGTCTTCCAGGCTTGCCCAAGGTGATGCTGGCAGTCTGTGGCAGAGCAGGCGGCTACTGGACAATACTCTCTGGAGTGGCCTGCTGCAGGCACACCCCATTCCTTCCCTTCCTGCCCTCAAATGGGGGCGCATGTAACGTAAATCTGACTGTAGCAACTTCACAAAACCGGAGGATTTCCTCAGGCCAGCGGAATCCCCAGCTCTTCCCAATCAGGCAGTTCTAAGTCCCTTTAAGGCAATTTGGGCTAAAAAAAAGGGACTTAACCTTGGATGAAGATCTGGCCCAGTAGCTTGCCCAGGCTGCTCTTTCTTTTGGGATGTGACACTTGGGTTCTGCTTCAAACCCAAAGCTTTAAGTCTCACAGGGGAGCCGTGTATCTGCAAAACTACGGGGAGTCCTGTGGCCCCAATTCATCTGACGCTGTGGGCTTTACCTATGGAAGCTTCTGCCTCAATAAATCCGTTGGTCTCTAAGGATACATCTACATGAGCCCCCTAGTTCGAACTAGGGAGGCTAATGAGGGTGACCAAAATTGCTAATTGATTAGCATAATTCCGTCTGGTCGCCATTTTGGAAACTGACTAGCCCGAAGTAACTGCCTGCGTCTACACGCAGCAGAGAAGCGCGATTCCGAGATAAATCCCTTTGTTTGAATTAACAGTTAAACCTCTTTCCAAGAACTGGGGATTCCTCATTCCATGAGGTTTAACCGTTAATTCGAACTAAGGGGTTTATCGCGGAATCACGCTTCTCTGCCATGTGAGGTTTCCAAAATGGCAACCGGCCGGGAATATGCTAATCAAGCGTGGGATATTTAAATCCCGCACATCATTAGCAATTTCAGTCGCCTTCATTAGCCTCTCTCGTTTGAACTAGGGGGCTAGTGTAGACGTACCCGAAGGTATCCCGGGACTCCCAGTCCTTGCTTTTGTATTATCCCACACGAGGGGCAACGCTGGGGTTATGGGGCTGCAGGCCGTGGTGTTCTGCTCTGAGGTAGAATGCTTCAGAGGTGGCTGCCTGGGAAAGGTACAGGCAGGGCTGTCCCCGGGATGTGCGGGTACTGGAACAACCTCTCCCCTAGCCACCTCAGACCTCGCCTCGTCCCACCCTGCCCTGCCCTGCCCTGCCCTGCCCTGCCCCCACTCCTCACTTCCCCAAAGCCTCCCACCCTTCTCCTGAACAACTCTGGGAGTCAGCGAGGAGGGAGGGAGCAGGGCTGGGTGCTCTGTCACCAGCTCCTGTGTTACCAGATTTATCCAATACTCTGGGGTATGCTCATTTATTAGGGTTACTCTTACGGGGCTGGAGGGAGGTTAACAATTCTATCACTGTGCTGTTTGTGCTTACTTGTGCTCTCATATGGAGCTGAATTCTCCCTGCTGCCAATTCCCCTTCCCACTGGAGCTCTCATGCAGGAACTAGGTTCCTCAGGCTGGAGTTCTTCCCACCTTAGCAACACTCACAAACACTCACACCCACTAACAGAGCACGCCTGAAAGAACTGGGTAATCAGCACTCACAAGCTGACCCCTCATATGTCCCTGGATTCAGCAGGCTGGGTTTAACAGCAGTGTCACACTGCACCCTCATAAGCCTTTAGACTCAGTGGGCTGGATTAAACAGCACTTTAAGGTGCCCTCCTCATAAGCCCCCAGGTTCAGCACCCCTAATCCCCACTTTCACCCCACAATCATTCACTGGTAAACCACACGATGAGCAAACCCCACAGGATTTTGGGCACTACAGGGATCTTTAGCTTGGGTACAAGAAGCGTTGTTACAGAGCAAAAGGGGAAGTCAAAACAACACCCCTTGAGGAAGAGTGAGCGAAAGAGAGAGAAAAACAACCGGCTTAACAATGAAAGTTATTTATTTCTGAGTAGTGAAAAGTTTAATATTAAATCTAAATTGAAACATTACAAATGTTGTAACAATTTACATTGGGCAGGGTCAGGAGGCTATGCTTTGAGAGGTAGTGTGGGGGGTGGGAAGAGAGAAAGAGTGAGGAAAATCTCACTCTGTAGCGCTTGCACTGATCGGGATTACCAGATGGTGATGGGAACTGGGGGTCCAGAGGGCAGGAGACGAGCAGAGTAGAGCCCCCAGTATGATCAGACAGGAGATGAAGACGTCTCAATGGACCTGATGCAGTTTAAATCCAGGTATCAGAACAGTTTTTCTTGGGCAAGGGTGGGAGTTTTTATAGGGCTAGGGCAATAGTTCAAAGAGAAACAGAGGGGAGACATTAGAGACTGATCACACCTGGTTATGGGTGATCCTTGAACCAGCTCTCAATGCAACGGGACAGTTTCAGTATTTTGGATGTCAATAGGATCGTTACTAGAATTGGTCTGATAATGACTAATTTGGGTGTGAGCAAGTCTGGGTTCATTAGCATCTGGAGCAGAGATTTCCCATCAGGCAGTGCTTCTCTGCTTTCGGTATCCCATAGTTCACTGCGGTTCCTGCCTGGGAAGAGCTGGTCTCCGTTCTGTATGCTAATGAGATGTCCCTCTGTTCTATCTTCAATGCAGATGAGGCTGGGGTGTTTCCTTAATTAGTTTAGGCGTGTCTTCCCTGGCCTTTTCATTGCTTTGTCTGATTCTAGCAGAGGCCTAGGAGAGGGGGGGGGGGAGGATGGTTTTCCATGAATGTCACTCCCTGGCTCCTCAAGAGCACAGGGCTGGTAGGTAACACCTGTGCCACCCAACTCTCACATCCTTCCGATGCATGGGGCTGCCCAAAGCATACAGCCATGGGCAACCACACTTAACTGTTCAATGGACAGGACAGTGCACCTTTCAGATACCATGCCCTCACTCCGACTAGCTATGCCCTCCCTGCATTGTGGCTGGCTCCTTTGCAGCTGGGCTCCAGGGCACAAGAACCCTTTGTCGTCGTCCCATTCCCAAGCCGTCAGCACAGGACAAAGCAGAATTTAGCCCATAGACATTTTGTATGCACCGGACAGATTCTCTGCTGCATCCCGTGTCCCTGTCCTGACAAACCTCTTCTCCCTACCTCCTGTGCTATGAGGAGGGAAACTGTGGAGCCAGCCCCTAGGACAGAGGTGAGCAAGGTGTGTCCTGCAGGCTGGATCGGTCCTGCCAAACCTTTGGATCCAACCCACAGCCTCAGGCAGGGTCCCTGCCACCACAGTCTGCCTGCTCCATGTGCCTCTCTGCAGCATGTGCCAGGCGGGGGAAGGGGAGATTTTGTGTGCTGTCCCCACCCCCAGCTCAATCATGGCATCTCCCATTGGCTGGAAATCCTCCTTTTCCGAGAGACACATGAGCCCCAGCAGCTAGCCGCTTTGAGCAGCCTGGGACTGGGGCAAGCAGGCAGCCTGCCTGAGGGTCTTGCTGGGCTGCTGGCTGGGAGCTACCTAGGTAAGCGCCTCCTGTCTAGACCCTGCATCAGGCACCTCACCCCATCCCACACCCCAACTCCCTGCCCCAGGTCACCACCCAAACCCTCTGCACCCCCTTCTATGTTCTTCCCCATGCCAGAATCTTCTCCTGCACCCATATCACCTCCCCAGCCCTGCTCTCCGCTCCTGCCCCCCAAACTCCTGCCCCAACTCACCACTCAAATCCTCTGCACACCCTCCCCAAGGTTACAATTCCCTCCCAGATCCTGCACCCCAATCTTCTGCCCCGGGTCACAACCCCCTCTTTCAGCCAAACTCCCTTTGGGTACGTCTACACTACAACATTAATTCGAACTAAGCTAATTCGAACTAACGGATCTAGAGTAAAAAACTAGTTCGAATTAGCGTTTTGCTAATTCGAACTAGCATGTCCACATTAAGTGGACCCTGAACCAGGCTTAAGGCTGGCCGGAAGCAGTGCCAGCAGGGCATCAGAGGAGAACTTAGAGCGTGGAGATGCTGTCTCGGGCTAGCCGATGGCTGCGCTTAAAGGGTCCCGACCCCCACCCTGGACAGACAGTTCTCAGGGGTGCCCCGCTTGCAAAGCAGTCCTGGCTTGGAGTGCCCGGAGTACCCACACTGGGCACATCACAGCACTCAGCCATCAGCCCAGCTGCACTTGCCGCAGGCTGCCATCTGGGGAGAGGAGGCAATCGGGGGGCTGCAGGAGAGGTTCCACCCCAAAAGCCCACAGAGCCAGCCCAGTCCTCCCCATCGGGGGCTCGTGCCCCATTCCTCCCTCACCTCCTTCCACTTACCCTTCCCTAGCCCCTTTTCTTGATGTACAAAATAAAGGACAATTGTGTTCAAAAATGGAATCTGTCTTTATTGAACAAAACTGGGGGAGACTGGGAAAAGGAGGTGGGAGAGGGGAAGGCAACTAAAATGATCAGGGGTTGGGAACAGGTCCCATATGAAGAGAGGCTAAAGAGACTGGGACTTCTCAGCTTAGAAAAGAGGAGATGGAGTGGGGACAGGATAGAGGTCTCACAAAGCAGGAGTTGGGTGGAGAGGGTGCATACAGAAAAGTTCTTCATTAGTTCCCATAAAGAAGGACTAGAGGACACCAAAGGAAAGGAATGGGTAGCAGGCTTCAAACTAGTAACAGAAAGTTGTTCTTCACAAAGCAAAGAGTCAACCTGTGGAACTCCTTGCTGCAGGAGGCTGTGAAGGCTAGAACTAGAACAGAGTTTAAAGGGAAGTGAGATCAAGTCATGGAGGTTGGGTCCATGGAGTGGTATTAGCCAGGGGGTAGGAGTGGTGTCCCTGCCCAAGGTTTGTGGAAGGCTGGAGAGGGATGGTACGAGACAAATGGCTTGGTCACTGTCTTCGGTCCAGCCCCTCCAGGGTCACTAGGGTTGGCCGCTGTTGGCAGACAGGCTACTGGGCTAGATGGACCTTTGGTCTGACCCAGGACGGCCATTGTGAGCTCAGGGCTCAGGGTCGGGAGTCTCAGTGGACCCCCTTGATTTTCATGTACACCTGCTCCTGGGTGGCCAGGCTGGCAGCTCTCCTGCCCAAGCCGGCCACTTTCCTGTGCCTAGTGTGGAGATTGTGGACAAGGTCCACGATGTCCGCACTAGCCCAGGCGGGTGCTCGCCTCTTGCGGTCCCGGGCAAGCTCCTGGGAGCCGCCAGCCTGGTCCCAGGAAGAGGGGGAGGGCTGGGGGGCATCGGGTGGGTGGCTCGATCCGTGCCAGGTGCAGGGTCTGCTGGCTGGGTGCTGGCAGGCTTGCACCTGGCACGGGCACCGTAGCCAGCCTGTGCTCCTTTAAGGGGTCCGGGGCCGGGAGGGGGGCAGACGAGTTTCCCTGGTGTTGGCCAGAGTGGCCACCAGGGCAAGCTGGGGAGGGCTAGTCTCCCACTAGTTCGAATTAAGGGTCTACGCAGCCCTTAATTTGAACTAGTAAGTTCGAACTAGGCTTAATCCTTGTGGAATGAGGATTACCTAGTTCGAACTAAACGCTCCGTTAGTTCAAATTAAATTCGAACTAACGGAGCGCTAGTGTAGCGCCTATGAAAGTTAGTTCGAACTAACCTCTGTTAGTTCGAACTAACTTTGTAGTGTAGACATACCCTCTCAGACCCCACATCTCCTCTTGCACCCCAGACCTCTATCCTGAGCTCCCTTCTGCACCCTCTCAGACCGATGTCCCCTCCATAGAAAAGTGCAGCTTTTGACCACTTATGAAAATCTTGGAGTGCGATCCCCAGCAAAAATTATTGCCTTAGGGGTGTTGAACAGTACAGAAAGAGCACAGTAGGCTGAACAGGCCACTCAATACATGGAATAGTTACACAGGGTATGATGAGTGGATTTTGTGTGCCCAGCTTGAAACCCCTTCAGAGGCTTGACTTTTTTTGCGGGGTGGGAGTGTCCAGCATGTGCCCTGTAAACGTCAGGCCCCTTCCAGTGTCAAGTTGGACACTAACAATCACTCCTCACTTTGCGATAGCTTGGTTCTGTGCTGTGCCCTTGTAGCTGCTAATTAATAAGCAGATAGGGGAGTGGGATTAGCCAGTTAAGTAGAGATCCTGGCCAAGGGCTGGTCTGTCGTGCTGCTGTATCTGGTGCAGAGGCCTACATCTGGCCAACTAATCCAGAGCAGTGCTGTGGGACGAGCCATGAGGAGATGTTCCCAGCGGGGGTGTCTGGCCACAGGGGAAGTGCCAAGGACAATTATGTGTGTTAGACTTTGTGCCTTCCCCACCGTCTTCGTCACAATACAAGCTTGTGAGTTTGGAGAAGTCCCTTAAACATCCTGGCTACGTCTAGACTGGCATGATTTTCCGCAAATGCTTTTAACGGAAAAGTTTTTCCGTTAAAAGCATGTGTGGAAAAGAGCATCTAGATCGGCAAGGATGCTTTTGTGCAAAAGCACTTTTTGCGAAAAAGCGTCCGTGCCAATCTAGACGCAGTTTTGCGCAAGAAAGCCCCGATCGCCATTTTTGCCATTGGGGTTTTTTTGCGCAAAACAGTTCTCAATTGTCTACACTGGCCCTCTTGCACAAAAGCATTTGCGCAAGAGGGCTTTTTCCCGCATGGGAGAGTCATTGTATTTGCGGAAGAACACTGACAATCTTACATTAGGTCGTCAGTGTTCTTGCGCAAATTCAAAGCAGCCAGTGTAGCCAGCTGGCAAGTTTTTCCGCAAAAGCATGTGCTTTTGCGGAAAAACTTGCCAGTCTAGACGCAGCCTCTGTGTCCTCGGAGCGCCTCTTCTCTCTGAAGAATTGTGGCATCTCTCTTGCCCCTTCAGAAGGGACAGAAGAAACTAGGAGTGAAAGTGTGCGTCATGGGAACGTGGAAATTAACTTTTAAGTTACTCACTCTCTTGCAGGCATCTAGATGACGGGAAATCACAGTACAATATATGTGGTGCCTGTTAATGTTTTGTCAACAAATGCTCCAACCTCCCCTCCTCCTTGCTGCCCTAGCTGGTGTGCCCGGTTTGGCAGATGCTGCCACACCTAGAATCTTGCCGGCACTGGCCCCAGGCACCCACCAGCTTCTCGTAAAGGCATCAGCAACGTGAGCAGGTTTGGCATTCTTGCAGGATTGCCAGGGCTGGAGGCAGGCAGGCAGCCTTCTCACGGCTGCGTTTAACCTGTCCACAAAGGATCTGCTGCTCCCTCCCCTCAGTTTCTGGTCTTCAGCACGTCAGAAGTTCTCTGCTTTTTAAAAAATAAAAAGCATGGTTGCTCAACTTATACCAGGTTGGTGAGGCAAAGGGCACAGACAATTACACGACAGAGCATGACGACTACAAGGGCACGTACATCAAACGATACATCTTGTGTTTTATACTCATAGACTTGCCCAGTTAAGGGATTTGTGTAGACCGCACCAAATTTCAAAATAAGCTATTTCGAAAATACCTCGAAATAAGCTATGCAATTTGCATAGCGCAAATTGTGTAGCTTATTTTGAGATAAGGGTGCTGTGTAGACACACCCCGAGAGCGAGTCCTGCTGGGATAATTCTGGGCAGGTCACAGGAACATGTTACATTGCATCACATCCTCTAATTCACCATGTGGCTCTCACCTCTGTATTTTATAACTAGCGTACAATCTGCAGCAAAAATAAAAGCACACCATGTGTAATGTTCACTGAGCCCATCACTACTGTGCACAGTCTGACATGAAAACAAGCCGCCGCTGAAAATCACTTGCTAGCACTGTGGTTCTGACTTGCAAAAGTAGGGAAATAAATCCCAGATGTTCTGAAATACAAAGGAACCATCAATGTTAGCCAAATCCACCAAAACGTCATTTTGCTCTAGGACCAACGCGCTTGCCATAACAGTGAGCGGAGCCATAACAAGCAGCTGCAGAATGCATGGTTCATTTTCTGCTTCAACTGACTTGTGCAGACCTGGCTGCAGTGGGGTTTTCCCCAGTGATAACTGCTGATGGATCATATACCTGTAAGCACCTCTGTTCACAAACATTTGCTCTGGGAAGCGGCAGGAAATAACTTCCCACACCGTTTGTACCTCCTTTGCTTCTCCCTACTTAGGAAAAAAAAAAGTGAGCTCTTTTCGATTGCAATTCTATGGCCAGCGTCCATTTTCAAGGCTGGAGGATTGTCCTGAAGGCAAGCTGATTTGTCTGCACAGCCAGGAAAGACTGCAATCCCAACCTGGTCAGAAGTGATCACATCTGAAGCCATTCCAGCCATTAGAAGAACAGTGTCAAGTAACCCAGTTGTGGCAACACCAGGGATGTTGCTCAAAAAAAGACAATTTAAAGGGAAGCAGTCCCACAACCACTCTGGATAGTCTTCAAGCCGATGTCCTTTTTCCTTCTATCTTCAGTGCTGATGCCTTCTAAATAGGACCCATGTCCCTCTATGTGTTTATACAGGGCATAACCCAATGAGGCCTGAGTGCAAGTGCAATAGAAATATTAAATACTGATCCTTCCATCTTCAGGAATACGCTCGTGGCTACCACTTATCTACAAAACAGAAGAGAGAACCTTCAGAAACTGACCTGAGTAGAAATCAAGTGAATTCATTGTATAAACACTATTCATTAATTATGATTTGCTTTATTGATACTGTTGCCTTTTTGAGCCGAGTAAAATCTTTAAGGCTGTGTCTACACTGGCCACATAACCCGTAATAGCTATGGAAATGAGAGAAGTCAGAATAGGGAAATGCGCGGGGGATTTAAATATCCCCCGCGGGATTTAAATAAACATGGCCGCCGCTTTTTTCCGGCTTGGGGGAAAGCTGGAAAAGAGCGTCCAGACTGGCGCGATCCTCCGGAATAAAGCCCTATTCCGGAGGATCTCTTATTCCTACTTGCAATCCTAAGTGGGGGCGGGGGAGGGGGGAAGAAGTGCATATGACATTTCAAAGTGTACATGATGCACCAGTGGGTAAACTTGCCGTTTTGGAATGAGCAGGGAGCAACCCGACAAAGTGTAATATGAGGTGTAGCTGTTTTTTACACCCATGATAAGTTTTGGTCCATCTTGTTCTGCTGGATACCAGCAGCATGCTAGCTGAAGCTTAGATAAATCTACTGATGCAGTTTACCTCTGCTAATTCCAATGGTGACTTGGCCCTACATGAGGATTTAGCTGGCATAAATAAATCTGCCCTGCTCTCAAGTAGGCTGTGACAAGCTAGGTGTTCCCCTGTTTTGTTATAATGCTATTTTGAAGTGGTAAGCATGATAGCAGAACATGGTGGCCCTTGTTTAGGCAGAAGTCCCTACAGCATAGCTCAAGGTCAGCTTTTCACCTGCATTAGTGGGTGCCGCTACAGAGGTTTCCCATATCAAGAAGAAGAGATAGATATATGGGTGTTGCAAATCAGGCTGACATGACACAAGCTCCTGCTTTTACTGCAGCTGTATGTAGCCAGGAATATTGATGTGAGACATCTTTGTTGCGGGCGGGTGGGGGGAGGGGGAGGGGGAGGAGGAAAACCTCGTGATAGCACTGGTGTGACCTCTTTTCGTTTCTTCTGCAGTGAACTTAAAACTTTGTGAAAGCAACAGATTGCCACTATAGAATTGGCAGCCGCTCTAATTTTGCCAGACTGGCTCCAGATCTGATTTAGTTCATACTCGGCTGCCCTTCATCGATCGCACTCTTGCACTCACTAACTCAGTTGTCAAGCAATGAAAAGATTGGCTTTTTCAAACAGCCAGTTGTTCACATCCTCTTATTCTATGTTGCATGTCTATCATGCACACCCTCCCTGCTATTGCTTTCGTAATCTGTGTATGTTCTGCCCTGAGCAATGACTAATCCAGTGTAGACCAAATGTCTGTCCCCAGTCTCCCCATTCACCTGAAGCCTGGTGCAGATCTTACTGAATCCCAATATGGTTGGATCAGGCTCCCATCTCCCAACCATGTCTCCTGGGACCTCTTGAAGTCTCTCTGTGGCTGTAACAGGAGGGGCCCTAATCAAGACACCGTAGCTGCGGAGCATTTTATTGCCAGGGCACTTTTCCAGGGCCACATCTGTGCTCCACAAAGCTGGCATCCTGCCTCCCCAGAGCAGAACCCACAGGAAAAATGTGGCTGTGTTCCCAAAGAATGTTTTTCCCCTCTTCCTTCCCAGGCTCATAACTGATTATTGATATTAATGGGCAAACAAAGGTGAGTCCAGACCATGCAGTATACAGGCCTAGAGACAACAGTTTGACTTTCAAGTTTGCTGCAACTTTTCTGTTTGATTTGACTTAACTGATTAACTGTCACGTGCCCAAAATATATGCCCGGGACTTCAAATGGCAAATCAAATCCAGTCAGTTCCTACTCTTTGTACAGACACATCTAACAGCAACTGGCCTGGTGAAGGCTATTTGAGAAGATCGCGTAGAACTGAGTATGAAGAGAGCTCTCTCTCTTGTCACATGCTATCCCTTTCCTGTTTGCTTTGTCTGCATGTCTATTTAGAGCGATACAAAAGTTTGTGCAACCCCTAGCACAATGACGTCCCTATGCACATGGCATTAAACATGATTAATTAAAACACAACTTTTTTTTTCCTCCCTACATAAACACAAATCTCACCTGCTGTAGAATAAATGTGCATGGCTTTCAGCCTAGGGGGTTACATTACTATTAGGGTAGGAATACACTAGGGATGGAAGTGGCTAGTTGCTTCCAAAAGTGGGGAGCAGGAGCTGGTGCTGAGTGGAGCTGGC
The DNA here is from genome assembly GCF_049634645.1 of Pelodiscus sinensis. Lineage (NCBI taxonomy): Eukaryota > Metazoa > Chordata > Testudines > Trionychidae > Pelodiscus > Pelodiscus sinensis. The sequence goes on from NC_134718.1 coordinate 64,409,479, forward strand.
TTAAAAGCTGGTTCACCTCCAGCACCATCTCCGAGGGGAGGCAGAAACACAGCGGGGAAACAGCGTGAGCAGGGAGTGAAGCAGTCCCCTCTTGCCCCTTGCTCCCACTGCGGCGCTTCAGCCTTTGAAATGTAGCAAGAACCCTGTGGGCTGAAACACTGCTGTTTCCCTGCGATGCCTCTCCTCTGGGCGAGGGGATCCGGCTTAAAAGCTGGTTTCCTCCCCAGCACCAACTCTGGGAGGCAAGCGACACCCCCCGCCCCGTGCCTCTATCACAGGCAGCATGTGAGGATAGGAAAGGCTGCTGCCCCAAACAGCCCCCCTTCGCGGCAGGGATATTTGCCACAAACCAGGGCTGCTGAACTCACACTGGTCCGGGATGCTGCTCCTCTTCATTTTATATGTAGTAAAAGCTGTTGAGCTCTTACTGCATTTAAAATGCAGAGCTGTAGCGCAGATGGCTCCTGGAGCTGGCATGAGTCGGGACTGCTCAGTTCTGGCTCAAGCCAGCTCCTGGAGTGACCCCCGCTACTGGTCTATGATTAGTCCATAGGACTGCTCTGCATAGTAGATACAAATTGTATCAACTATCCATTTAGCTAGGTAGCCGCGGTGTAACATCCTGAGAAGACACAACCCCTTTTGCATTAATGATGGCACTTGGTGTTTTTTTTGTTTAAAAAAAAAAATGCCGGTACTCCAAGGGAAGAGGTGCTGGTACTGCGTCTGGAGGTGCCTGTACTGAGCACCGGGCAGTACCATCACACACACACACACAAAAAAGCACTGGTGGTACTTACCTAGGAACATGAGCAACCTTTAATATGGAAAATGGCTGAATCTGGGATCCGACAAATGGTGAGTTTCACCTTCAAACAAACCAAAACACACACACAAGGGTCACCTTTTTATAACTCAGTAAACCCACACTTGACACAATAACACTGTCCCCACCAGTCTCTCCCTACTTCCCTGTCTAAATTCCCTCCTCTATGAACAGTGGTATTTGTATTTTCTCTTGGTATTGGCGACAGGCTTTCTACTGCTCAGCCGACACTGGCATTGGGTGACCTCAGCAGATCCAAACATAAAGGCTATGTCTACACTCGCGTCTTCTTGCGCGAGTAATATGCAAATGAGGCTAAACGTGGAATATCGCCAAGCCTCATTTGCATACCTAATGAGCCACCATTTTTTTCAGAAGAGGCTCTTGCGCAAGAAGGAGAGTCTACACTGCCCCTTCTTGCGCAAGAAAAACCCTCTTGCGCAATGCCGTTACACCTATTACTTTTCAGGAAGAACGGCATTGCGCAAGAGGGTTTTTCTTGTGCAAGAAGGGGCAGTGTAGATGCTCCTTCTTGTGCAAGAGCCTCTTCTGAAAAAAATGGTGGCTCATTAGGTATGCAAATGAGGCTCGGCGATATTCCACGTTTAGCTCATTTGCATATTACTTGCGCAAGAAGCCGTGAGTGTAGACCTTGCCAAAGAGACCTTCCGGGGGGAGGGGCAGAGATCCCAAGTATCAAGATTGCAGCCCAGCTGAGAGAAATGTCGTTCTCCACCTGGGACCAAACGCACAGCAGAGCTTTCCAGCCCTCTAATGGAAGGTGATGAGCACGGGTGGCCGGTGATGTAGGCAAGGGAAGGTACTGCCTTTCCATAACTGCCTACATGCCCCAGCTGCCAGGAAGGCTGGGACCACGGTGCAGCAGCCCTGTTCCCTGGTCTCAGGGGAAGACTGGGGCTGTGGTGTGGCAGCCCGGCTCCCCCACCACCTGGGGCAGTGGTGCAGCAGTCTTGCTCCCTAGCTACTGGGAAGGGCTGGGTCTGGGACCACAGGACAGCAGCCGTGGCAGGAAGGATCGGGATGGGGGTGGGCGTGGCTTGGCTTCAGAGGCAGGCCTCCGGCAGAAGGGGAGGGGCTTGCCTTCCATAGCTGGGCCTTCACCCACTACCCATGGTGATGAGTACTGAACAGAGAAAGTTACCCCAAGTGGTTAGAGAAGGGGAGCCAGGACCTTGGGTTGTTCCCAACACTATGAGTAAAACTGCCGAGGGACTAAACACTTCAAGCAACAATCAACAGATACTTTCCTACCCTGAGAAGCAAACAGCCTAAACGCCTCATACCAAAGGATGCTGAGGGACTGTAACATCCATTGACTGGCTGTAGGAGAGTTCTAGCTGCTTAGGAATCACAGTGTGGCCCTGTCCCTTCCATTCCATGGGAGTGTCGTTGCAAATCGTACAGAGGGGGATTTTGGGGTGGAGACAGCTCCAGGCATAAATGGAAATCATCAGCAAAGTCAGCAGTGGTGGGTTTTGCTGTGTGAACAATCCCCTTCCGGGCAAACTATCTCAGCAGCAGCCTCTGTCCCTGATCAGAAATGAGTTTTCTATTGCTTATAACTTCATTAGCACACAATCAATTAGAGAAAACATTCAGTGGCCTTTTGGCTTGTAAATAGCCCTTGCTGCACAAGTTCCAAAGTTGAGTGGGTTTTGAGCTATTTGCTTGGCAGACACAAGCGTAAAGGGTGGGTACAAAACCTTGCAGAGCTTAAAAATGGCAAAAAGGAGTCCCTCCTCCCCCCTGCACCTAAAGAAATTCCCTGTTTGGGACACAGAATGCATGGAAAAAATCAGTGACCTTTGGGGAGTTATCAGTGCGTGAAAACACAAGGTTGTAAGTTAAACTGTTCTGTACAGTGAACTACACAGATATGTAAAATGTATATGATGGGGCGGGTGCCACAAATAGACTGTCAAGAAAGGGTTAACTCTGTCCGTGTCTGTCTTTGAGAGGTGTAATGACTTGCCAGGATTGCTGTCATTTGACTATCTTCTTCCTGGCTGTAGTCACAACCTTTGGCCCCCTCTCCCAGGCTAATACCCCAGTCACATGATGGTGATCAATATCTGTTGAGAGTTTGCCAGGGCCTAGGAGATGTGAGGGAACCTGGCTCACCGCAGTGACACTCGGTAGTGCCTAAGGACAGGAGTGAGCGCCTGAGACTTGGCTTGGCAGAAGCCCTTGTGAAATCGTAACCTGAACGCAGGCCTGTTGACCGGGGGTGGTGCGGGGTAGAAGAGAATGGTGCTGCTGCCCTAGGGCCCAGCAATTCCAAGGGGCCCAGGGCTCTGGCTGCCACCGTCGCTACTATGGCAACGACAACTCCTGGAGCCTGGGCCCTTTAAATTGCCACTGGGGGTAGCACCCCACAGCTACACTGCACCGCCCTGGGTGGCGTGCACTGGATGGCATTGAGGGTGCAGTCTGGGCACTGTTGAGGGCTGGCTGCCTTGGCCACACCCTTTCCACTCCAGCCCCCACTCCTTCTGGGAACGCAGAGCTGGGCCACCCCACCACCTCGCCCGGGGCCTGGTGAGGCTGTCAGCTCACCTGTCTGATCCCCTCCACTATGTGTCAGGCCAATCACCATTTGGGCTTACCTCCTTTTTCACGGACTTGCTGATGAACAAGGAAAGCTCCTCAATGCTATGTATGCGCAGGTCATTCACAGCCACTATGTGATCCCCGTGGTGAAAGAGACAGCCTAGGCGAGGGGGACCCCTCCACTGCGAGACACTGGGGAGGGGGAAGAAGAGACCACACGTATGAATGGGATGGCTTGAACCCCAACACCAATGACAGTACACCGACTAGAAGGGGCAGTTGCTCTTTGGCCTGATTCTTGGTTTGAACCAAACAGCTTTGTCCATTCCAACATGTGCTTCCAAGGGGGAGCCGGTTACAGGGCATGCAGCACTATCCTCTCTTAACCTCACAGGTCAGGGGTGCGGAGGGTCTGCAGGCAGGGAAGGGACTTGTCCTGTTGGGTTCTGGACAGTGTGGGGACCACTGCTCTGCCTCTAATGGCCCTTCATTTGCCTGGGTGGCTTTTCCAGGCCATCTGTGCAGCCCAGACTGGACTAAAACGTGGTGTCTGAACAGCAGGATCAGAGTTTTGTGGCTGTCCCTGTAAAACATCTCCAGCTACCCTAGAGGCAATGCCAGCAGACTCCCTTAGAGCACTTCAGCTGGCCTCTCGTTTGTGGCTGGTCTCTCCTAGCTTCTCCTGGAGGATTAGCAGCTTGGGGGCCCTCTAAGCCCTCAGTCTGATGCTTTGTTCCAAAACAGTTGCCAGCTGAAACCAGACAAATCCTTTCAGTATGAATTCCCACTAGGATCATCCTGGATGTTTAGCTCCAAATCCAAGGGTGACCCACACACCTGCTGGGTGTGGTGAACTGTCCCTTGGAGTGGCACCGAGAGCAGATCTATAGAAAGAACCGTTTGCTCTACAGACTTAGCTGAGCTCTAGCTGGCTTTTAGCTCATGCATTAAGTTCCAGTGGTCGCAGGTTTGATTCCACCTGTCAGTGTTACACAAGCTTTATAGCTGGGTCTTCTCTGTGATTCTTTTGGGGTATTTCCTGCTCTCGTTGGTAGGGGCAGAACAAGCTCTTCCCGCCAGCCTGGCAGTGCAGCTGCAAAGTGCGGCACATCAAAGCTGCGGCAAGAGCCAGTCTTACTGCTGAGCAGAAGTGAAAGAGCAAGAGGCGGCTCAGCAGGGAGCAAGGATGAGACACTGAACTAATCTTCCATGCAAGCCTGTCCTTTACCCTCCCCTCTTTCCTACTCAGTTGATACTGAAGATCTAGAGAGAGGACTGACTTCCACACTGCCTACTCAGACTGCAAAGCTGCTGGGGAACTGATACTTCTGGCCCCTCGACATCCAACACTGACGGTGTCTGGCTGCTGGATGGACTATGCCCAGTGCTGAAAATCATTAGAGAATAGCTGTCTGCCTGCAGTTATGTGCTGGGCCTCCCACTCAGGCCAGCCTATCTGAAAGCACTCAATAGCATTTTGTATTTACAGTCTGCATTTAACCCCAGGCTCTCCACGTGCTCAGCTGACACTCGCTGACACCATACCACAGCCATGTGACCCAGCTTTGCTCACCTGTGCATGGTGGTAATAACCTACAGGGCAGAGAGGTGAAGCGATTTGCTTCAAGACCTGGCAAACCAGGGAGTCACCTGGGAGAGAGAGTCTGGCCAGTCTCATGTTCTTAGTCTTGCCTCCTACACCCTTGCTCCAAATACTAGCCCATAACCTTGTTGATGCTTTGAACAATCAGAGAACACTCCCCCCCCCACAATATTATCACATGGCGCAAAAGCGAGTGGTGATCACTGGTCAACTGGAGTCAGAATCGTCCACCTGGTGCACGTCGCTTAATTTTCCTGGGTTGCAGCTTCCCCATCCATAATAGGGAGACGGCAACTTGTCTAACTGTACAAAATGCTGGAGGATTATTAGTCAAAAAGCTTTGCGTATTGGTACTGAACAGGACACACTCCCATATAGACTCCTACACTTTAAGGCTAGAAGGGGCCATGGTGATAATATAGTCTGATCTCCTGCACAACACCCACTCCTCTTCTGTACTAGACTCATAACCTCTGGCTGAGTTACTGAAGGCCTCGACTCATGATTTAAAGACTTCAGGTTACAGAGAATCCACCATTTACACTCCTTTAAACTGGGAAGGGTACGTCTCTACTTCCGGACAAGGTCGAATTACGTTAATTGAGTAGCTGAAGTTGAAGTAGTTTAACTTGACTTTTGGTGCTGTCCACACTGCAGGAAGTCAAAGGGAGAATACTCTTCCTCCAACTTCACTTACTCCTCATGGAAGCAGGACTACTGACAGTGACTGGAGTGTCCCTCTCAGTTCAAATTAGCGTCTTAACTAGATCTGCTCATTCGAGCCCTGGAAGATTGACACAGCAGCTTCGATCGTCTCTGTAGTGTAGATGTACCCATAGTGATCAGCAGAGGATGGTAGAGATCCTATCTGACCCAGGGGAAAATTCCTTTCTGGCCCCAAAAATGGCAACCAGATCCTGAACATGTGGGCAAGACCCACCAGCCAGATAGCTGAAAAAAAAATTCTCCGTGATAAGTCAGAGCCTGCCCCATCTTCAGCCATTGGGGCTTTCTGCAGCTGTTGGTTACAGATGGGCCACATGCCGTGGAAGGCAATTTCATCATGCTGTCTCCTTCACAAACTTATCCTGCTCAGTCTGGAAACACCTGAAGTTGCTCACTGCTTTCCATGGAAGACTGTTTCAGAACTTCTCTGATGGCTAGAAACCTTCATCTAATTTCAAACCTACTACACTTGTTGATGGCTAGTTTATATCCATTTGTTCTTGTGTTAACTTTGGCACTTAACTCCTCTCCCTCTCTGGTATTTATCCCTCTGATATATTTATAGAGAACCAACATATCTTCCCTTCGCTTTCTTTGGGTTGGGTGAAACAATCCAAGCTCCTCAAATTTCCTCTGCTAAGGTTGGTTTTCTATTCCTCTGATCATCCTAACAGCCCTTCTCTGTTCCTGTGCCAATGACCATCACAAACACAAGTCGATTTACCCTGTGAATGGAGGACAATTGACACTTATGCCATTCATGCTGTTATTAAAAGAATAGCCGTTAGGCTAATGCTTCCCAATGGTTATTTCACCCTGCCTGAAACACAATAAATACCTTGCTCTTAGATAGCGCTTTACAGGCAATTACCCCTGGACAATTACCCACCACCACAAGTTTTAAAGGTCCTACCATATTTGTCCTGCTGCTTCAATAAGAATTAGATTACTGGTGAGATCAGCATGAGGAATGCAAATATCCACCTCTTGCAGCTGGCTGCTATCCTTGATTTTGCTGTAAGAGAGGAAGTTGTAGGCCTGTTAGACTCTACCAATCAGACAACTCACTAATAATAGGAAATAGAGATGGAAAGCGTCATTCAGCTCACTCAATCTGTGCCCTCGTGAAAATTCATTATTGTTCCCTATAGTCTGACCTCCAGGACATTATCCAGCCTACTGTCCAATATTGCAGAGGCTGGGCTTTCCAGCATTTCTCTTGGGCTATGTCTAGACTGCAAGCCTCTTTCGAAAGAGAGCGTCTAGACTGCACGCGGAACTTTCGAAAAAGCAAGCCGCTTTTCCGAAAGAAAGCAGCAAGTGAGTCTGGATGCTCTCTTTCTAAAAAGCCCTGTTTGCTTTCAAGAACGCCTTTTTTCGAAAGAGCACTTTCGAAAAAAGGCCTTCTTCCTCGTGGAATTAGGTTTACCGCCGTCGAAAGAAAAGCCGCGTTCTTTCAATTTAATTTCGAAAGAACACGGCTGCAGTCTAGACGCAGGTGAAGTTTTTTCGAAAAAAGGCTACTTTTTTCGAAAAAACCCCTGAGTCTGGACACAGCCTTGGAGAATAGTCACCACCACCGTTAAGAAGCTTGCCCCAGGTCTAGATGATAGGGAAAGTGTAGCAGTTATTTTAATAGTAATACAGTACTATCTTTCTCCTTGGAGGAGAGAAGTAAAATAGGAAAATTAATTGGCAGACTCTTCTGGTGCTGATCTAGAAAGGCTTGACTCCCATTGATTTTTAACTCCTAAACGCCTTGTAAAGCTCTCACTGCTGTTTTGTGCTAGAAATCACGTTCTTCACTATCTTGCAAGAGACAAGGAACTAGATAGAAAACTTCTAATTGTGCGTATTAAAAATAAATACTCCACCCGTAAAATCTTCCAAACATGATCATAAATTCCCTTAGGGTGCATCTACACAGCAGGGCTAAAGCCGAAATAAGATACACGACTTGAGCTACATCAATTGTGTAGCTTATGTTGAAATAGCTTATTTTGGCTTTTTGGCGCGGTCTACACAGCAGGAAGTCTGAGAGCACTCTTCCTCTGACTTCCCTTACTCCTCGTGAAATGAGGGTTACAGGTTTTGGAGTAAGAAGTCCTCCAGCTCGACATTATTTCAACATAATGTCAGAATAACTGCTTGTAATGTAGATGCGGATTATGTTCTTTCAGAATACCGTTAGTTATTCTGAAATAACACTGTTGTGCAGATGTACCCTTACTCGGCCCCAAACCAACCTTACAGAGTGTTTGTTTGGGTTTTAAGACCTGGCCATTGCAAATTCATAGTTCAAAACTCTTGCATTCATCATTTCTGGTTTGTATGCTGGAACACAGAAGAATGCTGCTTTCAAGTAATTTAAGTCCCTAATAGCTATCTCAAAGACGAGTGTTGTTACTTTTAAAGAGGATTCTGTTACATATTTCAATCCTAAACATCCTTACTTGATTATTATAGACAGCTGAACCACTGATAATGGTGATGAATTTGGCTTTCTTTTCTGGGGTAGCTGCTTGTTGGTACTGCTTTGCATGAGTTGTTGTTGGTTTCCATCTGCCTCAGAGTTTCCCCAATGTACGCTATTTGCTTGGCTTCTGGGAATGGTCAGGGATTCGTCACTTCTGTGTGTGGGCTGGAGTTTCTCTTCAGGAAATCTAATAAATAGGAATGTTAGTAAAAAATGCACATAGCTGGCATGTCAAATCAGTTACTCTTGCTGTGCTTGAAGTTGTGTCAAATAGATGTCTGGGAGGCAAAGAATAACAGATTGTTGTAGCGAATCCAATGGCCAAAATTACAGCTAAATCAACTGAACTGCCCTCCTTAAAATTGACCATAGGAACAAAAACACTTTTTTATAATATTGCAAGAATATTTATAAACTGAAAACATTCCAACCAATGTAATTTATCAAGAAAAGGGAATAGAAATTGTTGGACCAGCAATGTGATTTGTGCTTGTGTAAGAATGCATCATTGATGGCTACTCAATAGAGTTTGCCAGACCTACTCAAATGTTTGCCAGATTATTTCTTGCACCTTCTAGTGGCTGGAGACATGAAAAAAGGTGTAATTCATTCTAACAGAGATGGTTTAGCTCAAATGGGATAGGCTTGTGATTTGGTATGCAAGGTTTTGAGTTCTATTCCAAATTTCACACAAGTACACGTGTACAGTTAAATGATATTGTAATGAACTGGAGTGCATATGCACTATTATTTTCTGTGGGACAGAATCAGAATTGTTCATCTGTGCGCCAGAAGTATTAATTACTAACAGCCAATGGAAATCCTCCCATTGCTCAGGGGTCAAATATTTTGGAACTGCAGGATTTGAATTCTGTGCAGTTGTCCCAGAAGTCCTTAGTGGCCATGCTAGTGCGTAGTGACAAGTGTGAAGTTTCTGTATGACCCTGGATTAATACCACAGGGACACCATGGCAGGAGAATGGCAGGGGAGGGCTGCAGCCATGCACGCCAGGATGCTACTTGCTCTTCTTCCAGCGCCACTGACTCCCAGGGAGTGAGGGGAAAGTACACAGCTTGCGGGCACTCCCAGCTGGTGAGGAGAGGGGGCAGAGGAGTAATTCACACAAGTTGTGCACTTTTCCTCGCTCCCTCACAGTCAGGGGAATGGGAAGCAGCAATTTAGCAGGCTGGCTTGCACCAGATCCTAAAATATTCATAGTACAGAGACACAGCACGGTAGTTGCTGAACCTGGAAGAAGCTGGGACTGAGTATTTGCAGTGTTAACCTTTATTGATTAGTCGTGTAGTTGACAAACTTGTGGTTGACTACACGATTAACGAATTACACGCTTAACATCCCTAGTAACAATATTGAATTATTGATACATGTTAAAAACATCAAACTATAGAGCACATGTATGAAGTAAGTAGTATTAGACCCATTTTATAGGTAGGGAAATTGAGGTACAGAGAATGTCCAGGATCATCCAGGCAATTAGTGACATATCAAGAAACCATTCTTTCTTAACCACTACACAACACTGCCTGCTCTAGGGCGTTTCTGGCTGGGGTGCCTGTGACTGTGACGGCAGAGGTTGCATTGTTTAGCCTGGAAAAGAACCATCAGGTCACATTTTATTCTGGGTATGCCTGTCAGGGTGTCAATGTATGAATTTGTGAAGTGACTTTGAATTTCACTCTGGTAAACTCTCCCCTTAGTCTCCCACCCTCCCCCCAAAAAAGGCCTCTCGCAAACCGTTATCATGTAAACAGCAGGAATGCAGCTCAAACCATATTGTTACATTGCATTGATTTTTAAATACTAAAAGAGCTACCTACAAAGCTTTCATTGACAGGTACAACTTTCTGCTAAGATGATCCCCAGTCTCCATTGGGTTGTGAGAGTGAATTGGGGAATCAGATGTAGCTTGTTCACTTTCCAGCTGTTAAAAATGGAAAACAACAACAACATGTAAGTATTTTCTCACTTTATCCCCTCAGCATATTTTACTTAGTTTGTATTTATGCTGTATTGTGGGTAATGTATCTCAGCCAAACCTCAGTTAACCAAAGTACCTAGCTACTCATAGCTTAGAATCATAGAACACTAGAACTGGAAGGGACCTCGAGAGATCTTCAAGTCCAGTCCCCAGCCCTCACGGCAGGACCAAGCACTGTCTATCATCCCTGATAGACGTCTATCCAACTTACTCTTAAGTATCTCCACTGATGGAGATTCCACAACCTCCCTAGGCAATTTATTCCAGTGCTTAACCACTATGACAGTTAGGGAGTTTTCCTTAAGGTTCAAGCTAAACCTCCCTTGCATCCTTCCAAAACCAGAACTCCATTGTTCTTCTCTCCCATCTTAACCTCCTGCTAGCCAATGATTTGGAGGTCTGGTTCTCTAGCAATCTTGCTACCATTGGGTTTGGGCAACTGAATATCCTCTTAGAGTTGGATCAAGAGAGAACCCTACCTGATGTGGCTTACCTGTGCTAGAATACTGCTTGGAAAAGCATAATATTCTTCCCCCTTTTCATTGGTGTTCCCATCTGAATGCAACAGCAGCTGACTTTTTCTGGTCTCTTCAGAACTGTTGTTCTGTTTTTAAAAAAATGTTTCCATTAAATTCTTGACATCTGATATCATCTTTCTGTTTGCTTGGACAAATCCATTGGGAAGGATTGTGGGAAGACTTGCTCCTCAGAGGCAGAAATGATAACAGCAACCATCTGACTTCAAAACAAGGCTTCTGTCTTAGTGCTCCGTTATATGCTTAATCAGCTGTAGGTGCAAAACTGTGCGTATTGAGATAATTTACTGTAGATATATAGGTAGCTGATTTGTGGGTGCAATATTTGTATCTGTCACAGACTGCCCTTGCAAATGACTATTTATGCAAAAATAGCTGCGGTGTTCAAAAAAGAGGAGCAATGGTGGATATTGTGTCAATTTTCCACATGTAACGCTGATAGGCAGAACCGAACCGGGGACTTCTGGTGCTAAAAGCCACCAGGCTCTCAGCTCAGGCTGCAGAGCAGACGCATTTGCTCTCTCTGTAAGCGGTCTCAGTGCCACTACACGGGCCAGTGAACCACACCCAGTAGGTGTATGGGGTGACATACTTCCTCTAGCTAAGGGGGGCACATCCACAGATGGCTCTCAGCTAAGGCTGTAGAGAAAACTCATTATCTCTGTAAGGATGTGTCTACACAGCGCCCTTACCTAGAAATAAGCTACGCTATTTGCAGTCCACAAATTGCATAGCTTCTTTTGAGGTCATTTTGAAGTAGTGCTTTATTTCAAAATTTGGTGCTATTCCGGCAAGTCCTTTAGCCCTCATGGAATGAGGGTTATAGGAATGCTGGAATAGCGCACCTGAAATATATTTCAAATATATTTCAAAATAACGAGCGTGTTTAAAGATGCAGAATTGTTATTTCGATATACTTTCAGTAACTCGAAATAGTGCTGCTGTCTAGAAGTAGCCAAAATGGTCTAAGTGCCACTACATGGGACAAGGAACCACATCCAGTCGGTGTGTGGGTTACACACACACAGGGGCTCAAATACCCAAAGTTATTCAGGTTCCTAATTCTTTTGAAAAAAATAGGGGGTGGGTGCCTAAATATCTCTGAGGTTCTATACCAGGGCTCTTTGCTCCAGGCCCCATCCTCAAGTCCCCACTTAAATAAACACCCTTACTGAAATCTAGAATGGGGAGTTTGTTTTCTGCCACTTCTATTAAAAGCACTGGGAGTCTTGCCTGAAGAAAGAGTGAATTATTGGAACTCCCGCAGTGGCCAGGAGCTATACCTGAGTATGTGAGAGCAGAAATTGAACCAACTTTATACTGGATGATTTGCCCTCAGCAGGAGCTACCAGACAGAGAATGGTCCTTCATAAAGATCGGGAGTATCTGACAAATCCTGGAGGGAACATGTCACTTCTTTGAGCCAAAATAGCCATCTCTAACTTCCCTCCTGCTCATTGATTTGACTGTCCTGCAGAATGTAATTAGTATTTAATTTGTGATGCATTCCTTCTTATCTCTCCTACATCTGCGATGGCAATACATTTTAAAACTACTAACTGTGTCACTGAATACAGTATTGTTTTCAAGATAAAATAAAGTATTAACCCTCTTCCTTACAGAGAAAAGGAGGAAACTGGCATTGAATAGAAATGAGAAACAACAAATGGATTTTTTGATGCCTGGATGGCGTTCATTAATGATAGTACAAAGGGTGGCTCTTATTGGAGCCTAAGTCAGGGGTGGGCAATATCAGTCCCAGGGACTGGATCCAGACTGCTGAGCATTTCTCTCCTTCCCGCACAGCTGATGAGTGGAGCGTGCACACTTACAGCTGGGAGTGTGTGTTCAGCTGCCCCTACCCCGCACCTGGCTCTGTCCTGCAGCAGAGCTGCTCCCAGGATTCTCCTGCTAGTTGTGCAGTGTGTTGGGCAGGGATGGGGATGGAAAGGCAGAAGGGAAAAGGTGGTGCTGAAGTCAGGGGATCCCCTGCCCCTGTACTCCATCGCTGCAGGTTGGAAAGAGGGAGGCATACAGCAGAGCTGCTCCAGTGTGAAGCATGGATGGTAAGAGACTCAGAGGAGTGCCTGCCTTAAGTACACTGTTTCTAAGATTTCAGTGCGGAGGGGTGAGAACACAGAGCAGGGAAGCTTTCCCTCTCCTAGAGACAGAGCGGGGTTTCTCTCAGAAACTTACCCAGCAACAGCCAGCACACACTCTGTGTCACTGTAACACACACCCCATCTGTGCCACACGGTCTCTGTGACACACACACACACACACACACACACACACACACTGCTTCACACACTCTCCCAGTCTCGGTGCCACATACACTCAATCTGTGCCACAACGTCTGTCTCTGACACACAGTCTCTATTTTACACTTGCTCTCTTTCTCCCTCTTTGAAGGCCCCAGCCCCACCTCTTCCGCCTGGGGCCCTACCCCTTCTAGGTGGGCCGGAGCCAGCTCATGACCGTGTACCTAAATTCATGAAGTGGCCTCCCTCTGCAAAAATTATTGCCCATCCCTCCCTTAGTGACACATCATAAAACTATGCTATTTTTAACCTGCTTGGTACTTATCCAATTTCTTACTAAAGTGGGATGTGAAACTGGCTGAATAGTGATCAGAAGGGAATTGTTACTGTTAATGTTCCTCCACCTGGAGTGCCTATCAAGAGTTCTGTCAAGCCTTAAAGCCAGGGGGTGGGGAACCTTTTTTTGGGTCAAGGGGCTGCTGACCTAGAGAAAAATCAGTCAGGGGCCGCACACAAGTGAGAAGCAAAAAAGCATGAACAGACTCTCATTGATGTGACCCCTGACTAAAAAGGAGAACGACACTCCCCACATTCCCCTCACATGCCAGAGCCTACGGGCACCCAGGCTAGCAGATTTTTGTGCTGCAGCCACAATACTGGGAGGGGTGAGCCGTGAGTCTGGGAGGCCAGATACAGCAAACTGGGGCCCATATCTAACCTCCAGGTCTTAGGTTCCTCACGCCTGCTGTAAGCCTTTGGGAGTAGTGTCCTGTTCAATATGAGTGTTTGCAATAACTGGCATAGCAGGGCCTCCATCCTGAATGGGGTTTAACTGCCACAGCAATACAAATCATAAATCCTAATAAGTAATTTAACACAAGAGTTAGTAGTGGGGAGTGGGAATCAGAAACCAGGTTCGGTTTAACACATTCATGATTTGGAGTATGTAAATTCAACTTGAAATTAGCAATCAGGAAAACTAGGAATGGGGGCCTGGTCTTAAAGTTTGGAATAACTTGGGCCTTGTCTGTATTTACCCGGAGATCAATCTTCCAGAGTTTGATTTAGCATGTCTAGTAAGGACCTGCTAAATTGAAAGCTGAGAGCATCCTCCTACTCCGTTGACCCTGGTACACATGGGTTTGCGAGGAATAAGGGAAGCAGGTAGGAGAGTTTCTCCTGTCAACCTCCCATGGTGGGGCCACTGCAGAAATTCAATTTAATATACATTGACTCCAGCTATGCAGTTCTCGTTGTTGGAGTTGCATATCTTAGGTCGACTTTCTCCCCCAGTGTAGCCCTGACCTTGGATAGCTAAGGGACTGAATCCTGTAAGCCCTCCCTCAGGTAAACGAGTCCTTATGCAAGTAGACTCATTCATGTCTATGTGACTATTTGCAAGAGTCAAGATTAGTTACCTGAGGAATAATTTGCATGATCAGGGCCTATAAGAGTGAGTCATTGGTGATTCAATTCAATCTAATACCCGTAAATGTAGTGTCATGCATTTGGAAGAGGAAATAAACACAAAGGTACAAGCCAGGAGATAGCTCAATCCGTGCAGAAATGAGCTGATAGGATTGAACTAAGATATTTAATACCTGGTATAACCCAAGGTCCAGTGTGTTTCAGCAGCAGCCCTGGGAACTACAAGTTGTGGACTCCAAACTGCGGCACGTTGGGAGAACTTCCTGGTTCTTGCCAGGATGTGCCCTCTGCCCCCAGCAGGGTCACACAGACTGCATGCTGAGAAAAGGGGCTGCTAAACTATTTTCCTCTCTCTCTCTCTATACACACACACACACACACACACACACACACACACACACACACACACACACACACACACACACACACACACACACCAAGCAGCCTCAGGCCTAGCCCCACACACACACACACACACACACACACACACACACACACACACACACACACACACACACCAAGCAGCCTCAGGCCTAGCCCCCTTCAGTGGTTTCAGAAGTCCCGAGGCTTCCCTTATGCTGAATAACCTCACACTGGGCTAGCCAACAGGAGCGGTTGGTAACAGAGCACAGTCTTTCTTATTCTCCCTCCAGACCTTTTGTTGCATTCCCTGTTTGTGTAGTATTTTGTGACTATACCAAACGAAGGCTATCCCTTGTTAGCTGTAGGGCAAGACTATTAATTGCAGTTTCTGCATAGTCAAACAGAAAACAGAGCTCCAGGTCATCCACCCGCAATCCAAATGAAAGATCATGTGACGCGCCTGTGCACCCCACCCCCGCCTTCCACAAACCTCACGCTCAGTCAGCCCAGAACACCACTTCTGCGTTGCCTGTGGCACAACATAGGCCCAGTATTGCTTAAAGGCGACACTGACCTGGGAAGGATTACTAGGTAAAAGAGGAGAGAGTGAGCCCGAGGCCTTGTCTATGCACAAAATAGTAGCAGTTTAACAAACGGTGTAATTTTCATCTGATTTAAAGCGGTGCAACTGTGTGCATTTAAGCTTGGTGGAACTCAATTACAGGTGCAAGCCAAGCCATGTTAAGCCAAGTTTACACTGATTCAAGAGTCTTCATGCAGGGCTGTGCAGCCAGTTAATTACCTAGGTTTTCAGTCCATTTGATTTAAACCAGTGCAGGTTTTGTGTGTAGACAATCCTTGAGAGATGCTAAAAAAAACAACCCAGGAACCCATGGGCACGGCCTACAACTAGATTAACAGGGGCAGATCCTTTGCTTGAATAGATTGTTCTAGCTCCACTGACATCAATGGCACTGTGACAACCTGCCCCGAACTGTGAAGGAGTTCTCAGTCATGCTCTCAGAAGGGAAGAGAGCAAACTACCAGAGCGGCACAAGAAATAAGTACAACCAGTTAGAAAAGGTTAACAATCGGAGCCAGTTGGACTTGCTAGGGAGGTGGCTGAGTCACCGTTGATAGGGATATTCAGAGTAGATGAGGCATGACAAGAAGGTTAGGTTTACATTGCAGCTTAAATCACCTGACCCCCAAGCGTCATAAGTTACACTGACATAAGCACTGGTGTGTACAGCACTATGTTGGCAGGAAAGCGTCTCCCACTGACATAGTTTCTGCCACTCATGGAGGCTGGAGGAGTTAAGCCAATGGGACAACACTAGTCTGTTGGCTGCTGTCTTAGAGAACTTGCAGCTAAACAGCTGGACTGGTGCAGCTATGCCACTGCAAAGTTTCCAGTGTACCTTTTCTCTAAGTTAATGAGCATTCCTGCAAAATGTACACACCCAACAGGCTTTACAGACCCACTGGCTTTGCTCACCGGACTTGGAAGATGATGCACTGGGGAGCTGTAGCAGGGTTGCTTTTCAGGGAGATTGCAAGAGCCTGGATCTGAATTAGGCCTTTGCTTGTCATCTGCGGGATCTTCCACCTGCACACCAAAGAAAAAACACTGACAACCTGTGCAGAAGTACCGCAGGTGTATTAATGGCACTGTCAGTTGGTAACAGAGCACAGTCTTTGTTATTCTCCCTCCAGACCTTTTGTTGCACTCCCTGTTTGTGTGGTATTTTGTTACTATACTAAGCGCTGCTTTCCAGGCTGCTAGTCATTTATTTTCTACAGACAAGCCTACAGCAGACCAGAAATCAGCAGTACTTTGTAAATCCTCCTTCCCCATTATTTAAACAGAAAGGGGGGGGGGGGGGAAAGGACAATTAGGTGCCCAACTCCCATAGGAACTCAATGGAAATTGGACACCTAGCTCCTATTGGTACCTTTTGATGATCTCTTCAGGCCTCAAATCCTTCCACAACTCAGGAACTTCAAGTTCCAACCCTGCTGCATGGGGAGGATTTCCTTGAGTGATTTTTGGCCTATTTGCTAAAATGGCCAGTGAGGACCCCTGCAGAAGCTGTCACCTTTCTTAAACACAGCTGGGCCAGGAAACGAGCCTGACAGCACAAGCCTTTTACAGGGATTTCCACCATTTGATGCTCAAGGCCTCTTTTCCTGTCCACCCTAGAAAGCAAACTGCGCCTGCCATTCTATGGGCCCGAGGGCCAGTCTTGTACAAAGGAACTATCCCATGTCACCTAGAGGCATGCTCATTAGCCAGGGCCCCTTACTTCAGTTTCATTGCAGTTGCTCAGCATCTTTTGGTGGGTGCTCGTCACTGTTTCATCAAAGCTCGGTGGCGAAGAAAGGGACCGACCTTTGCTTCTCTGAGTTGCAGGATTCTGGCTCTAGGATTTTAGTGACAGCAGCATGAGGATCAGGACAGCTGGGTCCAAGGACAAAAGTCTGCTCTTGGAAGCCCACATGGTTCCCAGGGGTGCAGATTTGGAGGCTCAAGACACAGGGCTGGCCCACAACATTTTGGCACCTGAGGCGGGGAGCTCAAATGACGCCCCCGTGTCCCTTCGCTTGGGCCAAACCTTTGAAAGGTCTCAGTTATCTGGGTCCTACTGGCACCCCTCTTCCCCCCCACCCCCCCGCAGTCTGGCACCTGAGGTGTCTGCCTCAGTTCTCCTCATGGTAAGGCCAGCCCTGTCAAAACAGGAGATTTGGGGATACAGGCAGTCCCCGGATTACGTACAAGATAGGGACTGTAGGTTTGTTCTTAAGTTGAATTCGTATGTAAGTTGGAACTGGTACATATTGTAGGGGAAACTCTAGCCAAACATTTCTCCAGAGCCCAGTTTTATTCTCCCACACCTTACTTTCCTCAGTCTTTATTCTCAAGCTGAGGTGTCTGCTGAGAAAAGCTGCTCCGCGTCTCCCTGGTCTGCTGGGGGGAAGCAGCTAGTGCGGGGTTGCCTCATCCCATTTGTAAGTAGGGATCCGATGTAAGTTGTAACCATGTAACCTGGGGACTGCCTGTACATTGTCTTGAGATGGAGGGTGACAGTCACCCTACGCAAGGCCTTTTAAGTCCTATGCACTTACTCCTTCAAGTAAATGTTTTCTAACAAACATAAGATTGTTTACAGCTGGAGTGGGGAACCTACACCCCACGGGTTAGGTCCGACCCCTGGCTTGATTCAATCCATCCCATGGCAAGTCTCCACATCGCAGGCCAGAAGTCCCAACCCTCCTCCGCCACAGAGGGCTGGAGCACTGCGTGCACCAATTTAAGTGTGAAGGTTTGTTTGGTTTTTTGCTTGCTTGCTTGTTATGCTTCCTGCCGTGGGAGCAGGTGAGCCATGAGGGGTTTTTTCCTTTGTGTGTGGCTGCCAACTGATTATTCTGTGGGTCAGTAGCCTCTGACCACAAAAAGGTTCCTCTTTACAGATTAAGTGGGTCTTAAGTGGGAAGCAGATACTGTGGTCTGTGCTCTGCACAAGTGTAGATTTCGCCATAAAAGAATCTCTTGTTCATTAGGAAACTGGAGTTATAGGGAAAGCACACACTATATGCTTAGGGTCTAAACCAGTATATTTCAGGGTAAAGATCCCTCTCTTCATAAATTACTAATGACATTACAAGCACTCCCTTTAAAGAGTCAATCTGTGCATGTAACTGCAGACTTTTTTGGATAGAACATCACCTGAGTGGAGTATCCATTCTCTGTTGTCTCTGCACGGGCTAGAGATAAGGAAGTCATCCAATCCTCCACTTGTTCCCTGTGGATTGGAATGATGAAATGAAAAGTTCATTTTTAGTACACACAAGAAAAAAGAAATGGCGCATCTGTATCAGTCTAATGGTCTAAAGCTACAGCCACGGACGTCAGTGGAAGTTATTCCATTGACTAGAGTGGGCTTTGATCTGGCCCCAATACGGGGAAAGCTGCCTCTCCATTACAATGGTAGAGCACTGCCTTAAAGGAGCTCTGCGGTTAGGATTGCCAGATGATTTAATCAAAAATACCAAACACTGTGCCTCTCCTCCTCCCCCCCCCCCCAAAAAAAATACCAGGGAAAAAATTCTGTTGGGGGGGGGGGGGGGGAAGAGGGAGACCAAAGTTGTTGAGAAGAAAGAAAGAAAAAGGCCCCTGACAGTTATTAAGCAAAAAAAAAAAAAAAAAAAAAAAAAAAAAAAGTGCATTAAAAACAGCATGGTCCCTTTAAGTGTGTGCACTCATAACAGGGATAGGAAGAGCGGAGAGGTTGAGCACTAAGACCCAGGGAAGGCATTGCTTCCCCTTGCTTTAGGTCTTTAGGCTTTTTGCCAGCAGCCATCTTGTTTTCTTGGTCGATCCAGAAGGCAGCTTCCCTGCGGAACCAGGTAAGCAGATGGTTGGAGGCCGGGGGCTGGGCCCAGTTGCTGAGTGTGTCATAGGGTTGCCAGGTGTCCGGTAGGGGGGAAAAAACCAGAAAATACCAAACATTTTAGGTGTCCGGTATTTTCTGATTTTTTTTTTTTACCAGACAGGAGGCGAAAATACTGGACTGTCCAGGTCAATACCGGACACCTGGCAACCCTATCTGCAGTAGCCTTAGAAAACTGTAGGAGTGAGGCCAGCAGATCCAAAAACAATGCAGATCCACTGGACAAAACATTCCCTGCTAGACTGGTCCTGTGAGGAGGCTTTTCTTTCTGTAGGCACCTATTCAAAATCCAGCTGTGCTGTAGTCATATGCTCCTATGCATAGCCAAATTACACAAAGCATTGGCTAATAAAGACAAGTGAGATGATATGGTGGAAAGACGGTCTCTACAGACTCAATTCTGTCATGTGTGGAGAATTCCTGTGAGGTGCTTCTCAGATTCCATTCCACATGATTCCCAGGAATGCATAGCCCCCTGCAGGACTGCGGCCTAGCAGATGGCCTGGTGTAACCTTCAGAAATATGTTTAAACAGGCAGACGGAGAAAAGGCGGTAGAATTGTCAGATGACGAAAAAGGAGATGCTGCGTTTTGTTCACCAATAGGACAAATTTGATGGTCTCTAACTTTTTCCACTAGATGACTTCAGGGAACAATGCACTGCATGAATGCAGAGGGTGGCATGCTTGAATGATAACTAGGTATTTGTGGTTTTTTCTCTTTGGGCTCAGACATGTTCTTCCTGCTTTGGTTATGAGTACAGGGGACTATCCTGCAGTACGTACTTAGATGAAAAAAGCTCTCATTGACACAGCTGCAGGAGGGGAAGAAAATGGAGAAAAACTGGGGCAAAGCAGCTGGGAGCTGGTCTGCAGAGTTTGCCCGCCCCCCTCCCCGACCAAATGTCTGTTGATTAATTCCTGATCTTTCCCTATTTCCACCTGTGGAGTGGATGGGAGTTCTAAGTGTGGTGGAGGGAGCTGGGGAACCAGGAGTCAACCCCAGAATCATTCCCCTATAGTCTATTCTTCCGCTGGACTGTAGAGGATGAGCTTGCCCCATTTTCCCCTGTGACAGGGTGTACCAACTCCACATTGCGGCTGAAGGGGTTAATCTAGCTCACCTGGCTGTGGAGGCCCTGCCCCCATAGCTCTGCTGGGCATGCTCCTTCTGGAGTCAACTATAAAAGCCCGTGGGGATGCCACACAGGAAGGAGGTACGGTTGGAGCTCCTGAAAAGGACCCCCCCCCCCCCAGCGGACCGAGACAAGCCAGTGGGAGGCTGCAGACTAGGCATCCAGTCCGGAGGGGAGAGACGGAGAGGGTTACCCAGAGGACACTGGAAGGAAGTAGCCAAAGGTGGGGAATTAATTCCCCAGAGCTTGGTGTGTTGTAGTAGGATTTCCTGCCAAGGTAGTGGTTGTCCACTCCACCACTGACAGGCACCTGGGCTTGGACCTGGTGGAGTGGATGGGGCCGGATCCCCCTCCCCTCTCCTCCTCAACCCCATGAGAGGGCACAGCCCTGTGGTTATAGCCTCTGGCTATTAGACTATGCTGCCCCCCGGGAGAGAGGATGGCATTGTTATAGACTTTGGCTAGTAGGCCACGATACCCTGTGGGGGAGATATGTTGCTATAGACTCTGGCTGTTAGGCTACTCTGCCCTGAGAGGGGAGGGCATTGTTATAGACTTTGGCCATCAGGCCATGCTGCCCTGAGAGAAGTGTTACTGTAGACTCTGGCCACTAAGCCACACTGCCCTGAGAGGAGAGCACATTGTATAGATGTTGTCTGCTAGGTCGGGTTAGAGGCTTGCCTGTCAGCCCCGATGGTTGGAGAAGACCACAGGTGGCAGCAACACACACAGGCAAGAGGCCCCATGAACAGAGCAGACTTGTTCTCTACAGTTGATTCCCCATGAACAGGTATAAGACTTTCTTGCCCCATGGTTCCCAAGAGCCACTTGTTTTGGTAGCTATGTCCCCTGCCATATCCCCCACCATGAGTACCTGTCCTTCCCAATGAGGTAGTAATCCCTGCTCTCCGTGTTGATGGATATCACTTCCTCAGGGCAGCACTTGAACATCTTCCTTATTGCTGTCATCTTCTCATAATTATTGATGCCAATCTCTACATTTGAAATCCTGTTGGGTATGAACCATTTGCTTATCACATACATTCATGCCCTGGGTGAAATGATCATCTATAAAAGCCAAGAGGATCAAGGGTTTGCTAGATAATTTCCGTACTATTGTATAAATAACTTCTCTGAGATAAATGAATCATGCTTGCCACGATGGTACCTCAGGGGCAGCCAAGAGTGGAGCCCCATTATGGTAGGTGCTGTAATTATTACAGAATGTTTTTATACAACCAACAATAATGGAGCTGGTTGAGAAATGTAACACCTTTCACAGAAAGGTTACACAAAAGTAAATCAAAGATTTGCTGGGTTTTTAATGGTGACGTTCCCAACATTTTTTTAAAAAAATGGATAAAATCAGGTTTTGGGACCTGAAACTCCTTCCTTCCTTGAATTTTTTTTTTAATCATCATCAATTTTAATTCATAAAAGAGAAAAACCCCACAGCTTTATGGGTGGAATTAAACGGTCATTACATGATTTAAAAACAAAACAAAACACCACACATTTGACTCAGCCATCTGGAAAGTTTTCAGACATAAAGCGTTGCTTAGGAAAGCAAAGAATGCAGCTTTCTTTACAATAGAAAAAGCACAACAGGGAGGGGAAGGGCCCATCCAAAGTCCTTTGATGCCAATGCAAAGACTTAGTCTTTGGACTAGGCCCGAGGTGCAAAACACATTGGACAAGCCTTATCTCGTCCAATCCTGCATCTTGTATATCCCAAACACTCAGCGCTAGAATGTGATTAGCTTTTGTCCATGCCGCCAAGAGCGAGGACGAGCACCCAATGAGTCTCCTAGCCTCTGTCTGCCCAAAGAAGAGTGCTCAGCACTGTGCAGAAACTAATTGCTTTGTGCACTGCCATGGCCACATGCTATCCCAGTGCAGGTAGGAGGAGGCAGTGCAGAGCAGCCTGTGCCATTCCTCATATAACTTGCCCCTCCCCCCCCCGACAAAATTAGGTTCCCCCAGGATTTCTGGAGAGCACCATTGTGTGGGATCAGGCTGATGGTGTGTACCCAGCTGAAATGCACTAGCCTCCAGCCAGTTTCTGAAAGCCCCTAACCCCCCCCCCCGAAGTGGAATAGATCCTTCCCTGTAAAGTCCCAATGTGGAGAAAGGCACTCTTCAACATTGGCATGGCAGAATCCCTTTGCACCTAGGAACACTCGATGTTGTTCCTGGAGAAGATAAAGGGACCAGCTACTACTACTGTAGGTAACAGAAGCATTATTTTAGTGCTGGGTGCAGCACTAATGCCTGGATCTTTTATATAGCCATAGCTTGACTTTTGTCTATAGAAATCCCATTAAGTTTATCAAATAATACAACACTCTCAAACCCATCCAAAGCCTCCTGGAGTCAGTGGGAGTCTTTCGACTGACTTCCAATGGCTGTGGGTCAGGCCCTAAATCAGTAGCAAAAGGTTAAATTGGTGATCTCATTTCAGGCAGCAGATGTGTGGTTTCAAAGGAAAAAAAAAAGATAAACTTCAGATACTTACTGATCAATTGCAATGGAGCCCTTTATCTGTTGGCCTTTAAGGTACTTCAGCATGTAGCATCTCTTGCTAGGCTTGCACAAGATGAAATAGCGCTTTTTCCAGGACCCCTGCAGAAAGGAAAGTCCGTTTGCCTCTCAGCAATAGCAGCTGGTTGTTAAGGGGTGGCTGGAGGTTGACTAATTTGGGTATGCTGTACCTGTGAAGTGAAAAGCTGAGGAGGGGGTGACTTGATGAACTCTCCCTGCTTGCAGATTTCTTCTCCCTGGAAAAAGGTGGCTTGACTGCCTGCCAATCAAAGAGAAATTAATGGCACCACTGCTCAATTTGTGGCTTATTAATCTCCTATGTTGGCCTGCTTGGAAATTGGTGCTGAGTGCTGGGCTTCTGTGCTAAAAAAGACCATGAAGCCTGTGCAATAAGAGGAGACAAGCACAAATAACAGCTATAAAATGCCCAGACTGAGCATCCTCCCATGGATGTTGATGTTATTGCTGTTGACTGCCCCCAAACTGGAAATACAGAGCAGTGATTACTGACAATATATTGAGGAGGGGTCTAGTGAGATGCTGCAAAGCTTTGTATTAGGTCTGATCTAATTTAACTTCTTCTTTAGTGAGCTGAAAGAGGGAATAAATAGCACACTAATGCAATTTGCAGATGGCATTAATTTGGAAGAGTTACAAACACCGGAGAGGACAGAAAATACTTCAGAGCAAGGTAGAAGCTAACAAGATCAGAAAGTAAAATGGAGAAAATGCAAGTTAATGCCTCCGGGACAAAACAAACCCAAATGCATAGACCCATGACCCAGCACACCGTGGCAAGCTAGCTCAGTTTGTGATCACTGGGTGGAATTGACTAATCAAAACCTAAACGACTTCATATTTAATGTGTGTTGTGATTCATTGAAATGGGCTGTACATGAGTAAGTTCCAGTTCAACTCTTTATAATCTAGTAGCCAGTCTTTAAGATGTAGGTTTATTTTTAAAAAACGGCGAGGAGTCCTGTGGCACCTTACACAGGGAGCAGGTAAAGGCAGCTGGAGAGCACACAAAGGCCATGCCATTGCCCACAGCAAACCCCATCTTGGCATGGATAGCTAGACAGACAGACTCTCTCTCTCTCTCTCTTTTTCTTTCTCTCTGAAGTCGATGGGAGTTTTGCTATGGGTCAAAAGGAGCCATGAGTTTTCTGAAACTACTGAATGTGTCTCCGACTTGTTTGGTTCCTTTACACCAGTGGCCCCCCAAACTGAGGGGAATGGAGGAACATTTAGGTATGGGGTGCAGTGAGATCTGCCCATGGGGAGCCTCCTCTCCATCCCCAGCATGACCCTCCTCCATCTCCACCGGCGGGTTAGTGTGTGCGGAGGCCCAGCCCCAAACTGGAGCGGGTGGGGGACAATGCAGTACAAGCTCTCCCCACCCTTCTCCTCACAGAGTCAGGCACAGCTGTGTGCCAGGTTCAGGGCCCCACCGCATGGCGGCAGGGGTGTAAATTTTGCCTTTGCCCTCAGGCGCATAATGCCCTTGCCATACCTCTGTCTGCAAGGTGCCAGCACCTCATTGACAGGGATGTTACATTATAACAGCAATCATTTGGAGGCTGGAGCAACGTTTCCTTTGACAAATCTTGCTAGATTCTCATTTGTACCTGTGGCAGATTTTGGAGGTTTAAAAGGCATTCTGATTGCTTCCGCAGCCTGGAAAATCAAACGAAGCAGAGATTCCAGGCAAGATACTTTCACCCTGAATCAAGCGGAGTAGTGCCGTCCTTGGCAAAGAACCCTCCTGGCAGAATCTAGCATTGAGTAAAAGAAAACACATCATGTTATTTTCCCAAACCGATCACAAGTATCTTTTTTTTTTATATATATATATAGGCCAAGGGGATTCGCTTTACGTGAAGGACACTTGCCCGAAGAACTTTATTTTCTGTCCCTTTCACAAATTATCAGCAACTGTAACCATGAAACAACAATGATTATAATTCCTTGTTTCTGGCAGTGCTCAGTGTGGCTGGCACTGAAAACCAACTGTTGATGAGATTAGGTGCTTGAAGATCTGGGCTGATGACACACAACAAAGGCCAGGATCCATTTTATAGACTGAAGGTTTGAGAGAACATCTATTCTCCCTTACCTCGGCATAGATTCAGAATATCTCCTTTTCCCTGGAATTACTCCACATTTTCATGAGGCTAATTGAGATTTCACTCTGACCGAGAGGAGATAAGTATTTAAATAACCGGTTGATAACAGAGCTGAAAAGAGAAAACCTGCCTAACAGAGGGCAGAATTTTGCAAAAGGTGCTTTGTGTATTTCTAACAACATTTAAGAGAGAAGTTTTTAGTAGGACCAGAGAAACCTCCGACTCTTGATCTATGGAGCTCCTGAGTGTGGAGCCAAACCCAACAGGAAGTGATTTTAGATTATTACTCTGTGTTGTATTTCTGTTGTTGCTTTAGGTATTTTGCCTTTTAACACTTTTACCCAAGGACTCCATTCTGCATCATCACACTCTGAGCTTTGTCTTCTAGCTATATTTGGCCTTCCTATTTCTTTTCAGTTTGAACGGAGTTCACTGAACTTGTGCCAACTAGTTACTTTACTGTGGGCATGTCACCACCTGCATGTGCTGAATGCCATTGAATTGTGTTACTATTACTTCCATACTTATTGAAAAACAAATCTGGTCTCTTTCAGTTGTATACCTTTTGTAGGTGGCACACTCAAGCTACGTCGACACTGCCAGTTTTTGCGGCAGAAAATATGCTAACGAAGGACTCATTTGCATGAGTCGCAATCTCACTTGCATATTTTCTGCCGATCTGTTTTTGTGCTATGAGTTTTTGTGCAAAAACAAGCAGTGTGGATGTTTCCTTTTTGTGCAAGATCCTTATGCCTCAAAAAGAAGGTATACTGATCTTGCGCAAAAAGGAAATGTCCACACTGCTTGTTTTTGCGCAAAAACCCCTAGCTCAAAAATGGATCGGCAGAAAATATTCAAATGAGATCGTGACTAATGCAAATGAGTCCCTCGATTGGCATAATTTCTACTGCAAAAACTGGCAGTGTAGACGTAGCTAGAGAGTGCCACCTACAAAAGTTAGCCTCGGTTAGATACCATTCTGTTCTTTCACTTGGGAAGCAGTTCTCAATATCCTGAAAAAGATTCACTATTTGTAAATTCAAGTTTGTTTTAATTTCCTCCTCTAGTGCTCAACCAGGTTCCCTTCCAGACTGTCAGATCTCGGTGGCTTCTTTTTCTCCAGTTTCATCAGCCACCATGTGTGACAGACATGTGGGTTGTAAGAGTTTGTTCTTTATTTTTCTGGCCTTAGTCCCCTGATATTAACTTCCTGGGTGACCCCCAAACATTATTTTGTCACAGGACAGAGATCTAAGCAGTTGACTCAGATAGTGGCTGTTTTAGGTGATACTATAATGCAGCCATTAGAGACCTCTATACTAATTTGTACCTTCCCCCCACCCCCCTTTTTTTTAATAAACCCTAGTGTTTTTGCCTTGTGAGAGGGTGTTTTGTAGTAAAATGCTGTGGCAGAATATCTGTTATAACATTTACTGAATAAGATTTTCATGTGTCGACTTTTTAGACTCCAAATAAAAATGTTGGAGCCTAGGGGGGTGGAAATGTGCAGCCACTTGCATTCTTTATCTGAGTTTTAATATTACTCTGACACCCCTTTTGTTTCCATGAAAGGCATAGGAAAACTCTTTTAAACCAGATTAACAAAGTCTTCTAAACTCTCAAATGCTATATAATGATCACAAAAGCAACATTTCATGAGTCTACGAAGGGAGCCGAAAAAAAAGACTCATTTAAATTTGAGTAAAGGTCAAGATACGTGGGTAGAAAGACAAAAGAAGCTAAATTACAATAGGGCTCTTAGTCATCCACATTATTGCAATTAATATTTTGTAAACCACAGCTTAATCACTTTCTTTCATTCAGTGAGGGGGAACCTTTCTGAAATAGCAAAATTTTCATTTAGGCTAGACAATAGCAATTTCACGATTCTGCTGCCTCGGCTTTTGATTTCTTTCAGTGTTTAAAAATCTTTAGTTAAAATGCAGATTAAGTCCTGTAAATGAATAACATTGGAGGTTAATCTTAAACTTTAAACGTAACACTGGGAAAGACAAACAAGCTGTATTAGTACTTACAGGCGACAGGTGTCTAGTGTATAGATGATCTTAGAAACATGCACCTTTATATGTTCACAGAGCCACTGTATCAGTCTCCCAATCACACTGTTCTGTGCTGCTGCCCAGCAATGCTAGTACCTACTTATACCAGTCAACTAAGCACCATGTGAAATATGACACACAAGGAAATTCCCAAGGTTCCACCATGTGGCACATTTTACCATAGCAGTTTAGTTGAATGACAAATTGTTCAAACAGAGGAAATCCAGGAGATTAATATACATTGATCGACTGATTTAAAAAAATCATGCTTGATTTAGCCTCGACAGGAGGAAAACAATGACAACCTTATTTTCAGGTTTCTGTTTTCCTTTCGGTAAATATTTTTCTTCAGCATGAGCCTGACATTTTGCTCTGTCTTTGTAGATAAATGTTTTCTGGCTTTAAAATAACTTTAGGAGTTTGGCATTAAAATTCAGAATTTAATGTGCAGCCCTAGAAGAATGATGCAGCCTTCCCCACACTACCCTGTCAATGCATTTCCAGTCTGACACGGAGACACCACCTTACAGGTGTCATTGGTTACATTTGTGTTGATTTTATTTCATGCTGGAAATTGGCCACTTAGGTTGTTGAATAATCTGGATCTATGTCATATAGGTCATCAAAAAACCTTCTAAATAGATTATCTCTACCAAAATGCTCAGTGAAATCTCATGACCACTCAGTTATCCAGTCAAAGACATTGAATTTGATTATTTTCTGGCTACTTTGAACTCTTCTGACAGTGTAAAGGAGCTAGACTGTGAACATAGATTGTCAGCTGAGAATTCTCCTGAGGAGAGATTAATTGTTTTTGTAGAAATTATTCAAAGAAAATATTTGCAGAAATAATTTCAAATAAAATTCCATCTAGATACAGAAACTGGTCTCTAAACTTGGAAGAGTGTTTTTTGTATAGGTCAAGAAGCACCTCTCTCTCTCAAAACTTTTTCTTGTGGATAACTTTTCAATATCAACTTCCTCTCTTGCATTATTTGCATATACAGTATTTGTAGATTGGAATTGGAGTGGAAGATAATTTGCGCTCTGCCTCAGTCTCTTTCTTTCTTTGTAAAGCAGCCAGTACAGTTGCTATACTCTAATGCTGGGGAGTTGGGAAACACGTAAGTATATGAATAGACCAGAAAGGATAACAACAACCCTCCCACACAGAGAATCATACATGCTACCCCTGAAATATCATAATAATACTCAAAGGGGTTTTCAGAGGAGTATAACACAAAGATTTTTATTCAGGAAATTGTCCCATCGAATGCCCAAATAATTTGTCTCTGAGTTTCCTCTTAAGTCTGGATTTCCCCTACGGGAAAATGACAAGTTCTTACAAAAAATGTCCAGTCCTTGTTTAAAGAGGTTTAGGAATAAAGATATGAATGGGTTTACATTATGGCTTCAAGCAAAGACATTGACTTCAATGACCTTTGGATCAGGGCCTAAAAGAGAGAGGAATTGCATTGTCCTCTTCCAGCTCTCACTTGGTTTAGCAGCAAAGTTGCCTCACTAATATTAGTGCCAAGTTAACAGTTTTCTGCAGAGAACAGAGGAGTAATTCAACCTTTCTCAGAACAGCACGGAGATTACTTTCCTCCTCAGATGGATTCCTCTACTTACTAAGAATTGCCAAACTGTCCTCAATGGTGCTTAACTTCAGATCTCACTGCAGACAAAATATGCCTAGCAGCTTTATTTGCTCTCCTATGGAACCAGCTGATGCAAAATCCTCACCCTACCTACCTCCGCATTGGAATTCCTCACCATCACCATGTGGTTGGCCTGGAGACCAACTCCACAACATGGAAGGGGATGAATCAAAGGTAGTAAAAAGGGGCTTACACAGCCCCCGCCCCCATCAGCAGTTAATTTTGCCACTAGTAATTAATGACATTGCTTGAAATCAGTTTGCTATAGTTGTTCCCTCTTATTTAAAGATCATTTCCCACCATTCTTAAGCAAGAGCACTGTTGGAGCAGAAGAGAAAAGAACTGCAGCTGCTTAAAAAGTTAAGTACAGTAAAACTCCCATAGTCCAGCATCCAATCATCTGGCACTCCTGATAGTCCGGCACCAAAATGGCAAGAGCCTAGTGAGTGAGCTTCGGCAAAAAATGAGTCACAAGGTAACAGCGGCAGCAGCTGAACTGAGCAAAAAGGGTAAAAAAGGTTTAAAAAAACTAAAACATTACAGTATACTGTAAACAGTATGTACAATAAAAAGGGTTAAGAACACTTTATACTGTATACAGTATATATTGTGTATATATACATAACGGCTACGTCTACACTGGCATGATTTTCCGGAAATGCTTAAAACAGAACAGTTTTCCGTTATAAGTATTTCCGGAAAAAGAGCATCTGCATTGGCAGGATGCTTTTCCGGAAAAGCCCTTTTTCCGGAAAAGCGTCCGTGGCCAATGTAGACGCGCTTTTCCGGAAAAAATCCCCGATCGTCATTTTCGCGATCGGGGCTTTTTTGCGGAAAAGACTACTGTGCTGTCTACACTGGCCCTTTTCCAGAACAGTTTTCCGGAAAAAGGACTTTTGCCCGAGCGGGAGCAGCATAGTTTTTCCGGAAAAGCAGGTGATTTCTTACAGTAGATCGTTAGTGCTTTTCTGGAAATTCAAGGGGCCTGTGTAGACAGCTCGCAGCTTATTCCGGAAAAGCAGCTGCTTTTCCGGAATAAGTGGCCCAGTGTAGACACAGCCAACCATTTTATAGTACCTCCTAATACTCCAGCATATCTGATAATCCGGCACCACCTAGGTCCCATAGGTTCCGGATTATCGGAAGTCTACTGTAACGTTACTATAGCTCTCCACTGCATTTTAAAATGGTTAAAGCCCCAAAGCCAGCCATGTGTCTTGGGGCCTTTTTGCAGTTCCCAAGGGCACATGCAGAAGAAATCTTTGCTCAGAAGAGGTTAATTGTAGAAGAAGAGGTTTGCAGTGTTGTGTGGATCCAATTCAGGGACCTTAGAGATAGCAGAACATTGTTAGGGGAACTGTTCCCAACCAGTTGATCATGATTGACTGGTCGATTGTGGAGGCTCTGACAATCAGTCTCAGCTCAGTCCCACATCTCCTCTCTCCCCACTTGGTTCTCCAGTATCAGTTGGCGTTTTAACAACGCACCAGCTGAACTCAGTCTCACTGTGCCTTAACCACAGGTTGGGGAGACTGTGGTAGCCCCAGGCTAATTTTCTGAATGCCTTCACAGTTGGGATTGTTTCCTTTACCTTGAAAGGTGCTTAAAGGGACAGGAAGTGTCCAGAGGGGGGCAGACTGTGCTCACTGCTTTGAATTCCTGCGAGGTTGCCTCCTCTGATCCTGAGAAGGAGTCTGCAGAGAACTGCCCATCGCCCACCCTCCTAACCTGCGCTAGAGCTGTGTCTGCAGCACAGAACAAGTTCCAGCAATGCCATTGTGCTTCCTTTCCACAGCCAACCAGAGGAGACTACATGGGGGGGGGGGGGGGGGAGAGATCCCTGCAGCCTCCCCATCCGTCCTTACAGCTTCCTAGCTGCAACAGTGGATGGGGTTGGGGGTGGGAATTAGGGATGTAAAACCCATTTAATTAGTTTAACCAGTTAAGCAATTAAATTGTGGTGGGCTGGGGAGGGGACTTCAGCTGGCTGGTCTGGAGCAGCCCCCTTGCTTGCTGCAACCAGGCTGTAATGGTTCCTCTGCCATGGGTGGGAGCTGCTTCATCCAGTCTGGTGCGCCCCTGCCTGCGATGTGCTGGGCTGGGGCTGCCACAGGCGGGGGCTGCTCGGAGTGGGCTGGGTTTCTCTCACCTGCAGTGGACCCCAGGAGCTAGAGCATTTCTCTGCCTGGGATGGGTAGATGGGAGTTGATTCAGCCCTCACCAATTAACCATTCACATCCCTAGTGGGAATCCTCTGCAGCTCCCCAGCCCTGTCAGTAAGCCCTAGTCGACACTAGGGCCTTATTTTGAAATAACAAGTGGAGCGTCCACACTGCCAAGCCCATTATTTCGAAATAAGGGGCTGGTTATTTTGAAATAACTCCGGCTTTCCACAAGGAAGTGGTAGAGAAAAGAAACTGCCCCCCCCCAGTAAAAAAGTTTGACCAGGCGGCTCTTGTACTGCAGTACTCCTTGAGAGAAACCGGCCGCACCCTTCCTGCATACCATCGCCTTTAGAAAAAGGAAAGGTGTGAAAAGGGGAAAATAGCTTCAGACTCTCCCACCCATCACCATGGCGTGAGAACTGTGGGGCTTACCTGGTTGCATGAAACCTGCACAGTTTCGGCCCAACCCCTGGGACACAGACCCCCCACATGGTGACCATTGGGCCATATATGGTAATATGCAAGCGCAGGAAAGCGATGTGCAGATTTGGGGATAAATACCCATGGCACAGTTCGCTCTAGGAGGTCTTCGCAACACACGTACCACCGTGCGTGTACCTTCTCGTATACTTCCAAAGCGCTGCTGGCCTGATCAACCGACCAGCCACCTCCCCCGACTCTCGGGCGTAACCAAGGCCTTTGCAACCAAACCGATATCTGTGAAATGTTCCATGTGCTGTGTAAGTTGGTATGTATGATTTGATTTTTTTCTTGTAGTATAAGCTTAGTGTTGTAGTTGTTTTTGGATAGTACATAAGAGTTTGTAGTTATCACTGTTATTTAATTACTGTAGCTGGATAGTTTAAGATTAGAGACTATTCTCCTTGCCATTCCCATCTTTATATCTCTGACACGTTTTACTAGAAGCCATAGAATAAATATAATAAATACTGTAAATTCATTATTAACACGGTCTATTAAAAATCTTAGAATAAATACTATAAATTCACCACTGTCATAAATAAGTAATTTTTATTTGATAAAACTGTCCACCTGGTTCTGTCCTTCCCCCCTTGGGTATTTATCATCGGACCTGTGATTCTCGCGACAGGAAGAAGGCTTATTTTGAAATAGCGGCAGTGTGGACGCTCCGCAGCTGCTATTTTGAAATAACTACTCCCCAGAGTCATTCAAAGTAATTACCCCCACCCCCAGTGCTTCCGGGGGCTCTAAGTCAAGGTAGTGCATCCACATTACGGGAGCCTGCCTCGGACTAATTTTGAGGCTTCCCAGTAGCGTGGGCACGCTATTTTCAAAGCAGTTATTTCAGGAGTTATTTTGAAATAAGATATTTCAAACTCATTTCCTAGTGTAGACAGGCCCAAACGGAGCTACGCTCCTGGAGCTCAGGTGGGGGTAGAAGGGAAAGGAAGGGAATCAACACTGACAATCAAAGGAAGGCCCTCCCCCCTTTGAGAGGAGCTTTGATCAGACAAGGCCCAGACAGATTAATCACCCCCCACACATGCAAGGCTTATCCCAAACAGAGCAGCTTGAGCATGACAGAAGCTGCAAACGGTTTAAGACAACAGCCACCTTGCTAACTGCCCCAGCACGAGACGAAATACTCTTGTCTCCTGACTGTGGCTTTGAAAGGCCATGAATGGAGCAGCGCCTGTGTCCAGCACAGCGCCCGCTGCTCCCCGCCAGGCAGGGGGACAAAATGGTTGCCTGCTCCCTGTAAATTCACAATGGTACTCGAGGCCAGGCCATGCAATGCCATCACTGGAGTAACACCACAATTCATTCTGCTCCTTTGGGATGGTGAGTGAGCCCTTTTGGGTAACGTGAATGTTAAATAAGGAGGGGGCAAAGGGACGAGCAGGGGAGTGCCAGGGCAAATCTCAGATAGGGTGCCTTTACCTGCTCAAACTAAATCCAGTCACTTCCTGAGGTGTTCAGCATGGCCAGTGTGGGACTGGGATGGTGGTTACGTGGATAGCTCTGGGCATGTTTGTACCTTAGTGAGCGGTCTGCAAGACCAGCGTGTTTATCAGCATATCGCAGCACGTAAGCTACATTGGCAAACCCCACATTTGCCTCCTTTCTGCCCCTAACCCCACTCCTATCCCTCAGGTCCACATGATCCCCACTTTCCTTCCACGCCCAGCACTCACCTCACCTGCTCTTCATCAGCTCCTTCCTGTTCCCTAGGAGCCTGGCTCCCCATCGCTCACTGCCCACAATCCACCTTTCCTTCGCTGACCCTACTCTCCATCTAACCTCCCTACCTCCCATGCAAACCTTCAGCAGAGCCGATTTCCTTGTGAAATTGATTTGGGCTTCTTGCAGCCCCAGGAGAGAACAGCACTGGGACTCTAGTGATCATGCAGCAGTTAGAGTTGGTCACATTTCACCATTGCAATGGCCATGCAGAGCGAGTGAGGGGCTGGACAGCCAGGTCTTAGCTCAGCTCCTGTGGACACTAGGGCTTCGTCTAGACTGGCATGATTTTGTGCAAAAGCAGCCACTTTTGCGCAAAATCTTGCCGCCTATCTACACTGGCCGCAAGTATTTGTGCAAAAACACTGACTTTATAATGTACAAAATCAGTGGTTCTTGCGCAAATACTGTGACGCTCCTGCTCAGGGATAAGCCCTCTTGCGCAAG
This sequence comes from Pelodiscus sinensis, assembly GCF_049634645.1. NCBI lineage: Eukaryota > Metazoa > Chordata > Testudines > Trionychidae > Pelodiscus > Pelodiscus sinensis. The sequence goes on from NC_134718.1 coordinate 64,443,077, forward strand.
AGGGCCAGTGTAGACAGCAAAGTTAAGTTCTTGCGCAAGAAAGCCCGATGGCTAAAATGGCCATCGGAGCTTTCTTGCGCAAGAGAGCGTCTACACTGGCAAGGATGCTTTTACGCAAAGGCACATGCCAGTCTAGACGCTCTCTTGCGCAAATACTTTTAACGGAAAAACTTTTCCTTTAAAAGTATTTGCGCAAAATCATGCCAGTCTAGACGCAGCCTAGAGGCATATCTACACTTGCACCCTCTTTCGAGAGAGGGATGCAAATGCAGATGAGCAAAATTGCCAATGAAGTGCGGATTTGAATTTCCCATGCTTCATTTGCATATTCACATTATGTCGCTATTTCGAAATAGCACTATTTCGAAAAAAGAAATGCTGCCTAGACGTGGTTATTTCAATAGAAAACCCTTCTTCCGAAATAACCCTCATTCCTCCTACAACGATGGTTACCAGTTATTTCGGAGGAAGGGTTTTCTTTTGGAATAACCGCATCTAGTACGCGTATCTTTTTTCGAAATAGCGCTATTTTGAAATAGCTCCATAACGCGAATATACAACTGAAGCACGGGAGATTCAAATTCATGCTTCATTTGCAATTTCGCTCAGCTGCATTTGCATCCCTCTCTCAAAAGAGGGTGCAACTGTAGACATACCTAGGGGCCACACTGATCTCATAGGCAACATTGTCATTTGCTAGAAGTGCCTTCTCCTTCTGCTTCATTACCTTCTGGTTATCGCTGCTCCTTCCCCATACTCTTGGCTCCTCTGTCTCTCCCTCACCCACTTATCCATCAGTTTTTGCTACTCCTCTCCTCTTCCTCCCTTCCCTTGAGACCCCTCTAATTTTCATCCTTCCTGCTGCTGCTTCTACCCCTGACCTTTCACCTTTTTGCTGCTGCTTCCTCCCGCTCTTTGCTGTCCCCACCATCAATTAGCCCCCCCCCCTGCTGCTACTATCCTGGCCACTGCCTTCTCCCCTCCAGAATACCCTGTGATCTGGTATTTCTGTGTACAGCCCCCACAGCCTCAGGAAGAGAGGCAAGGCTGCTAGCATGGATTACCGCTGTGCATTCAGCAGAGAGCTCCGGGGCAGGGAAAGGGACTATAACAAATGGGCTAACTGGCTGCCAAGGGAAGGTGGGGCTGGTGCCTGTGAGCATTGAGGAGAAGGTGCTGCTTTGGTTAGGAGTGCAGATGGGATTTACCGTATTTTCCGGCGTATAAGGCGACTGTGCATATAAGACGACCCCCTAATTTTCTAGTTAAAACATAGGTTTTTGCCTATACTCGCCGTATAAGACTACCCCCCCTTAAGAGGCCAACTGGCAGCGCCCCAGCTGCTCTGCCCCAGGGTCCACAACAAAAGCCTGGTCTGCTGCGGGGGGGGAGGGGGACTAGCTGCGCCCCCCCCCCCAGCAGACCAGGGACACGGGGACCAAAGCCGCAGCGGCAGCGGGGTGCCGCGCCTCTGAGGCATTGCTCTGGCAAAGCCTCAGAGGCACAGGACCCCGCCGCTGCTGCGGCTTTGGTCCTGGTGCCCCTGGTCTGCTGGGGACCGTCTCCAGCAGACCAGGGACACCAGGAGCAAAGCCTCTGAGGACGGCGGCAGCGGGACAGCCGCGACGCGCCTGGGCTGCCCCGCTGCCGGAGCCCCTCTGCGTCTTTGCGCCGCGTCTTCCTGGTCTGCAGACCAGGGAGACGCGGAGCAGCTTTTCTTGCCCTGGAGTACACGGGCGGCGGGACCGCAAGGTCCCACAGTCCGTGTCCTCCAGGGCGAGAAAAGCCCCGTTCGTACCTGCAAGTCGGGGACTGCCTGTATGTTTATATCCGGCGTATAAGACGACCCCCGATTTTTGGGGGATTTTTTTTAGTATAAAAAGTCGTCTTATACGCCGGAAAATACGGTAAATAGAAATAATTTCAATTCATTTCATAAAATGATTAAGTCAACTTTTAGCTGAATTAAATGTCAGCTCATGAAACTGGTTTGTCTGCTGAGGAAAGGCCAGATTTTCAGACAGTGAAAATGAGCATAACTCCACAGAAGTAACTTGAGCTTTGCTGATTTGTTCCAATAAGGCTGTGTTTACACTGGCGCGTTCTTGTGCAAAAACATGCCGCCTATCTACGCTGGCCACGTGTTCTTGCGCAAGTAAACTGAATTTATACTGTAGAAAATCAGGGCTTCTTGCGTGAGAACTCTGACACTTCCTCTCAGGGAGAAGTCCTCTTGCGCAAGAGCTCTTCTAGAAGAGGCCAGTATAAACAGGCAACATGAATTACTTGCGCAAGAAGCCTCTATGGTTAAAATGGCCATCAGAGCTTTCTTGCGCAAGAGAGCATCTACACTGCCATGGATACTCTTGCGCAAAAGCACATCTCTTGCGCAAAAGCACGTCAGTGCAGATGCTCTCTTGTGGAAGAGTTTTTGCACAAAAACTCTTCCACAAAAGAGTTCTTGCGCAAGAAGCTGCCAGTGTAGATGTAGCCTAAGGGTCTGCACCACCATATCAAAACCACAGAAAGCAGCCAACTCTTTCAGAATTCTTCCATGGCAAGGCTGGAAAGCTCACAGAGGCAAAGGCACAGAAGACCCATTATGTCTGCTGAAGAGAGCTTTTGGATGCATTTAGATTGCATTCAGTATTACCACCTGCAATGACATTCAAGCAGACGTTCACGGAAAATTTAAATTCTTTACTGATCAATTTTTCCACAAAATATTCAATTGTATATTCACAGACATATAGATTTGATTTAAGAAAAAGTACATTTTGTCTCAACAGTAAGAAAATATATTTAGACTTACAAATTTGGTAATTTGGCACTAATATACATATTCTTAGAAATGTTCAAGGAACCTTACTCTGAATTTTGATAGGGAAAGAAAGAATACTTCACCCATTACCACCTAAGTGAACAACTGGTTAACCTGACATTTTTTGAATAGCTAATGAATATTCATGAGAGATCATATCAAAGAGAAGGACAAGCATTTGCTGGCTCAGAGCCGAAGGAAAAAAAGAAAAACACTGTAGTTAAAGGCAGTTCTGATACCTGATGAATGTTTACATTTACAAAGTACATTGCAGTACTTTGTGTGTGCAGAATAGAACAAAGAAACAAAACCTAAATAATCACACTTATTAATGAAGAATGTCATTGTTTCCATTCACCAATATAATTTTAAAATAAAAACTATTAATTGATTTTTGTTGGTTTTTAAAATTATTCCTGAACATGACACTTTCTAATCTAAATAACTTGCAAGTAACAATCAGTAATTTCACTATTTCCAGTACCACTATCTTTTAAATGTAGTTTGCAAAGTAAAACTCTACTTGTGTAGTAAATGGATGAAAATCTTGGCCACATTAATATTACATTTCCACATCCTCTTTACAGATGTTCTCTTTAGTTACCTGCCTTGATTGGGCTTATAACTAAGTACATTTGAGCACACCGTAAAGCAAGGATAGCTCAAATTGTCACTATTCTTTATTTTTCTTAGAGAAAGAAGTTGATGTATGAGATCAGAAACTCCACCCCAAATAGGGGCTCAGTTTTTAAGCACACACCCGATAATAAAAAGTGATACATAATGGTGTTACCTTAGCAAGATTTCAGGGAAGGAGCTGTTGTTGGAAGATTCTGAGAATTTATTTGGTTGTGTTCAATGTAGAAGTTTTACATACTGATTTCTAGAATTGTTTAATTTCTCTGGAGTGACAAACTTATTTTTGTTTTGTGTAACTTGCATCTTGCCTAGTCAGTTACTTAGCTTTGGACAGAATGAAAGAAAGGTGATGCAGTCAAGAAAAATAACCATTAGCAAGAATCTGAATGTCAATACATTTTAGTTCTTCCATCTTGGAAAAAGATATTGCCCAAATATACTTTCTAAGTTTCACAAGAACATTTTTTCCCAATAGAGGTAGAATTGGTTGATTTGCAAAAAAACACTTTAATACACAATCAACAGATTTATAATGAAAGCCAGCTAGAAAGGGAAAATGCCAACTTATTTAGTCCAACTCAGACAAATGGGAACTATTATCTGGATTTTAAATATCAACGTCTGCAAATCCACCACTTAATCCAGAAGAAATAGAGCAGCAAATATAAATAATCCACAATTAGTCACACTCCTATGCAATCTGTATTCTCCCTAGGATGCCTTAACTAACATTACTTCCTAGAACGATGTATATTTGTACAGCTCTTCTTAAACATGAAGAATAAGTAGAAAGTCTTCCATCTTTTAGCAATGCAGTACAGTACTAGAAACAATGGAAAATAGCAATCAAATAGATTTGTTTTTCAAAATTCTGAGATGGGGGAGTGTGTGTGAGAGAGAGTGAGTGAGTGAGATAAATCAAACAATAGAAAAATAAACAAAAATGAAAAAAGCAACCAGAAAGACATCGGTAGGATCTAGTTGAGTGTATAGAATGGACAACTTCCAATTTTTCTGTATTGCTAAGTATGCTGGACGAGATCCTCAGCTAGTGTAAATCAGCATAGGAGGACATATGAAAATGGAATTATGGACTTTACATCAGCTGAGGGTCTGGTCCAAAGTTGTTTTTTCCTCCAACAAAACCTTAATTAGGGCTCAGCAAATTGGCTATATCTGCTTTCGCAATTATAAGAAGCCAGGAAAAATCTGTATCTGCATGAATGAGCTGTGCCCTGAGTGTACAGTCAAACCTCCTGGGGGGAAAAGGTGTGCCCTGCCATCACCCCTTTAAATATGCTTTGTAAAGTAAAGCTCTTTAGTGAGCATGGAGACCACACAGGGTATCTGTTTCTTCTCACTGTAGCGTGGGTCGTCCGACTGTGATTCAAAGTTGATAGCCACCATGTAGTTGACCCTGGTGAGGATCTGCATTAATTCAAGTTGTTTCCCAAATTCATTTAGCGTGGAGCATAGAGACTGCACAAACCAAGAGCCTCTCCCTGGGTTCCTCCAGGAATAATAACCTAAAAGAAGAAAGAGATAAGGAAGCACATGAATTATCTTTCCTCTCTAAGGGGGGGAATAGGACTCTGGGTTAAAAAAAGGATTGCTGGTAGATAAATTCATGGAGGACAGGTCCCTGTTCTGTTCATTCCCTCTGAAGCACCTGGTACCAGTCACTGTGGGAAGATCGGATACTGGGCTAGATGGACTACTGATCTGACCCACCATAGATATTTCTATGTTCTTATGACCCATTTTTGAAGCACCTTATATAAAGGCCAATCATTCTTAGCTCTTACAGAATCACAGAATACTAGAATTGGAAGTTAAGTTGACTGGTCCGTAGTTTCCTCGGTTGTTCTTATTTCCCTTTTTATAGACAGGCACTATGTTTGCCCGTATCTCTCCTAACTTTCATGACTCTTCAAAGATGATAGTTAATGGCTCAGATACCTCCTCTACCAGCTCCTTGAGTATTCTAGGATGTATTTCATCAGGCCCTGGTGACTTGAAGATATGTCTGGATAGCTGAAGATATCTAACTATTCTAGTTTTTAACCTGTTCTTTTCCTATTTTAACTTCTAAATCTACTCCATTTCCACTAGCATTCACTATGTTAGGCATCCAGTCACAGTTAATCTTTGTGGTGAAAACCAAAACAAAGAAGTTGTTAAGCACCTTTACAATTTCCAAGTTTTCTGTTCTTGTTTTTCCCTCTTCACTGAGCAATGGGCCTCCCCTGTCCTTTGTCTTCCTCTTGCTTCTAATATATTTGTAGAATGTTTTCTTGTTACCCTGTATATCTCTGGGTAGACTGAACTCATTTTGTGCCTTTGTCTTTCTAATCTTGTCCCTGCATACCTGTGTTTGCTTATACAGGCAGTCCCCGGGTTACGTACAAGATAGGGACTGTAGGTTTGTTCTTAAGTTGAATCTGTATGTAAGGGTATGTCTACACTACAAAGTTAGTTCGAACTAACGGACGTTAGTTTGAACTAACTTTAATAGGCGCTACACTAGCGCTCCGCTAGTTTGAATTTGAATCGAACTAGCGGAGCGCTTAGTTCGAACTAGGTAAACCTCATTTTACGAGGATTAAGCCTAGTTCGAACTAGCTAGTTCGAATTAAGTGGTGTGTAGTTCGAACTAGCGCTGTAGTGTAGACGTACCCTTAGTCGGAACTGGCGTCCAGATTCAGCCGCTGCTGAAACTGATCAGTTTCAACAGCGGCTGAATCTGGACGCCAGTTCTGACTTACATACAGATTCAACTTAAGAACCCCAGGCATCCCCAAGTCAGCTGCTGCTGAAACTGATTAGCGGCTGATTCCAGGAAGCCCGGGGCAGAGGCTTCCTGTAGTCAGCCACTGGTCAGTTTCTGCAGCGGCTGACTTGGGGACGCCTGGGGCAGAGCAGCTGGGGTGCTGCCGGATTGGTCCAGTAGCGCTCAGAGCGGCGCTACGGGACCAACCGGCAGCGCCCCAGCTGCTGTACCACAGGCGTCCGGAGCAAAGCTGCAGAGCACGGGGGCAGCGGGACAGCCCAGACGCGCCGTGGCTGTCCTGCTGCCCTCGGGCTCCGCGACTTTGCTCTGCTTTACTCCCCCTCTCCCTGGTCTGCAGACCAGGGGGACGGGGAGCAAAGCCGCGGAACACGCGGGCAGCCCAGCCGCGTCTGGGCTGTCCGCTGCCCGTGTGCTCCGCCGCTTTGCTTCCTCTCCCTGGTCTGCTAGAGACCAGGGAGACGGCCCCGTTCGTAACTGCAGATCCGACATAAGTCGGATCCGCGTAACTCGGGGACTGCCTGTATTCATCCTTTGCAATTTGACCTAGTTCCTACTTTTTTTATGACTCCTTTTTGATTTTTAGATCATGTAAGATCTCCTGGTTAAGCCAAGGTTATCTCTTGCCATACTTTCTATCTTTCCTACACAGTGAGGGTATGTCTACACTACCACCCTAGTTCGAACTAGGGTGGTTAATGTAGGCAACCGAAGTTGCAAATGAAGCCCGGGATTTGAATTTCCCGGGCTTCATTTGCATCTTGCCTTGTTCCACGAGGAGTAACAGTAGTTCGGAATAGGAAGCCTAATCTGAACTACCTACTCCGTGCCGTGTGCACGGAGTCTGAACTAGCGGGGATTTAAAAATGGCGGCGCCCGGCAAGATGCAAATGAAGCCCGGGAAATTCAAATCCCGGGCTTCATTTGCAACTTCGGTTGCCTACATTAACCACCCTAGTTCGAACTAGGGTGGTAGTGTAGATATACCCTGGGATAGTTTGCTTTAGGGCCCTTAGCACTTTTTCAAAGGGACATTATTAACTGTCTTCACTTATTTTTCCTCCTAGCCTTGCTTCCCATGGGACCTTAGCTACCAGCTCTCTTCCTGAAGTCTGCCTTCCTGAAATCCATTGTCTTTATGTTGCTGTTCTCCCTTCTACCATTCCTTAAAATCATTAACTCTATGATTTTAAGATCACTTTCACCCAAGCTGCCTTCCACTTTAAAATTCTCAACCAGTTCCTCCCTATTTGTTAGATACCCTTCTAGATTGGATTTTATCTCGAGATAGAGATGCAAATGTTGTGTTCCAAAATTGCTAATGAAGCACGGGATTTAAATAGCCCACGCTTAATTAGCATAATGGCGTCTGGCTGCCATTTTGAAATCACCTTATTGCGAAATAAAACACCTTGCGTAGCAGCATTATTTCGAGAGAAACCCTTCTCTCGAAATAACTGTTGTTTCTTTCTCTCGAGATAGGGAGCAAGTGTAGACATACCCGAACAAATTTCCCCCAGTAGCTTTCTCATCTTTAAAAAAATAAAATAAAAAAAAGTCTCCAATGCATTCCAAGAACTCGTGGGATAATCTGTGTCCTGCTGCGTTAGTTTCCCAACATATGTTTAGATAGTTGAAGTCCAGCACATCATTCATGCGCATATATATTTATAGTACATCATTCATGTCTGCGCACGCGCGCGCACACACTCACACACATTCTACATCATCCAGGTAGTATTTATCACAATACTCACATGAAGTATCACTATTACCATTTCACTAATGAGGAAATAAAGTGGATAAGATATAAAGTTACAAGAAAATACACCTAAGACAGGCAAATTATTTTGCCCCCAACTGTTCAATTTCTTTGATATTTACTTATTCATATTTAGGGACTAAATTTCTAAAGCCCTGGTGGAAAATGCATGCTTCATTGTCAATGCAGTTGCACACAGAAGTCAGCCTGTCCTTTTCATTACTTACCTGGCACGGTGGAATAGGCAAACAGAAAATCTGCCTCTACTGGAATCTTGTATCTGGGATTGGCATCTGTGTCGTCAGCAAGTCCAGAATCCGTCTGTATCCCATCATCAAATTCAGATCCTCTACATGCCTGAAAACAGAGTAAAGACAAATAGCGCTTGTCTACATGGGAAAACTGGTCATGTTTTAAATCCTGTTGGTGACTGTGATTTAACTAACCATTTAAAACAGGCCTTTCCATCTACTATAGCCAGGGAGAGTCTTGTCGGAAAATGTGCTAGTTGATCATACTGAATCTTTGGGAGAACTTTGGGTGGACCACAACTAGTGATACATTTTTAAACAGGAATCTCCACAAAGTACAAAATCCTGTTTAAAACTGGCTCTGAGTCTACGTGTTTAGCAAAACTGTTCATAGTTTAAAATGTTGACAGTCAACTAGTTTGAATGGATGATCTATTATGTCTCTAAGTTACACTGCAGAGTAACATTTAAATTTCCTTTAAACAGTGAAGTACAGAATTATATTTCTTAGTACCCAAGTCATTCACTGCCATGCCAGCGCAGTTCAAGGGCTTTACACAGTTAACGTTTTACAATTATACACCCCAAATCTCTACTTTTTAAATATTTTGCTCCATTCCCCTACTTCAGTCCTCACTTTCTCTCTAGCTATGCTGCTTGGCGAGGTGACATATTAGGACTGTTTCTAATGGGAAACTGTACACATAAAAAAGTCACTCTGACACTTGCTGGCAATCAGCGGAGGGCCAAGCATCTGAGATGACGTATTTCACACCTTGCATAGCAGGTCTAAAGGAAGATGGGGGAGAGACGTAGGGGAAAACTTTCACTCCTGTTGTCACCCCAAAATGTACATCCTAAGCAGATAAATTGGGGGCGTTAGTCCACAGGGTTGTCAACAGGGCACTTTTTACTAGCACAACAGTTCACTGACAAATTTCAGAAGCATGTTGGTAAATATATGTATAATATAGTAATACACTAAAATAATTGTATGTACAGATTTCTCCTGCTAGAAAACAACAATCTATAGAAATAGCCTGTGTTCACAGAAATTTGGACAATAACGTACTCTATATGTTGATACCATCTTCAATGTGCTCAGTTCTGTCTCCAAGATAATTCTTCCATTTGAAGAGCTTGTATTACCTATTAGTCCCGGGACTCCTTAGAGACAAACAAAATATAGACGATCAAAAGCTTTCGTGGTTAAAACCCCCTTCATCAGATGAGTTGGGTTTTACCCATGAAAGCTCCTGATACTATATATATTTTTGTTAGTCTCTAAGGTGCCACAGGACTATTTGTTGTTTTCTGAGTTACAGAATAACATGGCTACCCCTGAGTAGTATTACGTAGAGAGAGAAGTAGCATATAAGAGATGGGAGGAGAGAGTTAGAATGAAAATAGGTACATTTTTACACATTTGTATTATATACATTGGATATATTGTCAAATACACAATGTCTATAGCCAGCTACCCCCCAATCTGTGATTTGCTGGTCAAACATCTTTGTAAAATTCAGTAAGTTTACCTACAGTGCCACCATACCACAGGAAACCACTGGGAACAGTTTTCCTCTTAGTACTGTCTACTTTGCAAGGTTGTTACCTGGATGAAAAACAATTTGGGTTTGCCTATCAGAGTTTTACACTTGTCTCCTCTGAAAAGTATGGTGAGTTCCTTGATTTGCAACGTTCCATCAGTGCCATAAATTCTGCCCTCTTCCCCATGGCTTAAGAAGATACAGGCAAAGCAAGCAGCATCACTGTGGTTCTCATCCGCAGCTGCAAATCAAATAACATTTTCTCAGTTCAAAGGAAACCCCATTACACTTAATATAAATGAAAGAATGATAAAACAGCACTACATGTACAGTGGGACCCAGCATGCGCTCCAACAGGAGAAGCGTAACTCATTCAGAAAAGTGGGGTTTTTCATTGCAACAGATTGCAGGTGAGTGGAGACTTTAACTACTTTTTGGTAATTTGGAGAGTGTTCAGTGAGCAGGGACTGAGCTCTGTACCAGACCCAAGATCCAGACCCAAGACAGATAGAGCAATTGGACAAAGGCCAATCTCTCAGTAAATCAAGGGAATCTGACTGATAGCTCTGAATTAAGATGGAAAGCATGAAAACATCAGTCTGTTTTGATACCAAGTTTTTCATTATGTGGAAAAGTACATCAGTGAAGAATGTGAACTGTTACCTTGTTGGAGTAATTTCAATATATCATCGCAGCGTCGATCGTTATGTACAACCACCTCAAATCCCAAGCGTTTAAAACATACGGCAAGCTCTCCAGCATCTTTATCAGTGCCACTGCGGATGCCCATACCTGGCAGAAAATGAAGAATACCACAATGCAAATAACTTGAATGCTCACAGCTGACTCCGCAGGTTTACAATTTACTGTCAGGCTTCGAAAAGAATATGGTGATGTGATTTTGAAACACAGTCACAAATAACCCTGCCACTTTCAGATCAATTTGTAAGATTTTTGGCTTTCATATAAAATAATGCGAGGTTCAAGGTAAAAATGGACCTGGGCCTGCAACGGGCTGTATAACCTCAGCATCTTGTAGAGTAGGCCCTGTGGCCTCATTGACCTCTGTAAGGCTCATGTGCACCGTCTTCCAAAATTAGAACAATGAAAATGTGTTGAGAGTCTTACAAAAGAACCACGCCTTGTTATATTTACACATGAACAATACCACGCGCTGCAAAATGCTTTGAAGTCAGAAAACGTTAAGGTTTTATTCTTAACTTAGGCCCGTCTCCTCAACTTCCCTCCCTGACAGGCCAGAAATCCCCAACAACTCTCACATGAAGGAAACGGATATAAGTTCTTTGAAGCAAGCACTTTTATACACTATGTTTGTACAGAACTCAGGAAAAAGTGGTTCTGGAGGAAGTTATTAACCACTACCTCCAATACAAATCTATCTATATATTTTAGGAATGTGCATCTGTGTGCCTATCTGTCTGTAAGCCCATTTGTTCAAGAACGCCTCCTAAACAGTAAGAGCTAGAATCATCATATTTGGTATGCAACCTCCTCTTACCGTAACTTAAAGCAAGATCATGGTTTGGTGGTGACAGGACAATGGGATGTGCCTGGAATTCGATTGTTTCTCTTAAAATGGAAAGGGAAGGGTCTGGCAGGAGGGAGTTATACTGCAGAATGATCACAGGGGCGTAGCGAGGGGCCAGAGGTGGGGAATGGGACAGTCATAAGAACGAAAGAGTGGCTATACTGGGTCAGACCAAAGGTCCATCTAGCCCAGTATCTTGTCTGCTGACAGTGGCCAGCACCAGGTGCCCCAGAGAGGGTGGACCAAAGACAATGATCAAGCGATTTGTCTCCTGCCATCCCTCTCCAGCCTCTGACAAACAGAGGCCAGGGACACCATTCCTTACTCCCTGGCTAATAGCCTTTTATGGACCTAACTTCCATGAATTTATCTAGCTCTTTTTAAAACTCTGTTATAGTCCTAGCCTTCACAGCCTTCTCTGGCAAGGAGTTCCACAGGTTAACTGTGCACTGTGTGACGAAGAACTTTCTTTTATTAGTTTTAAACCTGCGACCCGTTCTTTTCATTCGGTGTTCTCTAGTTCTTCTATTATGGGAACAAGTAAGTAACCCCACTGGGCCAGCAGGGGGGGGCACAGCTATCTGTTATATATGTCAGAGTGTGTGTCTATCTGTGAGGCTGTCTGTCCCCCAGTCACAGGACATGCACCCCTCCCCTGGATGTGCCTGCTGGAGCTGCAGCAGCCATGGACAGGTGCTTCTCACCTGGCCCCAAACTCCTGCAGTGAGAAGGGCCTGGAGTTGTCCTTTCTCCCTGGGGCAGCCTGCATCCTCAACCCCTCATCCCCAGCCCCATCTCAAAGCAATGATTTAAATGTCAAAACAAAACAAAACTTAACTTAAAAAACAACAAATAGTCTGGTAGCAATTTAAAGACTAACAAAACATGTAGATGGTGGTATGAGCTTTCGTGGGCTCAGCCTACTTCTTCAGATGTGACTGACAAAAACTTATTTGAGTTAAGGAGGTGAGCAATGCCAGGTAAATCTTCTAGTGTTATATGTTATCACTTGCTCTCCTGTATGCATGAATAAGGCAATTTGGTTTTGTTGTGAAGACAGGACATCCACTCTGCAGCATAAGCCAGATAAGGGGGAGGGAGAATGTCCAGACTGCATTAGCAAGAGCCACATACAGCTTGATTTGGATTTGTAGTCTATGATAGCACCAGGCCACAGGACAGCTTGGGAAAATTATAATTCATGGAAGTCGGGTTCATAAGATAACTCGGTGAAGCAAGTTGGTAAGTTCTTTGCCACATGGACAACAGTCCCTAGCAACAGTGGGCCTGCTGGCGTGGCTAAATGTTAAATAGGCAGTGTGAGCAGGCCAAGAAATTGCTATAGCAATTTCCCAAGAAAGAAAAAATATTTATCTAAGTTTTATGGTCTTAAAAAAAAAAAGTCTGTAAGAGAGAAAACAAGGCTTGTTGATCAATCAACTGATGTTAAAGCCCTGGAAAGAAAATTAATGCGGCGAATAGGGAACACATTAAAGTATGAGACAAGCACAAGAAATACCTGTATGGTTCTCAAAATTTTTGTTGTTTATAATAATGCATTTGCCAACATTCTTGTAGTCCATATTATACTTGAATGTTGGGCTAACCAATCGGTACTGGGTACTGAGGGAGGTCTCTGGCTGCTCGTCCTGACCATTCTTCTTTTTTCTGTAAGAAGAAAACCAGAGGAGACATCAAATGACAGGAATCACATGTTCTGTAGCTACTTTTCTTATTCCACAATCACTCCCACTCTACTTTTTTCTTCTTCTACTACCTACAGAGTCCTCTATATTCCAGCTAGACCCATAAAAATCATCCCATACTTCTCCATATAAAAACTCTTACCCTTTTAAGTCACAATCATAATTCTTTAGGGCTACGGCTACACTGTAGCCTTCTTGTGGAAAAGCTTATGCAAATGAAGGCTGGCGCAGAATATCGCCACGCTTCATTTGCATAGTTAATGAGCAGCCGCTTTTGCACAAAAAGGAGCTGTGTAGACGGCTCCTTTTTGTGCAAAGCCTCTTGCGCAAAAACGGCCCCTAATTAATTATGCAAACGAAGTGTGGCGATACCACGCCGCACTTCATTTGCATATGTTTTTCTACAAGAAGACTACAGTGTAGCCGTAGCCTAGATTGGATGGAACTACAACCTGCAGCCAGTGGTTCCAGTTACAACCTACCAGTCTGCTTCACTGCAAACAGTTCAAGGAAGAATAGACACGGGCATTTCTTTGGAACTATCCACAGCTGCTCAGCCAGAGGGTTTTGAGCTCACCTCATGACCTGGCAGGAACCAGTGTTCTTTGCTCTACAAACCTTTGGAGTAAGAACACAGGATGAAAATGTTCTTACTCCTAAAACTAACATGCAACCTAATACCATATGTAAACTTTGTGTGCTAATAAAGTACTAGATGCCTATTTTAGAAAATGAATGTGATTTCATTTTTTAGCTTAAACACCCTAACCTGGGGACAGGACTCTTTCTATAACTTTCTTACAATAAAAAAAATAAAAATACATTTCTTGCATATAATTACATACTGTACTTCCTCCTGCAAATCGAAAGACTTCATTTGCATTACGGTCAAAAGGACATTTTCTATCGAGAGATGGCAGAATGATTACTCACAGTTTTTACAGTAAGTGAAGTTTTAAAAGAAATACCTACTCCAGTAATGTTGTTCCTCAAGCTAATTTTAGGTGAGGGAAGCAAATGGGAAGCTAGCTGCTATTTCAGGCCCTGATTTTGCTGCAGGTAGAGACAAAAGGGTCTGATCAGTCTGCTGGCAAGTCCCTGGCAGTAGGTGTCTGGTGGTGGCAAGGCCTATGCAGGGACTGCTGCAATGCAAACTATCTACAGCCTCTGCTCTGCTTATGCACCAAAAGTCAGATGGTAACAGTCCACAGAGAACCTGATTTAAACCCCTCTGAGGCCAACTGGAGTCTTTTCAATGACTTCAATGGGTTATGAGTTACATTCAGCACCTGAAGGGATGGTCAAGGATGGGGCAGAGGAACTGCCTCAGCAGATCTCTTGGGTTTTTCAGTCCAGTATCCCATCTCCAATAGTGTTTGTTCTGAATGCCCCAGAGGAAGGCATAACTCCTGTCCTCAACACAAGTAACAGTATATAACTCTATCACAGGGAGGAATTTAAGAACCTAAGACTGGTCATACTGGGTCAGACCAGAGATCCATCTAGCCTAGTACCCTGTCTGCCGACAGTGGTCAATGCCAGATGCCCCAGAGGGAGGGAACACAACAGGTAATTCTCACGTGATTCCTCTCCTGTCACCCATTTCCAGACAAACAGAGGCCAAGGACACCATTCCTACCCATCCTGGCTGATAGCCATTAAAGGACCTAACCTCCATGAATCTATCTAGCTCTTTTTTGAACCCAGTTAAAGTCCTAGCCTTCATCACATCCTCTGGCAAGGAGTTCCAAAGGTTGACTGTGCGCTGAGTGAAGAAAAACTTCCTTTTGTTTGTTTTAAACCTGCTGCCTATTCATTTCATTTGGTGACCCCTAGTTCTTATAGTGTGGGAATAAGTAAATAACTTTCTTATTCACTTTTTCCACACGAGTCATGATTTTATAGACCTCTATCACATCCCCCCTTAGTCTCCTCTTTTCAAAGATGAAAAGT
Source organism: Pelodiscus sinensis (assembly GCF_049634645.1). Lineage (NCBI taxonomy): Eukaryota > Metazoa > Chordata > Testudines > Trionychidae > Pelodiscus > Pelodiscus sinensis. The sequence goes on from NC_134718.1 coordinate 64,458,093, forward strand.
CCAAGTCTTTTTAATCTCTCCTCATATGGGACCTGTTCCCAACCCCTAATCACTTTTGTTGCCCTTTTCTGAACCTTTTCCAATGCCAATATATTTTTTTTGACATGAGGCGACCACATCTGGATGCAGTATTCAAAATGTGGACATATCATTTTAAAACAAATTATTTTAATACAAGTGGATGATGGGATTATATCCTAGGGATGTTAAATCTAGATTAACTAATTGAACAGTCGATGGGATTTCTATCGACTATTGATTTGATTAGTCTATAAGGGCGCCTCTGCCTCTGAACTGTAGCAAAAGCCCGGTAGGGAGCGTGGGACTCCCCCGCTGGCCCCACACTCCTTGCGGCACCTGAGCCTTTGAAAGTGCAAGAGCCACGCTGGGGCTCTTGTACATTTCAAAAACAGAATTGCAGCAGAAGTAACATGAGCTTCTGTCCCCGCTCGCGCCATTTCCGCTGTGCCTCTACCTCTCCTGTCCCCCATGAAGATGGTGCTGGGGGGAACCAGCTTTTAAGCTGGCTCCTCCCAGCACCAGCTCCTGCTCCCTGCATTGCTGCCTCTCTCTGATAGAGGCAGCAGGGGGGGGGAGGGGAGGGTGAAGTAACTAGTTGCATCACTAGTCGACTATCTGATAAGCTTCTGCTTACCCAATAGTTGACTAATCTCTTACATCCCTACTATGTCCTTTCAATTTTAACATAGTTAACCCAACTGATACTGCTCTTCTTATTCCTATATCTAAGCCTTTCTAGAAAATTCCCACGTTCTGTGCCTCACCCATACCCTGCAGCAGTGAGAGCTTAAGTTGATTAAAAAAGATTTTCTTCCCCCCCTCCCCACAATTTAAAAATTGTTGCCTTTTAACTTTGAGTTACCTCTTGCTCTAGGGTAAACAGGAGACCAAGCTGCCCTTCTCTGTGCTGTCATTTTCATATGCAATATCTTTTCCATTTTAAAATGGCTGACTTTTAATTTCACATGTCTCTTGTTCTGCTTATTAAATCGATGTACTTAGCAAGCCTTCTCTGCACTATTCATTATGTTACAGCACTTCCATCATATTCCCTCTTACTCTTTCTCCTGAGATTACTAAAGCTCCTGAATATTTTCTAGTTACAGAGACTCACATGCATTTAATATTTTGAAGGTAAACGTAGTCACCCGTTTACTTGCTTGATACTTTCATTCCTTCAGATTGTTTGTGGGCTCACAAAGCAATCAGAACAGCAGAGGTGATTATTCAACTTTGCCCTAGGTGGAGGTACCAGAAAAAGTTATCCACCTTCAAATTTGACTTTCAAGGATGGCTCCAATTTTTATTTTAATCTAAAATTCTCTTTTCCCTCTGCAGTCTGGTCCTGAGGCAGACAACATGATCTGGAACAATTGCAAGGAAAGGTAATTTCAAAATAAGAACGAAGCATTTACTAACTAGGGTCTGGGTAAGTACGCAGCATACAGCTTCCTCAATCCATGATGGTTTCAGGCTTGTGCAACTTGTGGTTTTGGCAGAAAAATATTTTAAACTGGTTTCCTAACAAGCATTGCTGCTGCATGCTTACTTCAAACATATCAATCATTGTCCCAGGTAGTCACAGCCTTTGTAAGACCCAAATAATGGGTCTAGACCCAAATAATGTCTTCACGTCACACGCAATTATTATTCATTTACAAGTTGCACCCATCTCATGACCATTTCTCGACACTCTTTCCCACAGCATTCTGCAATCTGTCATCTTCCCAAAAACTTGTACTCCTTCTGAAATCCCCATCAAATATCTTTTTTTGAGCCTTATCACAGTGCAAGATCTTCAAGAGGCATGCAAAAAACTATTTCATTTCACTGTAGTTCCTGTGTGACACACAAGGCACAATTCTGAGAGAAGCGGAGGACCAGAAAGTCCTCTTGACTTCAAAAGAAGCTGCAGGTACAAGACAGCCACTCAGTACCTCTCAGGATCAGATCAGAGAGTCAACAGAGTAATTCTGGCAAATTTCTTTTGGTAACAGTCCAAGCTAATGCCCAACAAATCACTAAGGGAACAACTTTGAGGTTTATATACACAGGTATATGTACATACTGGATTTTCCAGATAGCACGGAGTCTGTTATTGGAGTCTAACTTTTGGGTCACCCTATGTCCCTACATGCCTAAATGTAGGAACATTCAGATTGCCATACTGGATTAGATCAATGTTCTTTCTAGCAGCAGAAGATACAAGTCACTGTCGAAGAATGTCCAGTACCGAATGTAAAAGAAAATGATGGAAGAAACAGCATAATGGACAATTACATAAGAATTTGTCCATTGGCTTAGGACTGGAAGCATGAAACTTTTTTATCTGTTACATGTTTTTTACCCTTTATCTTATTTGAGGATATTTTCATTAGCCCCATAAATGTCTTTATTGTTTGTTTTTACAGACCCAAGAGTCCAGCAATATTGAAATCTCCTTTGGCAACATCAGAGGTGGAATGAAAACCAGAATGTGCTCACTATGTCCTGGTTTAGGCTTGCACGTAGTATTGTGTCTGAGGCCGCATCTCCACTTGCTGCACTGGAGGTCGATCTGGTGTCCGATTTAGGGGATCTAGTAAGGAATGGTGAGGGCACCCCCATTTGGTGCGGGTTCTCCTCGATTTACTAGTAAGGGAAGCTGACTGCATTTGCTCCCATCGACCTCCCACTGTGAAGACAGCACCAAGCTCAGCTTAAGGTACATAGACTCCAGCTACATTATTTATGCGTACCATTATTTAGTTGTGTACCTTAAGCCGACCTTTCGGCTCTAGAACAGACCTGGTCTGAGAGACCTGCTTACAAAGGCTGTGACTACCTGGGGCAATTATTAATATGTTTGAAATGAGCATAATGTTGATAAAAAATTAGTATTTCTGCTTGCCCATATCATCCTGTTCACCATCCCGTTGCTGAACTCTGAAACACTAAAGAGTCACTGGGAAAATGTAAAATAATTTCCACCTTGCTTCACCATAGATCAAATTCTTACGCCCGTGAGCAAAGACTTTGGGATTTAAACCGTGAATTCAAACCTCCAGAAAACGTTTTAAAAAACAACTTTTAAAGCTCTTTTCCCAAGACTGGAGTCTCTCATCATTACTGCTGCCTTCTCCTCATGCTGGAGGTTTCTTTCCTTGGGAGCTCACTGTCCTCCCCTCACTTCCACTGTCCTGCATTTACCAATCTCTGAATCCACAAGCGATGCATGGACTGTCATCCTCTTTGAGTGCTCTAGCCTTTCCATTTGGAACCCCATGTTATTTATATACTACAATCCATATGGTAGCCTTGATTCTTCAAGCCCTCTAAGCACTGAACTCCAGTTGACCTCTGGGGGCTCCATGCTTGGAAGGCACTAGATCAGACTCTGTAACTGTAGCAGTGTGTTTTTCCAAGAACGATATTGCAATCTCAACATTCACTTCAAACTAGGCCCAGTGGGTGGTGGACATCTACTATAGATTTTAGAAACTTTGTCTGTGTTTTCATCTGTCCATTTGTGAGTCCCTTTGTTCAAGAACTCCTAAATAGTAAGTGTTAGGATCACCAAATTTGGTCTGCAGCTTCCTCTTATCATAATGAAAGCAAGGTCAGGGTTTGGTTATGGCAGGATACTGGGATGTGCCTGGAATTTGATTGTTTCTCATAAAATGGAAAGGGAGGGTTCTGGCAGGAGGGACACCTCTACTGTAGAATGAGTACAAGGGGTGCAGCAAGGTGCCAGCGGTGGAGACTGGGACAGCTATAGCCCCATTGGGACAGCAGGGGGCAAGCGTGGAGAAAGAGACAACTATCTACGGCATTTTTCTGAGAGCCTGTCTGTTTGTTTATATGCCTCCTGCCTGGGGGGCATGCACCTCTTCACTTGGTGTGCCCACTGCAGCTGCAGCAGCTATGCAGAAGTGCTTCTCACCTGGACCCAAGATGCTGTGATGAGAGAGGTTGTCCTCTCTCCCTGGAACAACCTGCATGTTGAACCCCTCAGCCTCAGCTCCACCCCAGAACAATTATTTAAATTAGAAAAAAAATCCAAAACGTATCTGAGTTAAGGATCCAAGAAGCACCTACTAAATCCTGTAGTTATTAGTAAGGATAGAGATCCAGCACATTGCAAAAGGGATTTTCCCCTTGAGGTTTCCAGAAATACTGAAGGCCAGAGTCTGTCATAACTTTTTGCTCAGGTAAGTAAGGCCGCTTCATGGAGAAAAGCACCAGCATAAAACAAGAAATTCTAGAGCAAGAAGTGCTAAGTATTGACAGGAAGAAAATGTGCTCTCACCCACATAATCTGTAGATAAACGAATCCCATTACTGTCTCTAGAGCCACCAGGGATTAAAAAACGATCTGACTTCCAACTTCTATTTGTGATCTTTTGCAAATCACGAACTTCTTTCCCTTATGAGGAACAGGTTCAGTGGAGAAAACAACGAGTCCAGTGGCACCTTAAAGACTAACCATTTTATTTGAGCATAAGTTTTTGTGGGCTGGAGCCCACTTTATCGAATGCATGAAGTGGAAATTTCAGTTTGGCAGAGATCTATACATACATTCAAATATGGGAGTGTTACATTACTATGTAGAATACCAGTGCTAAGGAGACCAAGTCAATAAGAATGAATGTGACCCACTCCCAATAATTGACAAGAAAGAGGGAATACCAAAAGGGGGGAAATTACTTATATTATAGTGAGCTAGCTATTCCCAGTCTCAATGGTGTTTTACAACAGTTCTGCTTGGAAGAGGAGTAGAAGTGGCCAGACAGAGGAATAGGAGAATAAGTGCAAAATTACTCTCCCGTGATGGGGAATTTTTCTAAAGAGGAAATTGGATACACTTAATCCAAACAGCCATCTATCAACTATTAATCTTTGAGACTATTTCCCATTATCTTTGAATAGTATAAGTTGGATGGGTGAGCAGGAAACACTCTAATATTTCAGCAGAGCCTTGTATGGACTCTGGTGTTTTCCTAAGCATGGAAAATGTGTTGCTCTATGCCTCTGAAGTGCTCTGGAGGAAATGTTGTTACCACTTCATTCTCAAGCACGTCTTAAAATAGCTGATTCTCATATTGTTTTACTTTCTTTTCTATGGGAAATCCCTGCAGCAGAATTTTCCTTGTACAGTTACTCCACAAGAACACAAATGAAACACCGAAAATGCAAACAGAATGGTTGTTAGATTTTGTATCAAAAATCACCCAGATCTGTACAGTAAATCTGAGTGTAATTCAGGCCAATTCAGTATATTTTTTCAGGGTGAAATAGCAGGAGAATCTCAAAGAGAATGAGACCTCGGCTCAAAATTTGTTTTTAAGTATCATATTAAGAGATACAATTTGCATGGTCTGTTTCTAGCTGTTGTGTTCTTATGACCATGTGTTGCTGCATTATTATAAGGCTTTCATAACATGCTACCCCAGGTTCTCTCCTAACTGCTTTCTTTTACTCCTTCCTCCTCTTCAAAATTTCCTAAGCTCTTAAACACCCCCAGTTATCCTTGTCTCTCCTGTTTCAAATCACTTCTTACAAGTGTCTGTACTTGTCACCTTCCTGCAAGAACAGGGACAAGCCACTCTTTGTATCTGGCTGGTACTTTTTAGGTTATAAATTCTCTTTATACTTTGTTCTCGGATATATCTACTTAAGTAAAACGGCTCGAACACTTAGACCAGCCTAACAAATAATAGATAATTACGCTGTCCCCTTTCCCCCCTCAATTCTGCAGGGAAGTATATATTTGTGGTGAAAGGAGCATGCCAGTACTTGAATGTCCAAATGCCCACTATTTTATTTGTGCAAAGAATCTTTTGTATTTCTACTCTTCAAACAGAAAGCCTCTATTAGGACTAGGCATATTTGGTGAGTGCCTTTCCCAGCTGCAAGTGTATTTCAATCCGTGAACACCAGGTTTTAATATTGGGATTTGATAGTGCTAATTGATATTGATATGGATTTAATATTGGGATTGACGATGATGTTTTATGTGCATAAAGAATAAAGGATCAGACCCTTCATGGAATGTGGGACACAAATGACTATAACTGGTAGTTATAGAAAGGTAGCATGATACTGTGGATAAAACACTTGACTGGAATTAGGAGCTTGGGTTTCATTCCCATTTCTGCTATTGAGTTATGTTCTTGACAATTCATTTCCTCTCTCTCTCTCTCTCGGGTTTCTCATCTATAAAATGGGGGTGATTCTTGTTCTGTAAAGTGTTTTGAATAATGCTACATAGCCCTAAGTATTATTGCAATGCTAAATGTTCAACTGTAAATATTTATGAAATCTAATCGTTCCATCTTGTTTAACAGAGGTCACGGTTTTTACTTTAGGAAATGGTTGGAAGAGAAACTGGCCAGCAGATTAACAATTCAAGTAATTGGCCCCTGATGTCCAAGAAACTATTAACACAGGGAAGATAAATGGAATTCAAATAAATGTTTGTCTAGGAAAACCTGTTAATTGCCTGTATTAATTGACATTACTATGAGCTTTGAAAGATTATCATGAATAAAATACAGGCAGTCCCCGGGTTACGTACAAGATAGGGACTGTAGGTTTGTTCTTAAGTTGAATTTGTATGTAAGTCGGAACTGGTACATATTGTAGGGGAAACTCTAGCCAAACATTTCTCCAGAGCTCAGTTTTATTCTCCCACACCTCACTTCCCTCGGTCCTTTATTCTCAAGCTGAGGTGTCTGCTGAGAAAAGCCGCTCCACGTCTCCCTGGTCTGCTGTGGGGGCGCTAGCTTCACGTCTCCCTGGTCTGCTGGGGGGAAGTAGCTAGTGCGGGGTTGCCTCACCCCGTTTGTAAGTAGGGATCCGATGTAAGTCGGATCCATGTAACCCGGGGACTGCCTGTAACCAACCTTTGGAAGACTTCTCAGACTTGCTCTAGAAAAATATTCTGATGAGAAAATGAGAGGACTTTCAAATATTACCATAAGAGTCAGAAACCCCTCGGTTGGGAGATAAAAGAAAAGGGAATGTAGCTGCTGTCTGGAGCTGAGTGAATAATTGATTATTTGATTGGGTGGTTAAATTGAAAAAAATCTGAAAAAAAATCCCATTTACAATTGAATCAAAACTAAATTTTGTTTTTCTCACTGCAACCAACCAACCAAAAATTGCTTTAGGTTAAAGTAAAGATTTTGTTCAATCTGAAATGCTTTCCCTCTCCCCCATTTAGTTTAATTATATCTTTGGATTGTTTTAGTCTTTTTACAATTTTTTAAAAACAAATCGAGATTAATTTCTAAACAAAATGTTGTTCGGAAGCAAATTCAAAATGTTTTGTCTCAAAACCGACAAAAGCTGATTGGATTATTTCACTTTTTTCATTTTTTATTTGACCTAAATGATTAGCTGAAATTGACACAAATGATCAAATTTGATTTAAAAATATATTTTGGCGATGAATATACTAATTGCAAAAAAATAAAAATAAAAAAAATCCTCCCAACTCTAATCCTAACAACACTGCATATCTGAGTTCCTCTCCAAGCTTCTGTTAGTTATTAAGATTGGCATAAGATATTCCTTACTGAGCAAGAGAATGCTTTTTATAAGAGTCTCTAAACCTAAGAATAGCAAGTTAGAGAGCAATACTATACCACATAACAGGAGCTCTGAATAATTATTCCTGATGATGAAGTGCATCTATGCAAAAAAAAATATGTAAAGATGGTGAAAAGTGCCAAACTGATATGAGTCAGGCCCAAAGTGAACATTTATTAACAAAAAATAAGGCAAGGTCAATGCCCTACTTCTTTGCAAGCTGCTTCATCAATGTGCCTCAATTTTGATCATCATCTTCATGAAGAAGAGAAAAGAAGGGGATAAGCCCTAATACTGCAAACCCTCATGCAGGTGCCTGACTTTGTCATTGAGGGGCACTGAAATCAATGGGGCTAAGAATGACAGTAAAGTTAGGCTTGTGCCTAAGAGTCTGCAGAGCAGGATTAACCACAGTGACAGTTCTCAGCTTCTTTGTTAAGACTGACAATCAGTTCCAGTGACATTTTTAGGAGAACTTTGGAACTATACTACAATAGTAACTCACCACAGAAAGGCCACTTAAAAGTCTTCAAAGGAAGTTACTTTCTGATGTGAATTCAAAGAAAGAGTTAAGCAACAAAGGGCCTAGATGCACTTAAACCATCCAAGCCCTTTTCATATATGTGTAAGTTAAATACAAAAGATAAGGCTGAACTGAAAAAATAGTAGCTATATTGGTCTTCAAGAAAAAAGACACGGTAAATACTCTAACTGCTTCTATGGTCTAACAAACTAACTCTGTTACACAAGCCAAAAATGCGGCTTCTTGGAATTTCCAATGCCTAAAGGTGGGGCCACTTAAGACTACTTGTCTGTAAAAACTCATTTATTTGTCCACTAATAAAGTTTATTAACTATCTAGTTCTGCTCTTACTGTGGCATGTGTAGCAGCATTGCTTGAGACTGTAGAGATCTCTGAGTGAATGCTGCTTTACATTAAAAAAAAACAACAACCTTGCACTTTGTACTATACCTTTTATCATATATCACACCATCTTCCAGGATACAATTAAAGTTATATAAAAAGTTACTCATTAGGACAATCTCCTCACAAATTCACGGCTGTGCTTTATTCACCTGCAATGCCACTTGAGTTTTACACAGAAACAAAATGCAGGTTTCATTCTAAGGGAGGAATATATGATTTTAGATTGCTATAGCTTTGCAGAGATTTATAGTAGCTTTGTGTAGTACACTAAGTGCTGGACTGGGAGCCATTAGCTCCTGAGACTATGTCTACACTGCAGTTAGACACTTATATGTGACTCGGACTAGCTGACTTGGGCTCAGAGAAAGGGGGTATGTCACTGCAGTACAGATTTCCAGGTGTGGAAGGATACCAGAATCCAGAAGTCTAGTAGCAAAGAAACAGCCTTGCCTCTACCCACGCCCCATGAAACTGAGTCAGCTGACACAGGCAGACATGGGATTTTAACTTCAGTGCAGACACATCCATAGTCTGAATTCTAGTTCTGCTGTTGAATTCTAGTTGCGGGTGTTCTTGGGGAAGTAGCTTCACATCTCTGACTCTGACGGTATGTCTACACTTCAAAACAAACCTAACCCCCCTTTTGTCTACATACAAACACATCACGCTAAACCATGGCTTGGACCCTAAGGGGTTGGAATGTCTGAGCCCGAGTTAACCCAACACAGGGTTAAAGTCTTCTTGCTTAGAAGTTAGTGTAGATCAGGTTCTTAAACTGTGTTCCATGGCACATCTCTGACTGCCTCACAGCATACCAGTGTGCCACGGAGAACAAGAGTTCAAACTGGCCACCCTTAAAGAGACAGGCAACTTTTTTCTCCCCCTCAATAACTTTCCCCTGACCCTATTTTTCTTTTTGCTCAATAACTTTTCCCTGGCCTCTTTTTTCCCCCCACTCAACAAAAAGTCCTTGGTGTTCCTCATAAAAAAGATTATTAAAGTTTAAGAAACACTGGTGAAGATGTAGCCCCACAGGACTTACGTTCTGGAAGTCTGCAAAAAGTATCCCCCAAATCCTCTAGACAGTCAAATTTGGTAAACAGTCAAGTTTTCCCACTCTGCTCCATGTACAAAGGAGTGGGAGCAGCCACATTTTGGATGCTAAGGAAGTGTAGCATCCTGGTGTGGTTGGACTTGGTTCTGCATAACGTATTGCAGATGTTGAGCCAGTGATTCCAGAGTGGGGCTCCGACAATTCCAAACCTGTTACAATGAGTGTATGTGCTAAAACCCTAGGCTAACAAACCCAGGGTCTGCTCACTTGAGTTATCCTAACCCAGGGTTTACCCTGCCCTATAGACAGAGCATCAGCTTCTCTATCTGTAATATGAGAATCCTAAGACACATCTATGTTATATGGTGATTTCATTACTTAATAAATGTCAAGAATGAAGCAGATACCAAACTGAAGTCCCCAGAATGTGTTCTTTCTCCCAAAGAGTGAATAGATTTTAAGGCCATCTAGTCTGAACTCTTACATAACAAAGGTCATAGAACCTTATCCAGTAATGCTGTGTCAAACACATAACTGCTTTTTGAACTATACATAATTGTTTTAGACAGACATCCAATCCTGATTTAAAGACTTCAGATGGTAAAGAATCTACCATGTCCCTACCTAAACTGCTCCAATGGTTAACTGCCCTCAGCAATTAAAAATGTGCACCTTATTTCTAACCTGAATTTGCCTAACTTCAGCTTCCAACCACTGGATTTGGTTATGCACGTTTCTGCTAGCTTAAAGACTCTGCCAGAAATCTCTTCCCCATGTCTACTTGTAAACCAAGAGCAGGGCGCCTCTTAACTGTGTCTTGGATAAAGAAAACAGACTGAGCTTCTTAAGTCCATCACATACAAGGCATGCTTTCTAGACCTTGAATCATTCTTGTAGCTCTTCTCCGAATCATTTCCAGTTTCTGAAATCTTTCCAGTTAGGACTGTGCACGTACAGCAGAAATGTAAAACACAAAGTAATTCCAATGTGGGACAACTAATCATTCAAGCAACACCACTGAGATGTAGAAAAAAGTGTCAACCTAGAGGTAAAGGTTACAAATAAAAATGGTTCAAAAAACAAAAACAAAAAGAAAACACCTCAAATTCCTACAAATTCATTTTAACCAGATTTTAACTACAGATTTTCTAAATCAGTTGGCTCCCAAATGTACTATATCTACTTTCTTTACATCCATTCTCTTACACTAAAGCATTTTTCTTTACTGCAGTTCAAGGTTCTTAATTCCTGTCGCCTCAGTAGTGGATTACTGCAATTCAGTATACAAGGAGTTGCACCTGAAGACCACTCAGGAACTTCAGGGGGTGCACAATGCCGTGGATTAACACTTTAGTGGGGTGTTTCTTGCAGAGAGCACATTTTGCATGGGTTCTGTCATTTGCACTGATTGCCATGTGCATAATAAGACACCATTCCCTCATCCTCATAAAACCCCACGTGCTTTTAGAGCACCAGTTGAGATCAAATTAGAAACTTAAGCTAGCAACTCCTCTCACCCTTAGGTTAAATGGAAGGGGTCACTGACAGGACAGCACTTTCAGTTAAGATCCTTCGACTCTTTGGAACCAAATCGAGAAATGAGACCCAAGAGGCAGAGACCCTGTTGGTATTCAGAACTCACCTTCCATTCTCCAAACACTCTGGGGAAGGGTTTAACTAAGGACAATGCAAGTGGGCTAAGTGGAAAAATTGTAAGTGCAGTGTTGAGTGGACAAGAAAAAGTTTGCTGTGGGAATGGTTTAGGCCCAGATCCTACAAGCTGCTCCACAAAAGCTCCGCCAACATGCAAAACTATGGAAGTCAATGACACTCTGTGGAACGGAGGGATCTGTCAAATGGAACTGTTTGCAGGATGAGAATCTCAGCATGTAACTTTTGGTACACTTTCCAACTTGTAGATACATGTGGGCTGTGTCTACACTGGGCCACTTATTCCGGAAAAGCAGCCGCTTTTCCGGAATAAGCTGCGAGCTGTCTACACTGGCCGCTTGCTTTTCCGGAAAAGCAACGACGCTCTACTGTACAAAATCAGCCGCTATTCAGGAAAAACTATTCTGCTCCCGCTCAGGCATAAGTCCTTATTCCGGAACACTGTTCCGGAAAAGGGCCAGTGTAGACATCCCAGTAGTCTTTTCCGGATAAAAGCCCTGATCGTGAAAATGACGCTTGGAGCTCTTTTCCGGAAAAGCACGTCTACATTGGCCACAGATGCTTTTCCGGAAAAAGGGCTTTTCCGGAAAAGCAGCCTGCCAATGTAGACGCTCCTTTTACGGAAAAACTGAAAACGGAATAGTATTCCATTTTAAGCAGTTCTGGAAAAAGGTGCCAGTGTAGACACAGCCCTAGATTTAGAGATAGGTCATTTATCTATATATAAAAAAAAGCTTTTCCTGCAGCGTGACAGAACGAAGTTATCAGGCTCACGGCCAGAGAGAAGGGGTTGGCAAGCGTCGCAAGTGGGGGCAGCCACCTTAGTAAAATCTAAATAATGAATACCTTGCTCTTGTTCTTTTATAACTACATATTAGCTTGAATCACAGTCAATATTATCCAAAGTCATACTTTGTTTGCAGTTTATTCACTACAAGAACTACAGCGGGACTCATTCAGTTACATGTTAGTACAAATGTTGTCAGATACAGCCTGCTACACTGAAGTATTGTGTAAATATTTAACAACAATTAAACAAAAAAGGAAGTCAGGACTGTTCTTTTGTACACAGCAAATTGTCTTCGGCAATCTCTAGTCATGCTCTTGCAGGATAGCACTGCAGTGTAATATAATTAAATGGAGCCAATACAGTTAGAGTTGCCAGGTGTCCGGTTTTGAACCGAACAGTACAGTATTTACAAAGATAGCTTCCCCAATTATCACCTCTAATACCATTAGCTCACAGACATTTACCTTCCCCTCTCTCCCCGCATCCCCCTTCTGTTCTGAAATTTGATTTGTCCTTTTCATATGTGTTCTTTTTTTAAATTGTATCCTTTGGTATATATGGTTGTGACTATTTTCTTCCACTATTTGATCTGAGGAAGTGGGTCCGGCCCACGAAAACTCATCATCTAATAAACCATCTTGTTAGTCTTTAAAGTGCTACATAGTCCTGTATTTTGTTTTAGTACAGTATTTGAGCTTTCTGTTCGGGAAACAAATTGAGAAAATATAAATGTCCGGTATTTTCTAAATAAGATGTAATATAGATTGTGATGTAATGTCATGTGAGTCTGGTATTTTTGTTGAAACCATCTGGCAACCCTAAATACAGCACAAGCTCTGTTCTTTAACCCTAGGTTTATATTTCTGCTATTCACCAATATGATAAGATTTATAAAGCACCAAAATCATCCACTATTTGATCTGAGGAAGTGGGTCCGGCCCACGAAAACTCATCATCTAATAAACCATCTTGTTAGTCTTTAAAGTGCTACATTGTCCTGCATTTTGCTTCAACTACCCCAGACTAACACGGCTACATTTCTATCAAAATCATTAAGGACTTTACAAACTCAAAAGAGTACAGTTAACTTTTCAGAGACAGTTCCATTCTGCAAGTCCTGTATGTATGAATTTCTCATTAGAGTTGTGCAAACTGAGATCTTTCAGGATTCGAGATTAGGATACATAATACAGACCGATAATTTCTAATTATGCTATATAACACCAACACCCGCCTCTCAACCACCAGAGGCGTTAATATAAACTAAAGGTATGTTTTTGTATCAACATAATATTAATAAAAACTAATACTAAAACTAAACAAAGCAAAGCCAAAAGTATACTTTTCCAAAATACCATTTCATATGAAAAGGCAAGCACTGTGCCATCAGAGTAACCTTTAGCTGAGAAGAACGCTATGTCTGAATTATTTCAGGGAATTCATTCATGACCCTCTCACAAAGGCAACAACAGAGAAGGAAGGAGAGATATGACACTCTACAGTACCTTGGCTCATCATCAAATATCACTCCACTCTGCATCTGAAAATAGTTTCACCTTGTGTCCAAGAGCAAGTTTAATCTTCTTTAGTACTGCTAGGAGCCCACCATGCTCAGGGCTATAACAGACAGTGAGGCAGGAAACTCTGTGTTCAGGCCCAAAGTTCCCCTATGTCAGCAGTGGGTTACGCTGGACTTTTCTATGGGGCTATTCAAACCCCCATGGCTGTGGCCTAGCAAGCTGCTGAGGTCATGCAGGCCTGATCTACCTTTGCTGACAGGCAGAAAACACAGATTCTCATCACTATGATTCTATCAGTGCCCCAGTGCAGGAAAGGAAAGTGGAGTGGAATAAGACAACTGTACCTTTTAACAAATTCTTATCCACCATATGATGGGCAACAAAGAACATTTCTGAAAACATTTAACCTAAGCTAACAGTTAAAAAAGAACAATCCTTTAGTACTCTGTTTCTTAGAAATAGTTCCCATGTATTTATATGTATATAGCTCTAATTCCTATTAATTTTGTTTGCATTTTTTCACATGTGATTTGTTTTCCCCTATACTTTGAATTATTTGTACTAACTTAGCTTCTTTGCAAACCTGATACGTGATTGGCTGCTAGGATTGCCACCTGTGCAGGTTTTCCTAGGACTGCTTTTTGGAAGTAGCTGTTATGGGAAATCTGTAAGTGTGCTCTGTACACATTGCCAAATGTTCAGGGATCAGGATCACCCCAGATATATCTCAGAGGTGGAAACCCTACCTGCTGTTATGATTGCTAAAATACAATTGCATGATAGCTGAGCATTTATGCTATGTACTATGTGCTAATGGAGGAAAGAACTGTTACGCCAACACCAGCTGGCTGCTGGCCTTCTCTAGTAAGAATCTAGAGCTCGAATTACAAGAAAATAAATAATATAATAATAATAAAGAATAATTAGAAGTGAAAAATTCCTAGTGTATTCTGTGAGAAAAAAAACTTCCAAAATATTCTTTTTTACTCATGCAGGAAGTGCCTTAACCAGCAAAGACCACCTAATCCAGTTACCCTTTCTCAGACTGATGAAATGCCACATGCTTAAGATGGAAAGCACATATTTTTATCATTATTATTTACTATTTACATTATAATAGCACCTGCAAGCCCCAAACGAGTCTTGGCTTTATTATGCTTAGTACAACAGAAACACAAAGGAAGATAACCCCTACCTGAGAGAGCTTACAATTGAAATAGACAAGCCAGAGGAAGAATTGGTGAAACATTATCTTTATTTGACAGCTTCTTTTATGCCTTTTGGCAAGTCACTTACCATCCCTGTGCCTACGGTTATAAGGCACAGGGATGGTAAGTGACTTGCCACAAGGCATAAAGGAAGCTCGAGGCAAAGCTGGAATCCAGCGCTTCCACATTCCCAATCCAATGCCATAACCAGAAGACCATCCTTCCACTCAATACAATGTGGATAAGTTATCTTCCTGATCTATCCATCCAGATTCTCACCTACCCACATTGTGTCCATCACCATTGTACCTGGAACACAATCAGTCTATGGTTCCAGATAGTGAGAGATCAATCAGCTATTAACTGGAGCAGGAAGACTGACAGCCGGGCAGTGTATATCCTGGGTATTGTGAGGACATGGGAGATACTTTTCATAGAATATCTAATTGTGAAAAAACAACAACAACCCTGCAATAGTCAGTGGCAGCAAAGCTCAAAGTTTTTATATTGCAGTAAAAACGTACAAAGGTGCTGCTGAAACAAATGAGATTCATTCCGGTAATCGTTAGGATTTCATCGCTAGGTCAGGGCAGGAGCATGAAGACTTTATGAAAGGACTCATTTCACAGTTGTTTAGTAGGCAGATGTTGACAACCCTACTCATTTTTCTGTAAATAAGGCCATGCTCTTGGAGATTGAAGGGCCTCTTTTTCCAAAGTTCAGTGTTTCAAGTGGCCTGCACAACAAAGGATGGGCAACTTTTAAAAATATGTGTGAATGTGAAGGGAAACCAAACATGTGCACTCTCAGAAACAATTCATCTTGAAAACCTTACCTGTGATGTATCCTGTCAAACAAATAAAAGGAAACTGCTGGTAATCAAGGGTGGGTGGAAAATAACTCCCAGGAGTATAAAAGAGAACAACAAAAGAGCATCTCTTGTCAGCCTTAATTTCCCTGTCCCCCTACATCTCCAAAGCTGTCATTATAACAGGTTATTAATCCATATTAATAACCAACCAACCTACCATTCAAGTTCCCGCATGAGAGTCACGCAGCAGCCTGTTTTTGTGCAAATGCATGAAAAAAGCACCACCAACGCTATAATTGCTCTCACCCTCAGAATCCAAAAAAAAGGGGGGGGGATTTTTGATGGCATTTTGCTGTGTAGCTCCTTAGCTGGTGGTTATTGGGGTACACTGACTTCAATAAAGCTATGCAGACTTTGCACAAACTAAAGATTTGGCTCTGTTTTGAAAATTTTTGATATACAGAGACATAGGTGGTGAAAGATTACTTCACGTTTTATTTCAGTCCATGGTTCTTACACCCTGATGCTCTATAGTGCCATGAGAAATAGGAAATCTGAAAAAGTCTTATACACTCGTAAGAATTTTTCATCTGCATTTTGGTTTGCAAAACAGAAAAAAAAGCTTGTGTAAAATTTGAGTATATATTCTAGTAATTGAGGATGTCATAACCGCTGAAGGACTGAAGAGCCAGAAACCTCCGTTTTTTGTAAAGTGACTTTCAAATAAGAGTTATCAATTTAATTGAGAGCTCTTAAATTATTATAAGTTGGTGCTTTGATTCCTTACTGAAGGCAACATTAACTACTTTATAGAAATACTGCAGAAATATTACAGAGATCCAATCAGCTCAGCTAACTCATCTCAAGAAAACCTTATGGTGTAAGTTCTTTTTATCCTTTGCACCTTTGAACTCTGAATAAATGAATCTTTGTTCCAAAGACACTATTTGTATGTCACTCCAAATGTATTCCATAAGAGGCTCCCAAAGGGAAAAGCTTACAGGTGCAAAAATTGAATTCTGCCTGTGCTGCTCACATGGCTAAGAAACAGGAGGCTTCAGCCTGGATATCCTGTCTAAGATGGAAGGAGCAGGTGAGTCCATGCAGAAATAATTGCATGAAACAAGACCTGTCACCTAAACGATGCATTTGAGGAGGTCTGCGTCTGGAAGCTGTTCCAGTAACTTTAGAGTTCTTAAATAGATACTTATTTATATACTACATAATGTTTTCCAAGTGAGGCCTGGTCTTCACTGAAGCGTAATGTGCCTTAGGCTAGGTCTATAGTAAAAGGGAACGCTGAATCAAGATAAGCAACTCCAGCTACCTTAATGCCTTGTTTTGTGTTTCCCCACTGTCTCCACAGCGGGAGGCTGACAAGAACAAACATTCCCGTTAGCTTCCCTTACTGGCCACCAGTACTGGCCAGCATCAGGGCACCCTCTGAGTTTGATTTAGCAACTGTTGCTAAATCAAACTCCGGAAGATCAATCGCAGCAGCTTCAATCTTCCATATAGTGAAGACAAGGCCAAGGGTGGACATAATTATGTCAGTATGCACACCACAGTCTTGCTCCTGCTGGTGTGTGTTCCCTATTACACAGATAACATAACTCCACTACCACGAGAGGCGTAGGACTTATGTTGGTGTAGTTAGGGTGACACAGTGTCCCTGTAGAAATTGCATTACTTATACAGATTGGCTTTCCTTCTTCTCAAATTCATGGTTCAATTTACAAACAAACAAACAAACAAACAAACAAACAAACAAAAAAAAGCCAGCTCCCCAGTGAGGCTGCTGTGCTCAGTCTCTACTCCAAGCCAGGCTGTTGCTCAGGCTCTCTGCTCCCTGCTGGGTTGGTAGTTCTATACAATTCTCTAATATTATAGTTGCCCTGGTATCCAAATTCTTACAGCTATGCCCATGGATACTTCACTGTAGCCAAGTGCACTAGAAATACAATCACAGATGCTAACAAAACAAGCACTACTCTGCCATACTATAGGGGCATTTGGTTGTCTTTAAAAATACACTGCAAATGAAATTCTAGTGACATTGATGTCAACAGTTAAACTCCTGTTGACTTCAATGGAGCCAGAATTTCAGTTTGTGTTGAATTTGGCCTCTGGATGCATACAAGAAATGATGGCTCCTATATTTCACCAATACCCACAACTCATATATTCATATGACATGCAACAAACAGAGCAATTGTGTAGAGGAAAGGCAGAAACCTATACAAATTTTAAAATGTCTTGTTACTATCTGGGGTAACACCTTTGAAATTCCAAGTGATGCTTATGTGCATGAAAGATATTAAAGCATCCTGTGGAGAAATGAGAATTTTTTAGGAGATAAAGGCATGTAAAAGTATTACAGGACCACACAAAGCAGATAAGGAAAAAGTGATATGTACTTGTGTTTCCAAAGATCACATGAAGAATGCATATACATTTTCCAAATCATCAGCCACATTTTCTCTTAACTATTAACTTTTCACACTTTCATTGTCATCAAGCTTGCTATGAGTTCCTTGCTATTTCTGCCCAGCAAAATAAAAACCACAATCAATTGCTTGTACATAAGGCTAAGATTTATTCCTTGGCATTTTTAGTAACAGTCTCAAGGACAAGTCATGGGAAATAAACAAAGATTCATGGCCCTGTGACCCATCCATGCCTTGTACTATATATCCCTAACTAAATCTTTGGTGTTCTGGGAGGCTCTGGGGCACCTGCTGGTTCAGGAGAGTTTTGAGGGGCCCACTGGCACTAGGAGGGTCTCCGGGGTACCTGGTAGTGCTGAAGAAGACTGGGTACCCACTAGCTACAGCAGTCAGGGAGGTCCAGGGAAGTCAATTCCATGACCTCTATGATACGCTTGCAGCCTTATGTGCAACTGTGATTCTCTTTATGAATCCGCAATTCTAATATCCGACTTGTGCCCTTTTAGCCTTTATATGACAGAGACTCACTCTAATGATTTTTTAAACAAACAAAAATGATATTAGCTTGCCATCTAGTGGTAACACAACAAAACAAAAAGCAAGTGATTTTTAACAATCAGTTTTTTCCTTGAACCACACTGTTTCCTAAAACGGTAAAAAAATCTAGAAGGCTTTTCAAAGAAATGAAATAGCGAAATAATTTCCCCTAACAGGAAGAAGAGAAAAAGCGTCATGATACAATTCAACGGCTAACCCTGGCCGCTTGATCACATATCTAAGGTAGAAGCCGGAGACTAGACTGACAGCATGGCAGATTTGCTGTGGAAAAGTCACAGAATGGCAATTATTTCTGCTTAGATTGGAAACAAATTATGCTGTGGTCTACCTCATACTTCTACTGCACTGAGAGAAATACACCCTCCTCGTGTAGATTTTCAACTACTTCCCGCTTCTGTTCTAGGGCTGCATGGAACTGAATCCCCAGCTGCAGAGGGACTAACAGCAGCTGCAAAGAACTTTCTGCATGGTTCACAATCCATTTTCTATGATGTCTCCTAATTCTGTTCTCTTCTACATTAGAACAAAGAGGTTTCTCATTAACAGCACCAAGTTAACCAGTTATCTTTCACACCCAGGTAGAAAAAGTTAATGGCCAAAACAAGGCCTATGGTCATTAAATACAACCAAAATTAACCAACAGGAAATGTCTCATACTAGGGTGTTAGTAGGCTGCAAATTTATCTTGCACAGCATGGTCAAGGCACTGGAACTCTATGCCCTGCTCTGATTTACTTTATGTGGCCTTTGACTTTTGAGACTCTGACTTTAAGGTGCAACTAATGTCTAGAAATATTTTTTAAGAGTGATGTAGTTTCAATTTGTAGATTCACAGTATTCTGAAGAATAGAAGCCTGGTGCAGTAGCCAGTCAGATTGCTCAAATAATTTCTCAAGACATAAACATTCTTCATTAACAAGTGGCAAACTGTAGCAATTTAGCATAAGAATGGAAACGGTATTTCTCCTTAGAACAGAAAAGCTATTATGCTGGTAAAACTAGTTTAATTCATTTTAGACAAATAAGCCTTTTAAAAAAAAGTTTTGTCAGGTTCTAGAAGCAAAATCTTGAGTGCTTCATTTTATATCTGCACAAAACGTGAAGTTGTGATTATAATAATAAATATTTAGGAGATTGATTATAATATTTGCCTTTCTACTGTGTCTTCCATCAGAGAACCTCAAAGAGCTGTATACTGATTGATGGACTCTCATAAAACACTCATTTTAGAAATAAGGAAATAGAGGCTGAGAAATTGAGTAACTTGCATAAGCTCATGCTGTGTTTGTTCAAGAAGACTCCTATCTGACTCCTAGGCTTGTGCCATAGCCTTTAGATCACACGCTGTAGTCAAGAAAGATAGAAAGAAAGCCATACCACTTACTTAGGTGACTAAATAAGGATATGAGAACCACACTGTAAGCACCCATGTTTGAAAAATAACCATAGAGAATTATCTCTCGCTATATAAAAAAAATGTTTTTCTGCCAGACGAAAGAATGATGTCATCGTGCTCTCATGCTCTCTGGTGGCAAAAGCTGCCAGAGACCGGGGGGGAGGGGAGGGAAGGAGGGTTGCGGGGGGGGGGGGGGGGCGCGCTGGCGAGCGTAGCAAGCAGTGGAACAGCCCCCTAGTGCTTATTAAAACCTGAAATTAACCCAACTAGGAATATCCAAGATTTTCATCTCTGAAATAATGGAAGTACTGTAAAAGTGAAGAACAAATATCATGCACTGTAGTCTGTGTTTCTCATTCCCATACAGTCATGCACTGTCTGGATTGAGAAATACTTTCCATGGACATGGAGTGCATGAATCCATAAGCTGCACCAACTGAATTTAATTTTCCAAAACCTGACAAGGTTTTTAAGGCCTATTTAACATTTTTGCTAGCACAATATGTCACCTTTTGGGATTCATTCCATTGCATATAGATGGAAACACAAAAATAAAGTATTATAAAACTAAGCTTACTTTGCAAAGATGGAGAGTCTGCTACTTCTGTCTGGCCTTGCATCCACAGTATCACCTTGATCTTCATCATAGTCTTCATCCTTCTGTATGGGCTCAGGACCGGACTGATTTCCTTCCATTTATGCACACAGGCTAAAACAGAGAACTAGAATATAAGTGCCCTTCAGGGAGTGCTATAATATTTTAATATATTTCTGTAACTAAAAAACTTAATACATCAAATACATTTGAGGTTAATTATCAACCTGTTATACAGTGTGATATTTCATAGGCTAGGAGTGACCATGATTTTCTGGATCCTACATCAATCTAATACTAATATTATGTGTATTCAACCACCACTGTTAGATTTTTCTTATTGCAATTATTCAAAAAGTGACCCCAGAAATTTGTCCAGAATTGGCAGCTAGGGTCAAAAATAAAAATACATTTCTAGTGAAAGGTCTTATATCATACTTTCAAGATACTTTGTAATTTAGTCAATGTGGACCAAAACCAGTATATTGGAAATGCAGCACTAAAAAAATAATATCAAAATAATAGCTATTCCATTGTAGTTATAATCCAAGTTTGAAAATATCCTACAAAGGAAAAGAAAAGAAAAAGAGAGAAAAAAAAAAGCTTTCAATTTTTCTACAGATAAGGTGGATGAAGTAATATATTTTATTGGACCAACCTCTTTTGGTGAGAGCCGAGTTTTTAAGCTTACATAGACCTCTTCTTCAGACTTCAAACAAATGAATTTCCCATAACTGAAAAAGAGCTTTGCGTAAGCTCAACAATTTCTCTGACTCACAAAAAGTCACTCCAATAAGAGATATTACCTCAGCCATCTTGTCCCTCTAAAATCCTGGACCCATATGACTACAACATATAATAATGGAAGATTTCAATTTTTCTCACATACATACATACATATATATATCCAATTGTGTTTAACACAATTATATAATTATATAACTCTTGCATATAGACTCTGTATGAAATTGAAATTCGCTGCTTCTATTTAACACAATATTAGTGTGTTTTTAAAAAAGAAAGAAAGTTATGCTATCTTTCTCAGCAAAATGTGTACAGTAATTCCTCGCTTAACACGTGCCCGCTCAACACGTTTTTGTGATAGCATGATTTTTTTGGGGGGGAACATTTTTCGACCAACATGAACTGTCCCCACAATAACATGATTTCCCCAAGGGCGGGCCGGTAGCTGGCAGCTGCACAAGGCTTTCCCTGCAAAGCAGCAGAGGTTCTCCGCTCGCTGTGCTGTTCCCTGGTGACCCTCCTCTGGCCGGACACAAGGCATCTGGCCAGAGGGGGTCACTAGGGAACTGTGCGGTGAGCAGAGAACCTCCGCCACTTTGTAAGTAGGCAGACGAAGCCCCGTGCAGCTGCCGGTGACCCAGCTGCCCACTGCAAGAGGAGAGGGAGTGAGGCATCCAGCCAGAGGGGGTCGCCAGGGAATGGCGCGGCGAGCGGTGAACCTCCGGAGGCAGAGTAAGCCCCACGCAGCCGCCGGTGACTGGCCAGTTGGGGAAACCCAGCCGCGGGCTGCAAGCCCCCTCCCCTGTCCTTCCCTTCCCCAGAGCCAAACACCTCCCCTCCCTGCTATAACCTAGTCCCCTTTTTCCCCCAACCTTATGTCCCAATCCCAGCTGCTAACAAATGCAGGCTGGAGCTGCAAGCACACATGCGCTTGAAACGCAACCTCTACCTTTTCCATTATTTTCAATGGGAAAACTGACCCCGCCTCACACGTTTTCACTTAGCACAATCATTTTCTGAAACATATCTACTGTGTTAAATGAGGAATTACTGTATTACTCTTCTGAGATTTCAGAGCATCCTCTGAGGCAAATTATGGCACTTGGGACAAATTCTGCTTTCAATCGTTCCAATATAAATTGAGAGTAATTTATAGTCAGTGGAGTAGTTTCAGAATTACACCAGTGTAACTGAAAGCAATAATTTCCTCTGTAATACACGTGACATAAGAAAAACCACACTACTTACCAGGCAAAAAAGTTTTGGATTTTTTAAAATCATAGTATTCAATGAAAAGCATAGTATTCAATGAAAAGTTACATAGGCCCCGCTCCTACAAACAATTATTCATTAAAGTAGACCTTATTCATGCATTTCCTACTGAGCTCATCAAGGACAGATAAGAAATGCTGATTATTTTATTAGATACCAGGGGAATGTAGAACTATGCAAGCAAATATTAAATTGTTTGCATGGACTCTGATCTGAATACTGTATACCAGCCTAAAAGTAGAAGGGAAAGTGACTTTCAGTTTCATCTAATTTGACTTCAGTAGGAATACTCACAGTTCATAAAGGACGAGGGCTAAGACTGATGATGTTTGAAGACATACCTATCTCATAGATCTGGAAGGAACCATGAGAGATCATTGAGTCCAGCCCCCTGTCCTCATTGCAGGGCCAAGTATCAGCCCTGACAGATTTGCCCCAGACCCCTAAATGGCCCCCTCAAGAATTGAACTCATAACTCTGAGTTTAGCAGGCCAATGCTCAAACCACTGAGCTATCCTTCCCCTGCTTCCCTCGTCCTAAGAGGGATGTGTTCCTTACTGATCTGGAAAGCAGCATGAACTCAGAGATGATAAATTTGCATATTACACAAGATTATTTAGGGAAGACAAGGAATATCAGAGAGACCTAATCCAGAACGGTGAATGAATTCATGGAAGAAGATTAATAAATGCAAAAACGGAAGGAATAATTTGTCTTGTGCATTGGAATTGTGGGATTCTAAGTGAACTGTTAGCTTCTCAGGGGTGTAATTTTTTTTAAAACCAAAATACTAACACCAGTGCTGGAGGCAATTATATCAGTATAAAGTTGCCTTATAGCAATATAGCTTATTCCCTTTCTTTTGTTTTATGCCAAGATCTATACCTGGACCTTTATACCATTGTAACTTTAGTCATATGGGAGAGTGTTGAGTGATGTTTCACTTTAGCTGCACCAGCATAGCCTCCTTTCTAGTATAGACAAGGCCTAGTGCAGTGATCCCCAACCTTTTGGGGCTGCCGGGTGCCCAGGGGCGGGGCTGCGCATGCGCTGGGCGCCCGGGGCGCAAGAATGGTTTGGGCCGGCCCTGGTCACTAAGCGGGTGCACAAATGCCCCAGGGGGCGCCATGGCACCCGCGGGACTGCGTTGGGGACCACTGGCCTAGACAAAGGAAGGGAAGAATCACTGGGGCTAAGAAAAGAGGAAAAGAAAAGGGTAAAACACTGAAGATTGGAGGAAAAGACATTAGAAGTGAAGGGTCATAGGATAGGAGGAAGAAGAGGGCCAGAAAAAAGAGGGGGGGGGGTCAAGCTTTGGGGTGGACCAGAAGGCTCTGGGGCCAGGGAGAAGAAAAGAACTTAGAGAGGGTTAGCTGCTAGGAGTCAATGGAAAAGGAGAAGAGGGTCAGATGGCGAAGAGGGATAGAAGGTGATGGAAGGTGGGGTTCAGGTGCTGGGGTGTCAGAAGGAAGGTTAGAGGAAGGGTTGTCACCTCTGAAATACAAAGAACAAAATTATTCTGACTCTGAGCCCATAAGACAGGGCAGCAGGCAGCATATACTGAGTCCCCTTACAGATTTGTCAAGACAAAAACCTGGCAACCGTGGTTACAGGGAGGGGTTAAATGCTGAGGGAAAAAGGAGGAGATCATAAGGCATGGAGTAAGAGATGGCGTTAAGGCGTTAGTTAGAAAGTCGGGTGGTGGGGTTGCTCTGCAGGTAAGAGTTGGAAGGATGCTTAACCTTAGAGGAAAAACTTAAAAAACACTGAATTGTCTAGTGTCACCTTAAAGACTAACTTCTTCAGATGACTGGAGTATTAAAAGTCCCGGGTCAGGCTTGGGATGTGTGTGGAAAAAGTGGGAACAGAGCTGGAGTCAGCTATGGGAAGGGAAAGGAGAGGCCTGGAGAAGTGATTAGGGTGATCTGTCAGGTGGGAGAACCTGGGGAAAGAGGGGAAAAGCCAGGGAGGGCTGGAAGGACAGCGCTAGAGAGGATCAGCAGGGAGGGGAAAGGAGGATGGAGGAGAGGGCAAAGCAGGGAAGAGTCAGAAAGGGTTAGACTAGCGGTTCCCAAACTTTTTGGTATCATGCCCCCTTTTTGATTTTTGAGAAACCCTCGCGCCTCCGTTCCCAAAAAAATGGCAGCGAAACTCGGGGTGGGATTGACGGGGGGGGGGGGGGGGGGGTGGCTGGGTCGCCTCACGCCCTCCCCTGGAATTTCTTCTCACCCCCCCAGTTTGGGAACCCACCGACGAGGGTCAGGAATGGGGAATTGGCCCTGGTGAGAGGGTCAGGCCCGGGGAAAGAGGGGGCAGGCGGAGATGAAAGGAGAGGGTGCGATAAGGGGCAGAAGGAAGAGAGGAGAACTGGGGGGCAAAGGAGTCGGGATCGGGTCCTGACGAGGGCCTCAACTCTGGGGCAGGGGAAGAAGGGGGGGGGGGGTCAGAGACTCGGGAAGGCGCTGGAGGCACCTGGAGCAAAGGGGTCAGACGGGGTGGGGAGACTAGCCACGCTCCGGAGGGAGGGGGCGGGCACAGGGCGGGGGGCTGCCGCTCGCCCGGCCGGGGGGCACTGACCTTGCGCCGCTTCTCCTCTCTGTGCAGCCGGGCCCGGTCAGCGCCGAAAGCGAAAGCGGGCCAGGCCCTGCCCCCTGTGCCTGCGCGGCCGCGCCGCTCCCCTGGCTCCGGGGCGTGGGAGCCGAGCCCTGCCCGGCCTCTGCGCGGGGGAGGGAGCAGCCACCCAGACATGCCCACGCCCGGGGGAGCTTCTGTGTCTTTGCCTTCGGGGCTGGTGCAGGCTGGCACCGGCCTCCGGGCTTTTGGAGCTTTGCGCTGTGTCTGGAGCTTTGCGCTTTGCAGCCGGGAGGGTGCGACCAGGACTTTCCGTGCGTGCCCCTGCTCGTCTGTGAACTCACCCCCGCTGGGCCCCCCCAGTATGCGGGGAAACAAGCCCCAGCTTCCCCCTGCAGGCCGGAGCATGGGGGATGGAGACTCTGCGCTGCCTTCCCCTGGCCGCTGGGACCATGCTTATGTGGGGGACCACGGGAGGAGTGCGTTCCCCACTCCCCCTGAGATGGGTCTGGAGGGACACAAGGCCGTCCCTCCCTGGGCTGGCACTCTGCACGGCCCCCCATGGGCTGGGGGCACTCGTGGGGGGCAGAAGCTGAGGATGTCACCAACTCTCCCAAGCCAGAATTTGAGGCAATGGTGTCTGGTCCAGGAGAGGAGGCAGCGCTGGAGCAGGGTGCAGAGCAAGGCTCACCTGAGGGCAGCAGGTGTGAGGGGTAGGCGGAAATTGCTGCTTCTCTCTTGCCACCGGCTGCATGGCCGCCTCTAGCCCTTCTGCCCACACTCGCACCCCTTGCTGATGCCCGGTGAGCAGGGGCTGGGCGCAGTCCATGGGGCTGCCAGAGCTCAGGCACTGAGCCTGCAGGTGCCGGAGGATGTGCAGGTTCTGGGAAGGTGTTTGGGTGTAAACTCTGGGCTGGGGAGGGAGGAGGCACTTACCTGGGGTGACTCTTAACTGACACATTCTCCTCTGGCATCAGCTCCTAGGCCGGGGAGGGAGGGGGGCAAAGGTTTTCTGGGCACCACCCCTGCAGCTCCCATTGGCTCTGGGTGTGGGGGCAGTATGCAGAGACCCCCTTCCCCCCCATACTCCATGGCCGCCCACAGGGACATACTGGGTGCTTATAGGAGTGACCCAGAATAACCCTACTGCACTGCCCATAACAGCCCAGAGCCTTTGACCCTTTCAAATTGTGTCCTTTGCCTCCCTCCCTTACCGCCTCCTCTACGCCTCCCGCCCCCGCAGGCTTGTCTGAGAATTTCGTGGTTCCTTGTGCTGGATCTTTAAGAAAAACTAAACATTTTGACTGCTTGGGTGTTAACAGGTCACTTCCCCTTGAATGGTCCCTTCAAATGTCTGTTAACTACTTACGAGAAACAATTTGCTCCACCTTGTGACAATCTGTTTCCTGACTTGAAGAAGGGATCTCTCTCTTTGTAAGCTCAAAAGCTCACATTTCTCACCAACAGAAGTAGGCCAAATAAAAGATACTACCTCATTGATCTTGTTTTTCTAAAACGTGTGAGACCCCAATAAAAGGTATACAACATTTAGGTCACATTTTTAAGATTTTCTTCATAACTTCAAGGTCTGGATTTTTTTTTTTTCAAAATCAAGCTAAGCTCATGTATTCACATGACTTCATGAACTAAGTGTTTTAGAAATACCACAATGTTCGTGATTAAATCAGAAAAGTTGGTAACACTCTTCCGAAAGCCAGGCCATTGTTGCTAGGAAGCCGGTTTACTTTTACGTGAAGGAGCTCAATTTTTCTTTCTCATAAGCATGCTTTTTGCTCAAAAAGAAATTCATTTGATAAAATCCACATATCTAAGCAATTTTCCCCCTACCATAAAGGACCCATTTCCAGATAATTAGAAAGTAAAAGTGTATTTTGCAGAATGAATTACAGGGGTAAAATAATTACAAACCCTTGTGACATGCATAGAGCTGCTGGTGAGCAGCACATTGCAGGATGAAGCCTTGAATGGTTAAACATTGATTATCTAAGTCAAAAGTCCTAGATATACAGCATAATCTGTATCTCTTATTTTAATGTGCAGGTGTGAAAACTCTGGTTTTACACCAAAACTGAAGTGCAATGAGATCTACAAATAGAGATCATCACCTCTCTACAGAGCTCCAACAAGAACTGGAAATGCCAGACTGGATTCAGTCCTGTTTCACTGACTCTGCCAATTCCAAGCCACTGTTTAAAAGTAGTCAACACATGTATTTATTCTTATAATTTTTACTGAAACCCCATCCATGGCTTTACCTACTTTCACAGTAATTAAAATCAATGCCCCTGCTGCAGTGACCACTGTCATCTCCTCTCCTGGACAGAAGAACCTCACGTGAGTTATTTAATAATATTATATTGGATTTTCTAGCTGTGATGTAACTAGCACCATTATCTCGGCTCAAGTGTCCTTTCCTTATCATTCTAACGTATTCGGCGTGCAGTGTCTTAGGTGATTATGGCCTTTTACTATCCTATTGTATTAATTTATAACCCAACAAAGCCAATGCCAAATCTTCTGTCCTCTTACCCTTTTGTGTGCATGGTATACTCTGGGTATAAGAACTCAACACTGAATCCTTGTCTTCACTGGGGGCAGTATTGAGAACTAAAGGTTTGATCCTGTTAATATTTAGTACCCCACATAGGCCCTAATCCTGCAAACACTTACACATAGTCAACAGGACTATTTACAGTGCTTAAAATTAACCATATGATTAAGTCTTTGTTCCATTGGGGCTGTAGTGGTTAGTACTATGTCTCTTCAGAGCATTTGTCAATTCTATTTTCTACACAGTGCTATTACACTGTTAGCATTCAGTAAAGTTAAGTAGAGTTGGTTATCACCAGGCATTGGACAGATTTCCTTATTGTGGTTTAAAGTAAAAGGTTCGGAAATGTGGCTAGTCCCAGGAAGGCGCAGAAACAGGCAAACTATTACTAAATATCTTTTAAACTTTTATTAGAATACTTCCAATTATAGTTTTTCTTTATTAGTCTCTTACATGCGTGGCCGCCAAATAACTATTAGTAGGAGCAATAAGCAAAGTGCAATACAATAAATGAAAATTCCCTGAGCTTTTTCTAAGTCCCAATAGTTGTCAATAAGGGACCAGGGATTATCAACAGTTATGTTTACATTAATCTTACTCATAAGTCTAATTACTTATCTAAAACTCTTAACAATACTACTTAACAAAACTTTTAACTAAGTTTAGATATCAATACTCACATCTTAGAAAAAACACAAAGTACAACAGCAACAACAGCATAGTTGGTATACGTTACGCTCTACAGGAACTCTGGTTTGGTGAGTGGGAGGTGGCCTTCGGGTGATCAGTCCTTGGGCCTGGCTCGTATTCTGCCATCCAATGTTTATTCGGGATTCCTCAATTTGATACAGGAGGGGAAGCTGTTTTATAGAGAAAGCTTTTGCACACATTTTGTGATAGGCTAGCAGACCCTGTCTGCTAGGTGACAGGGATAAGGGGGTGAGATGGTTTCCTGTTTTTCCCTTTCTGCCTTATTGGGCATGGCACAGTCAGCACAACCAGCATGAACTTTACAGGTCTGGTTTTGGTTCCTGTTCGTCGCTGACCTTTAAGTTACATAGTGTAAGGGTTTTCATCAAGGGGAAGTGGACCTTTTGCTTGGATGGCAATACGCGCGAGAGGCCTGGCCAGCAAAGAGCCTGCTTCCACACTTATAATACCTAATTGCTATTCAGAGTGGTGTGGAGTGATTCAGTAGATTGTAGTTTACTTTAGAGCAGGGGTGGGCAATAAGAAGGAGGCAGTTCGCCAGGGTTAGCCTCTGATGGGCCTCTGCCACTTTATTTATCTGCACCTTCTTACATACAGGCAATTGCACTCCTGTTGGTAGCAGATCGCCCTTCCTGGCCCATGGGAGCTGTGGGAAGCAGTGTGGACTAGGACACCACTGCCCACAGGTCCCATTGACCAGGAATGACGATCGGTGGCCAATGGGTGCTGCAAGCATCCGTACCTGCGGAGATGAAGGTAAATACAGTGGTGGCAGCATCTGGCCTGAGGGTTGGTTAATTGCCCACTGCTGCTCTAGAAGGAAGTACCTAGCAATGTCCCATTGTTAAGGGAAATTACTGTTGGAGGTT
Source organism: Pelodiscus sinensis (assembly GCF_049634645.1). NCBI lineage: Eukaryota > Metazoa > Chordata > Testudines > Trionychidae > Pelodiscus > Pelodiscus sinensis. The sequence goes on from NC_134718.1 coordinate 64,487,403, forward strand.
CTATAGTTTAGGTGAGATGTAAAACTTAGGTCCTGACCACTTGCAGGTATGAAAAATTCCATAGTATTTCTTGTAAGACTAGGATTGTTCAGCTCTGGTGTTTGGGACTGACAGTCAATCTATTCACGTTCTTCCATAGTTTCATATTAATGATCCATTTTTCACTTTCTGACCTATACTGCTCTGCTGATGTGGTACATTATTAAATAAAGGTTGAACCTCTCTAGTGTGACACCTTCGGGACCTGACCGATGCCAAACCAGAGAATTTGCCTAAGCACAGGAGGTCAGTATTGTCTAGCATCATTACCAACACTTCCATTGCTTACTGAGTTCTTAGAAGACATTTAGGGGTAAACTAGAGCTAAATAACAGCACAGAACACTGGGAGTCAAGACTGATGGTTGTAAACAAAGTTTCTGGGACCATGAAAAATTTGGCCATACCCAGGATAAGTGGGCATTAGACCAACTAAAATCAAGCCGGACTACGGATGTTGGTGGACCAGATTTTGGTTCAACCTGTAGCTGTTTTGTGACTGCTCTTTTGCAGTGGATAAGCCACGTGTCCCACTAAGTTTGTTTCCCTATATCACAACTGCAGATGCAATTGGATGGGGGAGAGAATGAGCTTGGTATTAGCTCTGCCTCCTCACAGCACATCACATCACATCACAAGTGCAGGTGAGTTGGGATAGGGGAAGTAATTTGCTTTGGTCTGGGAGGAAGCAAATTACTTCTCCAGAAGCAGGAAGGAAATTGTGAATCTAGTGTTAGTTTCTCCCTTGAACTTCTTCTGGGGTGGTAGAGCTACCTTACGTAGGGCTGTTCCTAAAGGCATAGACCAGCTCATAATGAGCTCATATACCAGATGTGAGGTGACTAGCTACTAATTGTTAATCTGATGATGGCACTGTGGAGACCATTAACTCCATCCTGGGGTTATGACAGCTAATGTTAAACTGCAAAACTTAGAAAGTGAATGACCAGTTTCTATCATTCACATGAACATGATTCTTTTCTATGAGTTCACTCTTCTATTTAGAGAAAGATGTCACTGAGAGTGCCTCTCCTGTATGTACTTACCCAGTTGCTAAAATAACCCTTCTTAGTAACTGGCAGCTTTAAAAGCCAGCCAGCAGCTGATTTTGAAACAGAAGGTCAGCAAAAGGGAGTGAGAGACTTCAAGTCAGAACTTTAATGTGATTCTTGACTGGGCTGTCTGGAGTGTGTTACATACAGACTGGAAAATCATCTCCATAGGCTTTGAACCTTTTGTGTATATATAGATATATAGATATTCTTCACTCTATTGATTTCAAGATGAATTCGCAGCCTTGTGCTAGATGTGGCTTTGGGGTTTACCCTGCTGAGAAGATTAACTGTATAGATCAGGTCAGTAGACATCCTCTATCTTGATCATTTTGGAGGTTAATAAATGTATGTATTGGTACTATACTTACTAATACCGGGCCTAATCCTGCCTCCATTGAAGACACAGGCAAAATCCCTCGCACTGTAAATTCTTTATTTATACTGGATTTCAGAATTGAGATTAACTTTATTATAACATTTGTTGGAACAAAATTAAAAAATTGAAATGACAATAGATCTAATTAGTTCAATCACACAGTGGGAAATGGTTATTAATTATATGGATAGAGGGGATCAGCAATGGTATTTAGAAATCCATAGAATATACAATATTAAATGCAAGTAACTTTTGCTGTATTTTTATCTTTGCTATTTCTAGACATGGCACAAAGCCTGTTTTCATTGTGAAGTCTGCAAGATGATGTTAACTGTAAATAACTTTATCAGCTATCAGAAAAAGCCTTACTGTCAAGTGTAAGTGTGCTTATTTTTAAAAAGCATGGTGTCAAATTTAAGTTACCCTGCCATAATTCATTAGAAGAGTAGGTTTTGGATGGATTCGGGTCTTGTTCATTGTGGTGTGACACCTGAATGCTTCCACTAACATGGAGTTACTCTGGATTAATATGACTGGCAGATGAGATAAAAATTTGACCTCAAGTGTAACGTTTCCACATTTGTCGTGTCTTCTTGTAACTTAAAAGATACCAAAAGAGGTGATGTTTGAAGTATTTAGAAAAGTAAACTATCATGACTGTGATTTCTGTAACTCTGTCTGATTAAGAGTTAACAAGATGTGAATTCACTTATTAGCTAGAAAAATATGTAGAATACAGATTTTGGAGGGAAGTTTTTTTCTGAAAGTTTTTTATTTCATAATGATTAATTCTTGTCAAATGTGTCATTTGAAAGGAAAAGATGACAGTTGTTTTTATTCTATTATTCTCTTTCGTTATTAGAAACAGCATTGATATGAAATGATGATCATTAAAATTAATTTAGTTGTAGGCACCTACTCCATGCAATAACTTGTGTGTAACCGAGTACTCATGCTGGCAGGGTGTTTTGTTCATTATTTTTAAGAAGCATAAACCTAAAAAGTAAACCTATCTTTTTGGTGGTAACATACATTTAAAATTTCCCATTATACCTTATTTTATAGACATAACCCAAAAAACAACACATTCACAAGCGTCTATGAGACACCAGTAAATATAAACGTGAAGAAACAATCAGAAGCAATAAGCGAGGTAAGAAGTTTTAGGAAGAAGTGTGTTTTATATTTAGCTCTCAGAGGGGTAGCTGTGTTAGTCTGTAACTGAATTTTTTTTTAAACATTGAATTTTGTTTCAGAAAATCACCTTTGGAGTCATGTGTTCTGTTCTAAAACATAAAGTCCAGACAGAAACTCCTCCTTCTCTCCCAATATCTTTTTAAGGGTATTAAAAGTTTGTAGCCAGATTTGGATCAGAATTTTGCAAATGGGTTTATATGGGGCCACAACAATCAAACATGTCCATACTAAGGGGCTTTGAAATACATATCTGGATTTAAATTTCCCAGCTTGATTATGGTGATGTATAGATTTGTTATTCTTTTCTCTTAGATCAATTTTAGGTAGAAGACGACACATTTTGTAACATTTGTAGAATTTCAGTGAATACCAGGACTGGCTGGAAATTTTTGAAATGTAGATAAAATGGGGAAAAATGCCTAATGTGTTATATGCAGTGTATTGTTGTAGCTGTGTTGATCCAAGGACATTAGAGAGACATGGTGCATGAGATAGATTTGTGGATTTTTTCCCCCCTTTTTTCAACAATAAAAAATTTGCTAACTCTGGTGAATTTGTATCCTGCATGCTCACCATTCATTTAAATGTTTGCATTCAGCCAAGGGGAGCCATGGGAAAGAGTGGCCTGGGCCATTCACCTTCCAGTGGCTCCCCTTGGCTGAAAATGTTGAACTGCAGCCAATGGGAGCCGCGAGGCTCCGGAGCCGGTAAGTAAACAAACCGGGGTGGCCTATTAGCAGCTTTCTCACAGTGGCCCACTTTGAAAACACTGCATTAAAGAGACAAAGTGGGTCAGGTATTATCTTTTATGGGACAGACTTCTGTTGGTGGAAGAGACAAGCTCTTGAGCTTCCACGGAGCTCCTCTTCGTGGTTGGGAAATGTCCTAGGTGTCACAACTAAATACAAGGTGGAATACAGTGTTTAGCATAAGTAGTGCATATTACATGTATTCCAGACCTGAAGAAGAGCTCGATAAGCCCCAAAGCTCGTTTCTTTCACCAACAGCAATTGGTCTAATGAAAAATGTTACCTCACCTACCTCGTCATTTTAACATCCCGAGACAAACGTGTCTACAACACCGCAAACAATTCAACATTATAATTGACTTATATTGCAAAGAAAGAGATCAAAACAATAGTTTTGTTAGTATCACTAGCAAGTCCCAAGGTAGAATTATGGTCTTACCTTCCTGTACATTTGGGGGCACATCTGACAGTCTTTACTCAGGCAATATATCTATTAATATTATTGGGAATCTTCTTGATTGAGAAATGTAGGCTCAGTGTTTCAGGGGATCACAAGAATATAAGAACGTAAGAATGGCCATACTGGGTCAGACCAAAGGCTCAGCTAGCCCTGTATCCTGTCTGCCAACAGAGGCCAATACTAGGTTCCAGAGGGAATGAAAAGAACAGGTAATCATCAAGTGATCCATCCCCCGGTGCCCATTACCAGCTTATGACAGAGGCTAAGGATACCATTCCTGCCCATTCTGGCTAATAGTCATTTATGGAACTGTCCTCTATGAATTTATCTAGCTCTTTGAATCCAGTTAAAGACCTGGCCTTTGCAACATCCTCTGGCAAGGAGTTCCAAGGTTGACTCCGTGTTGTGTGAAGAAATACTCCCTTTTGTTTGTTTTAAACCTGCTACTTATTAATTTCATTTGGTGACCCCCTAGTTCTTGTGTTATGGGAACAAGTACATAACTTTTCCTCCTTTACTTTTTCCACACCAACCATGATTTTATAGACCTGTATCATATTCCTCTTAGTCTTCTTTTTCCTAAGCTGAAAAGTCCTAGTCTTATTAAACTCTTATCATATGGCAGCTGTTCCATACCCCTAATCATTTTTTGTCCTTTCCTGAATTTTTTCCAGTGCCACAATATCTTTTTTTGAGATGAGGTGACCACATCTGCACACAGTATTCAAGATGTGGGCATACCATGGATTTATATAGAGGCAATAAGGCATCCTTTAAAAAAATGATTCCTAATATTCAGTTTGCTTTTTTGTCTGGTAATGCACATTGAGTGGATGTTTTCAGAGAACACCACAATGACTCCAAGATCTCTCTCTTGAGTGGTAACAGCTAATTCAGTCCCTATCATTGTATGTGTATACTTGGGCTTATGTTTTCCATATGTATTACTTTTCATTTATCAACGTTAAATGCATTCATTTTTGTTGCCCAGTCACCCACTTTTGTGAGATCCTTTTGAAGTTCTTCACATTCTGCTTGGGACTTAACTATCTTGAGCAGTTTTGTATCTTCTGCAAATTTCCAACCTCATTGTTTACCTCTTTCTCTATATCATTTATGAATATATTGAATAAAACTGACCATTTATTCTTACCCTTTGTTTCCTATCTTTTAACCGTGAGAGGATCTTCCCTCTGATGTAACATGTCCTTATCTAATACATTAAGTCTGTAGCAATGCTCACAGGACGTTGCTAGGAAGGCTGAACAAAGTTTTGCAAACTTGATGGCTTCAGTCATGTGAATTTATGAGGACATTTTCTTAAACTTTCTATTGCTTGTTTTGAATTGTGGGATCAAATGAACCTGAAAACTCAAAACCAAATCTTACTGATATCCCCAAGCCATAAAGTAGGTTCAGTTTCATTTCATTAGAATTTTTACCCAGGAGGTTTTCAAAAAATCTGATGAACTTGGGCTGAGATTTATTTAAAAAAAAGTCAGGTTTTGCATGGTTTTGTTGAGAACATTTGTACTGAAGTAGTATAGATGCATGGGATTTTCTTGTACCTGTACCCATATCAAAATTCTGTAAAAGGTTTTAACTGTTGAGCTTTTGAAAAACATTAGAGAACTTAAAGTCTTTTTGTTTTATGTCATTCTTTCCTGTTGTGTGGTGGTTTTTTTCCTCTGAAGACATTTATTTCAATTTTGTATTTTGGTAACTTCTAAAGTTAGAGAAGTATAGTATAGTAATATTGCATTTAATCACTGATAACTGGCCCATTTCCATGTGTAATGTTGCTTTATTGAATGTAGTATCCTTTGCTATATAATAATAATAATAATGATTATTATTATTATTTTATATGGGAATAATGTGTTTGTATATGATTTGGCATCCTACTAAAATTCCCCGTTAAACAAGGGAAGGAAGTTGTATTATTTAAAATATTGCACACACACTTCATATTTTTTTCTGCTTTCTGGACAATGCTGGCATCATACATTTAGCAGCATGCCTCATATGTTACACTTTTTCTTCCACATTCTTGCACACTATTCTTATGCATTAGGATTTTGCAATAACTCAGACACTATTACAAAATCTTCAACCACTGTTCTTTCTTTAAATTACGTGTGACACAGCTAGTCTGGAATGAGTCTAGGGTTATTGCAGGTTCTATTTCTGTTTCCAGGCTGTGATATGAGACCCCCATTACTTCCTCTGTGTGTGTGTGTATACATACATGCAAGGCAAATTATAGTTCAGAGATCACTTTCCCTTTCTTTCACACCTAAAGCAGCTCCTGTCCCTTTCAATCACATAAGAAATTTTGAACGCCAAAGAGGGGGTTGCTAAGTGTATTTAAGGGAATGATTCTTTAATCCTTATTCACTAACGTCCCTATTCACTGATATGGCAGTTTTGGGTCTCAAACAGTGTTCCCGCTAAACTGCTCAGCAGCAAAGCTTCGCAAGTGATTAATCAGCCCCGCCACGTCAGTGTCTCAGGGCTTCTTAGAGGGAATACCAGTCTCACACTATAGATGCTAAATGTGTAAAAGAATTCTTACTTGAGAAAACGTTTTAGTTGAAATGTTAAAAGTAACTGGTGAAACTGAGGACATTACATTACAGTAGAGAAGAAGAATGGTTTTATTCTTAAGGCACTAAACTAGGATGCAAGATCATAGACTCCTAGGGCTGGAAGAGACCTCAGGAGGTCATCGAGTCCGACCCCCCACCCAAAGCAGGACCAACCCTAACTAAATCATCCCAGCCAGGGCTTTGTCAAGATGGGACTCTAGGGATGGAGATTCCACCACCTTCCTACGTAACCCATTTTAGTACTTCACCACCCTCCTAGTGAAATAGTTTTTCCTAATATCCAACCCAGACCTCCTCCACTGTAACTTAGACCATTGCTCCTTGTTTTGCCATCCATCACTACTGAGAACAGCCTCTCTCCATCCTCTTTGGAACACTCCCTTCAGGAAGTTGAAGGCTTCTATCAAATCTGCCCCTCACTCTTCCCTTCTGCAGACTAAAGATATGAGTGCAGTTTACTACTCTGTAACTGACTTCCTGCAAGACACTTAGTCAAGTCCCTTAATCTGTCCGTGCTGCTTCTCTTCAGCTGTAAAATGGAGATAACAATACACACTTTCAGTATTCTTTGGTCTTGTCTATTTTGATTGTCAGCTCTTCAGGGCAACACAGATAGTCCCTTGGGGTATGTCTACACTACCCTCCCAGTTCGAACTAGGAGGGTAATGTAGGCATACCGCACTTGCAAGGAGGTACCTCGAGGTGTACCGGTAGTTCGGAATAGGAATCCTAGTCCGAACTACCTAGTTCGAGCCCCGTGTAGCCGCGCTACACGGGGTTCGAACCAGCGGGGATTTAAAAATGGCGGCTCCCCGCTTATGCAAATGAAGCCCGGGAAATTCAAATCCCGGGCTTCATTTGCAAGTGCGGTATGCCTACATTACCCCGCTAGTTCGAACTAGCGGGGTAGTGTAGACATACCCTTGGTTTCTTATGTGTGAGTACAGGGCCTAGCACAGATAGTCCCTTGGTCTCAGTTGAGGTCCCAAGATGCTGTTGCAAAATCATAGAATCATAGATTACTAGAACTGGAAGGAGCCTTGAGAGGTCATCAAGTCCACTCCCGTACCTTCATGGCAGGACCAAGCACCGTCTAGATCATATCTGATAGAACTCTATCCAACCTGCTCTTAAAAATCTCCAATGATGGAGATTCTACAACCTCCCTGGGCAATTTATTCCAGTGTTTAACCACCCTGACAGCTATGACATTTTTCCTAATATACAATCTAAACCTCCCTTGCTGCAATTTAAGCCCCTTGCTTCTTGTCCTATCATCATAGGCCAAGGAGAACCATTTTCCTTCCTCCTCCTTGTAACATCCTTTTAGATACTTGAAAACTGCTATATGTCCCTTCTCAGTTTTCTCTTTTCTAAACTAAATAAGCCCAATTCTTTCAGTCTTCTGTCAAATATTAAGTTTTCTAGATCTTTTAATCACTTTTGTTGCTCTTCTCTGGACTTTCTCCAATTTTTCCACATCTTTCTTAAAATGTGGTGCCCAGGACTGGACACAATAATCACAATACTCCAATTGAGACCTAATCAGCAGAGTAGAGCAGAATTACTTCTCGTGTCTTGCTTACAACGCTCCTGTTAATGCATCCCAGAACCAGGTTTACTTTTTTGCAAGTTTCACACTGTTGACTCATATTTAGCTTGTGGTCCACTGTGACCCTTGGATCCCTTTCTGCAGTACTTCTTCTTAGACAGTCACTTCCCATTCTGTATGTGTGGAACAGATTGTTCCTTCTGAAGTGGAGAACTTTGCATTTGTCCTTATTAATCTTCATCCTCTTTGCCTCAGACCATTTTTCTAGTTTGTCCAGATCATTTTGAATTATGACCCTATCCTTCAAAGCACTTAAAACACCTCCAAGCTTGGTATCATGTGCAAATTTAATAAGCGTACTCTCTATGCCAATATTTAAATCATTGCTGAATATATTGAACAGAATCGATCCCAAAATAGACTCCTGCGGAACCCCTTTTGTTATGTCCTTCCAGCATGACTATGATCCATTAATAACTACTCTCTGAGAATGGTTATCCAGCCAGTTATGCATCCACCTTATAGTAGCCCCATTTATTAATAAATCATAATAAAATGAAGACACAGAGGTACTTTTTGCCATTAATTACATTTGTACAACCTGACTGACTTCACTGAGGTTGCATAGGGTAAAAAGAGATAGAATATTGCCCACTGGCTGATACACAGGATCGATATCTCTAACACTTGAACTGTATGTTTTGCACAGATTTTTCTCTTGATTTCAGTTATCATTGTGTTATTGGTACCTAAGATCCAGATTGTCCTCTCAGATTTTCATAGGGCTGTCCCTCGCTCTGTTGTGTAAGTTCTGTGGTAGCAGAATATCTTAATCAGAAGCCTACTGTGTAGAACTGAGATGTTTGCACTATGGACTAAAATCTAACCTGTGGCATTTGTTGGGAGGCACATAGGAGGCAGGTGTGTGTCCTTTGCATGACACAGAAACGCATGTTGTGCATCCTGCCTATGGCAGTTGGTAGCTGGAGGCTGGTGACAAACAAAAGGAATGAAATATAGTTAGCTAGGTAAAGGGGACCTGGTGGGGAGGAAAGGAAGAAAAGTGTCCAGGAAGCAGCATTTTCTCAAAGGCCACAGAGTTTGGGTTGTCTGGGACTGTGTTTGTTTAGTAGGTTCTAACATAAACAAAATGGCATCTGTCTGTATCTGTCTCTATTTAAAAACATACGGCTGGATCTTTAGTTGATGAAAATTGGCCTATCTTTCCGTGCTAGTGTACGCCAGTTGTGGATCTGGTACATGCACAGAGTGTGTGCATTTGTTCACAGTTTTGTTTTGTTAAGTAGTAAACAAAGTCTGGCAGTGCTTTAAATTTTTTCTTACCTTTTTTATGCTGCAGTTTTTGCACTCGCTGTTTAGTATTATGCACTTCAACATTTTCAGCACTTTCCCACCTTAAAACAATGGCCTGTTGCAACCATGATGCGAGAAAAACCTATTGATGCCATTATTTTTGTAGATTAAATATCGAGAAGAGGGGGAACAATTCAAATCGTTTTTTCACTGGAATGTGACAACCAGAGATATGGAAGCTGCTCACAGAGTTCAACAGCTGTCTAGTCAGGTAAGAGATATCCCTCAAGTACACATGTTCATGTAAACAGCTAAGATGCAGTCTGCCACCCATCAGCTTGAGTGAGCTACATGCCAAATGGGATCATTATTGCTCTGTTTTTATTCACTATGCTTCAGTCATGAGAGTCCATTTATTATTATTTCCTTAGTAGCTTGTTTAACTTTCACTAGCTTTTCTAGGGAGCATATTTTAGTTATTAAAAAGAGCAGAGCAAGAGCCAAGAGATTCGGGATTCTATTCCTGATTCAGCCATGGAGTCATGCATGAGCTTGGTCAAGTCATTTAACTTGCATGAACATTTACTCAGCAAATGTTCTTCTGGCGAGTTTTGGGAAATGGGCCCTTATTTCATATCACATAAGCAAACCTTATTGAATGTGCTTAGAAATATTCTCTGATGGGGGAAAGAGTCAGCACAAAGTCCATGACACTTAAGATCCACTTTCATTCTCAAAGCGAGACTGAAGCAGAGCATGGGCCTCATGCTTTTCCTCAAAATTTTCTTTTCCCTGGCAGATGAACTCTTTGGATTTAAAAATGAGCATACACTTCTCCACTGACTTCGTCTCTCCTTTTTAGAACGCCTACCATGCTGCATACGCGGGAAGCAAAGCCTGGTGTTCTGGAACGATCCCAGATCCTGAAATGGTCAAGATAGCGCAGGCGCAGAAGGCTTCTCAAGAGGTCTGAGGGATGATTCTATTTCTCTGAGTTATAGTGTGTGGAGGACTTTGCAGTGTCATGTATCAAACGTTCAGTAACAAATTACAAAAGGAGGGGGTGACATGCATTGACTGCTATGTTGAGCAGAAGTGTTTGGTCTTGTGAGCACTATCTATATATACAGTCAAGGTCATCTAACAGAGTTACTGCCAAGTTTAGAAATTATTTTCAAGTGGAACTACCATGAACTTCTGCAAGTTACATACATTGCAGCTACAGGACAGTAACATCTTAAGTAACTCTGACTGAATCCTGAGTCCAACATCTTCCAATGTTGCCACAACTACTACTTATGGGTTGCACTGTCAGTGGATTAAATGCCTTATTTTTTGTGTAGTGTAGACAAGGATCTATTGCTTTTCCATCAAACTGAAGTGAATGGAAATCAAGCCTGGTTTAAGAATTGAAGAGCTGTGACTACACAAGGGGGTGGTGGTCTCTACTAAACTAGTAACTACTAATAAATCTTTTGTTTGCAAAAATACCAAAGGGAAAGATTGTAAACAGATTTTCCCATTTTACATAAGAAATGTTCCTAAATTTTGAATTGATGAAACACGTTTTCCTGTATATGTAAACTATTTTAAAATCCTTTAACCATGTATAGCCATGCTGATGGGACCTGTGATTTTCACTTGAGTTAAGTCCATTATGGTTTTTAAAAGTCATCAGGATAATATAACCAATAACAATTAAAATGCATGCATTAAGAGAAGCATCACATTAATGGACAGAGGGTTTTTCTTTAACAAAATAAAACTTGCATACTTTTCTAGTTGAAATACACAGAAGAATATGAACAACAGAAAGGCAAAGGCAGTTTTCCAGCTATGATCACTCCAGCTTACCAGATAGCTAAGAGAGCCACTCAGCTAAGCAGTGATGTAAGTCCCAATTTGTGTGTTGTGTCAAACTTACTGAAGTTCAGTGAAACTTTGATTTAAAAGAATTCACATTAAAAGGTACTTTCCATGGCTAACACTGAGGCTGTGTCTAGACTACATGGCTCCATCGATGGAGCCATGTAGATTAGGGTTATAGGCAAAGGCAAATGAAGCCGCGATTTAAATGATTGCGGCTTCATTTAAATTTACATGGCTGCCGCGCTGAGCTGACAAACAGCTGATCAGCTGTTTGCCGGCTCAGCGCGCTAGTCTGGACGCTCCCGCACCGACATCAAAGCCCTTTGTCGGCAGCCCCGTTATTTCTCGTGGGATGAGGTTTACCGGGGCTGCCGACAAAGGGCTTTGATGTTGGCAGGGTAGCATCCAGACTAGCGCGCTGAGCCGACAAACAGCTGATCAGCTGTTTGTCGGCTCAGCGCGGCAGCCATGTAAATTTAAATGAAGCCACGATCATTTAAATCGCGGCTTCATTTGCCTTTGCCAAAAAAACAAATCTACATGGCTCCATCGACGGAGCCATGTAGTTTAGACGTACCCTAATTGTAAAAGGACTCCTGTAAAGGTGGAAAAATTTTGAATATGTTACATTGACACAGGAGACTAGTAAACTAGCTAGCCTTGGAAAAATATCATATATAACAAGCTGAAGCTTTTCTCTTTAACCAACATAAGTTGCTCCAGTAAAAGATGTTACCTCACCCACCTTTGTCTTTCATGTGTAACAAATGAAAGTATGGGCATTTTCTATGATATATGGAACACTCGTCACGTAACTGCCTTATCAAATTTGAAAATTGCTGCACTATTCTATACCCTGTGAATTATTTACTCTGATTTCCCTTTTGTATTTGTATTCATTTATTTATCCACTTACTCTTTTTCATCTCTTTTTCCTATTTAGAATATAAAATTATATACCATTACATTGGTAAATTAATTTACTTCCGATTTACTTTAATTTATCTATGCATGTAATGTACCATAGTATAAAAATAACAATTGAATCCAAAGAGATCCAGTGAAAATGAAAACCATGAAAATCACTTGAAATATATTGCAGTGTTTTCTATGTATAAGATCAGCCATTGCAGTAATACAGTTGTAAGCTATAGGTTTGGGGTTATCAATCAAGAATCTGGTACTATTTTTATTGAATAATATTGTTCACCTAAATCATATCCAACTCTCACTGAGATTGGAGTCTTTCCATTGACTTTAAGAAGAGTTGCACTGTGGCCTTAATAAGAAGACAGCTTTCTATGTTGTAGATAGCTGCATAATCACTGGGTTTTTTGTGTTTCTTGGTATTAATAAAGAGATAATGCTGTATGAAGTATTGGGAATATATTTTTCCCATAGTGCAGTTTTCTATAATTGCCATAATTATAGATCACCTTTGGCTCTTGGTAGATCCAGACAGGATGAGAGAAATAATAGAACAATTTAAGCTAATGCATGTAGTTTGATGAGTAAAATCAAAACACACTATCTCAGTCTATTTTAGTCAGTAGTATAGGCACCTGCCTTTGTGTTTACAGCAGAGATAATTCTATTAAGGACAGAAAACTGTGATTAATACATTAGCTGAAACCAAGGTCAGTAGTTTTAAAATGTGCTTTATATTTTCTCCCCCCAGGTGGCATATAAACAAGGACACAAAGACAGGGTTTCCAGTTACAGCACTGTGGTAGACACTCCAGAGTTACTGCACGCAAAAGCTGGAGGGCAGCTTATGAGAGATGTAAGTGTAACATGAGAGAACAAGCAACCTTTTTCAATCCCGAATAATCCCGAGAGCAGGTCTGTCCTGTGTACAGAAGGAGGCAGGGGTCTCATTATGTGATCATGTAATTAAAGATTATACAAATAAGAGGGGCGATTGAATAACTTTGGAGTGGTTGAATTTGCAACCTCAGTAGTGTTTTTTGTTGCTTTTTTTCTGTGTAGCTGATTTAAAAGTGTGTGGGATACTTGTCCCCAAAGTATCTTGTTTTTTTACAGCTGAAATACACTGAAGAATATGAACAGCAGAGAGGAAAAGGCAGCTTTCCTGCTATGATCACTCCAGCTTATCAGATAGCCAAGAAAGCTAATGAACTAGTCAGTGATGTAAGTGTCAAAAACAATGTCTCTCTTGAGGAAAACAAACGAACGAACAAACAACCCCCCCCCCCAAAATTAGGGCCAAATTCTTTTCTGGCAAAATTCCATTAGTACCGGTGGAGTTATACCATAGGATTTCTGGTAATTGTTTTTCATAGACAGGAAGATGCACGAGGGAAAATAAAGCCTTTATATTTCAAAAGCGATACTGTTAATCTCTGAGAACAGAAGCCCTCCCAGGCTGCATTTGGACACAGCGGAATGAGAGGAGGGATCATAAAAAGCTCTCAAGCCTCCACTCTGCTCAGCCTTTAGGGTATGTCTACACTACCACCCTAATTCGAGCTAGGGTGGTTAATGTAGGCAACCGAAGTTGCAAACGAAGCCTGGGATTTAAATTTCCCAGGCTTCATTTGCATCTTGCCAGGCGCCGCCATTTTAAAATCCTGGCTAGTTCGGACTCCGTGCCCGCGGCTACACGCGGCACGGACTAGCTAGTTTGGATTAGGCCACGAGGTGTACCGGTAGTTCGGAATAGAAAGCCTAATGCAAGATGCAAATGAAGCCCGGGAAATTCAAATCCCGGGCTTCATTTGCAACTTCGGTTGCCTACATTAACCACCCTAGTTCGAACTAGGGTGGTAGTGTAGACATACCCTCAGAGTTTCTGAGCAGCAGCTCTAATTTATATCATAGGCCAGGGGTGGGCAAAAGGGCCTCCGTGGGTCAAATCTGGCACGCCAAGTGGATGGGTCCGGCCCATGGAGGCCCTGCTGCTCCACTGCCCCCAGGCCTTGATTGGCCTGGGGGTGGGGGAGCATGCAAAGCCTCTTCCAGGGCATGGGTGCCTAGTGGGAAGGGGGGGCAAAGAGGCTCCCCCACACCCAGACCAATCATGGTAGCCCTGCCCTTCCTGTTTAGGCCCCTTCCCTTCCTGTTTAGGCCCCACCCCTTCTGGGGTGGCCTGGGGCAATTTCAAAAATTTTTGAAGTGGCCCCTGGGCAAAAATTATTGCCCACCCTGTCATAGGCACACAGTCCCTCTTACAGGAGGGTTGGTTTGAGCAGAGCTCTACCCCTGCCTTAGTTTACCCTTGATTCCCTCTCTTTCCCTTTATGCCGGAGCAGGAGCGAGCTTTGACTGAGGGGCACAAAGTGGATTAGAGAAACCAGTCTTTTGAGTATTAAGCTTCTATGTATAAAATAAAATACGCAGGGCTGGCAACAGATTTTGCCAGGTCCTGGGCAATGGTTGGGGGCTTAGACGCCAAGCCCCCGGAAGGGGCGGAGCTTTGAATGGAAGGGGTGGGGCTAGAAACTAACCTCCCCTCAGCGATGCCTGGACTGTGCCGTGCATGACTCTGGAGGTGATTTTAAGGGGCCCACTGCTCCGGCTGCTGCGGTAGCAACCTGGAGCCCCAGGCCCTTTTAAATCTCTGGACCCTGGGACAACTGCCCCCTTTGCTCTCCCCTCCCCTCAGTCAGCAACCCTGGAAAGTATATCAAATGTTTCTCTTGGCTCAGGGCTGACATAGTTTCACAATCACCCCTCTCCCTGGCCATTCTCTGGTGGCTTTATTCTTCCTGGTGCTGAATACTCTTGTGAGACACTGAATGTCCTGTGTTCCTACTGAAGTCATTTTGGAGCTGACGTCACATAGCAGCTCTCAGCACCTTTCAGGACTGACCCTCCGGGCAGCATTGTGGGCCTGCAATCTTTAGCGAATATAATTTGTCTGCCTTTGCCTCAGTGCCACAATTATAATGTTTTAAAAATGTGCAGCAACCCACTGCCAGAAGCAGTGATGATTTAAAAAGCAGTTTCAAGGGAAGATAACATTACCAGCCTCTTATGAGGCTAAATTAAACCACGTGTCTTCAAATTGACTCATTAGTATCAATTTTTACACAGGCAGTGAAAGGTATAGCATACTGTGCCAGCTGCATGGAAATTACTTGAAAAGGAGAAGGCAGAATTATTCTAGTTATTAACTCATCAGTGAAAGTCAAGAGGGGATCCTTAGTGTTAATGTCAAAAGCAGATGAGTTCCGAACATTGAAACTTTGTACACTACCCTTGTTCTGAGGAGGAACTCTTATTCGTGTAAAAAACTGCTTGTGTTGGAAAAAGGACAAGCATATAGCATGTCGGCACTATTTCAGCTTCATTGAAGAGACAGTCGGTCTTGGGCCTGAACTTGAAAACGGCTCAACTGAAACTATGATTGGGCCTAGCAGACATGCTAGTGATGAGCACTTCTCAGAATCAAAAATCATTATTGGTGGGCAAATGACCCTGTGGTAGAGTATACCAAACTCATTGAGATCAGATAGGTATTTAGGTAAATACTGTTTTTTTAACTTTCCGGTGCACCCAATGTTAGCCACTGCTAGAGGCAAAATGCTAGATATGGTAAACGAATGAACTGAACTAATATGGCAAGCCATATGTTCCTAAAATATTATTAAATACAAGTAGAAAACTTTGCTTCTAAAGACTGGTTGCCATGAAAAATTTTGGCAATCCTTTACTATTAGCATTTGCATGTGATTTTATTATATGGCATATGTGTAACAGGCTTGTGCTTTTCTTTCTCCTAGGTGAGGTACCATCAAAGATATGAAAAAGAGATGAAGGGAAAAGCCAGCCATGCAATTGGAACAGATGACACTTTTGCAAAAGAAAATATAGATCATTTAAGCCAGGTATGCAACAACTAAGAGCTACCCAGGTGCCCATGCTACAGCTAGCAGTTAATATTGCTGACTGCATTAGAATTTACTAATGGAAATGAGATTTGCTGTCTCTTGTCATAAACTTTGTTTTCCCACATGATAAATCAAGGCACCAAGAAGAGACCAGCATGATAATACTGTAGTTTGCCTGTATAAATAAGTATGTATCATTAGAAGGGTTTAATAGATAAGTGTTAGACTCATAGGAATCATAGGATCATAGGATTGGAAGAGACCTCAGGAAGTCATCGAGTCCAACCCCCTGCTATAAGCAGGACCAATCCCAACTGGGATTGTTGTCTTGGTGGCGCAAAGATCAGTCAATTTTACTATATTATCCTTACGCTTGACCGTGCTCTAGAGGCAAGTTTTGTTTCACTAGCTGTTTCCTGTTCATAGTTCATAATTTTGTATTATGGTACCATTTCTCTGCTACCCCTGAACTTAGTACTCATTTTAGGAGACTTTTCTAGGTTCTCCAGGAGGGATGTACATGCCCAAATGAAAAAAGGATGAAGTGAAGGAAAAAAGAAAGTTAGACACATTCTCCAGGCCATCATTTCAGGAAATCTGAGAAACTTTGCAGCATTAAATATCTGCAACTGTCACTTAAGAAAATACAAAGTCTCTTAGACTGTGGTTGTGATAGGAATGATATTTTTATTCTGATGAGCTATGCCTCTGGTATACTGGGAACAAACAGGCTTTCTTTCAATCTCGGTCTTTATGGTTTTGTCTTTGCTTTTGTTCCATAGTGCAGGGAATGTAATATTTTGGGAAATGCTAGAAAAATATTAATATTTAATAACACTTAATATCTTAATTAACATTCCAATTAAATTATGTCTGTCCTAGTAATACAACTTAAGGGTCACAATATCAGGAATGTATGTTTCTGAGCTCAGGTAATATTTTTTGCATATGCTGTTGTACCCAGTCAGATTTGTTTTTAATCTAAGCCTTTAGGGGAAAAGTCTTGCACCTACTTCATAAAACATTTATAACTTTAAATTTCCTCACTGTTTTTACCCCAAACTGGTTTATTCAATATATCTCTTAGAAGTGCGCACAGCAAGCCCCATTAACAGTTACAATGGCAGAAATTTAAAATCAGAATACACCTTCTGAACTAACAAATGTTTCATTCAAAAAAATAAATGAATAAAGAGGATATTCCTACTATTCCCATAAAAGCTGGGCAATTTAAATGCTTGTAACTTTAAAACTAACCTAATCTTTTCTTTAAGCACGGTGTTGAAACCTTGGATCACAAACTTCAAGTTTGGCTTGATTTTTTTAATCTCATTGGGCCAATTTTTGATACTCTTATTCAAGATTAATTTAACTTTACTCCATGAATATTCCCATCAGAGTGAATGGACTACTTGGCTGTGTCTACACTGGGCCACTTATTCCGGAAAATCAGCTGCTTTTCCGGAATAAGCTGCGAGCTGTCTACACTGGCCCTTGAATTTCCGGAAAAGCAACGACGCTCTACTGTACAAAATCAGCCGCTATTCCGGAAAAACTATTCTGCTCCCGTTCGGGCATAAGTCCTTATTCCGGAACACTGTTCCGGAAAAGGGCCAGTGTAGACAGCCCAGTAGTCTTTTCCAGAAAAGCGCGTCTACATTGGCCACAGACACTTTTCCGGAAAAAGGGCTTTTCCGGAAAAGCAGCCTGCCAATGTAGACGCTCCTTTTCCGGAAAAACTGAAAACGGAATAGTATTCCGTTTTAAGCATTTCCGGATATTCATGCCAGTGTAGACACAGCCCTTTTTTATTAAGATATTGCGTAATATGAATAATATTGTTTTCAGACTTGGAGCAAGCATAGAAAATTTCAAAGAAATTTTGAGTTATGAGGAACTGAAAAACAAGAAGGGAAGTTAGAATTCAGCTGGAAGACTAGTATTTTAAAAGAGTGACTCAGCTAATTTTGTAGTTATTTTGGATTCTCTTATACATATTTATAGTACATCTTGAATGCAGGATAACTATAGACACTGTTATCATATCATTGACAGACTTCACTGTAGACCCAACTTATCATGTGACACATGATGTGACGTAGCATGACCGGTGAGAAGTCATAGGAGAAATGCCACAAATATTTGTAGCACTCGTACTGCTACACTATTCCTACCATGGCAAGCATCCTCATTTCACCTGATCTGGCACATTATTAGAAAAGATGTATACAAAGTTACATAATACGGGTTGAACCTCTCTAGTCCGGCCCCCTTGGGACCTGACCAATGCTAAACCAGAGAATGAATAAACCAGGGGAGATCAATATTGCAGTGAGTGAATCTCTATTTTTATTTCACCAAGGCGAATAAATGAACAGTGATTGCAGTGCTGTTTTATAATAATATATGGCTGTACTATGCACCCTATATAAGCCTATACCTAGCCAAAGCTTATCAGCTCTCTTCATAACAAAGAGCTAGTGTTCTTCTACAATTTTACTGTATTGACACAAGGAAAGAAGTAAATAAAGCATAAAAAACATGTTTGACTAGCAGCATAACCAGCACTTCCCCTGCTTTCTGGTCTGTTAGAAGACATTTGGGGTAATGAAGAGCTAAATAACAGCACAGAGCTCTGAGTGCCAGGTGTAAGCAAACTTTATGGGACCGCAGGAAACTTGGCTGCACCTATGATAAGCGAACATCTAGCTATCTAAATCATGCCAGACCACGGATGTTGTCGAACCAGAGACTGCTGAACTAGAGAGGTTCAGCCTGTAGGCACGTATGTGAAGTGGTTTCTAATGAGGAAATTGTTTTTTTTCTTTTACTAAGATTGTTTAAAATAAAATCTTTCAATAATTTCTTTTTCACAAACCCTTATTTAAAGACACTTTCCACTTCATGGCACTAATTCCGGAATAGTAATCATCTTCTTACCACTGTATATATTTTAGAAATGTGCGTCTGTCTGTGCGTCTGTTTGTTCAAGAACTTCTCCTAAACAGTAGGAGCTAGGACCACCTAATTTGGTAGGCAGCTTCCTCTTATCGTAACTTAAAGCAAGGTCAAGATTTGGCTGTTCTGGGACAATGGGTGCCTGGAATGGGATCGTTTCACAACCAGTGGAGAGAGAGGAGTGTGCTAGCAGGGATAGTTATACTCACAAGCGAGCACAGGGGGCAGCCAGCACAGGTTACAGTTCTCTTCATGAATGATCGCAAGGGGGCAGCAAGCACCCCAGCCTTACGTAGAAGGTGCTGACTGGCAGCACAGCCCCCTGCCACCCCAGCCTGCCCCAGGGAACAGCTGCAGCTTCCTCTTATCATAACTTAAAGCAAGGAAAGGGTTTGATTTAAAGTGTATATGTGTGTGAGGCGGGGGGCTGAAGTTCCCTCACCCCTGGTTTGTATGGGAATGCATAAAACCAGACAGAAAAGAGACAGAATCACCAGGCAGGTGAAAGGGGCTGGCTGAGCATGGGCTTCCCTCATCTGGGACGGCCCCAACCCACCCTGAGCTTCCCACCCTCAGGTGCCCTTTTGGGAGGATGGAAGGGCTAGAGCTCCCCTTCTTCTCTCAATTCATACAGGAACATTGCTGTCAGTTCCCTTTCATCAGGGAGCAAAGGGAAAGTGCACAGTTTGCGGCATTCCTCACTCTGGCTGGTCAGCATAGGAGAAGACGAACCTGGACCTGCCCCAGCCAGGGGACATGCATCCCTCCCCCAGCTGTGCTTGCTGGAGCTGCAGCGGCCATGGGGAGGCGCTTCTCACCTGGCCCCAAGCTGCTGTGGTGCGAAAGGGCTGGAATACTCCTCTCTCCCTGAGGCAGCCTGCATACTGAACCCCTCATCCTCAACCCCACCCCAGGGCAATGATTTAAATGAAGAAAAACAAAAAAGAATTAAGTGAAGAAACCGAGCAATGCTGGGTTGATCCTCTAGCAAATAATAAAACTGAGTAGGCATTTCTTTATTTTTTAATGATAGAAATGTAGCCGTGTTAGTCTGGTGTAGCTGATACAAACAACAGGATTATGTAGCACTTTAAAGACTAACAAGATGGTTTGTTAGGTGATGAGCATTTGTGGGCCAGACCCACTTCCTCAGATCAAATAGTGGAAGAAAATAGTAACAACCATATATACCAAAGGATACAATTAAAAAAATGAACACATATGAAAAGGACAAATCAAATTTCAGAACAGGAGGGGGATGGGGGGGGGGAGGTAAATGTCTGTGAGGTAAAGATATTAGAGGTGAGTTTGAATAAAGACTCTAATTATCTTACCCATTACAAAGATAGCTTCCCCAATTATCACCTCTAATATCATTAGCTCCCAGACATTTACCTCCCCCCCCAATCCCCCTTCTGTTCTGAAATTTGATTTATTCTTTTCATATGTGTTCATTTTTTTAATTGTATCCTTTGGTATATATGGTTGTGACAATTTTCTTCCACTATTTGATCTGAGGAAGTGGGTCTGGCCCACGAAAGCTCATCACCTAATAAACCATCTTGTTAGTCTTTAAAGTGCTACATAATCCTGTTGTTTGTTTTTTAAGGTATTCACCACCATAATATCTGAGCATCTCTCATTTGATAATTAATTCATCCTCAGAATACCCCTATGAAGTTGAGAAGCCCATGAGAACTACTGTCACAGAGAAGTTAAGAAACATAGGGCATGTGATACAGAGTCAGACTTGAACCAGATCTCCTGAGTGTCTTAACCACAAGACAGGAGAGGGATCACTTGATGATTACCTGTTTCTGTTTACTCCCTCTGAGACACCTGGCATGGGCCACTGTCAGAAGACTGGATACCGGGCTGGATGGACCTTTGGTCTGATTCCCTTTGGCCATTCGTATGGTCTAATGTTCTTTATGAGACCCGGTTTTCTTTTCTTTTGGTTTTGGGCCTAGTGAAGTCAGGGTGAAATTTGGAGGGTGTATTCATCTTCTCTGTACTGGAGAAATACCATCTTGAAAGTAACTAGCATCACCTGTGCTTCTATTGTAGCACAAATTAAGATGCCATAGAAAAAGTTTACACAGTGGGTGATTAATTATATATATTTTGTTATGAAATGAACAAACTTTAGAAAGAAATGGTAGTTATGAACTGTACGTGCAAGTTACAGAGGCTGGGAAGCTTAGAAAAGTCATTAATAATCCACTCGCTCCTATGCTTTAAATAAACAGTCTGAATTTTCTACAGGATTATATGGATGAATATGAAGCACACAGAGGGAAAGGAAGCTTTCCTGCTATGATAACTCCAGCTTATCAAAATGCCAAGAAAGCAAATGAATTGGCAAGTGACGTAAGTATGAAATATGAATAATCAATACAATACATTTGTAATTAAAAGCAGCAGTTTGTCGAAGCAGTGCTTGGAAGCAGAATGCAAATATTAAACTAGAAAAACAAACAACAATGTTTCACTGCATTACAGAATATTAGATGGTTCAAGTGATAGATGATGTCTGTTATCACCAATGCAAACTATATCCTTAGTATAAATCTCGGAGTACGTCTAGACTACAGGCTTTTGTCGACAGATACTGTCGACAAAGCCTCTGTCGACAAAGTTTCTGTCGACAAAGAGTGTCTAGACTACATCCAGTTCTGTCGACAAAGCAAGCCACTTTGTCGACACGAGAGTGTAGACATAAAGGACAGTGTAGATGAAATAACGCCTTCTGTCGACAGAATTCTGTCGACAAAAGACGTTATTCCTCATAGAATGAGGTTTACCGCCGTCGACAAAACTGACGAGTTCTGTTGACGTTATGTTGACAGACCTCAGCAGTAGTGTAGACGCAGGTATAGTTTTGTTGACAAAAGTTCACTTTTGTCGACAAAACCCTGAAGTCTAGACACACCCTCAGAGTCCCATATTAGTCTGTGTCTGCAAAAACAACACATCGCCATTCATCTGACAAAGTGTTTTTTACTCATGGAAGTTTATACCCAAATAAATCTGTTAGTCTGTAAGGGTATGTCTACACTAGCCCCCTAGTTCGAACTAGGGAAGCTAATGTAGGCGTTCGAAGTTGCAAATGAAGCCCGGGATTTAAATATCCTGGGCTTCATTTGCATCTTCCCGGGCGCCGCCATTTTTAAATGTCCCTTAGTCCGAACTCCGTGCCCACAGCTACACGCAGCACGGAGTAGGTAGTTCGAATGAGGATCTCTAATTCGAACTACCGGTAAACCTCATGGAATGAGGAATGTGGAATGAGGTGTACCGGTAGTTCAAATTAGAGATCCTCATTCGAACGACCTACTCCGTGCCACGTGTAGCCGCGGGCACGGAGTTCGGACTAAGGGACATTTAAAAATGGTGGTGCCCAGGAAGATGCAAATGAAGCCCGGGATATTTAAATCCCGGGCTTCATTTGCAACTTCGAATGCTTACATTAGCCTCCCTAGTTCGAACTAGAGGGCTAGTGTAGACATACCCTAAGGTGCCACAGGACTCCTCATTATTTATGTCCTGAGTATGTATAGTTGTGAGATGTTCTACAATAATACTCATAGTGAGAAAGTATAGCCTGAATCATCTCAACAGTTCTTAGGTTTTTGATTATTTTATATTCAGTTCATATTGAGACAAGAGAACAGAGGATGTGACACTGGCATATGATGGGGACTGAATTCATTATCTGCAGTATAGTGATTTGGGGTTTTTTTTTTAGTTGTAACCTACAAAACAGGTATAGACTGAGATGTGCCAGCATATGTTTTTTTTCATACAGCCAACTAACCAGTGAACCTCAGGTCTGAAAGGACCACCTCTAGTAGTCACAAAATGTGTCCATCGACATTCCCATCCTTTTTTGTTCTATTTGGCATGACAGACCAAAAAGCACTACTGCTTGGTGGCACACCTGTCCACATGGGCGGTTGGTGAAGGTAGAGCTGGGGGAGGCAAGCCCCCAGTCCCTTCTCCAGACCTGCCTCTTTTGCTTAGGCCTCACCCCCCACAGGGTGGTGGGGCAGTGCGATGCCCCTCACCTCTCCCAACTACTGGGAGGGGAGGAAAAGAGAGCGGGCGGGTGTGTGCTAACCTCTGCCTTCTGAAGCACTGGGAGAGGGAGAAGGGTGTGCAGCTCAGGCTCAGCCCCACATCACTGAGGGAGGGAGGAGGGCACACGGAGCAGCCCCAGACCAGTGGGAGGGCAGGCGTTAGGGGCAGCAACACTCCACCTCCACAACACCTACAGCAGGCATTAAGAGGGCGTGTGAGCGGGGCCAAGCCTGGTGGTTTGGAAAGGCAAAGCCTTCCCCACCTAGGCTACCAGACGTCCATGCTTGTCCACTAGGAAATAGACTGAGACCATCAACTCATGTAGACCATTCAGAAGCCAACAGTTGGCAAAATCTTTCTGTCAATACCAACCCAAGTCAGGCACAAGCATCAAGCTAACGGTGAAAGGTTCCATAGTATCCTATTACTTGAACTAATGACTGGAAGAATATAAAAAGACTAAGAGCTCCTATGCAGTGTAGCAATAACCACGTCAGTCCTAGGATATTGGACAGACAAGGAGGATGAGTTAATATCTTTTATTGGACCAACTTCTGTTGGTGAGATAAACAAGCTTGTGAGCCAAATGGAGTTCTTTCCTTTCCCAGGTCTGAAGACGCGCTCTCTGTGGCTTGAAAGCTCGTCTCTCTCGTCAACAGAAGTTGGTCCAATGAAAGATATTACCTCACCTGCCTTATCTCTCTAAGACCTCCTGTGATTGTGCCTTATTTCCATGACAAATCCAGTGATTCCCAATTCCAGAGTGAATATTTACCCTTTCCCAGATTGAAGAAGCCATTTTAATAGGCCTCCAAAATATCCAAAATCAAAATTATATTTCCCAACTGGCAGTTGTTATGGACTTGGTTTTGGGTTGGGGTTTGTTTGTTTTGTGGTTTTGGCGGCAGGGGAAGTAAAAGGTAATTTATTTTTTTAAGTTTGAGAAACTGAATGCAGACACCAGCACCAAATATGAATAATCATAAAGTTTCAGTACATTCTCAAATGTCTGGTTTCTATGGGGTGGAATTTCAAAGTTAGGCATTTGCAGTTGTATGAGGTAGGGAGCCTGTCTGGATACATGTGAAAATGATTGATTTGTGCACAGAAGTTAAGCAAAACACAAAGGTATACATCCAGCCCCAAGGATGAAATCTGGGCCACATTTAAGTCAGTGGTAGAACTCCAAATCTAAACTGTCACCTCCTTCTACTCTCCCCCTTTTAAAATGTCACTTACTGCTGTCTTGCCAGAGGAAATCTTCATCTTAAAAAAACAACCGATAAGACTAAAAAGTACTGTACACTCAATACATGGGTTTTTGTAGAAGGAAAGCTTTAGTGGGTACTTAGTAAACATGTATAATTCTCTGACGGGTAACCTTACATTAGACTACCGAGAACGGAATTTTTTAATGGAACAGACTACAAGCCTTAATCTGTTGCTAGCCAAGAATCTGCTAGTGATTATTAATATGAAGATGTCAGTTAAGAGCCAGTGCTGCCCAACCAATGGAAAAATGTTGAAGAAAAATATTAAATTGTGAAGCGGAATCACATGTAACAGTCAGTTTGCATGACTTGTGATTTTCTATTGAGTTGATTTTCAGAAGCAACTGCCCACAATTAATTTACAGGCAGTCCCCGAGTAACGCGGATCCAACTTATGTTGGATCCACAATTACGAACGGGGCTTTTCTCGCCCCGGAGGACTGGAGCGGCGGAACGCCGAGATGTGCTGCAGTTGCGCCGCCTCCGTCCTCCGGGGCAAGAAAAGCTGCTCCAAGTCTCCCTGGTCCCCCAGCAGACCAGGGAGACGCGGAGCAAAGCCGCAGAGCACGCCCGCAGCGGGACAGCCCGGGTGCGCCTGGGCTGTCCCGCTGCGGGCATGCTCCGCAACTTTGCTCCCCGTCTCCCTGGTCTGCTGGGGGGTCCCGCCACCCGCATCTCCCTCGTTTGCTGGGGGGGGGGTGCAGCCAGTGCCGCCCTCCCCCTCCAGCAGACCATGCTTTTCTTTCCTACACCTGGGGTAGAGCAGCTGGGGCGCTGCCGGGTTGGTCCCGCAGCGCCGCTCCTCGGCGCTACTGTACCAACCCGGCAGCACCCCAGCTGCTCTGTCCCAGGCGTCCTGATTCAGCCGCTGCTGGTCAGTTTCAGCAGTGGCTGAATCAGGACGCCTGGGGCAGAGCAGCTGGGGTGCTGCTGGGTTGCTCCAGTAGCGCCGAGGAGCGGCGCTACTGGAGCAACCCAGCTGCACCCCAGCTGCTCTGCCCCAGGCGTCCCCAAGTCAGCCGCTGCTGAAACTGACCAGGGGCCGACTACAGGAAGCCAGAGGCAGAGTTGCTCTGCCCCGGGCTTCCTGGAATCAGCCGCTGATCAGTTTCAGCAGCAGCTGACTTGGGGACGCCTGGGTTTCTTAAGTTGAATCTGTATGTAAGTCAGAACTGGCATCCAGATTCAGCCGCTGTTGAAACTGATCAGTTTCAGCAGTGGCTGACGCCAGTTCCAACTTACATACAGATTCAACTTAAGAACAAACCTACAGTCCCTATCTTGTACGTAACCCGGGGACTGCCTGTACCTTCCTATCCACTTTACCTTTCTGTTAAAGCATATTTAAACTAACAAAAACTAAGGAAAAGTCTTACGCTGACTCTTCAGGTGACTGGAAATGACAACAATGTACAAAAATCTTTGTTTTGATATTTTCCCTTTTATTAGATAAAATACAAAAAGGATCTTTCAAAGATGAAAGGGGCAGCCCACTTTCATTCTCTTTCAGCTGAAGACAACTTGGTTCTTAAACAAGCCCAGAATGTCAATAAGCTTGTCAGTGAGGTAAGAAGTCAAGTAGAATTATGGACTGGTAGGAGAGCAGCTTATATGTTTTACAGCAGGCTCATAAGTTTCTCCAACTGGGAAAGAAAAAAAGTTATTCTTTTTAATGACTCACACACATGAAAGCAATGAATGCGTAGAGCATCTATCAAATGTGGCTGTTCCACTTTCAGGGACAGATCCTCATCTGATGAAAATGGTTGTAGCTCTACTGAAATCAATAAAAGTTATTAGACATTACAAAAGCTGAGGTGCTTCCCCTTCTCTACTATATATTAGAGAGAGTTTGTCTGTATCTCTGTTGGTCTGTTCAAGAATTCCTTCTAAATGGTATAAGCTAGGGCCACCAAATTTGGTATACAGCTTCCTGTTGTCATAACTTAAAGCAAGGTAAGGGTTTGGTTGTACAGTAAACTTCTGATAATCCGGCAGCTTTAGGACCCAGGGGGTGCCGGATTATCAGATATGCAGGAGTACCAGAAGGGGGGCTTTGAGGGGTCTGGGATGGGGGGGCGGCGGGGAACTGCGCAGCGTGGGAGAGGGCGGTACTGCAGGACCAACCAGGCAGGATCCCAGCTGCTCTGTCCCCGGCTTCCCCAAGTCCGCCGCCGCTGAAACTGAGCAGTGGCTGACTTGGGGAAGCTGGGGGCAGGGCAGCTGGGGTGCTGCCAGGTTGGTCCCGCGGCGCCGCTCAGGTGAGGGGCAGCGCTGGCTGGCTGGAGCACTTCCAGGTTCCAGTTGGTGCCGGACTATCAGGAGTGCTGGACCACTGGATGACAGACAATTGGGCTGTGTCTACACTGGGCCACTTATTCCGGAAAATCTGTCGCTTTTCCGGAATAAGCTGCGAGCTGTCTACACTGGCCCTTGAATTTCCGGAAAGGCAACGACGCTCTACTGTACAAAATCAGCCGCTATTCCAGAAAAACTATTCTGCTCCCGCTTGGGCATAAGTCCTTATTCCGGAACACTGTTCCGGAAAAGGGCCAGTGTAGACAGCCCAGTAGTCTTTTCCGGAAAAAAGCCCCGTTCGCGAAAATGGCAATCGGGGCTCTTTTCCGGAAAAGCACGTCTACATTGGCCACAGACGCTTTTCCGGAAAAAGGGCTTTTCCGGAAAAGCAGCCTGCCAATGTAGATGCTCCTTTTCCGGAAAAACTGAAAACGGAATAGTATTCCGTTTTAAGCATTTCCGGAAATTCATGCCAGTGTAGACACAGCCTTGGAGTTTTATTGTACCATAAAAATAGGGGAGGCCTGGAATGGGATTGCTTCTCATAAAACAGAAAAGAGACAGAATCACCAGGCCGGTGAAAGGAACTGGCGGGGGCATAGCTCCCATCTGGGACTGCCTCAGCCCCGATTCTCCCACTCCCAGGCACCCGTTTGGGAAAGGCAGTGCGAGGGGGTGTATGTGGTTTGAAGCTCCCCTCCCCAATTTGTGCAGGAACCTTGCTGACTATTGCTCTTCATCTGGAAGTGAGGGTAAAGTGCACAGTTTTGCTGCATTCCTCCCTCTGATTGGGAAGTGCAGGGGAAGACAAACCTGGCCCTTCCCCAGCTAGCGTACATGCACCCCTCCCCTGGCTGTGCCTGCTGGAGCTGCAGCAGCCATGGGAAAGTGCTTCTTACCTGTCGCCAAACTACTGTGGTGAGAGGGGGCTCTCTCCCCAGGGCAGCCTGCATACCGAACCCCTCATCTCCAGCACCACCCCAGAGTAATGTGTGCTGAAGTGCTAAGATACAACATTCCATATGAGATATTAAGTGTAACATTTTTAGAAGAAACCTCCCAAATATACATATACAAATATACGTATGTTGGGGATACAACTGCATGCTGTATTTGTCAGGCACGGTAGCGCGTATTTGTTTATAGAATTGTGCTGTGGCAGTTTTAAAGAATAAGGATTTTTTCCCCCAAACTGATGTGATTTTGGATGCCTCTGTCTCAGGGGTCCCATTTGAGAGGTCTCAAAGGGTATATCCTCATTCCAGCTGGGAGTGAGCCTCCCAACCTAGGTAGATAGACTTTCATTAGTGGGGTTTGAGCTAGTGTCTAAAAATAGCAATATGAACCCTACCTTGAAGGCCTGATCTCAGCCGCTCAAGCCGACGTCGGCTGGAGAACTCAAGCCTCAACATCCACACTGCTATTATTTTAAGCAAGCTCTGCTTGCATGAGTCTATCTGCCTGAGCTGGGAAATTTGCTCTCAGATGCAATATGGGTGTACTAAAGGGGTGCCATCTGCACATGCTGATCAGTCAGCACTTTCTGAAAAACATCCCATACTAGGGACCCAAAACGGAGACATCTAAAATCACTAGTGGCTTTTTGAAAACATAGGCCCAAAAGTCATCCATAAAGATTTAGGGCTTACTATTGTGAAGAGTAGAACCCTGGGTATGGAGTCTAAATTTTACTGTATGCCAGTTAATAAAATCCTTATATTAACTTTTCTGGATATAGAGTATGACTAATGTGCATGGATATTTTATGCAGTGAATGCAGATTTTGTCACATCTCAGCCTGGTATTTTTTGGCTTCTAAGGTAAAGTACAAGAAGGATGTGGAAAACAGCAAAGGCCACAGTATTAACTATTGTGAGACTCCCCAGTTCAAGAACATGAGCAAGATATCAAAATACACTAGTGATGTAAGTCCTCAGAACATAGCATGCAATGTAGTAGAAGGTTAACTCAGCAGGTGCTAGAATCACACTTCATCTGTGTGCGTTCTGTAAAAGCTGTGCTGGGTGTTTGAATATAGCTGTCGTTCTTTGTGTTTGTATAGCACTTAGCATAATGGGGTTTTGGTACATCACTCGGGTTCTACTACCACGCTACTGCCACCGCTATTGGTACTAATTAGTCTCTTTCCCCTATATTACTTACAAGAGTGCATTGCTAATCCAATCAAAATGCCTGTTAACATTATTTGTCACGCTATCATGTATCTTCTCATGTATGTCCATTTATTAATAGAAGCCTAATATATGCAGATAATCTCAGAAGCCAATTTTGAGATTTAAATTTTTGAGCAGAACATATTTAAATATCTGTAAAACTGAAGGTTGCTATCGTTGATGTAGCAGTAACTCATTTTAAAATGTCTTTAAAAAGTTGTTAATAAGATGATCTTCATCGGCCTAAAAGCTAAAGGCACAAAGGTGGGACACAATGGGTGGCAGTCCTAAAAGAGAACACAAAAATATTATTCACGCAGGAATTTTAAAATACCATGGGATTAATTAACTCTTTCTGTAATCTTAGTTTAATGATAGTTTATTTCTGAGGTAAATAATTGTCAGCAATGAAATGAGGGCACCAAATTTGTGTGGCATGTAGGTAAATTTGGACATATAACAAGTGACAACCAGTGAAACTAGGACTCTTGGGAGATGTGCCTGCCAATAGGGTTTTTTTAAGGTGTTGTACATTCACGATGAGTTTTCACATGATAGCAACTGTAGTGGATCATTTGAACTGGCTATAGTTTCCTGTTCTCTGTACCTGTCTCTCTGCTGGAAGAAATGAAATACATTTTCTGAGACGATGTTTGCTTTTGTGCATAGCTTAAATACAAAGAAAACTACCAGAATCAAATGAAAGGTCATTACCAAGGCATCGGCATGGACCGGCGCACTCTACATGCTATGAAGGTTGGCAGCCTGGCAAGCAATGTAAGTCAATTTGCACTCCTACTCTAGCAGGTACTATGGTAGTATTCGTTTACGTCAGGGTCGGGGAACCTCTTTTCTGTCAGTGCCAGTGACCCACAGAAAAATCAGTCGGAGGCCACACGCAAATCGAACCAATCAACCAAAACCTCTCACTCACCTCAGCTATAGTGGGAACGGGCTCAGGGTGCTGGCACTGGTGCTATAGTCCCCCAGGGGGCACCAAAGCTCATCACTTCTGACCTGCGGCATGGAGACTTGACATGGGCTGGATCAATTTAAGCAGGGGGCCGGATCTGGCTCTTAGGCTGGAAGTTCTCTACCCCTTGACTTATGTAGATGTCGTCTTTGTCTTTTTTCTTGTCTTTAATATCACCAGCCTTCCATTGATGAGAATCCTTCCATTGAATTATGTTGGGAGGTCTAAGTATAGAGGTGCTAATAAGGATATAAAGCTTGGAAACTCTTCTGCATTAGTTTGCACATTTTGTATTGTGCAATCCTGCAAAAGATTGAGTTCCCTCAGTTCCCTTGGATATTAGTGGCAGCTGAGGTCAGTCAACACCCTGTAGAGTGAGGTGCAAAAACAATCTTTAATGAAGGTTTCCGCACTCTGGTGTAATTTACTGGACTTGTCACGAAGCCATTTTGTTACATATTATTCCTTCAAGTATATTATTTACAAATCTGTAAGAAACTCAAGAACTAAGCAGAAAGATAAAAGATATGTCATAGGTGGAAGTTAAGTTAATGCTCCCACTGTTGGCATTGGATTAATTGTATAGTTGAAAAAGAATCAATTAGTGGTTAAACTATGCAAATAATTTCATTTTCTTTGTCGTTGATGACATTGAACTTACTTTGTTTCTTGTGTTTAATATTAATATTATTGTTTCTCCTTTTCTCTTGACTGATAATTATTCAAACAAATGACAGCTTTAAAAAAAGACTGATTTTTTTTGTTCTCCCTTTGTTTCAGATTGCCTATAAATCTGATTACAAGCACGACAATGTTGACTACAATTATCCAGCTACACTCACTCCGTCATATCAGACAACAAGGAAGTTGGTTCCTTTGAAAGATGTAAATAATCCTAAGGGGGTTCAGCCTGTTACTTGCAGGGGGAGAAAATGTGAAGCAGTGTGTTTGATTTTGTCCTGGTGGTAAACAGCTAGCAACAAAAAGTAAAATAATAATAAAAAAAGGCTCAGTGTGGTAAGGAAGGCTGTGAGGATTTGGGAATGGGATAGAGAGGCTGTCAGTTCAAGTCACCAGTTTCAGTTCAGACAAGGTTGTTAGAAACCTAAAGATGAACTGGTGTGGGGAAATTTTCACTACTGTTGTCAATGCTATACCTGCTCTAGGGATAAATCAAGGACTTGAGTCTACAGGGTGTTGTTCTTGCACCTTTCAATGTACTACATTCCCCACCTCCCAACATTTTTACTGAATGGGAATAGCTGATAATGATTCAATCTCTTCTGTGGGTTCTTCCATATGAAATATTGTAACTGCTAATTGATTTTGTATTGCTTCTTCTCCAGCAAGAATTCTATTTTGTCTGAGGAAAGGGCTAGAGAGAAAAGGAGGGGAGAAGGAGAATTTGAATTAACTAGTCTCTTCCTTTTTCCATATGGAAGACTTGCACCTCCTAAGAGGCGAAGCAAGAATGTCAAAGGCAGGGATCATAGAGACACCAGTGTTTCACTTGTCTGAGAGAGCACACTGGGCTTGGAGCATTTTAGTCTAGGACCTGCTTACCTTGACTCCAGGTGGCACTGGAGCTGACTCACTGGCAAATTGACTTATGTGTGCCAAAGAAAGAACCTGCAATTACATACAGCTTTGGGTGAAACCCATCCAGAGGTTAGAGCACCAACATTCACAGTTCTCAGATCATCATCAGCAATGAGTACAAGTAGGAAGGAAGGCAGGCAGGAAGCAGGGAGGAAGGGCTGGAGGGAGGGAGGAAGGAAGGAATGAAGGTCGACTGTGGTGCTATTTCTGTATACTGGAAGTATACTGGAGTAGCAATGTCATGTCTTTGAACGCCTACGCTATTTCCCGAAATAGTGGATGTGTTATTCTGACGTCCCTGTAACCCTCATTCCATGACCCATGAGGGGTTTGTCGGAATAGTGCCTTATTTTGAAATTTGGTGCCGTCTGCTGGCTGTGCTTAATCTTATCTACATCTCCCAGCTTTGGGAATTGTTCTGCATCTTAGTTTTTATTATTTAAAGGGTAGCTTCATCCCCAGATTTCAGCTAAACGAAACTTCTCTATCATACCTTTCACATGCCAATCTGAAGATTTCTTTTTTGTTTCTCATTTTAATTTAGGTAAACTATAGACAAAGCATAGACAAGCTGAAGTACAGCTCTGTTACTAGCACTCCGCAAATTATTCAAGCCAAAATAAACTCTCAACAGCTCAGTGATGTAAGTCCTGCTGTTATTGACCTTCTATGTTTATTACTTATAAGAAAATATTTTATTTCATAATGTTCTCATTATGTAAGTCTTTTCTTTGTTGTTGGTAGATTTACAGCTAATACAATCCATAGAAAATGAATGAAATTGTTTCAGAGTCCCAGAGGCCAAATCAATAGATCAAGAAATATGAAATGTTTCCTTGAACTTTGAGACATTGTTACGTAATTTCAGTTTCTGGCCACTTGGGGTGTGTCTACACAGCAAAGTTATTTCAGAATAATGGCTGTTATTCTGAAATAATGATGTGAGCATCTGCAAGCAATTCCGTTATTTCAAAATAATTTTGAAATAATAGATGGCTTATTCCGACTTTTCTGTAAATCTCATTCTATGAAGAATAATGCCTATTCTGAAATAGCTATTTTGAAATAAGGCGTGTGTAGACGCTCCACTGCTGCTATTTCGAAATAGCCCCTCGTCAAGGCCATTCTAAGTTATTCCTCCTAGGGCTCGTCAGCATTAGGGTAGCCTGCCTCAGACTAATTTTGAGGCTTCCCTGCCGTGTACACATTCTGTTTCAAAATACGTTATTTCAGAATACCCAGGAATAGCTTATTCCCACATAACTGTGCAGTGTAGACATAGCCTTGGTTTGTTAGTAAAGGTTGTATGTTCCTTGTCTGGCACCCTCAGGACCTGACTGGTCCAGAACAAGGGAATTTTCTGGACCAGAGGAGCTCAATGCTGGCCCCTCCACTGCCGCTAACCAAGTGGGGATGGAGGGACACTTGTGGGAAGAGGCAGAGTGGCTATGGAGCCCCATGGTGCAGTACAGAGACCCACAACAGTGGGGCTGCACTACCAGACCTGCACTGAAAGCTCTGGGAGGGCAGGGGAGGAATTGCTGAGCAGGGGGCTGGCTTTTCCCCATGAGAGCTCCAGTGTAGGGACACCCATGAGGTACCAGACCACAGATCGTGCTGGACTATAGAAGTCCAGATCATAGAAGTCAAACTTACTTTTATTGGACTTATCTATAGGCCTATTTACCTTATACTGGGAATTTTCTTTGAATAACTAGGGGAAAATAATATTTGCCTTTTCATATTATTCCAAATTTTATTTAGTTATTACAGACTGTTATGGCACTTTAACACATTAAAACAAGCAATAATCACTTAAAGTCAAGTGGAACTTCATTTGGTGTATTGAAGGTAATTTGTTTCAATGTCTATGGCAGTTGGCTTACCGAGCCCAGTATGAGAAGACCAAAATGAATTACACTCTACCACAGGATGTTCCTCATTTAGTCAAGGCGAAAGCCAATGCTGAGCTGTACAGCGAGGTAAGCAAAGTGACTTGCAGGTGTATGTGTTGTCCTCAAATATGAGCCATAATGAACACAAGAATGCTGAAACTAGGTATCTCTGGGGGAAAAAAAATAGGCCTGTGGCAACTTAGAGACTCTGTTCTGCATTTACTCAAGAATCTGACCCGGTTATCCAAATTAGTACAGAAAAAAAGTGAGGCACAATTTTGGAACTTTTTTTTGAGAGCTCATGAAATAATTTGCATTTGCTTAACAAATAAAATGTCCACACCACAAAACCAACCATCCAGATCGGTGCTCATTGGATGGATTGTACTTCTGTCAGAGCTAGTGCAAAAACCAAGAATTCAGGTCTTGGACCAAGGGCCTCTGACGTCAGGGGAAAGGCTCTCAATGACTACAATGGGCTTTGGATCAAATCCACTGTTGCCAACTCTCATGATTTATCTCAGCATTTGTTGCTTTACTCTTGAAATCAGTTCTGCAAGAATCCCAACAGACAGAAAGTTTTAAGTCCCAAGTTGTGGAGAGCATCTTGATGTACTTTAAGTGCTCAAACTCTCCCCCACAACCCAGAAGATAAGTAACCCCCTCCTGCAAATTAATTATTTGTTAAAAATCTCATTACCTTAAAAAGGAAATCTGAAGGTTTTACAGTATTTTAGGCTGACAATAGGACAACAGGTCTTTAATGGGGATTTTGCATCCCATTGTGCTTCCTCAAATTCAAAGTAGAGACCTATTGCTGGAGCAAGGTGGAAAGATGCACAGTGCCTGTGATGTACAGTTATTTTCTCTGTTGTTGTGATGGTCTTGTCCAGAGGCTCCAACCAGAATCAGCCCCATTGTGGTAGGTTATGTACAAACACGGATAAAAAGATGACCTCTGTTCCAAAGAAGTTTGGGTAGGGTTTTCAAAAGAAGCTAAGTGAATCGGGCACCTGATTTCCATTGGCTCTTAATCAAAGTTGAGCTCCTATTTCCTAAGGCACTTTGAAAATTCCACCCTTACAATCTAAGAACTGCTGGTCCCTGCTCTGTGAATAAATAGGGGACCACAACTTCTAGGAATGTTGAATTTGGCCCCTTCCAGAAGCAATTATTTAGCATAAAATAATAATGAATGATTACATTATATTCAACTGAGTATATGATATTTTTGTTTTGTTAACCATCGTTTCCCATGACTGCTTTAGCTGCTTCACCAGATATATTCCTGTTAGTGACATGCTGTTGTATTTCCTTTCTCAGATTAAGTACAAAGAAGGTTGGGAGAAGACCAAGGGTCAGGGCTTTGAAATAAAACTGGATTCCAAGGCCTTACTTGCTGCCAAAGCCTCCGGAGATCTTGCCAGTGATGTAGGTTCTATTCAGTTGAGTAGGAATTATCCCTAACAGAAGTCAGCTATAGCATAGGGAAAAGAAACATGTTGTTTCATCTGGGTTTTTGAGCCATGAATTTTACTGCTGTGCATTTATCTTTCTCGGTGGCTGATGAACTCTAGAAACATTTGCTCAGAATAATTTCTATTGGCAGTCAGACCCATTCCTTGAAAATTGCATCTTTTTATATAGATACAGAAATAAAACTAGGGGGAAAAAAGCAGTAGCTATATGTCCATGTGAAATTGTAAAACTTTAAAATGGTAAAATTCAGCATTTTGAATTACTTAAGCCACCACAAAGCTCATGATTTCCAATGCAAGTACAAGGCATGATTCTTTGATTTTTCCTTCTTTAACATGACACATACCAGTGTTTGGTCCTGTGGTATCTTAGTCTATGTCTACTCTACAAGATTATTTCAAAATAAATTATTTTGAAAAAATAACTCCCAAACTAATTATTTCAAAATAAGTGTATCTCCTCAGGGCCTGTCGACACCGGAGAGTTATATAACTCCCCTTATTTTGAAATAACAAGGCAAGCATCCATATTACCTAGCCTGTTGTTTTCAAATAAAGGGCTTGTTTTTTTGAAATAACTCCTGCTCCTGAAGTGGAGTAAGCTAATTTTGAAATAGTTATTTCAGGAGCTGTTGTTTCAAAATAAGTTGTTTCGAAATAAGCTGGTAGTGTAGACATAACCCAAGGAAAAAGGAGTTGTTATTTCAAAATAATCAGCCCCATATTTCAAAATAACAGGCTTGGTAGTGTGGACTCTCTGCTTGTTATTTTGAAATAAAGGGAGTTATTTCGAAATAATTCCCCAGTGTAGACATGACCTTAGTGATTAACCAAAATATGGGCTACCCCTTTTGGATTTTTTAACGTAGCAACATGTATGTTTAAAAAAAAATCTGAAAAACAGACCCCTTCCAAAACAACCCAATGCACTGCATGCATCATTCTCTCCCCTAGGAGAGGTTGAAGGAGCAAATGAATCACATATGACAGATGTTAGTTAAGTTTCTTAATGAACCATCTGTCCAGGAATGTGGTGTGTTTCTTGTTCTGGACGGGGTCATACTCCCCCCTGAAAGAACAGGTACACAGGTTGGGAGTCCTCCTGGACCCTTTTTTAACATTTGAAAATCAGATTTCCTCCGTGGCCAGAAGTGCTTTGGGGCAGCTTCGGCTGATCCGCCAGCTGCGTCCCTTCCTAAATCAGAACAACTTGGCTACGGTGATTCATGCTTTTGTCACATCCTGATTGGATTATTGTAATGCGCTCTACATGGGGCCACCTTTGAAGAGTCTTCAAAGCTTCAGCTGGTCCAGAATACAGCTGCTCGAGTTTTAACTAACACTTGTTATATGGAGCAAATAATGCCAGTGCTCTAGAACCTGTCCTGGCTTCTGGTATGTTTCCGGGCACAATTCAAGGTTTTGGTTATGACTTATAAAGCCTTAAATAGGTTGGGACTAGAGTATTTGAAGGACCGTCTTCTCCCATATGAGCCTGCCCGGGGATTGAGGTCAGCTGGGGAGGCTCTGTTTCATTTTCCTGCGCTTATGGAGATAAAGCTGACATCTATGTGGAGCGGGGCCTTCTCAGCCTTTGCTCCCAGGCTATGGAATTCTCTACCCCAGGACATTCAACTGGCGCCAACATTGGCACTATTCCAGCGCCATGCCAAAGCCAACCTTGTAACCCATGCTTTTATTGGTGTTTAGTTGCGTATGTGTGTCTATAGTTTTTAAAAATTTTGTAAGCCGCCTTGAATATTTTAAATAGAGAAGTGGGGTAAAAATATTTAAAATAAATAAATAAACAATTGGAAGGTGTTTGTATATTACACGGGTGAGGGACATACAGCAACCTACAGGATAGAATAGAAGCTGGTCATGTTAAAATAAGTCAAACTCTGAAGATCTTGCTCAGAGTTTACTTAGAAGCCTCAATAAGAACATTAGGATTTAGTCCAGTAAATTTTTCTTAAAAACAATTTAAAAGCTCTTTCAGAGGTTTCATATCTATGAAAATATCCATATGAAGAAAGGGTGAAAGCTTCTCATTGATTAAAGAAGACACAATTAAGACCAATCTGACTGCCCTTCAGAATTCATAAGTGTGCTTCAGAGCTCTGAATTAGCAACCAGGCCTTGCTCCCAGATGGCCAGTCCCTAAAAATACTGCAGATCTCTGTGTCAATTGGAAAATGACCTGTTATTTACAGTAAACTATTTTCTTCTTCAAAGATTAAATACAAAGAAGAATATGAGAAGACAAAAGGCAAAGCAATTGGAATCAAAGATTCAAGACTTCTGCACTCTTTGCAAGTGGCCAAGATGAGTAGTGAGGTAAATAATGGATTTTTCTTACTCAGAAGGTGTTTTTCATCATTATACTATTTGGCTATTTTAGGGTTCAGACTCTTGGATGATCTTGGATGTATTGGTATTGACCTTATTTTCAGAAGAGGAGAGCACATTGAACCCTGTTTTGAAAAATCTAACAAAACAAAAACAAACAAAAAAGCCCCATAGACTTTGCAAATAGAGGTAAAATAAGATAACAGAGTGAAGTGAGCTGTATGGTGGTATGGATCCATGAGCGGAATTGCCAGTGGAACTCACAAAATCCATGCACACATTTTGGGTCAAGATGTGACCCCTTTTGACATAGAGATGTAAAATCCTGTTTAATTGGTTAACCAATTAAACGGGCAAGCAGGGGGAGCAAGAGCTGCTCCAGTACCCACTAGTTAACCATTAAGGGTTAAGCTTACTGGTTAAAAATTCACATTCCTATTTTGAAACCTAAAACAACTCTATGCTTAATATGCGGTAAATAATAATGTGGGGTAAGTATGGATTTCATGGATAAATAATTCCTAATTATACAGCGATATCGAATGATTTACATATAAGCTATTATTTTCTTCCTTGTTTCTTTCAAAGTAAAGGTGAATGTATTGTTTCTTTATACCCTAGATTGCTTATAAAAAAGATTTTGTGGAGAGTAAGAGGCATTTCCATTTGCCTATGGATATGGTGAACCTGAAGCATGCCAAGAAAGCCCAGGCTTTGGCTAGTGACCTTGAATATAGGAGGAAACTCCATGAGTACACAGTGGTTCCAGAAGACATGAAGACGAAGTGGGCCAAGAAGGCCTATGGCCTTCAGAGTGACGTAAGGCCGGATGCACCCATTTTAAATGTTACTGCAGGTTGAGGGTTGAAGAGTTATCAGGATGTATTGGATGATCAAAATGACTTAATACTATTCCTTAGCACTTACGTATCTGTTTTCATCTTCAAAATGTCTCTTAGTGAATGCAGAAGTGTCATGTGTGCATAGTTTAAACTGACAGACTTGTATCTCAGTCTATAAACATTTTTTCCCTCTGTAGCTTCAGTACAGGGCAGATCTGACATGGATGAAAGGAGTTGGATGGATGACTGAAGGCAGTCTTAATATAGAACAAGCCAAAAAAGCAGGAGAACTTTTTAGCGAGGTAAGTGCCATTTTCTGGCTGTTTTTCTTACTGGGAGGATGAAGTTTGGTTGGCTAGGAGTATAGAAGTTGTATGTGGAGCAGATTGAGGGTACATCTACACAGCTGAGTTATTTCGAAATAATGTTATGCGCTGTCTGCACAAGAAGCCCGTTATTTCAAAATAAATTCGAAAAAACAGGCTCCTTATTCTGACTTCTCATACAACAAGGTTTACAGGGATTAAGGAAGTCAGTGGAATAGCGATTTATTTTGAAATAAGTGCTGTATAGACAGCGCCAAATTTCGAAATAAGCTATTTCAAAATAAGCTACGCAATTTGCGTAGCTCAAATTGCATAGCTTATTTCAAGGTACACGCTACTGTGTAGATGTACTGGAGAGATTCAGGAATACCAGCAGTTTGAGGTATGTCTGAGGAGCTGGGGGTGGTGCATGTGTGCTGCAAGGTGGTTTGGGAGATTTTGGATTACAGTGAGAGAGAGATTTTCCCATCATACAGGTATACGTGTCTCCTTTTGAACTTAGTATTTGCCTCCAGATGGTGCTTGGTCCTGCCATGAGGGCAGGGGCCCTGCCTTGATGACCTCTTGAGGTCCTTTCCAGTTCTAGTATTCTATGATTCTATGATTACAAGGCTCTCGGACAGATCTCTGTGTAATCTTATTTGGTCCCTCGTAGTCCCTTGTGTCTGCCTGCACCATCAGCAAAAATAGCACTGGGAAAGAATGGGATTTGCAGTTTTATTTTGATTAGGCTTTTTTCAAATCTTACTAAGGTGGGAGCTAAAACAGGGCACACACATTTTTAAGTGACATGAATAAAAAAAATTAGTTGTATGATAACATTGTTTGAAACTTCCTTGCCCTATGGCCTGTCAGGGCTGAACTTGCTATGAGTCTGTGCATATTTGCAGTGCTCTTCATTTCTTTTCCTTCGTTCATTCATGGCCTACCACTGCCATGGGAGTTCAACATTCTAGCTACAGTCTAGTTGTAGCATTGCTGACAGGAAAGCAGTATAGAAGGTATAAACAATTAGGAGAAGTGTGACTTAGACGAAGAGGCAAGAAAAGAAGCCTGTTTGAGTGACTGGAAATCACATTTTCTGATGTCTTGGGCCTTTGACATTTAACTCGCGACTCCCAAAAATGAAAAATAAATCTCAGAAATAAAAGAAGTAATAGAACTCAGATCCAATATCTTGCAAGAGATGGATTGACATCTACTGCTGTGGCTTGCATTGGTAATGATCACTGCAACAAGTATTTCATCTGTGATCATCTGCTTCTTTATTTCAGCAAGACCCCAGGCTGGCTGATACTAACTTCCTAAGCTAAAAACCAGTCTGTATTATTTTAAATGTTTCTGCTTCCAGCTAAAAGCTGGAGTTAGTCATTGACTTGCAGAATGTCATTATGTTGCATACAATTGTGACAAAAACACACGGTTTTTAATCTGTCCCTCTCTCCTCCAGATTCTAAATATAAAACAATGAGCAACTCTTTGAAGTAGAACATGCTTTTTTAACTTCTGTTTTGTGTGCAGCCGGGAAAGTCACAGTGTGAACTTATTTGTTCAACTGATCTGTTGACACAGTGGCTTCCGTGCTGAAATGTGCTGTAATAGAAGCACCCAACGTGGAATGGTTGGTTGGATTGTTGAATTTTTCGGTTAATAAAAAGTCAATTAAAGTACGTAAGAAGAGTTTGCCTCATCTCCACATCTTACTCTGTCTTGAAATAGTTATGATGCATTGTCTTATAATGTTCCAAGAGCGGACAGACATTTGTGGGTTCACTCTGAAAAGAGCACCACAACATGCTTGAGTGTTGAAATTAATTTAGGATAGACCTGATCCAAAGCCTTCTGAAATCAATAGATGTCTGTCTTATGGCTTCAGTGGAAGAAGCCACAGAGGAACGTTATGGTATGCTGATCAGAAGGACATTCTTATGGGGGTAAGGACAAATTTTGGTCTCCTGCACGCAGCCTCTGCAAAAGGGCTAGCTGTTGGATATGAATGCCCTGGGCTGGGTGAAATGGAACGCTTCTTCTGACTCCTAAACCTGTAACCTGGGTGTGGGGCAGCGGCCACTACAGACAAGTCTCTGTAGTAGCATCCACACCCCGCACCCAGTTGATACTGGAGAGAAGTGCCAGGGTAGTACCTTGAACTGTGACAACATTCAATATGACACAGAGGGGAAAGTGTGCATCAAGAGGGCTAAAATCGGTCCTTTAGTGCTTGGAGATCTTTTGACTGTTAAATACAGTACAGCAGCAGGAAGCTCTTTTACAATCTAACAAACTACAAGAGGTGCAAAAGATACCTGTGTTTGAAAAGGTTTGTATTGTAAACTGTGGTGGTAAGCAGTACTTGGTGCCTCAGGCATTTGGTAATGTCATATAGAGCCTTTTAACTTCTCTGTTACTGGTTCAAATCCAGGCCAGGTGGTAAAGAGTGATCATTGATCAATGTGAAACATGGAAGGGATCTTGGTCCTGCACCTCCTACAGTTGTCATGTCTGGCACTAATTAGTGTGACGTTTGCAGTCTCAGCAGAGAGCACGTTGGCTGGGAATGCCTACAGCACTACTTTCAGCATGGGTAGTGATCCGGCCAATTCAGAGAGGCAGAATGTGGAAGCTTACAGGGCTGATACTCATGGTCTAGCTCAGTGGTGAGCAACTTGTGGCCCCTGACCACATGCAGCCCATCAGGGTTCTGCGCGTGGCCCACACAGGGTGGCCAGATTCTGCTGGTATCCATCCACATGTGTTTTTTTTTTACTGGTCTTATTACTAAAGTGACATGCACATAAAGCAAAGACACGTGAAGTGAGGTGTGTGAGATGGCACACTTCATTGAGTGTGAGAGCCATGTACTCCCTCTGCATCCAGTCAAAGCACTGCTACAGTTCCGTCAGCGCAAATTCTAGATACACAAGCACAGTAAGCAAAATTACTCCATCCCGGGAGACCATGGATTACAACAATCTGGCGACCCACTGAGATGATGGGCTACTCATGCAGCCCTGCCACTAGCCTAGGTTGGCCATCACTGCGCTAGCTGTTCAGGAAATAAATGGAAGATGTCGGGTTTTAGAACTCTGTCATCTACTTTTGAAAAGCACTGAATTCACCTGGGAAAAAATAAATGTGATCACAATTTCTGAATGCTTTTTTTTTTTAATCAGAAAAAGTACAGACAGAAAGCTGATGCTCTAAAGTTCACCAGTGTGACCGACAGTTCCCAGATCAAACACGCGAAGAAAAGCCAGGAACTGCAGAGTGATGTGAGTCCTCACTGTTGCTTTATCATTACTTTGGTCATTCTTGGGGACAGGGGAACCACTGAAAAAGAAATTGGCTACGGTCTTCAAATCTTGCCATGGCTTTTAATACATTTGAGCTTTACTGCTAAAACTTTCTTTAAAAACTTTCCCGAGCTTCACAGCTAGAAACCTTTAAACCTAATAGGGAAGAGATACGTGCAAAGCTGCAGACTTCAGACACTGTGATGCTAAAGGCCATATTGGCATCTGGATAGATGGATAGAGGCTGGATCCTTTACAGCTTCTGCATTTAGCATGGGCCTCTGCTGTTTTTCTTTCCTCCCTGAGCCTATGTTGTCTGTCTCACTCAGATGCTTAACAGTACCTTGTGCACCTACCACTGCAGTTTTGTGAGCACAGACGCTGAAGCTATTTTTCGGGAAATAAAGCTTTTCTCGAGGTGGCTTTTTTTGACAATCCCCTTTCCTTCCTTAGATTTAAGAAATAGAACAATGACCCTGTCACAGAGATGGGCAGCAGTTCACCAGGGTTAGCCCCTGGTGGGCCGCCACCACTGTATTTACCTGCACCTCTGCAGGTACAGGCGATCTCAGCTCCCATTGGCTGCAGATCACCTTTCCCAGCCAATGGGAGTGGTAGGAAGCATCACGGACTGTGACACTGCTTCCCACAGCTCCTATTGGCCAGGAACAGTAATCTGCGGCCAACAGGACCTGTGATCGATGGTACCTGTAGAGGTGCAGGTAAATATAGTGGTGGGAGCCTGCCAGGATCTAATCCTGGCAGACTGGATTCAGCCCGCAGACTGGTATTTACCCATCTTTACCCTATCAACTGGCATCTGAACTCTTGGTGTGTGAAGGCCCCATTAGATCACAACCAGTGTGTAATTTTTCGAAACAAGGGCACCTGTTGTTCAGTTGCTGATCACCTCATTTAGTGAGCTTGGTAACTTCTGAGAGAGAGTGAGATATATTATATGTTGTGAGTTGAACTGAGGACACCAGCAATTGTTCAGGTATTACGTGAGCAACATTTCAACTCAAGGGGTTGGTCTTTCGTAGAGAGCGGCCTCTTTTTCCTTTTTCCTTTTCCTTTCCTTGTTACTATACTTGGCACTTGCATTAGTCCTCTGCTTAGTTCAAATCTCTCTAAAAAGGTGGTTTTCACAGTGAATCAGAAAAAGCTCCTAGCTCTCCTGACTCTCTCTCTCCTTTGTCTCATTCACTGGATTTTTCTGCCTCCCTGTAGCTTATAAAGAATATTTCTTGAGGCTGGTTTGGTAGCCCTAGGGTTAGGGCTCTGTGCTACTTTGTGGGAGAGGCAACTTTCCCCTCTTAGTCTCTGTGAGATGCAGGATGTTTAGCCTTTAAACGAAACCCAGCCCTGACTGCAGCAACCTTCTAGTGAGTCAATCTATGAGCAACTTTAGTGGGGTCTGAAGTAGAATGTCTTACCTAGGGATGTGAATAGTCACCCAATTAATCAGTAAGCATAAGCTTCACTGGGTGATGCTTACCGGTTATGGTTAACCGGTGAGGACTGGAGCAGCCTCTCACCCTTCCAGCCCACCTCCATTTAATCTGTTAACTATAACATTAAATATAACATTTAACTGGTTAACTGATAAAATGGGATTTTGCATCCTTAGTCTCAGCCTGTAGTGTATGAGCTGTTAGAAATACATACTGTACACTGAGATGTAAAATTTAGTTGCTTGCTGCTTGGGATCATTAAAGATCCTTGGCATGTTAGTCCTGACCAAATTAAAATGTGATTAATTGTACCCACCTCCCACAGATCTGGTGACATACTGTATTCTTCTTCATTTCTTTCCCTAAATCAGTGTTTCTTAAACTTTTTAAGACCGAGGTACACCAAATAATAATTTTTGTAATGAGAAACACCAAGGATTTTTTGTTGATCCAAAAAAAAAGGTTTCCTGCCCCTTTAAGGGCGGCCATTTTGAACTCTGTTGTTCTCCGGGGCACACCAACGACTGCCTCGCGGCACACCAGTGTACCGCGGAGCACAGTTTAAGAAACACTGCCCTAAACTGTAGCATTGCTGTGTGCTCTTAACGAATTCATTCCATGGAAGAGGCAGCTGCTTTTCAATGATAGATGAAGTAATTTCTTGTGTAAATTTTGTACAGAACATGCATTTCCCTTAGTTTTTATGTCTATTGAAATAAAGTACTTGGGGATGAATAATACTGTATAAACTTATTATTATTATTATTGTTATCCCTCCCTCTTTGGCTAAGGAATATCACTGAGTCAGGGATCTGGGGAAAAGTAGTGTAGGTCAGGATCAAAGAGTGTATCCCAATAAAAGTGTATTTATTGTTTTATCAAATGTGCATGTTTTGTCATCACATAATTGACAATTAATAATACATGAATTGGCTAACCTGGAATGGATTTAGGCTTTGTGGGAGAGCCTCCCAATTCAAGGTTTGAAAAAAGGACCCAGTCTTTAAAGACTAAACCATCAAGTAAATTTCCCGTTACATAGTCTTGCCTGGTTCTTTCAGCATACTGAATTGTCATTTGAAATTGAACATAACCCGATGCTACCGATGTTGCTGTGTTTTCTATGGACAGGTTGCATACAAGTCTGGAAAAGAGCAGTTTCTTCATCATTACACCATCAGCAAAGATGAGCCTCTCTTCATTCAGGCCAGAGCAAATGCTGCAAATATTAGTGAGGTGCCGTATGGTTGGGGCTGGGTATTACCCCTTTAAACTATCAAGCCGTGTTTGCTGCTGTTGAACTAACTGCGCTCTAGGACATTTCCCTTGGGCTTGTCTAAACGTTTAAATTAAAACATTTCATAATCAAATTATTTGCTTGTGCTTCAATCCCTGGCCAATCCCACTGCTGCTCTTAAGGCTCCGATCCTT
The DNA here is from genome assembly GCF_049634645.1 of Pelodiscus sinensis. Lineage (NCBI taxonomy): Eukaryota > Metazoa > Chordata > Testudines > Trionychidae > Pelodiscus > Pelodiscus sinensis. The sequence continues at coordinate 64,531,896 of NC_134718.1, forward strand.
CAAAGTCTTTAACGTGTTCTCCAGTTACTCATGCGAGTTATCTCACTGGTTTTAGTGGCATATGGGTAGTTCCTTCCAAATCAGTGGGGTAATTGGTGGAGGGAAGCACTCCTCAGTGTGAGTCCAGCCCTTAAACTGTAGGTTCTTTGGAACAGGGGCTGTCTGTGACTATGTGCACCTACCATAATGGAATTCCAGTCTTATTTTGGATCAACGTGCATTACTGTAATGCAAATTATTTGTGTTACTGATAATAAAGTAGTTTTGTTCTTGACATCTCCTTAGAAATTATACAAGAGTAGCTGGGAGAAGCAGAAGGAAAAAGGATTTGAACTTCGTCTTGATGCATTGTCTTTCTTGACAGCGAAGGCAAAGAGGGATCTAGCAAGTGATGTGAGTATAGATTCAAAGAAACACTATTCAGATCAGGTTCCCCCAAAAGAGTGGATGTTCCACATCCCTATCTGAATGCTGGGGGTCCTCTCCAGCATCTCTTACTCTGCACATCTCTCTCAAGACCCTGCATTACAATGGGTTCTAATTGCATGGTATTCCATGATTAGCTTGATGGTTTGTTGTACGAAACTACAAACCTCCTCCACAAAGCTGACCAGGCAAGCTCCTACCCATCCCCTTCTAGAACTCAGGGGGAATGCTCAGGGCCAGAAACTGAACACAAATGTATTAAGGGGCTCTGCAGAATAATGCGTCCAAGTCTCTGCTCAGACCCATGAGCCAGAACATTTCTGGAAGAGAGAGGCTGGTTTTCATGGAAATAAAGATTAATCTGGTTGATTTTATCTTTTAGACTGTGACATGTAATAGTGAAAAAGACTTTCTCTTTTAAATAAGCCCAAAGCCACTTTGGTTCCCTTTTGGAAACAGGCATGTTGATTACTTGTATCACTGATGAAATTAGCATATGAAACAAAAGGGAGGGAGCTTGTAATTTATGAAGAGGGCAGGTCATTTAGACAAAGCAATCTAAATAAATAGGTAAAGTTTTTATATTTTTGGATCTGGACTTTTAATACTCCAGTCATCTGAAGAAGTGGGTTGTGCCCACGAAATCTCATGATACCATCTGTTTTGTTAGTCTTTAAGGTGCTGCTAGACTATTTGTTGTTTTTTCAAGTTTTTCTAGGTAAGGTGAGATATTCAAACAGTATGTGTTTTAATACGGCTAAATGTAAATGTGTACAAATAGGAACCAAGAATGTAAGCCATACTTCTAGAACCAGAGGCTCTATCCTGGGAAACTAACTTTGAAAAAGATTTGGGAGGCTCATGGTGGATAATCAGCTGAACATGAGCTCCCAGTTCAATGCTGTGTCCAAAAAGGGTTAACCCGATCCTTGGATGCATAAATAGGGGAATCTCAAGTAACTGTTGAGAGGTTATTTTTTCTTCTGTATTTGGCTCTGGTACAACAATTGCCAGCATACTGTGTCTGGTTCAGGTGTCCAGAATTCAAGAAGGATGTTGGACATCCTGGAGAAGGTTCAGAGACAAGCCACAAGAATGGTTATGGGATTAGAAATAGTACCTTAGACTGAAAGAGCCCAATCTACTTATCACTATATCTTAACACAGGGAAGGGTAAGGGGTGACTTGATTACAGTTTGTAAATACATACATGGGAAACAAATATTTAATAAATGAGCTCTTCAGTCTAGCGGAGAAATGTCTAACATGTTCCAGTGACTGGAAGCTGTAGCAAGATGTATTCAGACTGGAAATAGACATACATTTGTAGCAGTGAGAGTAGTTGCCATTGGAACAACTTACCAATGGTGGATACTCCATCTTTGGTAACTGAAGTCAAGACTTCATGCTTTCCGAAAAAATATGCAGTAGGGATTATTTTTGGAAGTTCTATGGTCACTTATGGCCTCGAAGTCTATGAATCTTCGAGAAGAGTTCAGTTTTGAAATAGTGTTTCTACCAGCGATGGAAAGGCAACGACATTTTGAGAGAACCTGAATCATGGCAAAAATGAAATGTCATCTTTATTTCAATGGCTAGGTCACCATTTTTACGAGTAAATGCCTATAACTCAGCTGCATCTGGGCCTTATCTAGCCTTCCTAATGTGGGAGCTCAGGGCTGCCTAGGTGGGTGCAGGAGAAGGGAACTTGAACCTACCACCCTGCACTGTTGATGCAAATACCTATCCCCTAAGTCACTTGAGAACTCACCTCATGGTCCCCTTTTTCTTCTTCACAGATAAAGTATAAGGAAAGTTATGAGAAGAGCAAGGGTCAGTTGATTGGCGTGAAAGATGTGAAAGAAGACTCACAGATAGCACATTCTCTTCAAATGTCCAAGTTACACAGTGATTTGGAGTATAAGAAGGCATCCGAGGAAGCAAAGTCTCAGTATCATGTCTCCATGGATATGATAAACCTTGTCCATGCCAAAAAAGCTCAGAATTTGGTCACAGATAGAGGATATAAGACGATCCAGCATTGTTACACTGCACTGCCTACTGACATGAAAGTGGAATGGGCCAAGAAGGCCTATGCTTTGCAAAGTGATGTAAGTTTGTGAGTTTATATATTGCATAACTGTTTTATTCAGCTCTTGCAGACTGTTAGAACTTAGATGAACATCTTCTATAGCTGACTCATTAAGATCTAGGTTTATGCATTTGGGACCAGAAAATATGTCTTATACATTGACAAAATCATAAGCAGCCTTGAATCAGCAGATCTTTTTGTCATGGATCTGAAAATGGAGTCCTTAGCAAATAGTACTTATTGGCTCTGGCCAGTATGTCAGGTGATTGTGCTTGCATAGCATCTTTCAGATATTAATTACCCTCAGGACTCTCCCGAGAGCTTTATTATTCATCTTTTGAGATGGAGGTAGAACGAGGCTAAATAATTTGCCCAAGATGATGACCAAACCCAGGAGTCTGGAGTCTGATCCCTCCCTTTAACCATGAGAAACACAGCCTCCTTTATATGAAGATGATATGTGTTTGCTGTAGAACAGACTTGCCTCTTTAATGAGCAAGGCTGGGACTTTTCCACTGTGCCTAAGTGAGTTAGGTGCCCCATTGCCCTTGCAATTTGATGTGAATTGTGTACCTAACTCTCCTAGGCTCTTTTGAGAATTCTGGTTTTGATAACCAACTGTTTTTGTTGGGGGGTTGGAGGGTGGGCATGATGGAGGAGGGGGGCTTGGATGTACATTGTAATGGCATTTTACATTAGTAGTAAAAGACCAGCAGTGTTAGGGGAAAGTGTTCATTTAAACATGCTTCACCATTCAAGGTCTTTGGACAATATCATCTGAGACCATTTCCCCTCATTGCGGCACACTGGAAGGAATCGGAAAGTGTTAAGTGCGCAGTGAAATCCTCCGAAACAGATCCATATACCATCAGAATCCTCACTGTCTCTCCCGTGTCCTTTTAAACCAAGCATATGCAGCAAGATACAGCATACAGTGAAACAAACCTACTTTTTGTATTCAGAATAAAAATTGAAGACGACAGGGAGGGAAAAGGCCAATCTTTTAAAAAGATTACCTTGCAAAGCATGCGGCAGAATTGATAATAGATGGTGATACTGCCGTCTTTCTCTGTACATTTTTGTTATGCCTGCAACTGCGCAGACGTGGATAAAACAAAAGCCAGCACTAATTTGACTCAGTTGGTGTTCCCGATATGTCTGAATCCTCTAATGGCACTTTAAATGTATGAGCACCAACAATGGGGCATTTCTTTTCCTTTGTCAGAACCAATATAGAGCAGATTTGAACTGGATGAAAGGAGTTGGATGGATAGCTACTGGGTCATTAAATGCGGAGCAGGCTAAGAAGGCAGGAGAACTCATTAGCGAGGTGAGATTTCATGACAGCATGTAACAGAAGTTGCTGCATAATGTGTGCAAAATGTCTGTATAAAATTAAAATAATTTCCACTCAAAGGGGAAAGAAAAAGGCATACCGCATGAAAGCCCTCAAAACCAGGAATAGGACTGGTAATTAGAGGGAAACCAGATACCAAACACACACCAGTAGGAGTCCATCTAGCCTTTGCAAAAACAAAGCAGGTGACAAATGATATTATGAATAATAATGGCAATCAAACAGTGCTCAATTGCTACCTACTAGCCTACCTTTTTAATGAAGCAAAACAGGAGAGATGATGAAAAGATGCACTTATTGCACCCGGGGCCTCCTTTTGTAACACGCATAAGTTCTCTCTTGCTTTCCCTTTTCCGTATATTCAAATTGGACATTGACGTCTGTGGGGCTCTCTCTCAGTCCATCTGTCTCTGGGGATTCTCAGCTATGTTATCCCCATGACACTCACATCACCCATGTCAAAAGAATACTTTATAGATGAGCTTCAGAATCCTTTGTGCCTGTTTTGGGGGATCCTTCAAAGGCAGAATCAGTAGTTTGTGGTGTGCAAATTTCAAGGAGAGATGGCTGACTAGAAAATTGAAAGAATTAACATTAGATAACCTAGAAGGAGTCACTTGTCCACCATATAATTTAGCTTTTCAGGTATCCTTTAGCATGTGGTTCTGTGCTGGTGTAACCACCACTGGACGGATTTGAACCTGGGATCTCTGAAGCTGAGTATAGGAGCCTCTACCCTCTGAGCTAAAAGCTAGTGGTCTCCCAGCCCATGCTGTAGAGATCTCTTGGTCTTACCTGTTGCTGTGGTCTAAGTGCCACTGCATGGGTCAGTGAACCACACTAGATATGTGGGTTACACTGGCAGTATTGAATCTTTCTGCAGTAAGAGAAAACAAACATTGAAAAGACAGCTGACCAGGTGTTCAGTGGGCTTCTCTAAAGCCAATGGAAACTCTTCCTGTTTATACTAGCTGGAAATATGGCCCTCAAACTTTCAGTGATGTAATGCCACAAAAATCTGCATTTCATTGTCATGAAATGGACACCACTGTCAGTAGAGAAGCCAGTGGTTCAGTAGGGGATGAAGTAGTTGGCTGAATCCCTTGAAGTGATCCCTCTAAGCGAGGTTTGACCCATGCTGGCAGGATGGTATAGCAAAGTTGCATTGCTATTGACTATATTGTGTCTGTTCTGTGATCAAATACAAAACTTTTGGCCCTTTTTATGAGCACTAAACAGTTTTTTTTTGTTTGAAAGTCTAACTGCATCTGGCAAAATGGGATTAAAAAGCACCTCCAAGAGCAGCATCTTTCAACACTTAATTACGTGAATTTCTAGACAATCTGTTTTCACTTTGGGACAAATTCTGAGAAGTCCAAAACCATCTTCATCTCCATTTAAAGTCTGTAGGTCTTACATGTTCTTTTCCACTTGAAGACTTGGCCCTGTAGCCTAAACATTGTGTTAAAGCATGGATTCCCAAACTGGAGTGTGTGAAGAACGTCCGGGGTGAGGGACATGAGGCGACCTAGCCACACATACATCCGTCAATCCCATCCCAAGTTTTGCTGCAATTTTTTTGGGGGGGGAGGTGAGGGTTTCTCAAAAATAAAAAAGGGGGCGTGGTGCTGAAAAGTTTGGGAACCACTGTGTTAAAGGATAGGAAAAAGGGTTTGAACTTGGACACTGAAATCTGACCAGTCGGAGTAAGAAGTCCTCCAGCTTGACAGTATTTCAACATTATTTCGAAATAACTGCCAGCTGTGAACTAAGTTATTTCAAAATAACGCTAGTTGCTCTGTAGATGTACTCTAAGAGAAGTGGAGATAAGAGTGAAGATGGAAATAGTACAACCTAATGCAGAAAGAGTAGTTGCTTATTTCACTGCTATATGTATGTGGTCTTTAAGGATTGGGCCATATCAGAGTGTAAACTTGATAATATACAGCCTTCATTTTAATTATTTATATTTCAAGATCTCTCAGAAGATACTATGGGCCCTTTTGAAACAAATCAAATTGATCTCGGTTCTATCAAATGTGTAGCAATAATTGAACACAGTATTAGTGACCACAGTGCTGTTTACCATGCTCCGGTGTTAGCAGGGAATATAAAACTTCCGACAATAAGTGTAGTCACTGCCATTTTTAGTGCAGTGTAAGTGGCTACCATTTCTTGCTTAAAGGAACTATAAATAAAAAATGTAATCAATTGTACAGCGTTTGAAGCCATTTAAAAATGCTTTCTTACTGTGGGTCCCAAAGTATTACAGTAATCTGGTTTTGAAATGTTTCCTTTATATTTAGGTAGAAATGCTTTAATATTAATTGGCAAAAGGTTATTGTTAAATTGAAACAAATATTAATCGAAAAGTACCCAGGACATAAAGATGAGGGAAGAGGAATAATAATTATGTTCACAAATTCACTCTAATCTCAAGCAACCTATGATTTTTCTCTTTCAAATAGCATGAAAGAGCAGCACAAAATTCACAGCTTTGATCTTTTTCTGCTCAACAGAAGAAGTACCGTCAGCATCCATGTGCTTTGAAGTTCACCAGTATTAAAGACACTCCTGAGATGATCCAGGCTAGAATTAGTTATAGCCAAGCTGTGGATGTAAGTTATAATGTATATGCATTATGATTATAAGAGTGGTACCCTCTTTGAACGACCTGATTGAAGAACTGGTTTTCTTTTTCTCTTTCTAAGATTATTCTTGGGAACCATGAGGCTAGTGAGGTGCATCTTACAAAGGGCATGATTTTTATGTAGTATGGAAGTCTTCTACCTACAGAGCTCCCATTGAAGTCAATGGGACTTCCACATACAGAGGGCTCGCTATACAATAATATTTTCCAGGAATACGATTTGGGAGTGGGACTGACCTGCCTTCCCTATTTAGAAATTTGTGACCTTTTGAGGTCTAGCAAGTGGGGAAAAAACACTTGGGTGGTCACCATTTTCAAACCAAGATGTTTTAAATTTTTGTTTCTTTTGAGACTTTAGAAATGTGAAGTGACATGTCAAGGAAGAAAAAAAAAATAATTTTAAGCCATCATCCTACTGAGAGAGAAATCCAGGACAAAGAATCTAAAAGTGAAGAATAGAAGCTGTTTGATCTTTAAACATGTTTATTTTTAATAGAAGGACTATTTGAAACTGTTGTAGACTTAACTGAGATAATGTGGACGTGAACAGCAAAGTCACCCAACAAAACCAAATTTCAGCCAAGAGAGAATGTTTTATTTATGAGAAAATAACACTTTTATTTTAAAATCATGAATAAGACAACAGACTTTGATGGTATTTGGTCCTGCCATTATTGGAGAGTCCTAGACTTGTTGACCTCTCAAGGTTCTTTCCAGTTCTATGATTCTAGGACCTTTGTGTAATGCAGATACTAATGTGATATACTAGACTACCTATGCATTTGGTATACTGAAGAAGATTCAAAGTTCTTAATATAAAAGCAGGATGAATATGAATTAGTGCTCAGTGTCCATCCAATGCTACAGTTACTTCATGGGTGTGTCTAGACTACTTGGCTCCATCGACGGAGCCACGTAAAGTAGTTTACCCAATATAGTCAATGAAGCGGGGATTTAAATAATCCCCGCTTCATTAAAATAAAAATGGCCGCCGCACTGTGCCGACAATCAGCTGATCCAGCACAGCGCGACAGTCTAGACACAGATCGGTCGACAAGGGAAGCCTTTGTCGAGCTCTCCTGTAAACTTTGTTTCACGAGGCATAAGGGAGCGGTCGACAAAGGCTTCCCTTGTCGACCGATCCGCGTCTAGACTGCCGTGCTGTGCCGGATCAGCTGATTGTCGGTACAGCATGGCAGCCATTTATTTTAATGAAGTGGGGATTATTTAAATCCCCGCTTCATTGACTATGTTGGGTAAACTAGTTTACGTGGCTCCGTCAACGGAGCCATGCAGTCTAGACACACCCCAAGTGTGGAGCTCTGACTGGCTTTCCCCTCAGGGGAACAGGCCCCTCTACATCAGTGAACAGCAGAAGAACAGTGTATTTGAGAAGCACAGAGGTACAGTCTCAACCTGTGGACTCCCTAAGCACTAGAACAGACACAAAATGCAACAGAGAAGGCAAGCAGATCGAAAGAGGAGATGATCCATGAGAGGATCTCACATTTTCAAAATGGAGGATCTCACATTTTCAAAATGGTCAAAGGCAGTCAAAATGTTGGACAACTGTACTAGCACTTGCAGTAACTGCCCGGTAAAGTCAAATGCAAGGAGACACTGAGAGGGGGGTAGAATAATAAAGAGGAAAAATCTTTCAGAATGTGTATCTGCACATGAACGGCTTAGATGTAATAAAACATTTATTGTATGCCAAGTATCAGCTGTTATATAGAATAGGTATGCTGGTGGCACAGTAGTAACAAGCAGTGTTATCCTACAAGATTGACTTCCTAAGCTTCCAAAATTCCATAAATGGCCCCTTTTGTTCTGGAATGTAAAACAGGAGATGACTGTCTCCACGTGAATTTAGTCAGGATTAACAGTTATTTTAAAGAGGTGTGCAAACAAATCCACAACTCCCAGTGATTTCATTGGAAATTGTAGGTGGCTTAGCACCTTTCAGAATTAGGCCCTTCATAGTTACAAATACTTAATTAATAGTCTGTTAATAATTCACTAACTTTTTAGTCACACGAAATTGATAAAACTTTTTTTATTTTCAAAAATCTAGAGTCTAATGCCAGTTTTATACCCTTATGATTTCAGTTGAGTTATTCCAGGTTTACCCTGTCTGAGAGAAGTATCAGGCCCCAAACTTTTTCTAGATCTCTCGATGAATACAGATACTTGCATTTATTAGTACTGCTGTTGCTTTTCTGTACTCTTTGCTTTTCATAAATTCATACCGTATTGTTTTTATCCAGCCCTGTGATCAGAGGTGCAGTAAGTGTTCTATTTGAAAATTTTCTGTGTTTCAGAGGCTGTACAAGGAGCACGGTGAGAACATAAAACACCATTATACACAAACGGCAGATCTTCCTGAAATCCTTCAGGCTAAATTAAATGCTTTGAATATCAGCGAGGTAAGGCTATCAGAATCCAGCCTTTAATGTTTCAGAGGAAAAGTGAAAAACATCCCTAGAGTATCTTGCCAATTTTACAGTGCTCTGCTATGTACTTCCAAGTTCCTACTCCCCTTTCTATGGTCTGATTATCCGTCTGGTAAAGTAATAATTCAAATGTGATTGGATATTTTTTATAAAATATATGCTCTAGGAATTACTTTGGGGATATTCTCTGGCCTGTGTTACAGATGAGATCAGACTAAATAATCAGAGTAGTCCTTTCTGGCCTTGGAATGTATGAATCTATAAGTCAGACCATGAGACAAATTAGCAATGAACAACTGAGAAAGTGAGTAACAGCCCCATTACTGAGACTTGTGTTCTGTTGTACATCTGTCATGTATTGATAGCTTTATTTATACCAGCCCCATCTGTTTGAATAAAATGAAGCAAACACAGTGATGCTTTTATTATAACAACAAAGATGCAATGTCAACCTGCAGTGTAGTAAATGCATTTAAATGCTGTTCAATATTTCCAAACAGACTCACTACAAGGAATCCTGGAGCAAGATGAGAGATGGTGGATATAAATTGAAATTGGATGCTATTCCCTTCCAGGCAGCAAAGGCTTCAGGTGAAATCATAAGTGATGTAAGTGAAACTACTGCTAATATTCTCCAATATGAAATACCAGAGTGTTTCTGTTATGGTGTGTTTATGGAAACAGTACTTTCATCCTACATTCTGAGAGGGATCTGCCCCATGCCCCATTCAATCCTTGGCTTCCCAGCTGAGACTCCGGACCTAATTTGATGTCATTGGTGACTGAGGGGTTTTTATATGAAAACCTGTCCACAAGGAATTGTACTACTGAGAGGACCAACTCATTTCGTATGCACTCTGAAGACCTATAAGAGTTGTTGACAGCCTTCAGTCATTATCATCTTAGACTACTTTTGAAGCAGAAATACGTAGGGAAGAGAGGGAGAGAGATTTCAGAACCAGACTTTAATTTCTTAAGTCCCTTAGTACTCCAGTACAGAATTTTTATGGAGGGGGATGCATTATATGTATAAAAGACTTTGTAAACATGTATACAGAAATGTATTAGAAAAGAATGCCATATCAATTGCATATGGCGGGACCCATGTTGCTTTGTAAATGTTTTCATTTAAATATTCTTCTAAATAAGTCAAAATACTGAAAGATGTGCACTGATGGGGTTCTCTTAGCATCCACTCAAGATTTACTCAGTGTTCATCTCTTAACACTTGGCAAAACATACCACATCCTAGTAGATATCTAGAACTTATAGTCCAAAGACTTACAACTATTTCAGGAGAGAACTCTTTACACCCACTATGACCTGGGGAATAGATTTCTTGACTGCTTCAACAGTTCTTTTCCATTTGGATCATTTGCTCAATTACCGTGTAAAAAAAAAAAAAGCAAGACACAATTTTGGTCGAAAACTCACCTCTCTTGTTACTGGGCCTTATCAAACGTCTATTATTTTCCCCCTTCAGTACAAATACAGGGAGGCATTTGAGAAAATGAAAGGACAGATGGTTGGCTCACGGGGGTTGGAAGATGATCTTAACATTGCTCACTCAGTGCATGCAGCTTTGCTACAAAGTGATGTAAGTACAAAGATTTGGGAATGAACATGTAGAAATGCTTTTGTAATGATAGTTCACCATGGAAAATAGACTTTGTTATGGATGAATTCTTTGGCATATTACATAAGACTCAAGTCTTCCTTTGCACTGGCTAAATACATTAACTGCATTATTCTTTTTTTACATTAAATACGGTATTATTAATTGGAGTGTAAAATAGCCCTGAGATGTATTCTCCCACAGGCCTCTTACTCCATGCAGCTGTTTCCGATAGGCAGTATCCTATTCAGTGTGCATATATATGTAACCCTTCTGCCGGGTAGGCCTGGCAGTAACCAGGGCTGGGTTCAGTATCTTGGGGTTCATCTCACATAGAACCGGCTCGAGCCGGGAAATTCACGCACCCCTGGGCGCCTCTGAGAGGCAATGCTTCCCCACTCGCAAGCACTGAGTCTGAGTGTAGGAAAGAAACATTTAATGAAACACAGAGAGAAGTCATACGGCATTAACTTGGGGAAAACACCACAAATAGTTCATAACCCCAAACATGAACCAAGCCCTCCCCCCCAGCCAAGAATCGCCCAAAGTCCAAAGAGTCCGACACCCCAGAAGTCTCTGTCCCTAGTCCATGCCACCCAGAGTCCCAAAGTTCACCCGCAGGGTTTCACTTCCCAACGTGGGTAGAAATGGGGGTGGGGGAGATAGATAGGGGGCACCTTATACGAAACTCCGCCACGTTCCACCAGCTGTCTCATCCCACGCCACTGGACGCTCCGCTGGGCGCCTGCCGTCGCTCCACCGGCTGTCTCGTTCGACGCCTCTGGACACTCCGCTGGGCGCCTGCCGCCACGCCTCGTCTGCTGCCACTGCTGGTCACCACTCCTCGCCTGCCACCGCTCCACACCACACCACTGGTCGCCGCCACTTCACTGGCGGATCTAATTAGTGCAAAGACTCCTGTGAATTTTTTTTAAAATATAAAACATTACCCCAAAAGGTTGAAACTTTAAAATGATTATGGTTGAAGGTCTGGGCTGATTCTGATTTTTTTCTAAAAAGGTTCAGATATTTCTCTTAGGGTTTATTATCAAGAAATACCTTGAAGGTTTTGTTAGTGCTTCGTAAAAATGTAATTTGTTTCTAAAAAAATAAGTGAGAGATATTTTTTATAATTTTACTGATAACTTATTTCTTTACTTTACTTATAACTTTAACTTTAATTATATTCCGCCTCAAAAGCAATCCTAATGTAGATAACATTGCAGTTATTTAAAAATAATATGGATAACTACTCTTTTTGGCCCAAAATTGTTTGTCATATAATTTAATTTCATGTATACTTAAATTGGGCTGGGGAGCTTATTAAAAAAGAGAATAATTTGGATGGGAAATTGGAGGAGTGTGGAGCTTGCATGTTAAGTCACAACTTAGTCTACAAAATGATCCATTTATTTTTTAACAGGTAAAATACAAAAAAGGTTTTGATCATATGAAGACCCAGTTCCATCTGCCACTGGATATGGTAAACTTAGTGCATGCCCGGCAAGCCCAGTCATTGGTCAGCAATCAGGAATACAGAAAACTACTTCACCAGTACACCTCAGTGACAGATGATGTGAGATTGCAGTGTGCCAAGAAAGCTTATAAACTCCAGAGTGAGGTAAATGAAAGTCATCCCCATGCTATTATCCTGTTAGGTCTGACACAATAATTATGTTTCAGACCATTACAATATGTGCATTTGAGTGGCAATTGTGGAGTAAACTGAGCGTTCTGGGTTACATTAAAGAATGAGGCGTGTATTGGTTTGGTACTTGGGTGGTAAAAGGTTACTGTCAAGGAATTCTGTCTGACATGAGTGAAATGGCCTTTTAAAGAGCCCGTTGACTGTGTAAACTGTTTGCTCTGTGGCCTCTGACCTGCTGTGCATCTGAATGTAATTGGTGCATATAGCCAGAAGAAGGCTGCATACAGCTTTAAAAAAATCTGTTTCATAAGAGCCCTGTAAACTGTAGCCAAAGACTAATTTGACATAACCAGTGGAATTCTAATAAGAATGAATTTGGCCCACTGTGGGGCTAAAAGCATGAGCCTCTGCCCCATGAACTGAAAGCCAACTGCCTGTCAGCTAAGGCTATAGGGCAGACTTCTCTTCCCATTGTAGCCTCAGAATGGGTTACACTTGAATAGAATGAACTAAATCAGGGATAAGGGTCTTCCGCTTGCCTGGATCTGGCCCCCTGAGGCTCAGGGCTCCCCCACCCCAGTGTTAGGGAGTCCACATTGATGCTCCAGCCCATACGCCACCCCACTGCAGGGCTGGAGCACACAAAATCTACTAGCCTGGACCCCCCTAGGTTCTGGTGTGCAAGGGACGTGGGGAGTGTCTTTCTGCTTCTCAGTCGGGGGCCACATTAGTGAGGGTTGGTTGATTGGTTGGTTTGTATTTTGCTTCTCACTTGTGTGTGGCCCCTGACTGATTTTTCAGGGGGGCAGCGGACCCCGGCCAAAAAAAGGTTTCCCACCTCTGATCTAGATGGTTCTTGATGCTCCCAGGGCTACTCCACCACAGGAGGGATTGTGCAGATCATTGTACCCAGGTTTAGATGATCCCATGCTTTTCATCACTTTGTTTTCACATATTTAACTGTTCCATGCTGTGTGCCATTAAAAAAACAATAGTATTTGCTTGCTGATGTATCTGATAGCCTAGGAAATAATGTAATAAATTCGAGGGTGCTTCCTTTAAATAGACTTTACTGTATACAACAGCGTCACATTAAAACTGCTCAGACAACAAAGCATTTTTGTGAAAAATAACAATGGAAAAATGTCAATTTTCAAGATGTTTTTCACAAAATTGTCTGACAAGCTCTCATTTTATATCTGCATAAACTTTATATATTAGGGGAGGTTTTCAGAAACAGAGATGGAAGTTAAGTACCCAAGTACCATTAATGTCCAGTGGGATTTAGGTTTCTAATTCTCTTACGGTACGTTTACACTGCACAGCTATTTCGGGGTATCCCAAAATAGCTACTCTGTGTCTGCACAAGCTGCCCATTATTTCGAAATATTTTTCGAAATAACGAGTGCACTATTTCACCATCCTGGTAAACCTTGTTGCACGAGGGATAAGAGATGGCTCAAAGTAATACTTCATTTCGAAATTTGACACTGTGTAGATGCGCCAAATTTCAAATAAACTATTTTGAAATAGATTCAAAATTGCGTATTTTATTTCGAGTTTAGGGTGCTGTGTAGACACACCCTTATGCTCTTTTTAGAATCCCAGCCCTTGTGTTGTATAAACACACACCACACATAAACAAACATGCACACAGACCCAGCATAAAGTAGCGAGAATGACATCTACATAGTAAATATTACTTCTCATCTCTAATTTATTTAAATAATCTCCTTGTGTAATTTCTGGATAAATAAATACAGTGAATTTTAAATAGAAATGCATAATTACTTTTCCTTGATTTCCCTTAGAATTTATACAGGTCTGACATGAATTTTATGAGAGGAGTTGGCTGTATTATTCCAGGGGCCCTAGAGATTGAAGGGAAGAAGAAAGCTTCTGAACTCATCAGCGAGGTAACAAAAGAGGGTTTTGATTTCTCTACTACAAACAAGAGTTTTCCAGATGTCTGTCTATTAAACTGGGTTGGCAAAATGACTCATTGTATTAATAATAGAACCCTCCCCCCCACACACACCTTTATTCGCTCACTCCATTTGTGTCCTGATTTCAGATGAGTGAGCATGGAGAGGTTCAAGGTTTTGCAGACCTCATTAACTATTTTCACAATCTTTTCCTCTTCTGTTCTGAGCTCATGTGATTGGTATTTTTAAGATACATTACTTTATATAAAAATGTGCCTTTCCAGCTACGAGGAAACCCGTGCCCTCTATTACCCATACTGCAACACTCCCCCAACGCTAGGCTGACACACTGGAGTGGCCTTTATAATGATTTGTTCCCTACCCCTACTCTAATCCTTTCCTGCAGTTTCTCTGCGTTTTTCATTCTGCCTACTCAGTATTCTGCTTTCCTCCCTATTGTCCTATTCGATTTTTCCTCCTCCACTCTCTCCCTGATGTTCTCCAAAGCAAGGCATAGATCCAGTGACCATGTTCAAATAGGTTTGGAACTAGGAAAAATGAGTATGCACATCTCTAGCCCTACTCTGATGAACGGATCAGGTGCTTTGATCCTCATGATGAACTCTGTTTATTGGTCATCACTCTCACTTACCTGCTCAAAGTAAGTGAAACCTCCACTTTTCCAACGGCTTGGAAGTAGAAAGTTCATCAAGAGCAGTACCTAGGGACTGCAACTTTGGCAACGAAACTCTCATTTCGTTAGTTGATGCAAGTGATGTGAAGAGGTAAAATCATACAATTTCTATATAAAGTTTGGCAGCACACTTTTACTAAACCTGTACCATATTCCCTGTCTGTTTTCAATTGTCCCTAATGAGACATGAGCCCCCCAGATTAATGGGAGCAATTGATAAATTGGCCTAAGGGTTAATGAATGAACATTCTTCACAAAGCACCATTTTCAGCATGAGCAGTAAAAGCAAAGCACTAATATTAGGGAGACAAGTCCCTTATCTGACAAGACAATTTAGTGCTTCTGTTCATTTTTCTTTGTGTGTGAATTCAGAGTAAATATCGTCAGCAGCCGCATTCCTTCAAGTACACATCGGTGACAGACTCTCCTGGCCTCCTTCATGCAAAATTCAGCAACATGATTGCTAATGAGGTAGGTTCTAGTAATGTGAATCAGAAAATGTGCTTTTTAAAATGCAGTGAGCTGGGGAAGAAGGAGTGGAAGGGAGAGAACCTCGTTCTGAGAAGCATAATACATCAAAAGGAAAGACGACATCATTGATTTGTGCTTTTGCACAGTTAGATCATATTTTATTATTCCCGGACAAACATTTAGTATCATTTTGTCAATCACATCTCTCCTTTAAAACTTCATAGTCTCCATTTGATACGAAGTCCTGTAATCAGATTTTTCTATTTGAAAGCAAACAAAATGCAAAGAAGGTAGATACGTTTTCGGGGAGGTTAATTTGCATAGTATTGAATAAGCAACATTCGAGCCCACCTAATGCTGAGAACAAGAATCTCCTTTTTTTTCTAATTCACTGTCACCTGTCAAACATGCCAATTTCGGGAAAAATCCAATGATCCCACAGTCCGCCCCTCACTGAAATGCTCTTACCTAATATCTACTCTAGAGTTTCTGTTAGAACTAACAGATCTGAAATATTTCCTTGATATTTGGAATGATCCCTACAAACCTGCCTCCTATTCTCCCCCCCCCCCCCCGCAAAAAAACAAATACACCCTCATTCTAAAACAACAAAATCACAATAAACCTAGATGGTTGCAGTAGCTTTGGCATATTTCTTCTGTACTTTGTTCTGGCAAAATAATTAAGGCTGTTCACATACTAGCAAATGAGTCTCAATGATCTCCAATCTCTTTCCTAGCGCCTGTATAAAGCAGCGGGAGAAGACATTCTGCATCACTACACACTAACCCTAGGTCTGCCTGCATTTTCACAGGCAAGAATAAATGCAGCTAATCTCAGTGATGTAAGTGTTTGTTTTTGTTTGTTTTTTCCTTACATGTATTTGGATTTACCTTGAGGAGTCCTCCACAGGAAGGGGTGAAGGTCTAGATAACCTATTGGTTCTATTCCATGTCTGTTTTCTCTGATTTGATTGTATATATACTGTCTATAGAAGCTTCAGGGGGTAGCCGAGGTAGTCTGTACAGGATAAACTTAAAAAACAACAAATGGTCTGATAGCACTTTATAGACTAACAAAACATGTAGATGGTATCTTGAGCTTTCATGGGCACAGCCCACTTCTTCAGATGACTGGAGTTTCTATATATAGAATCCTTTAAATCCACAGATCTCTGCTTTATAGCTATGAGTATCCGCATCCATGAATGTGGATATGGATATCCGTGGCTAATTTTTGTGCATGCAGATGCAGACACAAATTTTATATCCATGCAGGGTTCTATGTATATACACCTGTGGCCACTAGCACATATACAGATGTCAGTAAAATAAATCTACATAAAGAACAGGCTACACATGTTTGTTTGAGATAATATCTTCTTTAAATAATAAAAAATCCTTTGGTAGTGAGAAATTGACTCACTAGCTTTATAACGCATGTAAGTGCGTTTCTTTGTTCAGTCATTCATGCATTTAAAAATGAAACAGAGAAATCTACATGTGCCTTTCCCACTTTAGGCAAAGTACAGAGAGTCTTGGCATAATCTGTGCGCTCAAGGCTACAAGCTGACAATGGAAGCGATCCCTTTCCAGACTGCGAAGGCCTCCAGAGATATTGCCAGTGATGTGAGTTGAATGATTCAACCTTCCATCTTGCCTAGTTTCTGTTAACTTCATGTAAAACAATGTCTAAGGCAGATTTTACTGAATTAAAGCATCCCCATAACCATGTGAGACGAGTGTCAGACAGAATATATTACTTATGAATGAGATTCTTTGTGATTTTTTTTTTAACAAGAAGAGTCACAGCTTATCAGAAACCAAACCCAGTCAAAGATCTGGGAAAAATCCAGTGCCTTTATGCATGGTGCAATCTAGGGAAACTCTTCCCTTCTTCAGTCTGTCTGGGTCTTCAGCCCCAGACTTGCAAAACGTCCACTAATTATGGATATCTGCCTGTTTTGGGGCACCCCTGGCAGAAGTGCAGAGCACTTACAACTCATCCTGAAGCTGTGAGTTCAGATCCTCCAAAAATCAGGTAATCGATATCTGAAATTGGGCACTGAAAGTGAGTGGACTCTCCTGCACGTGTGTCTCAGTAACTTCCCAGGCAAGGAATACATATGTCCCTCCTCTTTAGAATTTTTTTCAGGTTTGGATTACAATTTCCAGAACATATTAAGACGTGGTGAATTTTAGCTGTAGGTACTTTCTAAGGCCTTTCCTTTCTTCTAAAGGTTTTTGCAAATAAATTATAAGAATTGCTTATAATTAAAATGAAATAAAAATATTTGATATTGCATAGCATGGAGGTGCATATTTTGTTACATCCAAGGTCATAAAATACGAATACTTTAAACATATATATACGTTTCACAAAGTAGCTATAACTGAATTATTATACAGGGCTTGTGACCGCAGCCTCAGAACTGCAATTCCATAATAAAATTACATCCATTTACCATAGGTCTGAAGTTGGCCCTTCATCTTCAAAGCACTTTATAAACTACTGTAATTTAATCCCCTTAGTTCCCCTGTATGGTAGATAAGTGTTGTTATTCCATTTAGACTACATTATAACCTCTTCTGGCCAGGCCCGGGGCTTCTGTTTAGAATTCCTGGCACACTGTTTATGCTATATAAATACCAACAACAATAATCCTTGCCATTTCACAGAGAGGCTAAATGCATGCTCATTGAGGGAGTCAGAGCTACAATGAGAGTTTACTCCTTCCTGGTGCTTATTCCTATGCTCAGACC
Source organism: Pelodiscus sinensis (assembly GCF_049634645.1). Classification (NCBI taxonomy): domain Eukaryota; kingdom Metazoa; phylum Chordata; order Testudines; family Trionychidae; genus Pelodiscus; species Pelodiscus sinensis. The sequence goes on from NC_134718.1 coordinate 64,549,989, forward strand.
TTACACTTCTCTCTCAAATCACTTTTTGATCCAGGAACAGTTGGTTGCAAAAACTGGATGGGGTTTGGAAAGCTGAAGGATACAATGTGCACTGGGTTTCTCTTTTTGCCGGATTTTGCATGCTTTTTTGGCCTCTTCCATTTGGTATCGATGAAAGGAATTTCATGGGAGTTAAAACAGCAAGACACAATCTGAAGTTAAGCTTGCTTGTTGACCACCTTATCCGTTCGTTTTCAGTGTCAATACAAGCACGCCTTCGTGACAGAAAGAGGAAAGCACGTCGGTGCCAGACGCATTGTGGATGACACCCGATTGTTACACTGCTTTCATGCTGGGAAGTTACAAAGCGAACAGGAGTATAAGAAAGGGTCCCAAGAGATCTGGGCTCAGTACCATCTGCCCATGGACATGGTGAATCTAGTCCATGCTAAGAAGGCTCAGGCCTTAGTGAGTGATCAAGATTATAGGAAAAGACTCCATGCATATACAGCAGTCCCTGAAGATTTGAAGATGCAATGGGCAAAGAGAGCCCACATGTTACAGAGTGAGGTAAAGACAGAACCCTCTTGTTAGCTGCAAACAGGTTCAGAAATGTGCCATTGACACAAACCACATGTTGATGCCAAACACTTTGAAAATAAGCCTGCAAACTCTTGCATTTGCATACAAAATATTTGATTCAAATGTACACTGGAAAGGAGGTTGCATGTTCAGAGATTAATTGGAAAGCATCAATTGTGGAGGCTCTTTTGCAGGTGGAAATGGTTAATATCAATGGCTAAATTTTCAGACAGGAGTCCGTTCAGTTTCCAGTTGTGTATGTATGAATTTATACATGCAAATGGCTCATTTCATGCAGATTTTGCACACCATCTTGTTATGTAAATGATAAGCTCTCCACAGGCAAAACCTGTGCTCCATTTGCACTTGCAAATGGTTTTGCACTTGCATGTGCAATTGTTCACATGTGCCACCAAAATACTCAAGAACTGTGTGCCCGGGTGACTGCATATATAAATTGCCTGTGAGCAAATAGCTACATTTTGACAGTTTGCCCACAAAGATTTTCTTTAATTGATAACTACACCTCATAAAGCTGTCATTTTGCTGCATGGGAAAAGAGAGGTTGAATGACAGTGTGTAAGAATGAAGCTTGTGCTGTTGAACTAATTCTTAATACATCTTCAGGGAACTGCCTGTTTGCTGGACTCAAGATTCTACTGAGGTCAAATGATAGGCTATTTGTTAGATTCAATTGATGTGGATGAAGAAATATTTGTAGACAGTCCATTTATGAGAGAGTGTGAGAAGCAATCAAAGCTCTGGAGAACTTGCATCTTGCTTTTTCATACTTAGTGTACCTACAATGTAACATCCAATCCGTACTCTTTGCAACAAAAGGCACCTTGAAAGAGCTTTATGCACTTCATCTCTTCAGATGAAAGCCAACAATCCGATTGAAGGATCCCTGTTGGATTTGCCTCTCTATGTTATAAATGTATCCAGTTGCCTTTGTTCTTTGTCAGAGTGGAAAGAAAGTAAAAGATTTGCCAGTGAAAACTAGAGGATCCCAATATAAAAAGAGAACCATTAGCAGGGGGGTTAGTTTTGTGTTAAAGGGGAGTCTTAGATTTCTTTCCTCTCTGTTTTGATAATAGCACCAAATTTACATACAGACATTAACCACTAGAGACACACTGGGGAAAAAACCAGCTATGCCCACTTTTTTGGGTGAGTATTGTGTTGCTGAAAGTTTCATCAGGAGTTCCTCAAAATGTTCCCCTGCAGTCAGCAACATATGATTTTTCTTGCATAGAATACTCTTTGGTTTCTGCTGTAACTGTCCAGCTTCTACCATACACGCCCAACTTCTTCCAGCCCAAAAGCTCAATTCCATCTGCTGCCTTTCCCAAATCCATCCAACCTGTCCTGGTTACACCATGCTTGCCAACCCCTTCTGTGTATCACCAAGACTCCTGTTGGTGACTCCCTCTGTCTGACACCTGGGCCTCACATCTTACAGTGGTGATGGTGACTGGGTTGTCCCGCAGCCTCTGGCTGTGTTTGGTTAGGTGGGGAGTGGATCTTGTCTGGTGAAGGGCTGGATGGTTAATCAAAGAATAGGTCCCTTTCAGTTCTTGATCCTGTGTAGAGGAGTCTGTAGAGGTGAAGTGGTGTACTGTGGTTTCAAAAGCCTATTTGGAATACCCTTGTGCTTTGACTCTTCCTTACCATTGAAGTGCACTTTGGCAGCTCCCTCAGGCTGCCTGACTTATCCTGGCCCTTTGCTGTCTTTCCATCTAATCCTCTCTTGTGCCCTGAAATCAGACCAAGGACCAAATAGCACACAGGACCCACCTATAGTGCCTCACATTACAAGAAAGTATAATTTCCATTGGCCAAATCCTTACATCTTTACAGGGTAAATTGCCACTGAAGTTCATGAGTTTCTCTGGGTGGGACTGAGTGAAGAAATGATAAGGATCTTGGGATTTGGACCTGTGTGATTAGAAACATGAATAAACCACAAAAATAATCAAGATGATTTAACAAGGGATGTCGCCCAAAGAGCTTATCAGATGAGACAACAGATTTTACTATCCCGTTTACCACCCTGTAAGACTGTTCCGCATGTATACAGCACCTGACACCCAATGAGCCAAGAGAAGTTTGATAGCTTGCATCACTCCTTTGAAATAAGTAATTGATGTTATCTCTATTTTAAATATGGAAAGTGTGAGGCATGGAAATGTTGAATGATTGGCCAAAATCACACAGTGGGTCACTTGCAGAGTCTGGAGGAGAATCTCAAGGTTTTTTTTTTTTTCTTTTCATTTTTTTCATTTCCCCCTAGCTTTAACCATTGGCAAAATTTGTTTGGTTAGTCCGATTCTCTTTGTAGGTGGAGCTCTAAAATATCAGAAGCAAAGAACTGCTGTCCTCTTACAAAGTCAGGCTAATTAGAAAGCATGCATCGGATACATAATTAGTATTACTGAGTTGAACCTACTTCAGATAATTATTTTAAAAAGGGAGTTTTACATCCCATATAAACAGGTTATTTCCGCTTTGAGTCATGCTAATTCACTTGTGAGGTCTCCTCTAATGACTTGCGTATGATACATTATTTAATTCCTGGTGGAATGAACAAGTGCAAACAGTTGGGTTTTATGATGTGAGATATGCATGGAGAATGAAAAAGGTGAAAAGTTTAATATGAATGTGGGGAGTCTTTAAAAAAAACCCAAACCTTATAGCTGTGGCTGCGAACCCGAGGAAAGCTAACCATTTCATTGTCAACAGTCTCGCTATAAATCAGACCTGAACTTCATGAAAGGGATTGGCTGGTTGGCGCTGAGATCTCCACAGATAGAAAATGTGAAGAAGGCTGGAGAGCTCATCAGTGAGGTATATTGATACATTTTTCATGGGATGGCGTGTCTGTAGGAATTGTTTACCATCAAGGCTCCTTGTTACATGACACTTACGAATGTAGCTTATCGTTTCCTTTTGATGTGGGAGCCTGTTTATACAAAGCGTAAGTTACCAAAGAGCAGCATGGGAGATAAGAGTCCACTTGTGACACTCGTGACATATTTTCTATTCCAAAGGAAACGCTAGTCTGAAAACAAAATGCGTAAACAAATAAATGCAGGAAACTCCACTATGAAATGCTAAGCAGTTGAGTTTCAGTTTTTAAAATGGCATGATACTGCGCTTAGCATTGACAGAGGGTGATTTAGCCTAATCAGCATCATTTTTTACTCTAGAAATTCTTATGTGCCATTCCTAACCAGAATTTATGATTGCTCTCTATAACAAGTGTTTGCAAAAAAGAAAATAAACTTTATTTGTGCACACTACATTGGCACATTGTAACCACACTAGCCAGCATTAAAACAAGGGCTGGCACTAAAGCAAAATCACTTCCTTTTTAACATCATGGTTTCAGGATGATGATTTTCTTTTCATTTTGTTCCTGTTTGTTGTCACGTACACCCAGTTCTCATGTATCACTATGTAATAGAAGCCACTTGGTGTTTTCACTTGCAGACAAAGTATCGTCAGAGGCCGGGGAGCATGACGTTCACCACTGTGGTTGACTCTCCAGACTTGATCCATGCGAAGCATAGCTACCTCCAGTGCAGTGAGGTAGGTTTCCTTTTACAATAATGGACCTTACCTTGTTGTTCTGTAGTACATAGACTGGGTTTCCTGTACATAGCTGCCAGAACCAAAGTGGTCACACTGAATGCTTTGTGATTTCACAGAGGCTGTACAGGTCTGGAGACACTGACGCAATGCACAGATATACCCTTCCACCTGACCACCCAGATTTTGTAAGAGCCCGCCTGAATGCGCTTCAAATCAGTGATGTAAGTGACAGATCATCTCATTTTCAGGCAGTAGACTTTGCAGTAAACTAGACTGCTTCATTAAGAATGACAGGCTTCCATGGGGATTTAGGGAGTTTTCCTCTGGATACAGAAGTGAAGGTTCCCTTTGGTGAGCCTGACTGAAAATGAAAAGGCCAGAGGACAACAGAGACAATCTTGCATCCAGACAGGGATGGAAGACTGTATAGTTTTATTGACCAGAGAAAGATTCTCCTCTCCTCCTTTGAGAAGTAATTATGTTTGGTAGCGTAGAAGCCTAACAGGAATTTCTATCTTTCAATCCAGTTGTAAGCCTTGGGCAAGTTAAGACCCATTAACTGACCTTTGGGAAAATATTCTCTGTCCCAGGATATGTAAATTGTATATGTGGGGATAAAGGGAGAACATGTTTTGACCTGAATTGCTTCTTTTAGTGCACTAGTTGGCTGTGTGTTTGCAACTGTGCCAGCCAAGCAGAGTTGAGTTCAAGGGATTCTGTTTCCATAGTGCAGGTACAGGCAGTATTTCTGTCCCTAACATGTGCCCTGATGCAATGTGCCATTAAACAGCTGGCCTCTTGAGGGCTACATTTCAGTGATGGGCAGAGAGATCTCTGGCTGTATATTTGTTTGCAGCATGCTTTGAGTTCCTGCTGCGTAAACATTTTATTTATTTTATTATGTAATTTGAAGCCTGAATCTGGCTGAAAGGCCAGTTACAGAGACACAAGCAAGGCCTAAAAATATATATATATTTGCCATCCTCTCTGACACTGGGGAAGAAAAATTGGTGGTTTACAAACCTCCTCCCTTACATCTGAGGAAAAAAGAGTAAAGTAAATCTGCTTCTCATGCAACTAAAGCAGTATTGTCATGTCCTGACAAATCTGATCATTGTCAGACTTGAATGTAAAATTTCTTCTCAAGACACCGGTGTATTTGAACTAGAATTAGCAGAGGATGGATGAGGATATGGAGATCTTGTAGCCTTTCCTTACACATCAAATTGTTTGTGGTATTTACAGAATTGGATCAAGTGCTGCATATGGAAAGTTGTGGAGGGAGAATGACCCTACCGTGCACAAAAAGCCATTGATATTTTAAAGCTGTGGAGATAACTACAAATCAAATGGCTGTAATGTGTGAGGATGAGGACAAAACTCTGCACACTGTGATAAAGAAAAATGATGCATGGGGTTCCAGATCAAAGGACCCATGTAATGTTCAGACTCACAGTGGCAATGCAAAGGCTTCGAGAGATTAAATAAAAAAGCCAGATAGGAAATGATTGAGATGTAGCAAACAGCATGCATGCAGCAGTTACTAAATGTACAGGGGCATTGTGGGTACAAGCTGAGAATCAGGGCAAATATCATTATTGGGGAAAGAAGAAGGATCTTTCGATTCATCGTTCAGCACATTGCAACAGGTAGTTTTATAAAAGCCAAGCTAATAACAGCCAAAAGTTGTATGCCATCTGATGCCTACTGAGTAGCCTCAGTCCAATTCTAGGGAAACAGGTGTCGACCAGTGAAAAACAACTATCCCAGTTTCCTTTGTTAACTTCTTGGTTGGAATTCTCAGCAGAGAAGCAAGGGGTTGATAGGGTCTGGAGATGGAGCCAGGACTAGGACATGTAAGTGGGCCTTGCATTGCCGACTCCCCCGCTGTCACTGGTCAGAATGTCTGCTGTCTCGGTTTGACATCTTTCCTAAACACTGAGGAAAAATAAGAATGAAGTTAATGTACTTTTGAACTTAAAATGTATATTGGTGATGTGCTCAGGGGCGAACGTATAGCAGAAAAACTAGACTACAGCCTCAGATGGAACAGGTGAATAAAATTAGAAGGGGGGAAAAATAGAACTGTCAGAATGCTGAAGAAATCAAGTACAGCCGTTTCTGTAGCTGGCACTTAGGATTTGACACGATATCATATCCACTCTGGAAGCTATTGTATAAACTTGGAAAAGTCCCAGAACTAGAGCACTTTCACTTTGAGATTGCATTTCACAGCCTCAAAGTCATATCCAATGTGTTACAGGCAGATGTTATTCCGGATGACTTAATGAAACCACATGTAACATGGGACCGAGACAGAGAACATTAGAAAAGCTCAAAATAACTGGTTACAGAAACTCTGGTACTGACATCCTGAAAACACAAAAACCCAAGGCACTACAAGTGGATACATCAAAAGACAGAATCAGGGCAATGTCGATGTAATATTGATGTGGCAGAGGCATCAAAGTCACTAATAGAAGCTAAATAAAATCAGAACCAATCCATGTGCCAATGTAAAAAGAAATCCTGATGGTTGTATTTAGACACGAGAGATTTCATCATTGTTTAATAGGAAAGAAGTTGAAATGCTATAGAATCCGATCACAGATCTTTGAAGATTGTCACGATGAATCTGGACAGCAATGAATCTGTTAGAATAAAACATTAATTACTGCAGCCAAACACACACCAAAAAAAAAAAAAGTTTAATAAACTGACTGTTTTCTCCTCTTCTTTTTAACCCAGAAAATGTATAAAACAGCTTGGGAACAGACACGGGCAGCTGGCTATGATTTTAGGTTGGATGCCATCCCATTCCAGACAGCTAAAGCGTCAAGAGAAATTGCCAGTGATGTAAGAAGTGTTCAGTTTACAAAATCCAATCCTGCAAAACCATTAAATCTCAACATAAAAATGTTGGCCTTACAGGCCAGTTTCGGTGAGGTGGTTATCTAGTCAAACCAGATGTTTGTGCCAAACTAAGTTCAAAGTTTTCCATTAGGAATGGCATTTAATAATATACCGTACCTGACAGGAGTATTTTTGAAGGCATAGTCATGGGGAGGAGATAGCTTTCTGGTACAGTACTGTAAATTGGGTACCAGATTTTGATGAGTCAAAAGACTGGGCTTACCTAGGCCATTTATTAGATTAAGTGTGAACATCCAAAATAGTTGGTCACCCTTTAACATGTAGGCCTAATCTACACTGTGCCCCATTCCCTGTCAATCTAAGGTCGCAACTTCAGCTACAGGAATAGTGTAGCTGAAGTGGACATACTTAGTGTGGTGCCTTCCATGCAGTAGGGTTGGTGGGGGCTGTTCTCCCATTGACTCCGCCTACTCTTCTCATCCTGGTGGAGTACCAGAGTTGGCGGGAAGTTGATTTATTGCATCTAAGCAGACGCGATAAATGGAACGCCGGTGAATCAGTTGCTGCTGTGTTGATCCACTGTGTAGTGAAGACAAGCCCATAGGCAAAAAAATTACTGTGATGGGAGCTGTATTGCTTGAGTCATTTCTAACCGGACTAGCCAGCTCAAGGAAAAGTATATAGCTCTCCAAGAAATGGTCCTACATTGGCAGGGGGTGGTGGCTTCATAAATGTTCTGTTTCTTGAACAATTACCAAGAGTTTATTCTACTGTGGTTATGTAGTTGTACTATAAGTAATGGTGTCAAGTATCAGGGTAGCCGTGTTAGTCTGGATTTACAAAAGCGACAAGGAGTCCTGTAGCACCTTATAGACTAACAGATGTATTGGAGCATAAGCTTTTGTGGGCAAAGACCCACTTCGTCAGATGCATGTACATCTTTGTCATGCATCTGACAAAGTGGGTCTTTGCCCACGAAAGCTTATGCTTCAATACATCTGTTAGTCTATAAGGTGCTACAGGACTCCTTGTCGCTTTTATAAGTAATGGCTTTGTTACAAACAAATATAAATGCCCATGGGTCAGACTCCTCTTGGTGTAAGAGCACAGCGGGGAGCCTGTGCCCCCAGTGGAGAGCTATTGATGGGGAGGGGCAGTTCAATTAATAAGGCAGTCGTACAATAATGTGCATGTGCAAATGAGATTTCCTTCTCCAACACCCTGCAGTTCAGGTACAAAGAGGCCTTCCTGAGGGAAAAAGGCCAACAGATCGGATTCCGTAACATAAATGACGATCCCAAAATGAGGCACTTCATCAGGGTGGGGAAACTCCAGAGTGACAACCAATACAGGAAGGGGTCTGCCCAAAACAGGACACAGTTCACGAGCCACATTAACCAGCCCAGATTCATCCATGCTAAGAAGAGCCAGCAGCTAGTCAGCAATGTTAACTACAAACAGCCCCTGCACCAGTACACTTGTGATCCTGAGCAGCTGAATCTGAAGCATGCAAAACAGGCTTACCAGCTCCAGAGTGATGTAAGTACCTTTGCTGTATAGCAGTGGTTCTCTGGCTGTGGGGCGGGGCCCCATTTCACTGGGATTGCCAGGGCTGGTTTAGATTTGCTCGGGACTCAGGGTTGAAGCCTCAGGCCCATGGCTTGGGGCCGAAGCTGAAACCTAAGGGATTCAGTACTGGGGGGCAGGGCTCAGATGACAGTCCCCCTGGCTGGGGCTGAAGCACTTGCCCTCTTCCTCTTCTAGAGTGATGGGGCTCAGGCTTTGGTCTCGCCTCCGCCCTAGGGCAGTGGGACTTGAGCAGGCTCAGGCTTCAGTCCCTCTCCTGGGGATGCTATTGGTAATTTTTGTTATGAGGAAGGCCTGTGCTGCAAAGAAGTTTGAAAACCCCTGCTCAATAGGCTGTAGCTACAACACTTATTCCCAGAGCTACTCTTAGTGAGCCTTGCAGACCACTCCCTGACTCCTATACTTGACTATGGGGGAAAAACACCCCACCCTGTATTGCAACAGAAAAAGGAGCCTCTCTTTTCTAAGAACAAATAGTTCTGGCTTGTGTCCCATCCAGCCTTTAATGCAGGTGGTCTAATTTAGAGCCTAACCCGATCATACCCAACGGCGTATATTTCCTTTTTCCAGGTCAAATACAAGTCTGACTTGAACTGGAGCAAAGGCATTGGCTGGACTCCCCCAGGCTCCTACAAAGTAGAAATGGCTAGAAGGGCGGCTGAGCTGGCGAATGCTCAGGGAAGGGCACCACAGGGCACGTATGCCCAGTGTGAACCTGGAGCGGTAAGTGGAATAAACTGTCCTTCTCCCAGCCCTCTTGTACAGCACAGCTCCCTAGACAGGCTCAGAGCCGTCATGGCATTCAGTGCTCATGAAAGCTACCAGACTGAGTTACGGGTAGCTGCCGTCTCCCTGTTGTTTAACCACAGAAAAAGAATACTGGGGCAATGCCATGAAGTTGTCTCTCCAGGTAGATGCTGGGAAACTCCATAGGGTGGATAGAGTGTGGCTCCCCTGTGGAACGCGCAAAGGGGTTTTCCCCGTGGATGGTCTTTGTTCCACAAGGATCTTGGGGCACTCACGGCGCGGGAAGGGCTCACCGAGGCAGTTACTGCAAGATAGGATCTGATTAGAGATCCGACTGGAGCTGGGTAGCTCCGCAGGGAGCAGGGGGAGAAAGTCCCTAACACATGGAATGGGAGGGTGGAGATTCTCCAGTGTGTCTTCTCTCTCTCCCCATTCTCTGATTTGGCCCCTAATCTGTTACATTCCCCACCTCTGTGTATGCTCCTCTGCTGTGACCCTAGTAGCATCCCAGATACTGTTAAATACCCAGTGCCAATAAAATGGCCACTTTCCATTTTCAGTTGTTTGCTGCTCTTAAAATTTATCTTTTGCAACAAGAAAATGGACCATCCCAAGAGAAATATAATGCAGGTTGGACCTCCCTGGTCCTGCACCCTTGGGGCCACTGGACCAGGGGAGGCCAGGCCTGGGGCTTTCCTGGGGCTCCCTTCTTGGCTAGCGGCCCAGCTAGTGAGCTACCCCCAGTGTGCTGGCAGGGCTCCAATCCAGGCCGTTGTCCCCACTTCCTGGCCCCAGCCACAAGCACTTCATGCCTCTGGCCACTGGCCCTGCTTCAGCTGACGGGCATGCTCCCTGCCCCCAGTAGCCAGCCCCGCTCCGGCTGCTCACCCAGGGGCTGGGCTCCCTGTTCCCAAGCCACAGGGCCTGCGGGTTCCCTTTCGTCAGACCAGCTGCGCTTCCAGCCTCTGGCAACCTCTGTGACTGGGGGTCTCTGGTCTAGCAACATCTATGGTGCTGTCAGACTACAGAGCGGTTCAACCTATACACACATTTGATAGTCTCCTATCTGCAAAGTGGCGAGAGGGAGTAATTCTCATGGTAATATTTGAATAAGACAGCTAGCACGGAATGTCTTTTGGAATCTCCCACACATAGAACTTGTCTGATCTTCACCGAGAAACCTACTGGTATCTCATCGCTCTCGACTGCTTGCTCCTCATTTAGGGTGTAAATTAGAAATGGGGAGCCAATAGCAAACAGGGCAGAAGTCTAGCCTAAGTGCAGTAATAATCCTTATTTTTATGCCAGATGGATTTTTTTAAAATTCATGTGAGACAGGATAATAAAATGCTCCGTTTATGTTGGCTTGTCCCCATAATTTAGTTGGTTTGGTTTTGCAGGAGCAGGCAGAGGCAGAAGGATCCCAGCAGGTCAACGTCAACCCTGATGCTTCAGAAATTCTGCAAGTCAAGCGGAGGAAAATGCAGCTGTTTAAGAAATGAACAGAAAGATGATGCAGCACAGCAGATTACATGAAAACATTTACGTTTTTCGGCTTGCTCCGTAGCTTTCCTGACAGAGGAGCACAGTAGATGGCATCTTAAGAACAATTTTGGTGTCTTTCAGTTTCTTTTAAAAAACAACCACCCTATATAACAACTCAAACCCAACATTTTAATATTGATCCTTATATTTTAGTGTGGATACTTTAAGGCAAGTGATTTATAATTGTATGTAATACAAAGAATGGTATTTATTTATGGCTGTCAATGAAATTAGTACTAGATGACTGGCAGGCTCAGCTTTGTACTAAAAATGAATAAGCCCCAATTTACAGAATGTAAAATCATTTGTATTGAATAAATCAGAAGGCATTTGTTTGCATACATGGTGTCTTTAGACATTTTAGGGATTGGGTCCTGGTTAACTAGCACCCTGAAAAGACACAAGATAAGACTTTAAATCCCTTGGCAGGTGAATTTTTTACTGTTTACCAGCAATCAAAATCTGGTTGACGCATGATGTCCAAAGCAGCTATTTTCTCTTTTTTCCTGTACAGCCACCGCCATCTTGGATATGTTGTCATGGACAGGAGAAGGCAGGGATTGACGGAAGCTAATTTAGCATTAACTAATTGGGTCATATTATTTAAGGGACTTCAGAGACGTTATCTCTGATTGACAGAAATCATAATTAGTACCAGAGTCTTCTGCTGAAAACAGCAGAAAAAAGTGGTTAGAAATTATTGCAATGGGAATAGCTTCTGATGGATTATATGGCTTTTTATAAAACATCCCAATGGCATGAGGTTCAAAACCAAAAATACCCAAAATGAAAGACACATCGCTACACTTTGTAGACTGAATCTTCATATAAACAAGTGGATACTCTTCCATTTTGGAATTAATATTAATTCCATATTTTCCTAACTTTCCTTAAAAAATGACAGAATAACTGAATAAAATATCCAATTCTATCTGTAAAATGAAATTCCAGTTTTATGCCTAACAATTCAGAGATTATAACCTAGGTTTAGTGAATAATCCAGCTATCATCAGATGAAAAATAGAAAAAACCCCAAAGTCATCAACATTGTAGAAATTATTTTTGAAATAATTTAGATTTACATTGTAGAACTATTTTACAACTTTCTGTGGACAGCCTGAGATACACAAATTGGGCCTTGACCCTACAAACACATGTACATCAGTAACTTTATGCATGTGCATAGTATCACCTATGTCAAAGGGACTACTTAGAAGTGTAAATCTTCTCATATGCGTAAGTGTTTTGCAAGACAAGAAGCTCGGCAGGCAAGAAGAAAATGGCTGTCACGTTGAAAAGTCCTAAAGAGAATCTACGGGAATTTCAGTTTTCAGCTAAATGTTACATACATAATTTGTTACTGTTTACCAGCAATCAAAATCTGTGGTTGACGCATGAGGTCCAAAGCAGCAACTTTTGCTATTTTCTCTTTTTTCCTGTATAGCCACCGCCATCTTGGATATATTGTCATGGACAGGAGAAGCAGGGATTAAAAAAATTAAATTTCTCAGATTTACCGTTTGACTTTCCAAAGGCATCTGTTACTCATATGAATGGGACTCCTGCTGAATCTTTGATTTAATCCAGTTGAGGAATCTTGTCACTTGGGTATAAACTCCTGGTTTATCCTTTAGCCCACACTGTTCACCCCAGCTCACTATTCCATAGACGTGGTAGGAACCATTTTGTACACAGGTCAGAGGACCTCCAGAATCTCCCTGATAAAACAAAGAAGCACATCATTTTTTGCATTCTAAAATAAAGCAAAGTGTTAAGCACAAAGACTGAGGTTTTGAGTGTTTTTGAATACAGATTTGCTAAGGAGGTGTTTTTCAGATCCCAATTCAAGTTTAGGATACTGGTCTGAATTTCAGAAAAATTAAAGTGAAAACTCAAACTGTTGTTTAGTTTTGGCTCAGAGTGACAGAAATCCCATAAGTTCACATGAAATTTTCATGGTCACCAATGTTAAGTAATTGGGCATTGTGGTCATGAACTTGATTCATAACTATATGGGCAGATTCAGAATGCGTATCAACACATCTGTAAAACCAAGTTGATCCATCTTCAGTTTTGTTATTTTCATTTAAAAGGTTGTTGGGAAAACCGCAAAGGGATACTGGGGAAAATTTTGCTGTGTTACAGTTGTGCAAATCCTGACTTCTACCAGGAATGTAGGAGCTTTTGAGAAAGATCAAGTTGGGGGTGGTTGGGTGCTCATGACAAAAATGAATCTGGTAGATTTGGGAAGAGAGAGAGGGTATATGCATTAAAAAGAGTTCCGGGGAAGCCTCTGAATTTTTGAACTTTTCCAATGGAACCTCTAAACCTTCCCCGTCATTGGTGGTGACGACATTAGTTCTAGGAATATATTTCTCAAATCACACTGAAGAAAAAATAAGGTTGTTGTAATGTGTTAGGACAAACAGATACATGTATAGTACCCTGCCATGAGGGCAGGAGACTGGACTCAATGACCTCTCAAGGTCCCTTCCAGTTCTAGTGTTCTATGATTCTATACCCTGCCAAAGCCATTACTCTACACAGACTGACACTTTATGCAATTTTCTTTAAAGAATGAAATTAATGTTGAAATACAGAAAAAGCAACCAACCTGACAACTATCGACTCCTGGAGTCTGAAGATTTCCTGCACAAAACATGGTTTCATCCAGTCTGCTATCATATGCACTCCGTGCGTTGCACCGTGTCTTGGAGATCAGTTTAACTCTGGCATCTAACAGCTGACGAGATCCTTCTCCTACAGGAAAAAGGAAAACACGGAAAATCACCTTCCTCTTTCTCACTTCATCTTATGTTTTTAATCTATGAGTTTGTTTGTAATTTGTCTGTGGGCAGGGTAGGAGGGGGAAGTCTAGCTGATATCATATAAATATAGTTAGAGCCTGTGTCTGGGAAATTCACTCAGAACACTGAAGTCATTGGGGCTATGTTTACACTGCACAGTTAGTTCAGAATAAGCAATTCCGGAATAGTTATTCTGAGATAGCGTATTTCTAAATAGCACATCTACACTGCAGGGAAGCCTCACAATTAGTCCGAGACAGGCTTCTCTAATGTAGACGTGCTATCTCGATTTAAAGCCCTACGAAGAATAACTTAGAATGCCCTGGTGAGGGGCTATTTTGAAATAGCAGAAGTAGAGCGTCTACACACCCCTTATTTCAAAATACAGCTGGTCCCTGAGTTACGAACAAGTTACAGACCAAACACTTGGCTGTAACTCGAAGTGTTCGTAACTCGGATCCCATTGAGTAACATGGCGACCACACTGTTTGTAAGCACGGATTGCGTTCGTAACTCGGGGACCGCATTTACGACCGCTTTGGTCGAAGTGCGGATGGTCGTAAGTTGGAGACCGGCTGTAGCTGTTTCAGAATAGGCATTATTCCTAGAATGAGGTTTACAAAAGTCGGAAAAGGCCATTTTGAGGAAAAGTTGTTATTTTGAAATTATTTTGAAATAACGGAATTGCTGTGTAGACGCTCACATAGTTATTTTGGAATAACAGCCGTTACTCCGAAATAACTTTGCTGTGTAAACACACCCTGGGAGATTTTGCCAGACTAGAAGAAGAGGAGGGTCTTTTAATCATAGTGCCTACACATTTGCTAGTGGCAGCTTGAGTTTAAAAGATGCTGATCACCAGCAGGTTCCATTGACTTCACCCTACATTTTTCAACACATAAAATAATGAAACAGATAAACAAGGTAAATATAATATTTTAAAAAAGATAATTAATTACAGGGAATCTAAAAACATAACATATCATCTAAAGGTGATAGTCACAGTTTCAAAGCACTTTATCTGTAGCTACTGAAGGGTACTTTAAGTTTGTGTTATACCAGAGTGACAGGAAACATTTCACAGTCTCAGTGATTTTCTGAAATGCTAATAATATCTTTGCTCAGAGAGAGAGAGAGCCCGTCTGAACACTTATAAGGTAACTGATTTTCTAAATAAAGAATTGTAAAAGAATTAAAAGATCTGCTCAATTTAGAATTTTTAAAAGATATCCATTAATTCTATTGCTGCATTCTGAACAAATGGGCAGGTAGGATTTGGACCTACCACTTGCAAAGTACTAAGATACCCAAAGCATCCAGAATGACACATTGTCTTTCTGCTTTACAGCAACATGCCAATTGGGACATGAGAAAATGCATTTTTCAGAAAATAGCCATTATCTTTAAAAGAAAGAATAAAGAATAATTCCCACTCAGAGTTACTGTCTGCGATAAAGTTTTGGGTAGAGTTGCTTGAACACAAAATGATTTGGATGTTTGCTTTGTATAAGCATCAGACACAGCCAGATGCCGCCTATGGAATGCTTAACAGGCAAGGGGAAACTTGTAAGAGTTCCAGTTCCTGACCCTCTCTGGAAATTCTGTAAGTAAAACATAACATCTTTCATGGTGTCTTATTTTTCTACTTTAGGCTTTGAATGAAGCCAAGAAGCAGAGTGTCATGTGGTAAAGAAAATGGTTAATGGAATTTTTTCTGATCTTCCAGGAAGTCTTGGATACTGGATGAAGGTTCGAGTCAATATTTATTTTACCTGGCCAAGTTAACACATGCATAGTTTTTGGTTACTTTTGTGTGTGTGTGCTTAATCTGAATTTTAGATACTGGGTTCTAGATACTGATCCAGTGAATTGCAAAGCAACTGAGTGGAGAGAGTTATTCTAGGCTTACACTGATATAACTGAGATCAGCCAATCAGCAAATACCTTACCTGTTTCAGTAACTCCCCATCCTGAGATGTAGCATTCAGTCCCATCAGGAAATGGAGCCTGGGGCAAACACACTGCTTTTACATACCTCGTTTCCAGAGCACAATGGCCATCAACTGGCTTCAGTTTAACCAAAGCTGAACACAGGGAAAACAAGAATACTTTGATTCATTTTAACCTTCTTTCATCTTTATCAGTCTACAGTGTGCACTGTACAAATGCCTGAAATCTATTTGTACCTGCTACTGGATCCTGCCCTCTTATGCTCTGTACCTACTTGTTTATGCAACTATCCTGAAGAGCTAGAGGATCTAAACTGTACATAGTCACATACTGGCTTACACTTTTCAAGAATTTTTTCTTGCACTATTGAAGTCAGCAGGAGTTTTGCCATTGATTTCCAGGAGAGCAGGATCAACCCCACAGAAACTGTCCCTCGATTTTAATCAGTGAAAAGGTCTATTCCACGATGCCTTGTCACAGAGTGTGCCAGGCACTGTTGCAGAACGGTGGGAGCTTACCGATATCATTGAATGGAATGTCATTCTTTGTTTTGTAGTTTCCATGCCGAATTATCTTCTCCACATCAAATTTTTGTTCATGGTATTCTGTCCTCTCCAGGTCTTGCTTTCCAAGGGACACTTGCAGGTTGTCTGCTTGTGATCTAAGAAAAAGAAAATAAAGCAAATCATGTGCTGGACTTTTCAGCTTTGGTGCTCTGAATGCAGGCAGTTGGTGGGATGACCAAGTCAGCAATGCTGGAATGCTCTCTTGCATTTTGTAATTTACCACTCTCCGAACCGCCCCTACCAAGAGATTTTCTATATACCTGCCTGGCATAAGCGCCTCAGAAAATGTAATCTAGTACTCCGGGCAGAGGCTAATTGGTGTTGAGCAGCAGGAGGTAAAATCACAGAATAGCTGTTTTTGAGCTCTTGTTGCTTTCTTCCTTATGCCATGGTGTGTGGTGTCACATGTTATGTGGCCGACCCCAACCCCAAGTCTTCAGAGGACTTTCTTTTCAACCACCACAAAGCTTTGCTATGTCTCCTCTTTTTTTTTCTCTAGACATGTTGAAAATCCTCAGAGAGAGGACCCTTCAGATACTGACAACATTTTCCTAAGGAGTTAATTGAAGGCTTGAATCAGTCCTTCAGCAAGGTGTGATAAAAACTCCATCCTGTCAGCCAGCTGCTTTATCTATACTACTTTAGAGTAAAAGGAGGGAGGAGAGAATTTAATAGGAAACACCTTCTGGGGGAGCCCAGAACATGTACTTATAATATCCTTTTAACTTCCTGTACCTAGCTACTCTCTAGTATGTGATCTTAATAAAAATAGCAACAATGACAGCTAAATTAAGCGGAAACTGAATCCTCCAACTTTAATCCAATTTGAGAAGAGTTGATTAAGGTATTTAATGAGCTTCTGGGAGACTCATACCGTGGGAAGTATGTGGCTGGGTGATTTAATAGGCATTTTTAATCTACATTTTCTGTGATTTTATACCTAACTGCTAAGAACATTCATTTAACGTCTCATTCTTCATTCCCTGGAAGCGCCCATTATGAATTCTGAGTCACTTCTGAGATTTTGCTGGCCAGAATTTTAACTGACAAAGGGGTGTTGCTCCGTTGAAATTAGGGCTGATTTACATCAGTGCGGGATCTAACGCCATTTGTCTCAGTGAGTGCGAGCGAGAACATTTAAACTGAAATGCTTTGTTTGCAATTTTTCCATTTAAAAAAACGATCAGAAAATTTTGTCGACATTGACTTTTTGCAGCCCCCTCCCTCCAAAAAACCCACCTGGTAGTTCGGTTCAAAGGGATCCATTTCACTCAATTAACTACTATGTGATGTTCCATTCAATGCACTTACTGAATGCAATGTCCAGCAGTGAGGACCCAGCAGGGTTCAATGAGAGCTCCTCCACAGAAATGTCCCTTTGGCATGGAGGTTCTCAATGGAACCTTGCTTTGCAGAGATGCCATCCAGGGATGCTTGCCAGATGTGGTCTTAGCCCCACCATAAATCCTTGCGAGCGGTCTCTCAGCCTCTGGCTGTCCACACGTATTGAATGTCTTACCTGCTATAGGAAGAACAGCTGGGCTGACTGTAGTTTCTGGAGGCTTTTCTGCAGGGGAGACATCAATCAGACTGAACATGCTACAGGCACAGACTGAACTTGCTATATTGATTATGAATCTCAGGCATGGCCAAGGCAATGCATGTTGGGAATGTCTAGCTCACTCATGGAAGTGGCAGCGTTATGACGCACTAAAGGAGAGACCTGAGTCTGAGAGCAACACTGCGAATCCTGTTCTGTAGCAGCTTCTCAGAGGATCACCCCATCACTGTTCAGCTGTGAGGATGGATTGTCAGAGCTTCATGGATGCTTAGGGGCAAGTTATTTGTCCATACTGGCTTCACGGTGGCTACAGTGAGTGGGACAAGCATTCTTCATCTGAACAGAAGGATTTCATAAAGACTAGATAAAACCCAGCACCCGAGTTCAGACAAGACCTAGCCATGGCTCTGAGAGAACAGCAGCAGCAGCGTAAAATCTAATGGAATATGGGTTGAATTGCTTCGTGCTCAGCTGACCTTTCCTGACCAACAAGGTCTGGCTAGCACTTTGGAACTCTCAAAGGACTGGGCGTTTCCATTTCCAGTGCCAGCCAAAACGAGGCAATGGAGACAGACTCGCAAAAAGGAAACAAACAAAGTCTTAAACCTGAAGGTTCATGTCAGTTCTGATGTTATCCCTCTTGTACTATATTCATTGGTTCATTCTTCCCTCGTTCTTAGTTTCCCATAGGAATCTATGCATGTACAGTATTGAAAATTCCTAGTGTCCCAATACAATTTGAATTATTTTAATAATCTCTGTTTCACAATTGATAACCTCCAGTTGGGATTCCCAAAGTTCTTAGAAGCCCAACTCCCATTAAAGTCAATGGATCTAGATGCCTAAATACCTTTGGTCACATCTATACTTACTGCACCACAGATCAATCTTCTGGCATTTGATTCAGTGGGTCTAGTAAGGACCCACTAAATTGAATGCTGAGAGCATCCCGTCAGCTCTGGTACTCCTTGATTTGCGAGGAGTAAGGGAAGTTGACGGGAGCACTTGTTTGGCTTAAGGTACATCGACTCCAGGTATGTTATTTATGTACAAGTTGTGTACCTTAAGCCACCCTTCTGGGTCTAGTACAGTCCCAGCTTTTGTGAATCTCACTCTCAGGCTAGGTTTATACTAGACGTGGAAGGTCGGCTTAAGCTTGGCACCGTCTCCACAGTGGAAAGTCAATGGGGGCAAATGCTCCCGTTGTCTTCCCTTACTCCTCAAAAATTGAGGAGTACTGGAGCCTACCAGGGGTGCCCTCAGCATTTGATTTAGCAGGTTCTTATTAGACCCGCTAAATCAAATGCCAGAAGATAGATCTCTGGCACAGTAAGTATAAACATGGTCTCAGTGCCTACAGTCAGCCTTTCAGGTCCTGTTATTCATTTTCCCTCCTTGTGATATAGGACAATATTCTCAACTGAATGATGTTTAATACTGTTGCGGCCTGTGGTATTAAAAATGCAACTGATGATGTGTTATTGCGCATTTGTCTATAGCTGTTTTAGGACGAGGGGATATCCCTTTCATGACTATTGTTATAAGGGCTAATGATGACAATGTAGTATTCAGGCCTGTACATTTTCCTGAGATGGAATGTTGTGTCTTGTTTACCCATTTGACTTTCAATATTTTTATATTTCCACTGATATGTGTGAACAAAGACATCAAGTGTTCCATCTGCCCTCAAACAGACGGGGGTGACAAGTACTATGAGATAAGAGTTAAAGTGTTTCTGGGTAGAGTGAGATTTTAATACACGAGCGCACACTTGAAGGATAGTCCTGCCTCAACTCCTCTCCAATAGGGATGGGAGAGGAAAGATATAAGAAACAGTAAAAGCCAAAGAAATGCCTGTCCCTGACCAAACCACAACCTCACTTCTTATCCGTCCCATAGGATACCACAGTGAGATACTGGAGCCCCCTGGACTCAAGACCTCCAAAATGGAACATGGCTATAAATTGTAAGGGATTGGATAAAGGGCATGCAGCCTACAGATATGCCAGCTTGATTTACCCCACAGACATCTCTGTGGACTTCCTGTCTTCTGCTTTCTGTCTGTGGGACAAGAGTCAGGAGAAGGGCAAAAAGAATACTCTTAACACCCCTGAGCCTTACTGACCAGGGTCAGGGTTATTCTCCACGCTACCTGTTGCTGAACAGGGTGAAACATCACAGGACTCCCATTCCAGCTTGTTATTTTTGAGGATGAAGCACCAGGGTTTCACATCCCCGTCTGGATTCCTGCAAGGAACAGATTCCAACATCCACTGATCAGAGTGGGAAGCTGTCTCCAGGAGGACAGGTTAACAGTTGGACCGAAGGACGCATCACAGAGCAGCTGAATGCTCTCGGCAAAGATTCAAGCCAGGTAAGTGTAAATTAACGTAGCCTCTGACAGGACAGGAGCATCAGAGCTCTTTAGAAGGGTGCCCCCAGGAAGTCCACTACATCAGATGCTGAAGAAAAGTCAGTGTAAGTCAAAAGATGGGCTCTTTCATTATCTGAAATTGGTCCAATAAAAGATATTCTCTCCCGCACCTTGTCATTCTCATGTGTGTCAAAGGCAGGTTGCTTAGAGCAGGTTCAGATAGCTTTCCCTCACCCGGAGATTTTCTTGTACTTCTCTATTGATCCATCAGAACTGCTTATACTGCAAATACTAACGGTTCTGTACATTATTTTTTGTGAGAGGAGACCGCTACATATGTAGCTTCAGTAGATTACCTGCAGAAATTATGTTCACCAATGCCATAGTACCCAGCATTCTCCATAAATGCATTATAACTCTCATCCAAGAGATGGTGAGAATTCCAATGAAGGCACGTCTTCCCAGAACTTGTTTGACTCACTTTCCCTCTGTACTCGTGGCCATCCTGTTCATAACAGTCTTCAGGTCCTAGAAGAAGACAATGTGGTTATGGAACAGCCCTATTTGAGGTGTGTTTCCTGCACATCCTGCAAAGGATGACATGAGTTAGTTTCATGCCTGTTGCAAGATCTTGATGCACAGTGCCCTTACATGCAGTGAGCCACAGGACCAAATGCAGTCTTGGACGAGGAAGGTGGGAATAACCGAACCTTAATCTGTGTTCTCAACTGCATTGAGAACACAAGTTACAATGGAACAAAACGTTTCAGGACCCTGAATTCCAACCTAGCTATAAGGAAAGGAGTGTGACTACAAACCCCTGAAACCTGGTTGCAACTCCTGTGCCGAGATCTTGTGCTCTAAACTAGTATTTCTCAACCTTTTTTTATAAAGTACCCAGGGGTGGCCCGTGGCTATAGGCCGACTTGGCCGTCACCTAGGGCGCTGCCTTCAACGGCGCCTGATGATGACGAAACGGGGCTCCTGGGGCGCCCAACAATGACGTCACCCCATTGACAGCCGTGCAGGCGGGGGCACCGATCACGCGTTCCGCCTGGGGCGCCAGCTGCCGCAGCCCGCTTCGAGCCGCTTCTGAAAGTACCCCTTTAAAAAAATTATAAGTATCCCCCATACCTACAATTTTCAGACACACAAAAAAATTTTCTAACGTCATGACACATTTGTTTAAACAACTTCATCGTAGCTGGGCAGGCGATGACATTTTTTGGGTGTACAAAGTACAAAAATAATAAAGCGCTGTAAAATCTAAAACAAAAATTCCATTTTCTCCAAATTTCAGTTGTGTTGACGTACCCACAGATGTCTCTCAAGTACCCTTGACTGTACTTCTACCACTGGTTGAGAAACACTGCTCTAAACAGCTCTGCAATGTAGCATTGTAGAGCCACCCCACAGGGAAAGATAAAAGCTCTGGGAAACCTTACAAACAACCAGCTGTGCCTGCCTGGCCACATGGGGAGTTAATGTTACTCACTTGATTCCTTGGGGGGACACAGAGAACCTAGGTTTGTTAAAGAAGAATTTGACTGGGGGAACCCCACAAAGGAGCATCATGGTGTCTCCGGCCAGCATTGTCCTCTGAGACCTTTCTGAGGCCAGGATTACCCTAGTAATGTGCATGGGCCCCCCGCACTAGTGAATCTGATTGCAGACTTGAACATATGCAGCCAAATGATTACCTTCTCCCTGTCCTTGAGGGAAAAACCCCAACCAAATCCCGACATACCTATTTCACAGAATCTCCCTTGAAAGGGTTCAGCGCACTGGCAGGAGAATTTTGATCTGATTCTTTGCTGCAGACAGACGCCTTCGTTTTTACAGGGGTTTGGTTTGCAAACTGAAGAGACTGTCAACATTTAAAGCACAAAACAGCTCTGTTATTTTGCTAGAAGCTGGCCCATGGTAAAGTGTTGAGAGGAGTTTCAGTGCCTTCTTCATCTATTAGCTCAAGCTTTCAGTGAAGATTTTTATAAGCACCACCATGATTCGAACCCAGCCTGCTTCAGTTTCAGCTAAGGGACTGCCGCCCCTAGTCAGGAAAGTAGCAGACTCATCCTTGGTGAGTCAGGCAAGCAGGATGGGTTGCCAGAGACCTTCACAAATAGGGTTGCCAGAGACCTTCACAAAAAATCCCGAACATGGCGGGGGAAAAAATTTGGTTGAGCAAAACAAACAAACAAGAAAACGGGAGACCAAACTTGTTAAGCAAAAAAAAAAAAAAAAAAAGTTGCTACTCCTTCAAATTCCCACGTTCCCCCCCACCACACGCTCTATTTTCTGGGGTTTTTTTACCGGACAGAAGATGCAATTACCAGACTGGCTGGGTGAAAACTGGACACCTGGCAACCCTAAACACAAACTAGTCAAGGGAAAACATGGGCTTTCCTCAGCACTGTTCTGACAGTTTGAGTCTACTACCTAGCTCGGGTGAGCAGGTAGTGCGGTCTTCATGCCCACTTATTTATCATACAAACCAGTAATGCTTTTTTCTAACATTATTCTCACCTTTGTAGCAGTGTGGTGGCTTGTAGGGATGTCTACAAGTGCACTGCGAATAAGGTGGAGTTAGCATTATAAGGCAGTCTCCTTTACTACAGCTGTTTTTTTGGCAC
Organism: Pelodiscus sinensis; assembly: GCF_049634645.1. Classification (NCBI taxonomy): domain Eukaryota; kingdom Metazoa; phylum Chordata; order Testudines; family Trionychidae; genus Pelodiscus; species Pelodiscus sinensis. Next base: position 64,572,788 of record NC_134718.1, read on the forward strand.
GTGTTTTTCACTGTGGTGGAGGCAGATAAGACAGAAAAGCAAGAAAAGATGAATTGCTCACATTTTATACGTGCATTCGCTGATCAGGTGCTGAGATACCAGGGCTAGAAATTCTTTCACTTAAATCTCTATTGCCGTGGTTAGCTATAGTTTAAGGTGCTCTGGCCTGTTAAACATATAGGCTACGTCTAGACTGGCATGATTTTCCGCAAATGCTTTTAACAGAAAAGTTTTTCTGTTAGAAGCATTTGCAGAAAAGAGCGTTTAGATTGGCATGGATGCTTTTCCACAAAAGCACTTTTTGCGGAAAAGCGTCTGTGCCAATTTAGACGCAGTTTTGTGCAAGAAAGCCCCGATCGCCATTTTCATGATTGGGGCTTTTTTGCGCAAAACAATACCGCGTTGTCTACACTGGCCCTCTTGCGCAAAAGCATTTGCGCAAGAGGGCTTTTGCCCGAATGGGAGCAGCATAGCATTTCTGCAAGAACACTGACAATCTTACATAAGATCGTCAGTGTTCTTGCGGAAATTCAAGCAGCCAGTGTAGACAGCTGGCAAGTTTTTCCTGGAAAAACTTGACAGTCTAGATGCAGCCCTAGAGTCAACATTAGAGTTAGCTGGAAAAGGGATTTTCCTTTCAGTGAAAATTTCAAGACTATGATTTTGTTTCCACTTCTGACTCAGAACAACAGTAGAAATATCAATCCTCACATGTTTCAATCCTGAAGAAAAGGGTACAACAATCCATTTCAGAAGAACCAAAATGGAACTTTGCAGCTTCCCAGCTGTCTGCCTGAGCTACCAAACCATCCCAGGGCCCTAGAAACTGAGACTGCTCAGCAGCTTGCCAGGTGGGAAGCCATGAAGCCCTAACAAGAAGCCAGGAGGGTGGGTGAGCTAGCCAGAAGCCAGCATCTGTCTACCTACGTGCCTGGTTTCTATTGAAACTTTTGATGGAATCAACACTTCCCTCAGAACATTTTGCTGGCTAGCTCTAGTCAAATCACAACACCCCTTGACCAGTTCCCAAACCGATACTTTCTGAGAAGTCAAAGGCAATATATTTTTTAGAGCTTTTTACTTGTTTTTTTCTCTCTCCCTATACAAGTCATGAAATTATGAAAGCAGCACGTACCTTTCTCACACCTCGTCCCAGCATACGGCATTGGGCAGAGACAGGTGTAGCTATTTCTGTTTCTTTTGCACTCACCATTGTTCTTGCAAGGCTTGGATGAGCATGGATCTAGCAGGAGAGCATGGAGACTTTTTATTTACACCCCAGAGAGCTAACTTCTTGCCAGGCTCTTAGCTTAACGTTGCCAGGCAAGTCTCAACATTTTTACATGTTTCGACAGGCTGCCGATGCAGGAAGAAAAAAGGGGGCAACTGCCCCCAAGGCCTGGCAGTTCAGAGGGGATAAGGTCTTCCAGTTTCGACTGCTACTACTGCCCTTTAAATTGCCCCTGGAATCCCACTCAGTACCTGGATGATACTGGCGGGGGGAGTGGTTTGGGTGGTGCTGAGGGCTGGCTTCTCTCACTCTGCCTCTTCTACTGGAGGCCCCCAGTTGGCTAGGGAGTCCAGCAAATCAGCTGGCTTGCCTGTGTTTAGATAACAATTTCTAGATCATGTGTGTCTGAGATTAACGTGGTTTCAGATGGAACCTCAGATCAGATCACCCCATGACATGACCCAGATCTAAAGCCGACGGGTTTCTCCTCCCAGAGCAATCTGATGTGAAGGGCAATCTGATGTGAAGCAGGCCTAACAACAATTAGCCAACCAGCACTGATGAACCAGCATCTGCACTGTTTACTCAGGCAAAACTTCCCCTGCACTCAATACAGGAACCATTAGGAACCAGAGATGACCCCAAGCTAGGGAACTGGGTTCAGATGTGGAGGAGTTCACTACGGAGTGGAAGGGTTTGGCCCCATCTCTCAGACAACCAATATAATAGTTGAGTCCCCTGCAGATATAAATATATCTCGGTATTATTTACTGTTTGCACAGAGGTAGTGCTCAGAGGGACCCTACTGAGGTAGACCCTGTATAAACTTTTTCTCACCTAAATTACTGTGCAAATTTGGGAGCAAATCTGGGAGCTGTTTAGCTTTCTGTTGTAAACCTCAGTGCTTGCTTTGAACCTGACTGGCTATAGGTCCCCAGGAGCTCTCCACCGGAGGAGGACCACCGGAATACAGTTTGCTGATGCCATGTTGTCTGCCCACCTCCTGGGCAAGCCAACAGCACCCGGCAGAAAGCTGGCAAACCCAGCTCTGCCCCACGTACTTTTCCCCTGGGTCAGGAGAATTCCCGTCTGCATCTTTAAGCCAGCTTCCCATTCCCTTTCTGCTCAGGAAATGGTGCCAAGCATCTGGCCCAAGGAACTGTCTCGCTATATGAAGTTGGGCGAAATTGAAAATAACGTGCGACTAAGAAAAATCATCTGCTCTTCGTTCGGTGACAGAACGTACATCCCATGAAAGCAGCAATTACATCTCACCGTGTCTATAGACAAATAAGCTGGAGGGGGGAGGGGGTTTTGTAGTAGCAAGCAGAATGTTCTGCCTGATCAGAATCCGTTGTGCAAAACCCAGAGATAAAACGAGGGTGCCTTACAAGAGAAGTACAAAGGAGAACACTGCAGACAAGCCCTCCTCACTAATTCCTTTGATGCAGGCAGTTTGAGAGGATGCTGACAGATAAAGTGAGATGGGGAGTGGGACAATGAGATTTGCCACACTTACAACTGGAATGCTGCTTTGGAGTTTTCTAGCCCTGACACCCTCCCCGCACACTTTACAAACGCTGAGTGGCTAAGACTTATTTTTGATACCGTTGTAATCAAAGTATTCGTAGAACCAGTTGGGATACTCCCTGACTGTGGTGGCAGTGTTCTCTTCAGGCGGGACGTCCTCCTCACCGTATTCATAGTAATCAGTCCTGTCTACAGGAACATAGAAGGAAAGAGGAGAAAATAACATTAAAGGAAAGACAGCATCATAAACTATCCAGTCTTCAGGGTAGTTGCCACTCTCCTGCCCACTGTAGCCACTGGGGATGTCACAACAGCTGTGGGCATCACAGAGGGTATGTCTACACTACAAAGTTAGTTCGAACTAACGGACGTTAGTTCGAACTAACTTTAATAGGTGCTACACTAGCGCTCCGCTAGTTCGAATTTGAATCGAACTAGCGGAGCGCTTAGTTCGAACTAGGTAAACCTCATTTTACGAGGACTAACGCCTAGTTCGAACTAGCTAGTTCGAACTAAGGGCTGTGTAGCCCTTTAGTTCGAACTAGTGGGAGGCTAGCCCTCCCCAGGTTTCCCTGGTGGCCACTCTGGCCAACACCAGGGAAACTCTATGCCCCCCTCCCGGCCCCGGACCCCTTAAAGGGGCACGGGCTGGCTACGGTGCCCGTGCCAGGTGCAAGCCTGCCAGCACCCAGCTAGCAGACCCTGCACCTGGCACGGCACAGAGCCACCCACCCGATGCCCCCCAGCCCACCCCCTCTTGCCGGGACCAGGCTGGCGGCTCCCGGGAGCTTGCCCTGGACCGCAAGAGGCGGGCACCTTCCTGGGCTAGTGCGGACATCGTGGACCTCGTCCACGATCTCCGCACTAGGCACAGGAAAGTGGCTGTCTAGGGCAGGAGAGCTGCCAGCCTGGCCACCCAGGACCAGGTGTGCATGAAAATCAAGGGGGTCCACTGAGACCCCCGACACTGAGCCCTGAGCTTACAATGGCCGTCCTGGGTCAGACCAAAGGTCCATCTAGCCCAGTAGCCTGTCTGCCAACAGCGGCCAACCCTAGGGACCCTGGAGGGGATGGACCGAAGACAATGACCAAGCCATTTATCTCGTGCCATCCCTCTCCAGCCTTCCACAAACTTTGGGCAGGGACACCACTCCTACCCTCTGGCTAATAGGACTCCATGGACCCAACCTCCATGACTTGATCTCACTTCCCTTTAAACTCTGTTCTAGTTGTAGCCTTCACAGCCTCCTGCAGCAAGGAGTTCCACAGGTTAACTATTTGCTTTGGCAACAACAACAACTTTCTCTTACTAGTTTCAAGCCTGCTACCCATTCCTTTCCTTTGGTGTCCTCTAGTCCTTCTTTATGGGAACTCAGGAAGAACTTTTCTGAATGCACCCTCTCCACCCAACCCCTGCTTTTAGAGACCTCTATCCTGTCCCCACTCCGTCTCCTCTTTTCTAAGCTGAACAGTCCCAGTCTCTGTAGCCTTTCTTCATCTGGGACCTGTTCCCAACCCCTGATCATGTTAGTTGCCCTCCCCTCTCCCAGCCTTTCTCTTCCCCTCTCCCACCTCCTTTTCCCAGTGTCCCCCAGTTTTTTTCAATAAAGACAGAGTCAATGTTGGAAGAAACGTTATCTTTATTTTGTACATCAATAAGAAGAGGGGCTAGGGAAGGGTAAGTGGAAGGAGGTGAGGGAGGAATGGGGTACGAGCCCCCGATGGGGAGGACTGGGCTGGCTCTGCGGGCTTCTGGGGGTGGAAGCTCTCCTGCAGCCCCCCAATTACTCCCTCTCCCCAGATGGCAGCCTGCGGCAAGTGCAGCCGGGCTGATGGCCGAGTGGTGTGATGTGCCCAGTGTGGGCACTCAGGGCACTCCAAGCCAGAACTTCTTTGCAAGCGGGGCACCCCTTAGAACTGTGTGTCCGGGGTGGGGGTCGGGACCCTTTAAGCGCAGCCCTCGGCTAGCCTGAGACATCATCTCCATGCTCTAAGTCCTCCTTTTATGCCCTGCCGGCACTGCTTCCGGCCATCCTTAAGCCCTGTTCAGAGTCCACTCAATGTGGACTTACTAGTTCGAACTAGCAAAACGCTAGTTCGAACTAGTTTTTAGTTCTAGACGCGTTAGTTCGAACTAGCTTAGTTCGAATTAACTAATTCGAACTAAGTTAGTTCGAACTAGCGCTGTAGTGTAGACGTACCCATAGAGACATTCCTGATCCTATACAAGTACAAATGTTCTTTGTTAGCCTTGTAAGGCCCATAACACATAACCGAGCTATCGAATAGACAAAAGCACGTGCCCACACACGCTAACATGTTCATCACAACAGTCTGGCTACCTTTCTTTCACGGCTGTACCTGAAAGGGATGGAGTGAGCCAGAAATCTCGAGCAGCCATCCATGCTGCCAGAACTGGAAGGCACTTCATGCCATAGTGTTGCTGAGAGGACTTTGTCCAGGATATTGTGAACTTACAGGACTGAACATTTCGAGTGCCCCAATATAATTTGGATTGTCCCCCTGTTCTGTGGTGGTTTCACATTTTGTTGCACTATTTTATACATGGGTGGGTGTCTTACTGTGTACTTAGATGCCCTTGTCCCATTGAAGCCCATGCATTCAGATGTCTAACTATCTGTGTAATCACATGCTTACAGTGCATGCAGAGAACATCTCTGCTCCTGTTATTCATTTGGTGCCTCCTTGCGAGATAGGACAATATCCTGGACAAACTTTGTTGAATTAAGTGGAACATCCATAAGGGACGTTGGATTAACATGCACTTGTTTGTGTGTTATTGTAAGATGGCTGTGAGCTCATCAGAGCAGGTCTGTCTCTATTTAGGTCCCTGATCTTGGTGCATTTACACAGCACCAGGGGCGGCCCATCCATAGAGGCGAACTAGGCGGTCGCCCAGGGTGCCAAGTTAAATGGGGCGCCAAATGGTGGCGCAATATCATTGATGGGTTTGGAGGTGGGGGTGCCGATTGCATGGTTCGCCTAGGGCACCAGTTGCTGGCAGCTAGTCTAGGGCTGCCCCAGCACAGCACCCTAAGCTCGAAATAAGATATGCAATATGAAATCTTATTTCAAATCTATTTCAAAATTTGAAATGTGATCTACACAGCGCCAAATTTTGAAATAACATGCTATTTTGAGACATCCCTTAACCCTCGTTGAATGAGGGTTACCAGGATGCCGAAATAGCGTGCCCATTATTTCAAAGAATATTTTGAAATAACGAGTGGCTTGTGTAGACATAGGGTAACTATTTCAGGATACCAGAGGTATCCCAAAATAGCCATGACATACCCCTGGAATCTTTAGACACCACCGGAAGACAAATAATAATTGTTCCCGTCTTGGAGGACAATTCCTAGAATAAACTTAAAAAACAACAAGTAGTCAGGTAGCACCTTAAAGACGAACAAAACATGTAGATGGTATCATGAGCTTTATCAGGAGGGACCCAATTTTTCTAGGCACTACGCAAACACAGGACAAAAAAACAGCCTCTGCCAGTGAGTTTCCAGCTTTAATTTTAAATTGCTGTCTGTGATAATATTGTGCTGTTGGGATAGCCACATTACCCAGTGAGCAGCCGAGAGAGCACCCATGCTCTTCTACAACCAGCAGCGTGTCCAGCATCGGTTTTGCATAAGGGGAGATGATTAACATGGGCTACCCCATCTTTCCAGCAGGTGTCACTGCAGCCAATCAGAGGAGCCGCTCTGATGCATTTCAAAGGCAAGGTATGCTAATGCGTGGAGTGAACATGCATTAATGGAAACTTTTAAAAAGCTCTCCCTTAAGGCTGGCTCTGCAGATAATGCTCTGCCTTGAACTGATTATCGACTGCATTATCTTACTTTCCTCTCCTCATTCATTCGCTTGTAGCCTTTATCTTTAGTCTTTCTTTGCTTCTGAAAAAAAACCCACTTTTGTACAATGGATGTTTTATATTTCATATTAAAAAAGGACACATCTCCCCCACCTCCACCCTTCTTTTTTCTATGCACCAATCCTTGTTTCTTGGGGGAAAAGTTTCACCCCATTTATCATTATGTCAAGTCCAGACTCCTTTTTCCTGGCTCATTATTTCTCGGGAGCTATCTCCAGGATATGAAAGTGTGGCAGGAGAGAACACTTGGCTGAGGAATATAAGGATGTGGCTGGAAGATAAAGCTATTGTCTTCAGAGAGAAGATAAAATTTAGTGCAATAAAGTTCATGAGAGAAAACAAAAGGTACATCTGCCCGGACTTCAGCCTTCAAGCTGACATTGTGTAGGAGAGAAGATATTGGAATTATATTCTTCCCTGGTCCACCCCTTTAACTGTTAAATGTCTTTATGGAGCAAGGTGACTTTTATTTAATCTTTTAGTAGCTGCTGCAAAGCTCTGAGCATCCAATCGTAGCTCAGGGCTGGGAAAGATGCAGCCTGGGGAGAGGATCAGGCCAATCACACACTTTGATCCTGCCCGCAGACTGCATCTGGCCACTTGCTATTTTTATTCTGCTGTCTGTGCCACCAAATTTCCAGGCGGTGGCTCAGGCAGTAAGATCCTATGTAAATGGCTCATGGCTCCGGGTCGCGACACTATCCCAGTAGGGACTGGAGCTGCAAGCCCTTTGCCGTGTTTTTAATTCAAAGCCTCCAGACCCAGATAACGCTGGGGGGGGAGGCTAGTCTCTAGTCCTGCCTCTTCCGCTTCAGGCCCCGCCTCTTCATGGAGTGGAGTTGGCCCATGATGGCATACTAAAATTAAGTTGGCGCCCCTGTGAAAATTATTGCCCATCCCTATCCTTGACTATACTTTATCGAAAAGAAAATTATATAAAGACTATGAAGGGTTAATAAATACTTCATAGAAGCCAAATCCTGCTGTCATCTCTTGTCTTATATGTTTTGCACTGCAGCAGACTGTCTGGGATCATCTTTTCATTCTGTGTTTGGGCAGCGCCTAGCACAACGGGGGATCTGTGACATAAGGTAAAATTCACACTGATGAGCAGCTGAGCCATCCCTATCCTGTAACCTGAAGTGCTTCACAATGCCTTGCCATTGCACTGCTCACAAACAGCCTGAGTGCCTGTGTGTATATGCAGCCTTCCAGTCACATTTGGGTAACACTCCGGCTCTCACCAGCCTCAACACACCCCCAGTCCTAGATTTTCCCTGGGAAATGTATGTCCTGTACTGTCCTGTTGTAGGTCTGTCTTTGTGCTAATAGAAATAACACACGTGTATCTTCTGACCCCAAACAGAATTTCCCAAATGCTTCCATTCAAACACACAGGTTTAGATAAAACAACAACAACAACAAAACAAACCCATGTTTATAAGCTACAAAGAGATAGATTTTAAGAGAATACAAGTAAAAAATAAGACAGAAAAGTAAGAAACAGTCACAAGAAAAATAAAGATAAAACACAACTAGGCTGTGTCCAGACTCCATGCCTCCGTCGACGGAGGCATGTAGATTAGCCAGCTCGGAAGAGGGAAATGAAGCCGCGATTAAAATAATCGCGGCTTCATTTAAATTTAAATGGCCGCCCCGATCTGCCGATCAGCTGTTTGTCGGCAGATCGGGAGAGTCTGGACGCGATGCCCCGACAAAGAAGCCTTTCTTCATCGACACAGGTAAACCTGGTTTCACGAGGCTTACCTGTGTCGATGAAGAAAGGCTTCTTTGTCGGGGCATCGCGTCCAGACTCTCCCGATCTGCCGACAAACAGCTGATCGGCAGATCGGGGCGGCCATTTAAATTTAAATGAAGCCGCGATTATTTTAATCGCGGCTTCATTTCCCTCTTCCGAGCTGGCTAATCTACATGCCTCCGTCGACGGAGGCATGGAGTCTGGACACAGCCCTAGTGCCCAACTTAACTGATGTTAAATTCAAAGCAAAGTTCTCAACAGTCTTACTTAGGTTAGAAATTTGTTTTATATTTAATGTCTGCTTCCTTTGTTCCCTCATGCAATGAATCGATGGACACTAAGAAACTCTTTTGAGATAACTAAATTCAACTTAATAACTCCTGATTTTACAAAATTGAAATAGCATGTCCCTAATACCGGGAAGTCTCAAAATTACTCTGAGACAGGCTCCATTAATGTGGATGCTTTACCTTGATTTAGAGTCCCAGGAAGCACTAGGGAGTAATTAGAATAATCAAATTACTCTGGGGAGTAGTTATTCCAAAATAGCAGCATTGGAGCATCCACACTAATGCTATTTCAAAATAGTAAGAGTTATTCCCCGAGGAAAGCAGGAGTGCAGATTGCAAAATAAGTGTCCCCTTATTTCATAATAACGAGCGTGGTAGTGTGGGCGCTCCGCTTATAAATTTGACCTGTTATTTCAAAATAAAGCCCTAGTGTAGACCAGGGCAAGAGAGGAAGGAGAAGGGGTGTCTGCCCCTTCTTTTTATACTCCTGTTCCCCTTTTGAGAAGCATTTCCAATGGGGAGCAAGGTGATAGTCAGTCGGTGCTTCTTTACTAGATTTTTTTCCCCTCTGACCCCCTTCTTGCCAAAGAATGGCCACTTAGCAAGCCATGGCCCATCAGTGGTACTTACACCTGGCTGTAACAGCAGCTTGCTCTTTGTCTCTGAGGTGCTAAATCAGCAACTTGCTTAAGCATGCACTTAAAGATAAGCATGTGCTTTGCTGAATCAGGACAGACTTAACTTGTTTAAAGTTACCCATAACCTTAATCTTTTGCTGAACTGGAGCCATGTTAAGGAACACTCTACAGGAAGACTTCTCTAGAAAATATACGTTTAGTCATGATCTCAGTTTATGTTTACCATAGACGATAAAGGAGAAGGGATGCCAGTCATAATAAATAAAGAACATGTCAGATCTTCTGCCCCAAGGGTTCTCAAATTCTTTCTTTCTCAGGCCCTTCCAACATGTTATAAAATCTCCACAGCTTACCTGTGCCACAACTATTGTTTTTCTGCATAGACAAGCCAGGACCAGCATTAGCAAAACAAGCAGAGCATTTGCCTAACCGGTCCCTCCCCACCACCACAGGGAGCCCCACTAAGCTAAATTGCTCAGGCTTTGGCTTCAGTGGAGATTCAGCTTTCTGCCGTTGTTGTAAAGCAGGCTTTTTCTGTCCATAGCCTTCGCGTATAGCCCATCCTGCCACACAAGGCCCCTCACACAAAACCCAGATACTCAGAGGAGCATGGGTAGCACAATGCAGTTTTGTGAATGGAATTTGATCTTATAGGCATTCTGGGACTCACAGGCGCCAAAAAATAGGGAGGTGAGCATGACTAGATAGTGCTTACAGATAAGCCTCATTTGACCGTAGCTTGACCAGTCTTAGGGGCAAGGGGAAAAAGTAAACATAGGGTAATAAAACATAATTGTCTAACACTAACTATGCCCCATCTGGTCCTGTCCACGAGGGGATCACGCATACATCACGAAAATTTCTATAGGGCAATATTGTCATGCTACCTCATCACTAGCCTATCAGGCCCTGCCAAATGCAGACCCTAGCATGGCACAGACACCGAAGTTTTGTATAAAAGACCCTCAATTCCTTTGTTCGACGGAGGTTCCGTGTATTGAGGGCACGTGTCTTTTTTTTGCCTGGCTAAAGGATTGATCACCCTGAGGCTGTCTCCCCACCCTTCGAATCAAATATAGGGGTGCACGAGTCCTGAGCATGCTCCGAGTTCTAGTGTGTCTTTGTGTCGTTATCGTTTCTGGATTTGTAAGTATTGCTTAAATGTATTAGTTATTGGTTTAATTAATAGTCAAATTGTGTTAATTTCACTGTGTAATTCTGTAAAGTGTATCTAAGTTCTGTTAACCACGCTGTGTAAATTGTATAATTTTGTGTTGTATAGTAGTGTTGTATTTAGGTTAAGTATAAGTGTTAGAAATAGAAGCCCCGGAGTTGTTAAGTTGTAAAAGTAGATTTATAACTAACTCCACCAGCTGTCCTAAAATAACCATAGAGGGGCTGGCTTTGGACGGTTCTTTTATTATCATTATTTTGGCTTTGTTTTTTGTATTTTTTATTTGTATGCTGCGTTGTCTTAGGCGAATTAGGGATAGTGATTTGATATAAGTGAATTGTAATCAAAGAATTGTAATCAGTTGGGTATAATTGTGCCCAAGCTTTTCTACGCTGTAAAAGTACTAAGCAATTGCTAGTTCAAACACCTACTTGTTAATTGCTGGTTTTGACCACTTAATAAAAATCATTTGTTTCACCATCATCCAGTAGTTTTCACTGGATAGTCGGCTTTAACCCTTGAGGCTCACATCACATCACCGAACCAAGGTGTAACATGGCATCACGAACAGGATGTGGTGAATGCCCCTGGGCAGGCAGACCCCCAAGTGAAACTCAGGAAGATGTATTTAGTCATTTAACGTATTACAAATTGGGAGATGAGAGTAATAACCCCTCAATGATTTTTAATATAAAAGTAAGGAAGTGGGCAAGCCTTAAAATCATGGGTAGCCCTCCTAACAATGTCTTCTCTGGGGTGTTTGTTAAGGACACACCACTCTGTCACGTTTTATTAGGAAGAGGAGACAAAAGTTCCCGCCTGTGTAACTACAGGGTTAAAAGGGAGCGAAACAGACCTGGCAAAACTTTTGACCGCGGCAGAAAGAGTTTTAAAGAAATCTGATAGCCACGTGTCAGCCACCCTTCCAGCTACCCCTGTTACCCACGGTAGTCCAGGGCGCACTCTCTTAATAGAGTTAGTTTAAAAGTTAGAAGAATCCCAAGAGCAAAAGAAATTAAAGCCTGATAAATTTAAACTCAAGAAAGTAGCAGAGGTTTTGTGAGTCATGTTTAAAACGACCCTCTGAAAATTGGACTCAAGCCACACACCACTAAGTTTTGCTGTGTGTGGGGATCAGCAAAAAATTGAGGCTAACAATCCCAACCGAGATATAGATGTGCCTCCGGAGAAAAGAGCTGGGCCAGCTAAGCCCCCCCTCTTATCCTTGAGAAGCTCTCGAAAGTTTAAAAAACACCAAGCACCCCACCTTTAGCAAAAAAAACTGAAGTGGAAGTGTTCCCAGTAGCCGTTAAAAAACAACTTATGATGCAGCAATCGGACTTACTAACCAGGTCACGGTTCTATGCACCCGATCCTGGACCGAATTAAAAACCCTTTTAGAGGACATGCAGCGTAATGCAGGAGAGCTCCCCACAGTACGGTTGGAATGTGTAGCTTTAAATAACGGATCAGAGGTAGTAAATAAAGAGAATGTAAAACACTGAGTTTTGAAATAGACTTAACAGCTTGTGGGAAGTGTTCCTCCAAATTCTGAAGGAAAGAATACCTGCCAACCATCAAGCCATACTGACCCTAGGCATTTTGGCTGGAAACACACACACAGAGCAGCACGCTGAAGCAGGAAAGGGCTGCCAAGCAACTTCAGGAAATTCTCAAACCCCTGTACTAAAAGGTTTAGAAATTATAATTAGCTAACTGCAATAATAAACATTTAAATTTACCCATGAAAAGGAACTATAAGCTGTGGGGGCTAATTGAAAAGCCTACCCTTCATACTAAATTAATAATGGACAACACTTGTGTCATTGAAAAAGCTATTTAGCAGGAATCAAGACAGACAATAGGAAGAAAAAGCATGTGTTAAGGTTTGGAGTTTTATGGGCAGACTAGGGAAATAAGAAATTCTACTGGAGCTTAATTGGTTAACTGCATAAAAGGATAAATCTATACATTGTAAATTTGTAAAAGCTGTACCCTTAAAGGTTAAATTTGCTCTCTAAGAAAATAAGTTATTGTTTTAAGAATCCAAGCTCTGAAACTTCACTGTGTCTCTGTTTAAGGCTAAGTTGATAATACTTTTGAGTTGGTATCAGACCCGAGGTTGTGTGTGTCTGCAAACTGCCTGTCTGTTCTGTAAGGGGAGGGGCGGCACCTCCCCCATAAGTAAGCCTGTAACATCAAGTATGATTCTTTTCAGGAAAATAAAACCTTTTTCTGTTTGATGGAATAGTAACTAGCAAACACCTTGTTTTAAGAAAAAGTTTCTGTGGAAGTAAATCATTTGAAGCTTCACACATTAAGACTGATCTGTAGTACAAGAGGGAAACTAAGGCATGCCACCTTTAACTTAATAATTGAACAATAAAGTAATTCACTTAAACCCTCTGAAGTTGGTGTGCAGAATGAAAGCATATCATTGGGTAACATTAGGCTAATCAAAATTAGCAAGAACATTTGCAAAGGAAAAGTATTCTAAGATATAATGTGTCACCCCCCCCCCCCCCCCCCGGGGTAGAAATGTTTTTTTTTTGTCTTTCAGATCAGAAAGCGCTGGTACCAGCTGAAGAACAGCTGAAGAACAGCTAAAGAACAGTTGAACAACTAAAGAAAAAACCATGGTTCTGTGTCATGACATAATAAGTTTGTGTTCTGTCTTCTGTCCAAGTTTGTCTTGTGTCTTAATTGTAATACGTATTGCAATTGTCATTGTGTGTAGGATATTTAGTGTTTTTATGAAAGGATATTTTAAGGAAAGCAGAAGCATGAATTTAAACAAAAACAAAATTAATAATTGGGCCCAATCAATCAATTGGCAATCAATTGGTAACTATAAAGTTTAGTGAAAAGATAATAGTGTAGTAATTGTTAAGCTAGGAGAATGTTAACAATGTCTTCACAGGTGAACAAAAAGAAACTGAAAAGAAGCAAGAAGTGTGCCATGTGAACAGAAAAACTAGGAGTGGGGTACCAACCCCTTCCCACTGGATTGGCTTTGTTTTAACAGCCACACTAAATTCTTTTTTATTAACATCACCTAACAACAATAGTCTGGAATCTAACCAGTATTTTGTATTATGATAAGTATCAAGAAACTAATCCACAGGTTACCTCTACCCCTATTCCCTATCCCTTTTTGTTTGCAAACAGGAATTTTATGTGTCAGATGGAAAGTAATAGCCACGATGATGGTGGTCTGCGCATTACTTCATTCTATTCATTGCCTGGTGCTTATATAACAATCGTAGATGTAAACGATGAACTAGCTCCCTGGTGCAGTAACCATCCTCGCCTCCAATCGTTGTACCCGGGACACTTCTGGCTTTGTGGAAATCAAGCCCATTCTCGGTTGCCTATTAATGCAAAAGGACGCTGCACCTTTGGCCATGTAGCCGTTCAAGGAGGAGGCATTTATGTACAGGACTCCTCACTGCCTCGTTTTGTGGGGCGGAAAACCCGCGATTTGTCCTCAGTCTGGCAGTCGGTAGGCACCTGGTTTGGAAAAGCAGCTATAGCAATATCCACCTGGAATCCTGTTGGAAATTTGATAATGCGAGAACAACTTGAATTGAATGCCCTGGCTATTGAACGCCTCGGCAACCAAACAAGCAAGGGACTAAAACTACTATCAGATAAAATTGGAGAAATACATGTGTATGTTATGCAAAATAGATTAGCTTTTGATTACTTGTTAGCAAAAGAAAATGGTTTTTGTAGTTGGTTAGATGAGTCACAATATGGTTCTATGTTTAAAAATAAATGTTGTATGGAAATTAAGTCAATTGAACAAAATGTAAGTGATGTAATTGAAAAAATTGAGCAAATTGTAACGGATGTCAGGAATCGTGCACCTTTTTTTGACTGGAATGGCTAGCCTCATGGTTTGGTTTAGGACGATACAAATAACTTTTTGTTTCTATTTTCATCACATTCATAACATGTATTGTTTGTCTTGTTCTAGGATGCGCTGTTTTAAAAGCCTGTACAAAACGCATTGTTGCGCAAGTGCTTCTCGTTGAAAGAAAATCTTTACTTGGTGCCGATAAAGGCGTTGAGGACAAGGAGGAGGTATAATTGGTGGCGTTTGGGCCGCTCGGCCATGGCCACGGGGGCATGTTGTAAAGCAGGCTTTTTCTGTCCATAGCCTTCGCGTATAGCCCATCCTGCCACACAAGGCCCCTCACACAAAACCCAGATACTCAGAGGAGCATGGGTAGCACAATGCAGTTTTGTGAATGGAATTTGATCTTATAGGCATTCTGGGACTCACAGGCGCCAAAAAATAGGGAGGTGAGCATGACTAGATAGTGCTTACAGATAAGCCTCATTTGACCGTAGCTTGACCAGTCTTAGGGGCAAGGGGAAAAAGTAAACATAGGGTAATAAAACATAATTGTCTAACACTAACTATGCCCCATCTGGTCCTGTCCACGAGGGGATCACGCATACATCACGAAAATTTCTATAGGGCAATATTGTCATGCTACCTCATCACTAGCCTATCAGGCCCTGCCAAATGCAGACCCTAGCATGGCACAGACACCGAAGTTTTGTATAAAAGACCCTCAATTCCTTTGTTCGACGGAGGTTCCGTGTATTGAGGGCACATGTCTTTTTTTTGCCTGGCTAAAGGATTGATCACCCTGAGGCTGTCTCCCCACCCTTCGAATCAAATATAGGGGTGCACGAGTCCTGAGCATGCTCCGAGTTCTAGTGTGTCTTTGTGTCGTTATCGTTTCTGGATTTGTAAGTATTGCTTAAATGTATTAGTTATTGGTTTAATTAATAGTCAAATTGTGTTAATTTCACTGTGTAATTCTGTAAAGTGTATCTAAGTTCTGTTAACCACGCTGTGTAAATTGTATAATTTTGTGTTGTATAGTAGTGTTGTATTTAGGTTAAGTATAAGTGTTAGAAATAGAAGCCCCGGAGTTGTTAAGTTGTAAAAGTAGATTTATAACTAACTCCACCAGCTGTCCTAAAATAACCATAGAGGGGCTGGCTTTGGACGGTTCTTTTATTATCATTATTTTGGCTTTGTTTTTTGTATTTTTTATTTGTATGCTGCGTTGTCTTAGGCGAATTAGGGATAGTGATTTGATATAAGTGAATTGTAATCAAAGAATTGTAATCAGTTGGGTATAATTGTGCCCAAGCTTTTCTACGCTGTAAAAGTACTAAGCAATTGCTAGTTCAAACACCTACTTGTTAATTGCTGGTTTTGACCACTTAATAAAAATCATTTGTTTCACCATCATCCAGTAGTTTTCACTGGATAGTCGGCTTTAACCCTTGAGGCTCACATCACATCACCGAACCAAGGTGTAACAGCCGTAAGCCCCAGAAAGTTTAATGCCAGCCTTGCTTGGTGAACACCTGAAACTTGCTCGCTGCCCTCTATGGGGGGCTTCAGGCCCCTGGCTGAGAACTGCTGTTTTGAACAACTTGAATCAGTGCAAATCTGTGAGGCCTGGTGCTACTCACCCAAGATACTGAAGGAATTAGCTGAAGAAATCTTAGAGCTATTGGCAATAATATTTGCAAACTCATGGATGACAGGAAAAGTCCCAGAAGACTGGAGAAGGGTTAATACAATGTCTGTCTTTTAAAAAGGGGGTGTAGGTGTAATCACCATCCGGTGGATTTGAACCCAGAACCTCTGTATGGTAGCCTCTACTGTTTGATCTGAAAGCTAGCTGACTCTCAGCCTATGCTGTAGATGTCTCTTGTGCGTATCAGTTGCTGTTGTCTAGGTGCCACTGCATGCAACAGTGAACCACACTAGGGCTGTGTCTAGACTGCATCCCTTTTTCGTAAAAGGAAAGCAAATTAGACATATCGCAATTGCAAATGAAGCGGAGATTTAAATCCCCCCCCCCGCTTCATTTGCATAAACATGGCTGCTGCTTTTTTCCGGCTTGGAGCTTTGCCGGAAAAAAGCGCCAGTCTAGACACGGATCTTTCGGAAAATAAAGCCTTTTCCGAAAGATCTCTTATCCCTCTTGACATTGCATCACAATCTACATTACATCTTATTTAGAAAATACCGGACATTTATATTTTCTCAATTTGTTTCCCGAACAGAAAGCTCAAATACTGGATTGTCCGGTTCAAAACTGGACACCTGGCAACTGTAAGGGTGGCTGGTTTTGTGTGTAAGCAGGGGCTGAACTGCTGCTTGCTGTCAGCCAGCTGAAAGGAGGGGTGGGTGTGCCCACTACAGTTGTTTAGCTCTACAAGGTAATTAACTGTTAACTGTTGACATGTAAATACTGCTCAGGAGAGAATCCAAGGTGTGGCTATGTAAATCCCATTCAGCCAGGGCTGATGGAGGGTCAGTGTTGGAATGGAATGTGGAGAATTGTATATAATTTGGGACTGTTGTGGGGGTCACTAATCATGCTACCCCTAAATGTGGGAACTGTCAAACATGCCACCAGTGCTTGCAGGAGAGACACCACCATCATGGTAAGAGGTCTCGGAAGAACAAGCCTCCCCCCTTCCAGAGTTGAGTGAACAGAGCTGGGGGAAAGGGTTAAAGGACTTGAGTCAGCCTGCTTCACACCTACCAGGTGTGAGCTATAAGACTGGCCCAGCCTGCACCTTTCCCCCTTTGTTTTAAGGACAGACCTAAAGCAGACTCCCTGAGGAGTCTTTTTGTTTGCTAGTCCAGTGAAAGCTGGATTCATTTGAAAGCTGAAATCACTGGTTTGGCTGAGAGTTGAAATCACTAAGCTGAAATCACTGGTTTGGCTGACAGCCAGACCTACTGCAGCCAGTAGAGTGGCAGCAGGCAAGGAGTGGCGACTAGCGGCATGGCATGGAGCGGCGGCAGGTGAGGAGCGGCCATCAGCGGCGTGGCGTGGAGTGGCGGCAGGCGAGGAGCGGCCATTAGCGGCGTGGCGTGGAGCGGCGGCAGGCGAGGAGCGGCCATTAGCGGCGTGGCATGGAGCGGTGGCAGGTGAGGAGCGGCGACCAGTGGCGTGGCGTGGAGCGGCAGCAGGCGAGAAGCGGCGACAGGTGCCCAGCGGAGCGTCCAGAGGTGTGGGACGAGACAGCTGGTGAAGCGTAGCGGAGTTTCATATAAGGTGCCCCCTACCTATCTCCCCACCCCCATTTCTACCCAGGTTGGGAGGTGAAACCCTGTGGGTGAACTTTGGGACTCTGGGTGGCACAGAGACTTGTGGGGACAGAGACTTTTGGGGAGTCGGTGGACTTCGAGCGAATCTTGGCCGGGGTGGGGGCTCATGTTTGGGTTATGAACTCTGTTTGTGGTGTTTTCCCCAAGCTAATGCCGTATGAATTCTTCCTCTGTTTCATTAAATGTTCTTTTCCTACACTCAGACTCAGTGCTTGCGAGTGGGGAAGCATTGCCTCTCAGAGGCGCCCAGGGGTGCGTGAATTTCCCAGATCACTGGGTGGGGGCTCGAGCCGGTTCTTTGTGAGATTGACCCCAAGATATTGAACCCAGCCCTGGTTCCTGCCAGGCCTATCCGGCAGAAGGGCTACATGTGGATAGGAGGAATGTGGTGGGACATAATATGCCTGGGTTTCAGCAAGGCTTCTGACTCAGTCCCTCATGACATTCGGATAAGTAAACTGGAGACAAGTGGGCTTGGTGGAACTACCATGAGGTAGTTCAACATCCGTGGTTCAACACTCAGTTACTGAACAGTAACTATGAATGGAATGATGTCAGAATGGAGGGAGGTCCCAAGCGGGGTTCCGTAGGGTTCTGTATTGGGTCTGGTGTTGTTTGACTTCTTCATTAATGACTTGGACAAAGAAATAGGGAGCATATGATCAAATTTGCATAGGACCCAAAGCTGGAGGGTGGGAGTGGGGAGGGTTGTTTACACCTGGGAGAATAGGGATAAAATTCAGAGGGCTCTTGAGAAATTGGAGAATGGGGCTAAGAGAGAACACAATGAAATTCAACAAAGACACATGGTAGGTGCTAACCATAGGGAAGAAAAGCCAAATGCACAAATACAGAGTGGGGATGTGACTAGGTCAGACCAGTGTGGAAAAGGCAGCACAGAAAGGCTAAAAGGCCTGCTAAATTAAAGGTGGAGAGCTTCAGGACAGTTAGCAGCAGCTGGCTGGCCCAGGGAGATTGGAGCCAGCTGACTCTACTTTAGGCCTGTTAGAGGCCTTTAAAAGCTGCCCCAGTTAGAAGGGGAGAGATGAGTGTGAGAGGGAAGTAGGCAGGGGGCAGACTCTGAGTAAGAGCACAAGCCAGCAGGGGAGGGAGTTGCAGGAGGCGTGGCTGGGCTCTCTGCCCCAGAAACCATTGGCAAGCCCTGGCAAAGTGGGAAAGGCTGCCAGCCCAAATGCTGGCTGGAGAAAGAGGGATCCTTGCTACAGGGGTTAATTGGCTTGCCAGCAGCACTGCTGAGAAGGGGCTGGGGGTTATGGTAGATCACAACCTCCACGTGAGTCAGCAGTGTGATGCTGTTGCAAAAGAAGCAAATGTAATTTTCAGCTATATTAACACAGGCAACTCATGAGCAGGCCTGCTGATGGGGGAGAATGGGTAAAGGGGCCAGTTGCCTTGGGGCCTGGTTCCAGTGGCTGTAGCCCAGGGGCCTTTAAATTGCTGCTGGAGTGGTAGGCTGCATGCTTTGGAAAGCTCTAATGGCTGATGTGTATGGGAGGGGAGGACGAGGGCACCACCCTCCAGGCAACGCTGAGGGTCAGCTGTCCTTGGCCTCACTCCTTCTGCCCTCAGCCCTGCCCCTTCTAGGAGCACAGAACCAACTCTGCGCGCCCCCCCCCCCACACATGTTGCCCAGGGCAAGAGATGCTGTTGGCTCTGAGCGGTGATAGTAGCGCTCTACTCTGTGCTGGCTAGGCCTGCACTAGCGTACTGTGTCCAGTTCTGGAAACCAAGTTATGGAAAGGCTGGAGAGAAACTGGAAAGAATGCAGGAGTGAGTGATAAAAAGATGACCCACAGGCTGGAATGCAAGTCATAGGAGCAAAGGCTGAAGGAGCTGAGAGAGCTTAGACTGGAAAAGGGGATGGGGAGGACATGGCAGCAGTCTTCAAATACTTAAAGGCTGCCATAAGAAAAGATGAGGAAACCTTGTTCTCTTGCCATGGAGAGTAGGACAAAAGGCAATGGGTTCAAACTACAGCCTAGCACATTTAGATTAAATCTTAGGAACAAACTTCCTAGCTGTAAGAACAATAGGACCATGGAACAGACTGTGGAAACTCCTTGTGAAAGCTCCTTCATTGACAGGTTTACAACAAAGAAAGCTGGATAACCACGTGTTGGATAGTTCAGACAACAAATCCTGCATTTTGGCAGGAGGGTTAGACTACATGACCTTTGCTGCCCCTTCTAACTCTGCAATTCTACAGTTTCACATATAATGCTGCTACCTCCATTTTGCCATGACATTATGGATCCCCAAACGGTGATTTTTTCAATATTGTCTCACAATGCACAGCTTGTCCAATGATTATTACAACCGGGCATAGGGTATGGAGACAGGGATACACCATGTCTCAGAGCTTGGTCCATGCAGGGGTTACGAGGCGCTACCAGAAGACAAACAGATTTGTTTGCGTAAAAAAGCCCCGATCGCGAAAATGGCGATCGGGCCTTTTTTGTGGAAAAGCGCGCCAATATTGGCACGGATGCTTTTCTGCAAAAAGTGCTTTTGCGGAAAAGCGTCTGTGCCAATCTAGACGCTCTTTTCCGCAAATGCGTTTAACGGAAAAGTTTTCCATTAAAAGCATTTGCAGAAAAGAGCATCTAGATTGGCACGGACACTTTTCTGAAAAAGCACTTTTTGCGGAAAAGCGTCCATGGCCAATCTAGATGCGCTTTTCCGCAAAAAAGGCCCGATCGCCATTTTTGCGATCGGGGCTTTTATACACAAACAAATCTGAGCTGTCTACACTGGCCCTTTTGCGCAAAAGGATTTTTGCCTGAACGGGAGCAGCATAGTATTTCCGCAAAAAGCACTGATTTCTTACATAAGATCATCAGTGTTCTTGCGGAAATTCAAGCAGCCAGTGTAGACAGCTGGCAAGTTTTTCCGCAAAAGCACTTGCTTTTGTGGAAAAACTTGCCAGTCTAGACACAGCCACAATGTATAACATTGTGTTAGAGAGGCTTAGAAGCATCCTGTCGACCTGTTTCACAGTGCAAATCAATCACCTGAGAGACCCCAAATGCAGATGTTGTATATAATGTCATCTATTCCACTTCTGAATTGGACCTTACTTAACAGGTGGCAATATCATTGCCTGCATTATTTAACCCATTATAAACATTATTGCTTCTCATTAACAACTAACACTTATTAATCACTTATTGCCCCTTGATAGGCTATTATAGATGTGCCTTGAATACAAAGCATGGTCCCTATATTCTGCCAGGCCAGGCCCAGGGGACAGAGTGTTAAACAGGGGACCTTCGTTGTTGGCCTGCAGACAGGTTCTGGGCACCTCCCAGATGTCACAGTAGGAACCCACCCAAGACCCCTGTGAGTTAGGGCAGTGTCATTCCCATTTGACACATGAGGAACAGTCACAGTGCCAGATTTATGCACAAGTTAAATGAGCTACAATTTAGGGCCTCAGATTATGAGAAGCCTCCATATAAACAAAAAAGACTAGTTTTTGTCAGTATGCCTATATACCAGTATACATGCAACTATAAAACGTTGTTTCTATTTTTATTGTCCTTTCTGTTGGGATAATGCACATTTTGAGTAATGCGATGGGGCCTCTCACACTTGACATAGCTTAGGATCTCTGCATGTCTTACTCTGGCTGGGAGCATTGACATTAAGGGCTCATTTTTTAGAAAGGCTCAGCACCTGCAGCTGCGCTCAGATTTTCCAAAGCAGCAGCAGCTCCCCTTGGGAACAACAGACAATCTGCCCCCCACAGAGAAGGAGAGCGAGAGAGAGACAGAGAAAGATGGGAGTTGCGGGGCGTAAGGCTCCTAAAAATCTGACCCCATCCACAGCTGCAGAGCACTTTGGAATACCTGGCCATGTCCAGAAGACTCCAGTCTGAGGTGTGTCTACACAGCAAAGTTATTTTGGAATAAAAGCTGTTATTCCAAAATAACTATGCAAGCATTTACACAGAAATGCTGTTATTTTGAAAGTCTTATTCCAACTTCTGTAAACCTCATTCTACTAAGAATAATGCCTATTCCGAAATCGCTATTTTGAAATAAGGCGTGTGTAGACACACCACTTCTGCTATTTCGAAATAGCCCCTCACCAGGGCCATTCTAAGTTATTCCTCCTGGGACTCTAAATCGAGATAGCACATCTACATTAGGGAAGCCTGCCTCGGACTAATTTTGAGGCTTCCCTGCAGTGTAGACGTGCTATTTCAAAATAAGCTATTTTGGAATAACTATTCCAGAATAGCTTATTCCGAAATAAGTGTTCAGTGTAGACGTACCCTTGTGGCTTAGTGCATGAGCCTCTTCTACTACATGAGCTAAAATTCAGATGGCTCTCAGCTAAGGCTGTAGAGCAGACTACCCATAAATTAGTGTATATAACCCACATCCATGTATAACCTGCACCCTTGTATTACCCATGGTTTTTCTATCCTGTGTAAAAAAAATAATCATTACCTGCAGAAATGTATAACCCGCAGAGACTTCTGCAGCGCTTGACCATCAGCATGTAAAGAGCAGATACAAGGCGATGGCCATCCTGCTGTCAGAGAGCCGGCCAGACTACGGGAGGGGAGCCACACTCGTGCCCAGACCCGCCACGCGCAGCTGCAGCCAGGTGCCACCCACCCTCCTCCGGGCGGGGGGAATGGAGAGTGCAGCGCAGACGCGTTGGAAGCTCTTCAGGCTCTCCCTGTGGCGGAGCTAACCCAGTTCTAATGGGGAGTGGGCAGAGATGCTTAGGGGAACTGATGCTCCCGGAGTAAAAATCAATTTACAGAAGATGTGGACATGTATGCTCCATGGGGGGTGGGGTTTGTAAAAACATGTATAACCCGTGGGTTATATTAGCTAATTCACAGTAATTATTCTCTCTTCTGTAAGCAGTCTCAGTGCCACAAGAGGGGGCAATGAACCACACCCATAACTTTCCCAACATCACCAAAATAGACTAACAGAGCTGGGAGGGTTAGGTCCCAGTCTAGTGCCTTAACTACAAGTTCAATAAATTGAAGTAGCTACCTCAGATTTCCTAGCCTGTCCATACCATCTTTCATTCACCCAGCACTTTGCCAACTACATGTGCCAATAACTCTTCTCCCTCTCAACTCCCCCTCCCACATCAGATACGCAACATTCCTGCATCAAAATAAGACTTGTTTTCCTCTTTCTCATTGCCTCAGCATTAAATATTTGGCTTCCACATCTCTTATTTAAGAAGTGTTCCCATTCCATTTTTTAAATTATTCATAACAAGCCATAGGTTTAGTAAAGCAAAAGCAACAATTTTTTTTATCTGAGCACATAATTAACGCACAAAGTCTAATGCACTGGCTGATTTAAACATATTATTGAATCACAGTGCTCATTCTTTGTAAGTGCTGGGAAACCTTAACACACTTAAAAAAGCAGTGATCTGACATTTGTCACTGAAATGTGACGATTACACGAAATTAAATTAGACATCCTGCATGCAAATTTTCAAAGAATAACGTTCCTCTGTGTAGTAGTCTCCTACCTCTGCCCATAATTGATAGGCAGAGATTGACTTTTAAAGCTTCAAATCAGCTTTGAGGTTTGGATGATCTTTTAAACAGCACAAGCTTTCATCTCCAGGTTTTTTCGTTGCTGTTGCTGAGAACAGTCTATCAATTAGTGGATTTCTGATCAATATCCTCATATTCATTAGCTTAGATAGGCTCTGTATTGAGAGGACAGCTGTCCCGACAGTGACATTCATGCTGTCTTGATCACTGGATCAAGCCATGTCTAATGCTCCAAGTGGAAATACGATGCTTTCAGATGCCACTTGAGTGTCGTGAATTCCAGATGGCAAAATCATACAGATGTCCACCATAATTTCAACAACCACTGCCCATCTGTGAAAGACTCTCTGGAACACCTCTGCATCAGCATCAACTTCCTGAACATCAGCTTCAGAAATGAAGCTATATTGACAACCATATACAAAAAACCAATGTATCAACCACACCCACCTTCCTAGATACAAGAAACTA
Source organism: Pelodiscus sinensis (assembly GCF_049634645.1). Lineage (NCBI taxonomy): Eukaryota > Metazoa > Chordata > Testudines > Trionychidae > Pelodiscus > Pelodiscus sinensis. Next base: position 64,596,507 of record NC_134718.1, read on the forward strand.
CCCCAAAAGATCCCAAGAAATCGGTTATCTACAGCCAGGCATTCAGGGGATGTGTACACTACCCCGCTAGTTCGAACTAGCGGGGTAATATAGGCATACCGCACTTGCAAATGAAGCCCGGGATTTGAATTTCCCGGGCTTCATTTGCATAAGCCGGGCGCTGCCATTTTTAAATCCCGGCTGGTTCGAACCCCGTGCCACGCGGCTACACGCGGCACGAACTAGGTAGTTCGAACTAGGCTTCATAGTTCGAACTACCGTTACTCCTCATTCCACGAGGAGGAATGCCGCACGGCACGGGGTTCGAACCAGCCGGGATTTAAAAATGGCGGCGCCCGGCTTATGCAAATGAAGCCCGGGAAATTCAAATCCCGGGCTTCATTTGCAAGTGCGGTATGCCTACATTACCCTCCTATTTCGAAATAGGAGGGTAGTGTAGACATACCCTCAGATACCATAGAACAGGTTCCAAAGAGAAAGTCCATTTTGACGGCACACTCCTAGTTGTCACCTATTACCTCACACTGGAACCCATAAGGGTACCATCAAACAGCTACAACTTATATTCAGTGGGAATCATATCCTAAAAGAAATCTTTCCTCAGCTTCCTCCTTTGGCCTTCAAACAACCTCCCCAGCCTCATCATCAAAAGCAAGCTTCCCATAGCCCTCAACTCAAAGTGGTACCAGGGCCTGCCACAACAACAGATCAAAACCTGCAGACATCTCTCCACTGCAACACTGGTCTACATCCCCACAACCCATCTTTCAAGAACGATGGGTCACACCCATGCCTACCACAACATGTGGAGTAGCTCCTCCAGTGCACTAAATGCCCCAGTAACAATGATGAGGATGAAACCAGATAAATGCTGTACTCTCAAATGAACTTGCATAGGAACATGCAAAACACCTGTGGGGAACATTTTTCACAAAACAATCACGCTACATCCGACCTCTTAGGCCTTGTCCACAAAAGACACCAGCTCAACACTTTCAAAAATGAACCTGGGAACTTAAATTCATAATTTTTCTAGACACTAAAAATTAGGGACTGAAAAGAGACATTGGCTTTATGGATTATTACATCAGTTCATAACCCACGAACATCATTCTGCATCTGCCTCCCCGTCTACTTTCTTTCCACCCTGTCATTGGAGGGGTCTGAGCAGGCTGACTTAATCTTGAATGGTCCATTGAAACATGTGTTAACTATTTATGCCAAACAATCTGTTTCATCTTATACTTATCTGTGACACTCTGAGTACATTTCCCTGACCTGAAGAAGAGCTCTGGGTAAGTTCTTAAGCGTGTCTTTCTCACCAGCAGAAGGAGGGCCAATACAAGATATTACCTCACCCAGCTTGTGTCTCTCGTGAATTTCATGGTCATTTGTCTAGGATGCAGGAATCAAGATGAGTGATGGGCAAAGTTTATTGCAAATAAAAACCAAGGTAGCCACGTACTTATCCAAACTTTATGTGAGTTTTCAGAAACTCTTGGGATTGCTTCTTTGGCCCACTAATCTGGCTGGGATGAGCTTTCTTGCAAGGTTTCTGGCACTCCTGCTTCCAATTAATCCAAAAAATATTGAAAAAGCTATTCTCCTGACATGAAATCCTGCCTCCATTTTAACTCCCATGGATCCTAGACTTAACCCAGGATATTTTGGGTCTTAGACATCTCAACCTGGTGGGAAGTTGCTACAATCTTGTAAATCAATTGCAAAAGAGAGAAAAGCAATCAAATTATCCACACTTTTAAAGATCTCCATCCTGGTGTCAGCTGGGTCTAAACTTGAGTTTCAGATAGAAGCTATTGGGGAGGGGAAGTTCTGCTATTGAGGTCAAACATTTGTTGCGGGGTCTAGTGCTTAATACAGTGAATAGTCCCTTTGAAGTAAATGTTGATTCACTGTGGAAAGCCTACACCCAGTATAGGATGCATGACTGGATCCATAGGTTCTGCTTAGCACCATATAGCTGGATAGGTTTGTTATTCCTTCAACTTCCAACCAACAGCAAAGACCATGTTCCAAACAAAGACTTTGGTACAGGAAGACAGAAGTGACTATACTGCCATCTATTTAACTCACAATGTAATTGCCATGACTAAGGGTTGTTATTCTTCCCAGACCACTTCCACCATCAACACTAATTCCCACTTCTTCTGGGATAATGTTAGAGTCCAAGGCTATGTCTACACTACAGCCTTTTGCGCAAAAACATATGCAAATGAGGTGAAGCGTGGAATATCGCTGCACCTCATTTGCATAATTAATTAGGATCCATTTCTGCACAAGAGGCTTTTGCACATTTTTTTTTCAGGAGAGGCTACTGTGTAGACATATCCCTAGAGTTTAAGGCCAGAAGGAATCATTAGATCATTTAGTCTGGTTTCCTGTGTTTTGCAGGCCTCTTACATGACCCAACTCCAGCACACTAAACCCAACAACCAAAATGAGACCTAAGTATTCCACCTGCGAAGGAATAGACTATTATATGTCAGAGGGAGAGAATAGAAGGGACCAAGGTACCCCAGCATCTGAAGCCCCTGCAGTAGTAGGGTAATAATTAAGTGTGATATACCCAGGTAAATCTGGCAAGTGATCTACATCCACATGTTGATGAAGAAAGCTGCCACTTTCTCCCCACCCCACCACGGCCAATCTGTCTGGGGTGGGGGGTGGGGGAGAATTCCTTCCTGCACCTACACATGTGGATTACTTAAGTTTTGGCATTGGAAAAGGTTCAGAAAAGGACAACAAAATGGCTAGGGGTTTGGAACAGGTGCCATATAAAGAGAGATTAAAAAGACCGGGACTTTTCAGCTTAGAAAAGAGGAGACTGGGGAGAAGGGGGGGGGGGGGGGGAGTGCTGTACAAGCATAAATGGTGTGGAGAAAGTGAATAAGGAAAAGTTATTTACTTGTTCCCATAACATAAGAACTAGGGGTCACCAAATGAAATTAATAGGTAGCAAATATCAAACAAACAAAAGGAAGTATTTTTTCATGCAGTGCACAATCAACCCGTGGAACTCCTTGCCAGAGGAGGTTGTGAAGACCAGGACTTTAACAGGGTTCAAAAAAGAACTAGATACATTCAGAGAAGTTAGGTCCAACAATGGCTATTGGCCAGGATGAGTAAGAATGGTGTCCATGGCCTCTGTTTGTCAGAAGCTGGAAATGGGTGATAGGAGAGGGATTGCTTGATGATTCCCTGTTCTGTTCACTCCCTCAGGGGCATCTGGTATTGGCCACTGTTGGAAGACAGGATACTGGATAGATGGACCTTTGGTCTGACCCAGTATGGCCGTTCTTATATTAAGTCTTAAACCCTGAGCATGAGAGCAAGAACCAGCCAGCCCAGCACCTGGGAGAGACAATGCCCAGTGTCATTGAAGAGATCTGGCCCCATCCAGTGTCCCATCTCCAGCCATGATCATTCCTGATAGTTCTGAGGGAAAGTATACAATAGTGATGGTGCATTGTGGGAGGAGGGAGACTCCTTTCCTGATCTCTGTCAATGCTCAGCTGAAACTCTAATATAAGCTGTAGAGCTTAAACAGGAAGTGAGCCCTGTCCCCTACCATCACAAGCAATCCCAGTCATACAATCACACTCATACATTTGTCCAGCTCGCTTTTAAAACTAAGTTGTTTCCCCCTCAAATTTCTACTGGAAGCCTGTTCCGGAGCCTTGCCCCTCTGATGGTTCAAAACATTTCTTCTAGTTTCCAGACTGTATGTATTTGCTTGTTCCTGAACCAACATTACCCTTTAGCTTACATGGCTATTCACGCTCCATGGTATTCACCTCCCTGATATAGTTTTAGAGAACAATCATATCCCCTCTCAGCCTTCTTTTTGCCAAACAACACAAGCCAAGCTCTTCCAGGTGCTCCATTTCCCTGATCATCACGATAGCTCTTTGTACCTGTTTCAGTTTACAGTTATGTTCCTGAACATGGTTGACCACAACTAGGCACAGTATCTCACAGGAGGTCTTACCAATGCTCTAGACAATGACAATAATCAGGCCTATATGAAGGAATTTCTGAGGGAGAGGTCTGCTTTTTGTTGTAAATGCAGACCGCAATTTTTTTAAATATAAAGGAGTTCATAATAGTCACGCAAGGTGCGTGCCAAAGGCTATGTCTACACAGCAGTGTTATTTCCGAATAACATCAGTTATTCCAAAATAACATGGTGTGCATCTGCTCAGCAAGCCGTTATTTTGAAATAAATTCAAAATAACTGGCTTCTTACTCCGACTCCTATAACGCTCATTGTATGAAGAGTAAAGGAATTTGGGGAAAAAGTGCTCAATTTTGAAATAACTGCTGTGCCGACAGCGCCAAAAGTTGTAATAAGCTATTTCCACTTAAGCTATGCAATTAGTGTAGCTGAAGTTTCGTAGCTTATTTCGAGTTTAGGCCTGCTGTGTGGATGTGCCCTAAGAGAGGTTAATGAAAAATGTGAGTGGAAACTGATTGGTAAAATGATTTTGTTATAACATACTAAAAATTTATACAGTAATAAAAGTTTTATAGAAATTACCTTCTGGGAACTTGCTGTAATACCACTGAATTAATGCTGAAAAATAATATTCCAAAATATTCCAGTCTTTGTCTTCAGAGTTTTTCAGTTAAGACTATATGGCTAGTAGTAGTGAAATAGACTTTAGGTAACAGCAAACTTTTCTTCACGACAGTAAATTTACAGCCATGTCTAAGACATATTCATAGTGGCTGTGTCTACACTGGCCGAGTATTTGTGCAAGAACATTGACATTGTAATGTACAAAATCAGTGCTTCTTGCGCAAATACTCTGATGCTCCAGCTCAGGGATAAGCCCTCTTGCGCAAGCATTCTTGCGCGAGAGGCCAGTGTAGACAGCAACGTTAATTTCTTGCGCAAGAAAGCCCGATGGCTAAATGGCCATCAGAGCTTTCTTGCACAAGAGAGCGTCTACACTGGCACAGATGCTTTCCCAGTGTAGACGCTCTTTTGCGCAAATACTTTTAACGGAAAAACTCTTCCATTAAAAGTATTTGCACAAAATCTTGCCAGTGTAGACACAGCCAGTTAGTTTCCATCTTTGAGGGGAGTTTGAAGCTCCCGTCTTCTAGGGAATTTCAAGGCAAAGATATCCACCACTTCATCCAAGTCCACTTTGGCGGCATAGTGGAAGTGCATCTAAAGGGTATGAAGTGGGGTACAGGATCCGGAGGGACAGGTGGACAAAGGAGTGTGTAGAGAGCAAGCAGGAAAGCAGGATTGTTCAGGGACACAGGGATAATCTGTGGAGGGTGGGGTATGAACCTGTACTGTAGGGAATATGGGTTGGCCTGCTGGGAAGGGGACGAGGGGACCGCAGGTATGGGAGGGTTGGTTTGTGCACATGGAGAAACCAGGTTGAGATGGGCAGGGAAATGAAGCAGAGTTTAGGAGAACTCTGCAATGCAAAGCGCAGGGAGCTCAGCACCATGGGGCTCTCTGCCCCCATCCTGCACCCTGCTCCCTCTGGGGGCAGCTAACTCTGCACTTCCTCCGCCCCACCCGCTGCTGCTCATGGTACAGGAAAGGAAGCCAGACTGGGCAGGGCTGGGGGCTGAGCCAAAGGGGTCGGGGCTGTGCGAGGGAGCCGCTGCCTGGGCGCTGAATGGGTGTCTGCCCTAGGCCAGCAAAGCAAGGATGCCCTTTCCACACCACCCTCCCTGGGAAGCCCTGTGCTCCCCACTTACTCCCTGCCCCCACTGATTCCTGCTGCACAGCCCCCCAGCCCAGCTGGTCCCTGCATGCAGGGGTGCCAGGCACTGAAGCCCACATCTCCTCTGACCTTTTCCCTCAGCCTCTCTTCATTCCCTCATCCCCCAGTGCCCTGGGCCACATGCCGAGCAGAGACCTCCCAGTGTGAGCGAAGAGCTGCTGGCAGGCACCGCTCCGACGGTTTGCATGCACCATTTCCCAGGCGCTGGAACCAGGGGCGCTTCTGTAGCCATAAAAACCCCCAAGCACCTATTTTCCATGAGCAGCATCTAACCCTGTCAACGCCCCTGCCTTCTAGCTCAGCTGGTTCATCAGACTCCCCTCTCACGTTTACTTAGGAGACCATGGGGGGGTGCGTTCACACCCTTCGCACACCCCTCCCCTGTGTACAGGCCTGGTCATGCTCCTCTGTCTCTCCTGCAAACGCCTCGTCTAATCCAGCCAAGCATCACGTTTTCTTATTTATGATTTAATTATTTATTTAAAATATTTTGCACAGCTGCATCGCATTGGTGGCTCATAGTTACACTGTGATCAGCCCACATGCTCGGGTCTCACTCCTCCTGAGCTGTTTTCAATTGAGGAGCCCCCAGCTGGTAGCAGAAATTCTTATTAGACAGTATGTCCATGACCTTGTACTTTATACGATTGAATTCCATCCCATTTCTGTGACTCCAAGGTTCACCCAGATTTCATTAACACATAACTTCCTTCTGTGCAAGCTCATTAATAAAAATATTGAATAGGATTGCTTCCAAGACTGATCCTAGAGCATGTTAAATATTTTGGAATTAGTTTTAAAATAATTTGCTAGCCTATCTGCAGTGGAAGTGTTTGGTAGCTCACATGATATTCATAAGTAGTTCTCAGGCTATGTGGGGGTTAGGAGTGATTTTTTCAAGGAGTGATGTCATTAAATGAAAGGGATTGTTATGATTACAGGGAGATGTGAGATGTATGCATAGAACTTTATGATGTGTGACTTTTTATTCTATACATTAAAACTTTAAATTTGTACCAAACCTTTTATGGCAGGACCCTGTTCTCATGATACATAGAACTTAGTGGTGGAAAATGTGAGGTTGATCATTTAGGCTACCATCTGTTTTATACAATCCCTATGGTACAGGGTGTAAATCAGGACAAGACTTGATGTAATGAAACCTACCCTGTAGTCAAATCTCTGAGATGCATACAGTTATATGGACCGATGCTCACAGAAGCCAAATGATGAGTCAAATGTTCACATACAATGACAATTAAATTGTGTTCACAGAACGCTCACAATAGAAATCACACTTGCGTTGTGTACTGCTGACCTAATATAGACCCACATGAGTAGTCCCACTGAAGTGGGTAGGGCATGAATTCAGGCATGTGCTAACTACCTTCCTGAATCAGGTTCTCAATCTCAATATAGTATATATAGATCAATGTATGAAAGAAACCAGAACCACTTACCTGTCTGCAAATCAAGCAGTGAAGTGAAGAGGCTGGAAAGCTGCATAGAAGACAAAGAATGATGGATTGGTAAGTTTTTTAATCCAAAACACAACAGAAGCCTAGTGTGAATGTCTTTGTCATTTCAGTTTTCCCAGAATTCTACTGAATGAAGCTACTGCATTCTCCAAAGCATGCAGGACCTGTCAGCTCCTATGTTGTCAAGAGCACTTCTGAAAATTCACGCAATTTATTGAAGTACCTAAATAGGTGCTATTATTGATCTTCATAGAGCTTGGAGTAAATAAGAGATTTTTTTAGTTTAGTTATGAGTTTTTTAGCTCCTAATTCTGTAAAACAATCAAATGTACAAAAATGAATATACATATACACACAGTTTGAAATTTTTTGAAATTTTTAGCTAATCCAAAAGTCAGAAAAAATGTATTGGGGTCAAATGAAATGTTACATTTATATTTTGAGCATTTTTTATCTTTAATTTTTTTAAAAATACATAATATTAAAGGGAAATGTCAAAATAAACTGCTGCATTTTTTCAGAATTTTTGTTTTTCTTGGCTTGCAATCAAAACAATTTGGCAAATTCAACACAGATTTGGGAAATGTTTCAACCCCAATCTGTGGTTTTTAGACAAATACAAGGGCTTTGACAAAAACAAAAAAAAAGATAGACCTCTCTTCTCCTCGTATTTCAAAAAATCTTGTCTTGTCAAACTACCTGCTCCTCTGTTAAGTGATTCTGTATTGTTGGTTTAACTAAACATTGCCTCTTAGAATTATAGTTGGTACAGATGTTTGCATGGGACTTGAATCAATAACTTCTGAATTCCAGGTGATGATGATGAATGGGTGAAGTTACAACAAAATTGAATCAGCAGGACCTGAAAATTTAAGCTGGAAGGCTCACAACAATGACTGGATTTTGTATGGGCTTTCTAGAATTTCCTGTGTGGAAATTCCACTTTTCAACCTCTCCTGCAGAGCTTTGTTCCTTGGATCCCAGTGAGCATCTCAACATGCAACAATGACAAACAATGGACGAAGAAAGCTAAACAGACCTTTTCCAGCCTTAGAAGAGTTTGAGTTTTAAGTGGTTTGTCCAAACAGGGTTTACTGAATCCAAACTTATACAAACATCCCTTGTAATGAGACACTAACTAAGCTTTAACCCAGAATTAATTCTTGGGTTAAAACACGTTATATACAAGATTTTGTGGATGGGGTATATGAGTATATAAAATACTGAACGATATAGAGAAGGTAGATCTCCCTATTTTACAGGGTGGGTATGAATACATGCCAAGCAACCTTGTTTATGCATTTAAACCAGTATTCACGGAATGATTTGGAGAGTTTTGGTTTTGCTTTTTTGCATTATTTACTCAGTTCAGTAGTTCATGAGGGACTGAACCTAATACCTTATGGTGCATTTACCCAGCAGGGCTTAACTTGAAATAAACTACACAAATGGAGGTACATCAATTGCATAGCTTATTTCAAAACAACTTATTTCGAAACTGGGAGTGTCTACACAGCACTTATTTTGAAATAGAGCACTCTTCCTACAACTTTTCTTACTCCTCATACAGGAGTCAGAGTAAGAAGTCCTCCAGCTTGACAGTATTTTGGCATTATTTCGAAATAACTGCCTGCTGTGTAGACATGGACTGAGTTATTTCAAAATAACGCTGGTTATGCATACCTTAGGGTACGTCTACACTGCAACACTATTTCAAAATAACTAACGGTATTCTGAAATAATGCTAGCTATCTCAAAATAACTGTGCAGTGTAGACTCACCCGCACATATGCTTGATAGAAATGAACTGGTTAAAAAATGGCAACACAACAGTCTGTGGCTACAAACTTGAATATGTAAGCTACTTTGCTGGGGATGTGTTTGTGTCTCCCTGGGGTTTGATACAGGGAGAACAAAAGCTCCAGATCCACCTGTTCCATTGACTACCATGGGAACTCTAACATTGCAGAGTCCCTCTGACCTCTCAGCAGAGCCTCCATCTAGCTGCAATTAAATGAATCAGTCAAGTATCTAACCAAATCATTTGCAACTAGGATGAAGCACACCCGTGCAATTTCTTCAGGTCAATGACTGGGGTGATGACAGTAAATTAAAGGGCCATAAATGCTCGGTATATATTCACTGAGTACAAATATAGGTTTCCCCAAGTCGCTTGCTGGGTCAATAAGCAGACCAGGCACTGGGTACAGAGACAATTGTACAAGCAAAATTCTTGTGACCACACTCTTTGCAAGGTAAGACAGTGTAACAAATTGGGTGACATATTAGAGAGGAGTCTAACTCAAACTCTTGACATGGATCCTTGTTGTCTAAATACACTCAGCAAACAGAAACAAGCAAGTAACTAAGAATGGTACAAAGCAAAGCTACACTTACAACCCTCTTTCCTTGAAAGAAGAAATCCTCCTCATTCATAACGCGTGTCTATCTGCACATACCCCAAATTCCCTGCCTTTTTGGTTGCCGTTATTCCCTGCATTATCTGTCCAATTGGGACAGCAAATCATTTTGGCAGGGTGCCTGGTCTGCTTATTGACCCTGATTCAGCAAAGAATTGAAGCAGACATTTAACTTTAAACCTTGATCCTAGATTAAGATTTATGCTCTATAGATATTGCTGCTATGACTAAGAGATGCATTTCTAGAGAGCTATATGGATTTCTACAAGAGTTTAACATAAAGGGGGTATAGCCCATGTCTAAAGGTTTGTTTATACTAGAAAGGGTTTTGCCAATATAAATGTATCAGTATAACTATTCTGAAAAATGCTCCTACGGGGCACCTAATTTTCTCTGGCAAAAGTGTTATTTTACCAATAGCAATAAGCTGCATCTCCATTATCCTCTTAGCTTTCGAATATTTCTCTAACCTAAACCTTTTGAGGTTCATTTGCTACATTTGAGAAGTCACCACACCAGACTAGCTTAAAGGAACCACTTACCAGCACAAAGCCACATTTTGCCTGTTTTGCTTTGTGTACAAAACTTAGAATCATAGGGTTGGAAGAGACCTCTGAAGGTCATCGAGTCCAACCCCCTGCTAAAAACAGGACCAATCCCAACTAAATCATCACATCCAGGACTTTGTTAAGCTGGGACTTAAAAAACCTCTAGGGATGGAGATTCTACCACCTCTCTAGGTAACCCATTCCAGTGCTTCACCACCCCCCGGTGAAATAATTTTTCCTAATATCCAACTTACCTCCCCCCCCCCTTTCTGTAACTCCCTACTTTGCTCATGGCACAGAAAGTGCAGCCTTCCTCCCTCCCTAAGATCTATGTCATGCTCTTCCATTAGCACCTTGAGTGCTATGGGAAAGCAGCAAATTAGCCAATTTTCCAGGTTTCACAGCACTGCACAGTGGGTATCAAAGCCAAAGACAGGAGCTCTCTGTGTTTTCTATGCTAGCACCTGACATGTTGCTATATTTCACAAGGCCACCAGAGGGGGTACTTGTTCTTCAATGGAAGCATAATACAAGTCAGAGGCAGGATTCAAACAAAAGAACTTGAAAAATAATAGATTCTGGGGTCTCTTTCACCAAACATGATCATTTCTGCAGCTTGCCCTGGATACTTTGTGTTCTCGAGAGAGGCAAAAATTGCTGAATGTGTGACTCCTATTCACATCAGGGGGTATTAGAGAGGCGAAAGATGAAGCTAGAAGTCAGAGGCACCTTGTTGTAAATTTTAAATCTTTAGTCTCATAAAAAACAAAAGCCCTATAAAGAATTTAAGATTTGTTTTATCCGATTAATTTGCTGAGCCCAGAGTTACCTATATTGGGCCTGCTAGAAGTGCATTGGGAAAATGGCTGAAATGCAAAATGGCTAAACTTAGACTGGTTTTTCTGGTAAGAAGAATAAAATAAGTGATTCTCCAGTGCTTCATTTCTCCAAAGCACTGACACACGTTTGCCCATTAATTGGATATAGAATGCAAAAGGCAGGCACTGCCAATATCTGGCACTTTGTATCGCTTCAGTTAAGAGTTTATCATCAGTGTTCTAACTTCTTGGACAGGATGATATGTAACAGACGGGGCTTTGTAATGCCAGACCTGTGCACTTTGTGCACTGAAATCCAAACCCTGTTGAAGCCCATGGCAATTTTATCTGACATAAAACTGCAGGATACGACCCTGGTTGTAAGCAGAAATTGCCAGTTAGCTTCTGGCTGTTTGCAAGTTTCTTTTCATGAAGCAAATTTACTCATTGATTTGCCAGTGTTCAACCTTAAGAACTCAGACATGAGTGTCCTTCCTTTGGAGCATCATAGGAATGGGAAAATCAGGCACTAAGACTGATTGAAAGTGGCTATATCCTCAGGTAATGGCTGGAAAAGAGCCTAGAATCCTAAGTCAGATGGAAGAAGCATAATAAGGAATTGGTTAAATATATCAGGAACAAATAAAGTACTAGCAATATTGTAGTTCTGATTTTTGTTCCAATCTACCAGGATGGTAACATTATCTGTGCAGAAAAACTCAACAAATATTTCTGTTCTGCGTTACAAAAGAAGGCGGAGGATGTAAACCTATTTCAGAGTAATAATGATATGCTTTATATTCCGTCAGCAACTACGGATGATGGTCAACAGCATCTACTGAAGTTAAACTCAAGAGTTTTAATGGAATTGACCTAGGTGACAATGATGATTTTTAAGGATCTCAAAACATTAGTGAATGTCTGGAAGACTGGACAATGCTAATGTTATGCAAATATTTTAAAAGACTAAATGGGACAACCTGGAAACTCAAGGCATCAGTCTCAGGCAAAATCATGGAACAGTGGATAGGGGATGTAGACAGTAAAGAATTTAAAAAATGGGATCATAATTAAAGCCAATCAACATGATTTTTTGGAAAACAGAGTAACTCCATTGACATAATATACTTAGATATTTATAAGGTATTTGATTTTGTTCTGCATGACATTCTGATAAAAATTAGATCCATATAAAATTAATGCAATCCATATATAGTGAATTAAAAACTAGATAAGGGATAGTTCTCAAACAGCAATTCTAAACAGAACATTGTGATACTGTGGGAGTCTTTCTAATAGGGTCCCACAGGGCTCTGTTCTTGGACCAATGCTGTTCATTATCTTAATGTGGAAGAAAATTAAAAATCCTTTATATTGATAGTAAAATTTGTAGGTCACATCAAAAGTGGAGAGGTAAATAGTGAAGGGGACAGGTCAGTTATACAGGCCAACTTTGGCAATAAGAGGGACTCATTTGAACAACATGTATTTTAACACAGCCAAATGTAAGGTCCTATGTCTACAAACAGGCCCACTGATGTGTGTGTGGTGTGGGAAGGGGACAATTGTCCTGGGGCCTAGTATTTCAAAGAGGCCTGTTGCTCCCGGCCGCCACTGCGGCTGAAGCCCTGGGTCCCTTTGAATGGCTGCTGTAGCACCATGCCGCTTGCTCCACTTGGCTTTGAGGGCTGGAGGGGTACCTTGTGCTACACTCCGGGCAATGCTAAGGGCTGACTGCCCAAGCCTAAATCCTGCCCCATGAGGCACCGGCCTCCCGCACCTTGCTCCTGGGTCTAGGGTGGCTGTTGGCTCTGCTGTCTACAAATACAAGATGTAGGGCATAGTTAGAGAGTGGAGGATCATCGTGGAAAGCAGGAATGCTGAAAAGGAGTCAACAGGCATGGTAGGCAACCAGTTGAACATGAGGTTTCAGTCTGTTGCTGAACCTAAGAAGGTGAGCGTAGGGTGATGTCAAGCAGTGTTAGGGAGTACCCTTACCTCTGCATACAGTACTGTATTAGCGAGATCACTACTGGAATATTGTGTCCAGTTTTGGTATCAAAGCTTCTGAAAAGATGCTGGTGCATTTGAAAGGGTTCAGAAAAAAGCTGCAAGAATGAGTCAAGGTCTTGAAAAATGCCTTCTATTGAGAGCCTTAAGATGCTCGGTTTCTTTAGTTTAACTAAGGGAAGTTTAATGTTATAATTGGATTGTAATGGAAGCAGGGTGTGTTCTCAAATGGACCATGAAGGGAACATATCCACATCATTTTTAGAGTGGGAAATGGTCTACCGAAAAAGACTTTTAATTTCTGGGTTTCCCTTTCCCAATATGGCAACCCCTGCCGTTTCCAAGTTAGGAATACATATGGGGCACGTCTATACATAATGGAAGATCAACACTTCAGAGGTTGATCTTCTGGTGTTTAATTTAGCGGGTCTAATATAGACCCCTAAATCGAATGCTGAGGGCAGCCCCCAATGGCGTCCAATACTCCTTCTTTTGTGAGGAGTAAGGGAAACCAACAGGAGCTTTTGCTCTTGTTGGCCTCCCACAGTGTGAACATTGCCAAGGCTCCGCTTAAGGTAAGCCAACTCCAGCTAGGCATTTTGCGTAGATGGATTTGCGTTCCTTAAGCCAACCTTCCTGGTCTAGTGTTTTGTGTCCTCTTGATTCCACTGCAAGTACTCGAGTCTTAAGGAGAAAAGACAACTAAACATATTCCAATGGGATATTTATGCTGCAATATTTTCTGAATTTTTTTCAGACAACAAGTGCTGAATGTGCCTGGTTTAATGTCTCTATTTTTGTAACTGTTAAATTGAAACCCTTTCCTGTTTTAGCATCAGATACAGGAGCCCCTTGGGGCTCAGAAGAGAGCTGAAAATTTGGCTATTGAAGATGCTGGTGTAACCAACTTTGTTGCTAACCCAAGGGCTCTGGCCCCTGTATTTCAAGACACCAGCATTTGCAAGGGAGTCTCTGCACCACAAGCAGCTTCCCAGAAGTGTGGGGTGTTTGCAAACTGGCTCAGTTGTTGAGCTTGTGCACTTCTGCTCACATGGCTGACAGGACCCGTTTCGGGTGCAAAAAAAGGAGGGTGGCAAGCTTTGTTTCATCAGGGCCTGCAAAAGCAGATTCTCTCACCCTACCAGAAGTGCTGGGTATCATCAAACATTCTGAAGTCTGTACTGAGAATGCAGGTTATGCTGTTAGACTTAAAGCTTATGCAAAGCCATTAAGTCCCTTTAGTTACAAGAGATAGCAACCCTCCCGCTTCAGGGCATAAACTGATTGCCTTCGGGGGTCAGAAAGAAATATTTCCCTCTGTTAGAGCACTGCACAATTAGCTAGGGGCATTAGGAAAGCTTTTTGCTTTCCTGCAGCATCAGGCAAACTTTGGCCACTGATACTGTGGCAGAAAAGTGGTCTTGATGGACCAATGATCAATGCTGCTGACCACTTATATTCTTCTGTACGGACAACTAGCAGATTGATCCAGTGTTGCTTGGGTCAGTAATTCAGGAATTCCATGATGTGTCTTTTGTTTCTTCATCCCTATATACTGTTATCACTCTCTGGCTGTGTCTAGACTGCAGGGTTTTTTCGAAAAAAGTAGCCTTTTTTCGAAAAAACTTCACCTGCGTCTAGCCTACAGCCGCGTTCTTTCGAAATTAAATCGAAGAATGCGGCTTTTCTTTCGACGGCGGTACTCCTCATTTCACGAGGAAGAACGCCTTTTTTCAAAAGTGCTCTTTCGAAAAAAGGCGTTCTTGAATGCAAACAGGGCTTTTTCGAAAGAGAGCATCCAGACTGCCTGGGTGCTCTCTTTCAAAAAAGCGGCTTGCTTTTTCGAAAGTACTGCTTGCAGTCTAGACGCTCTTTTTCAAAAGAGGCTTTTTCGAAAGTATCTTTTGAAAAAGCCTCTTTCGAAAGAGGCTTGCAGTCTAGACGTAGCCTCTATGTTTTAAGAAAAAAGGGCTATAGTCAATTTGGTTTCCAGCAACATTGTATTTTAGTTTTCAAACCTTAAGCAGTGATTTAGCTGGGCCAAAACAGAACTCTGCTCCAAATGTCTCTGTTTTATCTCTTTTCTGTAAGATATATTGAGAAGCAATCCTAGTGCAGGTTCGTTCTATTTTTCTGGCTCATCTTGGTTCAGTCTCTTTCAACATTCACTCAGGTCAGTGTTGAAGACTGTACTTGCTTTGGTGACTCTGTCTCATTTCTGTTTGGTTTTAAGAGAAGCAATTCCATTCCAGGCACATCCCATTTTCCTAGCACAACCAAAACCTTACCTAGCTTTCAGTTATGATCAGAGGAAGCTGCATACTGATTTCGGTGGTCCCAACTCTTAGCATTTAGGAGAAGTTCTTGAATAAACAGACAGTCTCTCAAATATATAGTAGCTAGCTATCCCTTTCTCCATCCCGGTTCCTGCTGTCCCAATGGGATTCTAGCTATCCCAGTCCCAGTCTCTGCCCCCTGTGGTCATTATACAATATAACTATCCCTGCTGTCCATCCTATATCCCCTATTGCCCCCATGTAGTCATTCTATTTCAGCACCCTCCCTTTCTGCTTTATGAGAAGTACTCCCATTCCAGGCACATCCTATTGTCCTGGCACAACCAAACCCTTACCTTGCTTTAAGTTGTGATCAGAGGAAGCTGCATACTGATTTTGGTGGTCCTAGCTCTTATTGTTTAGGAGGAGTTCTTGATCAAACAGACAAGCAAACTCTTTGTTTAGGATGCAATAGCGTATGTTACCCACATGTGAATACCACAGACCTATGGGGAGAGTATGCATAGACCAGTATCATTGATTTATTTCATCAATGCATGCTGTTGATAAGCACAGCAGCCAGCATGACGGGCCGTCACCAGAGACTGACTCTCAGACCTCGAGCATTACATGATGAGCATCTAGCACTTGCGGTGAAGAAATAGCTCTTTTAGCTGGTAGCTATTGGAGATTGAGATCCCCTGTGACCTGGCCACTGCAGTGAGATGTATGACACACGCTGATTTTGCCAAGCATTTTAAAAATCATAATGATCTCTTTTAATAATTCACGCTTCAGGAACAAACATACTGGAGGTTAAGATTGTGGACCATCTGATGGCTCCATTATAACCCTGCATTTTTTGCGTTCATACTTTCTGAAAAGTCCACATCAATAGGTAGAGATAAGGACTTAAAATTCACCCCATCAGCAGGAAAGCTGGGTACAAACACAACTCTCATATTGACTGACTTACAAAGCCCGGACTCAGAAAAATATTTAAACACTTAATGTTTTTCTAAAAAGCGTGTGTTTTAATATTCAAAGCACTTAGTTGAGAGAGGATGCTTTGGAGAAGCAACGCCTGTGTATTTAATTTTACAACTTCAGTGTTTCAATAACACAGCCTTTGATTTTAATTTTGCAAAAGTACCTAATCGTCTATGATATCAGGTGTCAGTCCAAGAATCTCTGCTATTAAATATTTGGTAAGAAGTTAGACAATCATTAACAATAAAAAGCAAAGCTCCGGTTCGCAGAATAGTGGTGCGATAACTAGTGAACTCCTACTTAAATTCTAAGCAAAATAAATATTTTTTTAAATAAAAAATGTAAAGGATTTCTAGTCACTAAAGAAAAACATGCATATAGTATAAACATGTCACATTTAAATATGGCTAAATCTTGTTCTCAGTTTCACTGTTGTTGTAATTCCATGGCCATTAGTGGTCTTACTCAACTTTTCACATTGGTAACTCGTTTATTTTCCAATTGTATTGCATTCAACTGACTAGAGAATTTTGCCTTAGCCCCTGATCCTGTATTCCTGGTGTTTTCCATTCAGTTCTGACTGGCTAGCTAGAACTAATGCAAGAAATGTTGTTTAGCTTCTGCAATATTATAACAAGAACCCTTTAATAATTATACCGCTACATATAAAAACTCCTAACACCCAAGTCTAATAAGAAATAAAATGAAGAGGATAATGATGGAAAGGAAGGAAACATTAATTTAATTTTTCCAGAGTTTGCAAGAGTGTAAAGTCTATTTTTTGACAGACTGCTTTCTGTGCAACTTCTTCTTCTTTGGAGCAAATCATTAAGCCAAAAATGTCCTCTTGTAACATGTTTGTCATGTCATGGTCACGTCACAGCAACTGGGCCTTTTTTTCCCTGGGATTCATGCCAAGTGCTAAGCCAGAAAACCTTGTTATATTAATTATGAATAAAAAACATGTTTTATTAAAAACTAGCCTGCTGAATATTCTGTCGTGCTGCTTTTCAGTGACAGCAGACTAGCTTTTGCATTTTAGCAATGTTAATGAAATTTTGGAGGGCGGAGAAGAGGGAATATATACTCCATTTTCCTCAGCGATATTTACAGGAAAGTCAGATTAAAACCATCAAAGCTAATTAATTGATCTAACATTTAAGACTAGTCAGGGAAATCTGTACAAGATTTGATACAGAGCCCCACCTTTGGAAATGGGTGTGAATTAAAGCAGCATGTTCATTCTAGGCTTGTTTAGATGTGATTGTGCTCTCAGAAAATCTATGAAACTGACAACGAAATACCGTAGTACTGATGCCCCCAGTAAATTGTCAAACAAATCACCAGATCCAGTGTGTGGTGTCTACTGTTGTCTGTGGAGAGATTGCTCTAATGATGCACTATTTTATAAAAACTCTGGTGTATTGTGAAAATCACTGACCAGGTATTCACCAGGGAGTTCAAAAAAGATCCATAAGTCATTAAAAAAAACCAACCCTCTCTCTCTCTTTTTTCCAAAGTACTGAATTTAAGCACATGAAGGTCTATAATTTCAGAATGAATTTCAGTAAACATGAAATCACATGAACTGGAATCTTCATTAAAAGAATAAGTAAAAAGCCCCATCACTTTTGTAAGAAAATTTGCATAGCTGAAATATTTGGCAGAAAGAAGAGAGGAATGTTTTTTCAAAGTGACTTTTTACTTCTCTTCGGTTATTAGCTAATCTTTTATTCTTCTTTAGTGATGGGATAAATGAATCTGAAAAAGTGTGTCTCTCCATCACCAGTAGTGCTGGGGTTTGGAGTTCTCCAGTGTTGTGGACTGTTTTGCTGTTAACCTTCCTCCTCTACAATCACGGAAGTGACTATTTGGGGGGATTTGTTGGTGCAAAGGCATATTTGGTTATCGGGTCTTTACTTGCAGGGAAAAGCACCGTACTGTGTGAGTAGCCCTGCGGAAATCAACGCAACCATTTGTTTAGGAAGGTCCTACTAAACCTGAATAAGGCTATCAGCATTTGACCCAAAAGCACAAATATCATATTAATCTGCAGTGCATGCTGGCTGAAATTCACCTTTGTGCTAAGAGTCCCTACAAATCTCAGACTTCACCTAAGTTTAGCTATTGAGTGCAATTTCAGTCAAACAAACCATTTGTACAAGATTGAAATTCTTTCTTTTTGAATAAATGTGCAAAATTAACCAACTAGAGCACACAACTGATCCTTCCAGATAAGTATCTAAATCTTTGTGCAACAGTGGTCTTTGCAAAAACACATAGGGTATGTCTACACAGCTACATTATTTAAAAATAACTAGCATTATTTTGAAATAACTTAGTCTCTAAGTCGAAATTTATAATGTCAAAATACTGTCAAGCTGGAGGACTTCTTACTCCGACTCCTGTAACCCTCATTGTATGAGGAGCAACAGAAGTCGGAGGAAGAGTGCTTTATTTCAAAATAAGTTCTGTGTAGATGCTCCCAATTTCAAAATAAGCTATTTTGAAATAAACTATGCAATTGATGTAGCTCAACTTGCATAGCTTATTTTGAGTTAAGCCCTGCTGTGATGATACACCCATACAGACCTGACTGCAATATGGTACTACACTGCAGAATGGTAGAACACTGAAGAGAATTCCTTCAGGAGCCCTGATGATCATTTTACTCCATGAAATATGAATGAGAGCTCTTATTGTTATCACAGCAGCTGAAAGTCTGGTTCAGATTCTGTCTCATTAAGGGCCCAATCAGTTCTAACTGAAGTTAATGTGAATCTTTCCACTGACTTTAATAGAAGCAGGCAAAAGCTCCAATATCTTATATAGTAGAGAAAAAAAAGCTTGTTAAAATGTTTGCATCAATATATCCTATGGCAGGTTGTTCCACAGATTAACAAGATATAACATGTACTACCTTTTACTGGCTATAAAAATATGGTTTCCTTGACTCATATTTCCCTATCTTGCATTGTGGGACTGTGAAAAAGAGGCACCTTCCTGGCTTAGTCAGTATTTCTCTTCACACAAACTGGCCAAATAGCCTACCTTAAAAAGTACTATTTTGGAAGCCATCTCCACCTAGCAAAGACTGGAATGTACAGTATTAGTATTTGTATGGAAACATTAGTAAAGCTGTAAGTTTGGCCACTGTACCAACTTGACACTTAATAACATTCTAACATTCACCGGAATGAGTCTAAACAAACTTTAACATTAAGTTTAACACCCATGCACATGCAACACCATCTCTTTAATGACTAACATATATATTGGGTCATGAGCTTTTATGGGTAAAACCCACTTCATCAGATGAATTGGAAAGGAAATACAGAATCCAGGGTATTTTTAACAGCAAAAGCAGTTATCTGTCAGTTGTAGGACCAGTGTTAATGAAGCTAATTGAGTCAGGCTGGCTGTCCCCCATTCATAGCACTTGATGTGGAAATGTGAATATATTAAAGGTGGGGGAAATTGCCTTCATATTGTGTTAACCAGTTAATATCTTTATTCAAGCCCAAGTTGATAGTGTTGAACTTGTAAATGAACTCTAGTTCACCTGTCTCCCTTTCTAAAAGTAACTAATATAGCTACCTTTCTGAAACATCTATTTAGTGTTTAATGTCTCCTCCTCCATAATTTTTTAAGAAAACCTACTTGAACCATGAAGGTTTCTGGCTCTAAAAACTATGCTCCACATTCTGGATGAGTTTTACTCTGAGTCGCTCTGGTCTTCTGAGCAGGGTACAATGTCTGACACCATTCATGTGTTGCACAGCTCCATGTATATCTTGTCACTCAACAGAGAATAAATCTAAAAGGAGGAGCCCAAACTAGTTCATTTGGGTCCAGTTGATCTGGATAATGGGAAACTGGGGATGGTTTAAAAAGCTGACTTTAAAAATGTGTTGAACATGAGATGAATAAATATATACATGCTCTCCTAGTGGTAGTGAAATCATTTCTATGTGTTAGGGTATGTCTACACAGCAAAGTTATTTTGAAATAACTTTCCTAGTGTCTACACAAGCCAACTGCTATTTCGAAATTAATTCAAAATAGCGGAGGGCTTATTCTGAAATTAGTAAACCTTATTCCATGAGGAATAGCACCAATTTCGAAATTGCTATTTCAAAATAAGCACTATATAGATGCTTATTTTGAAATAGGGGGCCTCCAGCCCTTCCCAGGGTGACTTGCTGGTTGCCCTGACCATAAGGTAACTTCTGACCTGATGCCCTGCCGGATCCAGTTCCGGCTGGCCTTACATGCGATTCAGCATCCTATCAGTGTGGACGCACTATTTCAAAATAGCAAAAAGCTATTTTGAAATGCATTTTGTGTGTAGCTGCGTTGTTTCAAAATAAGATATTTCAAAATAACTATTTCGAAATTAGATATTTCAAAATAATGCTGTAGTGTAGACATACTCTTAGGGTATGTCTATACTAGCCCCCTAGTTTGAACTAGGGAGGCTAATTTAGGCATTTGAAGTTGCAAAACAAGCCCGGGATTTAAATATCCCGCGCTTGATTTGCATCTTCCCGGCTGGTTGCCATTTTAGAAATTTACAAGTCCGGACTAACTGCCTGCGTCTACACATGGCAGGGACCCGGTAGTTCGAAATAAAGCCCTAATTCGAACTACCCATTAAACCTCATTCCAGGAGGAATAACAGTGTGTGTAGACGTGGGCAATTAGTCTGGACTTGTAAATTTCTAAAATAGCGACTGGCTGGGAAGATACAATCAAGCGCGGGATCATAGAATCATAGAATAATAGGACTGGAAGGGACCTCAAGAGGTCATCGAGTCCAGCCCCCCGCCCTCAAGGCAGGACCACGCTCCGTCTACACCATCCCTGACAGATGTCTATCTAACCTGTTCTTAAATATCTCCAGAGAGGGAGATTCCACCACCTCCCTTGGCAATTTATTCCAATATTTGACCACCCTGACAGTTAGGAATTTTTTCCTAATGTCCAATCTAAACCTCCCCTGCTGCATTTTAAGCCCATTACTCCTTGTCCTGTCCTCAGAAACCAAGAGGAACAAATTTTCTCCTTCCTCCTTGTGACACCCTATTAGATATTTGAAAACCGCTATCATGTCCCCCCTTAATCTTCTTTTTTCCAAACTAAACAAGCCCAGTTCATGAAGCCTGGCTTCATAGGTCATGTTCTCTAAACCTTTAATCATTCTTGTCGCTCTTCTCTGTACCCTTTCCAATTTCTCCACATCTTTCTTGAAATGTGGCGCCCAGAACTGGACACAGTACTCCAGCTGAGGCCTAACTAGTACAGAGTAGAGCGGCAGAATGACTTCATGAGTTTTGCTTACAACACACCTGTTGATACAACCTAAAATCATATTTAAATCCCGGGCTTGATTTTGCAACTTCGAATGCCTACATTAGCCTCCCTAGTTCGAACTAGGGGGCTAGTGTAGACATACCCTTAGGGACTGAAGCACATTCTTCAAGAAGTGGGCAAACAGAAGAGGATGCACTGTGTTCATATCATTTATTATTTTCATAGTGGTAGCACCTAGCAGCCTCATTTCATGGACTTCCTGGCATTAGAGGATGTTCAAACAGAGAACAAAGGCAGTTCCTGCCTCAAAAAATGGACAATTTAAATATAAGAAAACAGTCAACAGATGGATCCAGACACGTGGGGAGACACAAGGAAACAATATTTTTTCAGTATGATGAGTAGTAATCTCAACATACCAGCTGCCTGACCACTGTCAGAAAAGTACCATGCTTTTACAGATCTAAGGTCAGACTCTTAATGAAGCTCCACTAATTTATATTAATGGAGGATCCTGTTTTTTCATTAGATTCTATGTCCCTCATCTGCTTCTTTATATTATCTCTCTCTCTGCTTGTTTTACTCTGCAACATCTTTCTACCTATTTTCTCATTGGATTTTTCTTCTCTGTTTTATCTGGGGTTCCTCTCCGCCAAGGGGGCTTTCTGAAGTGGAATGCCTGTTCAATGAGGCTTGGGGTTCCACTTTTTCGGCTCATGACATTCCAGCGGGTTTGAATCTAAGCTAAATCGGTGCTTCCAATCTGTGAAACAGTGCTGAATTTGCAACAGGGCTGAGCCCCAACATCTCTAGGCTTGGTAATTCATAGCCCCAGCACCTGTGAGTTTGCTGCAAAAGTTATGAATGTAAAAGAATTCCCGGCATCTAATTTTTCAAGCCCTGGCACCTCTTTCATTACAAAGTAAGCACTGCTCTGATATATGGCTTAGTTTTGTATTTGCTAGGTAAAGGCTCTGCTGCAAAGACTGCACAAGCAGTAACTACCTTAGAAGGATACTTACACAAAAAGATGCATTCCCCAGCAAGAGGATCAGAGGAAGACCCCAAAGGGACACAGCGCCATTAACCATCCTCACACGTTAATTTTTTTCTACAAATAATCTTGTATTTGTTGACTATGTTTTATTCTGCAAAGTCAAACTGCAGTGGTTAAAGAGCAAGTTCACATAATGCAAATTATTAACTATATCTCAAATATTGTGTAATATTTAATGATTGGTCAACAGACTCACTATACTGGTCAAATAGGTGCTGCAGGTGAATCCCTTGCTGTTGATTGTCTTGATCATTGGGGAACATATTGAAACAGTCAATCAGAAAAGTTTAACAAGCTAGTGCGTAATAAATAGAAGTAGTAAGTATTTATTATTATCAACACTCTTGTTAACTCTAGACACGCAAAATTATGCATTGGACTCAATCCCACAGCAAAAAATCCCAGGAGATTTGGCTAAAAATCATGAGATTTAAAAAAAAAATACATTTTTTATTCTTTGTATTGGTTCTGTGTTTTGACTCTTTAGGGATGATGTTTCCATGCTTTCTCCTATGAGCAGGAAAACTAGGAATTTATTTCTTTTGAAAATGAAAGCAGAGGTGCTCATGTAATCACATGACTCCCGGACCTTTAAGAGAAATACCAAATACCAGGAGATTTATCAAAACAGCAGAAAAGTTGGCAACTCTGCATTACTGTCTGTCCTATCAGGCCCTACTAAGGTTCTAATGAGCGAGACACTTTAAAGACACATAGGACCCTGGCCCCAAATGCTTGCAGTTTAAGTAGAAAGACAGAAAAGGGTGGGGGTAAGGGAAGTATTATTGTATAGAGAGGTTAAGGAACCTGCCCAAGGTCACTCAGGAAGTCCTCTTAATACATCATGCATGGTTTGTGAAAGACTCAGATACTGTCGTGATGAGTGCCATAGAAAAGTCCACAGTGAAATGAATAATTCTGTCCACGGAGTGGGATGTGACTAATGGGCAGTAAATAACACACAAGACCATGAGGCAAAAAGAAAATATTAAATAACTGCTTATTAAAGGAGTGCTGCCCATCCTGGATGCTGAATGAGGCAGCCATCCTGTGGAAGAAATAGTATGTGATCATGTAACTAAAGACCATATCATAACACATATATACAAGAGGGCTGAATGTAGGTTTCATGTGTCACTTTAACTGTGGCATTTGCTCACTTTGGAGGCTGTGACTTTGTGACTTATGTATTCTTTCAAGGATTTTTTTGGAGGGTGTTATCACATTACTGGATTTTAAGGGGATTGGACAGGCCACTGCTGTACCCAAGATGGTGGTGGTTGCCCCAAAGTCTGTACAAAGGGGGCCATGTGAGATGTCAAATGAAAGCTTATGTTCTACCGCTTTTATATATGTTATTCATGCATTTGTGTGATAACTGTATGTGGAGTTATAACTATGGACTCTGTGTTTATGCTGGAAGATACTCTGTCTCAGACAGAGCAATGGGCCAGAAATGTTCAGTCAGTGACTTTGCTAATTAGCAAAGCTCCAGGGACAAGGCTCGCAGAGAGGCCTTGAAGAATGTGTCTGGGACCTGCAAACCAGCCAATATCATGACTGCTGACATGGGACGCGGGGATAGGTCACTGGGCCATGTGACCTGCTCCAGCTTGGAAGATACCAGGGATGGATATAAAATGCCATAAGGCAGACTCCATCTTGCCTTCAATTCTGCTACTGATTCCAGATGCAGCCTTGCGAGGAACAGCGAGCCGGGAAGAATCATTGGCCCACCCTGACATAGGACGTACACCAGAGACTTTTAAGGTAGCAGTTTATAACATCTCTGCTAAAAGCCTGAATCGAGAACTGGGTGATTCGATGCATGTAACATAGTCTCCTTAATGACCTTTCTCGCATGTTTTTCTTTCTTTTATTAATAAACCTTTAGATTTTAGATTCTAAAGGATTAACCCAGCGTGCTCTTGTGGGTAAGATTTCTAAGTATAAATTGACTGGGAACTGTGGCTGGTTTCTTGGGACCGGAAGAACCTGTTCGGGGTAAGTGAGTTTGGGCTCTATAACCCCTCACCTGTGTGTAGGCCTGGGGCTGATTGTGGCACAGGGAGAGCTGGGGTGTCAGAGGGGTTTTGCTCGTGTGGCTTCCTGCTGGCCGGACTGGCAGCTGAAGTGCTCAGTCTGACTGGTTTGTGGCCTATTTGTGAACGGTCTCCAGTCAGGGGCTGTAAGGAGCCTTGAGTTTGAGCAATTCGCCCTGAGCGGACATCCTCAGCTGTGCCCAGACCTGACCCGGTCCGTCACAAGTGTAATGTACATTTAGGTGTGGTGGATTTTATATAGGTCTATATAACACAAAGAGGACACAATAATGGTGTTTCTCCATATGTTAGTGGTCACACGCGGATGTTAAAGACAACAATTCAAGATTCTTTAACTAGTTGGGAAGACAGCAAGATAAAAGGAATTAGATAATGCACAGCTTTGGTGAATGTGTCCTTGAATACGCTGATTTCCACTGAATTTTAATAGACCCCTGATTCATCAAATCTCAAACAGAATTAAGGTATGGCCTGGATCCTAATAACATCATGCTTTATAGCCATGAAAGATAAATTAAAGGATGCAAAACTGCTATTGACAAACATTGATTATATGTACTTTGAAGTTGTGCCAGACACGGCTTGTCAGCCTCCAAACTTTTCTTTTAAATCTCATTGCGTAAGGCTTTTACTTTTTAATTTTTTTTTTCTCCACGGCCTCTTTGATCAACAAAAATGTAGATCATATTTGGGTGATGCTATTTCCTAGGCATTTTATTTAGATGTGCCCTTGTGCATAGCTCAAGCTACATGAAAAGGTTGCATGGGGCATTGTCATCTCAACCTATTATCCTCAATGCTGTTTGACACTTCAATGAGCTACTCATGCTCTTTGGATGAGTTTCATGCCTGTACTGAAGGCCAGCACTTAAATCCCAGGCGAGTCTTCAGTAAACTCGATTTACAGAACTTCTGCTGGTCCTCTACCCAGGGGACTTGATTTTACCCATTGTGAATACACCACCACTCGTCAAAAAATTCATGGCAAGGCTGCCCACATGTGAAGATTTGCTCTGCTGCTGGTAGTGTCTTCTGCCAATGGGAAAAGATGGAGGATGGGTTGAGAAATGATCCCCCACACACCTTCCCACGTGTAGAAATATGTTTGTACTGAGGGCCTTTAATAATTTTTAGAAAACGTTTAGAATGGGTAAAAAGAACGAAGCCTGGGCACAGAAGCTTAGCTCTGTGTGGAAACTCACTGGGCTGAAGAAAATGAGAAACTTCTTTCCAAACCATTCAGATTTGGTCATTATACCACAAGGCAGGGAAGGAGCATCAGGCATGTTGTGTTGCCCCTCTCTTGTTTGGGGGCAGTAGATCAATTTTGTGACTAGAACCACTCTCCCCTGCTCCCCTCCAATCCACCGTGTTCATCCCAGTGCATTGAACAGCTGTGGAGTTTTGCTGTGGAATAGACCAGAAAATACAGTGTCCCCCTATCCAGGGTTCCTGAAACTTGCCTCCCTACACACACACACACACACACACAGAGTGGCAGCCCGTCAATACAGGATGGGCTTTGGAGGTGGGGGCGCCAATCATGCGCCGATCTCGTGTTTCGCCTAGGGCGCCAGTTGCCGGCAGCTCGTCTAGGGCTGCTCCTGTACATGCGTGCACACGCACACACACACGCACACACAACCTTCTGTTAGAACATAGAGCTACTGGAAAGGATTTACTCCACAGGGTCAATTGTCGGAGGCCGCCTCACCCCACCTATTCCATTTGCAATTGCAATGTTAACAGCACAATCCTTTGCACATATAAAACTTCGCATGCAAATCATCTGACTACTCCAAAAAAAGCCATTGAGTCACATGTCTGAGAAGGGGAAATGTTAATAGTCCTAATGCATAAGGGCCTGTCCCAGACCTATCCATGACCTAAGGGTGATTAGGGCTAGAACATAAATGTGGAGAGGAAATGGATGTGGCAGTGTCTATTTGTGCGTGTGTGTGGGGCATGCACGTACAGGAGCAGGGTGTGTGTGTGAAGAGGGAGGAATGTTTGTCCTTTTCCCTCCTAACTGGCAAGGTCTCTGGCAATTGGGACCCAATGCTTTTTGTGATACGTCTTTGCTTGGTTTTCCTCTGTTTACAAATCAATAGCAGAAAGCCTTGAGGAAAAAGATTGAAACTCAGCTGCTGGTGAGAGCATTATTCATCTTCATTCTACATCTTCCACAGCTGGTGGTTCTACCCACTGGCCTATGGGCTCCAGGACAGATGAACCCTCACTGCCGTAAACGATTTATTTCTCTAGTCTTGGTATGTACACAGTACCCAGTGTAAAATCAGCACGCCTCCCAAGAACTAGAATATTTGGGAGGAAATACTTTGTCTAAAGGAAAAATCATGTGACTTTGAGGAGATGTGACAGTCTATAGTTATATATTCCAACATTTAAGCACTTATATATTCTATGTGATGGATGTTCAGGCTGCACACAAAGATCTGGTATTGTATTTATTCAATCATTTGCAGCAAAAATTCACCATTGTGCAAGGCCTCAGCACAAGGCGTATGTGCTACTGAAGCCCAATTTTGAGGGTTTCAATATGACTTAAGTGGGGGGATAAGCTTCAGGCTGGCCTTTTGCCCAGGGATGAGTCTCATCTGTGCTTAATTGGGGATTGTATGAAGATTTGAGGTGTTTAGAACAATTACCATGAGCATACATTTCAGAGGGAACGACCAGCCTGTTTGTAGCTGAAAGTAGTTTATTTAGAATTACTGAACGTCAGCCTGACTATTTTGCATGTGTGAGCAACCTTTGCCACAGTGAAATAAGTGGGCACAAGGGTCTGCACAATCACATGCCCACACAGAGAGTTTTCAGCAGACATGGTTTCGGTTTGGTTGCCAAAGCCCACATGTTCACGTTTGGGTTATAACCCTCATTATTTTATATCTATCTATCTATCTATCTATCTATCTATCTATCTATCTATCTATCTATCTATCTATCTATCTATCTATCTATCTATCTATCTATCTATCTATCTATCTATCTATATTCCTCCCCCCAAAAAACAGACATTTCCAAGGGGAGGGTGAGGAACAATTTCTATGGAAAATGTTCTACCAGTCCTAAACAAGACCAGTGAATCCTGAGTGGCAGAGAACTCCTCATGGTCAATGCTGCTGCTTCATGCCACGAGGTGAAACAAACCAGCGTTAAAGAATATAGTGCAAGGTTAGACAAGGTTTACAAATACTGGCCCCATCAATGTTAAAAATGCTGTACATGGCCCAAGCACAGACTTATTAGCACCACAAAGAAAAATCACCACGATAATAAGTGGGTGAATTGAAATGACTAGAGTTAAAAAACAAAATCTCCTGTGACACTTGACTTTTGAAAACCTCTTTCCCCACGAACAGCTTTATGAACATGGGATGAAGTCCAAAGTCTAATGACGCTCATGAGGTCTTTCCATCAGGCCCACAAGCAGTCCAATGGAGCACAGTGGGACAGCCAAAAAAAGCAGATCAGTTTCTAGGATCCATGCCAACCTTTCCATTACTTTGGCACTTTCCCCATCACCAGCATGGCTTTTCTTCAATAACATGATAACATTAAAAGCCCTACAGTTTGGCACGATATCTTTACTTACTTAAAAAACCCACAGACTGAAAGAGAAAAGCAGCAGTAGCTCTGTTATTATTGTCCATGTAGAAGGATCAAAACTGAGATGGAGTACGGGGGACTGGCTTTTAATACCAAATCTTGGAGTTTTTAGTTTCTGGAAGAACTTCATCTTGGTGCAGAGGGCCAGCTAAACTCCATTTAGTTTGAAACTTAAAAATGGTGTGGGTTTGTCTTTCATTTAGTAATCCACACTGGCAGCAAATTCTCACTGATGTTTTTACTTCCTAGATGTCAGACCAAAAGCATGGCCAAAACTGGAATGATTGCAGGTGGTAGAAATCCAAGCATTGTAAGATTCACATGGCTTGTCTACGCTGCAGTAGGGAGCAAAACCAGCAACAGGACTTGAGGGAGAGCACTAAATATAGCAGCATGGATGTTCTGGATGGGACTAGAGCTCAAAGTCTGGACCCGAAGAGCCCAGTCTTCCACCTGAGTCAGAATGCTTGCTGTTTTTATTGAGGGAGCTTAGCCCTCACTAAAGGAGTCTTTCCACATGGCTGCAAGACTTGCTCCCCACTGGTGTAGATGTACCCACAAATATTCTGAATCTTCTCATACTTCCATCGGTGTAAGCCAGGAGTAACTCCTCAATGGATTCATGCCAATTTAAAACTGGGGTGTGTGAGAAAAGAACTAGGCCCAAATAGCGAGGAACAGAGGAAGTGGCGCACTGGATCAGATCAGTTCATCCTGTGCAGTATCCCACCTCTGATAGCTACCTGCATCAAATGCTTCAGAATAAGGTGCAAGGAACTATACAGTTATCAGTAATAGAACAACCTACCCCAGGGAAAATTTCTTCTTAACCCTCATTACTCATTGTCTTATGGCCCAAGCATGTGAGATTAGAGCTCTTCCAAAATTCCTGGGTATTCTTTTTGTTCCTTTACCAACTCTGTTGGTAAAACAATGAGTAGTCCTGTAGCACCTTAACCCTGGTCTACCCTAGAGAGTTATTTTGAAATAACCCCCCTTATTTCAAAATAATAAGTGGAGTGTCCACTCTACCCACCCTGTTATTTCAAAATCTGTACTGCTTTCCTCTGGGGATAATGCTATTTCGATTGTGTTATTTTGGGAGCTATTATTTCGAATTTAGTTAATTTGAAATAATTTCCTAGTGCAAACCCCACTTCCTCAGATGAGCAGAGTAGAGAGAGGGGAAAAAAAACCTGTTGGTGTATCCAATCCCATTTTAGTCTCTTGCTAAAAGCAATAGAACCATAGGCAGTGAGTGAACCTAAAGCTGGGGGAGGCAACTCCTCAGCCCCGCCTCCTCCACTCGAGGCCCTGCCCCCTACAGGAGCCAAGCTCCCCCCTCACTGGGAATAGGACTCCAGCTCTCCCCTCCTCCAGCCCCCCGCATGAGCCTCTCCAGCCTTTCAGCACAGGGGAGCATAGGTTCCTAGCCTTCGTGGGCACGGGAAGAGTGGGTGGTGAGCGGTCCTAGCCTCAGTAGAAGCCTGGGGACAGCCTGGGAGCCGTGCCAAATCGGGGGCCCAGTGTGGGTGGGGCCCCAGCTGGCAATGGGAAGGCAATGCCTTCCCCTGCCTCTTAGACCCACCGCCCATAAATAGAACCATAAAATGGCTGCTGAAAGCGTCAGTGATGCTTTACAGCTGAACACAGTCATCAAAAGCTACAGCAGCAAGTCTGGAGACTATTGAAAAGAAGGCAAACATTACCATGGGGGTAAGACTGTTCCAGAAAAAGGTGAAAGAGCCCAATTCTACCCAACTGTCCCCCAAACTGATACCTGTTTATGCCACCAAAGTTGGCCTAGTGGGTGTCTGTATTTTGATCACCAAAAGCTTGTTGCACAGCACCCCGCTAATTATTCCTAGCAGAAAATGAGGGTGTGTTCAGAGTAAAGGACTAATTCAAATTAGGGGGCTTATATGGACACAGAACATGCCTCCTAACCTTTGATAGCCACTCTAAGGCCAGTTCTGTCAATGACTGATGGATGGAGTTAGATACATGGGAACTACCCATCTGGATAGGGCTAGATTCTTGGCTGTGGCTGACTATCTTATGCTGGGCATCACAGAGAGGGTAGGTCATTGGGGAGCCACTTAGGGCTTCCAGTTTTCTGCCTGGCCCCAGGTACAGCAGATTGGAGCAGCCTAGGGGATGCTTTAATAAAGCCTGTTGAGAATGGTCCCCAAGGGACCAACCACTGCAGGGCCGGCCCACAACATTTTGGCACCTGAGGCGGGGAGCTCAAGTGACGCCCCCATGCCCCCTCACTTGGGCCAAAACTTTGAAAGGCCTCAATTCTGCCTTCTTCCTGATGTCTCTTGTGCCCTCCTTCCTCCAGCACAGTACTCCACCATCTCTGTGCATCTAGAGCAGAGAGAATACACATGCACCAGTCGCAGACACAATTTTCTACACCCTGGGTCCTAGTGGCGCCACCCTTCCCCACAGTCTGGCACCTGAGGCGGCCGCCTCAGTTTGCCTCATGGTAAGGCCAGCCCTGAACCACCACTGGGGATAGCTGGAGCACATTGAACTCGGGCCACTCCTCTTGTTATCCCTGCCTACATGGGGGCTCTGAGGAGGAAGGTGCTCAGTCGTCACTGGAGACTCCCTCACGCCAAGTCATCCCCCAGCAAGGGACTTGCGGGCAGCTAGAGCTACGGATCAGAGCAAAGGGAGAGTTGTGAGTCAGAGGACTTGCCACGATAGCCTCAGTGTGAATGTGAGCTGAGGCTAGTGGTGAATGGCATCCTGCTTGTGTTAGAGAACAAATAGCCGTGCAAAGCCATGGTGGCTAGGTTACAAAAAAAGTTCAGAATTTGCCTTTCCAAAGGGATTCACCATCAACTAAGTAGTGCTCGCTAGACAAGGGACATGGGTTCCAAATCCAGTGAAGTGAGAGAGGCTGGGGACAAGTATTTGTACCTGGGTGGGGCCCCTTTCTGAGGGCCTGAAACACCAGCTGCACCCCCTCCTCTCTCCACTGTGGAATATCAGAGCTAATTTTGACTCCATTAGGAGTCTAGTTACAGGCTGCTGATCTGAATTCACTTTCGGCCAATGGTGCACCAGCACTGAGGCTCCCCTACTACGAGCTGAAATCACAAAAGAGCTAAAATCTACTAAGAGCTGAACTCACTGAGTGCTGCAGGGGAGCCTGAAGCTATATTGCTGAGCTGCTGGCAGAGCAGTTTGCGGGATGGCTGGCAGAGCAGTTCGGGGAACAACCAGCGGGCGGCTGGTAGGAACGGCGGCAGGTGGCCAGCGGAGCGGCTGGCGGGAACGACTGGTGGGTGGCCAGTAGGAGGGTGGCAGGTGGCCAGCAGAGTGGCTGGTGGGAACGACCAGCGGTCAGTTGGTAGGAGCAGTGGGAGGCGACCAGTGGCTGGTGGGAATGACCGGCGGGACAACTGGTGGAGTGTGGAGAGGATTGGCTTGCGTTTAAGGCTGCAGCAGAACCCTACTGAGAGGCGGGGCCGTCAACCTCGGACCACGTAAGGTGCCCCTTATCAACTCCCGCCTCCTCCCGTTCCACCCAGGTGACTTTTGGGGTCTCTACTAAGAGACTTTTGGGGACTTTGGGTGATTCTGGGCTGGGATGGGTTTTTGCTCATGGTTTGGTCTATGAATCCTAGTTGTGGTGTTTTCCCAATTTAATGCTGATGTCAGCTACCTCATGTTATTAAAGATTTGCTGCTGCCGAATGTAGGGCAGCGAAAGAACAGAAGGTCCACAAGGGAAACCCTTTAATTACTCCTTGGTCCAGTGCCTTGCCTTGCACTGAATCACTGCTGATCTAACCTGGGACAAGTGAGTTCAGAACCAGGTCCTTTAAAATCCCAGCAAACACTTTATAAAGGCTATATTATAATATCCACAGGCCCCAGCTGAGATCCTCCTGCTCAGTCCTGTACTAACACCTGGTGAAAGACAGTCCCTGCGCCAAAGAGCTAGCAATCTAAATGGACAGGAAGGACAAGAGGGGAGAGGAAAACTTGAAGCAGAAAAAGGTGACATTGACTTAGCCAAGGTTGCAATAAATCAGTGGTAGAAAGAGGACCAGACAACATGTTTCAAGTGTCAGCCCCTAGCCCTACTCACTAGACTATACTGTCTCTCTAGGCACTCTTTATATTTAAAAAAAATGCAAGTTTCATTCCAGGGACCTGTTCCTACAAAACTTTAAATAGTACAGTCCGTGGGATTCAGATGAGCCACAGTTTTCAAGATCAGACCCTCTGTAGCAATTTTTAGTGCTTCTTTTAACTCTGGTCATATGAAGATGTGGGCTGTGCCCACGAAAGCTCATGATACCATCTACATAGAATCATAGAATCATAGAATAATCGGACTGGAAGGGACCTCGAGAGGTCATCGAGTCCAGCCCCCCACCCTCAAGGCAGGATCAAGCTCCGTCTACACCATCCCTGACAGATGTCTATCTAACCTGTTCTTAAATATCTCCAGAGAGGGAGATTCCACCACCTCCCTTGGCAATTTATTCCAATATTTGACCACCCTGACAGTTAGGAATTTTTTCCTAATGTCCAATCTAAACCTCCCCTGCTGCACTTTAAGCCCATTACTCCTTGTCCTGTCCTCAGAAACCAAGAGGAACAAATTTTCTCCTTCCTCCTTGTGACAAAACATCTACATGTTTTGTTAGCCTATAAAGAGCTATCAGACCATTTGTTGTTTTTTTCTGTAACAGACTAACTCAGCTACCCCCTGAAGCTCTTTAACATCTGTGTCCGTGTTTCCCTTATGGTGTGATATAGAGGACCCCACTCTTAGGGTATATCTACACTACAAAGTTAATTCGAACTAACAGACGTTAGTTCGAATTAACTTTGATAGGCGCTACACATGCAAACTGCTAGTTCGAACTTAATTCGAACTAGCAGTGCGCTTAATTCGAACTAGGTAAACCTCATTCTACGAGGACTAACGCCTAGTTCGAATTAACTAGTTCGAATTAAGGGCTGTGTAGCCACTTAATTCGAAATAGTGGGAGGCTAGCCCTCCCCAGCTTTCCCTTGTGGCCACTCTGGGCACCACCAGGGAAACTCTTCTGCCCCCCTCCCAGCCCCGGAGCTGTTAAAGGGGCACGGTTTGGCTACGGTGCCCGTGCCAGGTGCAAGCCTGCCAGCACCCAGCCAGCAGACCCTGCACCTGGCATGGCTCGAGCCAGCCACCAGCTGCCACCCAGCCCTCCGCCTCTTCCCGGGACCAGGCTGGCGGCTCCCGGGAGCCTGCACAGGTCCGCAAGAGGCGGGTGCCCACCTGGTCTAGTTCGGACATTGTGGACCTCATCCACAACCTCCGCACTAGGCACAGGAAAGTGGCCGTCTAGGGCAGGATAGCTGCCAGCCTGGCCACCCAGGAGCAGGTGTGCATAAAAATCAGGGTGGTCCAGTGAGACCGCCGACCCTGAGCCCTGAGCTTAGAATGGCCGTACTGGGTCAGACCAAAGGTCCATCTAGCCCAGTAGCCTGTCTGCCGACAGCGGCCAACACTAGGGACCCTGAAGGGGATGGACCGAAACAATGACCAAGCCATTTGTCTCGTGCCATCCATCTCCAGCCTTCCACAAACAGAGGCCAGGGACACCATTTCTACCCCCTGGCTAATAGCACTCCATGGACCCAACCTCC
Organism: Pelodiscus sinensis; assembly: GCF_049634645.1. Taxonomy (NCBI): domain Eukaryota; kingdom Metazoa; phylum Chordata; order Testudines; family Trionychidae; genus Pelodiscus; species Pelodiscus sinensis. Next base: position 64,630,544 of record NC_134718.1, read on the forward strand.
ATGACTTTATCTCACTTCTCTTTAAACTCTGTTCTAGTTGTAGCCTTCACAGCCTCCTGCAGCAAGGAGTTCCACAGGTTGACTCTTTGCTTTGTGAAGAAGAACTTTCTGTTATTAGTTTGAAGACTGCTACCCATTTATTTCATTTGGTGTCCTCTAGTCCTTCTATTATGGGAACTAATGAAGAACTTTTCTGTATGCACCCTCTCCACACCACTCATGCTTTTATAGACCTCTATCCTATCCCCCCTCAGTCTCCTCTTTTCTAAGCTGAGAAGTCCCAGTCTCTTTAGCCTCTCTTCATATGGGACCTGTTCCCAACCCCTGATCATTTTAGTTGCCCTCCCCTCTCCCACCCTCTCTCTTCCCCTCTCCCACCTCCTTTTCCCAGTCTCCCCGAGTCTTGTTCAATAAAGAGAGTTTCTATTTTTGAACACACATGTCCTTTATTTTGTACATCAGGAAGGGGGGCTAAGGAGGGGTAAGTAGAAGGAGGTGAGGGAGGAATGGGGCACGAGCCGCCAATGGGGAGGACTGGGGTGGCTCTGCGGGCTCCTCGGGGTGGAAACTCTCCTGAAGCCCCTTGATTGACCCCCCTCCGGATGGCAGCCTGCGGCAAGTGCAGCCGGGCTGATGGCCGAGTGCTGTGATGTGCCGAGTGTGGGCACTCAGGGCACTCCAAGCCAGGACTGCTTTGCAAGTGGTGAACCTCTGAGATCTGTCTGTCTGGGGTGGGGGTCGGGTCCCTTTAAGCACAGCCCTCGGCTAGCCTGAGGCAGCAGCTCCACGCTCTAAGTCCTAATCTGATGCCCTGCCGGCACTGCTTCCGGCCATCCTTAACCTCGGTTCAGGGTCCACTTAATGTGGACATGCTAGTTCAAATTATCAAAATGCTAATTCGAACTAGTTTTTAGGTCTAGATGCACTAGTTCGAATTACCTTAGTTTGAATTAACTAATTCAAATTAAGTTCGTTCGAATTAGTGCTGTAGTGTAGACGTACCCTCACTGCTTCTTTATTTTTTACCATCCCAAAAGAGGATGAGTATAGCAAACGCTGTGGCAACTTTTTTTCTGTTGAAGAAACAAAACTGCTAAGTTTGATTTCCATGCAATTAGCTTTGCATCTTGAAGCTGGTGTGAATGAGGAAAGGGTTGTGTTCGAAATCTTAGAGCATATGCTAAAACACAGTATCATTCTTTGCACAGCTCCTTATTCCCTATCTGCTTCTGTGTAGCCATTTTAAACAGAGATTGCATTGCCATCAGTGGAAAGTTGGGGTGACATCCACTTTCAGGAGGTGTGGAGACTGTACTAGCAACAAATACATTATTAATTTACTGGGACAATAAACACTGCTAAAACACGAGGAAGGATAGCTTTTTAGGGTGGAGAGCACTGGCGAGATGGTGAATTTTTATCAACTGATCTCTACACAGAGCGCCATTAAGGGTATGTCTAGACTACATGCCTCTGTCACCAGAGGCATGTAAATTAGATTACCCGACATAGTCAATGAAGCCGGGATATAAATATCCCAGGCTTCATTAAAATAAAAATGGCCGCCACACTGTGCTGGCTCAGCTGTACGTCGGCACAGCGTGCGAGTCAAGACGTGGATTAGTCAACAAGTGAAGCATTTGTCAACTGCTCCTGTAAACTTTATTTCATGAGGCATAAGGGAGTGGTCGACAATGGCTTCCCTTGTCGACCAATCCGCATCTTGACTCGCGCGCTGTGCCGACGATCAACTGAGCTGGCACAACGCGGTGGCCATTTTTATTTTAATGAAGCCGGGGTTATTTAAATCCCGGCTTCATTGACTATGTCGGCTAGTCTAATTTACATGCCTCTGGTGACAGAGGCATGTAGTCTAGACATACCCTAAGTGTCCATTAAAAAGAAACAAGTTATAGGATTCAGGTCTTGGTTCTTACAACAGTTGCAGGCTTCCTTCCATCCTGCAGAGTAATTTAAATGATGTAGTTGAAAAACTGCAATTACTTCTTGTTGGAAATTTTGAAAATTGTAATGTGGGGAGGTTGGTCAAAATATCCCAAGCAAACTTTTTTAAAAACTGTTTATGCTTTAAAAAAAGTTCAGTTTTTAAAACTGTTTCCAGGAAACATCTCACATTTCTGAAAATGGAAAATGTTTAACAAATTTTTGTGAGGAGAGAGGGATTTCAAGTTTTTTAATTAAAACCTAGACATTTTCATGGCAAAATGAAATTTTTCTGTGAAAATGTTCATTTTTTATTAAAAGACCTTTTAATTCAATTTTAATGAAATGATATTTACTATTGAACTTGTGACTATTATTATAGAATAGAGAAACAAGGACCTGTTTACCAGTGGGTTTCATAACGGTGCTGTCCTACAACCCTTCATTAATGCATTTCACAGCTCTTGTTTGATCTGAAAATGCACATCCTCCCAACTGTCTTCCTATTATAGTTTTACTTATTTATTATCATCTGAATGCTCTGGATTTCCTGAATCACAGATTTAAGATTCTTTGGAAAGGCAGAGGATGATATTATATTCATAGAATCATAGGATCATAGAACACTAGAACTGGATGGGACCCTAAGCAGTTACTAAGACCAGTCCCTCCCCTCACAAAAGGACCAAGCACCATCTAGATCATCCCTGACAGGTGTCTGTCTAACCTGCTCTTAAATGTCTCCAGTGATGGAGATTCCGCAACCCCTTTAGGCAATTTATTCCAGTGTTTAACCACCCTGACAGTTAGGAAGTTTTTCCTAATGTCCAACTTAAACTTCTTTGCTGCAATTTAAGCCCATTGCTTCTTGTCTTATTATTAGAGTTTAAGGGAAACAATTTTCCTCCCTCCTCCTTGTAACATCTTTTTAGGTATTTGAAAACTTATATCATGTCCCCTCTCAGCCTTCTCTTTTCCAAATTCATTCTTTCAGTCGTCCCTCATAAGCAATGTTTCCTTTTTGTTGCCCTTCTCTGGATTTTCTCCAATTTCTCCACATCCTTCCTGAAGTGTGGTGCCTGGAACTGGACACAGTATTCCAGCTGAGGCCTAATCAGTGAAGAGTAGAGGAGAAGAATGACTTCTTGCGTCTTGCTCACAACACTATGACCCCTGGATGCCTTTCTGCAGTACTCCTTCCTACACAGTCACTTCCCATTATGTGTGCAACTGAATGTTCCTTCCTAAGTGGAGCACTTTGCATTTGTCCTTATTGAACTTCATCCTATTTACCTGAGACTATTTCTCTAGTTTGTCCAGATCATTTTGAATTAAGACCCTATCCTCCAAAGCACTTGCAACTGCTTTCAGCTTGGTATCATCTGCAAACTTTATAAGCGTACTCTCTATGCCATTATCTAAATCGTTGATGAACCAGTCTCCAAACTGATCCCTGAGGAACCCCACTTGTTATTATGCCCTTCTAGCATGATTGTCAGCCATTAATAACTACTTTCAGAGAGCATTTATCCAACCAGATATGCACCCACCTACATTGTATTTCCTTAGTTTATTGATATCAAATACTTTACTAAAGTCTAGGTTTATCAGATGTATTGCTTCTTCTTATCCACAAGGCTTGTTAGCCTATCACAGAACGCTATCAAATTGGTTTGACATGATTTGTTCTTGACAAATCCATACCGACTGTTAACTTATCACTTGATTATCTTCCAAATGTTTGCAAATAGATATCTTAAATGTTTGTTCCTTTATCTTTTCTGGGACAGAAGCTAAGCTGACTGGTCCGTCGTTTCCTGAGTTGTCCTTATTTCCCTTTTTATAGATGGGAATTATCATTGCCTTTTTCCAGTCTTCTGGAATCTCTCCCAACTTTCATGACTTTTCAGTGATGATGGCTAATAGCTCAGATAGCTCCTCAATGAGATCCTTGAGTATTCTAGAATGCATTTCATCAGGCCCTGGTGACTTGAAGACATCTAACTTTTCTAAGTAATTTTTAACTTGTTCCTTTCTTATTTTAACTTCAGACGCTACCTGATTTTCACTGGCATTCATATTTTAGGCATCCAATTGCCACCAACCTCTGCCATTTCCACATTTTCTGTTATTGTTTTCCCCCCTCAAAGGGGGGATTTGCTAGAAGTTATCAGGGGTTTGCCAAAGAGGATGGAGAGGCTGTTCTCAGTGGTGGCAGATAACAGAGCCAGGAGCAAAGTCTCAGGCTGCAGAGAAGGAGGTCTAGGTTGAATATTAGGAAAAACTATGTCACTAGGAAGCTGGTGAAGGACTAGGTTGGGTTACCTCAGGAGGTGGTGGAATCTCCATCTTTAGAGGTTTTTAAGTCCTGGCTTGACAAAGCTCTGTCTGGAATGCTTTTGTTGGGGTTGGTCCTGTTTTGGGCAGGGGTTCAGACCAGATGGATTCCTGAGGTCTCTTCCAACCTTAATCTTCTATGATTCCATGTTAAAGTGTGAGACTGCACTGATAGGGCACAAGCCACGCCTCTGCCCTGTAGAGCCACCCCGGTATAACCATAGGGGTACGACTAAAGTAGTGTAGTGTCTGCTGGTTCAATTAAACTGATTGAAAAGGGATCTTTAATTTTTGTCTTCCTTCACCCCCGTCTCCTTCATGGTGTCACCTTGACACAAACACCCTTTGGTGTTGTCCCTGTGACACACACACATACACCTGTTTACCTGCTCAGATTCAGTACACTCATGTTCCCTCCTAATATCCCCAAACTCCTTCCTCAGATACCCATGCATTCATTCACCCCTCTCTATTCTACTCTCTCCTCACATCTGTCCCTCACACTTATTTTCTCCTCACTCCTCCCTGTCCTCCCAACATTGGTGCCTCTTTGTGCCTCAGGCTGAGAGGGGAAACAGAAGGGGAGGGAGAGGGACTGTTTTAGTTTCCTCCTGCAGGATGCCCATAGGGCCTCCACTGAGAAGACAGAGCAGAAACGGTTACCTCCCCTTGCTGACTGCACAGCTCAATGAGGTGAGTCCAATGGTGGCAACCAAAGATGTAGCGGGGGAGGAGGCGGTAAAGCATCGTGATGAGGTATGAAGGCACCTCTTTGTGCCTTCAGTGTAGGGGGAAAGCAGTAGCCAAAGAGGTGGCTACTAATGAACTGCTTCTCACAGGCGCTCCAGCCCCTTGTTTCTCTCTGAGCAGGGGCACTGCCTTTTAAATCTGCCCCACTTTGTTTTTCCAACAATTCTGTCTATCTCATAAGACGCTTGAGTCCACACAGACCTGGTAAATTGTTGAAGAAGGGCAAAATCTTTTCTTTCTGCATATTCTCTCCTCCTCCTCTTCCCTCCCCCCTCAATTGACTGTTCCTGCCCAACCTGACACGCCCAAGTAGTCCTCACTCACAGGCATGGTTTCACAGAAGTCAGTACCACTGAGTGTATGAGCAAGGATGAATCGTGTCAGAATACACTGGCAGGCTCGCACCCCGTTTTGTAACATTTCTCCTCAAAGGATCAGTCAAGGAGGCAACTTAGAATCACATTCCAGAGAGGGAGCTAAAAGAAACATCAATAAAAAGAAACTGTGAGGAAACCAAATATAGAACAGACCAATATGAATTAAACAACATCCTAGAAATCTTCACACAAGAATTGATTTGCTCATTTGTACTTCTTTCTATTCTTTAATCTTTCAGCAGGGCTTCCATCCTCCCCCTTCGCTTTTTTTTAATATTCTTTGCTCATCTGTTGTCTACAATATTGCTTCTGATCTCTCCTATCCCATCAATCATCTGTACAGAGACTAGTCCACACACACTCTGGTCTCCAATCCTAATGACTGTAAAGAACTAATCATCAAGACTGAGTGATGCTCCTTGTTGTAAGTGTCTCTTTGATTTATTAAAGATCTCTGTATAAATTCCGGCGTGTGTTTTGCAAGTTATTTCCTACAACCTGTATGAAAGGACTTTGAAATCCTAAAACTATGTATGTACAGGGGAGTTGGTTCACCTGATAAACAAAATGATGCCATGGAAAAAAAGTATCCTTGATTTAAGGTAGCAGGATGAATTAATCTCAGCTTCAGTTCTTCTAGTCAATTTGTCATTTCCATCAATCACACATCAAATGTACACAGCCTCCTTTAATTTGAATGTAACGTCTGTGTGCTGGACATGTGATTGAGAGCCACAAACCTAAGGGCAATACTACAGACAATGACATTTTCCAAAACTGTCACTCCCTGGTTATAGTGCAATTTATTTTGCCCAGATGACCAGTGGAACTTCCAAGTTCGTTGACTGATGTTTTAAAAGCTAATCAAGGTACACACTCCATATTGTTGAGAGCTTCTTATTATAACTCCCTAAATCATAGAACCTTTTCTCGCCTTGATTATGGAGGCAAAATTTGGGTACCTGAACTGGCCTTCTAGCTCGTGGAGTTTGTGTGCTCCAATCGGCATCTAAGGCTACCCATGTACTTATTTCACAACCTACAAGAACTCCTCAACTACAAAACATTCCCATTGAGCTGTAACTATTATTCAAGCCACTACACTACTGAATGGTTTATCCAAACTCCTGATTACCCAGGTAAAATGTGTTTCAGCCCTATTCTATTCAGATAATTGGGAGTATATTGTAGTTTCAATATCACATGGGTGTTGTCTAGTTAGGATTGGGATTTTCACCAGAACCTAAGGCCATGTCTTCAATTGCTATGCTGGTGATCGCTCTTCTGGTGTTCAATTTAATAGGTCTAGTTAAGACCCGCTAAATTGAATGCTAAGGGCAGCTCTGAGCAGTGCCAGTACTCTTCACAGTTGAGAGGAATAAGGGAAGCTGACAGGAACATTTGCTCCCACCTGTCTCCCTCTGTGAAGATGTCACCATGCTCAGCTTAAGGTAACCTGACTCTGGTTATGTATTTTATGTACCTTAACCTGACCTTTTAGGTGTAGTGTAGACCTGGCCTAAGAGTGGGCCAACTTTTCTTCTCATTGAAGAGTTCCTTAACATGTGAGTAGACCCATTGAAATCAGTGGGAGCTACTCACAGAATGAGGTTCTACTCAGCACGAGAAAGCATAACAGTTCACAAGGAGATGGACACCTACCTCAATTAGATTTATTTGTAAACTTTCATTTTAATCTCCAGTAAGTGCTTTGGAAATGCAGCCTTCCAGCAAAGACATTGTGATGGCACCAGTCACTCCACCCAATTACGTTTTACACCCTAGCTTTATTTCAAAAAGTGTCTTTGCCTATCAGTTGTTCACTAATTCCATTCTCCCTCCCATTTCTGGATTTTGTACAGACCATTGAGTACCAGCTAAGGATAAATGCACGTTCCTTAATGTTTCTCACATTCTTTGCGGTGGTCACCACTAATGAACCAGCTTCTGTTGCAAGCTGGGGAGTTTCATGCATTCATTGTTTAGTGTTTCATTGTAAGGAAGACAAACGTTAATAATGCTATTAATACACTTACATCATGACAACTCATAAATAAAGATACAACATTTAAGATCACCCTTCAGTTATAACACATTTTTTCAGCACAGTATGGCCAGCGTTAGTTTGGTGCACAAAAGAACTGGAGCAAAAAAATGTAATGTGGAATTTATTCAATACATTTTCCCACTTTTTCTGTTTACAGGAATATGAGCCTTAATGTCTTCATGTTCTGTAGATTACTAGAGAGCAATTTATTGAAATTATTCACAATCTGAAATTCGAGCTGGGTTGGTTTCTTGTGTTCGGAAATGAAATCACATGGTATTTATTGATGTCTCCTGATTGGATGTAGTGTTAGTCTTAAAACTAGGTTTCCTGTCCAAACACTTACTTTTTGGAGTTCCAAACTCATTCTGTGTCACTAGTTCCTAAAATTTGTGTAACAATCACCACTTCAGAAAACATTTCTGCCAGTAAACTTATTCACTAAATTATTCACAGAAAGTGGACCCACAAAATGGCATGATTTACAGCAAACATTTTTCATGACAAATTTGTCTGTTGTTGAGCAAAAAAATTCAAAATTCACATTTTTTCCAACCAACTCTAATGTAAACAGAAACGAAGCAAATTCAGGCAATTATTCATGGGAAAGGGTTTATGTGACCCCTTATGATCCCAGCTCAAGTACACAAATTCATAACATCACACCCTGATTCCGTGTAAAGATTTTATTGGTGCCAGGTGGGGTGACTGAGTTATCCAAGCAAGGCAAAGCCACAAATCATGTCTGCAGGTCATTGCTATTTATTTATAGGAGTATCTGCTTTGTGCTGATGCTTCCCAACAGCTCAAGAAGGACTGTGTCAGATCTGTGCAGCTAACAACATAACATAAGAATGGCCATACTAGGTCAGACCAAAGGTCCATCTAGCTCAGTATCCAGGTGCCCCAGAGGGAGTGAACAGAACTGGTAATCATCAAGTGATCCCTCCTCTGTTAATCATTCCCAGCTTCTGATAACAATGGCTAGGGACTCCATTTCAACACATCCTGGCTAATATGCATGATGGACCATAAATATAGCTAGTTCTTTTTTTGAACCCTGTTAAAGTTCTGGTTTTCACAACATCCCCTGGCAAGGAGTTCCACAGATTGACTGTGCACTGAGTAAAGAAAAACTTGCTTTTGTTTGTTTTAAACCTGCTACCTGTTAATTTCATTTGGTGACCCAGTGTTGTTATGTTATGGGAAAATATATATATACATAACTTTTCCTTGTTCACTTACTCCATACCAGTAATAATTTTACAGTCGTCTATCATATGCCCCCTTAGTGTCCTCTTTTTAATTTCTTTTAATTTCTCTTCATATGGCAGCTGTTCCAAGCCCCCAATCACTTTGTTTCCCTTTTGTGAACTTTTTCCAATGCTAAGATACAATTTTTGAGATGAGGCGACCACATCTGCAAGCGGTAATCAAGATGTGGGTGTGCCATGGATTTATATAGTGGCAATAAGATACATTCACACTCTAAGGGCAGTTAGACAAGTAGGCAGAGGTTAAGAGACTAGGAAAAACCACTGGCAGTTTCTATACAAATCAGCTTGATTCACTATCTTGAAAATGGCAGAAGAGAGTTTTAATGGGAATGCCTACACCTCACGCTAAGCCTGGATCTGATTCAGGTTTCAACCCAAGCCTGCCTTCTGTCCACACACAAATCAGTCTGACTTGCATCAGCAAACACGAGTCCAATGACTCTGCTGGCAGTGTGTGAATCAAAGGCCTAGTCCCGTTGTAACAGGAATCTAAGCCCCATCAGTTGGCAGTATGCATACCTGACTCAGAAGGCCTGCATACTGCAGCTGGGAGACCCAGGTCCGGCAATTGTAAACCCAGGTTTACTGTGCAGTGTGGACACTCTATTCTACCCCACAAATCTGGGTAAAGAGTGCAGTGTAGACATACCCTAAAAGAGATTTAACCATAAACAAAGTAGGGGCCTTGAAGGTGCGTTGAAAGAAATCATACCATATGCACGAAGGTACGATATTTGGGATGAGTCTGCCGGCTTCTCACAGAAAGTGCTGACAAAACGTTTACCTTAGAACCACATCAAATCATCATGTGTATGATTAAAATTGCATTTGTACTGCATATTCCTGCCCTCTGCCCAAAAGAGTTCATGACACTAGCTATAGTGGACTCAGTAGAGAAGAATTAATCTGTTAGAAATTTCTCAAAATGATCTAAGAGAACTTTCTTCTATGTAGCACTGCTGTACCAAAGTTTATTTATCTATGGCAAGAGGGCATTCTCTAACCTCCAGTCGGTAACATGACCCCTAATTAATCTGGGTAGTTGACAAAATATTGAGCGTTAAGCCTGTCAGCTAGAATGGATGTTGCAAATGTTCCAATTCAGATGAGTGTAATTGGAAAGACAATGCCACATGTTTGAGGAAAAAAGGAATCATTTCTGTGGGTGGGTGGCTGGATTTCTATTGCCTGAAATATGCTCCGTGGCTTAGCATGTTAGAAGTTGTTAGCCCTAGCGGCAATGAGTTAGCAGGCAGAGAGCAGGTGAGATGGCAAAAGATACCTAATAAGTACAATTAATTGCAAGGGTATTGTCACCACACACGTCTCATACCTAGTTTGTTTGTGTAGCTACAAAAACACGTCTGCATCACAAGGCCTCAGCGGAGCTGAAAAAAGGTTTTGTGCCTTTGACGCAAGACAAGAAGATCTCCATCCCAGCAGTTCTAGTGAGATTACTCAGCTGTGAACAGATAACTCAATACAAAGAAAACGAAGAAAAAGCAAGGAGAAAAAAAAAGTAGCAGCAGAAAATTTCATAGAGCCCAAACCAGACAAGACTCTCTCTGATGACCAAGGGAAACGCTTTGATAAACGGTAGGGCAGCTCCTCAAATTCAGGTCTCTGAAAGCGGGGGTGGAACACTGCAGGAAATAATATGAGGGTCCCTGCTGTGGGAGTCAAGGGAGAGAGGGGAAATAGTTCAGGTAATAAAAAAAAAATGTTAATGTTCCAAGAGTAGAAGGCATCTGAGTGTAATTCCAGACTTTTAAGTTCAGTTTTCAAATCTTGGAGAAAGACAGAGCCAGCCCGCTGGCTTCTCTCGATTTTGTCACATCGGATTTAAGGTGCAGAATAAATCAAAACTTTTTTTTGGAACATGATACAAAGGAATACATTAATAATACATGAAAAAACGATCATGTTGGGGGTGCATCAGTGGAGACACTGTATTAAAGAAACGATGAGTAACACATGAAAAGAGTTGACCTGGGTTTCATGTCTGCTGAGTTGTGGGTGAGGGGAGAAAGTATGAATTTCTTTGCACCCTGGCCTGAGGCTGAGACTTCCAGGTTAGGAGAAGATACCCAAAACTAGGGATGGGTTTTGCACAGGGATGGGTTTTGTGTGTCAAAACCAATGTGCCATGTCCCTACACTGCACTTAAGAAGAATGGAGAAAAATACCAACTTGGAGAGGAAATCTCCCAGTGAACCAGGATAGATCTCGCTGTGTAACTATCATGCTTTTTCTTCTGCATATTGCACATTTTTCTCAGTAAGGGCTTTGCTGTCTGCTAGGACAAGCACTCATTTTTTGTGTTCAATCCTGTGCACGACTGCAGAGGGAACACGCACACGCACACAAACACTCCTTCCTAAAGACTTCACTTTTCTCCTCCCCACTCCCTTGAACTCTAATTTTAAAAGTATAAATAGTTCTGAATAAATGTATATTCTTTTATTTGCTTATGGAAAAAGCACACCTCTAACAAATATCCACCTGTAATCCTATCAGAAAGAAGTTGCGTAAAAATCAAACACGTGGTAAACTTTTCAGTGACATTCGCTATTTTTATTGTCCTAGGGCCCAAAAGTCCCAGCTGGGATGAAGGCCCTCTACACATAACTTGGGCCACATCTTCACTTGCTGTGCCAGAGAATGGTATTCTGGGGATCAATTTAGTGGGTCTAGTTAAGACCTGCTAAATCAAATACTGAGGGCAGCTCCAGCCAGTGCCAGTATTCCTCGTAGTCGTTGTGAAAGCAGGCTCTTTGCTGGCCAGGCCTCTCGCACGTATTGCCATCCGAGCAAAAGGTCAACTTCCCCTTGATGAAAAACCCTTACACTATGTAACTTAGGGTATGTCTACACTACCCCGCTAGTTCGAACTAGCGGGGTAATGTATGCATACCGCACTTGCTAATGAAGCCCGGGATTTGAATTTCCCGGGCTTCATTAGCATAAGCGGGGAGCCGCCATTTTTAAATCCCCGCTGGTTCGAACCCCGTGCAGCGCGGCTATACGGGGCTCGAACTAGGTAGTTCGGACTAGGTTCCTATTCTGAACTACCGTTACTCCTTGTGAAACGAGGTGTACCGGTAGTTCGGAATAGGCACCCTAGTCCGAACTACCTAGTTCGAGCCCCGTGTAGCCGCGCTGCACGGGGTTCGAAGCAGCGGGGATTTAAAAATGGCAGCTCCCCGCTTATGCTAATGAAGCCCGGGAAATTCAAATCCCGGGCTTCATTAGCAAGTGCGGTATGCATACATTACCCCGCTAGTTCGAACTAGCAGGGTAGTGTAGACATACCCTTAAAGATCAGCGAAGAACAGGAACGACAACCAGACTTGAAAAGTTCATGTAAAGTTTGTGCTGGTTCTGCTGACTGTGCTATGCCCGATAAGGCAGAAGAGGAAAAACAGGAAACCATCTCATCCCCTTACTCCTGTCACTTAACAGACAGGGTCTGCTAGCCTATCACAAAAAGTGCACAAAAGCTTTCTCTATAAAACAGCTTCCCCTCCTGTATCAAATTGAGGAATCCCGAATAAACATTGGAAGGCAGAATATGAGCAGGTCCGAGGACTGATCACCTGAGAGCCACCTCCCGCTCACCGAACCAAACAAGTTCCTGTAGAGCGTAACGTATACCAAACATAACATATAACAAATATGTTGTTGTTGTTGTAGTTTGTGTTTCTGTTAAATGTAAGTATTGTTATCTGAAATTGTTTAGAGGTATTGTTAAGTAGTAGTGTTAAGAGTTTTAGATAAATGATTAGTCTTATAAGTAAGACTGATGTAAATGTAACTGTTAATAATCCCTAGTCCCTTGTTAACAATTATTGGTATTTAGAGAAACCTCAAGGGATTTTCTTTACTTATTGCATTTTGCGTATTGGTCATTCTAATAATTATTTGGTGCCTACGTATGTAAGAAATTTATAAAATAATAATGTATATGTAGAAGTCCTTTAATAAAAGTTTAAAAGATATTTAGTTATAGTTTGCCTGTTTCTGCACCTCCCTGGGACTAGCCATTCCCAAACCTTTTACTTTAAACCACAGTCGTGAGGAGTAGGGGAAGCTGACAGGAGCATTTGCTCCCATCAGCCTCCCTCTGTCAAGAAAGCACCAAGCCTTCAGGTAAGCCAGCTCTAGCTATGTATTTTACACAGGTTGCAATGTTAAAGAGAGAAGAGCATCTTCAAGTCATGCAAGGAGGAATGGATGCATGGATGGAAAGGGTGCAAGCATATGGCCACTGGGATAGTCACAAATAGGGTGGGTGGTTTCAGCACAGCTTCTGAGCATGCAACTCAAAACTAAGTATTTTACACAGCTGGAGGGCTGTGTCTACACTGGGCCACTTATTCCAGAAAATCAGCTGCTTTTCCGGAATAAGCTGCGAGCTGTCTACACTGGCCCCTTGAATTTCCGGAAAAGCACTGACGATTTACTGTATGAAATCAGCTGCTTTTCCGGAAAAACTATGCTGCTCCCGCTCGGGCAAAAGTCCTTTTTCCGGAAATCTGTGTAGACAGCACAGTAGTCTTTTCCGCAAAAAAGCCCTGATCACGAAAATGGCGATCGGGGCTTTTTTCTGGAAAAGCGCGTCTACATTGGCCACAGACGCCTTTCCGGAAAAAGGGCTTTTCTGGAAAAGTATCCTGCCAATGTAGACGCTCTTTTTCCGGAAATACTTATAACGGAAAACTGTTCCATTTTAAGCATTTCCGGAAAATCATGCCAGTGAAGACGTAGCCGAGTTGTATACCTAACCCGACCTTCCAGGCTGGATTTACACCTGGCCTTAGGTATTTATATAGCTCCCATAGGCATAGTACCTGAGCACATCAGACTACCCTCTGAGGTAGGGTAATGATAGTTTCTTCGTTTGTCAACTAAGGAAATGAGGCACAAAAGGGCTAAGTGACTTGTCTAAGGTGACACAGAAAGCTTGTGGCAGAGCAGGGAATCAAACTTGGCTCTTCCAGGGCCTAAATGAATATCCTAAGAATGGAACCATGCTTCCTTCACCAGGTTCAGCTACATAAGGAGACAATTCCTGTACCAAAGAGCTTATACTGTAAACTGGCATGCTAAACAAAAGGTTGAAGGCAAAGGGCTGCATCATATCATGGGATATTTGCACTGTAGCACTCAGGAGTCTTCTTGTGTGGGGAATGAAGAACAACAGAGTGTGACACTCCCAGCCTTATACCATGCTGGTATATGGTGGGAAACCTTTCTTGCAAATCTTGGTTCCCAGACTGGTTTGTGGGAAAATACTGACATTCCAAGATGGAGTAGTCTAGAGATATGGGATCTGGTCACATGTCCTTGCAGAGTTATAACAGACATTGCTTACAGGCTGGCCAAAATACCCACAGGAAGGTTGAGCTATTCCACTGTCTTTGCTGATGGGCCATCTAGCTTCTTCATTGTTGTACCTGGAAGACTGACAGTGGGTGTTTTCCAGGGAGAACCCATTTGAAATACCGATCCCTAGTCAATATGCATAACTTCGGACACAAAAATGATACATGCTCACAAACAGGATACTCATATTCAGCAAATCATAACTTTTCCAGTAACACCCCGCATGGCTCATCTTGTACAAAATGCATCAGAATTATGCCATTATGACATCATAATAATATCGCTGGGAAGAAGATGGAGTGTAGTGCCCAATGCCACTATACCAAAGGAAGCTTTCAATACAGACCACCCTTAAATGAAAAGCCTAGTCTTTTTGCTCATTAAAAACATTAGTTTAATCAAAGAGCTATCCAGCTAGTGGAGACAGAGGGAGCTGGATTTTGCCTGTCTGTGTGTGACACCTCATACAGCTTTCCTTACAGTCTCATCTCCTCACCAGCCAGTGGGTCTACAGGGACCTTCCAGAAGGTCTAACCTCTGGCTGGCCTACAGGAGCAGCGGAGAAAGAACATAGTGCTCCTGGTTGTGCCTCGCAAACATCCCATGGAGGCAGGAACTTCAGTGCTGCTGCAGCTTGTAATGTTAAAGAGAGAGGAGCATCTTCAAGTCACACAAGGAAGAATTAGGGGATGGGAAGGGGTGCAAGCATATGGCCATAGGACCAGTCATAAATAGGAACCTATGGGTGGTTCCCAACCTTTTTGTAGGAGTCAGCACAGCCTCTGAGCATGCAGTAGTAACTCAAAGGTGGTCCAACATCCTAAAGGAGAAGACTGCATTTCTCTGGACATGCTGTTTTGAACTGGGTGCAATTCATCACTTTGCAGGAGCTAGAGCCAGGCCTATGTTCCACCAAAACCCACTGTGTGAAGGCTTCCTAATTTGCGCCTTTGAGAATGTGTTGAACACTTTCTTTATCCACGCTTCCAATAGAGAACTAGCCACGAAATGCAGAAAGATTTTATTTTGCTGAAACCTCACATGGCAAGTTTTGGATCAGAAACCCCTGAGAATGCAGAGGACATTAATGAAAATACTGAGAGTTACCATAATAATTCAAACTACCCATGCCAGTGTCAGCAGGCTCAGCAGGGCCTGTCATTATAAAGCTCCCTTTTAAAATGGGTGTCCCTCCTATTAGTTAAATTATCTAGACTGCAGCGAAGAATATTCCAAGGTGACAGAAACTAGAGCAGTACAGCCTGCTAAAAATGAAAATCAGATAATTGCACATAAATTACTTCTGGGGTCTTTCAAGATCTTTCAGTCCTGCTGACTGAAAGGCAGTCATTTGGAATGCAATAATTAAAATAAAAGCTACAATATACATGGACTGTAGTTGGAAGGAAGATATTAAGAGATATAGTGTACCTGCATAAATTACGATTGCCAGCGCCCTGGTTTTCAGTTGCATCCATTCTTAAACTCACTGTCATCCTCTTTAGAAAGCAAATACGGAGTCTCAAAAGAGAGGCCAAAAATAAACTGTTCGTTTGCAGCTAGGGTAGTATGATCTGACCTGGACTGGGATGAAATGTTCTCAAAGGAAGCTTATGCTGTCAAAGGCCATAGTGCAGGTCCTCTGCTACAGTGAACCAAAATAGCTCTATTAAAGACAATAGAGCTTTGTTGATTTACCCCGCTAATAATCTGACTTTTCTCTCAATCCTGCTCAACTTTCGTTCAACTTTAATGAGCAACAAAATTATATTAAGGGAAGGAGGGCCCAGCAGAAAGTCAATAGTGATGGACTTCTCAAAACCTTGTCTTCAGTACTGTGCATATACTAGGTATGTAATGATACCTAGCTCTTAGAAGTTTTCAACGGTAGATCTCAAAGCGTTTTACAAAAGAGGTCAATATAATCATCCCCATTTTACAGATGGGAAAACAGAGGCACAACAGAGTTTTGTTGGAAAAATGGCTGCAATTGCATTTTTCTGCAAGAAGCCTGCAGTCTAGATGTGACCAAAGAATTGAAGGGACTTGTCCGCTATCATCCAGCAGCAGCAAGTACGGAACCCCGGTCTCTAGCCAGAGCTTTGTCTACTAAACAACACCACCTTTGCAAAACACAATATGGGTACGTCTAGACTACAGGTTTCTGTCGACAGAAGTTCTGTCGACATAGAGCGTCCAGACTACATCGCTTTGTCGACAAAGCGATCAGCTTTGTCGACATAAGAGCATCCAGACTGCAGGACGCTCTGTCGACAGAAGGAGGCACCCGGAAGTGCTTCTGAAAGGTCACAAGGGCAGCCATAAAGCCCTGGCACTGCTGCAAGCTCTCTGCAGAGACGCGTGCTTAAAGGGATACTCCTGGATAGCCGTTGCTCTGCTCCTGCTTCTAGCTTGCCAACCTTTACAGGGAAAGCAAAGCTGCTGCAGTTTTCCTGGCTCTGGTTGCCTTGCTTTGTTGGACACCACAGCTGTGTATTATCTGGTTTGTCTCTTTGTTTGTGTGTTTGTTTGCTTTGGTGTGTGTGTGCTTGCTTGGGTTTAGACTTTTTGGGTTCTTTTGTTTGTTTGTATTTTTGTTCTTGTGTGTGTTTGTTTTTTTGGTCTTTTGTTTGTGTGTTAGTTTGGCTTCTTTGGGCATGGAACCTGAGCTGCCCCTGGGCAGGCGATGGCCCCACACCATGCTGCTGGAAGCTCTTCTTCATGCTCAGGAGAGCATGCTGACCTTTGCAGAAGAGCTGGATCCTGAGGCCAGCTTTGAGCCCCTCGCTCAGGATCCAGCTGCAGCCCTGCTGCCCTTGCCCCCCAACTTTTTCCTGGAGAGGCGGGTTTGGAGGCTGGACACCAGTTCGGATTGGTGGGACCGGCTAGTGCTGCAGCAGTGGGACGACGATCAGTGGCTCAGAAACTTCCGGATGCGGAAGGCCACCTTCCGGGAGCTCTGTACCTGGCTCGCCCCTGCCCTGCAACACCAGGACACCCACTTGCGGTCCGCCATCCCCCTGGAGAAGCGCGTTGCCATTGCGCTCTGGAAGCTAGCCACCCCCAACAGCTACCGCTCTGTGGGGCATCAGTTTGGTGTGGGGAAGTCTACCATTGGAGCCGTCTACCACTTTTGTCGACAAAACTCTGTAGTGTAGACACACCCTATGAGAGATCCATAGCTCTTTGTAACCCTCGCATTATCAAACATGACCTATGAGGGAACACTAAAAGAACTAGGTTTGTTTAGTTTGGAAAAGAGAAGACTGAGAGGCAACATGATAGCAGTTTTCAAGTACCTAAAAGGATGTTACAAGGAAGAAGGAGAAAAATTGTTCTCCTTGACGTCTGAGTATTGGACAAGAAGCAATGGGCTTAAATTACAGTAAGGAAGGTTTAGGTTGGACTTTAGGAAAAACTTTCTAACTGCCAGGGTGGTTACACACTGGAATTGCCTAGGGAGGTTGTGGAAGCTCCAGCACTGGAAATATTTAAGAGTAGGTTGGATAAACATCTATCAGGGAAGATCTAGATGGTGCTTGTTCCTGTCATGAGAGTAGGAGGCTGGACTTGATGACCTCTCGACGTCCCTTCCAGTTCTCATAATTCTCAGATTCTATTCTAACACATCTCACAGCCACCATCTTGGATCTACTCCTCCTGAATTACTTTTCTACTCCTTTACCTTTCTCATTGAGTAAAAGGATCAGACCGGGGTACTAACCAGTAATCTACTAACCAACAGGCCTCCAGCTAAGAATTTCCTCTGATGGGATGAGAACAACCTGGGGTTACAGAGAGAAAGACTTTACCATTTGAGGCATATTTCAGTGATAAGCCTGTGGGAAATAAGTGAACAAAGTGTTCATTAAAACCTTCAACCCATTCGCTGTTTCAGCAGTAAGGGCATTTTGGGGAGGGATGTGAGTATATTCATGAAACTTGCTGAATGTTGAACAAGTGATCTGGGTATTTATTTGACTAAGAAATAAAGTCATCAGTGCTGCTAGAAAGTCTCTCCTTGGGATATCATATATGGCACTCAGCTATTTCAGCGAGGATATCCAGGGGATGCCCCATAGAACAGGAGCTGAAAACCCTCCTGACATCCCTTAAAGTGGGCCAAAACAAATAAACATAAAATGAGTACACCAGCTTTGGCATTTGCTGGACCACATAGAGAGGTTTTTGTGAAACATTTTTTTGTTATCCTGTATTTTGTTAGACTTTCACAGGACTGCAAGCATGGGCTACCCTAGAAATAAAAATGTATTATTCCCCACTGATTAGCATGGTTTCTTTCTGAGGACTCATTTAATAGCTCAAATAGGATGATTAAAATTTTTTGGAAGGTTTCAAGTTTTGCAATAAGCAGGGGGCGAGAACCACCAGGAGGAGGGGATCCTATAAGTGAACTGTTTTTAAACAAATCTTTTCTTCTTGTAGTTGTCACCTACCAGGATGAATCTCCAGTTGATCAAAAGCAATGCAGGTTGGGAATTTTTGACATACTTTTTATTGTTGTTGTTGGAAAAGGCTAATTAATGGGAACTGAAATGTTTTATGGGAAAGAAACAGTTTCAATGTATTCCCAGTTTTGAAAATGATAAAAAAATTGGAAATTGTCAAAAGGATCCATTTCAACACTTTCAAAGCAAAAAAGTTCATTTTTTCTTTATAAGAGGTCAGACTAGATAATTATAATGGTTCCCAAGGCCAGAAAGGACTGTGAATGACTTTGTTTTGAAAATTAAGTTATAGTTAACAAAAAGACATAATTGAAATGAAATGTTTCAAAGTTAATCAGAACCAAATGTTTCAACTGAGCCAATCCAACAATATTTTTCTAGTGTTTGGTTAGTGAAAATTTTCAGATTTTAATATTTTGTCCTGATTTGAGACAGGAATATTTTTCAGAAATTCGGAAACTCTCATGGGATAGAAAAATCGATTCCCGATCAGCTCTGGTGCAAGGTGGTTCATGGTTGCACAGGAAAACATTTAAAAGAACCCTCAGTTACAGGTTGTGAGCAAATGAAACAAAAACTATGTTTCTATATGAGTGGGCTTACTTCTGTGGCTACAATAGATACAGCCCAATTACTGGCAGTTTCATCAAGGATACAAAGGTCTGCTGAATCATGGGGGGTGAAATATACCATCATTCTCTTCAAGGTGTGTCTTTAATTCCAGACTTGAGGCATGTTTATGGGGCAAGAGGTGGAAAAGCTTGATCTACCCTGACACATGTTCTTCCTCTTTGGTAGGTAAGTGGAGCATTTCAGTTTCCAAGGCTGTTAATCTTGCACCTTTCACCAAAACTCAGTCAACTACAGCAAACACTCACTTGAATCAGGCCTTGCATAGTTTATTACAGAAAGACATTCAACCTCCATCCTGCAGTAAAGAGAGGTGAAAAAGTGAAAGCGAATGTTATTGGTAGTAAGGAAAAGGAGGTGTGCTTGGACCTCATAGATTTCTAGCTGAATAAGCCAACTAGGTAATGACTCATAGGAATTACTCTACTGGGTAACACCTGTGGTCCCTTAAGTCCCATATCCCATTTCAAACAGTGGCCAGTATGTGCTTTAGAAATCCAGAAGCAGGAAATCATGGAGTAACCTCCTAGGGAAGTTAATTCTTCCCAATAGTTTCAGATTCTCTTATGCCTGAGAATTTAAATTATTTCAAAACTCTTTAAAAAATACTATTGTACACCTAGATAGGCTTGTTCTTCTATGGATTTCTGAGCTCGAGCAGATTAGGAAATATTTTGCATGGACTAGAGGACTATGCAATGGAACATATTTTGTAGCTGACCTTGTATAATGGATTGTATATATGATCATTACCATGACTTGAAATCTTTAGAAGGACCAAGGTTTGAACAAAGAAATGGCTACTAAAATAACTGTCATTAGTTCTTTGAAATATGAACAGAGAATAAGGGATAGAAATTCATTATCGAAATCCCTGGAAGAAAGAGTCAAGAACAAAAAATGTTGCCCTGTTATTTATGAATACATCTGAGAGTTGAATTCAGAGAAACCAGGCACAATGTAGGTATAACATTGACCTTCATGATGTCATGAAGGAGTGTACTAATAGTACACAGATAAAGATTTTGGG
The DNA here is from genome assembly GCF_049634645.1 of Pelodiscus sinensis. Classification (NCBI taxonomy): domain Eukaryota; kingdom Metazoa; phylum Chordata; order Testudines; family Trionychidae; genus Pelodiscus; species Pelodiscus sinensis. The sequence goes on from NC_134718.1 coordinate 64,650,790, forward strand.
CCAGACCCTTTATTGTTATAAGTCAACCGAGCTCCACTGAAGTCAAAGAAACTACTTGGAATAAATTGCCAAGGGAGGTGGTGGAATCTCCCTCTCTGGAGATATTTAAGAACAGGTTAGATAGACATCTGTCAGGGATGGTGTAGACGGAGCTTGATCCTGCCTTGAGGGCGGGGGGCTGGACTCGATGACCTCTCGAGGTCCCTTCCAGTCCTATTATTCTATGATTCTATGATTCTATACTGTGGTTTATGGCAGTTAAGGATCTGGTCCCTGAAATTCAGTGACTGCATCACTTAATCAATATAAATCAAGCCAAAAAATCCACATTTGATAAGAAATAGAATTAGTATAAAAACACAACAACTACCTTTTCAAGCCCTTACATAAGTCATCATTAGAGAAACTGTGGTAACCCTGACCTGTAAATGGGAAGCATTGTTGCCAACTGCAGCTATTTGTAGAGCCCTGTGCAGATACCAAATTTTGTATCTGCATTCGCATCTGTATCTGCAAAAATGAGCCACAGATATCCACATCTGCAGATGTCAGTGGGAATACTCGTGGATATAAAGTGGATATCTGCAAATTTGCAGGGTTCTAGATACAACATTTTCTTTTGCATCGACAAAAGTGAGCCGCAGATAGCCAAATCTACATCTACGGATGTGGATACCCATGGATATAAAGCAGGTACCTGTGGATTTGCAGGGATCTAGCGATTTGGAATGTCAGGGCAGATGTGTGAATTACCCATCTGCGACATTTGAATGTTTGTCTGTCTACTGGAGAGGGAAATCCATAAGGTCCTGATTTAGGCAAAAATTATATATAAAGAGGAAGGATGAAAGTGTGGTCAGGGCACTGGACTGGGATTCAGGTGATCTGTGTTTAATTCTTGGTACTTCTTTAGACACTGTGTTTCATCTTGGCCAAATAACTTAATATCTCCTTGCCTCAGTCTCCCAGCTGCAAAACACGAATAATAGTACTTTTTTTCTCCAACCTGTATTTGTTTAAACATTAAGCCTTCAGGTCAGGGATTGTCCACTACCATGTGTAGCATCTAGTACAATGGAATCTGATCTCAATTTGACCTCTTGGTGCCACTGTAATAGTATTATATATCTGGTACTCTGGAAATACCTGCATAATACCACTGGCAGCATTGTGTGACATGAAAGCTGGTTTTTCTAACAACCTGGGCCTAATATCAATTTAATTATATTTTAAAGCACGCCACTTTCCCTGGTGTCAGTAAAGCCAATGACACAATTTAGCCCAACACACTAAAGTATGGTACAAATGGCAGGCAGAATAATGTAATCTGGAGGTTAGGGGCAAAGAAAGAATCGTTAATTAATATAATCCAAGAAGAGGATCTAACCCTCTTCCGCCCAAATCCTGAGCTCAGTTGGGCAGCTGTATAGCTTCCCATTTGTTGCCCAGTTTGGGGAGTTTTGCCATCAAGTTTGCCACTGGTGTGCATAATACCCAGACGCTCATGTGTGGGTCTCTGTCAGCCTGTAACTACACACCCAGCCCTTTGTTACTGCTTGAGAGACAGACACTCTGCATCTTCATCTAGAAGCCGTGGCCTCTGTTCAATTGAATTACTTCCCCCTGTGGCTGCAAGCTAAGGGTGGCTTGTTTTAAAACATAATTACTTTTTCCTACAGCTTGCATGGTAAACTCACACAGTAAAGGCGCCTCTGTTAAATGGATGCTGGCTATTAATGAAGGGCAGCTTCTAAGCAAAGATGTAAACAGTAAACATCATGGTCAAATTCCACACTGCTGTTGAGCTTTCCAGCACTTTTCGGCTCAGAAGTTTGTACGCCAGACACAGATCCCTTAAAAATAATTACTTTTATAATAAAAACATCGATGAAATCTGTTCACTGCAGGCACTATGCAGCTCCATCCATGCAAATCCAGCACCGCGGCCAATGTAAATTGGTGTTGCTCCATTGAAGTCAATGGAGTGATGCCGATCAATATGAGTCAAGGATCTGGTCCACACATTTGTAAGGAGAAGATGCATGAGGTATATGACTTTGGAGATGGGTTAGGGTTAGGGTATGTGCCCGCCATTGATTACAGGGATAGTTTCATGCAAACATCTGAAGCCAAAGGGTGCCCTACAGAATGTACCATGGGCTGATTCTCAGGGAAACCACTTCTTTGTGTGCAATTTGTAGGTCTGTGCAGCTGTAGTCACCATTCCTATGACAGAATCCCATATGTGTTCATTCAATTGCTTGGACATGGGATAAATTAGATCATCCAAGCGTACGGCAACTGCGTACCACGTGTGAGATAGTAGGTGGGTATGGACGAAAAATCATGGATGCCAAGCAATGGTAGTGATGAAACCCATCAGCCAGAAGAATGCTACTAAGCAACATTGTCAACATGTCATGATAAAATACCAGACAGGCTCACACTTCCCAACTGTCACTCATTTCAAATGCAAGTTTCCCTCAGTCTCCTGCTGAAGCAAGAACAAGAGGTTAAATCACTATCATTTCAAGCTTCCTGCACCTAATAGATGTCTATCTGGCCTCTTTGCCCCATATTTTGTCCCTGCAGACTGAAAGGACACATTTTCTTAGCTCAGTCAATTCATTTTAATATGATGGAGTTGTGTCCGTTAGCACAATGCCATACGTCTCTGAGCAGAATACTTTCCACCCACCATTCCATTGTGGTATTAACCCATTGTGGATAAATCCCTGTAACATTCCCATATAACCATGTATCATAGAACTTTGTATTAAGATCTTGTTCATATAACCATGTATCATTCTCATATAACTTTGTATTAAGAGAAACTTTGTAATTGCCCCCTAAGACACTTCTGCAAGTTGGAGCAGAAATCTTTCGGGAATATATAGCATTCTTCAGTGCTATGGAATGTGACCTCAAATCTTAGCCCAGCCCAGATCTGAACACTGCCTCCTTGAGCAGTGTTTCTTGTGAGAAATACAGCTATGCAGGAACCAATTTGGAAATGGCTTCTCTCCTTTCCACATAGAGGGGAAACCATGTCTCCTCTTTCTAAAGTTATGTCTACACTGAGAAATTATGGCGACAAAAGTGCAGGTGACATGCAAAAGTCAATAAAAGTGAAAACGGGTCTAACTGGTTTTTCTGCCTCTCGTTGCTATTTCTTGGCCACATTGCAAGCTCCTCTGTCCACAGATAGAGCAAAGCAATGTGGGTAAGCATCCCACAGTGCAGTGTTGTGGGATGGCAGAGCAGATCCCTGTGCTTTGTGGGATTCCCTCCTAGCTCTCTGAGCTCTCCATGCTGAGGAATGTCAAAGCGGCACAGCTGTCCCTCCAGACCTCCCCCTGCAGCAGCATTCTGTATACTGCTGTGTTTCTAGTACATGGCAGAACAGGAACATTCTAATTATTTGTTATTATTTGTTATGTTTGTTCCCCAAAGACAGCTCACTCAGCTGTCAGATACTTTCCAAAACTTTGCTGCAGGGCAGCAGAGATCACAAAACACAGAGCACAGCCATCAGGACAGGCATTGTGGGATACTGGTGGAAGCCAGTTCTCTCAACAAAACAACCAACAGAGTCCACACTGTCTCTTTGTTGATAATAAAGGGAGGGGAAAAGACAAAAGTCTCTCTCAGTGCTGGAAGATTTTTATCACCAAAACTGGGTTTTTTTCCGGACAAAAGTCACATTGTAGTGAAAACATTCTCACTGTTTTGTCAACAAAAGGAAGATTTTGGCAACAAAATGTGTCAGGCCTAAACTAAGCACATAGCTAACTGAATCTTCACATCAGAAGTTACTACCACAATACTGGGATGTTAGTCACTACACAACAGTATGACAATACCAATCTTCTCCACCTGAATAATTTCTGCCCAACTGGTCACCCCTAGAGTTGGGGGGAGGGCAGGAACTGGATTTTCCATTTTGCAGAAAATTCTGTATTTTTTTTCCAAAACAGAGCAAAATAAACAAAAATAATAAAATTAAATTCTGAAAAAAAAATCATTTGGGGTGGAGTAAGGCATTTCCCCATTGATAAAATCAAAACATTTTGACTCAACTTTGGCTTTTTTAAACTGTAAAAAAAAGTATATAAACAGCAATTTTGTTTCAATAGGTCATTTTGAAACAAAAATCATAACATTCCATTTGGAAAATCTCAAAATGGAATGTTTCACATTATCCAAACACTTTGTTTCTTCTTTTATTCCAAATGACATTTTGTCAAAATCAACATGGTTTTCCAAATAGGTCAATGTTGATGAAATGACATTTTTTCCTCAAAAAACATTTCAAGTGAAGACCAGATCTAGTCCCCACCAATCTCCACACATGATTAAGTAGCAACTGGGACACATTTCTGATGAGGAAATTGTGGAGACAGAGAACTAGGTGGCCTGCCACTATGCTGGCTGCAGGAGGGGAATACAGAAAGGCAGAAGTGATGTCTACTGGTGATCTGCCAAATACTATTTTCTTCTATGACACTCATGCTCCATGAACGTGTGGCAGAAAGGGGAAAGTGTTCTGATGATTGGTGAATTACTCAGTTTGTTTCCTCTGTGGTAATGAGACCCAGGTGTCTGATCATACATAAGCTGGCTAATATGCAATATGGCGTTTTAAGTCCCATATATCTCTCTAGCTCAGACTGCCATTCTGCTTGACTCTTCTAACAAGCACACATTTGAAAAAGCATTCAGGCTCACTTTCAGTGTTGAAAGCTGCGTCACTTGCAGCAGAGGCTGCTGCTAAGGAAAGATGAGGAAACAACACCAGGAGACAACACGCTCTTTGCTGTCTCCCTGTTTTTCCTTCTTGCATTGTGTAGGAACATGGTAGCCACGTTCCGATAGACTGGTTGCAATGGATTGGTCAGAGTCTATGTTAGCGCACAGCTCACCATTAACCTGGCCTCAGTTACAGCCTTCCAAACTATTTTCTGAGCACTCACCTTCCATTCTGTAAATAACAGCGAGCTTTGATGAAATGACTGTCAGCAGCAACACCACACACAGCCACGAGGCTCTGGGGGCTTCTTGGAATGTGAGCTACCCAAGAGGGAATTCAGGCTGATACACACTTTACATAGATCCGTGGCCTGTGCAGATGAAGTTGAAGTTCTCTTTTGCCTAACAGAGCTGTTGTGAACAAAATGGGTCACAGTTTCACTGTCTGTGGCAGCGGTGTAACTGCATATCCACGTGATCAGAGTTGACCGCAACAACCTAATGTTTCCATCGCACTCACCACCACCATCGGAGCTGGTATGCATCCTAGGAGATCTGGCCCATTGTCTCTGCAGGTGGCCAAGGCCATCAACCGGGTGCTGCTCCGCAGGGTGGTCTGCCTTGCTGACCTGGACGTGGTCATCCAGGGGTTCAGCGCCCTCGGCTTCCCCAACTGTGGGGGGGCCATCGACGGGATGCACATCCCCATCCATGCCCTGGAACACCAGGCCTCCCAGTACATCAACCGCAAGGGGTACTTCTCCATCCTCAGGCCGTGTCTGACCACTGGGGCCAGTTCACAGACATTAATGTGGGCTGGTCCAACAAGGCACATGACTCCAGGATGTTCCGCAACTCCTCCGTGTGCCAGAGGCTGCACGCCCGGACCTTCTTCCCCGACCGCCACATCAGGGTCTGGGACTTGGACATGCCCATCTGCCTGGTGGGGGATGCGGCCTACTCCCTACAATCCTGGCTGATGAAGCCGTACACGGGGCACCTCAACCCCTCCCGGCAGGCCTTCAATGCCAGGCTCACCAGGGCCCGCATTGTGGTCAAGGGGGCCTTTCGATGCCTGAAAGCCCGATTTCGATGCCTCCTCACCCACCTCGACCTCGCCAAGCACAATATCCCTCCCGTGGTGGCAGCATGTTGTGTGCTGCACAATTTATGTGAACGGAAGGGGGAGGCTTTCCTGCCAGCCTGTATGGCTGAGGCTGACCACTTGGCTGGCCAATAAACGCAGACCCCGCACCGCCGCCATCCAGGAAACCCAGCGAGGGGCCGTCCAGATTCGGTTGCCCTGTGGGAGAGCTTCTATGTGGATGAGGACTGAACTCTCCCTGTATTCCGTACTGGGGCCTTCTTCCACTGTCCCCTCCTTCCCTTTTCCCCTCCCTAACCCCCCTTCCTAATGTCAAATAAAGACACCTGTTTTGCCAACAAAAATCTCTTTTTATTTTACATAACTGGGGTGGAAGAGGGAGGGGGGAAACCTGGGAGGAGGGAGCTGGAAGGGAGAGGAAGGGAAGGGAAAGCTCAGGGTTGGGGGTTCTGCTGGCTCTCCCATCTCGCAGCACTGCAGGTACAGGGGAGTTGGGGGGGTGCGGAGGAAGTGGGAGGGGGAGCAGGGGTGGGAGGAGGAGTGAGAGCTGGGGCGGCCGCAGGGGCTGGAGCAGGAGGAGGCTGTTAGTTCGAATTAACTTTGTAGTGCAGACATACCTTAATTCAACCCAAAGAAGATCTAAGTTTAATATCAGATCTAGGTTGTTTTCCATATTATTCCCTACATTTAATGGTGACAGGCAACTATAGAAACTCTAAGATCTTGTCTACACTATTCCCCCCCTCCAGTTGATCTAAACGACTCAGCTTCAGCGAATAGTTTGGCTGAAGTCAATATACTTACCACAATATTTTCTATGCAGTAAGGTCAGCGGGGGCTGCTTTCCCGTTGACTCTGCCTCATCTTCTTGTCCTGGTACAGTATCTAAGTCTATGGGAGAGTGTTTGGAGATCGAATTATCATATCTAAGCAGATGCGCTAAATCAACCACTAGTGGATTGATTGCGGCAGCGTTGATCCACCTCGTAGCGTAAAGTCAGACGACACAAGCTTATACTTGTTCTTGAGATAGGGGTTTAAATAGAGCTTATGTCATCAGTGACCTGAATGTGATGGTCTCTGCTTGACTCCTAAATAGACTTTAGATATCATAATGATAAATGGCTTCAATTTAGAATTAGATAAATAGATTTGTCCACATCAGAACATACATACCATACAGCTTGGTACAAATCAGGGTGATTGACAACGAGCTTCAGGGCTAGGCTATAGAAAAGGAGCTTCATGTCACATCACAGACAGTGATGTGTGAAGGAAGCTTACATTGCAACTGTCCATGGCATGCTCATCTCTAGTCCTCCAGCTAGTGTTATCAAGTCTAATTTGTGTGAGGACTGCAATTCATGAAACCGGTTTCATAAATCTGAAGTGGGAGGGGAAAGAAAAACCAGATGCAGGTATATTTTAAACTGAAAGTGTTTACAAGTTTTGCCTGGGGAAAATTTGAAATGCACATATGGAAAGCAAGCGATACTAATGCAATACTGTAATAGATATAGTGCCTCTAATAAAATAAGTTGTATATGCAGACATCCTCTAGTGACTGTCTGAGCTACAGAGTTCTTTGGTGTTCAGATCCAGAGGGCTAGAAGAGACCGTTCAAGAAGTCCCAATGCAGAGTGCAACATCACAGAAATATAGGAATGCTAGATGATGGTTTGGGCCCATTTCTGAGATTTATGCAGATGCTCAATTAGACCCTGATCCAGTACTACACTGAAGCACAGCGGGGCTGAAACAATTTGTGAAGCAGGGGTGCTAAGAATCACTGAAGCAAAAATCCTGTGGATAATGGAAACCACTTCAAAGCAGCAGTATCCCTATTTCCAGCACCTATGTTGGAGCATGTGCAAAATATGAGCCGCCCCATTGAAATCACTGGGACAAAACCTGGGCTTAACATTCCATACATGCTTAAGTGCTTAGCTGGATCTGGCCCAACCTGTCTCTTTACCCATCAAGGTTTCTACAGCTGGACCTGCTTGTCTTTTCTTTGTATTTAATTCTGTCCATAGCTGATAATGCAGCCAACCACTAGAGGGCATTAAAGCACCAGGCTACACAAACCCAAACTGCAGAACTTCTTAAAAATGTACAGAACTATTCTATACGAAGGGGATGTTCAGAGATCTGATGCGGGTTCTTCTTTTGCTGTAATTATAGCCACAGATAAAATTCCAGAACAAAGAACCGATCCAAGGGTAGAGTCATTGCTGTATGTTTCAACTGTCCATTATGAGATGCAAAACAAAAAATAGGGTTCATCAATATGGCACAATGCAATCTTCATACATTGCTAGCTCATACTGTAAAATGTGACTTTCGGTTCTAGCTGTGTTTGTCAGACTAAAACAATAATTGCATTGAAATTCTTTTTGAATCAAATTGTTTGCTGTGCTCTGGGAATCTGTCTTGAACATTTTTATAATGCTGGTCACCACAGCATCAGGATAGTCTATCTGAACAATCAGTTAAGCTTGATATATTTTAATTGAAATCCTTTCATTCTTTCTGTCTTTCCACCATTCTTTTTTTTTCCCTCTCCAAATTATCATTCATACTCTGGTGGCATTTTATACATATATAGTGACTGATTTCAAACCCTTTTCTACCATGAACTTTGATTTTCGTTCCCCCTAAATTCCCTTTTTTATTTTAAATCCCTTTTTATTATAAGGGAATTCAGTGCACTTCAGTTCACCTACGGGGCTTTTTATTATGAAGAGGAATACAGTGAAAATATAGCTGCAAAAGAGAAAACATTAAAAAGATACCCTCAACACATAAAGACTAACAGCCCCAAATCAGAAGATACCACACTAAGTTAATAGGGAATTTATAAAAGGCAACTGGAATAAGTAAGATGTAGGTATTGAAATAGGCTTGATCAAATGTGACCTTAAATTTCTCAAGAGATAACCTCCACAATAAAGGAATAATTTGATCATCTGATTTGGTCCCTTTTTACAATATTTTTTCTTATATTTTATGCAAATCGAGTTACTTTTACTATTATTGTCAAGCATTATAAGTTTCCTACCACTACCAAAAAGAAAAATTCTATCAGCCAGGAGCCTAGATTCCCCGTATGAAACAAAAAAAATTAACAATAAAACCCTTAGGGTATGACTACACTACCCTCCTAATTCGAACTAGGAGGGTAATGTAGGCATACCGCACTTGCAAATGAAGCCCGGGATTTGAATTTCCCGGGCTTCATTTGCATGAAGCCAGCCGGCGCCATTTTTAAATGCCGGCAGTTCGAACCCCGTGCCGCGCGGCTACACGCGGCACGGAGTAGCTAGTTCGGATTAGGTTTCCTAATCCAAACTAGCTGTACTCCTCGTGGAATGCCGGTATGCCTAGTTCGAATTAGGAGGGTAGTGTAGACATACCCTTAGAAAAAAATGGCAGCGTGTTGAATTTTTCCGGTTAACTCTAGTAAGGTACCAAGCTAAATGAAAAGGATTTCAGAAAGTTACATAACTATTAAATACATGCCAATTCTAGTTATAACTACAGAAACCCCTACAAGGTTTTTTCAGAAATAGCCACTTGGTATTAATTCTCCCCCACCTGAAATCTCACAAGGGCAATGTTATTTACTACTTGTTAAGTACAATCCTTTAATGGTAATGTACTAACCACAGAAACACTGCACACTCCCAACCTCTATAATCCAGTGGAGAGAAAGGGGATGCTGGGGCAGGGGAAATACACTGGCAAATTCAGAGGAAGGAATAATTTAGCAGTTTGTTTTTACTTCTATAGGAAGCCTCCTAGGAATAAGAACAATTGCAGGATCAAGGCCTATATCCTGCCCTTTCTGGGGTATGTACTTCATCAAACGTATCTTTTCCATCCCGGACTAACACAAGTCTACATAATAACCATCATGTTCAACATGAATGAGGACTTTACTTGAACTCCTTAGAGCTAAATTCTCCCCTATTCCAAATGTGTCATTCTGGCACTCGGAGTGCATGCCTACCTTCTGTTAGCATCAGTGAGAGCATGGGGAGTGGAAAAGACCAAAATACTCTACAGACAATCCATTTGAGGGATGAGAGGGAAATTCGCTATTCATTTTTCTTAAAACATCAGAGATTAGGAGTTTTCCTCCAAGAAATATTTTAAATCCCAAACCACTCGTTCTGTTTTTGCATATGTGAGCTTGGCCATCCTTCAAAGAGGCAATGTTGCTTGACACTGTTTGTGAGGACAAGACTTTTGGTCTATGTGCTGTACTTCACAGCTTAATGCTGAAGTAGAATTTCTGCAGAGGCCCCCTCTTTGTGGGTTTAATTTGGGCTGGACATGAGACCGGTTTTGTGCCCCTAACCAGTTGATTGCAAGCTCTGAGCAGATTTGCATTTGGCAATGCATTTTGAAAGTGCAAATGTGAAATTTTGAGTTGCAAATTGTGCCTGTGAAAAAGGGAAGGCTGAGCCTCAAGACTGTGAAAATTTACCCCAAATGGATCTTTTCTCTAGTCAATGAAATCACAAGGTTTGGTTCATTGCCTAAGAAGAGTAAATATTTCTCAGCCTCCTTGGTGACTATTCCGTTTGCAGCACATTCGGTGTTTTCCAGCCTCAGATTTCCCATGGCCTCTAAAAACCTCCACAAGGTTTTCTTATTGTTAATGGTGACATCTTACAATGTAAGTAAAACTGATCTCTTGGTAGATCTCCCACCCCTCCTGAATTATATCACTAAGAGCTCCTGACACCAGCACATCCACACACACGCATATGCCTCTCTTTTGCCCCAATGGGCAGTTTATGGAGTGATATTCTTCACACAATAGCAAACATCAGCAGAACAGAGCTCTAGACACAGGCTCCTTTAGATTTTATTTTTTTAAATTCTTTGGGACAATCTGATTTCATTTCTTTTTACTCTTACCGCACTGCAGCCAAACATTCTTTTCTTTTCTTTTCTTTTCTTTTCTTTTCTTTTCTTTTCTTTTCTTTTCTTTTCTTTTCTTTTCGTCAGACACCTACAAAGTTCTCTGAGCACTAGAGCAGTTCATTGGATCAGCCTAGAATCAAAATAAACTGCAGAATAGTGCATCTTCTGCAAAACTTTTCCACAGCTGGGACTCATTGCAGGACAGAGATGGCTTCCCCTTCAGGTCTCTGAGTTTCTGGATTTTATGCAAAGCACCTTGCACAGCTGCTCCAGTGCCCATGCTAAATGGTGGTGATGGATTTTACAATTTCATTCTACTCATTAGAATATGGATAATTATATGACAGGGACAGGGGTGGAAATAGCTAATTAAACATTGGAAATACCCACAGTGCTTGTTTTCAGCCACTTCTTCCTTGGGATGCAGTCTGGGGCAGCCGGGGTAGCAATGGGGCAAAGGGCTTCAGCCCCCTGTGCTGGGAGAGACTGATGATGTGGTCTCGTCTGTTTTCCTAGCCCTTGATTGGCTCTCTCGAGTAAGCAGGGGCTCTGCTCTTCCCTCCTTCCCCTCTCTCCTCCTACCTCCCCACAAGGTTGTTCTTCACTTCTCCCAGCCTCCATTCGACAGCCAGGCAATTCTGAATGAAGATTCCTGGGCACACAAACTGAGGTGTGGGACACAGATGTAGCCCTGCGAGGAGACCTGAAGTTTTGGTGGCCCACGTCAGTCAGTCTGGAGAGTTGTGCTGAGAGGAATTTTGCTTGAGACCCGCAATGGGCTGGTGGCCCTGGGAGCAGAACGTGAAGCCACACCTCCCACCCAAAGCTGAGGAAAAAATTGTGCAGTGCCCACCCACGCAGGAGCAAAAAGAAGAGCTGTTATCCAGCTAGGGGAGGGCGCAGGGTACTACGTTGAGTGCGAACCCTCCTGCCTTAGGTAATGAGTTGAGGCTAATTTCCCTAGGGCCCTATTTCCTCTTCCATCTCTCCGGGCAAGGTAGCTATTGGTGAGTCAGCTTGTACGAGTGCATGGCCCGCCGTTGGGTGGGGACATGAACCTCTTAGAACGCAACTGGAGGAGGGGCATCACTTCCGTGCCTCTGCCCATCACATCAGGAGCTGTAGGACAGTGGTTTGCAAACTTTTTTTCCCTCAGGACCCAGCTGAAGAAGATTGTGGATGGCCGTGACCCAACATAAATTGAGTAGAGTGTGGGCTTCAGGGTGGGGCTGAGGATGAGAGATTTGGGGAGTAGGAGAGGGCTCTCAGCTGGGGGGAGGGTCAGGGCTGCGGCAGGAGGGGCTTACCTTGAGCGACCCTCAGTCAGCGGTGCAGCGGGGGTGCTAAGGCAGCTTCCTGCCTCTTCAGGGACTGTAGACCAGGCTGCGCCCCAGAAGCAGCCAACAGCAGGTCCCCTGCCAAGGGGCGTGTGGAGCGAGTGCTCAGGGCAGGGGCAGTATGGGGAGCCCTGTGTGCTCTCCTCACACACACTTAGGAGCTGGGCCTGCTGCCGGTTGTTTCTGGGGTGCAGCACAGTTTATGATGCCAGGACAGGCAGGTAGCTGCCTAAGCACCCCCGCTGGTCACCTAATCCCCCTGCAGCAAGGAGACTCAGTGCTTGACAGTCCACCAACCAGTGCTAGGTCACAATCCCTAGTCTGAAAACTGTTGTAGGGGAAGGCTTGGGGTCCCTGAGGGCTCAGCTGGCTCACATGTGGACAGGGCTGCAGTAAAGGCGGCTGGGGTCTTTTCAGGTAGCAATCTGCTTACCTTCAGCTTGACTGGTGAGAGCTGGGATGTTTTTTTTCCATGGTTGGGAGTGTTGGTGAAGAAGTGAGTGTGTGTGGGGTCTGTCGCTTGACCAACATGGCCGAGGTAGCCACTCACTCTCCTGACAGTGGCGCAGAGGCGAGGAGGTCATGGGTGTCAGGGCTGAGCCAGCGCTCTTCATTCTGAGGCGGCAGGGACATGTGTGTTGGCTCAGGAGTGGGGTTTGTTTGCTGGAAGACCCAAGTTCCACCCAGCCGGCGACCCCACTCTTCATGGTTTCGCTTTAGGACAGTAGGAGGTAGGCCAAGCATGGAGCAACGGCTGGGCCTGCAGCTGTCAGCGCTGCAGGGGAAACAGTCAGGGTGGGGACTCCAACGCAGCCTGTGCTAAGCCAGCCCCTTCTGGGGTCAGAGGCTAACACTTGGAGAGGTAAATATGTCGCTACATTTCCATTACTCGTAGTCAAGACCGTCTGCAGAGCAAAGCAGAAGATAATAGAAAGGAATTAGAGAGGGCAAGCCGGCCCCAGGTGTCCAGACAGCTGGAGAAGTGGGGAGCTGCATTCCTGATTTGTGCCAGCTCTTTGTAAAATAGCAGCGTGTCATTCCTCAAGGACATGGATACATCGAGGAGGGCCCATGACACTTCAGAGGTGAACGGTGTGGCCAGTATGAAAAAAAAATGGGTTTAAAGAGCTGCTGAAGATTTAAAGCATCCAGTGGAAATGCCCAGCTAATGACCTGTAGCCGGCAGTGCCAGCTATTCCAGCCAATAACTCTTTCACAGGGCCGAGCAACAGGATTCCAGTGCAGGTCTGTGCCCGTTGGGATGCTTGCAGTTTAATGTGGGTCAATGCATTGGTGCTCTCTGCAGGTGGTGGAGTGAATGCTCCGAGAGCCATGGGCAGCCCAGCATGCAGCTGCTGCGTGGCCCACAAGGGGAAGATGGGGAGCACAGTAAGACATAGCTCTCTGTTCAGTCTGCTTTTGGGCATTTGATTCTGGTGCAGCTATGCTAAGGATGGATAGTATTTAGGGGAAGAAGAAGTGGGTTGTGCCCACGGAAGCTCATGATACCATCTACATTTTTCATTAGTCTCTAAGGCGCTGCAGGACTATTCTCTATTTTTTAAGATTTTTTTTCAGGATTTAGGGGAGTCATCATGCAGCCTTCTTCCCATTCAGCTGTCTTATTTCAAACCTAGCGGGCTTTCGATGAGGGTACGTGCTGTTTGCAACAGGGCATGCCGCTGAGCTCTTCATTATGCTGTCTGACTTACAAAACATTCAGTCCATCCCTGGTGGACTGTGGCGCAACAGTTAGGGCACGTCTCCACTTGCTGTACCAGAGATCGATCTTCTGGCATTTGATTGAGTAGGTCTCGTAAGGACCTGCTAAATCAAACACTGAGGGTGCCCCTGGTTGGCGCCAGTATGCCTATTCCTCATGAGGAGTAAGGGAAGCCGATGGAAATATTTGCTCCCGTCGACCTCCCACTGTGGAGATGGTGCCAAGGTCGGCTTAAGGTATGTCGACTCCAGATACATTATTTACATAGCAGGAGTTGCGTACCTTAAGCCGACCTTCTGGGTCTGGTATAGAGCTTGCCTTAGGAAGATGGGTCTTCCTGAAAGGTTACCACTGGGTTTCATTTTGGCAAGTAGATTGCCTGGCAAACACAGAGCTGCTGGTGTAGCCAGTCACTGCCGCAAAGGAGAAATACATTGGAGCTTTATTTGCAGGTTAGTTGGTGTGCTCAGTGTTGGCCAGAGAGCTGGATCCACCAGGGCCATGCCAAGGACATTGCTTGCCTGGAGCTCTTTCCCATACGGAAAGGACGCCCTTGCTGGGCCGGTCACCAAATGATTATGGCACACACTACTGTAGGGTCATGGGTACTGTAGGGTCACAGCTGTCTCCTTGGGTATGGTAGCTTGTAATAAGTCAGCCACGGTGGAGGTCACAGTAGCTGGGCTCTTACATCTGCCCTTCTCTGTCAGAGTCAGTGTCTTTTGTTGTTTTTAACGTGTGATGGAGATTTTCATGGCGTGAGTTTCGCTGACAGGTTGCAGTGTCAGTCTTGTCATTTCTTGTCACTCATGTCCTGTGAGTGCGACCAAGTGTGCCAATGGAGCCTCTGGCTATGCCGGCACATGACTGGTATTCTGGCATGATAGGGACCAGATCAGATCCTTCCTGCATGCTGTGTCAGCAGCCACATTCCCTCTCCTCCGTTAGTTGGAAAATTACTGGGCTCTAACCCCCAGGGTTGTACGTTTCATTAGAAATAAGAGACAGTTGGCCCCCATTAAATAGCTCTGTCCAGTGGCCTTGATTATGTGCAACTAATAGTCCTGTGGCACTGTAGAGATTAACACATATATAGAACCATGGGCTTTCGTATCTGAGGAAGTAGGTTTTACCCACAAAAGCTCACGATCCTATTTATGTGTTAGTCTCTACAGTCCCACAGGACTACTTGTTTTTTAAAGTTACAGACTAACATGGCTACCCCCTTGATTATGTGGTGATTGATACTTCAGTAAAAGGCCTGCACGCTGGACCAGGCCAAGATTTGTGTCAACCAAGCACTGAAACAGGAGCATCTGTATGGTTAGGTAGGGAGTATGGGACTCGCCCAGCTGATAGTGGCTTGGATCTTTTCCTTACAGTTTTATGGGATCTGATGAGGAAACATCTATGCTAGTCACTGGCATTCTTCATGGTACAGGTCCTAGGTGGGCTATGGAGTTTGCTAATAGTTCCAATAGCTTTAGGAAACTTGGAGCTTGGTGCATGGCTCTAGAAGGTTTGGATTAGGCTGCTCCTCATCTTGTCAATCACTCTTGCATGTGGAAAGGGTGGCACAGAAATTGGGCGGACAGCATTTAACCCCTAAAATACGCGTGAGGTGATAGGGTCGCCTTTCTTCACGATCTTCCATAGGAAGGGATGGCTCTGAATCCAGAAGTCATCTGGAATAGCTAACCTGACCCCCTGAAAATGCTGGTGACGCAACCTTTGTCATTCTCAGTTACTGTAAAAGAAGGTAAAAACATTGCAGTTGTATGTTTAACCACAGGTTGCCAGGCTGAGTTTTGCTCCTATGAAAATGCAGCATCAGTGCTGAGAGGGCTAATGTGCTGTGGGACTGCATCATTATGATCGCTATTATGACCTGGGCCCTAAATCTGCAGGCTCCCTCTTCCCCGCTTTTAGAATGGTGGTCATGACATTTTAACCCATCTATTAAAAAAAAAAAAAATTCCTCCTCCAGAGGGAAAGGCGGAAGAGCCTTCTGTGATGTTGTGATGCTGTTACATTTCGTGGGTCTGGCGAATGAAAGCTCATCATCTAATAAACCATCTTGTTAGTCTTTAAAGTGCTACATTGTCCTGCATTTTGTTACATCTCATAGGTTGTATAAAGTGGAACAATAAGGCTACGATGATACTGCAGGCTTCTTGCACAAGAAGCTTTTTGCAGAAGAGATCTTTCGCAAAAAGTTCTTGCACAACAGTGCGTCCACACTACAAAAGTACATCACAAAAGCAATGCGCTTTTGCACAAGAGAGCGTTCAGACTGCATAGGCGCTCTCTCGAAAGAAAGCTCTGATTGCTATTCACAGAATAGCCACCAGTGCACCTTGCTTTTTCCTTTGGCTCTTTTTGCACAAAAAAACCCTGTTGCCCGTCCACACGCACCTTTTTGTGCAAGAGCTCTTGTGCAAAAAGAAGTTATTTCTCATAGAAAGAAGTTTTACCCTGCAAAAACCCCTCTCTTCTTTTGATTTACTGTAAATTTACTTGAGCAAAAACGTGCTTGAGGTGTGGACGCTCTGTGGGTTTTTGCACAAAAATGGCCGGTCTTGCGCAAAAACCCTGTAGTGTAGATGTAGCCTAAAAGTCCCCCACCCCCACACTTCTTTGTTTTTGAAATAATTCATTATGCACCTGAATAAAACCCCACGATGTTTGCTATGTATGGTTCTGCAGTCACTGACCCTAACCCTAACTCTAACCCACCCCATTTCAAGACTTGTTTTTTGCTATTAATCATCCATCGGACTGGAGGAAATGATGGAACAATCAGTTCCATACATACAAGATGGGAAGCGACTGTCTAGGAAGGAGCATGGCAGAAAGGGATCTAGGGGTCATAGTGGACCACAAGTTGAATATGAGTCAACAGTGTGATGCTGTTGCAAAAAAAGCAAATATGATTCTAGGTTGTATCAACAGGTGTGTTGTAAGCAAAACTCATGAAGTCATTCTGCCGCTCTACTCTGCACTAGTTAGGCCTCAGCTGGAGTACTGTGTCCAGTTCTGGGCGCCACTTTTCAAGAAAGATGTGGAGAAATTGGAAAGGGTACAGAGAAGAGCGACAAGAATGATTAAAGGTTTAGAGAACATGACCTATGAAGCCAGGCTTCATGAACTGGGCTTGTTTAGTTTGGAAAAAAAGATTAAGGGGGGACATGATAGCGGTTTTCAAATATCTAATAGGGTGTCACAAGGAGGAAGGAGAAAATTTGTTCCTCTTGGTTTCTGAGGACAGGACAAGGAGTATGGGCTTAAAGTGCAGCAGGGGAGGTTTAGATTGGACATTAGGAAAAAATTCCTAACTGTCAGGGTGGTCAAATATTGGAATAAATTCCCAAGGGAGGTGGTGGAATCTCCCTCTCTGGAGATATTTAAGAACAGGTTAGATAGACATCTGTCAGGGATGGTGTAGACGGAGCTTGGTCCTGCCTTGAGGGCAGGGGGCTGGACTCGATGACCTCTCGAGATCCCTTCCAGTCCTATTATTCTATGATTCTATGTCACAGCAGTGGAGATGGTCTTAGATAACCCTTCCTTAACCTCCAGTCTGAATCTATGACAATTTAACATTTTGCCTTAACTTTTCTCTCCTCTAGAATCCTCCTCATCTATAAATTAGAGCTGATGAAAGAGGATGGATTATTCCTTAACGGGGTTGGTTATGAAGTTAGCAGCATCCCTTCTTCTTCTTCTTCTGTATAAAACACATACACACACGCACACACATACACACATATGCATGTATGCGGCTAAGTTTGGCTCCATATATCATCTGTAACCTTTTAAAACAGGCTTTGCTATAAAACACAAGTCTGTATTTGCTGTCACAAAAGTGCTTCATACCCAACAGTAGAATAAAAGAGTTTTCTGAAAGAGAAAGGGCATTACAAGGGTGTGCTTTGAGCACTGAATTCTTTTCCGGCATCTTCCTTTTCATACGTTGCAAAAGGAAGAGGAGAAAAAAAACACATTAAAAAAAGTGCTTGAGTGCATTTACCCGAGAAATATCACACACCGAATTGAAACATCTTATCTACAAGGAGGTCCTGGTGGCAAGTGCAAAAGCAACTCAGAAAAAAAAATCAATACAGCCCATGGAGATTAAAAAGATACTGGAAAGACATAAGAAAAATGCAACAATTAATGTGAGTTGTGCATATAATATATGATAACAAAGCAGAGAGGCATTCATGTCTACACACAGATCTATTGGATAGGTAATGCTTTTATCTCAACTTGAAAATGGAAGCTTTATTAGAGTGCTTCCCATCAGGAGACATCAGACTCCGAATATAGTACGAAGATGTAACTAGCGAGAAGACTTTCCTAATTCATTCCCCCAATTGTTTTGCATATGGGTGAAATTTAAATGGCTCAACCTCAGACAGAGGAGGAATGGAACAGAGGTTCAGATTTACCAGCTAGGAAAAAAGCCATATGTTCCTTGTACAGTACGAGACATTTTAACAGCCAATGAAAATTGCTTCTTGATAGAAGGGAGCAGTTGTTCTGCATATTTATTTTAAAAAAAAAACCTCCTGAAATTACAGCTAGAACTTGACCTACTTGTCACATTAGGTTGTACAATATCATATATTATCAGATGTCTGGCTTGAATAAACCAGTTTTAACTGTGTTTTGTCTGTTGGAGAGTTTTATAATGAAATGAAGATGTGTACAAAAATTAGGGACATTTTTTAATAGTTTAAAAAATGTCTATATCTTTGCTTCCCAAAGTCATATTTCTTCAAATGATTAAATCTCTATAATTTTTAGCCCAATTCTCCCAATTTACCCATAAAAATTGAAGTAACACTCAGGAAATAACATAACATTTTATGCATCTTTCTTCCCCAGCTGCCTAATGTTTAAAGCTGGTTACAAAGTTTTAGAAGCATATTCACATCTGTCCTCGATCCTCTGGGTCCAGAACATAAAAATAGCGACGGAAATTTTTTTTCTGTACTACTTAAAAAAAAAAAAAGCCATACGGATTCCCTGTGGAGGGTTGAAAAAGTTGAAAAAGATAAGGGCATAAAGCCAGCAATTCTTTACATAGTCTTTATGATACAGGAACAATGGTATTTTGACTTTTTCCCCTCTACAGTCTTATCAAAATAAATACAAATTAGAACCTTTTCTTGTCAAATCCAGGAATTAAGACCTAGGCTGATTTCTCCCCTTATTCACACCTATGAGTAAAGCCATGCTTTAGGGATGTATTCTGGCCTGTGACCCTATCGCTTTCTGTTCCCCTGGAAGCCCTACATGGGGGTCTCTTCTGAGTAAGAGGCCCAATGGCCCCAAGGCAGGGGCTGTTTCTATAGGAACAAGGAAGTGCCCAGGGTGCAGCTGTACTCTGACTGTGCTCAGCAACTGGAAGAGCCCTTTTGGGTTGTGAGCAACTGGGCCTAAGGTCCTCTGATTTATGCTTGGAACTGGATTTATACCCAAATGGCCCCACTATCTAAAGAACTATAGAGATGACTTAAAGCCGCCTTTACCCTCCCACCCAGGAACCTCAGGGAGTTTGACTAAAATAGATGAGACTATAGACTTTATATTATACACAGAACAATTATACATAATGTGCCTATATCTACAGTTTTATGCCTGTGTGGGCAAGTTGTCATGGCGGGTAAGACTTTAATGGGGGACAAGCATACAGGGGAGATGAGTTGTTAGGGATGAACCAGGGGTTTAACTGCTATTTTATTTTTTCAGAGTGAATTTCTTGGTCCATTGGCAACATCCAAGAGTTTAAAAAAAACCCCAACCTGGATTCAATTAGTCACTTTTTCACCAGATCAAAACCTTTCATTTTTTTTAAAAAATAAGAACACTGTCCTTTTAAGCTACAACAAAGCAATCCAACCATTTGGTTTGGAAAATGTCAACATTTGATTTTGTTTTAAATGAATATTTTGGAAAAAGCAACAGAAATTCATGAAACATTTCAGGGTTGTCAAATCAGCATTCTGACAGAAAAAAAAAGGTTTTCTGAAACATGTCACTCAGCTCTACGTAGCTCTTAGGATTGATTTCATTGTAGAAATCCAAATAAACCATCCTTCATGCAATAGCATTTCCACTATCAGCAGGCAGCTTGCCATTCTGGAAAAACAAAGTATTTTTCATTTAATAGCCAGGTATGAGATATTGTTCAAATTCCCACAGACACGGTCTGTAACTCTGGAACAGAGCCTGCTCCAAATGAAGTCAGTTTCAACTCCTGCTAAACTCAATGAGAGCAAGCTTATTTTAAATGCACTGGTAGGGCTTGCTTCTACATATGCTCACTCAATGGAGAAGGCCCACTGACTTCAACAGAGCAACCGAGAGGCCTGAAAACTAATTTGCACAAGTCTGGTTTGCACCATCAGACCTTAAATAGCCAAGGAGAATATTTAACTTTTTAATACTGTTCAACTCATGTAACATGAATTATAAATAATAGCTTATATGCCCTCAGAACAACCCCCATAAATGTAGGTGAGAAGGCACATTTACGCCCATTTTACAGACGGGTAATCTAAAGAAAAGCTATTAATACTTCAAAGTCAGTCAGTGTCAAAGTTAATATTGGAAGTGCAGGAGACACTAGCTTCTAGTGCACATGCTAACCTGTGAGCGCTGACACTAAACATCATCCTGTCAGATGTTTAATTTCCTAAATCCATATAGAATAAAGAAATAAATGAGAATGTAGGTGATTGTTGTTTTTTTTTAAATAATGTCTGTTTTATTCTTTTTTATAACGTCTGTCTCTGACTTTTCCCAAGCACCCTGCAAAGCAATGAGTTACTCTAGATAACATATAATTGTATAGGCACTAGCACCACTGTTATTCATTTAGAACCCAATCCTGCCCTATATGTGCTCAATTCCCATTGAATTAAGAGGGAGATGAAGATATTTAGCCCTTCACATAACTGAGGCCCCAGGGAGGAATGACAAAGCTTCTCTCCTACTCATTTTCATGAACTGTCATTGAATCTTTAACTTCTACTCACCAGAAGAGACATCAGATCCATATCTAAAATCATCTACCATATTTGCTGGTTTGCGCCATTATCCTTATATTTTACCATACACAAGGAGTTCTTGCATTCTTGTTGAGCAACCAAATTAGTTGAAGCACGCAATTAAGAAGCCAAGGAACCTTAAACAGACAGGAAAATGTTGTTTTCTGCACAGTTCTGCTAACTTGACATTTCATTAGCAGGAAGGCAATTTCTTTTTCACAGGAACTCAAGTGTTATTTAATAGAGTCCATCCTGCAGGGTAGGCAGAACTTCGGGCAGTAGGATTATGTCTCTATTTTACTTTAATGAAACCACACAGCAAATATGTGAATGGAAAAAAAATCAGAGCAAGACTGAAGAGATGTGGCTGACACATTTTTCAGACAGCAGGATATGGCGAGATTTTTACTCCCTTGGACCAAAATCTCATGAAACCAGCTGTCCGTGAGATACGAGTGTAGCTGAAAGGTACCAATTACAAGCACATTAATTTTAGATCCAAGTTGGAACCAAAAGTCTTGGCAGTGAGGATTCTAGTATGGCATTTTGCATCCAAAGCCTGTCCAACATCAATAGGTGGAGATACAAGGTTTGGGTTTTGCCCCTTCTGTATGCCAACTATTTCAGATATAGCTCAAACGGAAGGCTCGTGAGTAACTATGTTAGTGATTGGTCTAAATTCTTAGCATGTACTAATGAGGCTCGCATGATGAAGTAAATATGTTCCGAAGCTCAATACTTCCTTGCAACAGAGGTCACATTTGGATGGATTTTCTTCAATATTCAGTGTCAATATGCAGTCATTCCACTTTGGGATGCAGAGTTCAGAGGTTGTAGTTGGATGTGAGCCCTCCCAGGCTGAATGTTGTTAATGATTTAGTAGCTTGTACATTCTCTCTGACTTTGAATTGACTTTGGCCCAGAATGGTGTTGCAAGCACTGTGCCGCTGACGGTGTTGATTTTCCAGACGAGATAAAAAATTAAGATGGTGTGGCTGATCTGGTTAGGTTCTGTGATGATGTCACTGGTGTAGATATGTGTGCAGAGTTGGCACTGAGGTTTGTTGCATGGATTGGTTCCTTAGTTAGAGAATTCTCACCAGCAACTATACACCGCACCACAGTAACTCTAACTCTGGAAGCAATCCTTGCAACAAACCTCTATGCCAACTCTGCCCACATAGCTACACCAGCGACACCATCACAGAACCTAACCAGATCAGCCACACCATCACGAGTTCATTCACCTGCACATCTACCAATGTAATATATGCCATCATGTGCCAGCAATGCCCCTCTGCTATATACATTGGCCAAACTGGACAGTCCCTACGTAAAAGAATAAATGGACACAAGTCGGATATTAGGAATGGCAATATACAAAAACCTGTAGGAAAACACTTCAATCTCCCTGGACACACAATAGCAGATTTAAAAGTAGCCATCCGGCAGCAAAAAAACTTCAGGACCAGACTTCAAAGAGAAACTGCTGAGCTACAGTTCATCTGCAAATTTGACACCATCAGTTTAGGATTAAACAAAGACTGTGAATGGCTAGCCAACTACAAAAACAGTTTCTCCTCTCTTGGTGTTCACACCTTCACATCAGCTGCTAGAAGTGGGCCTCATCCTCCCTGACTGAATTAATCTCGTCATCTCTAGCCTTATTCTGGCCTGCATATTTATACCTGCCTCTGGAAATTTCCACTACATGCATCTGACGAAGTGGGTCTTTGCCCACGAAAGCTTATGCTTCAATAAATCTGTTAGTCTATAAGGTGCCACAGGACTCTATTTCTAAATAGTTATTGGAAAATAGCAGCAGTGTGTACAGTCCGCTGCTGCTATTTTGAAATAACTACTCCCCAGAGTCATTCAAAATAATTACTCTCCAGTGCTTTCTGGGGTTCTAAGTCGAGGTAGCACATTCACAATAATGGAGCCTCCCAAGGGCTAATTTTAAGGCCCCCCCATAGTGGGGACATGCTATTTTGATTTTGTTGTTTCAGGAGTTATTATTTGAAATTTAGTTATTTTGAAATTATTTCCTAGTGTAGACATGCCCTTTATGTATTTACTTTGTGGCTTCTTCTAACCTAATTAGGGAATTTCACTCATACTTATTACTAAAATAAAGAAGAGATTGCAAGAGAGATCAATTACTCCAAGAGAATCCAAGCTACAGAAACTTGAACAAAGAGCCACTGAGAGTTGAGTTAAATATAAATTAACTTACTATGGTTCCAAAGTCCTCCAGCTGATACATGCCCATTCTCATTTTCACTGCATAATACTTAGTTAATATACTTGGATCTACAAGCTCAACATTTTCAAACATTTTTCTAAATGAGTACAAATCTTCTGCTTCTTCTTTCCTTCGTCTACTGTCAGCAGGGCAAAATAAATCAGAGAACAAATAGATGTGTAGACCACTTATAAATTCTTCTTACCAAAGACTACAGCCACTAGAGACTTGACTTCACATTTGCTTTCCTACAGAATTTAACAAAATTAGTCAAGTGCAATTTGTTGTACGTCTGTTGCTTCTCAGACGACGAGAAAGCTCAGACATGTCTAGCTCCAGTGCATAAAAGAAAAGAGAATATTGTTAGTAATGTTTAAATAGGATATGAGAGTGTCAGAAATCCTTATCGACATCTTCTAATTTCAGGTAAAGACGTAAAGAAGTATTTTTACATATTTTTCGTATGTCAGTGTGCAATAGTATTCCACCTGATACTGTCAAAATCCCCCAAACAATTCCAAATTCTGGCCTCATATTCAAAGTGTGAGCCCTGGCAGATTTTGCCCATTATTATAGTATAAAACAAAAATATCCAGAATGTGTTAAGCACATGCTTATGTATAGAGAGGCATAGTACAGGCTTTGAGGAGCTTGAAATATGAATGACTATGGATTTTGTATCATTATTAAAAGTGGGTTCTTCCTCATATTTCTCATTAGAACTAGAGCAACAGACTCTTGCTGAATTAGTTTATGCTTTCAGTATAAGAATGTGGTATCTGGATTTCGATGGAATGCATGTCAAAGCTGACAGTGGTTTGAGAGCTACTTGGTAGACTTCAATGTGCTTCAATGTGTTATAACCTTCTTGTATCTCTCATTATCATAAGCGGATGGATGTTGGCCTCTAGAGTTGTGAAGGGCTGGAAATGCCACATAGAAAGAAAGAAGGAATCTAGAAATGAGACCGGCTTTGTTTCCTTTGACATGTTTAGATCTTCACTTGTGGATGAGGATTTCTGATCCCAATTCATAATAAAGAAAGAGTTTGTTTGGAGATCAAAGGGGAATTTGTTCCTAAAAAAAAAAAAAAGTAATGTACCCCATAACTGGGTATTATTGAAATCAATGATATTAAGGACCAGTTATTTATTCATTACAACTCTGGTTGCCATAAAAGAAGAAACTATCTGTGGCATTCTGTTTGCTAGGTATGGGGTTTTCAAGAACATGCATTGTTGGCCTTACTCTGCTCCCACTTAAATCAGGGACAACAGAGGTAGATCAACACTGAGCCCCCATGCATCTTGCAATGAAAGGTACAACCAGAAAAGTAAAGAACTGTCTTTGAATGGACCAGCAAGATCTATACATCTCCACCTCCATCTACACAACTATAGAGCTACCACAGGTCGTCTTTGGAAGGTGCTGTATAAGCAAAAAACGTTCTATATCATTGTGATAGGGCCTTCAGTGCCTGGGTAGCCTAGTGGCTAGATAGTTGGGGTGGGGCTATAAGGGGACTTGACCCCTCTTTCTTCCAAGGGTCCTGTGTTATTCAAACCCATACCCTGTGCAGATGGATCTTTCTCCCAGCCATGAAGGAGCTCAGGACATGTTCCTGGAGTGCTTTCTATGCAAGTCCTTTTTGTTTGGGGCATGACCCTGCCAGTCCGGTTTCCCCAAAGCTGGGGATTATCTGCAGGTTCCCTCTAGCAGGGGAAGCCTTACTTGTTCCCAATGGCTGTGTGACTGGCAGGTTGCCTTCAGGCAGGCAAACAGACAGCTCCCGCCTCTTCACCAGTCAGCCCCTGACTGAGCCAGACTGGCTTCTTTTCTCTCCCCTCCCTCTTCCTACCTCGCCTGTGGCATAATAGGGTGGGGCTAGCTGAACCCATAGGTTTTCTTTAACCTCTGCTGTGCCAGTCTCAACTTCTTCCTGTTGTTTTCCACCTTGGCAAAATACAAGTCGATGCTTGCAGTCAGACCAGCTCAAGGCTGATATCAGAGCTCACTGGAAAATGGAAATTCCTTCTGGTTAAAAAAAAAAGTGTGTGTGTGAGAGGGCAAAATTAGGATAAAACATAGAAATGTGAAGGGATTCTTATTCGGTAAAGGTCACTGTGGGGGAAATTTTCTGTTTCCTGTCTGTTTCCAAGCTATCTGAGGCTCGTGCTTAAAGGAAACCTTCTGCACCCGTGTTTCTTAAACTATGTTCCGCGGAACACTGGTATTCTGTGAACAACTCGCAGGTGTGCCACGACCTCTTCTTTGTTTTTGTTACTTCTTTGTTTTTATCTTTTTTTTTTTTGTCTGACAACAATTTTTTTTGAAGAAAATTTTCATAGGTGTTCTGCATAAAAAAAATTATTGTTTGGTGTTCCGTGGTCTCAAAAAGTTTAAGAAACACTGCTCTGTACCGTCATGTCTCCGGATCTTCACCTTTCTCATTGAGAGACAACAAAGCCTTTTCTCTTGGGTTTCCAACTGGCAAGATACAAATGCCCAGATATATCTGACTGGGTAGGATGTCTCAATGCCTTCTGGTACCTATACCAGTATCCATGATAGATTTCCCTCTCTGATTTCCTTGGACCCTTACAATGAAGTTAGTCTGTATCTCGTATAATCATTTTTTATTTCATTCCCAATCTCAAAAAACCTTAAGAACATAAGAAGGGTCATACTTGGTCAGACCAGAGGTCCATCTAGCTCAGTATCCATCTTCCGACAGTGGCCAATGCCAGATGCCCCTGAGGGAATGAACAGAGCAGGTAGTCATCAAGTGATCCCTCTCCTGTCATCCATTCCCAGCCTCTAACACCATTCCTAACCATCCTGGCTGATAGTCATTGATGGACCTATCCTCCATGAATTTATCTAGTTCTTTTTTGAACCCTTTTAAAGCTCTGGTCTTCACAACACCCTTTGGCATGGTGATAAAAATATAACATTGATGAATATTAATTAATTAATGTTCATTAAATCATTAATACAACATGGCTATAAAAATCTAGCTACCTAATCCATATTTAGACAGCTAAATGAAAGTCTGATTTTCAGAGCTGCTGCTTCTGTAGTGCCCATTGATTTCACACCAGTTTAAAAATTGTGGCCTATATACCTGTAGGATAGCTTCTATATCTAAGGCATAACCCAATCAGCTGTACCAAATTCCACAACTTGATAGATATATCCAGAAGTGATAGTTAAAAAGATTAATAACAGGAGTACAAAAATACAACAGCTAAATCCAGACGAGACAGTGCGCCACATAGCAAAGTTTAGATCTTAGGGTATGTCTAATTCGAACTAACTTAATTCAAATTAGTTACAGGCAGTCCCCGACTTACGCGGATCCGACTTACGTCGGATCCGCAGTTACGAACGGGGCTCGCCGCGGAGGACACGGACTGCGGGACCTCGCGGTCCTGCCGCCCGTATATTCCGGGGCTTTCTCCGCGTCTCCCTGGTCTGCAGACCAGGAAGACGCGGAGCAAAGCCGCAGAGGGGCTGGGGCAGCGGGGCAGCCCAGGCGCGCCTGGGCTGCCCCACTGCCTGAGCCTCCCCCACTGCTTTGCAAAGCCTCGGGGAAGCCGGCAGCAGAGCAGCCCAGACGCCCCGCGGCTGTCCCGCTGCTGGCGTCCTCAGAGGCTTTGCTCCCCTTCTCCCTGGTCTGCTGGTCTCCAGCAAACCAGGGAGACTGGGAGCAAAGCCGTGGAGGACCCAGGCGGCGGGACCGGAGTGCGTCTCGGTCTGCCGCAGGCGTCTTCCTGGTCTGCTGGGGCGGGGGGCGGGGGGGGATGCAGCTAGTACGCCCCCCCCCCGAGCAGACAAGGCTTTTCTCCGGACGCCTGTAGCAGAGCAGCTGGGGTGCTGCCGGTTGGTCCCGCAGCGCCGCTCTGGGCGCTACTGGACCAACCCGGCAGCACCCCAGCTGCTCTGCCCCAGGCGTCCTGATTCAGCCGCTGCTGGTCAGTTTCAGCAGTGGCTGAATCAGGACGCCTGGGGCAGAGCAGCTGGGGTGCTGCTAGGTTGGTCCAGTAGCGTCGAGGAGCGAGGAGCAGTGTTACTGGAGCAACCCAGCAGCACCCCAGCTGCTCTGCCCCAGGCGTCCCCAAGTCAGCTGCTGCTGAAACTAACCAGCGCTGACTACAGGAAGCCAGAGGCAGAGTTACTCTGCCCTGGGCTTCCTGGAGTCAGCTGCTGATCAGTTTCAGCAGCAGCTGATTTGGGGACGCTTGGGGTTCTTAAGTTGATTCTGTATGTAAGTCGGAACTGGCGGTCAGTTTCAGCAGCGGCTGAATCTGGACGCCAGTTCCGACTTACATACAGATTCATCTTAAGAACAAACCTACAGTCCCTATCTTGTACGTAACCCGGGGACTGCCTGTAATTCGAACTAAGCTAATTCGAACTAGTGCATCTAGACCTAAAAACTAGTTCGAATTAGCGTTTTGCTAATTCGAACTAGCATGTCCACATTGAGTGGACCCTGAACCGGGCTTAAGGATGGCCGGAAGCAGTGCCTGCAGGGTATCAGATTAGGACTTAGAGCGTGGAGCTGCTGTCTCAGGCTAGCCGAGGGCTGTGCTTAAAGGGACCCGACCCCCACCCCGGACAGACAGTTCTCAGGGGGTCCCTGATCGCTTGTCTAACTTGATGAGGGACAGCAAAGCAGTCCTGGCTTGGAGTGCCCTGAGTGCCCACACTCGACACATCACAGCACTCAGCCATCAGCCCGGCTGCACTTGGTGCAGGCTGCCATCCGGGAGGGGGGGAGGTGTCAATCGGGGGGCTGCAGGAGAGCTTCCACCCCGAGGAGCCCGCAGAGCCAGCCCAGTCCTCCTCAGCGGGGGCTCATACCCCATTCCTCCCTCACCTCCTTCCACTTACCCCTCCTTAGCCCCCCTTCCTGAAGTACAAAATAAAGGACACATGTGTTCAAAAATAGAAACTCTCTTTATTGAACAAAACTCGGGGAGACTGGGAAAAGGAGGTGGGAGAGGGGAAGAGAGAGGGTGGGAGAGGGGAGGGCAACTAAAATGATCAGGGGTTTGGAACAGGTCCCATATGAAGAGAGGCTAAAGAGACTGGGACTTCACAGCTTAGAAAAGTGGAGACTGAGGGGGGATATGATAGAGGTCTCTAAAAGCACGAGGGGTGTGGAGAGGGTGCATAAAGAAAAGTTCTTCATTAGTTCCCATAATAGAAGGACTAGAGGACACCAAATGAAATGAATGGGTAGCAGTCTTCAAACTAATAACAGAAAGTTGTTCTTCCCAAAGCAAATAGTCAACCTGTGGAACTCCTTGCTGCAGGAGGCTGCGCAGGCTAGAACTAGAACAGAGTTTAAAGGGAAGTGAGATAAAGTCATGGAGGTTGGGTCCATAGAGTGCTATTAGCCAGGGGGTAGAAATGGTGTTCCTGGCCTCTGTTTGTGGAAGGCTGGAGATGGATGGCACGAGACAAATGGCTTGGTCATTGTCTTCGGTCCATCCCCTCCAGGGTACCTAGTGTTGGCCACTGTCGGCAGACAGGCTACTGGGCTAGATGGACCTTTGGTCTGACCCAGGACGGCCATTCTAAGCTCAGGGCTCAGGGTCGGGGGTCTCACTGGACCACCTTGATTTTCATGCACACCTGCTCCTTGGTGGCCAGGCTGGCAGCTCTCCTGCCCTAGACGGCCACTTTCCTGTGTCTAGTGTGGAGGTCGTGGATAAGGTCCACAATGTCTGTACTAGACCAGGCGGGCGCCCACCTCTTGCGGACCTGGGCAGGCTCCCGGGAGCCGCCAGCCTGGTCCTGGGAAGAGGGGGAGGCAGGGCTGGGTGGCAGCGGGTGGCTGGCTCATGCTTTGCCAGGTGCAGGGTCTGCTGGCTGGGTGCTGGCAGGCTTGCACCTGGCACGGGCACTGTAGCCAGCCCGTGCCCCTTTAAGGGGTCCGGGGCCGGGAGGGGGGCAGAAGAGTTTCCCTGGTGGTGCCCAGAGTGGCCACCAGGGAAAGCTGGGGAGGGCTAGCCTCCCACTAGTTCGAATTAAGTGGCTACACAGCCCTTAATTCGAACTACTTAATTCGAAATAGGCTTAGTCCTCATAGAATGAGGTTTACCTAGTTTGAATTAGCGGTTTGCTAGTGTAGCGCCTATCAAAGTTAATTCGAACTAACATCTGTTAGTTCGAATTAACTTTGTAGTATAGACATACCCTTAGTTCCTTTGGTGTAGTAGTTCAGACCATCACATGGAGATGATCAAATTGTGAAATTCACATTGGAACCAAAGTTTATGGGGATTTGGGTCACTTCCAGAAATGACCAAAACAGTCTAACCAATAGCCACCAGATGAAAAAGCAACAGCATTTTCAGTTCATTTCCTAGTCGGAAAGTATGTGGACGTTAAGAATCACAGCTCTATGGCTGTGTCTAGACTACATGCCTCTGTCGTCAGAGGCATGTAGATTAGACACATAGGCAAAGTCAAATGAAGCCGCGATTTAAATGATCGTGGCTTCATTTAAATTTACATGGCTGCCGCGCTTAGCCGCCAAACAACTGATCAGCTGTTTGTCCGCTCAGCGCGCTAGTCTGAACGCTCCCCTGTCGACATCAAAGCCCTTTTTCGGCAGCCCCGGTAAACCTCATCCCACGAGGAATAATGGGGCGGCCGACAAAGGGCTTTGATGTCGACAGGGGAGCGTCCAGACTAGCGTGCTGAGCGGACAAACAGCTGATCAGCTGTTTGTCAGCTCAGCGCGGCAGCCATGTAAATTTAAATAAGGCCGCGATCATTTAAATCGCGGCTTCATTTGACTTTGCCAAAACAACAATTCTACATGGCTCCGTCGACGGAGCCATGTAGTTTAGACGTACCCTATGTAGCTCCAAAACTTCTCTCTTTTGCCTATAGTACTTGGGCCAATAAAAGATGTTACCTCACTCACCTCGTCTTTCTCATATCCTGGAGCCAACATGGTTACAACACTACAAATGTCAAACCAAGGATGAATGGAGTCAGAACACCCCTCTTTCCCCTAGCAAAACCCCCAGAACAAGGCAATAGTGTGAACTTGCTATGGCCCACCCTTACTTCTTTCCAATTGATAAACAAATGACTTTGGGTTTCAGAAGTCAGGGATTTATCCTGGTTTACCTGAGATCAGGATTTATCCTGGTTTACCTGAGATCAGAATTTGAACTCGTCACTTTCCCCTGTCATCTGATATCTTTTCACCAGCACTAAATTTCCTAAAATGCTATATATATATATATAATGCAGAGAGAGAGGGTATGTCTACACTACCCTCCTAGTTCGAACTAGGAGGGTAATGTAGGCATACCGCACTTGCAAATGAAGCCCGGGATTTGAATTTCCCGGGCTTCATTTGCATAAGCGGGGAGCCGCCATTTTTAAATCCCCGCTGCTTCGAACCCCGTGTAGCGCGGCTACACGGGGCTCGAACTAGGTAGTTCGGACTAGGATTCCTATTCCGAACTACCGGTACACCTCGTTCCACTAGGATTCCTATTCCGAACTACCTAGTTCGAGCCCCGTGTAGCCGTGCTACACGGGGTTCGAAGCAGCGGGGATTTAAAAATGGCGGCTCCCCGCTTATCCAAATGAAGCCCGGGAAATTCAAATCCCGGGCTTCATTTGCAAGTGCGGTATGCCTACATTACCCCGCTAGTTCGAACTAGCGGGGTAGTGTAGACATACCCAGAGAGAATAATAGATCATAGAATTATAGAGCTGGAAGAGACCTTAGAAGGCCATCAAGTCCAGCCTCCTACCCAAGGCAGGACCAATCCCAATAAAATCAACCCAGCCAGGGCTTTGTCAAGCCGGGACTTAAACACCTCTAGGGATGGAGACTCCACTACTTCCCTAGATAACCCATTCCAGTGCTTCACCACCCTCCTAGTAAAATAGTTTTTCCTAATATCCAACCTGGACCTCTCCCACTGCAACTTGAGACCATTGCTCCTTGTTCTGCCATCCGTCACTACTGAGAACAGCCTTTCTCCATCCTCTTTGGAACCTCCCTTCAGGAAGTTGAAGGCTGCTATCAAATCCCCCCTCACTCTTCTCTTCTTCAGACTAAATAGACCCAACTCCTTCAGCCTCTCCTCATTAAGTCATATGCTCCAGACCCCTAATCATTTTGGTTGCCCTCCGCTGGACCCTCTCCAGTGCATCCACATCCTTCCTGTGATTGGGGGCCCAGAACTGGACACAATACTCCAGATGTGGCCTCACCAGAGCCGAGTAAAGAAGAATAATCACATCTCTGGATCGACTGGCAATGCTCCTCTTAATGCGATCTAGTATGCCATTAGGCCTTAGGCAATATATATATTGTCCCTAAAGACCGGTAGGCTATATGTACAGTGCGATAAAAAAAAGCCCATGACACCAAACCACAGAGGCCAGCTTAGCTGACCTGGGCTTGGACTGCAGGGCTAAAAAAAGCCAGCTCTTGCCTGGCTGCTAAAACACAATTCCCTTATGTGGTTTCAGAGTCTACACTGCAAATTTTAGTCCAGCAGCCTGAGCTCCATGAGCCTGAATCAGCTGACCCCTGCCAGCCATAGCTGTGTCATGGTCCTCTTATCGCAGCGTAGACATACCCTTAAGGGCTAGGACCCCAGCTTCAAGGAGCACTGCTGATTTGCAACAGTGGACACTCAGTTTGCAGGTGATCTAGTTTTCACTGATACTTTTTTTAGCTCTAGCCCTTTTTTTGTGAAGTGCTGTATTCCTGTATTTATCCTCTTGGTAGCACAAAATAAATGCATCTCCTCTTGCAGACATAAGACTTGGTTATCTGTAATTGCATGGGGGAAACTGGATTATGCAAATATGCTTATTACTCTCTAAGGTTTGTTGTAGTGTTTGGTGGCTTTAAAAAAAATCAGCTCATTAACACTCCAGGCAACATGGATTTTTTTTTTTTTGCTGTTGTTTCAATAGAATATCCTGGGGGGGAAATTGCTTCCACATCTTTTCTGTCTGGGTTGGACGTATTAAAAAAAAGAAGAGACTTGAAATTGTTGACCATTTCCCCCTTACACTCCCCCCCCCTTTTTTTTTTTTGGTCACAAGCTGTGAGTATGAGCCAGGAACAAATGTACAATGTTTTTGTAGTGGTTTCCATAGAAATTAAGGCAGGTTTTTGTGCATCACCTTAATCGCATATGTTGCAGATCATGGCCATAAGTCACCATGACAAAAAGGCCAGGAAACCTTAATATTTTTGTTTACAGTATGTTAAACAGATGTTTTTCTCAGTGTAGAGATAAGACTATGTTAAATATGATTTCATAAATAGAGCCTCTCTCAGTTCAACTCCTCTTGGGGCTGCTCTGTGATTTGTTCATTGGATGATTATAATGGGTTTTAATTATACCTGTGAGCCAAGGTATATCAGAAGTAAATTACAAAACACCCTATAGTCAAGATTTTTCAACATACAATAAGGTAAATAAGGCTTTTTGTCCAAAACAACAAAGAAAAACAATTTCCCTACATTATTAACTTGCAAAAGCAGGCAAACACAGCACTGATAACACAGAAGATTTAGACAGATTAACTCCTAAACATTTTTGGAGGGGGCAGTAAACAAGCACTTATGAGTTTACCCCTTATGAATCACAGAATGGGCATTGTCTTCAGTACTTCTGGTATTTTCATACTCAATGAATGTTAGTTAGAATGCCCAGCAATCAATTTTGCCTCCTTGCAGTTTTAAGGCTTTTCATAAGCATATGGAAGCCAAATGTTATAGTTAATTTAAAACTATCAAATGTGTATATTACACGAAGATCAGTGGATCTTCTCTTCTATGATGTCACTGGTAAGTGACTAAGCCAATCCTTGATCAACAAATCCAGTTACAGATGTCACACAAAAATACACCATCTGTGTGTGTGTTGTACCCTCTTCTCGGATCCTACTCTTTTCATATAATGTCTGAATCCGTTGACTGTCAAATCATTTGATAGCCTGTACGATAGTTTGCTGCTAGAACAATATGTCCCGAGCTATGATTTCTAGGGCATCAGGAGATATGGTGCATGACTTCATGTCGCCTTTAAGATATCTTTATAACGCTTATACTGACACCAATACAATACTTTCCGTGAGCAAGCTGGCCACAGTAGACCATCTTTGGTATCCGTGTATCATCCATTCTCATAAAGTGACCTGTCCAGTGAAATTGTTTGTTTATAAGCACTGCTTCCATGCCCATGACACCACACAGCTTAAACATCTCCATATTAAGAATTTTGTCCCACCAATTTACATGAGCAATCCTCCTGAGGCAGTGCATATGGAATTGATCGAGTTTCAAAACGTGATGGTGCTATATGGTCCATGACTCTGAGCTAGACTGCAGGATATTCAGGACAACTGAATGATAAATTGTTACCTTTGTATGAAGTTAACACCATGATTATTCCATAAGCCCTTGGTCAATCTTCCAGAGGCAGCACTGGCTTTGGCTAGTTGAGCAGATACATTGTTGTCAGTGCTTATGCTGGAGGACGGTACGTTTCCAAGGTAGCAAAACTTAAAAACAGACTTAAGGACAGAATCAGCTGGAGCTTTAGGCTCTTTCCAAACAGACTTTGTCATAACCTCTGTCTTGTTAAGGCTCACAGTGAGTCCAAAACGGCAAGCAGCAGTAGCAAAATGATCAAAAAGCTCCTGTGCATACTTGACTGAATAAGCCAACAATGCACAGCCATCAGCTAACAGGAGGTCATGAATAGTTGCAGTGAACACTTTGGTGCAAAGCTGAATTCTTCAGAGGTTGAAAATGTTACCATCAGTTCAGGACCGAAGAGGTATGTCCTACACACAATCCTTGAAAGCAACTAATAGCATCATCGAAAAGTGGGTGTTGAACAGAAGAGGATCAAGGCCACATCTTTGATTTGTATCATTGATACTTCAAAAGGTGCTGATGTATCTCTATTGTTAAGGATGCAACAATTGTTAAGGATCCAACTATTTATACTATATTGATACATTTTTCAGGAGAGTCAATTCTCCCAAGTACATTCTGTGATGGCATGTCGGGGACCCCCCAATCCTGCACCCCATCTGCTACAAGATGAGTCGCCGCCAGCCAGTAGAATAGAGAGGGTTTATTGCTCCTCCAGGATACAGCATAGCATAGATGTGATGTGGTTTCAGGAGTAAGGGCCAGGTAGCCTCAGACCCCTTAGGGTAGGGGTGCCTAGGCCCCTGGACTCCTAGCACTCTGCTTAGTCTCTTCTCTCCGTGTTTGCCCCGGCCAAAACTGACCCTTCTCCAAACCACTCCCTTCCTTGGTTCAGCAGAGTTGCCCTGGTGTTGAGCCAGCAATGTATGTCCCATAGACTGCCTTCAGCCCCTCATAGCATGCTTTAAAATCATATCTCTCTGCTGCATCTTGAAGTTGGACTGCTTTACATTTCCACCAGTCCTCTTTCATTTGCAGTAATGAACTTGTGCCTTTTCCTTGGCTTGAATGTATGTTGATTTCCCAGAAGCATTCTCTTTATTGTTGATCCAGGCCAGGTGTGTCACATGCATCTTATCAAGAGGAGCTCATGCCTATTTATCCTTGTCGTCAAACTAGTCCTTGTAGTTGCATTTTTGGAAACTTAGTATTTCAACAGCAATTTTGTAAGTTGTCTCCTTAACGTTAATCCAGTCCTCTTCAATCATGGATGACTGCTCTGGATCTTCATTGTTGATGACTAAAGACATGTCAAGACTATGTTGAAGCAATGCTTATGTCTCGGGCATTTCATGTTTACCTACATCCAACTTTTTCTGGCCTTCATCAGAATGTTGACATTTTGGTGGACAAAGGCTCATGGAGACGACCCTGCATACCATGTAATAGTCAGACCAGGAGCCACATTACACAAGGCAACTTAACATCAGAAAGACTTCTTTGTTTTGTCATGAAACAGTCAATCATATGCCAGTGCTTAGGCCAAGGGTGCATTCGCATTGCTTTGTATTTGATCGCCTCTTGAAAGAACGTGCTTGCAATAGCAAGTTCCTGAAGAAGGAGGAAGAAGTTTGAAGAAAGAAGGCATGGGTGGTCGGTGAATGCAGGGCTGGGGCAGGCAAGACCCTAGCCCCACCTTCAGCCCTGCCCCTTCTGCTAGGCCCCACCCCTCCTCACCCCTCAGGAGGCAGGGCGGCACACCACATGTGTGCTACCCACTTCTAACCATAGGGAGGAGAAAGAAGGGGAGCAGACGCGTGCTTGCCACAGCCTCCCCAGCCCTGGTGGAAGGTGCACTGTGCTACATGACTCAGCCGAGCCAAGCCCAGCCTCTTGAGCCCTGGGAGAGGGGAGGTGGTGAGGAGGCAGGACACCTCTCCAGGTCCTGAGCACTGGGGAGGGAGGAGGCAGGGCTTACTGTGCTGCATGGTCTGACCCCCTCCAGCTCCGGAGCACCAGTGAGGGAGAAAGGCACACCACGTGGCCAGGCCTGGCCTTCCCAGCCACGGAGCACCAGGGAGGGAGGAGGGTGCACCGCGCAGCCTGGCTTTGTCTCCCCAGCCCCAGAACACCAGGAGGGTGGATGCTGGGGGCAGCAACACTCTGCCCCCAGAACACCTACAGCAGGGGGCTGTGGGCTGAGCTATGCCTGGCAGTTTGGGAAGGCAGAGGCTTCCCCCACCTTACATACCCAATGTGCATGAAGAAGGATGCTGTCTGAGATCTCGCTTCCAATAGCATGATGTCCAAGTACCTTGGCCATGTGGTACAATCCTGACCAACTCTAGCATTTAAATCGCTGAGTAGATATAGCTCGGATTTAAAAAGATACAGAGGAGATCACCGAATTCAGGCTATCACAGAAAGCCTCCTTTTCATGATCTGCAGCAGGCAAAGTTGTTGCATATACAATTTACAATTTTCACGGAAGGCCAAAGTACGCCAGGGAAAACAAAATAAACAATTAAAAACATAATAGTGTTGTCGCTTTTTCTGAATCATTTACAGCTGCCTCATAGACTATGTAAATTTAGTTATTCCCTCTAGGAACATGAAAAAGGATGAATATTTGATCAATGAATAGTGCTTAATAAAGTCAGAAAAGCTTCATAATTTTACACAGGCACATGGCTTAGGTGAATGAATATGCAGGACAAAATCATGTTGCACGCCCCTTTAAGAACATTACCTAAAAAAAAAAAAAAAAAAATAGGTACTGTTATCTATTGGCCCATTGAAGTCAATGCAAATACTCCCAGTGGTTTCACTCAGATTATGTTCAGTACCTGAATTTATGGCTTTTGAATGCAATTGCAATAATTGAAACTTTGGGTAAAAGTTTGGAAAGCGTTTAAGTGACTTAGGCTCCTAAACCTAAGAGGCTTGAGCACACTGATGCTAAATCTTATTCACACTCATCAGTTCCTAATTGCCTAAGTCATTCAGATGCTTTTGAAAATTGTGTCCATTGATACAAGATCTTTGCTACAAGTTTTTCCATGGAAAGGTAAAGTGACCTGTTTCTGCCTTCATGAATGAGGAGTAACAAAATCCAAAACGTAACCTTATCAAAACGTAACCTTATCTTTGCTGACGCACAATTTCACACTATATGAAAAGAAGCCTTGGTGTTTGGAAAATATGATTTTTGGGCCCAATTCAAATGTCTTTCTGCTGTGTTGCTTATTCCTTAATCAAGCATACCTCATGGATGGTTTTGTGAAACTACATTTAGGGGCAGGTTGCCTGCTGAATCTTAGGCCATCTGTCCAGGAGTAGGGAGGAGTCTCATGGTATGCCGTGTGAGCCTAGATGTGTTTGGACCAGCCCTGGTTTTCAAACTGGGGAGTGGATAAAGTTTCAGGTTGTTTTTAATTTAGTTTGAATGGCTTTTCCCAGTTTAATGTTAAGTATAGTTATGCCCCTTTAAACTCTATAGTACAGCACACAATACCATTCTCATT
This sequence comes from Pelodiscus sinensis, assembly GCF_049634645.1. Lineage (NCBI taxonomy): Eukaryota > Metazoa > Chordata > Testudines > Trionychidae > Pelodiscus > Pelodiscus sinensis. The sequence goes on from NC_134718.1 coordinate 64,687,913, forward strand.
CCATCATCATCTTCAGGAGGCAAGCACAAAGAGATGCTTCTATTCATCAGGGGTGTAATAATGGAGTTCAATTTAGTATAATTGGGAGCCCAGACACACTATACTGTGTGGTTGTTTGTACGGGGCTGGGCAGTAAATGTAAAGTGTAACGGATGACAAATTTTTAACTTTTGAATTATCATTATGAAGGGATATCACTAATCTTGCAAATACATCTTTTGACTTGTATTTCAAAAGCAAGTCTTCAAATGACTGGTTGGTTTCGCAGACTAAAAACATTCCTTAATTAATCATTCAGGTCTACACTTTCTGAAAAGCGCACGAATCAATGCTTTCATAATGTAACTGTTAAATGTTTCAGGCTATTGGGTTTTTTGGTTCTGTATTAAAAAAAGGAGCTGTTTGTGAGATCCATTCCAAGTGACACATTAGTAGACATCATCATGGGTAAAATAAAAAGTAAATGCTATCATCCTTTCAAAGTTACAAAGCTTCCTGTTGGTTTACAGAAAAGTTCTTAAATTGTTTTTATCATTTTTAAGTTGGCCAATGACAGACTTAGATGAAACAAGCCAGGAAAAATTGTTGATTGTGAATGGATGAATGGTGAATTGAAAATAAAGTTCTCAGAAAGTAGATAGACAAACTGTGTAATAGGCATATCTATTTTAGTAAGACACAGGGGAGGTTAGGAACTCTACAAAAATAAAGTATATATTCTGTCCCTCTAGCCTTTGTTAAGCATTTTCTCACAGATGTGATGGAGAAATGTGTTCGTGGCATGGAATATACACACATTTCCATCTGTGCTCAGAGCAGCAGTAATTCGAGGAGGATGGTACCAGAATGGACCTCATCTCTTTTTCAGCCACAGCAGTCCCTTATGTGTAGATTGTGACGTCTAAGTGACCGACAAAGCTACCGCTACTGCTTGGAGGCTACAGGTTTTGAGGAATGCCATTGCTAGGAAAGAATGTTCACGGGGCTCTGTGGTAGTTTCAGAAATTACCTCTTTTCAGCCTCAGAAAACAAAAAGAAAATACAATCCATCCTTTGTTAATTTCATCGGCACCCTGTGAATGCCAATACCAACCAGCAGTAGTGGAAATGCTACTTGCCCGAGGACAGGCAGTGAAATAACAATGACCTTTCTGGTCACTTCTGAGGTGCACGTGGCTGTCTATAGCATGAGCAAAGGGAGTGATTTCCCACCTTGCATACACATGTTTGCCCCGACTATCATTAAGCTAGTGTAAGTATAAGCAGCCGTGTAATCACGGTAGCAAAAGTGGCGGCAGCAGCAGAGATGCTTAGCCATGCCAAATACATGGATTAGCTAAGCTAAGATGTGCCTTCCCTGCTGCTACCCACGCCACCCCAGCAGCACTGCTATTTATACTTGTGCTAGTTTGATGAGAGCTATCATTAGTATGTGTGTGTGAGCAGAGGAATCGCCCCCAGCTCCTAGTGTAGATATAGTCCACGTGTGTAAGCTTGCATGGCTCCGGCCTAGGTAAGAAGCAATGCTAATAGTCCTTGGCTTTTCAGAGCATGAATTCAGTGCTGAATGTTGAAAGAACAATAAATCTCCTAGTAAATATGGGTTGGGGCCAGTAATATTTCATATTTAATTAGTACTTTTCACTGGAGAATCTGAAAGTGCTTTAGAAATATTAATCTTCACACAACCCCATCCAGGAATAAGCAGTATTATCCAACTGTGTTACAAGCATTCATTCATTAAGCAGATCAGACTTACAGCTGAAAACCCGCGCTCATTGAAGTCAATGGAAAAAAGTCACTACAAGGGGGACAGGATTTCCCCATGTGATTAAGAACATAAGCCATGTTAAGATGTGTGCTAATAGAAATGGTCTTTTAGTTCACATGATAGAGATGCGTACTTATTAGATCCTGAGGTTCTGGGTTCAGCTCTTGGAGGAGCTCTGTCCATGGTGCAAGTTTAGGTAATTTAAGGAGAGATAAGATGACAGGTTATATGACTTGCTCCAGGTTACACAGTAACTTTGTGATAGAATTGAAAGGGAAGTAGAATTGGTTAAAAACAAACCAAATGTGATTTTTTTTGCCATTCCCCCCCCCCCCCGAAAATAAATTTTGACCAGCTATAAGTAGAACCTGTTCTAATCGCTTTTTCCACCTTGCCCTTTCTCAATAACTAGAATGGAGCATACAGTCAAAAATATTTCCTGTGACTGATCATGTGAACTAAACAGATTCTTGTATTGGACTCTTTTTCACAAGCCTGGCACAATCACAGAAAATATGGAGAACTTTCCTAATGCGCAACACACACAGCTCAAAAAAGGGACTCTAAAGCTGGCATGCAATTCTGTTATAAGATTCCAAATCAGCTCTGTGCTGGATAACTCTATAAAACGCAGTCAGGGAACAGAAATGAAAGCCATGTAGGGCTATGTCTACACAGCAGCCTTAATTCAGAATAACTAGCGTTATTCCAAAATAACACAGTACGTGTCTACACTACTAGCAGTTATTTCAACATAATGTCAAAATAAAGTCAAGCTGGAGGACTTCTTACTCTGACTCCTGTAACCCTCATTGTATGAGGAGTAAGGAAAGCTGGAGGAAGTGTGCTCTTTCTCAGACTTCCTGCTGTGTAGACAGCACCAGACGCCAAAATAAGCTATTTCGACTTAAGCTATGCAATTGATGTAGCTAAAGTTGCGTAGCTTATTTTGGCTTTAGCCCTTCTGGGTAGACATGCCCTAGATGTCTCTGGTACTGTTATGGCCCCCATTATTTTACGAACCGTTTGCCTTGCAATCTCTAATGTATTTATCCTCACAATACCCAGTGAGGTAGGGAAGTGCTATTAGACTCATTTTACTGATGGAGCACAAAGGCCCAGTTCTTATTTAGGCACATAAATACCTATGCTTATTTTGACCCAAACAACTTGCCTAGGACACATAGAAAGTTTGAGCAGAAAATTGACTCTGAGTTTCCCAAGTCTTAGGCTAGCATCCTATCTATTGGACAGTCCTCTTTCTCACCATGTGACCTTCGTACAGCAAGTAACCAACTTAGCACAGGTCAAATCTTCTCAAAAATCTGTTCTTTAGCTCTTCATGTGGAGGGAAAATATTTAGTGAACTATTTCAAACAAATACATGTGAGAACTCTACACTCTACTCATGACACAAAATTTGATAGACTATACTTTACAAATCATCACTCATGCTTACATGTACTAAACAGAAATGCCCCTTATTTAAGGAAAAAAAACCCTCCATGATGAAGCTAGGATATTAGAGTGCTAAAATGAGATTCACTTGAAGGGAAGAAGTTAGATTAGGCTGTGGACAATCACTGGATGGGAAGGGACCTTTTTATTATGTCTCCTGTACTCAAGACAGGACAAGTATTATCTAGACAAGTTATTATTGTCAATATGATATAAAAAATCTTAGTCCCAGTGAAGGCAATAGTTCATTGCTGGAGAACCCAAGGGGAAAATGGATTTATGAAACAGTCCCTTAGAAATCAGTGGAAACTTGGACAAAAGGAAAAAAAAGATTTTGGAAAGAGTTTGTTTCAGCTAGACATAAAACATGGCAAAGGCACTAAATTATGTCTTTTTCTCATAACTGATTGGTTCCTAGATTTATTTTATTATCAGAATTGTTCCACACAACTTTTTAGTCACAAGAGACACTTAGAGGGATAAAAATAATCTTCCTAACCTTGCACTCTCTTTATACTCAGAAAAGATGGGCATCCCATGTTATCATAAATTGATTTTGTGTTCCCTTCTATAACACGTAACAATGAAAATCAAAGCCAAATTCAGTTGCATATTAGACACTAAGTGTCACCAACCGTTCATCTCACTGAACCTTTGTAATAAAATACCATTAGCTTTTATAATTATAGGGTGGACAATCCTGGAAGGGTTTAATTTTCTGGGCTTTTCAATAAGCAAGAATGAGTCCAGGGCTTATGGGCATTCATGCTCTGGATCCAAGCCTCACTGTAAATATGACTATCACACACTACACAAAACAGATAGATAATACAAATCTAATCTCAAGAAAGTAGGCAGAGACTGGGAAGGGAATCTCTTGAACCACATCCAGGTTTGTTGTAACTGTCATCAGCTATATAGGATATTTCAACAGCCTTGCCTCTGATGACACTGCAGACAGATGAACCTGGATAGGCTACCTTGATTTAGAGCCCCAGGAAGCACTGGGAGGGAAATTACTTTGAATGACTCTGGGGAATAGTTATTTCAAAATAGCAGCAGTGAAGCATCCACACTACCGCTATTTCGAAATAACGATAGCCTGTCCTCACTATAAGTCCAAGATATGTTCCAAAAAACCATGAACTTATAGTGAAACAACTTAAAGCAGGGAATTTCCCCCCATAAGAATCAATGGAAATAAGGGGAGATGCGTTCCGGAACAGTCTTTACGTTGCCTTAAAGACGCAAGGTGGAGAATTTTACTCCATAAGAATCAATGGAATAAGGGAGGTTAGGTTCCAGAACTTAGGAAATGCTACACATCTGATTTTAACAACACATAAACATTTTATTTTATTACATCTTACTGCACTTTTTAATATTAAGTCAGTACAGTAATCTGACCTTAAGAAGGTGACATTTTTGTTTGTTGGTGTTGATGGAGAATTAGTTGGAGGATGAGGATCATGGGGAAGCAGGTGGAGGATCATCAACAGCCATCTCAACATCACAAACATGCACCACCTTGACAACTGGTGACTCAGAAACACCTGCAATGTCGGTGTCAATAGCAAACAACATCACGACTTCTGGAGGCTCTTCAACAGTTGCTACATGGATTTTTTTCCTGCTTCTTAATGCCAGAAGATCCTGGTTGAGGCTCATCCGTGAATGGTTTGAGATCCATTTTAACTTTTTTAATAAAGAAAGCTTTCGCTGCTGTTTGCGCGGTGTGTTTAAGTTTGGCATCTAAAATCTGTCTGTAATATGACAAGCCATCTGCTGAGATCATTCTTGAAGAATGATCAACGAGATGGTCACGTTCCTTAAGAATATCCATCATCTCCTCCTACAGGTCAAAGACACATTGGAGGATAGGGATTATGAGCCTGGCATCTTTATCTTTATCTCTAGCCTCATCTTCATTGACACTATCTTCTTCGTGGTGCTGTTTATCCAACTCTGCTAGACCTTCGTTACTGTGAGGCAAAGAATGAGATTCCAACAACTCTTTTACATCATCCTCTTTGACTTCTTGAAAACCAGCCTCCTGTGCTAGTTGGATGATTTCCTTCAGAAAGCCTAAGAAGCCATGCACAACTTCAAGATTCAGGTTCTTCCGGACACTGTTCATTTACTGACTGAAGACTTCTCGCCAGGCAGCATTGATGATCATAACAGAATCCATGATGTTGAATTTTTTACATCTCAATCAGTTTCCTGAATGAGTCTGCGATATGTCCTCCACAAATAATAAGCATTGAAGTTTGCGATAACTCCCTGGTCCATTGTCTGCAAGAGTGAGGTTATCCTTGGTGGCATAAAAATAACCTTGATGTTAGGACAGAGGGATTTGAAATCCAGATCGTGGGCACTAGCATAGTCCAGAATGAGGAGAATCTTGAATGTAGGATTAGTCTCCTTGCAATACTTTTTCATTTCTGGAACAAAATAATCCACAGACCATTCATGGAAAATCTGCCTTTCTATGGGGTTTCCAAATGACAGGAAGCCAAGATTTCACACAGTTTTTCTTAGCACATGGATTTTCACTACAATACACTAGCAAGGGCTTCAGCTTCATGTCTCCACTGACATTGCCCCCTAGCAACAGAATTAGGTGTTTCTTCGAGGCCTTAAATCCAAGTGCAGAATTCTCATTCACAGAAATAGAGTTCCTACATGGCATGCGCTTCTGATACAAGCCCATTTTGTCAACATTGAAAACTTGCCATGGGTCGTAGCTGCCTTCTTCGATGATGGTTTTCAGCATTTTGGGAAATGCTTCAGCTGCGTCCTTGTCTACATTTGCAGCCTCTCCCTACACTCACAAATTCTTGAAGCCTTTTCTTTTCTGGAACCTGTGAAACCCACAGCTGGCATTAAATGGTCCAGGTTCACCAGTCTCTCCTATTTCAATGTCTTTATACAAGCTTGAATGAAGGCTAGGTTGACAGGTGTAGTCTGCTTATACAGACCATGAAACCATATAGACAACAAGCATTCCATTTTCTCCATCCTGCCACTTCTTTGCTGTGTACGCTTCATAGAAGCATGCTGTGGCATAAGTTTTGCTGTCTCCAAAATTTTCTCATGATTCTTAATAATTGTGTATGTAGTAAGTTGAGGGTCAGTAACATGGAGTCAGCAGGCCTAAATAGAAGCCTGTAACATGAAAACAGCAACAGGCCTGCAATCTAGTGAGCAAGATTTTGGTTCAGTAACAGGAGCCAAGAAAGAGGCCCTATTGATAACTGTGTGATTGTGTAAATTAGGTCGAGCATGGAAGGACACAAGGAGGCACTGGGTACAGACTGTAAGCCAAAGGGGAGTAATGGAACATCTTAATAAGAAATGTCTTGGTACAAAAACTCCCTAAAAACTAATGCACATACCGACCTAGGTTCAGGACTGGGTCGAAATTGACAGCATGAAGGATAGTAAGTAAGCCCCCCTTCCATAAGGTGAGAAGTGGTAACTAGGCAACAGAGGGTGGTAACCTGGTGCGTAAAGAAATGATATAAGTTGTACCTGTCTATAAAAGGACACCGCAGAGGGTGCTCTCCGGCCGACCTTGGGGGGGCGCACTAGGTGCCTGAACGTCAGGTGTCATTGCCTAAACTTACAGAATGCACAGTAGCTTAACTTTGACTAAGTGCTGTTAATATCTGATATATGGCAATAGGCCTGCCTGGTGTTGGTACCTTGTCAACGCGGGCCACAGTGCCCAGTGGTGTAACATTGTACTGATCTCTGTTACCAACTGGTAGAGCTTCACATTTGACAATAAACCTGCTCGATTGATTTCAAACCTTGCCTGCATCTGTCGTTTCCGGGGCCTCTCAGAGATCTCTTGTGTGGACCCAAGTGCATGGGGTGTAACACTCTAGATAAAGGGAGTACCAATTGTTACGCACGCAGCCGAAAGTTTAACAACGGAGTAGAGGTCCTGTCAGGGACAACCCTGACCAGACGACGCTGACACTGGCAGTCCAGACCACCGAAGGTACCAAGGTACGAGAACACCGAGGTACGACAGTGTATACGGTCATCGGAGGCATCCAAGATGGCGAGCAATATCGGCAAAGTGTTCACCCTTTCTATTACGGTCTAATACGTCCAACTTCACATCCTGACTAACATTACTCTGATGCCTCTTACACTCACCAACTTTATTTTTAACTACATTTGCACTTCCCTTAGGCTTGTGGAAGGATTGCACAACATACAGTAACACAATACTGTACAGTATCAATCAGAAATGAAATGCACTGTAAAGGATGACATGGCGTGTGCACGGTATCTTCGCACAACATGACTGCACACAATGAAGACATAGAGCATCGACGCTTGGCACGAGTATTTTTCTGTATCTGCTGTGTCTGTGCTGCACACAAGTTGGCCACTTTCTTCGATTCGCATTCAAGCCACTGACTTTCCTCTGCATTTGCTACATCTATGCAGCACATGAGTTGGTCACTTTCTTTGATTTGCATTCAAGTGGCTGACTTCCATTGGAGCGATTTTTTTTTCAGTGATGTAAGATCAGGGAATGGGAGAATTTTTAACAAAACAGTTCCTAATTAGTCTGGGACTGATATATACCAAGGCAACTTATAGCGAGGAAGGCCTATATTTCAAAATAAGCGTTATTCCTTGTGGAAAGCAGGAGTAATTATTTCAAAATAACCAGCCTCTTATTTCGAAATAATGTGTTTGGTGGTGTGGACACTCCACTTGTTATTTCAAAATAAGAGGAGTTATTTTGAAATAACTCCCTAGTGTAGACCGGGGCAAAGTCACCCAAGAGTTGACAGCCTGTTGGGAGGCTTCTGTACCAATTATGTCCAGGGTTGGAGCTCCATTCAGGGAGGCTTTCAGTGGCTCAGCTTTTTGGATGCACCTCTCCTGTGCATTCCAGAATGTCTTGCTGTTCCACACTGGAGTCACCAAGCACAAACAGTTGCAGAAAACCTAGCACAAACAAGCTGAGAAGGGGGCCAGAAGAGTCTTGATTATAGAATCATAGCGCTGGGAGGGACCTCAAGACATCATCTAGTCAATCCCTTTAAACAGGCAGGATTAAATTTTCCTCCCCCCCCCCGGTCATTATCCCGTAGCCCTGATGACTTGTGTGAGTAGCACAGAGCACAGCCCTGAGCACTATTCCAGTTCTAGGACTTTGCTGGAGGGCTAGAGTCATCCTCACAACTCACCCATGCTTGGCCTGCCAAGATAGGGGGCAAGCAAGGGGCAGTTGCCTTGGGCTTTTAAAATCACTCTAAGGGCTGGGGGGGTGGGAGTGGGGTACCATGGTTCAGGCAGTGCTGAGGGCTGGCTCTATCCCTTCTATATGAGGCCCCGCCTCTTCTGGGAGCACAGAACTACCTCCCCTCCCCGCTGCCACACACACACCTTGCCCAGGGGCACAAGGTGGCTGTCAGCTCCTCTGCCCACACTTGTGAGCATAAATCCTGATTTTTTATGTCAGAGGAAGTCCTCTTGTTCCTGCAGTTGGGAAGGACAAAGTTTGTTCTTTCCAGGGTTGAATTAGAGGCTTCTCATGTAATGGTGACCCTAGTTTTCTTCAAATGGAGCAGACTGCAGCCATTCTCATATTCAATAGGATGTCATATTCCACATAGATTACAGGTCTGACGAAGCAGTATCCTACCTGAATCTATATGGAGCATGGCTTGCTGGAATCCAGCTAGATTATTCGTATTATTATACAGGCTGAATCTCTCTAGTCCGGCACACTCTGGTCCAGTAACATCCGTGGTCTGACATGATTTTAGTTAGTCGGCTCTCTGCTTATCATGGGTGTGGCCAAGTTTCCTGCAGTTCTGTACAAATTGTTTATAGCCGATGGTCCTCGCTCTCGGTGTTCTGTGCTGTTATTTAGCTCTAATTTACCCGTAAATGGTTTCTAAGAGCCCAGCAAGCAGTAGAAGTGCTGGTAATGCTGCTAAGTCTAAGCACATTTTTTATGCTTTATCTTTTTATGCTTTATCTTTTACTTCTTTCCTTGTGCCAATGCAGTAAAATTGTATAACAATGCTAACCCTTTGCTGTGACAAGAACTGACACGTGTATGCCTAACCAAGGCTTATAGAGGGTGTATCAGTACAGTCATTCATTATTAAGCAGCATTACAAGCGCAGTTCTATCTATTCGCTTCGGTGAAATAAAAATAAAGAGACCCAATCAATACAATATTAACCTCCTCTGGTTTGGCAGAGTCTCTGGTTCAGCTCAGGTCAGGTCCTGAGGGTGCTGGACTAGAGAGATTCAACCTGTAGTACCTAGAGTCCCAGCTGAGATTGGGGCCTTGCTGTGCTAGGCGCTGTACATGTACTTAGCAAGAGAAAGTACCTGCCATGAAGAGCTCAGCATTCTAGATAGACAAGCGAGGAAAGAAATAATAATATCCATTTTCCAAATAAAGCCAGCAGAGAGAAAAGGAGATCACACAGAAAGCCTGTGGGTAAGCTGGGAGCTGAACTACTACTGCTAGAGTCCCATGCTGGTGTCTTATCCATAGACTCTTCCTTCCTCTGTAGTAATCATATCTCTTCAAAGTGAGGGTGTGCACAGCACTTTGCCAACAGGCTACAGCCTGGGCACCCTTGCGCTTTACTACTGCTGTTCTCTGACAATGAGAATGCTTTGCACTAACCAGAACAGGAGAATTTCTTCTCTGTATAGTTCTTGCTAAGTGAACTGTCACTCCAAGTTTTGCACAAAGACATCTGTGATCCTCATAATTGTCACCTGTTACCTTCTTCCTGACTTTAAAATCCTCCGCTTATTTAAAGTAACCGTAACCTGGCTTTGGACAGACACAGAAAATGATTCCAATATGAACTGTAGCATTTACAAGTCATTCGCTTTGCAAGATCAAAAGCCGTATCATACTTTCCATCCACTGAGGATCCAAACACAAGGAAAAATCCATCCCTCTTTCATTATAATACACTCCCCAGAGCACAGTTGCTCTGGCCAGTAAGGGAATGTTACTGAAACAAAAATGGTTTGTTCAGGGTTCAAATTAATTAACAGAAAACTACAGTGAAAAGTCCTAATAACCTAGGCCCAACTCTGTAAACCCTTAATTGAGAAGCCTTTCACATGAGCAGTCTCACCTACAAGCGTGCTATGAATTAGACTCCCCATATGAATTAGTAGTGGAAGATTCAGGGTCTAAGCCATACAACCTCTGTATTAGACAAATTAGCATTCTATGCTCATTTTACAGATGAGGGAAAATGGAGCACAGAGAGACTGAGACCTGATCTACAATGGAATAGAAGGTTGATCTAAGATACACAACTTCAGCTACGTTAATTGCATAGCTGGAGTTGATGTATCTTAAATCACCATCCACACAGCAGGAGGTCGACAGAAGCATTTCCCTTACTCCTCCTGAGGAGCAGGAGTACTGGTGCCGACTGGGGTGCCCTCTGAGTTTGATTTAGTATGTCTTCACTAGACCTGCTAAATTGAACCCCAGAAAATCAATTGCAGCAGCATTGTTCTTCCCTGGAGCATAGACATGTCCTCAGTGACTTGCTCAGTGCAGTCAAAAACATTCATGACATAGGCAGGAGCAGCATTCAAAATCTCATGGTTCTTATCTGGAATTTATACTGCTGCGTTCATACTCCTCTTTGTTAGATGCAGGGTACATTTTTCAGCAGTGACTTATGTGCCTGATTTTGGCTCGGTTCTACTCAAAATGTCCACCCTCTAGGAAATCCAATAGTTCTGCACTGTTGATCCTGAATCAGGGTAAAAAGAGGAAATAACATTTTTCATGGAACAAAAAGTTATACAAAATTTCAGCTCAGAGATAGCGTAGTGGTTTGTTTTGGCATTGTTGATTCAAATGAAATATTTCAATATTCCAGCATCAAACTATTTCATTTCTGTTAGTCAAACTGACCCAAAACATTCCTCTGCATTCAACAAACAGATATTTTGGTTCATGTCCAACCAACTTGAAATGAAATATTTCATTTCAGTTTTCCCCAATAATAAAAAAAAAATCAAAACATGTCAGCATAATCAAAATTTCTCTGTAGAAAATGTCAATGTTGCAGCAATTGCATTATCCATCACCAATTATTTCAACAGAGAATTCCTAGCTAGCCTGACTCCTGAATGCCTTGGACAGTTTTAAAAGCAGGCAGAGATCCTCAGGTATTTGGGCAGTTGGTTCTAACTGATTTCAATGGAAGTTAGGAGCTTAAATATCTCGGGGTATGTCTACACTACAGAGTTAGTTCGAACTAACTTAGTTCAAATTAGTTAATTCGAACTAAGCTAATTCGAACTAACGCGTCTAGAACTAAAAGCTAGTTTGAATTAGCGTTTTGCTAATTCGAACTAGCATGTCCACATTAAGTGGACCCTGAACAGCGCTTAAGGATGGCCGGAAGCAGTGCCGGCAGGGCATCAGATTAGGATTTAGAGTGTGGGGCTGCTGCCTCAGGTTAGCCGAGGGCTGCACTTAAAGGGACCTGACCCCCACCCCGGACAGACAGTTCTCAGGGGTGCCCCGCTTGCAAAGCAGTCCTGGCTTGGAGTGCCCGGAGTGCCCACACTGGGCACATCACACCACTCGGCCATCAGCCCGGCTGCACTTGCCGCAGGCTGCCATCTGGGGAGAGGGGGCAATTGGGGGGCTGCAGGAGAGCTTCCACCCCCAGAAGCCCACAGAGCCAGCCCAGTCCTCCCCATCGGGGGCTCGTACCCCATTCCTCCCTCACCTCCTTCCACTTACCCTTCCCTAGCCCCTTTTCTTGACGTACAAAATAAAGGACAATTGTGGTCAAAAATGGAATCTGTCTTTATTGAACAAAACTGGGGGAGACTGGGAAAAGGAGGTGGGAGAGGGGAAGAGAGAGGCTGGGAGAGGGGAGGGCAACTACAATGATCAGGGGTTGGGAACAGGTCCCATATGAAGAGAGGCTAAAGAGACTGGGACTTCTCAGCTTAGAAAAGAGGAGACGGAGGGGGGACAGGATAGAGGTCTCTAAAAGCAGGAGTTGGGTGGAGAGGGTGCATACAGAAAAGTTCTTCATTAGTTCCCATAAAGAAGGACTAGAGGACACCAAAGGAAAGGAATAGGTAGCAGGCTTCAAAGTAGTAACAGTAAGTTGTTCTTCACAAAGCAAAGAGTCAACCTGTGGAACTCCTTGCTGCAGGAGGCTGTGAAGGCTAGAACTAGAACAGAGTTTAAAGGGACGTGAGATCAAGTCATGGAGGTTGGGTCCATGGAGTGGTATTAGCCAGGGGGTAGGAGTGGTGTCCCTGCCCAAGGTTTGTGGAAGGCTGGAGAGGGATGGCACGAGACAAATGGCTTGCTCACTGTCTTCGGTCCATCCCCTCCAGGGTCCCTAGGGTTGGCCGCTGTTGGCAGACAGGCTACTGGGCTAGATGGACCTTTGGTCTGACCCAGGACGGCCATTGTAAGCTCATGGCTCAGGGTCGGGGGTCTCAGTGGACCCCCTTGATTTTCATGCACACCTGCTCCTGGGTGGCCAGGCTGGCAGCTCTCCTGCCCAAGCCGGCCACTTTCCTGTGCCTAGTGCGGAGATCGTGGACGAGGTCCATGATGTCCGCACTAGCCCAGGCGGGTGCCCACCTCTTGCGGTCCCGGGCAAGCTCCCAGGAGCCGCCAGCCTGGTCCCGGGAAGAGGGGGAGGACTAGGGGGCATCGGGTGGGTGGCTCGATCCGTGCCAGGTGCAAGGTCTGCTGGCTGGGTGCTGGCAGGCTTGCACCTGGCACGGGCACCGTAGCCAGCCCGTGCCCCTTTAAGGGGTCCGGGGCCGGGAGGGGGCATAGAGTTTCCCTGGTGTTGGCCAGAGTGGCCACCAGGGAAACCTGGGGAGGGCTAGCCTCCCACTAGTTCGAATTAAGGGTCTACACAGCCCTTAATTCGAACTAGCTAGTTTGAACTAGGCTTAATCCTCGTAAAATGAGGTTTATCTAGTTCGAACTAAGCTCTCCGCTAGTTCGAATTAAGTTCGAACTAGCGGAGCGCTAGTGTAGCGCCTATCAAAGTTAGTTCGAACTAACATCCGTTAGTTCGCACTAACTCTGTAGTGTAGACATACCCTCGGAGAGTCTGGATCATGGTGGCTACATCTCTTAGGCACTTTTGAATAGTCTATTTAGGGCTAGTTTCTGACAGCACTGAAATGAGTAGAAGTAGGACTATGCCCATAATAGAAGTCCCAGTGGGAAAAAAAAAGCCATTTAAGAAAACTACTTCTGCCAGCCTTCATTTTCCTTAGAAAGTTCAACCAAAGCTTGCAACTCCATAAAAATTCCTTTCCTGTAAATCAAATTCCTCCATGCCAAGTGTGAATGTGATACTTGTCTAGGGCCAAGTTGTGCAAATAACTAGCCGCTTATGTAGCTTGCACTGTATTTCAGCACTGGTCTACACAACAAAATTCCTTTGGTGTAGTTCCATCACATCCCTGAGGCTATGTCTAGACTGCAAGCTTCTTCCATACTCTCTATCACTCCCCTCCACCACCTCAGAACAGGGGAAAGACCCCTCTTCAGGGAGTAAGGCAGCCCTGGGGTCCTGTACCTGTGATTGCCACTGGCCTTCTGGAAGAGCATCAGCGAGTCACAGAAAAAGTGCAGCGGAAAAGCGATGTGCTTTTTCGAAAGATTGTGTCCACATTTATTGGACGCTGTCTCGCATTTCAGTTGTGATTACTGTGGACGGAGTGGCCACCAGGGCACCTATAATTTTTCCTGGTAGCCTCTTCTTTAAAAAAAACACTCTCTTCCGCATCCACACATGCCTTTTTCAGAAAAAGCTTTTTCGGAAAAAAGGCTTCTTCCTCATAGAAAGAGGTTTACCGCTGTTGGAAAAACCCCTCTGTTCTTTTGACTTTCTGTCAAAAGAACGCAATAGCAGTGTGGACGTAAGTGTAGTTTTTCTGGAAAAACAGCTGTTTTTCTGGAAAAACTCCACAGTGTAGACATACCCCAAGCAATGTTATTATACCTGTATAAGTGCCAGTATAAGGTATGTCTACACTGCGGAGTTTTTTTCAGAAAAACATACGTTTTTCCAAAAAACTTAACTTATGTCCACACTGCAATCACTTTCTTTCGAAAAAAAATCGAAAGAACAGAGGGTTTTTTCCAACATTGCTAAACCTTTTTCTACAAGGAAGAAGCCTTTTTCCAAACTCCATCCACAGTAATCACAGCTTAAATGCAAGAGAGCATCTATTCAGTGTGGACGCTATCTTTCGAAAAATCAGATTGCTTTTTTGATGTGCTTTTGCTGTGTAGATGCTCTCTTTCTGAAGAAGTTTTTTCAGAAGATCTCTTCCAGAAAAGCTTCTTCTGAAAGAAGCCTGCACTCTAGACATAGCCATAGACAGCACTATAATGGCTGGAGAGCTTCTGCTGCTGATATAGCTACAGCCAATGCAAAGGTGAAGTAATTAGACTAACGGGAGAGCTGTCTCGCATCAGAGCATTTCATCAGAAGCACGGGATACTGCGTCACACCAAAAGCCCATCTAGCCCAGTATCCTGTCTGCCAACAGTGGCCAATGCAAGATGCCACAGAGGGAGTGAACATAACAGGTGCTCATCACGTGATTCCTCTCCTGTCATCCATCTCCAGACAAACAAAGGCTAGGGACACCATTCCTACCCATCCTTGCTAATAGCCATTGATGGACTTAACCTCCATGAATATATCTAGTTCTTTTTTGAACCCTGCTAAATTCCTAGTCTTCACAATATCCTCTGGCAAGGAGTTCCACAGGTTGACTGTGCCCTGTTTGAAGAAAAACTTCCTTTTATTTGTTTTAAAGGGTGTTGTAAGGTTTCATTTAGCGCCTGGGGAGGATATGTAGTTTTGAATCCATTTCAGCCACTCTCAAGACTTGTCTATTTTTTTCCAAAAATGTATTCAGATGGCTGCAGTTTCATTGTTTAAATACAGTATCAAGACACCAACCTCTGTTCTGTATTGACAATATGCACTGCCTATTGTTAAGTGTTTTCCAATGAGGAGTAATGGTAGTCCGAATTAGGGGCTTTAGTTCGAACTACCTAGCCCGTGCCACGTGTAGCCGTGGGCAGGGAGTTCGAACTACCAGCATTTAAAAATGGTGGCGCCCGGGAACATGAAAATAAAGCCCGGGATATTTTAATCCCGGGCTTCATTTGCAAGTTCGAATGACTACGTTAGCCACCCTAGTTCGAACTAGGGTGGCTAGAGTAGACATGCCCTAAGAGATCTACCGAAGATCTAGATATTATTTTGGGACTACTAGAGGGCGTAAGGCTCCAAGTATACGGATCTCTTTAATGGGATGGAACCTCCAGGTCTGATCTAGTACTCAAGGACACTGATAACCTTGTGGCACCTTATAGACTAACAGATTTATTGGAGCATAAGCTTTCATGGGCAAAGACCCACTTCGTCAGATGCAGGAAAGCTTATGCTCCAATAAATCTGTTAGGCTACGTCTACATTGGCCCCTATTCCGTAATAGGGATGCTAATGTAGCACTTTGGAATAGGCAAATCCGCGGGGGATTTAAATATCCCCCGCGGGATTTGCATTTTCATGGCTGCCGCTTTTTTCCGGCTTGTAGATAATCCGGAGAAAAGCGCCAGTCTGGACGCGATCCTCCGGAAAATAAGCTCTTTTCCGGAGGATCTCTTATTCCTACTTGAAAGCAAGTAAAAGAGCTTATTTTCCGGAGGATCGCGTCCAGACTGGCGCTTTTCTCCGGATTATCTACAAGCCGGAAAAAAGCGGCAGCCATGAAAATGCAAATCCCGCGGGGGATATTTAAATCCCCCGCGGATTTGCCTATTCCAAAGTGCTACATTAGCATCCCTATTACGGAATAGGGGCCAATGTAGATGTAGCCTTAGTCTATAAGGTGCCACAGGACTTCTCGTTGTTCTTGCAGATGCAGATTAATATGGCTACCCCTAGAACAAAAGGAAAAACTATGTAGCACTTTAAAGACTAACAAGATGGTTTAATAGGTGATGAGCTTTTGTGGGCCAGACCCATGGCTACCCCCCTGATACTGATAACCTTTTCATTTATCTCGGTCAGCACTGGACGGAGGCAGGGAATGCTCTGGGTGACATCTTGGTACCACTGAAGTTAATGGGGAAAACTCCTGCTTGTTTCAATAGGTACCTTTCCACGACTACAACCCAAACCAGCAAACAACCCATGGCAGCATGTCACAGAGCCCATGTGCGGTGACTCAGGCTGGTGCCACAGGACTAATAATAGCAGTTTAGTTGTTCCCACACAGACTGAAGCCCAGGGTCTGAGACCCTCCACTCTCACTGGGTTCACAGCCTAGACTCCACCCTGAGCAGGAACACCACCAATGTTGTTTTCAACCTTGTAGCACATACTTGCGTCAGTTGACCTGGACTCTGAAAAAACATGGCGCTACAGTTGGTTTGCTGGTTTGGTTTGTTGCTGTGTAGAGATACCTATTGAAAATAATGGAGGTTTTGTTTGTTTGCTTGCTTGTTTTCAGGGTAGGCATCTCTGGGGAGGGCACAAAATTTCACTCTCCATTTTTATTTCATGGTACTCAGATAATATGGAGATAGGGACACATACAATTAGATAGATCTGCAGTGCCTAGAACACTCTTAGGTGCCGTAAAATACTTCAGAGATTTCTAAAATATATAGTGTCCACCCAATTTCCTCGGTATGAAATCCAGCCATAGTGGAAAGAGCAGCCATTGGAACACCATGATTAATGCAATAGTACAACCAAACAAATGCACACTGTAACTCTCCTGACACATTGTTCTAAGGTGTATTCTTATTTTTGCAGCTCTTGTGATGGTTTTGATAGACACCCTACTAAAGAAAGACTCTTGAGATGTGTGGGTTAATTGTTCTTCCTTTTCTGTTTATACAGTGGTGCTGCAAACTAAGAATTGTTATTTTCAGAAATGTATAAATCAAAAATTTCATATCCCCACCTCATGGATAATTTCAGAGCCTGAATCATCTGTTTCATACCAATTAAACAAAGAGGACTCTTTTTAAAGTATTGTTTTCACACTAGAAAGCTTGTTTGCCTTCAGCTGTCTTTACCAACTAGGAATTCAATAAGAAAGAGGCCATTAAAGTTTACTCTACCCAGTTTAAATCTGGCACCACACATATTCACAGCCAACTTTTCAGACTCAACATCTTAGTAAATTCTTCCTGACAATAGTTAGTGACAAGCATGTCAAAAACAACAAACTCCGTCACATATAAGGCTTATCAATAATTTAGTCCTTTTTCCCCCATGAGAGACTGTGTGTTTTGCAATAATGAAATATGTGATTTTAAAAATAAATAATAGGCTGTTGTCAGGCCGATTGTAGCTAGAAGTTATGAATTTGATTGATTGATTGAACATTTGACTTCATTCTCTCTAGCAAGATCAAAGAGAAACTCTTCCATTTGCCCAAGGCCACTTGCAATTTATTTAGAGATTGTGTTCATATCCCAGCAGGTAGCAATATTGGACTGAGGTACACAGAAAATCAGCTCTTTGAGGTTTTTTCTAAGTCCAAGGGATGCAACAAATGAGATTTTTTTTAGTTCATTAAATCATTAACCACTTAATCACTAAAAAACAAAACATTGTATGCTTTTCTCTCTAGCTAGAGGAAACCAGGAAACCAGGATTGTGCTGAAAATTGGCATTTTTAGTATCTGCCCCTTTTTCAAATGTGACACGTCTATAATTTTTTATTTATATGACAATTCCTCCCCCCTCCCCCTTTTCTGGTTTTTAATCAGCATGGCAGGAGGCAATGACACCCCAAAGTGACAGGCATACGAATTGCAATGAGGAATCCATACAGTGGCAACATGGAGAAGAGAGAGAGAGACACACACACGCGCGCACAGGAAGGCACACGGGAAATGTTTGTTTAACAAATAATGCAGCTAGCCCAATGGTAGCAAAAACAAAAACACAGCCTGACACAAAGCCTTCAGTCACCATGATAGAGAGTCAATCCCAGCAAGACGAGTAAGTCTCTTTTCCCATAACATTCAAGTACCTATTGTAAGGATTTATGGAGACTTCCTGGATAAAAGGCCTCTCTAGCGCTTCTGTATTTGTCCTACATAGGATCCAGGAATTAACAGAATTTATATAAACACAGGAATCTGCACTGCAGCTTGTTGGTAGAGTTGGTACAGGCATGCAAATTAGCACTGGCAACATATAGGAGGGATCTCAGCAGGGGTTGGAGGGAACAAAGGGTACATGCAGACATGCGAGGAACATTCAGATGTGAAGATAAGAAGGAGGAGAGAGAGTCTTCAGGGAGTCAGATTTACCCACCTTAAAAAGAATTCATAGCAAAATAGGAATTTTTATACCAGATTCAGCATGGTATCCTGTCTCATGCGGCGGTAAGTATCAAATGCTTCAGGTGAAGATGCAAGAAACCCTGTAGTGGACAATTATGGACTAACCTTCCATAAGAGAATTTTCTTTCTAATCTTTGTTGATTAGAGGTTGGCTTATATAGGCTGAACCTCTCAAGTCTGGCACTCTCTGGTCTGGCAACATCTGTAGTCCGGCATGATGTTAGTTAGTTGGGTATCCACTTACCATGGATGTGCCCAAAATTCCCTCAGACCCATAAGTTTGTTTATAGCCATCAGTCCTGGCTCTCAGTATTCTGTGATGTTATTTAGCCCTAAATTTACCCCTACATGTCTTCTAAGGGCCCAGTAAGCAGTGCAAGTTTTGGTAATGCTGCTACACAATAGTGACCTCCTGTGATTTGGCAAATTCTCTGGTTCGGCACTGGTTAGGTCTTGAGGGTGCCAGATTAGAGAGGTTCAACCTGTACACCAAATCATGAAAGTTTAAACTCCCTTCTCAAAAAAGTCCTATCTAACATACTCTTCAGTTTTTTATTATCCATTAGAAGTGCGGATCTAATGATTTCTAGTCTAGCATAATATTTTGCCTTTCATCCCATGACTGCTTAGATGTATTTTCCCAATATCTTTGTGGTGTACACTGTTCCAAAGAAATAATTTAGCATCTCCACAAATGTCCATATCCATCTTAACAGCCACCTTCATTCCCTGGTGGTCTAATGGCTCCATCACTTACTCCTATTTCTCATGAGAAACCCTGCGATAATACATCTATGAATACAGTCCGGCAAGACTATAAACAACAAATGCACATATGCACAAACAACCCCCAGTAATGAGCCACTATGCACATGCAAGATGAGAGAAACAAGACAATAGTACACAAGCAATTTTTTATGCCATGCTTCCAACAGCGCAGTATAATTATCTGGAACTAGAAGCAGGATTTTTTTAGTTACAAAAGAAAGATTCAGATTTTCTCCCCTGTAACAGAGATCATTCCTGGTTTATGAGCAGTGTTTCCTGTAATCTGAGCACTTGAGTGGCCACCCAGGAGAGATTCTGCCCACAGATTACCATAGCTAGCAGCATTTGTTTACATTGGTGGTGCACATCTGCAGTGCCTTGATGTACAGAAAAAAAATATTCTGCACATAGATTGAAAACTTAGAGGGAACATAGCTCATGAGTCCAGACAATTAGTAAACATTTAAAAACAAAGAACAAAAACAAAACAGTTTGGCTGCCTAAGCAGGTTTCCCTAACCTCACCAAACCCTGAAGAGAACAACAGAGCAAAGACGGATTTTAAAAAAAGTTGAGTTGAAATCCATGTATAAAGTTAACCTGATGATTGTTGAACAACTTCTTCTTCTTTTTTTTTTTTGGCGTGGCCTAATATTCCAGTTTAAATATCAGGAGTCCTTAGTCAAAACTTCCATTGAGGTCAGTATGAAAGAGTTAAACTAGCAGTGAGCAAGTTGATTTGGGTAAGAGTAACAATGGCTTATCTTTCCTTTTCAACTCCGCCCCTTACAAGGTCACCAAATTTCAAAATAAATACAGCAAGAATCAAAGCCCTTCACCAATCTTTTTCTCAGGGGGTATGTCTACACTACAGAGTTCTGTCAGAAAAACAGCCATTTTTCCGACAAAACATGAGTTACGTCTCCACTGCAGTCATGTTCTTCCGAGAGTAAATCGAAAGAACAGAGATATTTTTCCGGCATTGGTAATACTCTTTCTATGAGGAAGAAGCCTTTTTGCGAAAGAGCTCTTTTGGAAAAAGGCATGTGTGGACAGGGAAGAGGGAGTTCTTTCGAAAGAAGAGGAAAGAGGAAAAAGCACAGCTGCCCTGGTGGCCACTCTGTCCATAGTAATCACAGCTGAAATGCAAGATAGCATCCATTCAGTGTGGACGCTATCTTTCAAAAAAGCAGATCTCTTCTTCGATGTGTTTTTATGTGTGGACGCTCTCTTTCGGAAGAAGTTTTTTTGGAAGATCACTTCCGAAAAAGGGTTCTTCCGAAAGAAGCCTGCAGTCTAGACTTAGCTTAAGTTAATATTAACTAAGTTAACTTAAGTTAATATTAACTAATTCAATCTTAATTCCATCTTTCAGCGTTCACTGATTTTTTTAAATGAGAATTTCAAATATATTTTCTCGTTATTTAAAGGGTTACTAGCTTTTATATATTGGAAAAATGTATTTTTCAGTAAACAAATGATAACAATATTGATAAAAAAAACCTTAGTATCTTTTTTAAACATGGGAGGATCAAGCCCTTTCTCCCCACCTTTTGTTGTAAAAAAATGCCATTATTTTGAAATAAAAATGGCAAAACATTCAAATCAATTCAACCAGCTTTAGTTGCCGTCAACCTCCCTTTTTGACGCATAACAACGATGGTCCTTCAAGATGGCAAAGATAATCTCAGACTCTAAATGAAGCAGCCATCTAATGTAATCTCAAAGTACAGTATCCCCACTTCACTTTCCTTTAGGGCTTTTTTCTAGACTCTTCTATAGTCCTTTAATTCATGGCCTTTTCTGGAGATTGATGACCTAAAAAAAAATTACAGTAGATGGAAAAAGACTGGAGAAAAAATGAAGGGGAATCATTACTGTGAAGTGGATTCTCGTGCACTGGGGAAAAGAGCTAAAATCACTGGATTCGCTTCACAAAGCAGCTATTGGGGTTAACTTTCACCATCATGTGCAAATTAAATAGTATTTTAAATGAGGACACAATCTTGTAAACAGTTACCCCTACAAGTTTGCTTGGCCATGGGTGTAAATAAGCATCATGCCAGGAGTAACTGTCTGCAAGATTTGGCTTGTACTTGAAATCCAGAAGTGCAACAGTGCTGGTGCGCTACCATGGAGTTCTGCCCAGGAGAGTGACTTTGCAAAAGACATTGGCAATTTTTTTTAAGCATACCATGGAATTCTTATTTCTTCCACAACTCTTACAGTCTCCACATCTGTCATCTCCTGACACTTGGGCATGGGTAACCAAAAAAAGATTAGAAGCAAAAAGAGGATAAAATGACTCAAACGAACATTTTAGAGTGAAGAACCTACATGGTTTTATGCAGTGAACTGACATAATCCCTCCTCACCCTCATTCCTTAATGGCACAGAGACATCAACAACAAATCTGTTTAGAAACAACCTTTTAAATGGTTGGTTGCCTTAAATTCAGTGTTTTCCCACCATCTGTCAATAAATAGCATTCTAATGATTGTGGAGATTAATAATATTTTACACTTTTAGGACGAAATGCAACATTCCAAAAATAGGAGTTTTCTGAAAGGATAGCATGATCTGCCTCATTTCATAGAGATTAAGGGCAAAAGGAACTATTAGTTCATTGACTCTGGCCTCTTACATATCACAGACCATTTAATTGCACCCTTTTACCCTTCTCTTGAGCCCAATAACTCTAGATCGATCAAAGCAATCCGCAGGGTACACAACTTTTGTGCGCCATAGGCAGAGAACAGCAAAGCAATGTAAGTATTATTGTTACAACAATTATTTTCCTTCCATCAAAATTCTGCCATACCGTTAAGTCTCCCCGCACCACCCGCAAGGTCAACAAACACCGTCCTCCCTATTTTACAGATGGGTGAAGTGTGGCAAAGTGTAGACATGATGCAACTTCTCTTTGATCTGAATGAAAATCAGCAGAGATACCCTCTGTGACTTGCACAAAGTCATATGAAGAGTTGGGACTAGAACTGAGGAGCCCTGCCTCCTGGTTGCCTGCTCTCGCTGCTCATTAGAGTGAGCGAAGTTTGCTCCAGCTGTGAAGAAACACAATCGGACTAAATCATGCTGAAGGGAAGAAAAAAATGCATCCAGACTGCAGAAAATCTGGCAGCAAAGGTGATCAGGAATCACTGATGACTATCATCTGTTCCTGATATTTAAGAAAAAAACATACAGTGGAAAGCTGAATAAACAAAGTAGTGACATGATGATGTTTCCCACATACAGTAGCTTTAATTTAGTAGAGCGCTAACAGGGAAGGGGAAAAGAAGCTGCTTAAAAATAAACTTTATCAAAATCTCCTTCAACCGACTGGGGAAATACGAGGCCAGTAAAGTTGTGGTTAAGTAACTCTTCGAGACAGCCACACAAGATGTTTACTAAAGCATATACACACGTATAAAGTACAACTAAACCGATTGCCAGGCGCTAGAGGGCATTTATGTCCATGAAGCTGTCAGGCCCAATTTTTTTTACCGAAGGCATGATTAGTTAATGGGGCTTGACTGTTCCTAGCGTTAAGCTAAGCAGCTGAACACAATCATGTGGAAACAAACATGTAAGCACAATTAGCAAAGCCATTGGGGGACTTTTCTTATTATAAATGTTGACACTGAATTATAGAGAACAGCTCCAGCTATATTTTTTTTCCCCAGATCTAACTAGCAATGGAGGAAAATCCATTTCCAGATCGAGCTAGCAATGGAGGGCTAGCAATGGAGGAAAATCAAATGACTTGCAATTCCAAGGGAAAAATCAGCCAGGAGTTAGCTCCACTGAAGTCAATGCAGCTATGTCAGGGATTAATTTAACGGCTAGATTTATAAGGAGAGATACCCAGGCCCTGACTCGGTAAGGTAATTAAGCATGTGAACAGAACTGCCAACTTCACTAGATACAAAATGCTGAATCGTCAGAAGGTTGGAGGCTCATCTGGAATTCACGTGCAGATTCCAAACGTGAGCTCCTCTAATGAAATGTATGTGAGCCTGGTTTTTTAGATGTTTACAGTTTGACTGTATTGGTTTAGCTTAATAGTGGGCTGTATGGAGAAATAAAGCAGGACGGGCAAAGAATGGCTCAGGATAAGCCACAAACATTAAGGGGTTGTTAGAGGCTAATGCTTCAACTGTTAGGCTTTGTCTAATTTGCAGTTGATCAACAAAACTTTTGTCCTTCACGGGTGTTTAATCTGCCTCCCACCCTCACTGAACCCCCACAAGTGACAACATTTTTCCACGGCAAGTGCAATTGTAAACACTGCTTTGTCGCCAGAAGCGTGTGCCTGCTGACACAGCAAAAGCGGCTTGAGGGGGAGGGGATGTATTTTGTCAGCAAAAGTGCCGACAAGCCGCATACAAGCACAATGACTCTTAGCAACAGGGCTGTGTAGACGTAGCCTTGTCGCTAAAAGCAGCGTAGTGTAGACATAGCCTGTGCCTTGAAGGATTTACCTCCTCTCCAGACAACCTGAAAAACTGGTTTTATCTAGAAAGGCCAAAGCCCAGGGAAGCAGGAATACCTAAGGACCCTAGCAGTTTACAATGGGTCTCTCTCGCAGTGAAGAATAGTGATTGTTGTTTGTGGGAACCAGATTGGGACATGGGTTGGTGTTTCTGAAGAAATTAGGCTGGACCACATTACCATCAGGAAGGTGGTAAGCCTTTCAGGAAGACCTGATGTGTCTTGGTTTAAAATTCATTCTTCCGAAATGACTTGTCCTCAAAATGAAAATAAACGATACTTTGTCCTTAAGGAGGCTGGTCACTCGAAACAGCACTTGTGACAGAGTCTCAAAGGGAAAAATTACAGATACAAAACTTAGTCAGGACTCATTCCGTGGGAGAAATACAGAAAATTCCATATCAGGAAGGTGAAGGCAAACGGGAGGAGGGGAGAGGGAAAGGTGGCAGTTGCTCAGGGCCCAGTGATACAAAACCCAAATCGAACCTCTCTTGAGATTCAGATTCTTTTGGTTAACTACTTGGTGTGCGTTTGTACTACCATAATCCAGCCTGAATGCCCAAAGCTCTGAAATCTTACCAAAAAGCCAGTTCCTATGACATTTTCAGATGGAGCTTAGAGACTTACGAGGCTTGTTTGATGGCCACCACAACCGCTGTTGCTACTGGGATAGCCCTTTAAATAGCTACCAGAGCACTGCACTGTACATTGTGGGCAATGCTAAGGGCTGGTTGGAGGCTAGGGACACGGTGCTATGCATTCCATCTGAGATTGGCAGACTCCAGCCCCACCCCTTTCTGGCAAGACCTTGCCCCTTCTAGGAGCATGGATTCGCCGCCCCTGCTTTCCCCAGAGGCCCAGAAAGTCTGTCGGCCCCCCTGGAGGTGCAGCTAGCCCTACAACCATCAAACAAGCCTCGTAAGTCTCTAAGATCCACCTGAAAATGTCATGGGAACTGGCTTTTTGGTAAGATTTCAGAGTTTTGGGCATTCAGGCTGGAATATGGTAGTACAAACGCACACCAAGTAGTTAACCAAAAGAATATGAATCTCAAGAGAGGTTTGATTTGGGTTTTGCACCAAAGTTTAGCGAGGGTCTTATATTATCAGAACTGGTTTGCACATTCTCACTATAATCATGAACCGGAATGACAGCAAGGGAAAAGAATCTAATCATAGGTTTAATCCCATGAGTCTTGAGTAAGGCTGAATAAGACCCATTTTGCCTTCACAGCCTTTCCCTAAATATGGCACAGGAAAGTTAACGCGTAGTTATTTAGTTTTTATTATTGCTTGTACTACATACAGACCCTTCCTCAAAGCTAAACAATCAAGGTAGACAGATTACAGCATGAAGCAATATATTTGGCATTATGTTACGTGCACATTTTGTTCGTTAATTTTTCCCTTTGCCATCCTTCCCTAGTTTGTTCTTTCTCTGCCTTCCTTCCTTCTCTGCAAGTGCCCTGTGGCTCAGACATTGATGGGCTAGTGAAGAGTTCTAGATTCTGTTTGTAGCACTGAAACAGATTTCCTGTGAATAGGAAAAAGTCCAATTTCGGTGGGCAGAACGCTTTACAGTCATCTGCAGCAGAACTGCATCTGAGAGCAAAGAGGGGTCAGCATTTGACATTAAAGAATGTGCTGCAGGATGAAATTAGGCAGAATCTAAATCCCATCCATAATTAGACACAAACTCAGTCCAGGAAAGGGCTTTATTTCTGGTTTTCTCACAGTTTAAGGCCAAAAGGGACCATTATGATCATTTACTTCAGGGTAGGCAATTATTTTTGAGGGGGGTGCACTCCAAGATTTTGGAAAGTGGTTGACAATCACACACTTCCATGGTATTAATGGAGGAGTGTGGTGTCTGGGATGGAGGTTGGGTTCAGAAGGGAGCTTGGGATAAGGGATTGTGGTGCAGGAGGGAGAATGGAGTCTGGGAGGGAGTTTGGGTAAAGAAGGTGGTTGTGACCTAGGGCAGGGGATTGGGGTGCAGGGTTTTGGGATGTGACCTAGGGAAGGAGGGGTTTGTCATCTCGGGCAGGAGATTGAGGTTTCAGATCTGGGCCGGGATATGGGTGCATGTGGAGTAGTGGGGCAGGAGTGGGGGGCAGAGTGTTGGGGAAGGGATGGGATGGGATGAGATGGGTCTGCCAGAGGCAGGTTCTAGCCAGGAGACTTACCGGCCAGCAGCCAAACCTGCCTTCCTGCAAAGCTAACAGCTTGCAGAGCTTAAAATGATTCTGCCTGCTTGGCCATGTGCTTGAGTGAGTAAGTGAGCATGAGTGTTGCACTTTGTGGCTGCCCATTATTCAGACAGGCAGCTCCCATTGGCCAGTTTCTGTCCAGAAACAGGCCAATGGGATTGTGTTGTGGGCAGGAGCTGCATCTGAACCTCCCTCCTCCAGACTGAAAAAGAAAGCTCTCCACAGCTTCATTTCTGAGCGGCGTGCAGGGCAGGTAGGAGAGTCTGCCTGGGGATCCTCACTGCCTCCGCTTGCCGGATCTGGTGGCTTGGCAAGCTGGATCCGGCCTGCAGGCTTTATTTTACCCAGGCCTGATCTACTCTGAAGTTTAAAGATAACTCAAAGATTACAAAGGAGCAGAATAAAGGTAGAATGCTCTCGTTATCTGCTTTGGTAGGTACATAGTAATTAATAAGAATTACCCCATTTCTTTGTCTGCTATCAGCAATGGCAGGCAAGCAAATGGGCCAGAAGTGATTGGCTTAAAAATGCTGCTTGCTGACAACTCTTTCCTCCAGCATCTTCCATTTGCTGAATTTCTTTTTGGATCTTCAAAAAGAAATTCAGCAAATGGAAGATGCTGGAGGAAAGAGTTACCAGCAAGCAGCATTTTTAAGCCAGCCAAGCCACCAGATCTGGCAAGCGGAGGCAGTGAGGAACCCCAAGCAGGCTTAATATTAGTCTGAGGTAGGCTCCCTTAATGTGGACATACTACCTTGACTTAGAGCCCCAAAAAACACTGGTGAGTAATTACTCTGAATGACTCTGGGGAGTAGTTATTTCAAAATAGTAGCATTGGCATGTCCACACTACTGCTATTTTGAAATAACTATTTCAAAATTAGCCTTATGACTCATGGAAAGTAGGAATTATTATTTCAAAATAACAGGCTTGGTAGTATGGGCGCTCTGCTTGTTATTTCAATAAGAGTAGTCCAGAACTTAGGCTATGTCTAGGCTGCAGGCTTCTTTCGAAAGAGCCTCTTTCGAAAGATCGCGTCTAGACTGCAGGTGGATCTTTCGAAAGAGCAATCCGCTTTTTCGAAAGAGAGCACCCAGCGAGTCTGGATGCTCTCTTTCGAGGAAGCCCTATTTACATTGAAGAACGCCTTCTTTCGAAAGAGGAACTTTCGAAAGAAGGCGTTCTTCCTCGTGAAACGAGGTTTACCGCCATCGAAAGAAAAGCCGCGTTCTTTCGAAATTATTTCAAAAGAACGCGGCTTGAGTCTGGACGCAGGGGAAGTTTTTTCAGGAAAAGGCTACTTTTCCCGAAAAAACCCCTGAGTCTGGACACAGCCTTAGAGACTAACAAAAGTATATGTAGTATATGTAGTATCATGAGCACTCAGGCCAAAACCCACTTCACCAGACTATGAGCTGGAGTAGAAATAACAGAAACTTTATTAAGCGGGTTTTGCCCACAAAAGATTTCCCTTATGACACTATTTACTGTTGTTCATCTCTAAAGTGCCACAGACATCTCATTGTATATAATTACATTGAAATATTTGTAAAAAGGCAAAATTGAAAAAGAGAACTTCTGTGAAACTCATGTCAGACATGGGAGGGGTGTTTTCTTCACACTCTGACTGATAAAAATGCTGTTGTAGACATAGCCTTAGTGACACTATCTCTATGGCTGTTCACACTGTGGGGAAGGGGAGGAGGCAGTGTTGAAAAAAGATATGCAATCTGCATAACTTTTTCCGCTTGTTTTTTTGAAAGAGGCTTTTCCAACATTTGACCCATCTACACAGGGCCAAATGTCAGAAAAAGTCCTCTTTCAGAACATCCCTTATTCCTCATAAAATGAGAAATACAAGGATGCTGAAAGAACGTGCCCACTTTTCAGAAATTGTTCCGAATAAGCGAACATGTTCCCTGGACACAGCAGAGTTTTTCCGGCATACCTCTGGTATCCCGGGAAATCTCTGCAGTCTAGGCATAGCCTAAATGTCCTTCTTAAAGTACCTACCAATGGGGAATATGAGGCTTCATTAGTTAGGTCTAAATTCTGCACTCAGATCTACGTATGTGACTCCCATTTAGTTGAACAGGAATTGTACATGTGTAAATGAGAGCAGAAATTGTCCATTTATGTTTGTAAAGTGTTTGGGAATCTTCAGAGAAAAGGTTTTTACAGAAGTTGAAAGAGCTTCAATTATTGAGGCTGGATGTTCTTTCATTTTGACCCAAGGCACTTTGACCTTGGGTTTAAGCTGAAGTAAGGAAAAGCTCACATGTACACAGAAAAAAACTTAAAAAACAGTGAATAGTCCTGCGGCACCTTGAAGACTAACAAAATATGTAGTGGTATCATGAGCTTATGGGCCCAACCCTCTTCTGTGGGTTATGCCCATGAAAGCTCATGATACCATCTACATTTTTGTTAGTCTCTCAGTACTACAGGACTATTCACTGTTTTTAAAGGTTTTTTCCATTACAGACTAACATGGCTACCACTCTGAAACTTAACATACACAGAAGAGAGTCAAGTTAGAACAAAACATACCCCAAACATACAACACTGTATGCTCACATCTGCAAATAAGCAATGCCACTGAGTCTCTTCTATTGCTTATGAGTGCCTCAATTTTTGTTAACGTTGTGTTGACTTTTTAATGCTTTTGTAGTCTCCCAGAAAAACTTTCCTACTTTGGCTGCTACAACATCTCTATTTTTTCCAGCAGACTTGCAGTCATATATAACAAATTCAGTGTGCTTTGGGAACAGGAATATTTTAAATAATTCAACCACAAATTCAACTAGAGGAAAAAAATATGTTGATAAAGTTGCTTTGTGAAAATAACTGCCGCTGTCCCCCACCTTGCTTAAAATAGTCAGGGAATCTAAATAAGTCCTCACAATCTGCCATGGTTATTCTGATTCAGTGAACTTAATTCTTAATTCTGATTCTTAATAAACTCCATTTTCCCATTAGTTTGCTACATTTATTCTAGTCACTCCCCTAATCAGGGATAAGACAAACATGTTCCAAAAAGTAAAAACCTGACAGAACCTTTATTTCTAGAATTGTGCCTGCACCTAACCTTATTTTTATTTTTTTGAAATTTCTGAAATATTCAGGAATGATTCCCCCACACCCAACACCAAAACATTCAGTTCATGTACACACAAGTTCAGAATTCACCTAGCAGCAAGAATGCTGAACTCACAGATAAACTTGAAGTACAATTAAGGACCAGGAGAAAACTTTCTTTAAAAAAAAATGCTCAGATTCAGGGTGCAAAGCTCAAGTTACAGATAGGGATCAGTTGCAAAATTCAGTGCCAGGGCTAAACTTTCTTCACCCTTTAAGGATGTATGGTTTAATATGCCCCATGATAAAGAAAGGGGTCAAATGCATCATTTGTTTCCAGTTTGGATGTTCCCCAAAGGCTAGGCATGTGTCGATTTGGGAAGGACCCTTAATAGTTGAAACACTGAAAAAGTCCTTCTATGTAGGAAACAGTAGAAATATCAAAAGAAAGAATATTCTTGTGAGACATCGGCTGAGTGTCACAGTGTTAATATCTGGGGGTATGTCTACACTACCCCGCTAGTTCGAACTAGCGGGGTAATGTAGACATACCCTCGGTTAGGGATGTTAAAGGTTAAATGGTTAAACATTTACCTGGTAAGCATATGCCTTACCCGCGTGCTTACTGGATAACCACTTAACAGGAGGGCCATGCTAGTGGGAGCAGACCTCTCCCAGCCAGCAGTACACCAGCAGCTGATTACAGCAGGGCCAGAGAAGCCCCTGCCACCAGTGGCCATGGCGGGGCTGGGTTGGAGGAGCTACCCGCCCATCACTAGTGGTTAAACAAATCGTTTAACTGGTTAACTCTTTGGGGCAGTTTTTACATCCCTAATCTGGGTACTTATAGAAGATGAAGAGAGTCACTCTGGGTGGGACATTCACATGAACTCAGTCTTGATCAGCATTTGCTGCCACAGACTTGAATGGGAGCAAACTCATTCCAGCACTGAGCGCTTTGAAAATCCCACACCTAGCATTCTGAGTGCCTGATCCAAAGTGAGGCAACCCCTCCCACCTCCTTGAGGGCTGCCTAGAAGTATTCTCTGTCTCGTTTCACCTGCCATGCTCACACGCTCTGAGTTTGCTATTCTTGTTACCACCCTCATAAAAAAAATCTAACAAAGATAGGGCCAAATTGCTTGTGTATCCATTACAACATCCCTACTCAAGCAAGGCCTTCAATAGGATTTTGCTTCAGTAAAGGACCTCATGGTTAGCTCACATTTAAATATCCTTCATCCTTTTTCTGAGTCTTTATATACCTCTCTATATAGGAGATATTTAAATATGTGGTCTAATTTATACACACACATGCCCCAATAGATGTTGTTAAGGCACCCAGAATAGACGCAAGAAGAACATTTAGCAGAGTGACCCGATCATAATAATGCCATTTAATTTTAGCTTACATAACTATAAATAAGTCCTTGAGGTTCCTATCCAAACAAAGTTTGGTTTCTTTCAACCATGAAGCCCTGGTAAAGTGGCCCAGACAGTCCTAATTTTGTTTAGAATTAAACAAAAATAGAGAGACAACATTCTTCTCAATAACTCACTGTCTCCAAACCTCTTCGACAAACATGTGGTTTCTTTCCTTTGCATTACATTCATGAATCTTATCCCCTTTCCAACTAAGCCACTGATGATTCTGAGGTTTTTAACTGTCAGTCAGAACCCACAATTTCACCATCAGATTAAGATGCACAAGGGGGGAAAGAGGGTGGAGGAAGAAAGGAATATTTCACAACAGGAAAACTCTAGTGGATCGAAAGAACAGGAATGCATCCTTGCCAATGAACAACCAAGCAAACAGACAGAAAAAGCCCCAACACTTTGCATAAGGCTGCATGATAAACACCAGACTGTTGAATTGAACTTGGATCTAAAAACAAAGGATAAACAGATTTCTTCTGACATTTAACATCGTCTGATGACATGAAACCTCATTGTTGTTTCCTTATGATGCACATTCTAAAAGTGATACCAGTTGTCATCACACATCACAAAAAGCCATGTGCGTCTCAAGTTGTTAACATTTGCTGTGCCCTTAGAACAGAGCCTGTTTTCAGTTTGATGCAGATGGGTTTATTTTTTAATAGAGGAGTTCAATCCATCCTCCAGAGTATAAAGTATCAGGCTGAGAAGGATCTTCTGACACAATGCAATTGAGATGCCTTGGCAGCTGGAGCAGCATACACCCCTTCAAAAAATAAGAGCAAGAAAAGGAGGCTCGGATAGAAGGATCAGGGGATTAGTAACAGGATACAGAGTCTTTCACCCCTAGGTCACCCACTGAATCCCAGCAGGGTCAGTAGTGAGCATAAGCTCATGGTGGTTCGGTTGCCCATGAGATCAGTTTGTGCTCTCCAGTTCCTAGCAGACAGGTGTTTCCATCATTGCAATATGCACTATGGTTGGTGGGTGCAGCTAAGAGGCCAAGCACTAAACTCCAGGGAGACTGAATTACCCCCTAGAGATTTTCCTGTTGGTGTTGGAATAGTTTTGAACCACTGCTGACCATACTATGCCTGTTAAGGGGGGGAAGAGAATCCTACTTTCTGCATCCATGCCCCCTTCTCCGTCCCTTACTTCAAACTGTCCCCTCATTCCCACCCCATTTTTTTCCCTTGATTTGTTCACTGTTCCTTGTTTTTATTTTATCGTGGCCCTCCCTTTTTGTGATCTCACATCTGGCTGCAGTAGAGTCCTTGCACCTTACATGAAGCATCTCCTACTGACCGCTGCCAGAGACAAACTTCTGGACTAGATGGACCGTGGGTTGGATCCACTCCGTCACCTCCCATGTTCCTGTGTTGTTTCTATAGACGGAGCCTACTTCAGAGGCTTTTTCCAACACACAGGGATCAAACAGCCCATATCTTTCAGCAGCTTCTCTGAGCAGTGGAGTGATCTCTGGAGTTCTCTGACTCAGAGAGTAGTTATTAATGGTTTACAATCCTGCTGGAAAGGCATAATAAGTGGGGTTGTGCAGGGGTCTGTTCCGGGACCGGCTCTGTTCAATATCTTCATCAACGATTCAGATATTGGTATAGAAAGTACGCTTATTAAGTTTGCAGAGGATACCAACCTGGGAGGAGTTGCGACTGCTTATGAAGAGAAGGTCATAATTCAAAATGACCTGGACAAATTGGAGAAATGGTCTGAGGTAAACAGGATGAAGTTTAACAAAGACAAATTGCTCCACTTAGGAAGGAACAATCAGCTTCACTCATACAGAATGGGAAGCGACTGTCTAGGAAGGAGTACGGCAGAAAGGGGTCTAGGGGTTATAGTGGACCACAAGCTGAATATGAGTCAGCAGTGTGATGCTGTTGCAAAAAAAGCAGACACGATTCTGGGATGCATTAACAGGTGTGTTGTGAGCAAGACACACAAAGTCATTCTTCCGCTCTACTCTGTGCTGGTTAGGCCTCAGTTGAAGTATTGTGTCCCGTTCTGGGCACCGCATTTCAAGAAAGATGTAGAGAAATTGGAGAGGGTCCAGAGAAGAGCAACAAGAATGATTAAAGGTCTAGAGAACATGAGCTATGAGGGAAGGCTAAAGGAACTGGGTTTGTTTAGTTTAGAAAAGAGAAGACTGAGGGGGGGACATGATAGCCGTTTTCAGGTATCTAAAAGGGTGTCATAAGGTGGAGGGAGAAAACTTGTTTATCTTGGCCTCTCAGGATAGAACAGGAAGCAATGGGTTTAAACTGCAGCAAGGGAGGTTTAGGTTGGACATTAGGAAAAAGTTCCTAACTGTCAGGGTAGTCAAACATTGGAATAAATTGCTCAGGGAGGTTGTGGAATCCCCATCTCTGGAGATATTTAAGAGTAGGTTAGATAAATGTCTATCAGGGATGGTTTAGACAGTATTTGGTCCTGCCATGGGGGCAGTGGGCTGGACTCAATGACCTCTCAAGGTCCCTTCCAGTCCTAGTATTCTATGATTCTATGATACATCTGCCCCTCTGATGAGCAGCTGTTACATACCTGACCCCACTTTCTCCATTCAGTTGATCTCTGCATCTTTGTGGTTCTGCTCACCTCAAGGGAAGGTTGTTGATGTTGCACTTGTTCTGAGGTCGAACAGATCAGCACCTTTTAGCCATGTACATTCACTACATAAAAAGCCATGTTCTTACGAGGAGATCAAAGCTGAGAGAATTTGGAAAAATAATCAAACTGGATGAGCAAACGTTATTCTATTTTTGAAACAAAAGCTCTCCAAGCTCATGAGCCTCTGGAGAGTAGCATGAAATTCAGTGCCACAGCTGACAGCCAGGGTGAAAACAGCCATATTGCTTTTATGGAGGGAGCCTCATTGCACATGAGGAGACAAAATTACTAGCCTAGCAGTTACAGCATGTGGGCAAACCCAGCTATGCACGTGCTCGTACTTAGGAGCATATTTACATATTTACCAGTTTGCTCCATGCAAATAAGGTGGGTATTTTTGTTTATAATATTGCCCATAGAGTGAAGAAAAAGCAAACATCAGGCTTGCATTCCTCTTCCTGCATATTTTATATTGCAGCCCACAGTAGTAGCACTAGACACAGCCTCACACAAACCTGTGAATTTAACTGCAGAAAAGCCTTCTCCTAAAAATAACATCAAGATCCTTCACTTGGTCTGAAGGTCTCTTCTTCCCCTGGAATGAGGCAGTTTGATGTTTGCTCACTGGCCAGTAGCATACAGACATTTTGTCACAATCTATTAAAAAGTCTTCTTTATCCCACTAAGGTCTGATCTACATTAGGACGTTATTTCAAAATAACCCTGCCCCCCCCCCCAGTTCAAATTTATAAGTGGTGCATCCACACTACCAAGCCCATTATTTCAAAACCTTTTAGCCACGTACATTCACTACATAAAAAGCCATGTTCTTACAAGGAGATGAAAAGCTGAATTCAAACTCTGTACTCCCGCTCTTCATCAGGAGTAACGCTAAATCTGAAACAGTAATTTCGAAATAACGACAGTGTGCATGCACCAGTGCCACTATTTCAAAATAATTACTCCCCAGAGTAATTCGAAGTAATTACTGCCTCATGCTTCCTGGGGCTCTAAACCCAAGGTAGGATGTCCACATTAATGGAGCCTACCTTGGACTAATTTCGAGGACACTAGTGTGGACACGCTAGTTCGAATTTGTTAAATCGGGAGTTCTTAAATCGAATTTAGTAATTTCAAAATAGTTTCCTAGTGTAGACGGCCTAACAGAGCTCTGAGGCTGCACAGTTTTATTTATTTGTTATTTTGCATGTGTATGCCACTGACTCTAGGAGCAGGTTGTATGCATTCATTAATGGCATTTCAGTGCCCCTATGTGGGATAGGTCAGTATTATTGACAACCCCATTATTCTTTTGTGCTCCTCGGAGCAGTCTGGAGGGTCGGAAGGTGAGCAGCATAGATTCTCCTTCCTCTTGTGCTGGTCTCACATTTGTTTCTGGGGCACCTGTCCGCTATGGCACCCTTACAGGCTGCATTCCCACCAGACTCCACAGTCATTGCCCAGCAGAATACTTTCCTGCATGTAGCCAGAGGGCTGCAAAGCTTGCTCCTTTTTATGGGGAAAACATACTGCTCAAGTGACCCAGCCTGCAAGAATGTGGGTGGTCTTCAAGACTGATATGGTTGACTAAAACCCAACCCTTATGGAGACTTTGAGAATCCAATTCTCCCCGCCCCCTCTCATTCTTCTTTCTCCCTCACTGCACTGAAACAGCCCTGAACCCCTGATCATGTCCACAGGAGCTTATTCTGAAATTCAGAGGAGTGGACCCATTCCTTTATCACCAAAACAAAATGGCGGGTAAGAGACCTGCATATAACTGTTTATGGGGCCCCACCTGAGAGGATAAGATAGAGGTGCAGTTTTGTCCCATGTTAGGAGATGACTTGCGCTAATTTTAGAGACAGGCGTAAAATAGAAAACAAGGATTTTCCATGTGAACTTCGGGGATTTCAGAATCTAAAACTAAGTCTGAATCTAATTTCAGTATTTAAATCTAAAACACAGGTGGCTGGTAAGTAGAATGAGGTGAACCAAATCCCCAAACATGGGAACTAAAATTATCTTGCTTTGAGGTTTGGCAATCTGAATTCGGATCCAAAAGAACTAGCAGTTTATATTAAACACGTCTCAGAAGGGGATCTGTGTTAGTCGGTATCTACACAAACAAGAAGGAATGCTGTGGCACCGTATAGACTAATAGATCTGTGAGAGCATGTTTACACTAGGAAATTATTTTGAAATAACTTACTTTGAAATAATAACTCTTGAGATAACTATTTTGAAATAGCATATCCACACTACAGGGAAGTCTCGAAATTAGTCTGAGGCAGGCTACCTTAATGTGGATGCATCACCTTGACTTAGAGCCCCATGAAGCACAGGGGAGTAATTACTTTTAATGACTCTGGGGAGGAGTTATTTTGAAATAGCAGCAGCGAAGCATCCACAGTACTGCTATTTCGAAATAACTATTTCAAAATAAGAATTATTCCTCATGGAAAGCAGGAGTTATTATTTCGAAATAACCAGCCCCTTATTTCGAAATAATGGGCTTGGTAGTGTGGACACTCCACTTGTTATTTAGAAATAAGGGGAGTTACTTCGAAATAACTCCCTGGTATAGACCAGGGCATAGTCCATAAAGTGCCACAGGACTTTTAGTTTTTCTACTAAACATGTTAAGCAGGGATGGCTCCCTAGAACTAGCTAACGACTCATACATATCTGGGCCTTGTGTAGAATTTAACATGAGATTCTAAAGGGCTCTCCTATTTTTAAAGTTTTCATCAGAAACCCTGGGAAATTTCCCTTCCACGGTATTGCAGACAGCATTCCATACCCAGAAGAAAAGGAACATATGTAGGTGACCATTTTTCCCTACGGCAAATATAGGACACCTGATAAATGGCTCTGATTTAAGTGAGCTCAATAGCAATCGATCAGGGCTATGGAGCACAAATGCTCAAAATAGCATTAAGTTGATTGAGCCCCCATTAAAAGGCACACTGCATTATTATCTGTGCCTGTATTTTAGAAATGTGCATCGCCTGACTGTCTGTCTGCCTGTGATGCCATTTGTTGCAGAGCTCCTCCTAAATGGTAAGAACTAGAATCACCACATTTGGTATGCAGTAGGGATATTAGATGTAGTGTACTAGAATAGCTGTGAAACCGCACAAAATGTTATCGGTTACACAACTATTTTACAGTTCCTGGGGGTGGGGCCAGCAACCAGTGTACTCCTGGCTCCACTTCCGGGGACCCCCCCCCCCCCGCCATCCCTTGCTGCTGCCTCTGTATCAGAAGCAGCAGAGCGGGGTATGGCAAGTGGAGCCAGTCCGCAAAGGGAGCCAATTTAAAAAACAGCTCCCCGCACAGACTGGCTACCTCTGGCCGCATGGAGCTTGGACACCCGTGGACAGGGGCTGCTGTTGCAAGGCAGTCTCTGCATGGCAGGCCCAGGCACACCATGGACAGAGGCTGCTTCGCGGGAGCCTCCCTCCCCCCACCACTTCTGCTTCCTCTAATAAAGGCAGCAGCAGTGTGGGGAGCAGCTGGATCCAGTGCTCCTGGGGAGCCGCTTTTAAGCTAGCTCCTCACGGTCACCAGGGAAAGTTCTCAGGGGACTGGCAGGTCACTGCATAGACCTGGGGGGGCTGCAGATTGTCTGGGTGCAGCCTGGGCAGAGACAGGAACAGATTTAAACAGAAAAGTGTCCCCCTGAGTTGCATATCCTGCTCCTTGTATGATACACAGACTCCTACCCTGGGTGATCTCATTTCCCGCCCTCGCATTCCCAAAGGGAGGCAGGCAGTAGGTAACGTCTGACCCAAATCCCATTGAAATCAAAGGGGAGTTTTACATGATTTCCAGTTGCATCAGCTCAGGTCCCTTGTGCTTTCAGGGAGCCCTTCTCAATGGGAGCCTGGTGTTGAATGGCTCGGGAAATGGATGTCAAAGCAGGAACAGAGGAAGGAGGGGGCGGGGGATTGTAGCATCAAGGAGAGGAAGGGAGAAAGGAAGCTACCATCTACCAATGACAGACCAGTGCCTCTGGGATCCCTGTGAATCATCAACGGCATCATCATTCCTCTCCTGCTCCTCCTCCTTTTGGGGTATTCCCAACGTTTACCTATCAAACAGCCATCTAAAAAGGGGACCCCAAATTCCCTGGTCTCAGAGAGATGATGTAACAGCAAATATGTTAACACTAACAGGGGGCTGCACACGTGCCTGGAATGAGCTTTGGACTCCTAGGAGAACATTATTCTTTTCCAACATTGTCTGGATTATACAAACCCATAGATGCAAGTCAGGAATGGGAAAATGCCAGCCTACAGGCCAGAGCTGGTCCTCCACGTTCCCCCACACCCTGTATTTCCCTGCAACTCCCCCAGTATAGGGATCACACTGGTAAACATCACGGCAGTGGGGATTAACCCTGATGAACAACCAGTATTATTATTATCTAGTCTTGATGGAGATTCATCTCTGTTTCAGAAGAGCTCCAGGAGAAAGTGTGTATGCGGTCCCCCACTGCCACAAATTGTGCAGCTGAGTTTCCCCTTTTGGGGAAACCACAGAGGTTAGCGCATCTGCCATGCAATGAATGAGCTCTGACCCAGCAGGGGGCTGTGGCAGAGGGAGGGGGCTCACAGGGCCCCATAGGGCTGTGACACTCCCTGGTGCTGGCAGTGAGCTGGGAATGAATCCCCCGCCCAGCGTGGTCCGGTACCACTGCCCTATGCAGGGACAGAAGGAAACATTCCCTGGCAGGAGCAGCCAGAGGGAGATGGGGCTAATTGCTCCTGGCTTTGCTCCCTGGGATCCCCCTTTAACTTCAGTGAGAGGAGCTGTTTGTGTGAGGCAGAAGCATTCAGCCATACACTGGTGTGGGGGGTGTAGTCAGTCCAGGAAAGAGTTAATCCATGATATCAGAGTTTTCCATCCTGGGTGTGATCAGGGTTATACCTTGTCATAGAATCACGGACCCGAAGGGACTGGAAGAATCTCTAGCCTAAGCACTAGCAAGATAAAGGACATGTTCTATCTAAACCAGACCTAGGCAAAATACGGCCTGGGGGCTGGATCCAGCCCACAAAGCTACCAGATCTGGAGGGTGGCTGTCTTTCAGCTTCTGAACCCTGCCTGAGAGCGCCCCCTGCTGTCCACTGCCTGCCGTGTTCACCGTCCAGCCACCAACAGGAAGCTGCTGTGGCTGCACTGACCACGACTGACCAGCAAGGGGTGCGCAGGAGGTGAAAATACGAGAAAATTCACCCATTCTTTAAAAAAAGTCAGGACATCTTTAGGAGGGCTTAAATATGGGATTGTCCTGTTAAAAACGGGATGGTCGGGCACCCTGAACTTATGTATTTATCCACCTAATATTCTAATCTGTAAACTCTTAGCTGCAATAGCAAGACATGGTTCAGAAAAGTCTGACCAATTTGCGGGTGCACTAAGCACAGAGACAGGCCCAGTCCTATGGTTTGAGGTATTTTTAAGACCCAAGCAAAATCAGATGAGGAGAATGGGCATATGAGGTATCAGAATGACAAATCCCATGAGGCACTGGGGCTGCATTTCTGATTCAAAATATTTTCATAGAATCATAGAATCCAAAGGCCTGGAAGAGACCTCAGGAGGTCATCGAGTCCAAAGCAGGACCGATCCCAGCTAAATCATCCCAATTTTGTGGTGACTGAATTTTGTTTTCAATATTTTGTCAAAAGAGTGAAAAGTTTTTCTCCTCCCGTTTTGTAGTGTCTAGTCTCTTCCATATGGATCCCATGTGCTCCTGACCAACCCCAACCCCCATGTTGGCTTGTGCATGAGGGAGGCTCTCTGGCTGTTGGTGAGGAGAAAGACCTTAGTGGAAAAACCACATGAAGAATTTGAATCAGAAGATATTCAAATGAGGAAGCAGGAATATGAGACACCTAGGAAGCCTGCAGCCTAAAGCATAGCCCACTGAGTTTGCCTAAAACCATTGAGCTCTTGCTGATTAAGAGCTGGCTAACCTGAGGTATAGTCGGGTGAGTCTATCCAGATGCCATTCAACTACCTCAGAACAGAGGAGTAGTTACCATCCTACACATGGGAGTTCAAGGTGGTGTTGTCTTGTAGCTGCACTGGACTGAGGCAGGCATCCGGAAGTATTGCATGTTTAATGAACAGCATCTGCTCCCAAATCCCTGGGTGTGTCCAGCAGGGTGCAGTTTCATGGAAAGCAAACAGGCCATATTCTAACAGGCTCTGTTAATAACTGAGACTTGCTATTTACAGAGGTGACTTGCCTTCCCCTTCCAGCAAGACGATTCCGTTGTAGAAAGCTTGCTGGACTAACTTCTCCTTGCAGAAGAGGCATGCAACTCCTGTTGACTAAAACAGCAGTTTTGTCTGAGCAAGAACTGCAGGTTTTGGTCTGTGATTATTAATAATGCAGGGCTCAGGAACTTTCAGAACACAGAGACAGGCAAACGGCACTGACTGCCTTCATTTTCCAATAGAAATCAATCTTTCCTATCCTGTAGAGAAATTGCCTACAGTGGAGAGGGAGGGATTAGAATGAGGCATAAGTGAGCAGATATATAAAAGCAAAGTCCTTTGGAGTGAAGGTGAATGGCAAAGCTTTTGTTTTAAAAATACAACAAAATACCAAAAAAACAACAACTTAAACCCTCTGGCAGGTGCAAAACAACTTGTTTTCTAGCAGGATTTTCTTCTCCCTTCTACAGAATTATTAGCAGCCTGGTGCTGCATACAAGAAGCTAGGCTACAATGTCTCCAGAGAAGCTGATGCACTGTCTTCTGATAAATAATCTGCATTTGAAAAGGTCCCTAGTTTAAATATGTATTGACCCAAACACTGCCTTAGTAATTCTCCTGTGACTGCCTGGAGGTACATAGTAAGCTCTCTCTCCACAGCACAAAATGTCACAGTGTTTAATCACGCTAAAACACTATTTAGCACCACTCAGTGTGGACAATGTACAGCAATGTATTATAGTAGCTTGGTTTAAAAAAGTGCTTTCTTCTAGGGATCCCGAAGTGTCTGTGTTGCATAAATTGCAAGGTTCGTCCCCTGGAGGCTAAGTCAATTTGCCCACAGAAGAGAGTCACACTTTCAGGCTGGGTCCAACTCCATTTTATTTGCTTGCAAGCACGTTCGACTAGGGCGCTATTGCTCAAAGCAGAGTCGACCTCGGGCGTAGGCTAAGCATCCTTTTTTATACTTTCTTTAACTTTCTTATCTAACTTGGCATGTCTTGATTTGTTACCTTAGCTTCGTGTTGCAGCGTTATTGGTTAGCATACTTCAACTTTATTCCACTCAGTAACAACCACCAGTATAGCTTACTTAAGCAATAGCAATTAGCAAATGTCCCTAACTCAAGTAATACGTGTAATCCAGTCCTTGAGAAATGGGTCTAAACAGCTAGTTCCCCTTTTTACTACAGCTTCTAAAACATGCGCAATTAGCTAAATGATATGTGCTGTTTCAAGCTTAAGTAATGGAAGGGGGAAGAAGCACACATAGTTTTTACTACATTTTACTACATCTGTCCTAGGACATGTCTACGCTATGGAGAAGATCAATCCTCCAGAGGTCAATCTTCTAGTGTTCGATTTAGTAGGTCTAGTACAGACCTGCAAAAGTGAACGCTGAGGACAGTCCCCACCGACGTCCTGTACTCCTCATTCAATGCGGAGCAAGGGAGGTCAACTGCAGCATGTGCTCCCATTAGCCTCGTGCAGTGCAGAAGCTCTGGCAGCTTGGCTTCAGGTAAGCTGAATCCAGCTACATATTTTCTGTAGTTCAGGGGTAGGGAACCGTTTTAGGGTTGGGGGCCGCTGAACCAAAGAAAAGTCAGTCAGGGGCCATGAGCTGTGGGGAGGCAGTGGGGGCCCAAAACCCCAGGGGCTAGATCCAGGCAACCCAGAGACTGCATCCAGCTCCCGCACCTTAGGTTCCCCACCTCTGGTGTAGTTGGATGGCACATCTTATGCAGACCTGCCTGGTCCAGTGTAGACCAGGCCCTAGAGCTGAGTGAAGGCCTCACCCAGCAATGCTTTAAAAATCCGGTCTTTCGTATTAATACCCCGCCCAGCCCCATGCAGATTGGTTTGCTTTGGCAGAGGTTGGTGCAAAATGGTGGCTGGCTGAGACTGCTTTCAAAAGCAGATGTGCTCATTTTTCTCTTGTCCATCCCCCACCCTTTCAGCTTGCCACTGCCCAAAAAGCTTGGGGCTGAATCAGAGCACATATGGGTGAAGATCGGTGGAGTCAGCTCTGAGACGCACGCAGAAGTTTGGACATTATCGGACCTACCTAGGCTTGTGAGACTGAGCTGAAAACATGAGCTCAGGTTTCCTGGGGGGGGGGGGGGGGGCAGGCATTTCCTGTTCTGTCCCTCACACACGCAGCATTTCAAACCAATAGCAGTAACGTGAATTGGTCTGTAAGAAAAGACACGCTTCAGGATGTGGCTCCGCTTCTGGGTGAAGGTTCGAGAGTGTCCCTCTTCAATCAAACTTTGGCTCATCTCTCATTTTAACTGGTAAAATGAAATGCCTCCTGGAGACAGACATCAATGTTTTATTAGACCTTGAGGCCAGAGGGGACCATTGTGACCGTCTAGTCTGATCTTCTTCATAACACAAATTATAGGAAGGATAGTCCAGTGATGGGACACACACCTAGAATTTGAGAGGTCTGGGTTCAAAATCTTGCTCTGCCACAGATTTTGTGTGTGACCTTGAGCTGGTCACTTAGCCTCTCTGTGCCTTACTTCCGCATCTGTAAAATGATTATTATAGCACTGCCTACCTCATATGGGTGCTATGAGGTGAACTACGTTACCCGTTGTGAGGTGTTTTTATAATACATCAGGGTGGGCAAGATACAATCCAGACCACCACACCATTTGATCCAGCCCGCGGCTGCCCTGCCACACCCCTGTCTCCAAGTTAGTCAAGACCCGGAGGCAGCAGAATGCGTGAAGCCATTCCTCCTCACTCCCTCCCCGCCAACCAGGGGCATGCAGTGCCTAAAGGGAGACGCCAGGTGTTTTGAACAGCAAACGACTTTGCGCACACCCCCATCCCCGGGTCACAACTGGCCTGGGGGCAGGGGAGCGCGCAAAGTCTCCTCCCCACACCAGGGGCATGCAGCAACCTAGACAGAGCTGCCATGTTCAAAACTGGTAGGGTGGGGATGAAGGGGTGAGAGACTTCATATGCTCCCAGGCCCTGATTGGCCTGGGGGTGAAGAAGCATGTGAAGTCTCCTTCCCCCGCCAGGGGCACGCAGAGCCTAGAGGGAACTGCCCCTGCCTCCTGAGGCCCCACCCTTTCTGGGGGTGGAGCCAGCCCGTGACCATTACCCCCAATTCGAGAAGTGGCTCCCTGCAAAATATTTTTGCCCACCCCTCTACTAGACTAATGGGGACCATCTAAGATCTGGGGACCATTTACCCAGTTAATCCTGTGCCACTCACATAACTTGTTTTATCCATAGCATCTCTTTTAGGAAGCCACCCATACTTTAGGTACCGAATGACCATCTGGATTTTTAAAGTACTGGGCAAAGACCCAGACCCTTAAAAGTATTTGAGCATCTAGCTCCCAGTGATTACTATGGGAATTCAGTGTCTAAATGCATTTGGAGATCTAGCTCTTAGTGATCCCTAGAGAAGTCAATCGGAGCTGCGAGCTGCGGAGCACTTTTGAAAACTCAGCGTTTAATTTAAGTACCTAAATTTGGATTTGGGGCCTCACCCATTTTTGAAAATCTTCACCCAACAGACAGGCACAAAAGAGGTGATATCTGCTGCTCCGCATTCCAGTGTATTAAACAGTGTCCAAAATAAATAAAATAGAGACTCGAGGCAATTGACTGTGAGAAGGGCAAGCCATGACAAATCAGTCCACTTGGCGCTGATCAGATGTAAGTGCTCTCAGGCACTTCAAGACAGTCGCTGCTGATGGGAGTGAGTGGAAAGCTGGTATATCCCAGTAAAAGGGGCTCAGGACAGAATTGATAGTATGCATCACAGACGTATGAAGCTTTCTGCTAATCATTAATAAGCTCCTTGATTTTTGGTGTTTGCCTTTGTTTTTGGCATTTGCTGTTGTTTTGACAGGGGCGTTGCAC
The DNA here is from genome assembly GCF_049634645.1 of Pelodiscus sinensis. Classification (NCBI taxonomy): domain Eukaryota; kingdom Metazoa; phylum Chordata; order Testudines; family Trionychidae; genus Pelodiscus; species Pelodiscus sinensis. The sequence goes on from NC_134718.1 coordinate 64,731,294, forward strand.
AGATCTGTCATGAGATTCAGAGTAGATTAATATTCAGGTTGTTTCCACCTTAAATAAATAATAAACATTTTAATTTTATGTAAAACTTTAAAAGCATGTAGCCACAGATGTCCTTTGAAACTAATCCAGAGGTGGGGGAGGGTGGGACAAGGGGAAACTTTCCATGAAGAGATCTAGAATACAGCAACTTTCATTCAAATATTTCTTCCTACTTTCTCTCTCCCTGACCACCCACTTTCCAATAAGAAGTTTGAGAGTTCTTCTTTTTTTATAAATATCCATGTAATGTCACTTCCTACAGCAAAAGTTAATCTTTTATGTAGATTTACTGATAAAAATGGGATGTTTTGGGGGGATTATAGTAAACCTCTCAAAAACAGGTAGCCCAAGGTGAATCTATTTCTTGTGCTTGTTTTTGGAAGGCAAAGGATAAAAAACACATGAAATAAATCATTCCTGAGTGGATAAAATGTGATCATGTGGGCAGATGCCTTCTCATACTGTAGATTGTCACTATCTAGCCAAAAGAGATGTAATTAATTTGAGAGCGTTTTTAGAACCCACAGGCTGTCTAGACTGCATCCCTTTTCTGAAAAAGGGATGCAAATTAGACCTATCGCAATTGCAAATGAAGCGGGGATTTAAATCCCCCTGCTTCATTTGCATAAACATGGATGCTGCTTTTTTCCGGCTTGGAGCTTTGCCGGAAAAAAGCGCCAGTCTAGATGTGGATCTTTCGGAAAATAAAGCCTTTTCCGAAAGTTCACTTATTCCTTATTTTAAGAGGAATAATGGATCTTTCGGAAAAGGCTTTATTTTCCAAAAGCCCACCCCATCCCACACCCATTTTGTTATCATCCACAGAAAGAATTATGTTGAGCAGGGTGGGCCATAAGACAAAAAGTTTGAGAACCACTGGCTTGGAGTATCACAATGGACCCTTCTGGCTCGAAAATAGATAATACCCAAACACAGCGGCAGTGCAGAAAGAGTAAGCCCACCCCACTGCCGCCTTTGCGCACAGTATGTGAATTTAGGAAACCCGGCCAATAAAAGTTGTTGTTTGGCCTTAGCTTGTTGCTGATTTCCAGAGTTACCGGCCACATTTCTGAGCCTCAAAGAAAAGGATTTTGAAAACGATCCAGTGTCCTTTTCATTAGCGCTGATAGAAAACTTTTGAATATTTTTGCTGTTTTCAAGCGGCATGTAGAGTGATTTTTAAAAATCGGAACTCACTTTACATTCTTTGAACATTTTTGATGACGAGTTTCTACACCCAGCTCTACTTATCAGGTAGGCTGTTCTGTAGCCTGTTGCTGCCACTGACTTGCTGGGATAAGAGGAGTGAAATGGGTCAATTTCACTTTCCGATTATTATGGGATAGAAACTGCAGGAGCTGCCCCTGCACAGTGAGGACAGGTTGGATGTCAGGCTTCTCGTGCCTTTGCCTCCCACCTCCAGGCAGGAGGAACTAAACAAAAGAATGGCCATACTGGGTCAAACACTCTAGCTCAGTGTCCTGTCTTCCAACAGTGGCCAATGCCAGGTGTCTCAGAGAGAATGAACACAACAGGCAATCATTAATGATCCATCCCCCGTTGCCCATTCTCAGCTTTTGACAAACTGAGGTTACGGATACCATTCCTACACATCCTGGTAAATAGCCATTGATGGACCTATCTTCCATGAATTTATATAGTTCTTTTTTGAACCCTATTAAAGTCTTCGTCTTCACAACATCCTCTGGCGAAGAGTTCCACAGGTTGACTATGCGCTGCATAAAGAAAAACTTGCTTTTGCTTGTTTTAAACCAGCCTGCCAATTAATTTCATTTAGTGACCCCGTAGTTCTTATGTTATGGGTGCAAGAAAATAACTATTCCTTATTCACTTTCTCCACACCTGTTATGCTTTTATAGACCTCCGTCATATTTCTCCTTGGTCCCCTCTTTTCTAAGCTGAAAAGTCTCAGTCCTTTTAATCTCTCTTCATATGGCAGCTGTTCCAAACCCCTAATCATTTTTGTTGCCCCTTTCTAAAAATTTTCCATCCCAACTGGATCCATCCCACTTTAGCCACAGAAAATGTTGAGCAGAATGGAGCGGGGACCTAGTCCTGCATCCTCTGTGCACCCTAACATCCCACAGAAATCAGTGTGAGTGTACACTAGAAATGCAGAAACTGATTAAGACTGTCCATTTCTGACTTCATAGGGTAACCCTCCCCTTCTGAGCGCCCAAGGGTGTAGAAGCAGGCTCCTTAACCACATGAGGCCCTATCCCCACAAGATGGAGACAGAGCATCTCAGTGGATGCGTGTGCAGACAAAATCTCATTCATGCAAATGAGAATGAAGCCTGGGAAGAACAAGGTCTATCCTCTGGTGGAGAGTGCATGGAAAACTCTGTGCATTGCACATTCCCCATCACAGCACTTAGGGTACGTCTAAACTACATTGCTTTTTTGGCAAAGGGACATGAAGCCGTGATTTAAATAATCGCGGCTTCATTTAAATTTACATGACTGCTGCGCTGAGCCGACAAACAGCTGATCAGCTGTTTGTCGGCTCAGCGCGCTAGTATGGACACTTCCCTGTCGAAATGAAAGCCTTTTATCGACATCCCCGGTAAACCTCATCCTACGAGGCATAACGGGGATGTCGATAAAGGGCTTTCAGGTCAGCGCGGGAGTGTTCAGACTAGCGCGCTGAGCCGACAAACAGCTGATCAGCTGTTTGTCGGCTCAGTGCAGCAGCCATGTAAATTTAAATGAAGCTGCAATTATTTAAATCGTGGCTTCATTTCCCTTTGCCTACAACCCTCATCTACATGGCTCCATCAATGGAGCCATGTAGTTTAGACACAGCCTTAGGGTTGCCACATCACCGGGGGAAAAAAATCTGTTGAGAAAAAAAAGGGGGGGATACCAAAGTTGTTGAGCAAAAATAGGACCCCTAGAGTTATTAAGCTAAAAATATATTTTAAAAAACCCCCAGCATGCCTCTTTAAGAAATGGTTTTTAGGCTTTTTGGCCCTCACCGGCTGCCGGCGCCCATCCACCATATTGTCTTTCTGCTCCGGGCCAGACAGCTCCCCAGGTAAATACTCAGGATTTTCTCCTCCTGGCTGGGAAAAAAACAGAAAATACCGGACATTTTAGGTGTCTGGTATTTTCTGAATTTTTTTACCAGATAGGAAGCGAAAATACCAGACTGTCCGGGTCAATACTGGACACCTGGCAACCCCAGCAGCATTTCATGGGCCCAGAGGGAAAGAGGAAAGACAGCTCTGTTGCACAGGAAGCCCTCCAACCTCTGGCCTGAGATCTGTACCAACACAGAGAAGAGCATAGGAGCAGGATGGCAAAAGAGTCATTGAGTGTGTTTATTGGTAGATCTGTTTTCCAGGAACCTGTGGATACAGAGTCTGGAGTGGCAGCTGCCCACCAGAGAGATCACGCTGTAGCTCTGTAACGTGACCATGGCTTGGCGGGATTGAGTCCAGTCAGTTCCCTGTACAAACCCTCTTATAGAACGGGCTGAGCTGGGCGTGTACCGAGGGGAGGACGTGGTTCGGAAACACTGGTAAGAACAGTTCCAGCCAAAATGCACTTGCCAGAAAAAAACCTGCCCCTCACTTTGTAACACTGCAGCCATTCTGGTTTTACGGGAGTCCTCCCGTCCTTGGAGAAATGCTCACACTGAACCTTGAGGGAGCATTTTATTTCTGGTAGATGAACCCTTCAAACTCAGCCAGGAACAAGCTGCCAAAGAAATAAATACAAACGTAATGTGTTCAAGGACGAGCAACCTGGGCTGAGCCCACAGTCCTTCAAGTGGTTTCTCTAGCCAAACACGTTTCTTTTCAAGAGTGGTTTGGTGGGTTTGCTGTTCAATCAGCCCATTGAGTGGTTGTTGGCTATTTCGGTGAGTATGTAATAGCACACATGCTGCAGTGCCAGCAGCTCCCTTCCAGAGCCCTGACTAGTGTTCAGAAGCTGTATAAATTCTCACTTCAGCAGTAGTCAGATGTTTCCTGTACTATCAGTGTTAAGAATCTAAAAAGATTGTTCTGCAGCACACCAAGATGTCTGATTTGTGCTGGGCTTCTGTGGCTCTCTGCTTGGGGATTTTCTTGCCAATCAATAGCCTCATAGGGACAGATTGCGAATGCTTTGCTGAGCAGAAGCAGCCCATATGTATGCCAGTAAGTGCTCACCAATCCAAGCCATGGCCACTAAAACTGTCTCTTTAGGGTTGAGAGAGGATAGCCAAGGAACATTCACAATAAAAGGAAGGGCTGCCATTTCCCAAGCCAGTTCAGAAAGTTCAAAAGTGAAATAGTCGGGAAGGATCAAAAGTAACGAGACTATTGGCCAGTGTACACAGCCCTCTCGTGAATATAATAAGAGTGGCCCAACCATGTGTCGTTGCCTCTACTGTTAATGGAGAGTCTTTTCCAACCACAGTAGTGGACGTTTGACCTTTTGGAAGAGGAGGCTGTGAGTTCTAACTCCACTGTCACTTGGGAATTGGCCATTGTGCGCAACATAGTGACAGCCATGAAGACCATAAATTACCTGCCATGATATAGTAATTTTTAAGACAATATTCATCCTAATAAAACCTCGTTAAAGTAGGCGAGCCTTGGAGCAGAAGGGGCCAGCTTTGTCTTTTTGTGGTCTCTCACCAAGCGGCCACAAGATGGCAATGTTCAATGCACAGCATTATTTCCATGGCTCAGCCAACGCTGCTAGATTGCAGTGGCACAAGATGCCTTCCTGAGGGTCATTATGCACATCAGAGCAATAGAAAGACAACCAGTTGTTCTGTAGCACTTTAGGCTGTGTCTACACAGCAGTGTCATTTCAGAATAACTGACATTATTCCGAAATAACAGAGAGCAGGTCTGCACAGAAAGCCGTTATGTCGAAATAATGGTGAGCCTGAGGACTTCTTACTCCGACTCCTGTAACCCTCATTTCACAAGGAGTAAGGGAAGCCAAACAAAGAGTGTTCTTCCTTCAACTTTCTGCTGTGTAGACAGCACCAAAAGCCGAGTTAAGCTATTTCGACGTCAGCTACGCAATTGACCCAGCTGAAGTTGCGTAGCTTAATTTGACCTTTGCCCTGCTGTGTACACCTACCCTTTGAAACTAACAAAAATATATATGTAGTATCATGAGCTTTTGTGGGCAAAACCTACTTCCTCACTCTGCTCATCTGAGAAAGTGGGTTTACATAAGAATATAAGAACAGCCGTACCCTGTCTGCCAACAGTGGCCAATACCAGATGCCCCAGAGGGAGGGAACACAACAGGTAATCCTCACATGAGCCCTCTCCTGTCATCCATTTCCAGACAAACAGAGGCTAGAGACACCATTCCTACCCATCCTGGCTAATAGCCATTGATGGAACTAACCTTCATGAATCTATCTAGCTCTTTTTTGAACCCTGTTAAAGTCCTAGTCTTCACAGCATCCTCCAGCAAAGTGTTCCAGAGATTGACTGTGTGCTGAGTGAAGAAAAACTTCCTTTTGTTTGTTTTAAACCTGTTACCTATTCATTTCATTTGGTGACCCCTAGTTCTTATATTGTGGAAATAAGTAAATAACTTTTCCCTATCCACTTTTTGCACACCAGTCTTAATTTTATAGACCTCTATCATATACCCCCACCCCCTTAGTCTCCTCTTTTCTAAGCTATATATTTTGATTAGCCTCTAAGATGCCATAGGACCACTCATTGTTTTTAAAGTTACAAACTAACACAGTTACCCCTCTGAGACTTTTAATCAGAGCAGTAGTTTACTCTAGATGCTGGGGGAAAGGGTTATTCAGTTTTAAACATTCTCAACACTGAGTAGCCTATCTCCAATGGACCCTGAGGAGGGAGAGGCTTGTGAGACTTGCTGGCTGGTGTCAGGTGTAAATTAAACAATGGCATGGAAGTGCTGGTAGGTGAGGCTTAGTCAGAATCACAGAATACTAATATTGGAAAGGACCTCGAGAGGTCATCAGGTCCAGTTCCTTGCCCTCATAACAGGACCAAGCACCATCTGGATCAAGGGTGTGCAAATACCAGCCCACGGTCCAGACCCGGTTCGCCAGTGTTAGCCCCTGGTGGGTTCCCACACTGCCTTATTTACCTGCACCTCTGCAGGTACAGGAGATTGCAGCTCCTGTTGGATACAGATTGCTGTTCCTGGCCAATGGGAGATGCAATCACCCTTACATGTGGAGGTGCAGATAAATATAGCAGCAGCAGACCACCAGGAGCTAACCCTGGTGAACTGCCTCCATTTTATTGCCCACCTTTGATCTAGATCATCCCTGATAGATGTTTATCTAACCGGTTCTTAAATATCTCCAATAATGGAGATTCCACAACACCCCTAGGCAATTTATCCCAGCGCTTAACCACCCTAACAGTTAGGAACCTTTTCCTAATGTCCAACCTAAACTTCCCTTGCTGCACTTAAACCTGTTGCTTCTTGTTCTATCGAGGAGAACAATTTTTCTCTCTCCACCTTGTATCATCCTTTTAGGTACTTGAAACCTACTATTATGTCTCCTCTTAAGCTATGTCTAGACTACCCGCAAGATTCAAAAGAGGATATGCAAATTCCGTGGAAATTTGCATAACTTCCAATCTCACTTTTGAAAGCGGAGCTTTTGAAAGTGAAAGCAGTCTAGATGCAATTTTTTTGGCAATCCTCCTTTTTCGAAAAGCCGCGTAAACCTCATTTTTTGAGGAAAAGTGGCTTTTCAAAAAAGGGGAAGGGTTGCCAAAAAAATGCATCTAGACTACTTTCACTTTCGAAAGCTCTGCTTTCAAAAGTGAGATTGGAAGAAGATATGCAAATTCCCATGGAATTTGTATATCTTCTTTCAAGTCTTCTGCATATTCTAGACAAGTCCTTAGTCTTCTCTTTTCCAAACTAAATAAACCCCATTCTTTTTGTCTTCCCTCGTAGATCATGTTTTCTAGACCTTTACTCATTTTTGTTGCTCTTTTCTGGATTCTTTCCAATTCCTCCACATCTTTCCTGAACTGTGGCACACAGAATTGGACCTAGTACTCCAGTTGAGACCTAACATTGCATCCACTCAGAGTCACCTCTTCCAAGGACTAGTCCTTGGTGCACAGACACTTGATAAGGGCAGTGTAGAGTTTGAAGGTACTTTAAAAGCATGGCAATAGCCAACTTGTACCAGTTTCCTGGGGTACGCTGATTTCTATAGGCTACCTTGGATTCCACTAGGAGGGCCCTGAAGAGGGTGAAATGAGCTTGTTCTTATTATTTATCTTACAGTCCCTGCCCTGAGGAGCTTGCTAACTCATTTCGGCCATGACACAATGAGAGGGCTCACATGAGAATCAGAAAGGGGGATGAGTTACGTGAGTCCCATTGCATTGCTTGGTGATTGTCAAGCAAGATGCTGCTCCTGCCTTCACGGCAGGTTTCATTGCTAGTGTAAACTGCAGGTCAGTGGATGTCTATGTTGGCTTCTATGCCTTACCTACAGAGGATATATGTTCAGGCCCACTGATGGGGAGAGAAAGGGGTCCAGGCAACTGGAACCCTAGGCACTTTAAAGCCCCACCCGAGCACCATGTGGAATGTTCCAGGCAGCGCTAAGGCCTGGGGGGATGCCGCACTTTGGGCAGCTCTGAGGCTGCCTCAGGCTGGAGTGTGCCACGCTCGAGTGGCATTGAGGGCTGGCTCTCTTCGCCTCACCTCTTTTGCCCAAGGCCCCGCTCCTTTTACTCCCCCCCCCCCAACACCTTGTCCATGGGCCGCACAGGCTGTTGGCTCCCCTGTATCTGTTACAGCCCCAGCTATAAGGCTTTCCCTCAAGCAATAATGGCTCATGCTGTTAGCTCTGCAGGTCACCAGTTCAGTCTCTGGCAGGATGATGTTTTACACAAGATAAAAAGATACGGGCCTACAACTGCTCCATTTGAGGGTTTCTCTGCTAACTAGACTAGCAAGAACATTGATTGTTTCCAGTTCGGCTGGTCGCTTTGGCAATGGGAATATTTGACCCCTAAATACTGGCATAGTATCACCAACTGATTCATCATTCATAGGCAACCCAGCTATCAGAGAGCAGCAACTTTTGGTCTCTGGTGGTTTCGAACACATGATTTAGAGGCCAAAGACTCTGTATCTTCATTAGTTCACTAATTCAATTCTCCCTCCAAATATCCAGGTCCCATTCCAAATCCCATCTTCCTTCATATAGTCAGTCCACAAGTAATATACTAGCTACGGCTCTTGTGTGCCTTGCTAGTAGCCAGCATAAAAGATAAGGGCCTACAACTGCTCCAAGTTAGTAAAGTTCCTCCTTTAATTTAAGTGGCAATGACCAAGCTCTGTGCTGAAAGTCCACGGTCTTCCAATGGCCCATGGTTCTTACTGAAATCAAAGGCCATTTAGTTAGATTTAAAAAACAATGATCAAAGACTTCAACACATCATTGAAAATGCAATACATTTCCTGCAGCATTAAGTAACTATTGCAAAACTCAGCCAGGCAGACACCTCCAGATAATCCTTTCTACCCTATCTTCATTCTGGAAAGAAAACCCTCAGCCTTTTCCAAAAATCTTTTCAACCTGCCCACTTGGTCAGCAGATTTGAGCTATTTTGAAGCAAGGGGCATATATTTGTCCCACTGCCTAAAAAACTTATATATATAAATTGTGGCCAGTGTTTGCAACTTAACACAACTAAGCCAAGTAGAGCTTTTTGTGATGATTCCCATTTAGGTTGTCTCTAGGGAGACAGTGTAGGTCAGGGATCCTGCCACTATACTGCAGCTATTTTATTCCATAATTGTCCTAAGTGGAGCCATCAAAAGTCAAACCCAAAGCCACACCCTTTGTTGTAATTCCAAGGTTTGGATTTGATTTCCCTCGGGTGCACGACATTCACACTGAATGAATTCCCAGTTCACCTCTGCTGCTTCAATGCAGCATTGTATGTTTTCTTCTTTCTTTCCCCCCATGAATCTGCTGTCATTGAGTGGCACACAAAAAAACCCCTCCTCCTCCTAAGAGGACTAAGACCTGGGGAGCCGGAGCAGAGGAAAGGATGTCGCCTGTAAAGTTCAGAAATAAAAAACGACTTGTTCTTTTGAGCTGCTGTTCCCTGATGTGATACTGTGATCAGTATCAAATGCTTGGTGGCAAGGATTTTTGTTGAGCGTTGCCAGCTAAAATAGGTTTAACCTACCAGTTGCTCTTTGTGGGTTTAACAATGTGGTTGACAATAAAAGGCTGCCGCCACTAGATTGTTAATACATGAATGGCTCCAATTCGATGTGTTTACTATTGTGCTCTGTAGATTTCCTGGATGGAATATTGGGCTCCGTTTAATGCTACAGATTCTGTTTTGCACAAGGAGCTTAATCGGCTTCACAGTGCTTAATCAATACAGACATGGAACTAAAATGAAACAAAATTAAGGACAGTTCCCAGGTCCCTTTGAAATACAGGCCGTCTGCTGCTCCAGTAAGAAGCCATTCTGTTTGTCTTCCAGTCCTTATTTTGCTGTTGTTGTCAACTCTGGACGCAGAGAGGTGACCGTTCACCTCATTATCAGAAAAACTGCTAGAAACATCCACCCAGGCTGAAACCTTCTTATTCGTATCCATCTGTGATCTGCAAAGTTGCCATTTCTTGAGGCGGGTGGAGAACTATTCCAGACCAGACTAATAGGTCACAAGAATGGTATTCACAGACCCAAGTGGCAGGAAGATTCCGGGCACATGTGTTGTGTAGAGAACTAGAAAGGGAAGTGGGGCCCAGCTCTAGTGAGGACATGGGGCAGCTCCACTGCCTCTCCAGGTACTCTGAGGGAACACCATGACCCCTGTGTAAACCATTTTGTAGGGGCTTGTGACCACTGCATCAGCCTAAGCACTAGCAATTATTACTGGATGATTTACAATAGCATCCAGGGAGCCACAACCATATACAAAGTCCCACTGTGCTAGATACTATGCACGGGTACAGAGAGTCCCTGGATTCAAGAGTTTGCAATATAAAAATAAATATATTTATATATTTTTATATCCATGGGGGAGGGGAAACAGGGGCAATGACTTTCCACAGGAGGCTAGAAGCAGACCTAGGAATAATACCCATGCGGCCTAGCTTGCAACCTAAGGCCCATGCCATCGTTCAATACTTCTATTCCTCCAAACCCCGCCCCCCCAAGCCGGACTTGTAACAGAACACCTCTCCACCACATACAATCCCAGTCTGTAGCTGCCCACTCCCCATGCGTTCATCCACTGTGTCTCCTGGAAGCTTCTAGAGCATCAATAAACTTCTGTCCGCTAGACACAGCTCATACCATTGAACCCATGGGGGCCTTTCCATAAGTTTCAACAGCAGTTGGCTCTGGCTCACACTAGGATGACAAGTGATAGAAATGTAGCCGTGTTAGTCTGGTGTAGCTGAAACAAAATACAGGACTATGTAGCACTTTAAAGACTAACAAGATGGTTTATTAGATGATGAGCTTTCGTGGGCCAGACCCACTTCCTCAGATCAAATAGCTGTGCAAGTGCTTGAAATCGGCCAGCAGCATCCACGCTGCATGGGAAAGGGAAAGTTGTTCTCGGGCATTCAAAAGCAACGGGCACACGCCTTCTCAGTCCGTCAGCACTTTGGCCCCATGTTTTGCTGGGGATTTCACTTCCACAGCAATCAGCCGCTTGTTACCAAACCAGAGCTGCTGGGGAGGTGGAGTTAAATTAAGAAAGTTCAGAGGCAGGAATCGGAGCAACCACAATATAAATATCGGCCTATATTGTATAAAGGGCTGTAGTCAATCAATCCCAAGAACAAAGAGCGTGGCTTGAACTAAGAAACAACCCAACCCAGCGAAGAAGCCCTGCTGTGGGAAGCAAGCAAAGAGCGCTATCGACAAGGAAAAGAAAAGCCTCTTCCACCGAAGGAGTTGAAAACAAGGGATTTTAGCCCTGGAGGCAAATATGAGTCCCCTGGCTCTCAAGCTAGTGCTTCTCTGAAGGTTAGCAAGCACAGAAATGAGTGGAAGGGACAGCAGCTTCTCTTAACCAAGGCAAAAACATATTGATTAGCCGGTCAATGAAAGGTCAAAATTCCCTTTGAGGGTCACGGCCATGTTCTTCCCAGTCCCAGCTCCAGCCCCGGCCTGACTCTTTCTGAGCAGTGTTTTGTGCCAGTCTCTCCAGGTGGACACCTAGGGTAAAAGTGAGCTGCAAATGAGCTAATCATCATTAATGTGTCGGCAGAACCTGCCAGCCTCACATCCCTCCTAATGGCTGACAAATGTCAGGGTGACTTGTATGCTTTTTTTGTTAATTGAATTGGTTAATTAGGTCCCAGAGGCCTGGCTGCTAATTATGAGCTGCAGAGGAATATGGGCTTTAAAAAAAATAAAATAAAATCCAATGTAAGGAAGTTAAAACAAAAGAGAGAGAAGAAGAAAAAAAACCCACACACCCGCACGCACAAAACCTTCCTTTGTGTTCTTTACAATCTGTACAGTTACTGTCGCTTAATTTCTGACCTGCCACATGCTACTGCCTTCTTGATGTGTTTTCAAAAAGGAGGGTTAGAGAAACTCCAAATCTGCCTTTTTGACGAGAGCATCTGCTCACTCAGCTACACGTTCATTAATTTTCTGCCAATTAGCAAAAAAAAAAAAAAAAAACCCCACTCCAGATTTGCATCTTAATTTGTTACTTTGTAAAGACGTTGGGTTTTTTTAAAAGTTAAACACTCCCTCTGGTTTGCCAGTCACAGAAAGTGAAGAGAGGATGGCAACTTCCCACCATGAAAAGACAATTAATCATCATTATAAGTTACACTTCTATAGCACCTCACATCCCCGATCTCAAAGCACTTGGCAAAATTAATTCGTTATGTCCCCAACATTGCCAATGGGGCAACTGAGCATCAACAAACTCATTGGGGCAAGGACTGTCTTTATTTGTGTCTGGAACCTGTCTCTAAAGTGCTTAATAATGAAAAATTATGACTACATCTGTTTTACAGAGAGGTAAACAGAGTCCCAAAGCAGGCTAGTAACTAGTCTGGGTAAGACAGTGGAAGTGCTGGGAGGAAGGCCTAGGTGTTTTGAGTCCCAGTCCTCTAGTCTAAAAATCCCCCTCTTTTTTTAAGTAATTTCTGGGTCACACAGGATGGTCATTGGGTTCATACAGAGGATGTTGTTAAGACCAGGACTTTAACAGAGTTCAAAAAGGAACTCGATAAATTCATGGAGGTTAGGTCCATCAATAGTTATTAGCCAGAAAGGGTAAGAATGGTGTCCGTAGTGTCTTCGTCAGAGGCTAGAAATGGATGATAGGAGAGGGATCACTTGATGATTACCAGTTTCTGTTCACTCCCTCTGGGGCATCTGTCATTGGCCACTGTCAGAAGACAGGATACTGGGCTAGACAGACCTTTGATCTGACCCAGTATGGCCGTTCTTGTGTTCTTAATTATATATATTGGAAAAGGCCATTTCTGGAACAGATATTCATGGAAGTGAAGCAGCATCGGTCTGTGTTGGAAATTTTTATTTTAAAGACAGGCAGTATCATGTAGTGGTTAAAGCAAACGACTGGGAGCCAACATGCCTGGTTCCTACTCCCAAATCTCCTTCTGCCTTGCTGTGTCACTATGGGCAAGTCACTTCACGGCTATGTTCTTCTAGTTCCCCACATCAAACTGACTGAACGATACTGACATACATCATGGCATAGGCGTAATTATTGATAACCCCCCCAAGACTGCCCACTTTTTCTCCATGTTGCTTCAGGTCTCCTTCATTTTCACTCCCCACACCTAGGTTTTTTTTCTCACGCCATTGCAAAAGGGCTGTTGTGAGCAGGGCCAGCTCTAGGCACCAGCAAATCAAGCACATGTTTGGGTGGCACATTTCCAGCAGCCACCCCTGGCAATGCCCGGCCCCGCCCTGCCAATTTTAAAGGGCAGCAGGAGACGCCACAGCCCGCTGCTCAGAGCTGGCACCATGCACACCCGAAGCCTGCTGGCTGCCCTCTGCCTCCTGCTGCTGCCCAGCTCCACCGCCTGATTCGGGTCAGCCCTGCCCGCAGGGAGCTGGGGCAGGTTCACAGGGAGATGGCCCCGGTGCAGGAAGTGCAGTCTCCCTATCGGCCAGGGCCAAGGCAGCTGCAGGGGGGATGCACTGCCAGGACCTACATTTAGTGCTCAGTACTGATAACGCCGCTGACATTGGTGGAGTAGAATTGTACGATGAATTAATAGCATTATCTGAGCTAATAAGTCCTAAAACTTCTCCTCTAAAAGTACTAGAATTTATAGCAAGAAATGATTTTTTCACTCCAAACACTGCTATAGCATTACGCATTCTTTTAACATTACCAGTATCAGTGGCTTCTAGTGAGCGCAGTTTCTCAAAACTACAATTACTAAAAAATTATTTGAGGTCCACCATGTCTCAAAATCATTTGTCAGGACTCGCATTCATTTCAATTGAAAGTACCATTGCAAAAAAATTAGATTTTACTGAATCATTAAAAGGCTATGCAAGTATAAAAAACAGAAAAATTCAGTTCATATAAATTCTTTTAATTTATGAGAAACTGAGCGCACCGGAAGACACTAACATTTTTCATTACAGTGTATAGTTGAACCCAAATTGTTTCTAATTGTGACTTTGTTAAAATTAAATGAGTACACTAGTAGGAAATTGTTTTATTTCACTAACTACAAATTTTGTTTTCGTTTTTTTTTTATTTTAAACAGTCAAAAAAAATAACCCCAAAAAATTTGCAAAGTGCAAACATGTGTAAAAACCAACAAAAAGGCGGGGGAGGGGGAATTATTTTTGGTTGGGATGGCAAAAAACCTAGAGCCGGTCCAGGTTGTGAGGCTTAATTCATAGCTGGTTAGAAAAGGATTGAGATCCTCAGATGAAGGCAAAACGTTAGGATGCTTGTTTCGCCATCTCCATCTCCTGTTGCCTTCTGAGTAAAAATAGAGTGCTTTGCATTCCCTCACTTTTGTCTCTGCCATGAACCATGTATTCCAGCAGTCCGTTTTTCTTCTTCTTCTAGCATATGACATATATAGCAGTTGAAAAGTTCTTCGAAGCTGCTGCCAGGTCACATTCAAAGGAAAGTATCTGGGAAGCTGGCAGCTAAAAGTATCTGATAAGTTGGCACTGTTACTGCTCAGCGGGGAAGGGTGAGAAGCGAAGGAAGGAAGGGGGGGAGGATCAGGGATGGGAGGGGTGAGGGAAGAAGAGAATAGAAAGAGATTCAAAAGGCTTTTGTTTCTGAATTAGATTCTTCCAGACCCTGAAACTTTTACAGAGCTATATGTGCCCCCTTTTCTTTTTCTCCATAGTTAAAGGCATTAAAATAACTTATTAAAGGCTTGTATTTGCTTTCAGACAGGCTCTGAAAGGCGCTCAAGATGTCATTATTAAAAACAGCACTGCGCTTTGGGAGCTGGGTTTTGTGGCTGAGAGAATAAAGCAGAAATGATTGAGTATTTGCTCCTTCTCTGCCAGCGTTACAAAAACTGTGGTGCACCACAAGTTGCTAAAGAAAAGATGTGCAGCTTTCTAGCTGCAAGGACTGCATTCAAGCGTGGGTTGTGTAAAAAAAAAATATGTCCAGGGCTTTGTTTTAAGGAGCACTGCGTTACTGTAGCTTCCCAGTAGGATCCTGTGCTTTCCAGCACTTTGTGCAGGAATGACCACTCCCTTTCTTCTGGGTAATTTGGGGGGGAAAATCAACTCAGGTAATGAAATTCCTTCTGGACTCCTTGGGTGGGTTGGAACAAAATAGCTTCTTCAGTATCTATGGAGGGTCTTTGCTAAAGAGCATTGCGTGGGCACCTCATGAAAATTGTATGAGTGTAATCAGAGGGGGCCCGTCCCTGGTGACATAATTGATAATGAACACACACACAAAAGTGTAAAATGTTAGCTAACAAGGTAGATCTCAGAAAATTAAAAGTCAAGGCAAAAATTTAAATAGAAGGACAGGATGCTTTAATCTATGCCCAACGTTACATGCACAGTGCTGTGTGATAAGGAAGTAAATTATTAAAGCCCAGTGCAGTCTGACAACATACCCCTCCCTAACCAGTCATTATGATTAGATAACGAGTTCGTCACCAAAAGGTTTTACAGGGTTATGTCCTGAGTGGAATTGTACCAGGCAATACACTGGTATAACTGAGAAAAGAAATGGGCCCAATGCCAGGAATTAAGTGCAAAATATTCGTACAAACAGGACTATAGTTTATGGATTATTAGAAGCTTGTTAATGGAGGGGTAGCAACTAACAGCCATGTTTATTGAAAATGTGGACTTAATATACATGTTTGTACAGTGCCTAGCATATATACTATGGTAATATAAACAAATAAATCATAGTAACACAGCCTGCAAACTAAGAGTTTGATTCTGACCTCATTTACACAAATGTAAATTAGGATTACAGTGCTATAAAATCAGAATCAGGCTCTATATTAAATATATGTCCTGTAATCTTTACTGAGGAATACTCCCATTGGACATGGTTCTCTATGAAACCCAGGCCCTCATTTTGCAAAGGTTTCAGCACCATCACAGCACCTAACTACAAAAGCCACAACATCAGAGGCACATATAACTTCACATCCTCTAATGTGATATATGCCATCAAGTGCCAACAATGTCCCTCTGCCATGTATATTGGCCAAAGCGGACAGTCTCTACAACAATCAGTTCTACACATACAGAATGGAAAGCAACTGTCTGGGAAGGAGTACAGCAGAAAGAGATCTAGGGGTCACAGAGGACCACAAGCTAAATATGAGTCAACAGTGTGATGCTGTTGCAAAAAAAGCAAACATGATTCTGGGATGCATTAACAGGAGTGTTGTGAGCAAAATATGAGAAGTCATTCTTCTGCTCTACTCTGCGCTGATCAGGCGTCAATTGGAATATTGTGTCCAGTTCCGGGCACCACATTTCAAGAAAGATGTGGAGAAATTGGAGAAGGTTCAGAGAAGAGCAACAAGAATTATTAAAGATCTAGGCTGTGTCTACACTGGCATCCCTTTCCGGAAAAGGGATGCTAATGTAGCACTTTGGAATAGGCAAATCCGTGGGGGATTTAAATATCCCCCGGGGGATTTGCATTAACATGGCTGCTGCTTTTTTCCGGCTTGGAGATAAGCTGGAGAAAAGCGCCAGTCTAGACGTGATTCTCTGGAAAATAAGCCCTTTTCCGGAGGATCCTCTTGAAAGTAGGAATAAGAGATCCTCCGGAAAAGGGCTTATTTTCCGGAGAATCACGTCTAGACTGGCGCTTTTCTCCGGCTTATCTCCAAGCCGGAAAAAAGCGACAGCCATGTTAATGCAAATCCTGCAGGGGATATTTAAATCCCCTGTGGATTTGCCTATTCCAAAGTGCTACATTAGCATCCCTTTTCCGGAAGGGATGCCAGTGTAGACACAGCCCTAGAGAACATGAGCTATGAGGGAAGACTGTAAGAACTGGGCTTGTTTAGTTTGGAAAGGAGAAGACTGAGAGGGGACATGATAGCAGTTTTCAAGTATCTAAAAGGGTGTCAAAAGGAGGAGGGAGAAAAATGGTTTTCCTTGGCCTCTGTGGATAGAACAAGAAGCAATGGGCTTAAACTGCAGCAAGGGAGGTTTAGGTTGGACGAAAACTTCTTAACTGTTAGGGTGTTTATACACTGGAATAAGTTGCCTAGGGAGGTTGTGGAATCTCCATCTCTGGAGATATTTAAAAGCATCTACATCTATCAGGGATAGTCTAGACGGTACTGGGTCCTGCCATGAGGGCAGGGAACTGGACTCAATGATTCTTGAGGTCCCTTCTAGTTCCAGTGTTCTGTGATTCTATGATACAACAAATGATAAATGGACACAAATCAGACATTGTAAACGATAACACACACAAACCTGTAGGGGAACATTTTAACCTGCCTGGACACTCAATCACGGATTTAAAGTAGCCATTCTTTTACAAAGAAATTTCAATACCTAATTACAGAGTCAGCAAAACTGTAATTCATCTACAGATTTGATACCGCTACCCTGGGCCTAAACAAAGACATTAACTGGTTGGCGTATTACAAAGCCAATTTCTCCTGCCATTAACATCTGCATTTCCACATCAAAAGCTATGAATGGGACACACTCAGCCCACTTAATTAGTCTCATTAACACAGGTCCTATACTTCTGCTGTTAGATAGATAGATAGATAGATAGATAGATAGATAGATAGATAGATAGATAGATAGATAGATAGATAGATAGATAGATTTCTGTTATTTCCACTCTAGTTCATCTGAGGAAGTGCGTTTTGCCCATGAAAGCTCATGATTCTATATATTTTGGTTAGTCTCTAAAGTGCCACAGGACCACTCGTTGTTATTACACTCTAGGAATAGTTCAATTGACTTTAACAGGGACCACTCATAGTATGAGAAAATAAGCAGGTGCGTAAGTCTTCGTAGGACTGGGGCTTTAGTCATTCACCCCTGTACGACATAGGTGGAAAACATGGTGAAATTGAGTAAGCAAGGGGCAAAGTGATAGAGAATTGGGAGTAATGACTGCAGGATAGGGTCCTAAATCAAGTCTTACCCAATCCCTTGCTCTAGGACTGCATATTATTGTTCTAGGACATACATAATTGTTTAGTACGTGGGGTTTTTTAAAGGAAGCATTTTACATATAGCCCCTAGACCTGATTTTCCAATATATTACTGCAGTTTCACACTGGTATAACTCAGATGAATTCAATCGAGATACACCAGCAAAAAAATGGAGTAGCTCAGTGGAAAATAATCAGTGCTCTCAGTAATTTCAAATTAAACAAATGGGATGACAATCCTTAGAGCAAGTGAAAAATACAAGCACGCTTTTTCTCCCGGCTACGTCAAGTCTTCAGTGGAGAAAAACGTGCTGACAACTGAAGGAATTCTAAAGAAGAACGACCTTTCCAAGCAGATTTGTGCAATAAGAACATAAGAACAGTCATACTGGTTCAGACCAAAGGTCCATCTAGCCCAGTATCCTCTCTTCTGACAGTGGCAAATGCCAGGTGCCCCGGCGGGAGTGAACAGAAACAGGTAATCCATCAAGTGATCCCTCTACTATCATCCATTTCTAGCCTTTGACAAACAGGCTAGGGACACCATTCTTACCCTTTCTGGCTAATAAGTATTGATGGACCTAATCTGCATAAATGTATCTAATTCTTTTATTTAACCCTGTTAAAGTCCTGGTCTTTACAATATCCTCTGGCAAGGAGTTCCGCAGGCTGACTGTGCGCTGTGTGAAGAAAAAAATTAATTCTGTTTGTTTTAAACCTGCTACCTATTAATTTCATTTGGTGACCCCCCCTAATTCTTATGTTATGGGATAGTTTGGGTTTCTTTCCCCCTACCATGAATGTTCTTGAATAACTTGATTATCTTCATTAGTGCATCATTCAGATGGCTAAAACTGAAGGGGGAATAAAGGAAGGGGAGGAATCCTAAATCCACAATATGATAACAGGACAAAGAGTTCATAGAGCCCCCTCCTACTCCTGCTAAAAGAAGTTTTAATCTTCGCTGCTCTATGAATATTGACTGGCTGCATATTGACATGCCACCTGCTGAGGTTGCTTTAGCTATTGATAACCGATGCCATCACGTCTAAAGTTCAAAAACCAACAGGCGGCTTTCATGTTTGTAAACAGTATTGATCTGCATAAATAAGCTCGCCATTAGAATGCGGGATTAAACAAGGACGAAGATGGAACATTTGTGAGATTAAATCCGGAAACAGTTAATTAAAAGCTGAGCGATAAACCCAGGCTGTAAACAGCAGCCAATTAATGCAAGTATCTATAGATCTCCGAACACTTCCCCCCCCCCACACATACACTATGCCACATCCCTCTTGCCTGCCCTGTCCCATTGAAATATAAATGATGCTGCAACCCATTCTGCCAGTCCCATGTTTCTCCTCTCAGTAGAATAAAAGGCTCTGACCCCCAGAAAAGATCAGAAGGAGGGAAGTGATTAAACTCTTCAAACTTGTAGAAAGTAATATATATGAACATGCCCCATTGGGCACTGTAGGTTTTGAGGGGCATCCAAAGAGACAGAGAGGCTGCTCTGCCAAGGAAGTTCCCCTGAAAATCCATCAGCTGTGCCCCGAGAAACCCATCCTGACGTTGATGCAGCTGATCATGGCCACTGCTGTCTTAGGTCATGTGTACACTGCGGGGAGGATCGAAGCTGCCACGATCAACCTTCCAGGGTTTGATTTAGCGGGTCTAGTGAAGAACCACTAATTGGAAGTGAGAGAGCGCCCTCGCCGGCACTGGTACTCCTGCTTCTCACGAGGAGTAAGGGAAGCCGACGGGATCATTTGCTCCCATTGACCTCCCACTGTGTGGATGGGGACTTAAAACACGTTGACTCCATGTATGTAACTTACATAGCTAGAGTAGCATATCTTACTTCGACCTTCCCACGTAGTGTAGACCAAGCCTTAGGGATTCTGTGGGAGAGGGAGTCAAAGGCACTGTATACAGGTTGGCAGTTTGCATGTCAGGAGCCATGTGTGTGGCATTTTATTTGCCTCACTGTTGAGTAGGCTCTGCTGTATTTCTGTCCCTACTCCATCTTTAGACCAGTCAGTATCTCTTCTATCCTTCCTGGGGCCAGAATGCCTTGAGATCTTCAAGTAGGGAGTTGCACCAAGTTTCAAGAGAACATTTCAACCCTTTTCTCTCTTACCATGGGCTATTTGTATCATTAGTACGTTTCTGGCCATTGTTGTAGGGACAGCTGAGGCATTTTTTGACAAATATGGTCTGAGCATAGGAAGGGGATCCAGGGATTCCTGGGTCTAATCTCAGTTATGACAGTGACTTCCCCTGCGATCTTGGGTAAGTCACTTTGCTTCTTTGACTCAGTTTCACCACAATGGAAAAAATAACCAGAGAGGATTAACATTTTTCATTCAGCAACATTTTTCAGTGAAAATGACCCCTTTATTAAAGTGTACATGGAGAATGTACTGTTCAAAATTTCACTTTTACAAATAAAAATTTACCCCCAAAATGGTATCTCTGCATTTCCCTCTCTCCCTTACCACCATATCTTCTTTTTATTCTTCTTTCCATTTTTCATGACAAAATGGAAAATGGTGGGAGGAAAGAATGAGGGAGGAACCCTGGAAAATCCAAAACCTTTCTGGTTTTCAAAATCGAAAAAAAAATGGGCTTCTTTTCCTTTCCCATCCCCTCCCCCCAAAAATTGCAGGAAATTTCCAAACACAATTTAAATGTTTTCAAATTTCCCATAGAAAATAAATCCATGGGGAGGGGGAGACCAAAGTTGTTGAACAAAAAAAAAGGACCCCAAATTTATTAAGCAAATAAATAAATAAAACAGCTTTAAAACAGCCTGGCCCCTTTAAGTGCGTGCAGAGTCAGAATAGGGATAGGAAGAGGGGATAGGTTGAGCACTAAGACCCAGGGAAGGCATTGCTTCCCCTTGCTCAGGTCTTTAGGCTTTTTGCTGGTGGCCATCCTGTTTTCTTGGTCGAGCCAGAAGGGAGCTTCCCCGTGGAACCAGGGTGGACTGGGGGCTGGGCCCAGTTGCTGAGTGTGTCGTAGGGTTGCCAGGTGTCTGGTATTTTCGCCTATTGGCAGGGAAACCCCCCCAGAAAATACCGGACATTGTACGTCTCCAGTATTTTCTGAATTTTTTTTACCGGACAGGAGGCGAAAATACCAGATTGTCTGGGTCAATACCGGACACCTGGCAACCCTATCTGCAGGGAAGCTGTCCAGCCCAGAGCAGGGAGACGAGATGGTGGACGGCTGTCAGTTAGGGCCAAAAAGCCTCAAAAGCAAAGTGTTTCTTAAAGGGCCCACGCTATTTTTTTTAATTTTATTTTATTTTATTTTTTGCTTAACAACTCCCAATGAGGTTTTTTTGGGGGTGGGGATGTTCAGTATTTTTGGTTAAACCATCTGGCAACCCTAGCCCAAGAACATGGAAAAATTCATAAATAAAAATCTTGATTTCTTTTTTAATTGTAGCAAGCCTTACTGGTTTGCCATGCTGCCACTCTCACCCGTGTGAGATCTCTTCTGTAGCTTTCCTGCCACATCCTATGAGAAGTATGTGGTGCTTATATATGGTCCACCATGGAACATCAGAGCACCTTACAATTTTTAATGCATTTATCCTTATAACATTACTGTGAGGTAAGACAATGCTAATATCTCTATTTTACAGATAGGGACCTGAGGTCCAGAAAGACTAAGTGACTTGCCCAGGGCCACACAGGATGTCTGTGGCAGAGCAGGAATTAACTCTAGTCTCCCACAGTATAAGCTAGTGGTCTAACACTGGACCATCCTTCCTGTGCATGAAGAGAAAGGGGAAGGGGCTAGCAACAAAATAATCACAATTTAACCCTGACCCTTTGAGAGTGTAGCTACAGGAATGAGCACCAGCACAGAGATTTGGGTCTGCTCCCAGTCCAGGCTTGGTATGGAAGGGAGAGCACCAATTTCTGACTCAGGGATCTGTTACAAGAGTGCAGCGCAACTCTGTCAACTCCTTTTACAGATGGATACTCTGCAATGCTGCACTGTGCAATACAATAGTCACTCTCACCTTTTCTCCTCTTGTTTACTCGCAGCCATACTTCTCGTGTTGAATTTAGCTAGTACATTCTGGGGAAGGGAATGTGTCATTTTCTTGAGTACTGCAGGTACCTTTCTAGTCCAGCACCCTTGGGACAAGACTGGTGCCGAACCAGAGAATTTGCTGAATCACGGGAAGTCAACATTGATAGTAGCATTACTAACACTTCTCCTTACTGGGCTCTTAGAAGACATTTAGAGGTAAATTAGTGCTAAATAACAACACAGAACACTGAGAGCATTCAGAGCCAGGGTTGGCGGCTGTAAACGTACTTTACGGGCCCGAGGGAAATGTGGACACACCCATAATAAGTGGGTATCCAGCTGACTAATATCATGTCGGACTACGGATGTTGCTGGCCCAGAGAATGCCAGACTAGAGAGGTTCAACCTATAGAAATATGATAGAACATTTTAACAATCAGCTTGCTGATAACAGAACATTCATTGTACAATAGCGGGCAGCAATTCTATTTACATAGAGTGTTGAAGGCCCAACCCAGAGCCCACCGAAATCAACGTGGGGTCTTTCCATTGGCGTTAATGAGTTTTGGATTAGGCCCTTAGGAAATAAATCAGTCCAGGGTATGAAGTTTGTTGTCCAATAGAGGGCAAGAACAGATCACTGTAGGCAGGGCCGCCTCAGGTGCCAAACTGTGTGTGTGGGGGGGGGGAGCACCACTAGACCCAGAGTGTACAAAATTGTGTCTGCTGCTGGTGCATATGTAGGTAGCAGAGCAGCACCATGAGAGGAGTAGAACAGGAAGAAGGCAGAATTGAGACCTTTCAAAGTTTTGGCCTAAGTGAGGGGGCATGGGGGTATCATTTGAGCTCCCCGCCTCAGGAGCCAAAATGTTGTGGGCTGGCCCTGACTATAGGTAAAGGACGGTTAAAATGGTGATGGTCCCTAAAGGCTATTGAGTCAATGAATTCCTCTCCAGCTGTAGACGCTTTAAGATTTGCCATCACCCCAATTCAAATTACCAGATACCTTCAGACTAAAACTATGTATTTATCATGGTCTGTAGAGCCTGTGCACATGGAAATAACTTTTCTTGGAAGATGTAAGAGTCCTGACATCACTTTGTTTAAAAATATGTTCAATTGTCTGCATAGAAACTAATAGCAAAACAAAACAAAACCACACCCAGGCAATGGAAGGTCAGGGAAGCTTGTAGGTGGGGCTCTTTTTTCAATAAAGCTGCAAAGTGTCTGGGTAAAGTACCACTGGTCATAGGAGAGCCACATTTTAGTCCGACCTCTGCCACAGACTTCCAGCGTGACCCTGAGCAAGTCATAATCTCTTTGTGCCCCCAAATCCTACACATATTTACTTACATTGTTGAGGGTGTTAGATTGCTAGGGCTTCATTCGTTAACACCTGAGAAGCATTTTGTGACCTTTAGGTGGAGCTGAGGGAGGGAAAGGAGTAATACAATCCAGATCATCACCTGGTGTAAATTGGTGTCGCTCCATTAAATTCAATAGGAGTTTTGCCAGTTCACACCCATTTCGTATCTGACTCATTCTTTAAGATCAAAATTCTGAAATTGAGGAGTGGCTTGTGGACCCACATACATGCACACACAGAGAAATGCTATGCTACGTAACCTGTTTTCCAGTAGCTGGTTAAACAGATAAACAATGGATTAGCTCAAACATGCATGGTAAAGATACATGCCCAAGCAGCCCCAGGGCACAGAAGTTTCTAAACAAGACATGAGTTTGTGTACCTCTCAGTAGGGTAAATACTACCATATGTGCATTAAAATAATACTATTATTTATAGAGTGCTGACGTGAAACCCCCTGAAAGGGTTAGTATTTTGTTAGGTAAACGTTTTTCACTCTGAGTATTCCCCCCTTTCTTTCCCCACCCTCCCCAACAATAACTTACAGATGTTAGAACAATAAATTGAATGAATAGTTTCCCACACTGGAATGCCTGCATGCAGAAGAATGCAGAAATGATTTCTGGCCAGTTTCTGACACTGATCTACAACTGCACTGCAGATATTCTGTTGCTCTTGTACTGAGTCTTGAGCTGCTCCCTGCCAAGAATTAAGTGCTTGTTCCATAAACCTGGTGTAGATTATCACTTAACTGTATAGATGTATCTAATAGAATTAAATAGTTTGGCTCCTGACCAGTAACAGATGTGCGACGGATAATGCAATAATAATGAGACTCAGAGCGCTGTGTTATGCCCAGGGAACATTGTGAGAGAGCTCAAATTTCTCCCATTGCCCCGACAAAGCTTTGTGGAAAGTACATTTGAAGTCCCATGTTTATTTGAACAAAACAAGCTTTAACTTTTTTTTAAATTTTAATCGTAGAATGGGTGTGTCCTCTAGTCCCATGTGCTTAGAGGAATACCGGGCCAGTTTGAATTCCTGTGGAGCAGTGGATCTCCTTCCCTCTACCCTGTGCTTTGTTTTTTTAAACTAAAACTCTTCTCTGACTTAAATGTTTGTAATGAGATTATGTTGAACCAAATCATAACGGGCTGCTCGGAACACACAAGCCATGTAACTTGAGCTGCTGAGGTCAGAGCAGGCTGGGTAGGAAGAAGGGCACTGTTGTACCCAGCCTGATGACTGTGATAGTTTCTAAAACAAGATAGAAGATGTGGCATGTGGTGCTAGGTCCTGTGAGGAGCTGGGTCTTTCCTGTACCCATTAAACCTATTGGTTGGGGGTTCTCAGCAGCCTTAGTTTATTGTGTTTAGTGAGGTGGAGAATTCTCTGCTCAAAAATTGCACCCATGTTGGGAGACTCATGAAACTCCAAGAGCGTGGCACCACAATTCCTTTTGCCTTCCTTCAAGAACAAGGCAACTTGACAAGCAATGCTGGGGGTAGCTTGTACTACCACTGTCCTTAGGGAGCTTATCTGTGGACTTCACTGCCCAGGACTATCTGCCACCTTCCCTTAGCACTGAAATTTCACTTAGCTGCAGCGCTGGCGGGAAAGGGAGGAGCAATGAGCCAAATGGAGCAGGAGAGCTGACAGCCTACATAGTGCAAGAGGGCAGGGAGGGATTCCCTGCATCTGGATGGGGCAGGGCCTTGGGCAGAAGGGATGGGCGTCTGGGCAGCCACCCAGAACGCGGCTCCCCCTGCATTTCTCAGAGCCGCTTGGAGTACATGGCACGGTACTCTGGTGGCAATTTAAATGGTGCGGGGCTCCTACCATCACTGCTGTTGCAGTAGCTGTGGCATCAGCAGGGAACCCCAGGCCCCTTTGCATCTCTGGGCCCTGGGACACTTGTCCTTTTTCTTCCCCTAACCCCCATTGGTGGGCCTGAGCCTGACCAACCAATGACACCTCTGCCAAGGGCCAAGGACTTTGTGTGACCATCCAACAGCATTGCCTGCTGACCCTCTGGCCAGCTACTATCTTGTCTGTCACCTTCTGCCCTTGGGTAAGGCAAGAGAGAAAGTTTTGGAGAGAAGCTAATTCCCTAGGTCTCTGATTGCCCCAGATCTTTTCCTATGTCAGTCTGGGTAGAACACACCAACTGCACTGCTTAGGCAGTCCTGGCCATGGATAAAAATCTGAGCCCTGCAATTATTTTGTGAGGCCCAGGAGCTGCTTTTGAAGCCATAGGTTATTGCCTAGATGCCAATGCGCCCTCGCCAGAAAAGTCATTTTCCTCCAGTAGTTTTACCCTTACCTTTCAGAGAGATCCCAGAGGGTTGTTTTACAGAATCATTCACATTTGCAGACTGTCAGGGAAGGATGCAAGGCCCAGCCCTTTCCCAAGTAAAATGGCGGCCTACATACAATGGTTGTGGTATTTAATGGATGTCTTTTGTAATGCACACGGATAGAAAGAGCTATCACCACTATTATTACAATAGAGTTGGCCAACTATGTGTCAAAAATTCTATGAATATTCAATCAAATAAAAAGCAGAATGTCTAGGCTCGTGAAACTGACATTAACACCAGGGTAAGTCTTAGTTCACTTCTACTGGCTGGACTATTAGGAGGTTTGTGACTGCTGCTGTTGCTGGTATAATAGAGTTGTCCTTTAACCAAAGCAGTAGCAGTTCATCCTGATCAATCCCCAGATATTTGGTTCAGTGCCCGCAGATAACCCAGCCAGAAAGCAACTTCCTTTTGTTTATGTTTGCTTACTTCTTATATATTAGAAAATTATTTTCCTAGCCAAAATATTAGTGGAAACAGAGCATTTTAAGCAAACATTGGGAAAAGTCGTTTTGAACCCAATCCTTCAAAATTGGATTCCAAGAGTTCTGTCTGTCCAGTCGGGAAATAGAAACAATGCCACATGACCTGACTGTATGTCCAATCAAAACTAAACACTCAGTGTGAATTTCCATGATCAAAGAGTTGCAACCATCTGCTTCTACACAAGTCACAGCCCAAGAATTATTACTGGAGGGCTACGTTTTCACTAATAAATACAATTGAAAACTGATTGCACACAGTTCTGAAGTAGAAGAGACTAAATGCTGGCAAATCAATTATTCACCGGGCTCTATTACAAATGCAAGAAAAGGATATAAAATAGCCATCTGGGAAGCAAGGGAAAGCTAGTGACACTTGTCCTCCGTGTGCCAAATCATCTCAGCAGTTAAACGCAAGAGAAAGTGGCAATTGATTAACTCTAATTGGAGGTTAAATTAAATGTTAATTAAGAATAATCAATGGTAGTATTGGCATGCCAGCACCTCCCTCCTGGAGGCAAGCTCCCTGAATCCCCAGTACACCAATAAGACTAATGATCTATGAGCCCAATATGTGCTCCCCTCTGCAATCAATAAAGAAGCAATTCCCAGAGGCACTACTAACACAGGGATTTGGAGGAGAGAGCATTTCAATGAAAGACAGACTCCCCATCATGAGAGATGGCTGCTGCGACTAACTGCTGCCGACATTAAAGACCTGGGTGCTCTTGAATGATGGATGCAGGTGACCACAGCTCAATGCCTCCCTGCTGGCAAGCATTAGACCACACGATGGCTTGTCACCTCATATTATTCTGCTTTTCTCAAGCATTATGTGGGCAGCATTCAAGGGATCACTGTCATCTACACAGACCCTTCTAAGTCATCTCTTGGAGAGTGGATACTTCAGCAGGGGCAGGGAATGCGGAAGAGGGTGTCAGAGCTGGGGATAGGAACGAATTTGTTCTAATCCCACTGGAGGTGAAAGGAAGCGGGTGTGCTCTGGTGCGCAGCTCCAGCAAGAGCTGGCTGAGCTGCAGCAAAAGCCAGCAGGGAGCTATTGAAAGAGCTGGCAGGGACCCGGGTTGCAATAGGACAGTGCCTGTAAGAAACTTTAAGTTATTTTCCCCATCTCTGATCCCTTGATGTCTTCACGTGGGCATTATACAGTATAACTGTCCCTGCTTTCCATATATCCCCTGCTGCCCCCACATGGTCATACAGCATAGTCTGTGTTATGAAAAAGAATTGCATTCCAGGCACATCCCATTGTCCTGGCACAACCAAACCCTGACTTTGCTTTAAGTTATAATCAGAGGAAGCTGCATACCAAATTTGGTGGTCCATGCAGGAGTTCTTGAACAAACAGACAGACACACTCACAGACAGACACATTCAAATATTTAGTAGATTATTGTTGGTTTTTATGTTCTGTGAAACATCTAGCTCAACTCTGGGCCTTACAACACAAGAAGAATCTTGTCTCTGCAGTTCCATCAGTACTACAGACATCAGGCCATGTAGGTAATTAGATAGGTAGACTGAGCTAGCAATAATGTAAGGAGGACAAAAGTGGTTTATGTCGCATAAAGGGAAATGTGACTTTCCTTGCACTGATCATACAAGTTAACTTTGTTTGCTCAAGGAAACATCAAGTAGTAAAAGGCAGCATAGGAAAAGCCTGGCCAAACGTAACATGTCCCTTTCCAGATCCATTTACCCTTGTGAAAATACAATCTATATGAAGATACAATCTTCCAGCTGTAATACTGACAGTTTAACAGCAGTGTAAGTTATCTACTCCTAAGTGCCAACTACAGTAAATGAGTTACATTAACCCTGGACAAGCCTAACTAGCTCACCCATCTTTATAACCTGCTGTCACAACTGGTGAATTTATTGGCTATCTTCCACCCTCGTGTTTTTTTCTTGATTCCCCTCCAGCTACCTATCCTACCCACGCAGCTGAGAATTCCACAGAATATCAAATACCCTTGGGTTATGTTGAGTACTCCTACCACATGATCTTGATCAAAAGAAGCCTTTTATTTAAGTTAGCTTTTCAACCTAAACATTGCAGCATGTTATCACCTCCACAAATTAAGCCCCTCCCAATAATCAGGAATTGAAGAATTATTTGCTTTTAATTATAGCTGGTAAAATAGCAGTCAGCTACCAACTTATTCAACACGTTTTACGAGCGCTTTACCATAAAACTTCCAGCCAATGTTTGTTTCCATTATTCATCCAGGCAGGGCAGCTGAGAGACTGTGCCGGGCCCTGTATCTTGGCTGCAGGCCTACCCGAAAGAGCAGGACCTTGGCCAGAAGGGGAAGGGAGGCCTAGCAGCAGCCAGACCTCAGCACCACCTGAACTATCCCACACAGCGCACCAGTGGTGACTTAATGAGCCTGAGGCTCTGGCTGCCGCCACTTCTGTGGTAGCAGTAGTGGCAGCCTGAAACTGTGGGGCCTTTTAAATCATTGGGCCCCAGGACAACTGCCTCCTTTGCCCCCCTCTGTTGACGGCCCTATACCTAGCATATAGAACTACCCAGCTTTTGTTGGAAACAGGATCTCTCCCTTCATTATGGCTTGTCATAAAGGTGTGACTCAGAAATGTGCTGGTAAATGGATCATCTTCACTTCCTAGTCCCATCAGACCTGGGTCAAGATTGCTAATCTTGATTTCCTGACCCCTGACAGGGGTCAGTATCCAAGGACTACCACCATGACTATACCATAATCCAGTCGTTAGGGCACTAAATTGAGACTTCGTTTGCTGTGAGACCTTGGAAAAATGGTTTGAGTTTTCTAAGGGAGTTGAACCTGTTGAATTTCAATGGATTGTAGGTGCCTAACTCCCTTAGGGCTCATGAAAAAAGACCAAGGAATCTGTTTTCCCCATCTGTAAAATGAGGATGATCATACTTTAAAGTCTGTCGAGAGCGACAGATGCCAAATGCTACTGTTGAATCGCTAATGTACAAAGACAAATAAGGCGAGTGTTACTAAGTTTTAGTGGAGCGGAGAACAATTCTGCTGTTTGTGGGATTTAAAATGCCTCCAGTGTTGCTTGGAAATACTAATAATTTAACACGTAGCCAGATTAGCAGACAAAAAAACAAATAGCACGTGTCCGACTCTTCTGACAGAAGAAGCTTTGATGTACCATTTGCAGGCCTTATGTCTGTCTTTCTGACCTAGCTACCCTGCACCTCCACCCCATCAATATACTGTTTGTTTAGCCTTGGATGGATTATTCATTTCTTGGCACTGAGGTTGGTGAGCCAAAGAATTACCATTTGGATTGTATTTATTAGCTACAAAACACTCAGGATACAGCTGGGATTTGTTGCACAAACTATTGTGGTGGGGAAGTCAGTGACCGATTGAGAAGGATCAGACAACAAGCCCTTTTGCGATCATTGTTGGAGAGCATCCTGCTGGTGATTTATTGTGTTTCAAAACTGGGGGGGGGGGGGAGGGATGGAAGAGGGTGGGGTGGCCTTCTCTAGAGTCCTGTCACTGACTCCCAAGTACAACAGATCGACCACATCCCAGCCTTAGAGTAGCTTAGCAATAAGACATCTTCTTTTAGACCCAAGCTAATGTTTTCCTGCAGAAGAGGAGACTCTGAAAGTTTACGGCTATTTTGCTGGAATTTCTTTTGCTCGGAGAGGGATTTGAAAATGAACTACATTTCCTGTTGGAGGCCGAGGGCTGGGAGCAGCGAGGAAAAGCATAGCCTTTGGCTTGCTTCAGCAGTAAATAATCACTTATGTTCCAAAACCTTATTCTCCTGGGTGAGAGCTCACCAACACCTGCAGATAGAAGAACCGGGGGCAAGTCCAAGCACTTCATTTAGACTGTCCCTTATTACAATCAATCAGACCCTATTCCTCTTAGCCACAGGGAAGTCTAGGCTTAACCTACATGCTTTTTAAAATTAAAAAGGTGGAAAGATACATAGTTCACACAAAAAGAGGGAGAAATATGAACAGAAACATGAGGTTTACATCACAACTTCTTTTCACCTTAATCCCTCCATGCACTCGGACTCCTTCTCTTATTAGTGTACTTGCCACTATGGAAGAGTTTTATGAAGGGCATTTTCCCTGGTCTACCGGTATTTTCCCCCTGTTCTACTGGTCTGTCTTTTGTGTTAGCTTGGTTTGTGTCATTCCGTTGCATGTCTAGGAGAAAATAATCTTTCTTCTCCTTATTCTTTTTTTATGTCCTAATGGCTGTCTGGCTCAACCAGTCCAGCCAAACAGGAGTTCTCTCCAAACATGGATGTTCAACAAGACCAGCAGGTAGAGTGATTGTCCTCTGCTGGCTGAATTTGTTAATGGAAGGCCAGATCTACACTAAAAAGTTAGTGCTACATTGCTCAGGGGTGTGAAAAAGCAATGTCGTTAAGATAAACTAACCATCAGGATAGACAGTGCTAGGTCATCAGCAGAATTCTTCTGCTGATCTGGCTACCACCTCGTATGGAGGTGGATTAACTACAGTGATAGGAGACCCTCTCCCCTCCCCTCACTGTTTTGACTGGCCATACTGAAGCATTACAACCGTGGCACTGCAGCCTTTCTAGTGAAAAAATAGCCTAATTTATCCTTGGTGAAACTAGCACAAGCACTGAAAAAAATCTTTTTTCTTTTAAGGCCCAATTGCAATGCCTTTGAAGTCAATTGAACAGCTCCCTTTGCTATTGCTGATTATTGGTCCAGGGCCTTAGTTAGCAAACCACCTCCCTATGTCTTCAGTGAGAACAGTGTATGCAGACTGTGGGTAGAACCAGGCCTACAGTCTTCTTGGGCCATCTCCTGCTACCTGATCTCCCTCCTGATGCTGGCTTCACATAACATACTTCATGTCCTAGGTCTCAAAGCCTGGATATGGGTCACCGATTGATTGTATCAGCAACTGCAACAGCCATTTTGTGCTCAGCAGTAGATGCCACCTTATCTACTCTAAAACCTGTTTTGCAATGATGGGGAGACAATGGTGGGAACAGACTTCTTGTTGGCATCTTTCCCTTCCATTTGAATAGCTACCAGAGAAGAGCAGAAAGGAATAACCATGCATCTGAAAGACACCACCTAGGCAAGGCTAGGATGACCCAGTCTCCAAAGTAACCTTTACTGTAGTAGCTTCAGGGGGTAGCTGAGTTAATGTAGTGACATCCTTTCAGCTATGGATATTGTTGTGGTGGGGCGTTGCAATACGTTCAAGCAGTATTAAGTAGCTTTGCGGCACAAAGCCACCTCATAGCACAGTCATCTGCCCTTCCTCAGCCCATTAACAGGTTACTCACTGTCTTCACCTCCCAATGACTCCGTACTCTGCTTGTCCAGCATAGGCGGTTGTACCAATAGTGGCCTGCCACTGCAATCATTCAGTTGTACATGAGGTAGATATCCACAAAAGCTCGTTTCAGCATGCCATAGCCGTGGGTAATTAGACTGGTGCAAAGTTTGGTCTCCATCTGAAATGTAATGACAAAGGAATAGAACATCAGCTCCAGGTCCCACTCTGACACACTCTGCAGGTTCTTCTGCAACCAAAGCTACTTAAGTGGAGCCTGCTCCCTTTGTGGTGGAATGGGGCACTCCCTGGAGAACAGCACTGTGTCAGCACCAGCTGCCAGTCTGAGGGAAGCAATCATCTACTACTGGACAATTTAAAGGGATGCCTTTCTTCCTCCTCCACTGGACAGACTGATAAAGACCACAACCTTTGGGAAACATAACAAGACCTGAAGAACTTACAGCCATTTGTTACAGATCAAGGCACTGAGTTGGTCCACAGCCTTGTAATTCCAGACAAAAGCATCTCTGTCTCCCATACTCTGTGTAAATTCAACTCCTCTCCTATTACAGAAACATATGGCAAAAGTGCTAAACATGAGCCCAATTATTATTTTCAGACCTTGTGGCCACCAGGTGCAGTCAAGGTGATTAACAGTGGAGCAGTTTGCTTACAGTGATCTGAAAAATACACTCTGGTTATTTGCAAGTGCTGACATACAAGTGTCTGTTCAGAGGTAGAAGTTGGACATGTTAGGTGCTCAAATACCACCTGGAATTGGGGTGGAATAAGAACCAGAATAGAAAAGGGGTGTTTAACCACCATTTTAGAAAGGAAGTTAAAGGTCTGTGTGATCAACAGGCTGAAAGCTGAACAAGTTAGAGAGGGAAGGCTTTTTAGTCAGACAAGTTAGAACTATTTTATTTGTTGAATTTTTAAAAATATTTAACTCCAAGGACTCATGAGCATTTTGCTACTCCAGTTAAGGGAGAGTGCTCACAATAAACCTAACTAATTCTCTCAAGAAAACCCAGGATATCTATTCCTGATACTTTTAAAACCCAAGAAAATATACCCATACAATCAAGCGTTCATGTTGTCTTTCCGCTTCATAAAGGCGGAAAGAATTGCAAACCTCAAATATCTCTATATCTAGATCTGGTAGGTTCTTTCTGACTAATGTTAGCCTGCTAGAGGTGAGAACATGATGCTGTATGATCATGCCAAACCACTGAAAGGCAAGAGAGTTGTCTAATCAATATTAAAAAGAAACACATGCTTAAGAGTTGGATTTAAAGCCCAGGCTTAAATGGTTTGCACCTTTGAGCCTGAACCAAAGCACACTGAAATAAACAGGGCTTTCTCCACCAGTTTCAAGTGTCTGGATAAGTAGAGCCCTGCAAACATGTGGATGTGGATGCAGGTATTCGTGGCTCATTTTTGCAAATACACATGCAGATACAAATCTTGTATCCAGAACCCCTCGAATTTTCACGTATCTTCTTTATATCCATAGATGTCCACATCTGCGTGGATGCAAATATCCACAAATAATTTTTGCAGTTGTGGATACCAATTTTGTATCCACGCAGGACTCTGTGGATCAGACCTGAGGTGGATTCACACCTTGACAGAATGTCTGAGCTAATACCTCAAATCTATGAACTATTTTGCCATCCTAGGAGAGCCCGAAAATTATACTCCATCTCTTTAGCCAGGAATCTTGCTGAAGCATTACTCAAGCATTACTGAATCAAGCTGTAGGTCCGTGTGTGTGTGTGTGTGTGTGTGTGTGAACACGAATCTGGGGAGGGGTTGCTAGAACTTTGGAGGAGAGAATTGGCATTCAAAATGAACTTGACAAATTGGACAAAATGAACAAATTGGACCACATGAACTTGAAATCAACAAGTTGAAATTCAACAGAGAATTTGCAAAGTCCTACACTTAGGGGTGTGTGTGTGTGTGTGTGTGTGTGTGTGTGTGTGTGTGTGTGTATGGGGGGAAATCAAACAGCTATGGGGTAATAACTGGCTAGTCAGTAGTACTGTTGATGGGCTCTGGCAGTGAAAGAAGATTGCAAATTGAATATGAGTCAACAATGTGACACAGTTGTGAAAAAGACAAATATTCTGGAGTATATAAAAGGAGTGTCATACGTAAGACATGGGAGGCAACCGCTTTGCTCCACTCAGCACGAGTGAGACACCAGCTGTCCAGTTCCAGGCAGGAAACTTTAGGGAAAATGTGGATAAACTGGAGACAATGCAGAGGAAAGCAACAAAAATGATAAATGGGTTAGGAAACCCAACCTATGAGGAAAGGTTAAAAAAAAACCTGAGCATGTTTAGTCTTGAGTAAAGACAACTGAGGAGGAACGTGGTCTAATAAATGAAAGGGTGATATAAAGAGGATTGTGATCAATTGTTCTCCATGTCCACTGAAGGTAGGAGAAGAGATAATGGGCTTAATCTGCAGCAAGGGAGTTTTAGGTTAGATAGTAGGAAATACTTGCTGACTACAAGGATAAATAAGATTTCCAGGCGAGGTGGAGGGTGTGTCATTGAAGGTTTTAAAGAACAGAACATTGGAGGTGTTTAGATAAACACCTGTTGGAAATGAACTAGGTATATGTGGTTCTGTCTCCATGCCAAGGACTGGTCTAGGTGACCTCTCTAGATCCCTTCTAGCCCAACATTTCTATGATCTCTATTGATATTTAGAAACTTTTAAAGCAACTTTTATAAGGAATTATTTTAAGAAGCAGAAGTTCCAAAAGGTAGATGATGTTTTCATCTCTCTGACCACTGGAATCTTAGGCTGTATCTAAACTACATGCCTCTGTCGGCAGAGGCATGTAGATTAGACAGATCAGCAAAGGCAAATGAAGCCGCGATTTAAATGATCGCGGCTTCATTTACATTTACATGGCTGCCGCGC
The DNA here is from genome assembly GCF_049634645.1 of Pelodiscus sinensis. Taxonomy (NCBI): domain Eukaryota; kingdom Metazoa; phylum Chordata; order Testudines; family Trionychidae; genus Pelodiscus; species Pelodiscus sinensis. Next base: position 64,765,480 of record NC_134718.1, read on the forward strand.
TGAGCCGACAAACAGCTGATCAGCTGTTTGTCGTCTCGCCGCTAGTCTGGACGTTCCGCCTGTCAACATCAAAGCCCTTTGTCGGCAGCCCCGTTATTTCTCGTGGAATGAGGTTTACTGAGGCTGCCGACAAAGGGCTTTGATGTCGACAGGGGGAATGTCCAGACTAGCGGCGAGCCGACAAACAGCTGATCAGCTGTTTGTTGGCTCAGCGCGGCAGCCATGTAAATGTAAATGAAACCGCGATCATTTAAATCGCGGCTTCATTTACCTCTGCTGAACAAACAAATCTACATGCCTCTGCCGACAGAGGCATGTAGTGTAGACGTACCCTTATAGCTGAAGTTCATTAATAAGTTGAAGCTCTTCCATCCATGTCAATAGACACTTGGAGAGTGAGGATTGATCATGGGATTTGTATGTCTGGTGTGTCTTACTTCTCCAGCATCTGCACCTCTGGAAAATATAGACTGCATCCTAAGCCAAATGAAAAACGGTCACGGTCAGACACAGCAGAGAGGAAGATGAGCCTGCAAGCTGTCATCTGACTCCAGAATCAGTGGAAATATTTGCCAGAAGAAGCACTGTGTTGGCAACATCTCAAGGTCAGAAATTACACCACACAATATCTTCGATGCTTTCCCCCTGCAGACATATCCACATTCATAAGCTGTTGAAAACATGAAGGGAAGTTGTAAGAAAACCTGGTATCTCTACCAAGAAACCAGATTTAACAGCAAATACCTCAGAAACACTGTTGGGACTATCCCCTTTGATCAGTGGTTTTCATACTTCAGGTCGTGGCAGAGAAGTGGGTCGTGAAATGTCAGGCACTGGGTCTCGTTGCTGCATGTGACCAGTGGAGGTGCTAAGATATCTACCTGCCTGTCCTGGCACCACAGACTGAGCCCCAGAAGCCGCCAGCAACAGGCCCAGCTTCAAGGTGGCAGGGGGAGTCTGATAATGATCATTTGGAAGACAGGAACGTGAGAAGGGCCATGTCTTCCACTGAGGGAATATGTCTTCAAAATCTGCCCTGAGCCTGCTAAGTTTGCAGGTGTACTTTTTCTCCCCGTGGCCTGGAATGAAAACATGCATTCCAAGGGCTCCAGGTATGTGTTTCAACCAGTGGTTTACTACCACTTTGCCCTTCTACAGCACCTTTTGTCCAACAATCTCAAAAGAGTGCACACACATTTGTAAGCAGGGGCTGAACTGCTGCTTGCTATCAGCCAGCTAAAAGGAGAGCGCTGCCCTGAACGTGGGTGTGCCCACTCCAATTGTTTAGCTCTGCAACATAATTAACTGTTAACTGTTGATATGTAAATATAGCTCATGCCAGGAGGGGGAGGGAATACAAGGTGTGGCTATGTAAATCCAATTCAGCCAGGGCTGACAGAGGATCAGTGTTGGAATGGAATGTGGTGTATTGTAAATAATTTGGGGCTGTTGTGGGGGGTCACAAATCATGTTACCCCTAAATGTGGGAATGGTAAAACATGACACCCGTGCTTGCAGGAGAGACACCATCATTGTAAGAGGTCTCCGAGGAACAAGCCTCCCCTCTTCCAGAGTTGAGTGGACTGAGCTGGGGGGAAGGGTTAAAGGGCTTGAGTCAGCCTGTATTACACCTATGAGCTGTAAGACTGGCCCAACCTGCCTCTTTCCCCCTGGCTACGTCTAGACTGGCATGATTTTCCGAAAACGCTTGTAAAGCATTTTTGGAAAAGAACGTCTAGATTGGCACGGATGCTTTTCCGCAAAAGCACTTTTTGCGGAAAAGAGTCCGTGGCCAATCTAGACGCGCTTTTGCAGAAAAAAGCCCCAATCGCCATTTTCGCGATTGGGGCTTTTTTGCACAAAACAAATCTCAGCTGTCGACACTGGCCCTTTTACGCAAATGCTTTGCGCAAAAGGACTTTTGCCCGAATGGGAGCAGCATAGTATTTCCGCAAGAACACTGACAATCTTACATGAGATCATCAGTGTTCTTGCGGAAATTCAAGCGGCCAGTGTAGACAGCTGGCAAGTTTTTCCACAAAAGCAGCTGCTTTTGCAGAAAAACTTGCCAGTCTAGACACAGCCTCTCTGTTTTATTAAATTCCTACACTCAGACTCTGTGCTTGCGAGTGGGGAAGCATTGCCTCTCAGAGGCACCCATGGGTGTGTGAATTTCCCAGGTTACTGGGTGGGGGCTCGAGCCGGTTCTGTGTGAGTTGGACCCCTAGATATTGAACCTGGCCCTGGTTGCTGCTGGGCCTACCCGGCAGAAGGGTTACACATTAATGGACAAACCCTCCCAGCATTTGAGGGACATTCTGTGGCAAAGCTTGAGAGAGAATTCCAAGTCCCCTGACGGATAAACTGGTAGTTCAGCCACAAGGTCAGCCTTCCTCCTTCAAACCCAGAACACCTTCCTGCCCTCACCCTGGCCAGGTTCCTCTCCCCCAAACTCCTACAATATATCAAAACTTTCATTAAGGCGACAACGTCCAACAATGGATGGTGAGACGTGACATGTACCATCTCCCCTGCCAGTAGATTAATGCTGAGATATGTAACACTGATGTTTAGAAAAGACCTTCCATTGGACCCTCCTGGCTAGAGGGGCAGAGTGCCGTGATAGCAGTAGCATAAGAAAATGGGCCAGAGAGGTAGGTCAGTAAACTCTTTACAGGAAAAGAGCCTGTGCTGAAAAAAAGGATCACGTCTTTCCAAATGCTTCTGGTGGAGCAAGGGCGAGACCTCCTCCCAGGACTAAAGTTTTGTCTTGCTGGACTGGACCTTTGAAGATTTTTTCCTGATGGAATTTTTATATTTTTTCTCCCGTCTCTGTTTTTTCAGGAGAAGGATGGTTTGGGAGGGGGAGAAGAAACAGAGTCTGTGCTGAAATTCAGCCACAGGGCTGCTGCTCTGAAGCTTTCTTGAGGAACTCCAAGTCCGCCCCCTCCCTCCATCTTGGACAGGAGTTGGAATACCTCTATGCCTCAAAGAATTTTGGTAGAACAGCTTCCCTCCTCACCCCTGTGATAGAAAAAGAATAAGAATCCTTTCTTTTCAAAAAATAATGTAAGGTTTGTTTTTGCCCCTCACCCACTCCCCTTAGAGAAGTGGAACAGCTTTACAGCTTTTTTTTTGTTCCTAAAACAAAAAGAGGAAGAAGTTTCTTTCTTATAACAGGGAGTGGGAGAACTTAATGCGTATACAGACTAAGCCAGGCAATGTTGTAACTAGGCTGCTGAGGTTGGGTACCACAGTAACAAGACAGTAAAAAACAATGGTTGGTGTTCTTATGGGAGGAGATAGCCAAAGCAATCTAGGTGATTTAGACATCTCTCCCATGAATGCTAAATGATTCAAGACCCGTGGATCCTGCACACGCTTATCACAACATGTGATGTACCTCAACCCAGTACATCCGTTACCAGAAGAGAAGCTTTGGGGTGAAACCAAACAGTCATGACACGTTTGAATGGACTCCTACAGGAAAAGGAAAAGACAAAAAACACTCATTCCATATCTGACCTCTCAGTCCACCTCCTCACCTGGGTAATACCTTCAAAAGGCAAGACTGGAAGCTAAAACCCATTGATTTGGGCACTGGTTTTATGGCTCATAACAATTTGTAACATGCCCCATGGCCCACTAATACTCCATTGCCCACTTCATGTTGAGTGGCCACCTATAGCATATGTGAATCCCTGATGCTTGACACAGCTAAGCTGAGACACTCTGGTTACCTTCCCCAGAGCTTTGTGAAGCTTGAAAGCTTTCCCCAATGGAAGGACTTTGTCTCTGTGAAAACCCCAAGGAGGGCTTTGAAAATCTCCACAAATGACAGAATAACAGAAAATGAGGGAATGGTGGAAGTGCTAAATGACTTTTCTGTTTCAGTTTTCACCAAAAAGGTTAGTAGCCATTGGACATTTAACAGAGTGATTGCCGATGAAAATGAAGTGGGCTGAGAAGCTAAAATTGGGAAAGAACAAGTTAAAAATGACTTAGGGTGTGTCTACACTACACCGTTATTTCGAGAAAACTACCGTTATTTAGAAATAACAATGTAAGCATCTACACAGTCATTCCGTTATTTCAGAATAATTTCAAAATAACTGATGGCTTATTCCAAAATCTTTAAATCTTGAGGAATAATACCTATTCCAAAATAGCTATTTCAAAATAAGGCGTGTTTAAATACTCCACTGCTGCTATTTTGAAATAGCCTCTCACCAGGGCCATTCTAAGTTATTCCTCCCCAGTGCCTCCGGGGGCTCCAAGTCGAGATAGACAATAGGGAAACCTGCCTCGGACTAATTTTGAAGCTTCCCTGCAGTGTAGACGTGCTATTTCAAAATAAGCTATATCAGAATAACTATTCTGGAACAGCTTATTTTGAAAGAGCTGTGCAGTGTAGACCTTAGCCTTAGAAAAGTTAGATGTCTTCAGATCACCAGGGCCTGATGACATATATCCTATATTACTCAAGGAGCGGATTGAGAAGGTATCTGAGCCATTAACTTTGAAAGACATGGAAGACAGGAAAGATTCCAGAGGACTGGAAAAGGGCAAATATAGCACCCATCTATGAAATGGTGAATAAGAAAAACCTGGAGAAACACAGACCAGTCAGCTTAATTTCAGTACTCAGATAACTAAGCAAGCAATTTGCAAACACCTAGAAGATAGTAAGATGACATATAACCTACTTGCTGGACTTACCCGGCATTGCTCAGCAAACTGAAGAAACAAAATTTAGGAAAGGAGGGGACCCTGAGCAAGGGGACCCCCAGAGCCACAGACCCTGAGGGCTGATGGTTCCTGGCCCACACCGGACTCTCTGAGAGCAGCAGGACCCTCCTCCCCACAGGACCGAGCAGCCAGCCCCCAGGAGAACAGTACACAGTCATGTGGTCAGTAGCAAGGGGACATCTCTTTGCAAGGTTGGCTCAGGGATCCACCAGCCCTACCTTGGCAAGCAAAAGCTCAGCGCTCACATCTAACCGCGATGGCTGGAACCAGACACAGAAGAGCCCCACTCACAGTACGAACAGCAGCTGGCTGGCTTCACAGCAGAGACACGCATCAAGGGTTTAACCCGGCCCCTCTGCCCTGCGCTGCAGCAGGCACATGGATTCCTTCCGCTCGGATAAGCCCAGCAAGCTGAGCAGAAAGGTTGGCTGGCTTTGGTTTTGGTTTCCGGAGGAGGAGCGTGGCAGGTGGGGAGTGACCCTGGGTGGAGGGGAGGTTACACGTGGGAGGGGCGCCCCAGCTCGCACCCGGGGCTGCAGATGACACGGGGGGGCAGGGTGGGTGCCTGAGCCATTGTGCACATGGGGGTGGAGGCACTCCGTGCTGGGGGGGGGAGAGGGTCAGTTATGTAACCTCATGGGTGGGAGAGAGGCGCCCCAGCTTGCGCCCGGAGCCACAGGTGCTGCGGAGGGCAGGGCGGGACCCAAATGGGTCCAAAAGTACCTTGAAACCTTCTCCTGGATGAAAGGTTATTCCATGCAAAGTTTGGTTGCAATAGCTCTTATAGTGTCCAAGTTATTAGTGCACAAACATCCTCCTTTATATATTAGATAGGTGGTACTTGGACAGATGTGGTGGAAGAAAATCAGATTCTCTGTCCGTGTGGGGCAAAGGCCGGCAGTTAGGGAGGTGGCGGGGGAAGGGTGGGGAGGAGTGGGGCCCTGTCTGTGTGGGGCATAGGCTGGCAGTTAGGGAGGTGGTGGGGTGGGCGGGTGGCAGCATGCAAAAGAGCCAACCCCGCTCCTTCTTTCTTCTTCTCTTTCTCCCCCCCATGTGTCTGGCCCAGTGCCAGTTTTAACCATCAGTGCCCTTTTTCATGCCAGTGTCCCTGTCGGTGCCCCGGCTCTCCCTGGGTCCGCCTGCCCACTGGTTTGCACGCTGGCTGAGGAGCGTCTGCTCCGTGAGGATGGTCCTCCGCACGCCGCCTCTGCGCAAGTACCACAGGCCCAGAACAGCGGTGACCTGGGAGCACATTGCTGCTGGTGGAGCTAGTGCCGGGTGGGGGGAGGCCATCACAGCCTCCCACAGTACCTTAAAACCTTCTCCTGGAGGAAAGGTTATCCCATGCAAAGTTTGGTTGTGGTAGCTCTTATAGTGTCCAAGTTATTAGAGCACAAACATACAAACATTCTCCTTTATGTATTAGCTAGCATGGATGATTCTTTGACAGAGTAACAAACCCATGGAGGAGGAAGCAGTACATTTTGACTTTAGTAAGGCTTTAGCTACTATCTTGCGTGACCTTCTCATAAACTAGGGAAATACAACATAGATAGAGCTACTAAAAGTTAGGTACATAATTGATTGGAAGAGCATTCCAAGAAAGGGATCAGTGGTTCAGACAAGCTACAAGGGCGTATCAAGTAGAGTCCTGCAGGGATAAGTTCCAAGTCTGGTTCTGTTCAATATCTTCATCAGTGATTTATATAATAACATAAAGGCTGTGTCCAGACTCAGGGGTTTTTTTCGGAAAAAGTAGCCTTTTTACGAAAAAACTTCACCTGCGTCTAGACTGCAGCCGCGTTCTTTCGAAATTAAATCGAAAGAACGCGTCTTTTCTTTCGATGGTGGTAAACCTTATTTTACGAGGAAGAACGCCTTTTTTCGAAAGTGCTCTTTCAAAAAAAGGCGTTCTTGAATGCAAACAGGGGTTTTTCAAAAGAGAGCATCCAGACTGCCTTTCGAAAAAGCGGCTTGCTTTTTCGAAAGTTCTGCTTGCAGTCTAGACGCTCTTTTTCGAAAGAGGCTTTTTCGAAAGTATCTTTCGAAAAAGCCTCTTTCGAAAGAGGCTTGCAGTCTAGACATAGCCATAGAGTACACTTATAAAGTTTGAGGACAATACTAACCCTAACCCTAACCCTAAATTAGGAGGAATTAGAAGGGGCACTTTTGAGGTTAGGGCTAAAGTTCAAAATGATATAGGCAAATTGGATAAGTGAACTGAAGTAAATAGGATGAAACTGAGTATAGACAAGTGCAAAGTATTCTGCTTAGGAAGGAAAAAACTCTTGCATACATACACAATGTAAAATGACTGCCTAAGAACGACTAGTGCAGAAAGTGAGCCATAGTGGATCACAAACTAAATATGAGTAACCCAAGTAAGATTGTTGGGAGAAAAAAGCAAACCCAATTCTGGAATGTATTAGTACAAATGTTGTAAGCAGGATGCAAGAAGTAATTCTTCCATTCTACTCTATGGAAATTAGGCCTCACCTGTAGTATTGTGTCCAGTTCTGGGCACCAAATTTTGGGAAAAATGGACAAATTGCAGAAAGTCCAAATTAAACATCTAGAAAACATGACCTGTGAGGGAAGATTGAAAAAAAAAACACCTGGGTTTGTTTATCCTGGAAAAGATACCAATGGGGGATATAATAACAGTTTTCAAGTACATAAAAAGTTGAACAAGGGGGAGAGAGAAAAAATGTTTTTCTTAACCTCTGAGGATAAGACAAGAAGCAATGGGCTTAAATTGCAATGAGAGCGGTTTAGGTTGGATGCTAGAAAAAGCTTCTTAGCTGTCAGGGATAAATAATTTCCTAGAGAAATTGTGAAATCTTTATCATTAGAGATTTTAAAGGGCAGATTATACTAAGACCTGTTATGGATGGTCTAGATGGTGCTTGTTCCTGCCATGAGTCCATGGGACTGGACTAGATGACCTCTTGAGGTCCCTTTGGGCATGTCTACACAAGGAAATTATTTTGAAATAACTTATATTTCAAAATTGTGTTCTACACTCCAGGGAAGACTCAAAATTAATCCAAGGCAAGCTCCCTTAATGTGGATGCACTACCTCGACTTAGCTCCCTAGGAAGCTCGGAGGAGTAATTGCTTTGAATGACTCTGAGGAGTAGTTATTTCAAAATAGCAGCAGTAGCGCATGCACACTACAGCCACTTCAAAATAACTACAGGCAGTCCCCGGGTTACATGGATCCGACTTATATCGGATCCCTACTTACAAACGGGGTGAGGCAACCCCGCACTAGCTGCTTCCCCCCAGCAGACCAGGGAGACGCGAAGCTAGCGCCCCCCCCCCCCCCCAGCAGACCTGGGAGATGCGGAGCGGCTTTTCTCAGCAGACACCTCAGCTTGAGAATAAAGGACTGAGGGAAGTGAGGTGTGGGCGAATAAAACTGAGCTCTGGAGAAATGTTTGGCTAGAGTTTCCCCTACAATATGTACCAGTTCCGACTTACATACAAATTCAACTTAAGAACAAACCTACAGTCCCTATCTTGTACGTAACCCGGGGACTGCCTGTATTTTGAAATAAGCGTTATTCCTCATAAAAAGCAGAAGTTAGTATATTAAAATAACCTGCCCATTATTTTGAAATAACAGTCTGGTAGTGTGGATGCTCCGTTTGTTATTTAGAAACTAGCCAATTAGCTCGTCATAAGACAGGATTTTCAGGTCTCTCCTCCACGTCGGTCTCTCCTGAGCCTCCAGTCTCTCGCTCCATCTCTCTTTCTGTCTCTTCTCTCTCTCTCTCAGCTCTCCTCCGCCTCCTGCCTCTCTCTCTGTCTCTCTCTTTCTCTTCTCCTCCCCCTCCTGCCTCTCACTCGGAGGACACGGAACCCAAATGGCTGTTTGGGCTCCGCACTCCCCGTGCTCCCCTGCGGCAGCCTGGCTGAGCGGCGCAAAAGTCAGCCGAGCACCACAGCGGGAGGCGAAGGGGGGCGGGGCGGTGACATTCATGGCCAGGGGGCGGGCCCTGGAACCGATGTCACGCTGCACGTCTCTGCCCTGCCCCCCTTCGTCTCCCACCATGGCGCTCGGCTGACTTCTGCACCGCTCAGCCAGGCTGCCGCAGGGGAGCAAACGGTGCAAGCAGCTGTTTGGGCCCTGCGCTCCCCATGCAGCACCCCCGTTATTTCAAAAATTAACTCCCTAGTGTAGACCAGGACTTCTAGTCCTATGATTGTATTATTTTAATTGGAGACTCTTAAAGCACTTTGTTAATATTAGATAAACTTCATGCCAATATTGAGGGTTACAGTTAGCTACCATTTTACAGATGGCTAAGGGCATACCCATTGAATGCAAAGGGACTTCCATCTGGGTACAGGGTTCTTCTTTTGTGTGTTAGTTTACAGACCTGGGGATTTATAGGCTAAACTGCCTCATCAGTCTCTTTAAATACCCTCCAATCAGGACCTGTAGATTTTATTTACTGATGGCCTCTGTAGCAAATAAAATAAATCCCCCCGCACTTAAATTACAATTTTTGGGGGGGGGGAGGGAAAGAAACTGCCTCTTTAAAAAAAAATCTTCATCTTGATCCAGTGAGACAAACATTTAGGCTATGTCTAGACTGGCATGATTTTCCGCAAATGCTTTTAACGGAAAAGTTTTTCCATTAAAAGCATTTGCGGAAAAGAGCGTCTAGATTGGCATGGACGCTTTTCTGCAAAAGCACTTTTTGTAGAAAAGAGTCCATGCCAATCTAGATGTGGTTTTGCACAAGAAAGCCCCGATCGCCATTTTCGCAATCTGGGATTTTTTGCACAAAACAGTTTTCAGCTGTCTACCGTGGCCTTCTTGCGCAAAAGCATTTGCGCAAGAGGGATTTTGCCCGAATGGGGGCAGCATAGCATTTCCGCAAGAACACTGACAATCGTACATGAGATCGTCAGTGTTCTTGTGGAAATTCAAGTGGCCAGTGTAGACAGCTGGCAAGTTTTTGCTTTTGCGGAAAAACTTGCCAGTCTAGACACAGTCTTAGCGATGCAGGAACATTTTTAAGAGTGGGGGTGCTGACATTCCCCTTTACCCCATTCCTCCCCACCTTACTCCCCTGCTGAGGCCAGGAGCAAAGTCCTGGCATGCAGGGCCAGCAGCCAGGACCCAGATGATGGGGCTGGTGACAGAGCCCTCAGCATGCAGGGCTGAAGCAGAGCCCCCTAGCACACAGGGTGGACAGCCAGGATCCACAGTGTTAAGCCGGGAGTTTGCGGGTACTGCAGCACCCCCCGCACCTAGTTCCCACGCCTATGTAGACATCAATGAGCTTTGGATCAGGCCCACAGAATGGAGAAAATGAGCATGCTAGCTTTTATGAGTAACAGCCATTCTTTCCCAGCAGAGACAGGCTGGGATCTGAACACAGCTGCTCTTTTGCTCTGTGCCGTGAATCACTTCTAATTCTTAAGTATCAAAACAGTGACATGCATTCCAGCAGCCTGACATGGGGACCTTTCTCCATTATTCCCCCACAAGAAGAACATAATAATTCATTTATTCCTTGGGTCTTTTTTTTTTTAAATTACTATTGCTGTAGCCCCTCTCAGTGCAGGCTGTAAAAATAAATTAAACAAAGGAAGCTGACATTAGCTTCAAATATGAAATCTAGTGGGAGGAGAAACATTTGCCAATGTTCACGTTTGTTACTCTGCTTGCAAGTGGTACAAAGTAACAGGGTTTATATGAACTAACAACAAGATGTTTAAATAAACAAAACAATTCACATTTAATGACTCCTGGTGAGCTGTAGAGTGACCACTCAAGATGAAATGGGATTTTGTTTGTGGGACTGAAATTTCAGACTATCACCTCTTACGCTAAGAAACACAGGGGATGTGACAGCATGTGCCTGATCATTTTTTTTATATCACTACGTTTTTTTCTTTTTGTATACAGGCTATTGTAACCATTACACAGCTACAACTGTCTGGAGTTTTACACCAGGCATGTAGCAGTGATATTGGAGCATCCACTAAGCTGTTGCTGCCGCTAATATTTTGATTTATTGAAAAATACACCTATATGCCCAAAGAGAAATTGTATCATGGAACATACAGACTAGGATCTATACTTATGTTTCATGTATAGAGTTGTAGCAATAGGATTTGAACCCATGCTCTATGGGGAGACAGCTAGCTTATGACAGCAGCTTGGACCATTTAGTGGAGTAGGTCAGAATTTTTTCAGACAACATTTTTTCCCTTAAAATTTTTCTGATTTGTGGAAATGTTTCACAGGGGCTACATTGAGTTTAGCAGGTTTCCTGCCTGGTTTCCTGCCAGTTCACCTTCCTGGCAGGCAGTTGAACAGCCTGGCTTTCCAGAGTCTGTGGCTTCATGGCAGCCCACCATGCAAAATTCTTCGAAGGCTTCCAAGGTATGTCTAGACTACAGAGGGGTTTTTTTCCGGAAAAACGGTGTTTTTTCTGAAAAACTTCAATTATGTCCACACTCCAATCACATTCTTTTGAAAAAAATTTGAAAGAACCGAGGGATTTTTCTGATATTGGTAAACCTCTTTCTATGAGGAAGACGCCTTTTTCCAAAAGAGCTCTTTCAGAAAAAGGAGTGTCTGGATGGGGAAGAGGGAGTTCTTTCGCAAGAAGGGGAAAGAGGAAAAAGCACAGGTGCCCTAGTGGCCATTCCGCCCACAATAATCACAGCTTACATGCGAGATAGTGTCCATTCAGTGTTGATGCTATCTGTCGAAAAAGCAGATGGCTTTTTTGATGCACTTTCACAGTGTGGATGCTCTCTTTCAGAAGACGTTTTTTCAGAAGATCTCTTCCAGAAAAGCTTCTTCCCAAAGAAGCCTACAGTCTAGACCAGTGGTCCTCAACCTTTTGAGGTTGGCGGGCGCCAGGGGGCGTGGCCGTTCGCCCGCCGGGCGCCAGGGGGCGGGGACACTTGCGCGCCCAGGGGTGGTGCACCCGGGGGCGCCCCCCCCATAACCCCGGTTCCCCCCCATAGCCACGGGGCCGGGGGCCCCCTCCAAGGGCTGCACGCCCGGGGCCGGTGCTCCCCCCGCAAGCGCCGCGCGCCCGGGGCCGGCGCTCCCCCGTTCCCCCCCGCAAGTGCCGCGCGCCCGGGGCCGGCGCTCCCCCCCGCAAGCGCCGCGCCATGTGCCCGGGGCCAGGCCAGCCCCGAGCACCTGGCGGGTGCATGCACCGTGTTGGGGACCACGGGTCTAGACATATCTCCAGGGACCAGGGATGGATTAAGGGGGCAGAGGGCTAGCCGGGCAGCTGCCCAGGGCGCCAACCTATGGGGAATGTTCATGTTTAGCTCCCCTTCGAGCTGCCATCAGGAGCTGTACGCCCAGGGCTGGGGGCTGTGCAGCGCCCCTTACAGCTGCAATCAGGCGCCACGTGCCCGATTGCAGCTGTAAGGTGCACAGCACACGGTGGGGCGGGGCCACGCATGCACCGTGCGCCCGGGGGCAGAGCTGCACATGAGTCGTGTGCCCAGTGCCTGGGGCACAGGAATGGCTCGAGGGACGATGGATCCAGGATACCCCCAAAAGCAGGGTGTCCAGAGTTCTCAGACCCCCAGAGTCTGGAAGCGATAGGAGATTTTGCTCTCAATCTCCTAAATTCCCATTGCTCATTAGCCCATCAGGCCGGAAGCATGGACATGCCATCTGAATTTGGAGCTTGCATTCCCAAAGCTTCTAACCTGTCAATTCCCCTTCAGTCAGCCAACAAGGCTGCCAAGAATCCAGGACTTCTTGGCTTCCAGTCTCCTTGGGAACCCTGGCTGCCTGCCCAACCGACTGGCATGCTTCACAGGGCCCTTGGAAGCTGGAGATTGAAACACACATAATTCTTAACTGTGAAACTGACAAGAATCATATCAGTTTCATGGCTTCCCAGGTCTGGGATCTTCTGGGTATCACAGGGAGCATATTTCTTTCCAGAAACACTGTGTTTAAGCATTTCCAAAAACAAATATCAGGGGATTTCAGACCTGCAAAAGTTTTCAAGTTTTTTAGTGTTTCATCCTGACTCATGACAAAAAACAATTTCCAAAATTTGAAAATGCTGACAGAATTGAAATCGGTTTCAGCCTTTATGAGTCAATGGTTAATACGATCTACTTTACTATACCTTTACCAAGGTCCCAGCGGAAGAATTGGGAAACAATGCTCAGGTCTGCAGAATTCCAGTTTCCTCTTCTAATCACCAGGCCACACTGTGTTCCTTATGCCTCATTTGTGAAAAAAGGAGATCTGAGTTGGTGAGCTAATTTACATATACAAAATTAAAGCAAAGAGAAACCCTAAGAGCTGCTGTGTCATGGTTTGTGTTAAATGTTGTAAATTAAAATGTGCCTTACGGGGTATATTCCTGAATGATCTGTGACTAACCCAGTTAGTCACCCTAACTTGTAACAGACAGAATCAAGACACAGATGTCAAATGAGGAGGGAATTCCAGTGGAAATGTAGATTTAAGGATGTCAGGGAAGATAAATTCATAGATGCCCCAGAAAAGATTAGACCTCGGTCTAGCAGTCATAGGGTGCATCTACACTGCACCCGTAGCTCGAAATAAGCTATGCAATTTGAGCTATGCGAATTGCATAGCTTATTTCAAGCCAATTTTGAAATAGCTTATTTCAAAATTTTGCGCTGGCCACACAGCACTTATTTTGAAATAAATCTCTATTCCAAAATGTCCCTTACTCCTCGAGGAATAAGGTTTACAGAGACATCAGAATGCCGAGCCTGTGATATTTCAAAATAACAGGTGCTCTAAGAAGCTGTGGAATAGCTGTTTCGGGATACCAGAGGTATCCCAAAATAGCGCTGCAATGTAGATGTAGCCATAAGGAGCTTTGAGTATTCACTACACAATGCACTATGTGTTAGACAGCAGCAAGGAGTTGTGGATTGGATTTTAAAAGAATAAGAGCTACCAACCTGCTTAGCCACATGCCTAAGTTGAACCACATTTCTCTAAAGGTTCTGAAATCTCAGGCTAATGTTTCTTTTGTTATGATTCCCCTGCCCTACTGCTCTTGGGCCTCAACCCAGAGGCGATCTGGCCCGGATGCTATGTCTCACATTAGCAGCCTCCTCCCTCATGCAGGTAGATAGCTACCAACCTCTTCCCATCCACCCCATTTTGGGAAAGTAAGTGTCCACCTCCATTCTGTGCAAACCTATTTCCCTGGGACAGGTTGGAGATGAAGCACTTTAAAAATAAACTCCCATTTTTCTTCAATAGTTCAAAAAGACGCCAATCAATTCAATCAGAAGGGAGAGAAATGTCATCCACATTTGATTTTTTTTCATTGCTGAAATGTTATTGACAGTTCAAAATGTGAACAAATTTCCACCAAAGCTAAGAGCCCGCCTTAAATGCTGGTCTTGGGTACCGGTTGGTCGAGCTGGATATAAATTAGTCATAGAGATAGGAATAGTGGCTGCTGGGTGTAGTGTGTCAGGGCAGGAGACAGGTCTAAAGTGGATGAAGTTCTCAGGACTTTAGGACTGGACATTATTAATGACATCTACTTCAAAAATGCCCAGCTGCTCCAGTAATGCAGATTATTGGGCAAACTGGATTATTTGTTTAAAAAAACATCCTGGTCTTGAAAACATTCCTGTTTATTTTGCAATGGGTTTCTCTGGTTGCACAACTTAAATGAAATTATTTTTTCATAGAGCAGCAGCACCGTTGAGCTCCATTCATGGTCAAGGGCCCCAACATAATGGGCAGAGTACACAACAAAAAGATGCCAAAGACTATGTCTACACAGCAGCGTTATTTTAGAATAACTAACATTATTTTGAAATAACACAGTTCGCGTATGCACAGCAAGCAGTTATTGCAACATAATGTTGAAATAATGTCCAGCTGGAGTATTTCTTACTTTGACTCCTGTAACCCTCATTTTACAAGGAGTAAGGGAAGTTGGAGGAAAAGTGCTCTAACTCAGACTTCCTTCTGTGTAGACAGTGCCAAAAGCCAGAATAAGCTATTTCGACTTAAGCTACGCAATTGATGCAGTTCAAGATGCATAGCTTATTTGGCTATAGCCATGGGCTACGTCTACACTGGCCCCTTTTTCGGAAGGGACATGCTAATTTTGAAAGTGGGAATAGGGAAATCCACGGGGGATTTAAATATCCCCCGCGGATTTAAATAAAGATGTCCGTCGCTTTTTTTCCGGCTTGGAGAAAAGCCGGAAAAAAAGCGTCTAGACTGGCCCGATCCTCTGGAATAAAGCCCTATAAAGCCCACTTTGAAGTAGGAATAAGAGATCCTCCAGAATAGGGCTTTATTCTGGAGGATCGGGCCAGTCTAGACGCTTTTTTCCGGCTTTTCCCCAAGCCGGAAAAAAAGCGGCGGACATGTTTATTTAAATCCGCGGGGGATATTTAAATCCCCCGTGGATTTCCCTATTCCCACTTTCAAAATTAGCATGCCCCTTCCGAAAAAGGAGCCAGTGTAGACGTAGTCATGCTGTGTAGACACACTAAGGGTACGTCTACACTAGCTCATTAGTTCAACCTAGGTAGGATAATTAGGGCAAGTGAAATTGCAAATGAAGCCCTGGATTTAAATATCCCGGGCTTCATTTGCATGTTCCCGGGAGCCGCCATTTTTAAATCCCCCTTAGTCCAAACTCCGTGCACACGGCTACACGTGTCATGGAGTAGGTAGTTCGAATTAAAGATCCTAATTTGAACTACCATTACTTCTCATTCCATTCCATCAAGAGTTTTGCAAAGCTTAATGAAAAGCTGGTATTTGCCCTGTGCTGTGATTCCATCTCCCAGTGTTTAAACTATATGCTGCTACTGTCATATACCATGGGAAAAGATTTAAAACAGCTGCAATGGCCCAATGAAGTTGCAATGGACTTCTCTCCTAAGAGAGTAATGATTTCCACAATCTGAAAATGGGGATTACAAGCTTCCAGATTGTTGAAAGTGAATTGAGGCAAGATAGTAATCAAAATGATGCAATTTTAAAGTCCCCCAGGGCTAGAAATGCCTTTCATGCTAACATTAGTTTTTTCTCTCTGGTCATTTGGCACATCATACCATAAAGTGGGCCCCTAGATCACACAAAAATATTGCAAACCAGAATCCTTTCTGCATCCCTGCTGAAACCAGAAGGGATGCTATATCATGAGCAAGGCAGTTCTCACTGTCTTCCTGGCCTATCCTGAGGCAGGAAGCAGAGGAAATCTCACAAGAAATCCTGTGCTTGTGACATTTCTAGCCAAATAATGCAGCCTCAAGAGGAATAGAGAGCTCCGTTACACTTCTGATAAGCAGTTATACTGTTCAGCCCTTATCCAAAGGAAGTAAGAAGTTTGAAGAGTTCACAAGTATCATCCCTAACTTTTGGCCAGCTATCGAGGAAGAGTCATGGCTTTATTCCTGCTACTGCTTGTGGACTTGTGACAAGAAAATTAAAACAGCATGACTTTCACTCTGTCGAGATTCCTCCAATGTACCGGCTTTCCTCCTGGCGTTTCACCTGTCCCTAATAACAGATACTGTTTTCTAGTTTGCTCACACATTTCCACTAATAATAAAGTTAATTATAAATCTGCCAGAACGATCCCCGCCTAGAGGCTGATCCTGAAAGTAAGCACTATGTCTGGGAAGAAATGCGCACAAGTCTAGGCCTTAGGGTAAGTATATCATACATCATTGTTTACAAGACTAGAGTTTATATCAAACATCCTATAAATTTCTTTTATTCTCAAGGTCAATCTTGAAGTGTTCACTCAGCCCAAACTCCCTCTGAAGTCCTTCTCAGCACCAAAGCCAATACGAGCCACTGGGAGTTTTGCTTACAGATGGCAGAAGGAGCTCTAGGAATTGCTAGTTCATATTGCGTAAGATATTTGTAGAAATGTCTACAGCTTAATTTGTGTCACTCCTTTATATTAATAAATCCTCAGCCAGCTATAGTCTCCATTACTCCAACAGCATCATGCTAGAGTTGGAAAAGATCGGCGGGCATATTGTGTCATGTAGCGCTTCCACTATTGACTAATTCAAAGTCATACACCTTGGAAGGAACCATCTGGACTACATCGCTGGGTTCCAAATTAACTTTGACTGCTCGCGAGCATTACTATGGACAGCACATTGGAGAGTTCTGCTCACTGTGTCACACAGGGAAGGAAATACATGTCCTGCTCTTTAGGTTAAACACATGCTTAAGGGATTTTCTGGAAGCGACCTGGGATGACTCCTATTCTTAAAATTAAGTACATAAGCACATTGCTGGACCAGGACCTAAATGATTTTTAAGATGACAGCATCTCCTTAAAAATCATCTGCATGAGGGACTAATCTGTTGATTCCTCCTCTAAGTTTCTGAACATACACAGATCCCACATGTTGTAATGGGCATGTAAGGTGCTCATTAGTTTACAAGCCACATATCAACATCAACATATCAAATGGGAAATGATTGTCTATGAATGGATACTATGGAAAAATATCTGGTGGTCATAGTGGACCACAAGCTAAGTATGAGTCAACAAGGTGACACTGGTGCAAAAAAAGCAAACATCATTCTGGGATGCATTAACAGAAGTGTAGTAAGCAAGACACAAGAAGTAATTCTTCTCCTCTACTCTGTGCTGATTAGGCCTCAACTGAAGTATAAGGGTTCTGGGTGCCACTTTTCAGGAATAATGTGGAGAAACTGGAGATGGTCCAGAGGAGAGCAATAAAAATGATTAAAGGTTTAGAAAACGTGACCCCTGAGCAGTTTTCCCTGTACACTGTGCACTTGTGTGGCTGCTTAAGAGAGATTCAAATGCTGCTCAGCTGATTAGCAGAGTGCCCACAACTACGTTTTTTGTTTCTGCTGATAGTGCGCATTTGTACATGCCTCGTAAAAAAATCATTCAGCACACGGTTGGAAAAAAATCTGCATGTGGATAGAAAAGATTATAGGGAACATTGCCTATGAGGGAAGATTGAAAGAATTAGGTTTGATTAGTTTGGAAAAAAGAAGACTGAGAAGTGACATGATCATAGCTGTCAATATCTAAAAGGGTGTTGCAGGGAGGAAGGAGAAAAAAATATTTTCCTTAATCTCTGAGGATAGGACAAGAAGCAATGGGATTAAATTGCAGCAAGGGAGGCTTAGGTGGTTAAACACTGGAATAAATTGCCTAGGGAGGTTGTGGAATCTCCATCATTGAAGATTTTTAAGAGCAGGCTAGACAAACACCTGCCAGGAATGGTACTTAGTCCTGCCATGAATGCAGGGAACTGGACTTGATGATCTCTCACATTTCCTGCCAGTTCTATGAGTCTATGATCCAGGTCCCTGGTAAGTGTCTGAGCTAGTCACTTGTGTTCTAAGGGAATACATGCCAAAGTCTTGCCTTCACTAAACTTCTCTATTTCAATATTGTTTTTGTCTTCCTATGGATACTACCATTTATATATGGAGGCCACTGGTTTCTGCCTGCAGGGCACCAGAGGCCAATGGGCCTTGATCCCATCACATTTTATCAGCCATAAGGAAGAGTGTAATGCTGACAGGCAGAACTGAATCTGGGATCTCAGTGCATGAGCCTCTACCACTTGAGCTAAAGCCAGCTGGCGCTCAGTTAAGGCTGTAGAGAAAACTAATTCTTCCTCTCTGACAGTGTCTAAGTGCCACTCCATGCGACCGAGAACCACACCCAGGAGGTATGTGAGTTACACGAGCATTGAGGATTACAGAGTGGAGCAGAGGCAGGGCCGGAGGAGGAAGAGGTGATGTGGTGGGTGGATCACAGTGTGGGCACCAGTGGGCTCCCCCTCCACACAGATTTAGGGAACGTCCGTTGCTCCAACTGCCAGCACTGGCCTAGGGATTTATGCTACATGATCTAAGACCATCTGTGACTGACAAATATGTCTCCTGCCTACAGAGTGTGCTGAAGAGATGATATAACCTGCAAAAGCACTTGGTTACATCATGTCACAAAAGCAATTGCATGGAGGGGTGCATGCATTAGAAATACTGCAGCTGATAGTCCATGCTTGTTTTAATAGACCTTGTTAAACGGGTTAGCTTTATAGACCTCAAGTGGTCACCACAGCTACTTTCTTGTATTTTGATTTAGTGAGATAAACCACTTAGCCCTATAAATGGTTTGTCAATAATCCCAGCCTAGTCCAGAGGATAACCTGCCCACAGACACTGGGAATGAACACACACACATCACCTACAATTATAACTCCAGCCTTGATACAAGATTGAAAACTGAGGCCAGGTCTACACTAAAGGGGAAGGTCAAATCAAGATACTCAGATCCAACTACATTAATTACGTAGCTGGAGGCGATGTACCTTGATTTGAGTTTTCCCACCATCCCCACAGAGGGAGGCCAACAGAACCAAACGCTCCTGTCAGCTTCCCTTGTTCCTGGAAGGAGCAGAAGTGCTGGCCATCAACAGGGGTGTCTTCTGAGTTTGATTTAGTGGGTCTTTACTGGACCCACTAAATTGAATGCCAGAAGATTGATGGTGGCAGCATCAATGTTTCCTGGAGTGAAGATGTAGCCTCTGATAAGATGGCTTATCCTAATCAGGGCAACTTTGAATTACTACTGAGAAGGGCCCTTCACGCTGTCGCTAAAATGAGATGAACACAACCCAGAAAAAGTGAGGAATTGGTCAGTGTTTCATGGGCAAACGGGGGAAATCTGACTGACAGCTGCCATAGAGACAAATAGTTTTCTCCCCGCTCACTCCCATGGCTGGAGGTGCCACTGGTGTGGCTGCATTGGCATAGTTATGCAATCTCCTGTTTTCTCTGGTGCAGTAAAATTTGCACCTTACTGCAGTTTCAAAGCTGGTTTGTGTCCTGGTACAAATCAGACTGTGCAAGTGGAAATTGTGTCTACATTCAGGTTTTGCAGCTAAACCACTGGGTGAAGTCCGAGTGTGGACAAGTCAACAAAGAATTAATGAGGGGCTGGGGAAGATTGGCAGTAAAAGGTGGTGGCCTCAAGCACTTATTTGCCTTGACTATGCCTAATGCCAGTGATCCTGGGGAAATTCTCTCCTAACAGTGTGCCACCAAGGTTCCCAGGATGGAGCTCAGTGAGCCAAAGCATGGTGTCTAAAACTGGCAGGGTGAACTTAAAAACAAGAAACCCCCCTGGAGTCCAGAATAACTGCTTCCGGAAACCCCCCTGGAGTCCAGAATAACTGCTTCTGGTTTTGCTTCTGGTCCCCAGAACTGGTAAATATGTTTCGAAACTAAAAGTGAGATGAGAGGAAAAGCTGCCTTTTCATGGGACTGCTGACATACAATTAATACAAAGTCAGGAGGCTGTTTGGTGTGTGTTCGAAGCTATCCATCCCCCCGACATGTGAGCTAATGAACTAAATCTGAATGCATCAGCATAAGATTTTGACAAATGCGTTGTTTGCCTATGGAGAGGGTGGGAAATGATTATAAATGGCAAGCTGGGCTTGTTTTCAGGCATGGTCACTCCCGAAACAGCGGTATTCTGGCTGTTCTCTGGGTAAATGATTTCACACTTCTGCTACTAAATCAATTGGGTGTTTCTCTGTTTAAGAATTGCTGAAATAAAACATTTCCTGCACCATTGTCGAGGGACGTTCTCGGGCGATTTTTGGAATCTCTGGGTTTTGCATTTGAAAAGCAGAGCCTTGCTATCCAGAATTTTTAAATACGTTCCCTTCCATTTCAAATCTCCATAGTATTTTGGGGATAGTGGCCATTCTGGGCGAACTAGCCAAGGTAAGCAGGTTAAATATCGATAAGGCTACCCTCTCCACTGACTGCTATTTCAAAATGTTTTGGTTCTTGGGGAGCTCGTCTAAACACTTTGCTTGAGAAGAGAAAACCCAAGGAGTAATGTGGTGCTAAGCATTAGTACTTCTCTCAGGCTGTGTCTAGACTGCAGGCTTCTTTCGAAAGAGGCTCTTTCGAAAGCATCTTTCGAAAGAGCCTCTTTCGAAAGATCGCGTCTAGACAGCAGGCGGATCTTTCGATAGAGGAAATCCGCTTTTTCGAAAGAGAGCACCCGGCGAGTCTGGATGCTCTCTTTCGAAGACGGCCTCTTTACATTGAAGAACGCCTTCCTTCGAAAGAGGAACTTTCGAAGGAAGGCGTTTTTCCTCGTGAAACGAGGTTTACCGCCATCGAAAGAAAAGCCGCTTTCTTTCGAAATAATTTCGAAAGAACGCGGCTTGAGTCTGGATGCAGGGGAAGTTCTTTCGAAAAAAGGGTACTTTTTTCGAAAGAACCCCTGAGTGTGGACACGGCCTCAGAGTGAGTTACTGAGCATCAGGGGAGTCAACGGGTCCCTGGGCAAGATGTGGGGGTGGGCTGGCTCTATGCTTCTGGAAGGGGCGTGGGTTTGGGCAGAAAGGGAGGGGCCAGGGCAACGAGTCCTTAGTGCTGCCCAGAGTACGACGTCGACGCCTCCCCCAACACTCAGAGCCGTGTGTGGACAGTGCCAGATTTATGCACAAGCCAAATAAGCCACATTTTAGGGCCTCAGATTATGCGGGGCCTTTCAATACAAAATAAAGACTAGTTTTTGGTCTCATCCTCGCCTATGTACCAGTATATATGCAAATATAACATTTTATTATTTCTATTTTCATTGTCCTTTCTGTTAGAATAATGCACATTTTCTGGTAATGCTATGGGACCTCTTACACTTGACATAGCTTAGGGCCCCAGCATATCTTAATCCAGCCCTGCATTCGGAGCACACGGTGTGGCACTCCAGCGGCAATTTAAAGGGTCCAAGACACCCGCCACTGCTGCTGCCACTATGAGTGTGGACACGGCCTCAGAGTGAGTTACTGAGCATCAGGGGAGTCAACGGGTCCCTGGGCAAGATGTGGGGGTGGGCTGGCTCTATGCTTCTGGAAGGGGCGTGGGTTTGGGCTGAAAGGGAGGGGCCAGGGCAACGAGTCCTTAGTGCTGCCCAGAGTACGACGTCGACGCCTCCCCCAACACTCAGAGCCGTGTGTGGACAGTGCCAGATTTATGCACAAGCCAAATAAGCCACATTTTAGGGCCTCAGATTATGCGGGGCCTTTCAATACAAAATAAAGACTAGTTTTTGGTCTCATCCTCGCCTATGTACCAGTATATATGCAAATATAACATTTTATTATTTCTATTTTCATTGTCCTTTCTGTTAGAATAATGCACATTTTCTGGCAATGCTATGGGACCTCTTACACTTGACATAGCTTAGGGCCCCAGCATATCTTAATCCAGCCCTGCATGCGGAGCACACGGTGTGGCACTCCAGCGGCAATTTAAAGGGTCCAAGACACCCGCCACTGCTGCTGCCACTATAGCAGCGATGGCAGCCAGAACCCCAGCCACCCATGAATTGCCAGGTCCCGGGGTAATTGCCCCCTTCATCCCTCCCCACTCACCCCCCGTCAGCGGCTCTGCTGAGCAGCAAGCCAGGATGTGAGTCTACAGTGCAGCGGCTTGCCGTGTAGCAGCGTCCCGAGTGAGATTTAGCAGATTGGTGTTTGAAATTGGAGTATGCTAGGGCCTCGTTCCGGGACTTTCAGCACACTCCTGAAGAGTTCACATGGTGAGTTACTACAAGGCCAACTGCTCCCCTGTCGATTTGCACGCAGCTTGCTGTGCAGTGACTCACCACACAGCCCAGCAAAGTCTGCAGAAGGCAAAGGTTCAGTTATGGGCCAAATCGTGAAATGTGGCACCACTCCCATGGTGAACCACGGGCTCAGCAAAAACTGAAGGGGGACTTCGGGATTTGGGCCCATTGTTTCTAAGATTCCAAGGCCAGCAGAGAACGCTGTGATAATCCAGTCAGACCTGGAACACGGGTCCCAGAACCACCCACCCCCCAAGTTGGCAACATACACTGCCAGGCCCCTGGCAATGTAGGGGGAGGGGTTCAGTTCAGGGGCACCTGGAGGGGCGAGGCTTCAGGCACAAGGATAGGGCAGCCAGCCCTCGGTGTCACCTGGAGCATGCCGCACCTCCCGTCCCTAGTGCTCAGCCCCACCTGGACAGCAGTGAAGCAGCAATTTAAAGGGCCCGGGATCCCAGCTGCCTTGGTAATGGAGCCCCGGCCCTTTGAAATCACTAGGTTTTGGGGCAACTGCCCCCTTTCTCCACTCCCCCTTATTGGTGATCCTGCTCCCCCCAAACAATTTTGTTTCAACTAGAGCATCGCTTTTATTTTATTTTGTTTTAAAAATCGCCTGTGATGGAAAATCCATCACCCCCTCGGTAAACTTTCCGAGTTATTTATTGCCCTCCTGGCTAAACATTTTACATCTTTTTTTCTCCTCTGAATGTATCTAGCTTCAACTTCCAATGATTGGATATTGTTGTCCCTTTCTCTGCTAGATGAGCCCAAATATTTGATATTTGTAGACTGTGATCAAGTCATTCCTTAACTCTCCTCTTTGTTAAACTAAATAACAAAGTTTGAGCTTCTTGTGTCTATCAATATAAGGCGTGTTTTCTAATCCTTTAATCATTCTCCTGACTCTTTTCTTAACCCTTTCTAATTTATCCCATGGTCACATCTTTCTTGAACTATTGACACTAGATCTGGAGACAGTCAACGGTTGCACCGGTGCAAATTTCTACCTGAGATTTGTCCATTTATGTCAATATGCATCATCTTGGGAGCTCATGTTCAGCTCATTAACTGTCAGAGCCCCCAAATCTTTTTCAGAGTCGTTGCATCCCAGTCTCACACTCTGTAAAGTGTGGCCTATGTTCTTCATTCTTAGACATATACATTTATAATGGGTCATATTAAAATGTATATTGTTTGCTGGCACGTATCTTACCAGATAAGGGATCCAGAAAACTCTGTATCAGTGACATGTTCTCAGTTTGGTTTTAGGCAGAAATCTGACATGTATGCCAAGATGTGTGGGGAAAATTAGCTTCATCTGCTAACTAAATCAGTTATATTAAACTTACAGATGATTTTGACAAAAATCATGTTGCAAAAAAGTCATTTGGCTAATGTCATATTAGCTATAGAAGAAGAAAACTGAAAAGTTTTGATCTACATTGAATATATAACCTGTACTCTAGACGGTTCTCTTTCATTACAGCAGTTTTCAAGTATCTAAAAGGGTGTTACAAGGAGGAGGGAGAAAAATTGTTCTTCTTGGTCTATGATGATAGGACAAGAAGCAATGAGCTTAAATTGCAGTAAGGGAGGTTTAGGTTGGACATTAGGAAAAACTTCCTGTGAGGGTGGTTAAACATTCAAATAAATTGCCTAGGGAAATTGTGGGATCTCCATCAGTGGAGATACTTAAGAGCAGGTTGGATAGACATCTAACAGAGATGGTCTAGATGGTACTTGGTTCTGCCATGAGGGCAGGGGACCAGACTTGATGACCTCTTGAGGTCCCTTCCCGTACTAGTGTTCTATGATTGCTTTGCTTCCCTAACTTGGCACTCTCTTCCATGTTGTTCCTTACATTGGAAGCATCCCAGTGATTAATTTTCACCAGCACCATCACCATCACTGCCTCATAAAACTAAAAAAATACCCTTATCAGCAGGGCTGGTGGGGACATGTAAAAAGCTGAGGTTTCAGTTTGGTTTTTTGTTCCACGTTAAATTAGAGAGAGAGAGAGAGAGAGAGAGAGAGTAAGACTGTGGACTCACTGCTTGTAGTTCCCCCTTGTGTTGGAGTGCAATGATTCAAGGGGTTCTTGTCTACAGCAGGACTTCCATGGCTTTGGCCAAGGCACATAAAGCTCAATCATCTTCTGGAGAAACAAAAAGATCCAAAAGAAAATTCACAGAACATGTCTGCATAACAGAGCCTTCAGTGCTCTTCTTAGGATTTACTTTGACCTGTCCTTTGTGGTCAAAGGACTAAGTCCTTTTAGTCTCACACTCGACTTACTATTCCCTTCACTGGGCTTGCCCGTCCTTTCCTCAAGGGCTGGGAGTGGAAGCCAGGCCCACACTCTACTCCGGGTTCTAGTATTAAGTAGTTAGGTCTGCTTCCTCGCTCATACTGCGGCTTCCCTGGGTTGCTTCCCTACAGCCTGCGCGTAAACAACCTCCCTTTGGTTTTCAGGATTATGACTTCTCCCTGGCTCCTCCCAGATCCCCCTTTTCTGGTGAACTAACCACTCTTCTGCCCTTCTTGGGCTCTACTGAAGTGCCTTTCCCTGAATCTACCTCAGTGCCTCCCCCTCAGGTACCTAGCCTACTCTTTGTGGATTCTCCTGCCTGGCTTCCTGCCCCACTTAAAACCTCTTTCCAGATCCCCCAGAGCTTGCCCTGTTTTCTGTAGGTTTTATTCTGTAGTAGAATCCTGCTTCCTACTTACCGAGTTCCCTCAGTTTCCTTATAAGGGCCAGATGTCTACTGATCCTTTCCTATCTCCTCCTCCTTTGGCCAGCAGGCCATCCATCAGTCCCAGGTGCAGTAATTGGCTCTTAACTCCTTGTCTAAAATGGGATGGGAGTAAGCTCCATCACAGAGCTCTTTTTAAACTCTTCGCAAAAAAACAAACAGAAACAAAACAGAGAGACCCCAGAATGACTGATGACTAGGGCACATATGGGAGACCCAGGCACAAGTCCCTGTTCTGTCTAAGCCGGTAAGAGGGACTTAAAACTTGGTTGGAGGATCTCCTTGCTAGGTGGGTCTCCAACCATTGATTGTGCAGTGGATCTGCCTCTCTCCCATTCCATCTGGGACCTGAAAAACTATCCTGACAAAAGTTTCCATGAGAACTATTGGTTTTGATAATAAGGCATTTTCCAAGAACAACAAAAATTGGGGGTGGAGGGGGGGGGGGGGGGGGATTCCCAACCAATTCTCTTCTCCTTGAAGCATTCTGACTATAAAACCACACTCCCATTCCATTAATTTTGTTTCATATTGTAACCACATCTGCTTCTAGATTGCAAGTTCTCCGGGGAAAGGACACCATGCAGTGCTTACATACTATGATGATGGGCACTACAGAAAATCCTCAGCCAGAGAGGGAGAGTGTATTTGTATAGCAGATGTGGTCTATTTTCCCTGTTGTTCAGTCATGTGCATGTTGACTGTACTATAAAAGTAATTAATAATAGATTAAGCAGAATTTTAGGAATTTATCAGTGACATTACAAATACAGAAAAGCCAAAGATAGAAAGCCACCTAATGAGTCAGGCCATTTGAATCAGTCTTAGAGGCTTTATGAAATGCTGAAGATAGAACAATTCCCATTTTACCTATATGGAAGTGAAATGATGCCTTTTATTCCTCTTTCAAGAAGGAGAGTCAGAGTAGAAGAAAGTTTTTATCAGTGGGTGGGCTGATTTAAACCAGCAAAGTGTAAACATGACACGGTTTGGTGGGTGGGCTCTGTTCAGCCTCCCTCTTCCCCCCTGATGCTTTGATGCTTATACAAAGCTCAACCAAACCACCTGTGCCAAACAACAGTCAGCAGCAAATTAGCAGAAGTTCCTCATGGAATTTCTGGTATTGTACTATCTAAGTACGTCTGGATTGGAAATAGCATTAGAACTGCCTTTCCCAGGGACTAGCGTTTTCCCCATATAGGTATTAACGGGTTCATTTTTATGTTAATTAATCACAAATTGTGTCTTTAATGTAATTACGTACTTTATTCTCAAGCTGTGGCTCTGTTTGGTCCCTTTCAGAATACCAGACTTTCTATCTGAATTCTCTTTTGGCAATTACTCTATTTATAAACTCAGAGGAAGTAAGTGATTTGAATAAGTAGCTATTAATAATTAATTCCTTGTTCACAGCCTGAAAGTTTTTCTTCTTCCAGGAAATGAGTTTTTCAACTCTGAGGAAGATAGTATAGAACCAAGGCGCATTGAAATTAGAGTCTCTATCTCCCTTTGGACTCTGCTTTGGAAATCTCAGCATCAATACATTAATAACATAAAAATAAATTATTAATAAGTGTTTTTCATCAGCAGATCGCAAAGCACTTTGCAAAGATGTTCAGCATTGTTATCCCCCTTTTACAGATGGGAAAACTGAGGCACCAGGCAATGACACGACTTGCCCAATGTTACCCAGCAGGCAGGCCTACCCATGATCACAGAGATCAGGATCAGAAAGTATTATCTACACTCAGAAAGATCTAGCCAACTCCCTCAGGCGATTCCAGCTTATTCTAGTCATTCACTAGGGTAGTGGTCACCAACCTGTAGATCGGGATCTACTGGTAGATCTTGAAGCCTTTGACAAGTGATCCTGACTGGTTTGGCTGGGAGGCTGTCAAGTGCTGGAACTTTATCTGCCCATCTCAGCACTGCTTTGCTGCTTCTGCCCCACCCCTGGAGCCTGTTGCTTGCTGTGCAGAGCACAGGAAGAAGAGGAGGTGGTGCTGATGTCAAGGTGCCCTTCCCCCCACCCTATACCTCATATCCACTGAGCAAGGGGGGAGCAGAGATGGAGAGAGATTGCTGGCAGCTTTTGGGAGTTGTGCAGGGCCAGAGTAAGGGTAAGCCTGACTTATTCCCCACCACCACCACCCAGAAGTCACCTGTGCCCAGCTGGAGCCTGCATTCCAAATCCGAGCCCCAGTCCTAACCTCTCCTACACCCCAAACCTGGGCCCTAGCCCTGAGTTGCCCTGCATCCAAACTCCCTCCTGGAGCCTGCACCCTGGACCCATCCTGCACCTCAACTTCCTGCCCCAGGCTCAGCTCAGAACCCCTCCCCCACTCCAAATCCCTTAGCCCAAGACCAGAGTCCATATCCCCCTCCCCCACATTCTAGCCCTCTTCCCCCAGCATGATAAACATGAGTGAGGCTGGGGGAGGGAGGGAGGATGGAGTGAGCAGGGGCAAGGCCTCGGAGAAGGGGCGGGAAGGAGGCGGGGCAAGGGTGTTTGGGTTTGAGGTTGAGCCTGGATTGCACTTAAATTCAAAAAGTGATCTCATGCTTAAAAAGGTTGGCGCCCCCTGCACTAGGGAATCAGCAATTTCTTTTCTAAAACCGTACAAGGCTTCTTGGCTGGACAATATCCATGGGGACTTCCTGCTTTGCATGAACTCATCCAGTGCAACTTTCAGCTAAAACTCTAGAACACTCGTTTGGAATGCTGTACGGTTCCAAAGATCTGGTGAAGGTTCCATATCAGAGCACTTCTTAATCCTGGAAGGAAGGCAGATGCCTGAAAGCACCAACTTTCCCTCTAATTTTCCATCTGTGGGTGGAATACATGTTGTTATGTGCACCGAGGCATGGGCAGATACATACCACCAGAAGGAACACATGCTGCTTGCTGTGGACGCTCTGTTAATCAGCTGGGCGGCATTTGAATCTCTTTTGGGCAGTCACCCAAGCACTCAGCTTACAGGAAACACTGGAAAGAACTATAGCTGAATTACTCTAATCAGCATCACTTTTAAATTGCTTGAGAGACCAATACTTAAACGACTCTTGGCTTGAATCGACCCATAGTTGCCTCATTACCAGGCAGGGCTGTACTGGTGAGAATCAAATGATAAGAATGACATCGTTTATTGAGGATGCCTTTGAGACAGGACAAAAGGCCAGCACTGGTTTTGCTGACCTTTCATCAGCATATTAAACAGTTTGGCACCACGGACTAAGCTTCAAATTTCACTCCACGGTCCCAGAAAAAAATAATTTGTGAAGTTTACTGTGCGGATGATTTCTAACGGAGCAGCAATTGTTACATGTGGACTGGAGGGGGTCCAAGTTAACTGTGTGATATGGTCAACAGACTTCCCCGGGGATCTGTACTCTCTCTGATACTCTTTCAGAGATGCACAGCTGACCTGCCACCCACATTGGCAACTTGGTTGTATGCTGATGACATCTACCTGGCAAGAGCCACAAGGAGCTTGGAGGAACTGGACACCTGCCTGTCAATTGACCTCACCACCTTGGCCAAGCAATTTTTGAACTGATGACTCAAACGAAGTGCACTACAGACAATAGAATCTTGTTTCCATCTCGCTAGCTGGTTAGCTCATCAACAGCTGCACATCCTTCTGAACAAGAAGCCAATCGTTTTTCAAAATAGATCCTACTTATCTGGGGATATTTTGACTGCTTCCTGTTCTTTTGCTAAAATCCAGTTGAGACTCACAGTGCTCTTCAGCCTTGCTAATAGCTCATCGGGCATTAGTACTGCAACCTTATGGACATCTACCAATACTCTAATTATTGTACTTGCCAAATATTGCAGCAGCATAGGGATCCAGGCATCATTGTGGCATATTGGACTCAACAAACATCATGGCCCTTGTTGTCATCACTGCTGTGAACCCAACAGCTCCTGTCTCCTGCCCTCTGGTCCTGGCTGGCATAGTTGTGCCACTGTAGTGCAGACATGGGCTGGATGCTGGCTTTCTTCTGTCTCTGGGGCTATGTCTAGACTGCATTCCTCTGTTGGCAGAGGGATGCAGATTAGGCAGGTTGACATTGCAAATGAGGCAGGGATTTAAATATTCCACGCCTAATTTGCATAAAAATGGCCACCGCGTTTTGCCAACTCAGCACTTTGTCCGCAAAAAGAGGCAGTCTAGAGGGGGATCTGTCGAGAAAGAAAGCCTTTTATGACAGATCTGTTATGCCTCCTGCAAATTTTATGCAAATTAGGCATGGGATATTTAAATCCCTGCCTCATTTGCAATGTCAACCTGCCTAATCTGCATTCCTTTGCCGAGAGAGGGATGCAGTTTAGACATACCCTGGCATTGGGCAAGTCATATCACCACTCTGTGCTTCCATTTTCCCCACATGCAAATAGGATAATAAAGCCAAATGTGCAGAGAGTTTGTCGGGATTATCCCTTTAGCGTTTGTCAAGGACTTTGAAACTTATAAAATGTTTTATAAGGGGCCTGATCCAAAGCCCAGTGAACTCAATGCACGTTTGTCCTCCGAATGCCATGGGTTTTGAATTAGTCCCTATGAGCCAGGGATTCTCAAGCTGCACACATAGAACCAGTATTACACAGGAGACCCAAGAGAAAAGTCAAGATGTGTAATTCTGTGCTCTGTGGGCCAAGCGCTACACTGAAATAAGGCAAGAATTTGTCCTCACATGTATAACATTGTCATATACTGGAAGGCTATGATAATATCTTGTCTGATATAAATTCCATTTTTCTATATCCTCTGTTTCCAGGCAAAACAGGCAAAGTAAGGAGCACAAATAAATACTACCAGCTTTTCATACCAACACTTTTGAATCCTCTTGAGAAATCACTAACTGCCCCCCCAGGAATAGTTAGCAAATAATGCCACCTCTCTTCTCCTGTAGAATTTTGATCGTTAGAATTTTGAATTTTAACCCAGACAATGCGTGTGACATTCTAAACTGAGTCTGGTCTCCCGGCGAATGCAATGGCCTCCTTGAATGAACATGAGTTTCATTGTTGCACTGACATTCTGAATACAGCAAAGCAGGAACACTATTTCTATGCCCTGTGTATCTCTAGCATATAACTTAGAAGGGAACTTCTCAGAGAACCTACATTTGATCAGTCAGCCCTCCTAAATGGAAGTGCACACACAGAGTGCAGCATGTGTTACAAGCAGTGAAGATAGCAATGCCTATGGTTAAGGTTGCTGACGCTTGCCGTTCTAAGATCCCTGTATTCAGTTGTTTATAGTTGCTAGACTTCAACTGTTTGGGCTGAAATTTTCCATGCAGAGTATCTGCCTCAGGCTTATACTTTCTGGAAAAATTCAGCCTGGAGGGTTCAGCCCTTTCTTAGAAAGAGGTTAGAGGAAAACGCAGGTGGGGTTGCCTCTGTTAAACAATCCTTATAACCGCTTTGTTGAGCTGCGCTAGGGCCTCCCTGCTTTGGAATAAGAGCTTAAAATGTGATGGAGGGTTGGCTTTTACATCAGGAATGTGCCTTTTGCTGCTCCTGTGGGGAAAATCATCCACATGTGGCCAAATTGAAAGCTTTTTAAAATGTGCAGTTTGAAAATTCTCAGCCAAGACTTGCTGGGATTTGATTTTTAAAAATTCCATCCACCTAGGACATGCGGGGTCTGAGCAGGACTATATGTGCAATTGAGGCACCTGGCTGCCTTGGCACCAGGTACAGGAATTGAGAATGGGGAGCCTATCTCTTCTGTGCTCTCGATGCTGGTGCCCAGGCCAGTAGCAGGTGTCAACAGCCTGATTGAAATGCCAACAGTGGAGGAGCTGGCTGAGGAGGTGGGTGAAGATGAGTCACCAGGTGGGAATGAAATTGGGACATGAAGCTAAGCGGGGGGTGGCAGATTGGATGTGGAGCCAAGGAATGGGAGAAGCCTGTGACAAGGAGCCAAAGGGAGGGAGTGATGGGGACTGGGACTGGGACTGGGACAAAGACAGGCAGGAGGAACAGCTACAGAAGGAAGCAGGCTTCAGGAGCTCTTCAGCCACCGAGGTACAATCCTTCAGAACTTGGATTAGAACTGAAGATGCCTGAGTTTCGGTGTCAGCAAATAGCTGTGAAAGTCTATTGCAAATGTTGTTTCTCATCTCCTTCTAGTGGCCATGCCACACATTGAATAACAACCTACTACTATGTTATCTCAAGTGGCAGAGATCTGTGCATTGGATCTAAAGATCACAATCTATGACTTGCACAAAGAGAGAAAGAGTTAAAAGAACATCATTATGGTCCCAAAAACAAGCACATCCTGGCATTTTCTAACTTTTGAGTTTTTAATTTTGCAACCTTAATGTAATAATATGAAAGTGTGTGTGTGTGTGTGTGTGTGTGTGTGTGTGTGTGTGTGTGTGTGTGTGTGTGTGTGTGTGAAAGTGAGTGAGTGGGGGGACTAAATTTTTGCCCTTAGGTTGTTTGGACATATCTGAAAGCAATACCAGGTCTAATGAGCTGGACTTCTTAGCTGGCGTAACGTGTTGTAGCTCCATTACCTTTCACTTTATCTTGCTTGTAAATCATCACGACATACATTAGTCTCGTCTTTTGTTCCTGACTCCTCAAAGGGATCGGGTACACCAGTGTTGAGCACTATATGAGAACAGCTTATGGAAGGCAGCATACGTGCTCGTGGCTCACCATATGCAACTATTCTCACTTAGACATACTGAACCTAATTTTTAAAAGGACAAAGTCAGATACCTCTGTGTCTAAGTACCGGCACGTATGACTGTAGGATCATTGCATATGTAGTTACCTGTGCCCTGAAAGTGTGAGCCTTTAGGCTCTGTGTTGGGGGGTGTGGGAAGCAGTGCCTTAGGGAGAAGCTGAGACTCAGACTCCCAAGCCCTAATCCTCAAAGTATTTAGGCTCTAACTTCTACTGAAATCAGTAGAAATTAGGACCCTAAATATCTTTGAGGATCTGGGCTACAACTCCTTCCCTGTTCCGTCTTTGCTCACTCATTACACTGAGATCTTAGTTGACCAGTGCATAAAAAGGGGCCATGAGTGTCAACTGGTAAAGGGTCGGGGGGCTAACAGTTTCTGCGGGCACCTGGGCAAGATGGGGCAGGAGGGACTGGCTCCACACCCTGTAAGGGGCAGGAAATAGGGCGGAAGCCCTCAGCACTGGGTCTCTCTCCATCCCTCAGAGCCACATGGAGTGGTGCTCTGGCAGTGATTTAAAGGACTCGGTGCTCCAATAGTGCCAGCCAGGGGCAAGGCCCCCTTTGAATTACCGGGCCCTGTGACAACTGCCCTCTTTGCACCACCACCCCTCGTCAGCAGGCCTGCAAAGAGCTCACAGTTCTTTAAAAGCAACTCCTGTCTGAGACCTGACATCCTCGCTCCACCTAACACCCACTTTCATGGTATTATTTATCCATGAAGGGTAGCATGTGAGGTCTTGTAGCTTATCCATATGTGCAGTCTTGTGAGATGTGTGTCGAGGTAATATTGCCAATTCTGCCCTGAGGTCTTGGGGTAAGACTTAATCCCCAGGGAATCACAGGTCACAAAGATGGGCCCAATCAAGAATGATAGAATTGTCACCCCACTGTCTAGCTGATTGTATCATGCCAATAGACTCAGGAAAGTGCATGGAAAACCATCAAAGACAAAGGATAAACATTAAAACCACTTGGAATTGAAAAAGAACAGTAGGAGAATGAGGGGATCACTCTGCCTAGCGACAAAGACAAGAGACTAATTCGGTATATCACAGGGTGGAGGAAGACCCTTCATCTGTTCACTGAGGAGATACCTGGGTGGTTCATAAAAGACTGAATCCTGGCTCCTTAAGCCAACAAATCCTGCAGAAGACTAGTCTTGCGGGTGAGAATCTATTAGCCAGGAAAGGCAGCTGTTAACGAGTTTCTGATTTATGATTTTGTTTTGTACATGACCATTTGTTTCCCTCACACACAGTTGTTTCTGTTTGACGCTATCTTCTGTCTCAACATAAATTTCCTTTCGGTTGACTGCCACTGAGCTCAAGCGCTTTGGATGATATGGGAGCAGTGGGCTGAGGTAAAACTGCTAAACTGGGCTACACTGGGGAAGGAAGACGTGGGGCTTCTGGGGTTATCCGGTGGTCAGGGGCTGGATACTAAAGGGAGGACACCTGAAAGGGGCTGGGGATGCATGATTGTCAACCTGTAGGGTAAAGGCAGGGCTAGTACAGGCTGACAGGCTGGCTGTGTTAGGCAGCAGTTAACACCCCGATGGCCAGAACAGTCAAAACTTCTCTGCACTGGAAGAAGGTAGCTCGCAGCCCTGATTCCCTGAGAAGTGTCACAGGGGCAGATCCATATTTCTGCCCATTCCTTATTCCTCCCCCTCATTGTTGCTTGCTTGTTTTTGGAGCTGGGGAAACAGTAGGCATACAGCCCCTTAACAGTTTAGCATTTTACCTCAGCCCAACTTCCAATGAGGGAGGAGGGCAAAGGGAGCAGTTACCCCAGTGATTCAAAGTGGCCCAGAGTTGTGCTGCGTGCTCTGGGCAGTGCTAAAAACTGGGGCTGACACCACCCTCTAGACAGTGCTGAAAGCAGCCTGGGTCCCACGTAGTGCGTGCCAGGTGGCACTGAAGACCGGCAGTCCCTGACTCCGCCCCTTCATCCTGAGGCCACACCCCTTCCGGTAGCAGAGAGCCGACCACCTCTTGCCTACTAGCCCAGAGGCCCGTGGAGGCTGTCATGCCCCTGAGCCCCTTGCACTCACTCCTCCATGCCTACAGCTGCAATCTGAGTGGCCCAAGGCAGCCACACAGGAAGGGAAATGGGGCAGAACGAGTCCTTAATCCTGGGCCTCCCAACACACTCTCCAGTGCAGCTGTACAAGGACTAGGGACAAAGGGCTGCTTTTCAATATCAAGCTGATTGCATTAGCACTGAGGCTTTCATCAGGTGAACGGATGGACTGTTTTTATGGACTCTTTCAGCGGGAAGCAAGGGCCATGGCTCATTGTATTATTTTATCAGTCCAGCTTGCCAGTTATTGCCTGCTAGATGATCATTCCTATCGTCATGACTGTCAGACCTTGAACATACCCTCGGAATGCGCTTCAAGGTTAATGAGAAGCACAAAGTATTTCCTCTTTCCTATTGTTAAACCCTCAAGAGCACTGTGGAGAATTTCCAGGCCTGCATCAGCCTGGAGTTTCGAGGGGCACCTGGCAGAAAGAGGAGACATTCCCAACCCTTGCAAACATATTTCTCCCCTTTCTCCCGCCCCAGTGCTCAACAGGAACACGCAACAGTGTAAGATGAGCTCACAAGGGTCAGGGCTAGCCTTTGTTTCACCTCTCACATATTACTTCACTTCCCCTGCCTCTCAAGTCTGTAACCTTTGTCGTTAATGGAACTAATTGCATGAGAACAAACCAGGGGATGGCAGGAACATCTGGGCCAAATACTGTACATGCCACTGTAAGTTAACCTTTCACACTCTGTCAGATGCTGTGTGAAAATATGTCAGGGATACAGCTGTGTGAAGGGGTTCACACGCACAGTTTCAACGGAAAGAAAGAAAGAAAGAAAGAAAGAAAGAAAGAAAGAAAGAAAGAAAGAAAGAAAGAAAGAAAGAAAGAAAGAAAGAAAAAAAACTGCTTGTGAAGGGTGGGTTTTTTGCAAGCTTTTTCCATTTAGGGATACATGTATACTCTGTTCATGAGATTAACCCCTAAGAAATGTTCCTGTTATGTCTTGCACTGAAATAAATGGGACTATTCCCAGTGAGAAAGACCGAGCCCACAGTGAAAACAGGAGGTGCAAAACATGCTGGGAAGCAGGGAACGGAAGGCCCAAAGGGAAACAGACACTCACAGCATCAAGTTTTTGCCAGTTCAATCCAACCCACATAATCAGCAGGGTTCGAGCTGACAGCGGGGGATTTAAACACTTGTAGGGAGAGCTCAGCTGGGTGTCTCCAGGGAAAAAGGTTTGCAGAATACAGTGCTATGAAGAGAGAGAGGAAAAATGCTGTTAAGCAGTGAAAGAGATATCTGTGGCATAGCTGTTCATTTTTCTTCCTCCCTATTTTCTGGGCTTGCAATGAAAATATATGAGCAAATGGGTTTGGTTATACGATTCTTTCCGGAGGGAGAATCAAATGAAAGGGGATGGGAAAGAGTCTGGTTAAGGAATATGAGTCTGACTGGTGTGCAGTGCACAAAGTCAAAAGCAGTTGCTGGCACTGGGCTGTTTTGCTCTGCTAGAGATGCTGTTCTGTGGAAAGGAGCAACTCCATGCTTGCGAAGTTACAAGGGCCATATTGAGCAAAGCAGGAGCTATATTGCACCACTGCTAAACAGCCTCCCCAGTTGGGTTTTCGGTGCCTTTAGCCTAATGAAGGTGAGTATATGACACGAACAGTCACAGGAAGAAAAAATGTGCACTTTAAAATCTATAGTACATCCTACTGAGAGCATAACGGGGATAGCAAACTGCAAAAGAGAACCCCTCAAAAATGTGTCCAGACCACTTTGAGCTGTGAAGGAATGTCGTTGGAAATAGGCACATTTTCCAATAAACTGGCTACCATATGAGACCATTGTCTATGTAGTCACACATCTACATACTAATAAAGGTAAGCCGTGTGAATGCAGACAGCTAGCAGATGGATTGATTAGAGACCAGATCATTTGTGGTGTAATTGATAATTAGGTCATTCCATGCAATGGAGTTGGCTTTGCAAAGAGCAGTTAGTTTTTGCAAAGCCACTAAAGATTACTTCCCTCCTTGGGCTGACTATTGGCTACTCCAGAACCAGGAGCTGCCCCATTTCCATAGCAGCAAAGGCAATGGGACTCCTCTACTGTCACAGTCATTTCCCCTATGCTGGGGTCTGCCATGTATATACACTGGGGCTACGTCTACATTGGCCCCTATTACGGAATAGGCATACAAATGTAGCACTTTGGAAGAGGCAAATCCGTGGGGGATTTAAATATCCCCCGCGGCATTTGCATTTTCATGGCCGCCACTTTTTTCTGGCTTGGAGATAAGCCGGAGAAAAACGTCCAGACTGGCGCGATCCTCCGGAATAAAGCCCTATTCCGGAGGATCTCTTATTTGCCTCTTCCAAAGTGCTACATTTGCATGCCTATTCCATAATAGGAGGCCAGTGTAGACACAGCCTGGGAGAGTATTAGAGGAGACTAAGGGGGGATGTGATAGAGGAGATGTGATAAAAACATGACTGGTGTGGAAAAAGTGAATAAGGTAAAGTTATTTACTTATTCCCACAATATAAGAACTAAGGGTCACCAAATGAAATTAATAGGCAGGAGGTTTAAAACAAACAAAAGGAAGTATTTCTTCAGTCAGTGCACAGTCAACCTCTGGAACTCCTTGCCAGAAGATGTGGTGAAGGCTAGGACTTTAACAGGGTTGAAAAAAGAGCTAGAGAAATTCATGGAGGTTAGGTCCATCAATGGCTATTAGCCAGGATGGGTAGAAATGGTGTCCCTAGCCTCTGTTTGTCTGGAAATGAGTGACAGGGGAGGGATCATGTGAGGATTACCTGTTGTGTTCCCTCCCTCTGAGGCATCTGGTATTGGCCACTGTCGGTAGACAGGATACTGGGCTAGATGGACCATTGTTCTGATCCAGTATGGCTGTTCTTAATTAGCCAACTCTGGGACTTTTCTGGCATCTGTGTGCTGACACAGTGGTATATCGGGGATTGTAGTGGGTGAGATAAATACACTTCCCAAGGAAGTTTAGCCGCTGAATTTGACAATAGGAAAACAAAAAAGAATTTACACACAAACCTCCCTCCTCCCCACCACCAAAGTTTCCTGCATGTAAAACAAATGCATATTTCACTACTCCTCTTTTATACAATTCAAATAAATACTCTAATAAAGCAATAGAATTAACTCATAGGGTGACCTAGGTATGTTACATAAGAACTCCAGCAGTAACTGGAAATAGTAGTTGAGAGTCAGTGTGATGTTAAGGAGATGCCTAGACTTGGGAGCCAGGAGCTCTTCAATTCTAACGGCTTGTCTACGCTAAAAATTTTGCCACTGCACAGCTGATCATTGCAGTGCACCAAGGAAGAGCCTAACTACCCCCGGGAGAGTTTCTCCCATTGGTGCAGATAATCCACCTACCTGGGATATAGTAACTAGGTCAAGAGGGGGACATGATAGCGGTTTTCAAATATCTAAAAGGGTGTCACAAGGAGGAAGGAGAAAATTTGTTCCTCTTGGTTTCTGAGGACAGGACAAGGAGTAATGGGCTTAAAGTGCAGCAGGGGAGGTTTAGATTGGACATTAGGAAAAAATTCCTAACTGTCAGGGTGGTCAAATACTGGAATAAATTGCCAAGGGAGGTGGTGGAATCTCCCTCTCTGGAGATATTTAAGAACAGGTTAGATAGACATCTGTCAGGGATGGTGTAGGTGGAGCTTGGTCCTGCCTTGAGGGCGGGGGGCTGGACTCGATGACCTCTTGAGGTCCCTTCCAGTCCTATGATTCTATGAAGAGGAGAATTTTCCCATCAATTTAGTGATGGCTACACTGTGGGTTAGGTTGGATTTTTCACTCATGCGTGGCAAAATTATAACCGACCTAATTTCCCAGTGTAGACCAGGCCTAAGCCTGCCTCCATCCTACTGCAACGGGATTCGTTGTGAAATAAGGGCCTAAGGCAAAAATCACTGCAGTCAATGGCCGTCTTCCCATGAGATGTAAAAGCTGTGACATACTCCAGTCTTTGCTGACTAGCCTTTTGGTCAGTGTCAGTCCAGGTAGTGTTTTGCTTGCTCATGTGATCTACCAGTTTTCATGTCACAAGACAGGAAGTAATGCATTCATCAAGTGCAGCACATTTTTATCACTTCCTTTGCAAAAAAACGATGGGATTAAGGAATATGAGTTGGAAGTTCCAAGTACTAAGGCACTTGGCAAAGAATGAACAGTTTATTTCACAACGTGTGGGGGTTCTATGGAACCCCACATCTTCCAGTTCCCTGCGTCATTATTTTAAAATATGGTTTCTATTATTTAATAATTTAGTTTTATGTTTATTTAGAGTTTTTAAATTAATATGTAGTGTACCCACTGCCACAGCATATACGACCCTGGTTTTGGAGTCTTGTTGTTTTCAATGGACCATCCCTGCACAAAGGTGCTTTTATAGCAGGAGGCCAGAGCACCCTGTAAAATTTAAACATTGTCCACCTGCAGAGCTATAGCAAAAGATTTCACAAACTCTTCTGCACCACAATTAGTCTACTTTGGAGAAAGAGTTCAGTCACTGGTCCTCAATCCATTTCCCACTTCACACTTACATTGGAGGTCAGCTGTGCACAATAAAGGTCTGTGAGGACACAGAAGTAGCAGGTTCTGTGGGAAAAAGAGGGGTGTGGGAACCAAAATATCACTGGTCATTATAATGTAACTTAAAATCACCTAGCTAGGTATTCTTCCTCATCTCAAAATAAAAGGGTTCTATTCTCCTAAGGAAAGAAAGGTGTTATGTTATAGGGTACTCATGCCGCAGATATTCACTTATCCAGCACCTACATATGCATACACCCCCCTCTGAGTATTTAGTCATGTGTGACTTCTCACTCTCTCTAAACTTCAAAAATTAAAACTTGATTTAAAAAAATACCCAAACCCAACTTATTTATGAGGATCTTTTTTTCCACAGCTTTTGTATAAACTGTGACGCTCGTGTTGACAATAGGGATTTAAAGGGTTGCCCAGTTACCCGGCAAGCCTTAGTCTTACCAGCATGGTTAGCCAGTAACTGGTTAGCTGGCAGCTCAGCCCAGCTGAAGTGATGCAGTGTGACAGGCCCTGTCCAGCCTGGCCAGAGGAATCTGCGGTGCAGCAGGCCTGGCTGGGCTGGAGCATCCCACCCATGGCACAACGTGGGTGGGGGACGGCTCTAGTCTGTCTGGGTCTGCCGCAGGGTGATGCAGGTCGGGGGGCTGCTCCAGGATTAATCGGTTACACTTAGCATTTAACCGGTTAAATTTTGAACCAGGAACTTACATCCCTACTTGACGACTAAAATGGAACCCTGATTTTCTGAAGGGACCCTGCGACTGTAATGAGCCCGACCCAGCCGTCCACAACCGCTTCAGGTTGCTTCATCTGTGTGTGGTTTCTAATGAAAAGGGTGATTTTTCACAGAGGAAAGCACTCGTGGTATGTGCACTGCTGATTTACATGCCAATGCCCGGGATGATTTTCCAGCTGACTCAGCTATGGGGTAGGACAGAGATGCATTTGCATTTGGGAGACAAGAAGAGAAAGGTGGTTGTTCTTTGTGCATTCTCGCTATCCACACTGGGTGCAAGTGATGACCCTCAATTAAGGCAAGGGGGACGAGGAATCTTTCCTCCACACTGAGCCGCTGTAATATTGAGAGTGAGGCTGTCTTGAGGATTGCAGAATCGCCCCAATTTCATTGCTGACAGTGGCCTTGTGTTGGGCTAATGAATCCTGAACTACCCCTGGTGCAACCACAGTGCTTGCAGCTGGGCCGTGGGATGAGACGCACTGATTCTGAGAGCAAAGCAGGGTACTTTCATGGTCGCTCACTTACTTTGATATAGGCTGGGCAGAATGGCTGGTTAAAGGGCAGTCTGCCATTCTACAGGGCCGGGACAGGGTCAAGAGGAGAGGGCATAATCCAAAGGATGTGATTTCAAAGGTCTGCTATTGCATGAGCCACTGAAGGTCAGAAACACAGAGTCAAGTTGGTGAAAGCTTCCTTTTGATGCTGAACCTTGAGGGCCTGAGTCCTGATTACTCCATTTCTGCATGTGGGACATGAATGAGGGAAAGGGAATGACAAAGGTAGCTTCAATCCACCTTTTTGCTTCCCTTATTCTGCAGAACATAAGAACAGCCATACGGGGTCAGACCAGAGGTCCTTCTGGCCCAGTATCCTATCTTCTGACTGCAGCCAATATTAGGTGCCCCCAGAGGGAATGAACAGAACAGGTAATCATCAAGTGATCCATCCCATCCCTTGTTCCTAGCTTCTGACAAACAGAGGCTAGGGGTACCATTCCTACCTATTCTGGCTAATAGCCATTGATGGACCTATCCTCCTTGAATTTATCTAGCTCTTTTTTGAACCCTGTTAAAATCCTAGCCTTTACAACATCCTCTGGCAAGGAGTTCCACGGGTTGACTGTTGCATGAAGAAATACTTGCTTTTGTTTGTTTTAAACCTACTACTGGTTCATTTTGGAATAAATATTGGAATAAATATTGGAATAAATTTCCAAGGGAGGTGGTAGAATCTCCCTCTCTGGAGATATTTAAGAACAGGTTAGATAGACATCTGTCAGGGATGGTGTAGACGGAGCTTGGTCCTGCCTTGAGGGCGGGGGGCTGGACTCAATGACCTCTTGAGCTCCCTTCCAGTCCTATGATTCTATGATTCTATGATTTAATTTGGTAACCACTAGTTTTTTGTTATGGGAACAAGTAAAAAACTTTGCCTTATTCATTTTCTCTACCCTACACGTACCCATCCCTTCATGTAAGTTAGATGAGTCTCAGGGCTGCTCAAAGTGAAACTCAGCTACCTATTGCACTCTCTGGTCCCCGGAAAGTAGAAAGTAGCTGAAGTGCACCACACTTTAAGAGTTGAAAGAAGGGCTAATGTAGAGCCTTTATACTTATTCTCCATGGGCTGGCGACATAGATTTCTGCAAGGACCATTTTCAGGGGGAAATTCTACCAACTTTAAGGTCCCTTTCTACTGCCAGAATGGTATAGAAAGGGTCTAAACTGTGATTTTCTAACCCTATTACGGGATGCAGCTTGAAATGATCTCAGGATCCTCAGACCACGTAGAGAGCAGGCTGCTTCCAGCACCAGAACCCTCCTGGGCCAGTCCTGGGAATGCTTTCCTGCTGAGCTGCCTGTTTTGGAAAAGCATCCCAGAAACAAGAAACCACATGGTCTGTGCACGCAGCCACTTTTGCCTCTCTGTTTACAAGGGCAAGTTCTTCCTCCCTCCCTGCAGAGGAAATCTGTTAATACAATAGAAGCCTTACAGGGTGCATTAGAGGGAAGCATTCCTTTCTGGTGTCAACTGGGAACAATTTGGCTAGAATTTCCAATCGAAAAGGGCCTTTTAATGGCTCCACTGTCAATTTAAATCGGCTCTCTTGGTGGGGAGCTGCCTTATATGAATACCTTTACACTAGAAAAGCTATCGCGGCTCTGCAGCCATAGCGCTGTGGTGTAGACACTTACCGGTAGTGACGGAACTCGTTCTTCCTTCATTGTAGTAAATCCTCTCCGAGAGATGATTCCTAGGTCAACAGAAGAATTCTTCCATCAGTGTCTATCGTGTTTTAAGTCAATTTATTTACAGTGTACAGGGTGTACCTAGTTGTCTTGTGTGGACCAGCCCTATTTTGCAAATAGAATGAACCGAATCCTGATATTTTTACCACAGGCATTGGCTTCCTCTAGGGCTCGGGGCTGCTCAAACTCCCTGCCTCCACCTTCACTCACCTCCTTCCTCCAAGCCCCCACCCTCTCCCTGTCTCTTCCCACCCCTGCCCCGCCTCTTTTCACTGAGTTGTGCTTCCTCTCTGAGGGCACCCCGTCCCTGCTCCTTCCCTTCAGCACTTCCTGGTCGAAGAGCAGATCATGGTGGGCAGGAGGCCATAGGTGGGAGGGTTTCTGGCTGCTGGTGGATGTTAAGGCCACGGAGTCAGCATCTATGACTTTTACTCATAGATTTCAATAAGATTTTGAGTAGGCATTAAAGGCTGCTTTTGTGGATCATGCTGCACAGGCAGGACTGGATTTAGAATGGTGCTCTTGAGGGGAATAAAAGAGCTTCTGGGAAATTCTCCCTTAGGAAGGTGATTTGAATGCACTTAGTTTGAGCTCCTCACCAGGGATCATAATGTTGAGAGATGCTATGGGAACAAGTGCCTCTAGGTGCAAACTGAGCTAGAAGAGGCAAAGATTAAAAACTTTCCTGAAGGAGAGGAACAAAAAAGACGACGAGAAAATGCATGACAGAGCAGAGAGGAATGAACAGGAGAAAAAAAAAAACACTCTGCAAAGTAAGGGATTCAAAAATGAAAGCACAGGAGGTCCCTCCTGGGAATGAGTTTGCAGGTGCAAATCTGAGCTTGCTCCCTAAACGGGGCCTGACGAACCTTTGTTTGAAAGAGTCCAGAAATGCTGTAATGCTCTTGTGCTCATGTATCGATAGGTTCAGTGAATAAAGCCATTATGTTAAAAAAAATGAAGGCTCCACATTTTCAAACTCTGAAGTTCCCCCAATGAGCCTTGTTTTGTTGAACACTCTTTTACTCGTTCAGGGGCAAGGCTGCTGCTCCAGTGAACGTTGGCCCCATATTCAGAGTAGTAAGCAAGGCTGGGGAACTTGATTGTTTGCAATTAGAATCTGCCCTTAAAAAAATTTCGGGGCATGAAGGGTCATGTTCTTTACAAACCTTTCACAGGACCCTCACGCCAATGAATTCTGCAGCTGTGCCACAAAGTCCCAGACTTCTGCCTAATTCACTACCCACATGTGCAGAAAAGACTCCTCATTGCCAAAAAAAAAAAAAAAAAAATTAAGCAAGTCACAGACATCAATCATCCCTAATGCACAAATTTTTATTTTCAGACAGCTTACTTGGGAACATTATAACATAGAACTGCCTGGCAGAAACAATGCTGCCAACTCTCCCTACATAGCTGTATGGAAAGCTTTAGTCAATAATACGTACGGTAAATATTTATTATAACGTAACATGGGTTCTGTTTGTTTCTGTTTGTTTTTGCTTTTTATACTTTGCATTTGATGTGAATGGGAGACACACCAAATACTGTAAATATTTATAAAGTATTCAGATTTGATATTATTTGCTCAGGTACAAATGGCTCCAGTTACTAGACTGTCACAAATGAAAAAAACCACAAATGCAGTGCGGCACTGAATGAAAAACACAGTGGAAACATGACATAACCACATCTATGGCCTGAAGTAAACAGTCTCCACAAAGAGGAACTAAATAAGGATGCACACATCTTTTTAAATAGCTTCCTTTTGCAGATAGAATGGGAATGGAGATGCAGATATAGTTACAGAAACCTTTCTGCCTGCTTCCTCACCACCACCCCAGCTTTTAATCTTTCCAAAAATAGTATACATTTACCTGGAGTTAGTTTGTGGTTGCTTTCTTTTCTAAGGATGGAGAAACCTCTATAGGTCCTATCTAGACTTATCCAGCTATCCTGAGTTTTCATGTTAAAATATTCTGCCCTAAAAAGTACAAATCTTTGAGTATCAGTGCAGGTATAAGGTATTAAATCAATGGATATTAGTTTTGTATCTGATACAACCTTCAGCAGATATTTCGTTGCCCCCGTAAGACAAGAAACTTAATCATTTTAATGATTTTGTTCCATCTCCAAGCTAACATGTTCCCTTTCTGCTCTTATCTGCACCTCTGTGGTCTGGAAAGCATATTGAGGATTTTACAAGC
The DNA here is from genome assembly GCF_049634645.1 of Pelodiscus sinensis. Lineage (NCBI taxonomy): Eukaryota > Metazoa > Chordata > Testudines > Trionychidae > Pelodiscus > Pelodiscus sinensis. Next base: position 64,809,161 of record NC_134718.1, read on the forward strand.
TCAAACTCTCTTGTGTGATGTAGCTTTGGCTGTTTTGGAACTACCACAAGGACCACCTCTCTCCTGGTATCTCATGCACACAAACTCAAATATTAAGGTCAAGCTCTAATTCCTAGAAATCCGCTATGCCCTTAGGCTAATGGAGCAATTGTATTTGAATAGGGGAAAGAAAGAAAGAAAGAAAGAAAGAAAGAAAGAAAGAAAGAAAGAAAGAAAGAAAGAAAGAAAGAAAGAAAGAAAGAAAGAAAGTTAGTTAGTTAGTTAGTTAGTTTATCTGTTTTGCGTTAAGGTACACCAAATATGATAACTTTTTGCACCGATATAGCCTGTTGTATTTGAACCCCCCAGCTCTATTTATATCCTGCTGCATGTGCCACCAATTTTCCATGCAGTGGCTCAGGCAGCAGGATCTTATTTAAATGGCTCACACCTCATGGCTGCAGCACTACCGTGGCAGTGGCAGAAGCTGCTAGCCCTTCAAATGCCACAGCAACCCCAGGTGGCTGCTAGGCAACACAGTAGCAGCAGGACCAGGAGCAACAAGCCCTTTGCTGTGTTTTTCATTCATAGCCTCAGGCCCTAGGCAACTCTGGGGGAAGCTAGTCCCCAGCTCTGCCCCTTCCACCATAGGCCCCGCACCTTCCAGGGTAGAGTCAGCCAGTGACCACGTACCAAAATTACACACTGACACTTGCACCAGTACACAGTGTAGGCCATTACCATTCTCATTCCATAGCCTGTTACGTCCCCATCCCACTTGTTTAAGCTCCAAGAGTCCAGGCTTATAGTCATAGGCCTGATCTAAAAAGCTCCTGACTCATGCACATAAAGCCAAACAAACTGGTAGCCGTGGTGCAGTTTCAAGACGGGTTAACACATGAGAACACTTTCCCAGCTTACTCTTACATGTATTAGATATTCTGGGTATGTCTAGACTACATGCCTCTGGCGACAGAGGCATGTAGATTAGGCTACCCGGCGTAGGAAAAGAAGTGGGGATTTAAATAATCCCCGCTTCATTAAAATAAACATGGCTGCCGCACTGTGCTGACGATCAGCTGATCCGGCACAGCGCCGTAGTCTAGACGCGGATCAGTCGGCTGGGGAATCCCCGCTTCTTTGTCTATGATGGGTAGCCTAATCTACATGCCTCTGTCGCCAGAGGCATGTAGTCTAGACCTACCCTCTGTCTTAGTTAGCCGTATTCAACAGCACAACAATCCAGTACTCTCTCATTGGAATAAGGTCTCCCTTTCCCTATCCATCCAGATTGCTTTGGTCCATCTCTGGCACGATTTAAAAGCTTTTTTCAAATTTGTCTTCACTGTGGTTTGAATTATGGCCAAAGATCTGAGCCCTAGGCAAAGTGTAAAGTTGGATTATATTTTATTCTCAACTGCTTGCCTAATGCAGTATTTTCTTTTAACCCCCTGCTCTTAGTATTTCTTTGCCGCAGCTTGGACACACTATAAAATTTATTTCCTTGAAATTACCTGCATGGATCAAAACGCAATGAGGCAAATAACACTGAACAACACAAAAACCATCTGGATTAGGTTTTTCTCTCCAGATGATTTCTCATTTCAAAATGTATTTTAAGCTGAACTGGTAGCCCAAAGAGGAACAAGTTTCCAATCATTTTGCCACCCTCCTTGTTTGACTTCTGCATTAAGAACCTCTCACCTCATTTTACAGTTCTCCCAACAATGTAGCAAGGGTGGCACATTGCTGGCTATATCTGTGGTCCAATGGTTATTTTTCAAAGGTATCCCCTACATCATGGGTGGGAAACCTAAGACCCCAGGGCTGGATGCGGCCCCTAGCTTGCCTGGATCTGGTCCCTGAGGCTTAGGGCTCCCCCCAGCATTGGGGAGCCCACGCTGGTGTACCAGACCCTCGCCATTCCCCACAGGGCTGGAGCATGCAAAATCTACTAGCCTTGGCCCTGCTAGACTCTGGTGTGTGAGGGGAATGTGGAGAATGTCTTTCTCCTTGTCAGTCAGGGGGCTGCCTTAGTGAGAGGTGTGTTGCTTCTCACTTGTGTGCAGCCCCTGATTGATTTTTCTGTGGGTCAGCGCCCCCCCCCCCCCCACCCAAAAAAAGGTTTCCCACCCCTGCTTTGCATAGTCCAAAAAAAGTTAATAATGGCATTAAAACCACCTGGGAATGGCCATTTAAATGCCACTTTAAATTAACTACAAGTAATCTACACTTTTAAAACATCCTGATTGATGGAGGGGTTTGTTTTTCCTCTTCGGAACCATGAGTTGGGTGGGTACTAAAAATAAAGTGAAATAACACTCAGGTGCTAAACAGATTATGACTCACAGCTGGAGGCAAAGAAGTTGCAACTCTATCCCAATTACACTAAGTTAATTGGGTGTTAAAAAAATCCTGGACTCCCAACAGTAGTATTCACAGCAAGACATCTAGCAGGCCAGAGAGCCACCCCGGAATTTTTTTTAAGAGCTCTTTTGAGCCAAGAGAATCACTGAGTCACTGTAAACTATTTATTGTGAAATTAGGACTTAGCAATAGAGTTTCTCTAAGAGGCAGTGCAATTTTCTCATCTGGGAGATTAACCCTCAGCCTGGTTTCGACGTTCGTGTTTCTGCAAGTTAAGACTCTGAACTAAAATGGACAGGCTCGGATTACTACACTGGATTGCCCCTTACATCCTGTAGTTCATTAGCTGGAACCAAGTGCTAGATTTAAAAACAAATGCTTAAGAGGCCAGTCCCACCATGCTTAAAAGAGGTCCCTTTAAATTCAAGGAGATTAGTCACACACGTAAGGGTTACTCACATAAATGAAGACTGTGGGATCAGCCACTCTATGTTTCTTGCTGATCCACTGTATCATGGAAGGAATATGGTCTATTGGTTAAAGCAGGACACCAAGGGTGAGTGGTACCAGATTCTATTTCAGGCTCTACCACTTTCTTGTGGTGCAGTCTTGAACAGGTTACTTATACTCCCCGTACACCTCCCCTCCCCCAACAGTTTCCTCTCTGTAAAAAAGGGGAGAATAATATTTGCCTGTTTCACAAAGTAGTTGGGTCGTTCCACAAAACAATAGAGACTAGAAGCCTATATACCTTGAATTCCTGCTCTAATGACACACGCCCTCTGTACATTGAAGGACAGTGTAGAAAATAGAGTATGCAACGGTCATAAGTCCTTCAAGAACAAGTCCATGAAGATATACATCAAGAAGACTTATGATTTAGCTTGTGAGGCCACGGAGGACTCAGTCTAGTTGAAGTTTCAGGAGTTCTGAGAGAAACTTTAAGACACGTCCAATGAATCGTCGTTGTCTATACTCTTTGTAGCTCAGTCATCCATAATTGGCCGTGACTACCTGGTCTCACCAGATGACAAACATCCAAATGACCAATGCTTGTGTAGGCTGGGGAGGAGAGAGAAAGGAATTGTTTGCTATATGGAATATTGATCTAGGAGGGTATTTTTCCCCTTCAGTGCTATTGGCAGAAACATGGAGGCCAACCTTCCGGGGCAGAACAACTCTCTGTCCCGACATTTGCCCTTTCCCTCCTTGCCATTGGCAAGACAAACAAATAAACAAACAGGGGCAGAGAATGGAGTCACTGTTTCTTTGCTCAACACCTGGAATGGGATGCTCAGCTGAGAGGAATCTGCTCTCTACAAATGCAACAGAAGCTGTGTTCACTAACCTAATGTGAACGACCCTTTTTATTGAACACCACTCTTCATTCAGCACCTCTGCGCTAAACACAGGCCTATTTCAGTTCCTCTAGAATGGCCTCCCTGTGAAAGTTAGCTAAGCATGAACAGAGAAACCCATTTGGGCATTGTTGGCTGTTGGAGAAGGGTTAGGAGCTTTATGCTCAAACAATAACTAATAAAGAGCGATTTAACCTTGCATATAACAGGTTTTGTCTTTGGATGGATTGAGTTTTTATTTCCTCTGGTATACCCAGCCTAAAGATCATCATGGCTTGCCTAAGTGTCTATAAAATTATACTGTGATGGCTGCTCTAATGATAATGTTCTAGGTATCTATTTAAACTGCTTTCCCCCCCTCCCATCTATGTATGGGGAGAAAAATCTTGGGTTAAAAATCATAGCCTCCATTTTGACCATTTTAATTGCAATAATAATTAATTATTTTCCAATCTACATCTTAAACTTGATGAGAAAAACCTTCTACAAACTGATTCCTTTCCAGTATGAACATCAATGACTTAAACATGAATTTCGACATTTATTTCTGAGTCATTAACCTCTTCACTTAATGGGAACATTTGCTTTTTAACCAAAGATTGTGCAACAATAAAATTATGATTAAGACCCACAATAGGCAACACAACACAATTGTTTGTTAACTGAACTCTAATACAAAGAGTTCTGTTAACAAATGGTTGGTGAATAAATGACTACTCTAGAATCAGAGGGGCACAGAATTTAAAGATAGTAAAGACCTATTGGTCCATCTTGCTGTACTTTTAAAAGTCGGGGTGGGGAGGAGGTGAACTTACAAACCTTATTATGAGGGACTATTGCAGAGACTAGTGTTCCTTCAAAGTCTCAAGAAGATTTTACAGCCCAAATTTACTTTTCCAATTTCATCCCATTAACTGCCAGTAAGCAAATTGGTTTATGGGCTGCTGCCTACTGAAGGTTCAATAGAAACAACACCATCTTTCCCTTTCAACTTAGTATGTCCAATTATTACCAAAGCAGAAGCAATAATTTCAGAACGATTTATTTTCAGAGGATCCATTGTGAAAATTCAGGATCTCACAGCAATAATAATAGCAGGCTTGATATTACAACAGTGCAGATTTCAGTGAGGGGCAGGTTAATAGTGCTTGATTAAATCAAGTCTTGTAAACCAGCGCAAAGAAGTTGCTGCTCTTCACAAAGGACGGACACTCTAATGATAAGTCTTTGAAACAGGAGGTGGCAGTAGAGTATAACCTAGAAGACTGAGTTGGCTGGAAGATAAAGCTGGCACTTATGAAAAGCCAAGTACGTCTATCTGGGTAAAGTACTGTACTTATCATTTGTTTATAATTTTTCAGGTCTAACAAGTTTAACCATATAAAATGCTTTTTTATGAACATATCAAGCTAAAATTAAGAGAAAAGTAGGCATGTCATTTAAAAACAGCTAGAAATACCAATATAAAGGTGGGCTGTTTTATACGGGAGAGGTAGGGCAGGAACATTTCATTAGCAAGAACCAAATGGATCCAAGAGGAAGAATTCCAGCATCAGTGAAGATGTACAAATGAAATATCTTGTTTACAGACAGCTATCTTTAAGAAAAAAGTTGTCCTTTATTTTTGTAAGTTTTGATGTTTCTAAAAAAATAGGAAGCTTATTGTCACATTAGTTGAATCCCTAAGTGCTTATTTCTAAAGCCTGCTCTATTATTTTCATATACTATTTTATTACATCTTTATTGTAGGGGACGGTGCAGATTACTGCTCTCTGAGGAAAAAACATTCTTGACTCTTTGTTTGCTTCCTACTGTGAGCCAATTAAATGCAGAAAGAGAGTGTGATTTCTTTTTTAGTTCCTAATTTCAAGAAACTGAAATGACTCCCGTGATCACAAAATTCCTATTCTGAATAACCAAAAGAAAGCAAATAAAATTGGGCTTTTGATTTAGATTTGGTTTACAAAATTCAATATTCATAATATCTGTCATATGAAAACCCAGGGGATATTAACCTCATCAGCTAAAGAAACAACACCAAACCATGTTATCTTACCATGTTTAACCATAACAGATGTATTAAATGTAACATATACTGTAATAATTTGAGATCTGTTCCTGCTTCTTTTTTCTCAGACAAAACTTTCATTAGCTTCCATGATTTTTTTTTTTCTGAACAATAGCTACCTGCTGGGTTCCCTGTTTATGTGGTCCCAAAGCTATTGAAGGCACTAGAAAAATTAGCAGGTTTTGAATATTAGCAGTGCAATCCTGCCACTAAGGAAAAACCCACAATAAGTCAACAGGGTTTCATAACTGGTGTCAGTAGTAGTTTTGTCGGTGTAAGACTCTAGGGTCTGATCCAGCCCCATCCCAATAAATAGGAGCAGTCCTTCAACGGGTGTAAATTGTCATAGCTCCACTGAGGTCAATGGAGCTATGACAATTTATGTCAGCTGAAGCTCAGCCCAAAGAATCTTAACACTGATTGCATGGAAACTGGGTCATATCCTGAGTTCATTAAGAATATTCGCAAGAACTTGCAATCACCAAATCTGAGAAACAACAAAATAGCAAAGTGCTAAAAAAAAAAAAAAGTTACTAACTGCCAGGCCTATTTTAAAAAAAAATTTTTTTACACGGGAGAAGAAAAAGGTCTAGAACATGAGTGTTTCTCAAATGCTCATTAGAGTAAAAGGAAGTTGTTTTGCTTCAGAAATTCCATTCTGTTGGCCGGAGATGTTATTTGTTGTCTTCAGCTCTTTAAAGAATTTCTTGGAAATATACAGGCTGGAGAAGGGAGGAGATAACATCAAGAAATATCATACGGTGGGAAAAAACTGATGAGAAAATAGATCCCATACTAAATGCATATTGTTCTATTTATGTATTTGATAATGAGACAGAAATGCCCTTGGCATTTTATAAACAACAGCTACATAAGCAGGAGGGTAGAGTGAAATAAATTATAAAGTATTTCAAACATTATTAGCATGCCAGCCTTTTAGATTATTCAGATTTTTTTTAACAATTTTAAACTAATGTTCTGGTTTTTAAGTAATGTTTTTGTGTAACCTAATTGCTGTTTTCATAGGTTTATAAGAAGATTGTGCCTTGTAATAATTCTCTCCTTCCAAAAGTTTGCTAGAAGAGAAAGAGGCTTGATTGAACTACAATACATAAAAGGCAATTTTTAGGTTTGTATCAACACATTGAAATGTTTATATAAGTGTATTTTACGGCATATGGCTAAATTTAGGGAACATTTACCACAAGAAGTTGGCGTGCTATCCAGCATTCAATGATAACTTTTGGAAAAGAAGATAGGAAAAGTTAGCATTCATAATAAAAATAGCTATTTGCTTTTGCTTTTTAAGATGCTTGTGTGCTTTTTAAAATATAATCCTTCATGATAACAAAAAATGTTTGTGCTTAATGTTCACAGCGTCATATGGTACAACACTATCGTATGATTTAAAATTAAACATTATAATTATCATTTGGCAACCAATATTTAAAGTTGGTGTAACTATTTCTTCAGATGTTATTTAGACTGCACTTAAAAATATGAACCAAAACTATTTTTTGCTGCACATTCATTTTAAAACACTGTGGTAGGATTGTTTTATGCTTTTCAATTTCTTTTAAACCTAACTATTTCTGTTTAAGAAAATAGTTGTAGGACATTTGAAAAAGCAACCATTTTCAGCAGTGGTGCAGGGATCTGTCCATTCTCATCTTAAGGCATTTTTGGTGAATATTTGTGGTTGAAGAGGGAATATTTAAAGTATCATTTTCAAGCTGAGTGTTGTCCTTCATGTTGATCACTGGGGTGAGATTGGGGGGATGGAACCCTGTGCGTTAATAATGAGAAATAACCATTTTTTCAGTCATCACATTCTATGTGTTTTATGGCTGCTAAAATTAACAGGGACAAGCCTAAAAATTACTCCCTTGTAATACACAGTGAATATAGTCATCAGGTCCCTTTGAATGTAGTTCATTACCAAAATTAACCAACAGTTTGTCCCAGTTTTCTTTTGTATTCATTCTGTTAATTAACCCACTCGTCATTATCTGCTGGTAATGACCAATTTCTCTGGGATTATAAATATTTTTATTTCTTTAAGCAGCCCACCATCTTTAAGGGGTAAGCAGATTAGCAGGATACAAAATTTCTTTTTAGAGCTGTAGTTCTTTTCTAATAGCTGGGAATACATGAAAACAAAGCCATTTTATTCCATGAATCTAGTAAAGCCAAATTGTTCCAGGCTTCAGAGAGGTATTTTTCTTCAAAATAGCTGCATAAATTATGAGACTGACTTCCAAGCAAATTGTGGAGAATTTTTACCCCTATATATTCACTAAGTAGCATGTTTAACTCATCATTTCTTTCTCCAATAAAAGATTATTTATCTCACCCATTGCAGAACAGTTTTATTTTGTTAAAACAAGTGATAACAAAAGATTTCAGGGGAGGGAAGTGTTGAGCGATTGGAACTTTGTGAATCTTTTTTTTTAATCACTTCATTTTAAAAGCAGTTTCACTAAGCAGATCCAGAAAGCAGTAGAAAAAATGTTACTAGAAGGAGAGAACAGCAAATCCACCCATATCTCATTCTGAACACTGAACAATCTACATGGAGACTTTACAATGTGTGCAACTCCCCCAAACTGAAACCACATTGCTTTTAATGCTCATCTCAGTTGCTAATTTGGGACAGAAGATCGTCACTAAAAACATCCCATTAAGGGCTTAGAAGGAAACAATTTCTACGTGGTAACAAAAAATAAGGACATTCTTAAAATTCTTCTGGACAGTTGCATCGTGAAACCTCAGGGATTTTTTTGTTTTCTTTCTTTCATTAACCTTTTCTCCAACGCCAGTAGCACACACAACTTTCTGACCCAAAGAACTAGGTTTTTTATTTGTTCATGTCTTCTTGTGCCTTTAAGAATTTAGTTTCAAGGCTTTTACAATGATTAAAACATCAGTCTCTGATTCACCAGCATTTTGGAAATTTTTACAAAATTCTTCTCATAACAAATTTGCAGTCTTGTGATTCAGATATTAAAATCAAGCAAGGTAATTATGTAAAGCAATACAACTTGCATGCTAACATACCAAAGGAGAGAGACTTAAGACTATATTTATATGAAAGAGATCTCAGGTCTGGAATTTTCACTCACTAGCTGCATAAGAATAAATCTAACACTCTCATTCAAGGATGCCTCAAAATGTGTTGTCTCCCCCCCATACGCACACACACTAAATAGAATGTGTGTGTGTGTGCGTGTGCATGTGTGTGCATGTCTACTCTGCATCAAACATTACTGTTTTTTAAATGGCACGGAGCACTTTTTTTCAGTGAACATGTATATTACAATAGCATGCTAACATGAATACAATTAATTACATAAAATGGGTATTTCCCAGGCTTGCTTAAATCTTAGAAAAATAGTACTTGTCATGTCAATTGTCAGAAGAGATCATAGCTCGGAATGAAATAACAAGCAGGAGCACAAAAGAGAAGTATCACTGGAAAGGGATTTGGGAGACTGCTTCAATGGTACAACTTTAGGGAAAATGCTGACAATGTTTTCTTGCCGTTTAATTTCTTGTTCCCCAATGTGCACTTACTTTGTTTCACATCTTAGGCCCGAGGCCAGACAAGACTTGAGGGAGAGTAGGGAGGGGGTGCTCCTTGGTCAGTAAGCGCTTTAACCATTTGGAAAACCAGTTGGAAACATTACATCACAGGGTGACCAAAGTGCATTGTATGGGCCAGACACATGTGGGCCATAAGCCAAAAGCAGCCATTTGCGCAATACATCCCAAAGCGTTCAAGCGGTGGCCTTCGCAGCAGCTACAACATGTAGGCTCCATAGCTCAAGATGGAGTCTGGCTGAGAACTGCAAGAGCCACAAATTGTTACCACTGGGGTCCTATGGAGTTGACGCTGTGGTACTGTAATGGATGTGAGTTGCATTTGCCAAGCAAATTAACTTTCCAACACTTCAAAATCATTGCACAGTTGAAGGAATTACTAGTGTGAGGGCTTCTACCCCTCCTCTGATCAGTCTAGGAATTATTTCAAAGAAAGAAAGCTCCCTGGATAATGTGCAGTAAACTGACTTTCAAATTAGTTTCATATAATTCTTTGTCCTTGTGTAGCAACTTTCCTCACAGGTACTTAAAGCACCTTAAAACCCTCACACAGTCTGTGGTGAAGCACATGAGTATTATCAGGATCTTGCAGATGGGGGAAACTGAGGCATATAATGGTTAAGTGACTTGACCAAGGTCTTTCAGCAAGTCAGCAGCTGAGTCAGGTCTAGAATATTGCTTTCCACTAGACCTTATCTGCTAAGCAAAAGAGAGCAGTTCCTCCCCTTTCATTACACAGGGTTCTTAATAAAAAGTGAAAGAGCTTTTTCTTGACAGTGAACCTCAGGGGTCCAACTACTGAAAACATATTAACCTTTGAACTATAAGCCTCTTTGCCCACCCCTTGCTGGAATTAAGCAACAAAGGGTTTTCAAACTGATAAATTATCATCATATTTTTTAATTGTGTAATGATGGTCCAGGAAAAAAGGAACAACTCAGGAGTAGTAAATATTCAATGAGGAATTTTATTGTAGTTCTTATAAAGGGAATACCCACAGCTTTCTTCGCATTGACTTAAATCAGGCAGAAACTAGAGCGATAGGCATAAAATGAAATAATAGATGCATTATTTCTAGTGGGATTTATATCATCATTTGGTCTAATTATTCTTGATATTTCACCCATCATATTAGAAGCTTCTTCAGGGGAAAGAAATAACAGTTTGTCTCCTTGAGAACAAAGAACAAAGTGTCTCTTTGCTCTCGAGAAGCTCAGCTATCATTATGACGAGAAAGAATCTGTCCATTATCAAGAAATCCCACTAGAAATCTTGAATATCTTACCAAATAATTCCTCAGCTCACTAAAAATACTTGCAAACGAAAGACACAGAAACTATGGACCCTTGATGTGAAAAAAAATAGGGAGACAGGATATTATTCAACCCAATATTCATCTTTGTCTAACAGAATTTTTTTCCAGCTAGTATCGAACAGCACATATTATTTATAGTGAATCTTAGAAAAGGAAGATAGCCACTGATTCATCAACTTGCTGTACTAGAAGATTCTCCCTCCAGTTTGTGTGCAACACTGGATAAAATGACAGGAGCTCATTTGGATAGACCAAGGGCTGGTCTCAAGTATGCCTGAGATCAACGCTATAGCGATCGATCCACTGGCCATCAATTTAGCGTGTCTGCTTAGACATGATAAATCAATCACTGAGCACTCTCCCATTGACACCGGTACTCCACCAGGATGAAATGAGTAGCTGATCGTGACTGGAGAGCAGCCCCCACTGACTTTTGTGCATGCCTAAGTAAGCGCATCAGCTTCAGCTATGCTATATACGGTTAGTGTAGACTAGTCCCAGTTCCGGAATCTAGTATAGATATATACTATGGATCTATAGATACAATTTTATAGGGTACCCACTGAGAGGCCATATGAACTTTTTGTAAGATTGGAGTGATGGATGTTCAGCCTTTAGGATAAATTTAAAAAAAACTCCAGGGCTATGTTTAGCTTTCACTGATATCATATCTTAGGGCATATGAAAAAGCTCTTTGTCTGGGAGCCAATATTTAAAACTGTAATGCCCTAGTAGTAGGCAATTGAAATGAGAGTGTAGAAGCAAAGGGGTTCAGGTGCACAAATGTGGCTGAGGAATATGGTTCCTGAATTTAAATAGTCTCTTATTCTATGAACTGACAAACTGTTAGTACAGCTGGATCTGAAGGAATTAAGCAAACGTTTCATGGTGCCCTGCTCCTTCTCAAGCAGAAGCACCTGGAAAAATGAAAGAGAAAACAAAACTCTAGAATCAAATGATAACTAGCTGCTCCTAATGTCAGCTTTGGTTGAGAATATGTATCGCCTTTTGCTAACTTAAAATAGCAGAGCCACTTTCAATTCTACTTCATTTCCTAATGTGGATGAATACTGTATGGTCAACTGAAAAGGGAATATTTAACATCTTCAGCCTGGCATGTAGACATTTCTTGAAATGGTTAGTGGTCGAACCTAGCTAGCTCATTAAAAACAGCAGCGAAGGCAGAGCATTCTCTGTACCAGCTTGCCTGGAATATGGGGGTGTACAGGTTGAACCTCTCTAGTTCAGCACCTGCTGGAACTGACCGGTACTGAACCAGGGAGTTTGTCAAACACAGGAGGTCAGTATTGTCTAGCAGCATTACCAGCACTTCCACTGCTTACTGGGCTTTTAGAAGACATTTAAGGGTAAATTAGAGCTAAATAACAGTACAGGACACTGAGAGCCAGGACTGGTGGCTGTAAACAAACATTATGGGCCCAAGGGACACTTGGCCACACCCATGATAAGTGGACATTCGGCCAACTAAAATAATGCCAGACCATGGATGTGACCAGACCAGAGAGTGCCAAATTAGAGAGGTTCAACCTATACTTGCCTGTGTTGCCGTGTCTTCAGTGCTATTTTTAGTGAGTAAGCTGAATTTAAGCTAGTGTGGGGATGCCTGTATGAGCTGCAAATCACCCACTTTTTTTTCTTTTGCAAATTCCCAGCCACTGTTCAGTCATGTTCACATCTACTTATCAGTCAGTATTCACAAACTCTCAAGTGAATGGTTTTTTATGTGCCTGAATGTTTCAGAAATAGCTCTTTTCCACGCTTATATGCATCTTCCCACCTATGCACAAGCAAGAGGAGCCTTTATTCTTCACTATTTGCCATTCTGTTCAACCATGCAGCCAGGAATTCAGGTGACCAATCAAACCCATGAAGTGTGAATAGGTGAAAGGAACTATTGTTGAACAGCCCAGAGGCAGAAAATGGTTCATCCAAACTATTCAGTGAACATTCAATAAGTACGTGGTCAGAAATCAGGGACTGTTTGTGAACAGATTTTAAAAAGAGCAACATATGGAATAGCTATGATTCACAACAAATCATTTGGTTAGTTCTAGAATCAACCCTGCTTTTAGGTATGTCCTTGAGGATGGAGGAGGCCTGTTTCCATCCCTGTGTCACCCCTAGACTCTGCTGAGAGTACTAGCTGAGATGGCACTTTTCGTAATTTGGATATCACCAGAGTGCACGTTTCTGATAGAACTACATTTTTCTCCCCCCATAAAACAAATAGTACAAAGGAGCAGGTTGGGAGATTATATTTTTCACTGTGAACATTTTTGACAAAAAAGATTTTTTCTTGGAAAATTTTCATACACAAATTTCAGTGTCTGTAAAAATGGATTCTTGTCTGTTTTGATGTTTCTGTGAAAATGTTCAAATTTTCAATCTAGTAAAAAATGTCAAACGAAAAGTTTTCCCAAGCTCTAAGGATGTGCATTAGCCTGGTACACAATACAGAAACTCCACCAAAATCACTTGAAGTTGTTTCAAGAATAAAGAGTAAAAGGACTGTAAGGCTACATCTAACTATTCCATGTCTTAAGAGCAAGCCAATTATATCAATATATAACGGGCTTGCTATTCTGATGTCCCTGTAAATCTCATTGCACAAAGGCTAAGGAATGTTTTAGAATTGCGCCTTATTTAGAAATTACTTCGAAATAAGCTTCGCAATTTGCATTGCACAAATTGCATTGCTTATTTTGAGGTAAGGGTGCTGTGTAGACGCACCCTAGAGGTCCTCCATCTAGATTTATAAGTGAGATATCTTCTCCTATAGTAGGATTTAGGAAAACATACTATTACATTATAAGAATCAAATACTGCCTCCATTAATGCACAGAATTCCTGCTGATAGCAGCAGCAATTCAGCTCTAGATCCAAAATGGACTATGGGTCAAAGACTGAATATGGACTGGGTGTGGTTAATTCCGTTTGAATTGTCAAAGCAGCTATAAAGGACTAATTATTGAAAGGCTCTAAAATCATGTATCTCCCACTAAGGGCATTGGGAACTGCAAAGCATTCAGGATGTTGCATTTTCACATCTTTTGTATGTTTGCTGCCCTTTTATTTACTTCGCCCTCCCAAAGTGTAATTTCTGACCTTACCCCCCCTTCCAACTCTCGTGTAAAGTTGTTTCAATGGCAACAGAACAAGAGCATGGTAGGGATGGGAGGAGGATTCTATTGTGTTAATAGAACATAGAACACCAAAAAAAACCACCCAAATATGGATTCTCATAGAAATCAACACCTAATCAAACTTGTCTATGGATGTGAAAAGGGTAGTATTGTATAAAAGGAATGTTGATAGGGTTATAGTGTGTGGGTTGTGACTGTTGTGAATAACTCGCCAGACTCAAGGTCAAGATAATTTAGGCCAAGGGCTGTTCTATTTTGATATCGATGGACTTCCATTTAGTGGACCATACTCTATACCGCAGCTGTGTGAAATAGTGCCATAGACAACAACAGACTGCAAGACTCTAGGTTACAGAACAGTACTACCGTCACATGCCTAATCCAGTCTGCCAGAGGTAGGGTGGCCCTGTAGTTGAGGGTCAGACCAAGCAGTGAGGAAGCTGTGGTTCTACATCAGCTATTGATACTGACTTCCTATGTGGTGTCCTTAGGCAAGTCATTGAATGTCTCTCGCAGCTCTGTGCCCTCACCTATAAAATGAGAGTGGTTAGGTTTACATTACAGTGCAGTTCTGAGGATCAGCTCAGAGAAGAAAATGAGAATTTTGCCACACACTTCAATGGGGCCATGATTTTGCCCAGTGTTTCCAATGTGATCAGATACTATGGTGGTCACAAACACCATAGAAATGCCAATGAAGGACTTTCAGTTCCTCAAGTGGAAGGTGCTGTCATTTTAAATCTCTGAATAGCTGTGCTAGCTATTCCTGCCCCAATATCTATACCACTGTGGAAGGAATTCCTCCACTAAAGTATTTAAAGGTCTCATGGCACTTTGGGCAATAATAAGGATTTTTTGACCACATTCCCACTCAGGCAATTATGTTTTGCTTACGTAATCTCCTTCCATGCGTTCACTTCTATGTCACACTCTTCGCTTCATGTGTCCAACTGTTGGGCAGAGTTGTTAGGCTATTAAATGGTTGCTACCTTTCATCCAAGAGGTGGTTCAGTTTCATCAGTGAATAAAGTTGTGCAGTGGATACCAATTTTTAAAAGGTTGTAAATAGAAGACTCTAGGATTGTATCATGTATTACCCTGCCACAATGTACAATAAGGCACAACTGAGCTGCTGTTTTAAATACCTGCCCAAGGACCTCAGGGGCGCTGCTCTTCTGAGACAACAAAAACCCTGCCATCACCAAAACATCCAAGGAGATTATTGAAAAGATCCAACCACTGACTCACCCTCTTTATTCACAAGAAACGGATCCCCTGGGACATGGATAGAAGATGGTGGTGGGAGAGCCTTGCCTCCAAACGCAGATGATATCAAAAGGGGTTCTGTAGTATTATATAATAAAATCAGATGTAAATATTTCCAACATATTCTGCAAAATGACAGACTATTGTGATGAAAATTCAGTCTGTTTTCTGCCCCCTACCCGCACCTATGCAAACAGCCCCCATTAAGCTGGGCATTGTGCCCTAGACATCCTCCCAAATCCAGCTTTCTTTGCCAGGTATGAAGGTTGGAGCTACCCCTTAACATCATTTCTGTCACTGGATTTATAGACATAAACTTCCACAACCAACAGAAGAAATTACAGGCCAAAAGAAATTACAGCGGTAAGAACACAAAACAGCTATCTAGGGATTCTCTGAAGCATTATCTGCCACAGATCAAGGGAGATATAAACAAAATTAATTCCAATTCAACTAGACTAGAATGCTTGGGGAGTAGAAGAGGAGGCTGCCAGGGAGGAGTTAAGATGTTCACAAAGGTTGAGTTGTCTAACAATATCTATCAATTACAGGAATATAACGCCAGTCTTTAGGTTTTGTGTAAACCTGGTCAAATATTTGTTCGTATTCTGAATGACAGCTCATTTGGGGCCTATTTTTTCCCCTTTATATTCCTTGTTACAAGAATACTTTAGGGCTATGTATAAAGTAGAGCTGCATTCAAAAAAGTATTAGGTAAGCTCATGGAAGATAACGTCCATCAGTGGCTATTAGGCAATCTCTGCATATATCAAAACCTTTGATGGTCAGAAGCTAGGATCGAATGACAGTAGATGAATCACTCCATGAAGTGCCCCGTTCTGCTCATTCGCTGTGAATCTGGAAGTGGTCACCATTGAAAGGATACTGGGCATGATGGACCATTGGTCTGACCCGATATGACTGTTAAAGATGGAAGGAAATAGCGAGGGAGGCATTGGACACCAACAGTCATTGAATCCACGGTTGTTGATGATGATGATATGGCTGTTCTTATGTACTGTTCACTAACAACTGTTCTAATGGGCTTTGGATTACACACTTTGGCTGAATGGCTGTTCTTTCTTCAGATACCTCCGTACATGTGAGAACATGAGTATTTCATGCACAAACAAAAGTTTTTATCAGTGTCCGTTCAGTCATCCAATCAGGGAGTGGAAAGAATACTGCCACTAATTACACAACATAATTAAAGAATAGTTGAAGTAGCAGTTTGCAAATGACTCAGAGGCTGACATTTGTTTGCTGTCAAAAAGCCACAGAGATTAACTACCCTGGTAACAACTCGAAGATGTTCACAAACCACATACCAGCAAAAAAGAAAGGTTATGCCAATGAATAAGTTATTCAGAAAAAATAAAATTAATTTATCATTTCAAAATGCTTTCTCTTGAAATAGGTAAATGTATCCATTGTCAGCATTCCAACTCCTCCTTTCTCCCCTACATGAGTCAGCACCACTCAGTTCAGATTATGTTTTATGTTTTATTTTGAGGGCTTTTGAGGTAAGTCTTACTGCTTTTCTGCTACCCATCTTTAAAATATTCTATTTTCTTGCTTGCAAGACATGGTAGGAAAACAAGAAATAATCCAAAGGCCCAATCCTCCATTCCCCAGCACGGTTACTGCTGATGCCAACAGGAGTTGTGCATATGGATTGAAGGCTGTCTAGAATATGGACCCTTTAGAGACACACTGTTTAAAAATAGAACTATTGTGTGTGATATAATCACTAAAAATCATAACCATTTCAGTGGATGTAGCTTGTGCACACACTGTTTCCCCCATTTTCTTTTTATTTAGGGAGTACCATGATTGTGCAAATCATCTTTGAGTTAAATAAATCCCTACATTTGTATATTCTCAGTTTAACACGTAAGAAGATATTCCAGGCTCTAGATATCCTGACAAATGTTTAAAAACACAATCCAGGAGAAGAACAAAGCCAACAACCTTGAACGCAACAAAAATAGACCGCTGGTTAGACACTAATCATTTTCCATTTTCATAGGATCAAAGGCATTAGTTAGGAGGCAGTCTTACTCAAATTAGAAGTGGCTTGATCAAACCAAGGATAACTAGAATAGGAATCACGAAGGAACTTTGCCCCAAAGAATGCTGACAAGCATCATAAGTTTAGTGCGTGTGAATATATACCCCCTGCTCAGGAGAAAGAGAAACAGAAAGCCAGGGGAAAAAAACTACTTACTAGCCATAAGAGAGGGAGGTTCAACATTTAGCAGGCAAATACCAAATGATCAACTCAGAGGTACAACTGCTTATCTCTCGCAGACTTAAAAGGCCAGTGACCAGAAGAGCATGCTGGGAAATATTCAAATTTTTCCCAAGACTGGAGGGTTTGATGACCAGAAAAACAGAGTAAGCAGAAGTCAGTAAAGGATTGTAAATGGGATCTAAATCCCAACACCAGGAGCCAGGAACAAGGCCGTGTTGACTAGAGGATAGTGTACTGTACTGGCACTCAGAATACTGGTGTCTACTACTGGCCTTCTGGGGGCAAGTCTACACTGCACACTTATTCCAAAACTAGCTGGAGTTAGCCAGCATTGCTTGGGATGGGAGGCGGGGTCTTGCCAGGGGTGCCCTGTATAAGGGGCAGGTGGGAGGGGGCGAGCATGGGACCTATGGTGGGCGGGGCAGCCCAACTCGCAGCCGGAGCTGCAGGTGCCGTGGGGGGCGACGACCCCACTGCCTGCCCCGAAACTTGTGCCCTGCTACCTGCCACACCATGGGGCCATGCGGTTGCGGGCCACAGCAAGCAGGAGCTGGGCTCCCCGCCACGTGACCAGGAAGCTGTGCCAGTCCTCGGGCCGCTCCCAGTGCTGCCGCTGCCTCCCTGCTGGGCTCACCCCGCTGCGCGCGCAACTGCCCCCTAGGAGCAGCTGCGAGCTCCAGCCCACTGCTCGGCAATCCTCGGCCGCCGCCGGAGGGGAGGGGCCTGAGCTGAGTGACATCACGGGCGGACAGGAGGAGGGGGCTCCTCCGCCCTGGATGCGCCTGCGTAGTGGAATGGCCTGGTAGAGGCGAGTGGGACAGCTGCCGCTCAGAGCGCCGCCCCTCCCCTCGCACCTCCGCCGCTGACCTTAGTGAGTGACTGTCCCTGCCGCTTCCCCCGGGAAACCGCTTCTCCCCACACTGCCAAAAGTACCTTGAAACCTTCTCCTGGAGGAAAATTTACCCCATGCAAAGTTTGGTTGTGGTAGCTCATATAGTGTCCAAGTTATTAGCACACAAACATACAAACATTCTCCTTTATATATTAGATAAGGCATTTCAAAATTAATATTTTAAAATAGCATGTCTACACAGCAAATGCCCCTTGAAATTGCACTGATCTGGTACAAAATAGAGCGTCCACACTCATTGGATGCTGAATCACATGTAAGGCCACCTGGAAGCACTTCAGGCAGGGTCACTTCCCGTAGCTGCTGCCTGAGGCTATCTGAGGCTCGTGCTTAAAGGAACCCCACTGTACAGTCATGTCTCAGGCTCTTTTCCTGTCCGGACTCATTGAGGGACAGCCAAGCTTTTTCCCTGCGTGCTCTGGTTGCCCTTGCAGACACCACAGCACTCCTGCCATGGAGGTGGACCTGCCTCCAAGCAGTCAACCGCTCTTACGTCTCATGCTACACCTCCCAGTGCAGTTTCTGCGGGCTGCCCTCGTGGTTCTGCAGGAGGAGGATCCCCAGCTCATTGCAGGACACCTCCTCACCTCTCTCCAGATGCTGCTCATGCAGCTTGACGCCACCTGCCCTTCCCTGACCACTGTGCACCGCCACTTCTGGCGACTGGACACCTGTTCTGACTAGTGGGACCGTTCCTGTGGGTCCTGGAGCAGTGGGACGACCAGCAGTGGCACCAGTATTTCCACATGCCGAAGGACACCTTTCTGGAGCTGTGTTAGTGGCTTGCCCCTGCCCTCAGGTGATGGGACACCCACATGCAACCCACCATCCGCCTCCAGAAGCGGGTTGCCATCACCATCTGGAAGGTTGCCAGGCCGAACAGCTATTGATCCTTTTGGAACTAGTTCAGCATGGGGAGAGCGACTGGTGAGGTTGTGGTCATGCTATTGTCCTAGGAGGGTGGTGAACTGCTGGAATGGGGTACCCTAGGGAAGGGGGGTGGTGATGGTGGTGGAAGCCCCCTCTCTGGGAAGTTTTTCAGTCCCACTTCACAAAGCCCTGACAAGGGATAGGTAAGTAGGGGTTGCTACTGGTGTGTGGGGAACAGAAGGGTGGAGTTTGGCTTGGAACCCCCTGAGGGACCTGGCAACCCTGTGGTTCTCTGTTTGTTTGTCTCCTTCTATAGATGGCCAGTGCCATCAACACCATCCTGCTGCGCAGGGTCATCAGCCTGGGCAATGTGGACCACATCATCGCTGGATTTCCCACCATTAGCTTCCCCAACTATGGGGGGGCGGGCTATTGATGGACCCATATCCCCATCTGGGCCTCCAACCACCGGGCATCTGAATACATCAACCACAAAGGGTACTTTTTGATTGTCCTGCAGACCCTCATGGACCACCGTGGGCAGTTCATGGACATCTACGTCGGGTGGTTGGGGAAGGCTTCCAGAAGCTTCACACTGGCCCTTTTTTTCCCTGACCGCACCATGAGGGTCAGGGACCTGGACATGCTGATGTGCATTGCAGGGCTGCAGTCTACCCTCTGCTCCCCTGGCTAATGAAGCCCTACACCACACACTTTGACTCTACCAAGTAATGTTTTAATGCCAGGCTTAATGGGTACACATTGTTGTGGAGGGCACTTTTGGGCATCTGAAAAGGAGATTCTGTTGCCTCCTCACCCAGCTGGACCTCGGTGACCAGAACATCCCCCAAGTGGTGGTTGCATGCTGTGATCTCCACAACCTTTGTGAACATAAGGGCGAGAGATTCCTGGCAGGGGACAGGCCAAGTGGCTCACCAGGGCCTTCCAGCAGCCATTCCCAGCTGCCCTCCGGCAGGCACATCCACGAGGCCCTGGGGGAGAGTTTCAGCCAGGTCCAGCTGTGAGACTTTCTTTCATCACCCTCCCTTCCTCTGCCCTCCCCTCCCACCCACCCCCTCCTCTGCAGAGACAATAAACCACACTTTTTGTTTTGAAAGAATGAACTGGTTTTGTTCAATTGGGGGTAAATGTAACTGGGGAGAGACTGGGGAAAGAACCTGGGGGAGGAGGAAGCGGGAGGAGGAGAGGGGAGGTGAGGCTCAGGGATGGGACTGGGACTGGTGCCTGCCTCGGGTGCTCCCATTGCCTCTTGTGCGGGGCCATCAGTGGCCACAGGGGAGGGGAAGGTTAAGAAGAGAAGAGGGGACAGGAGCAGGAACAGGAGCAGTAGCAAGAGTGGCCACCATGCGGCCAAGGGAGGCAGTGAAAGCCATGCAAATGCTCTGGCCTTGCTGCAGCAGCTCCCGCCAGGTGTTGCGGTGCAGCTCCTAGTCCGCCTTCACTCTTCAGTCCTCCTGGTCCAGGGAGCACTACAGGGCACGCAGGGGGGCCATGGGTTCTCCCTGTAGGTCATCCTGGGCTCCTCTTTTCCTGTGGGTCACGCGGGGTCGGGAGGGTGACACGGGAGATGTGGCTCGCGCCCCACTCGCAGCCGGTCCAGCTGTGGAGAACAAAGAGAAGAGCAGTCATCCCAGGAGACTGCATGAAGCCCAGCCCTCGTCCCTGGCAGGTCTCAGGTCGGATGAAGGAGATGTGCTTCCAGCAAGGCCTGGTCTGAGGTCTGGACAGTGGGGCCTTTCCTGTAGGGACACAGATGTCCACCCCCTAAGGACAAGCACTCAGGTCAGGAGCCTGTGGGAGGACAGGAGGCTCAACTGGGAGGCTCGGTTTCCCGCAGTGCTCCCCTCCACACACACACTGGGTCTGGTGGTGGTGTCTCACACAGAGAGAGGACGTGTATTCCTACCCACTGGAGGAGACGGGGCAGGGTGCTGCAGGGAGGTGTGTGTGAGTGACAGGTGCCACTTGACAGGGAAGGTGCTTCTGGGGTCCCCACCACATCCTCCGCTGCCCAGCAGGCTCCCCTGGCAGGAGCTCGGTGTCCTCCACCTCGCCACACTATCCCTGGGAGTGGATGCTGCCTCAAGAGTGAGGGCTTGCCCCGTGCCGTGTGTGTGTGTGTGTGTGTGTGTGTGTGTGTGTGTCCATGTCCCCAGCCTCCTTCCAGTGGTGGCTTGTGGTGGGTGTCTAGCCCCCGTGTCAGGCATAAGGCTGATCTCTCCAGACACCCTGTGAGCCAGAGCACAAGAGTCCTCTCTTGCAGCCTCCTGAGGCTCTGTGCCTCAGACTGGTGCAACTCGTGCACCCACGTATGCAGGTTGCTGTGTGAACCCCAGGCTGGGAAGGCTGAGCAAGAAGCATGCAGCAGCCCCTGCCACCCACCGCCTCCATCCGTGAGTGTGTAGGGAAAGTAATGGCACTCACCTGATGGGCCTTCCCCGGCTTTCAACGAAGACATCTTGGGAGGGGGGGTAAAGGCTTCAGGGCAAGCATAACCGCCCATCTCATCCGGAGGTTTCACCGGCTCCTTCTCCTCCTCTGCACTGGTTCTGCCCTCCGGGAAGGGGTTGATGAACATCTCCCGCCCACAGTGCACAATGAGGGGTGGAAGGAATTGACCCCTCCCCTCCCAGGCTGTGGTGGAGCTGATCATAATAGGGGCAGAAGCTGGGTGCTGCCCAACAACAGGAGCTGTGCTCCCTGGCCTTGGCATAGGCCTGCCAGAGCTCTTTAATTTTCATGAGCACTTGGGCCTGGGTACACATGTGGCCTTTGTGGCTGTCAGCCATCCAGCTGTAGATGTCAGAGTTCCTGCATCTGGTGTGGAGATCCTGGAGATTTGCCTCCTCTTCCCAGACCTCAATGAGGTCCAGGATCTCCGCACCCGTCCAGGAAGGTGCGCACCTCTTTTGTCCCTGATCAGGACCCTGGGAGCTGGCTGCCTGCTCAGCTGCAGCCTTGGAAGGCTCGGTGGGAGCATGGGGGTGTCTCAAGGCATCAGGAACAGCTGTGAAGGCTGCTGCTGTGTGACACAAGGCTGTCAGGGCCTGCATTGTGCGACAACCCCTTTCCCCTGTAGCTGCAGCTTTATGGGCTGCCAGGGAAGAGGAACTATAGAGTTCTGATGAGTGTGGACAGAGTGTCCAGTAGGGCACCTATGGGAAGCCCTGCAGGCCACTTATTTCAAAATAACCTCAGCTGTCCTGTCTACACATGCCCTATTTTGAAATAGCTCTTTTGAAATAGGCATTATTCCTCATGAAATGGGAATTACAGATTTTGGAATAAGGCACCTGTTATTTTGAACTAACGGGCTTGTTGGTTAAGTGCTCACTTTGTTATTTCAAAATAATGCTGCTGTGTAGACATGCCTTGGGTGACCTTGGGCTAGTCGCGTATCTCTGTGCCTCAGTGTCAGAGCTGGCCCAAGCTACGGGCTGACCGGGCTACTGCCTGGGGCACCCCATTGTAGGGGGCACCGCGCAGGGCTAGACACGGGCAGGGCCACGCATGAGCCAGGCACCTGGGTGTCCCGGGGGCGGTGCCATGTTCCCAGGGCCCAGGGTGCACGAATGTCTCAGGCCGGTGCTGCTCAGTGTCCCCATCTATAAAATGGGGATGATGATTCTGACCTACTTTATAAAGTGCTTTGAGATTTACTGATGGAAATCCTCTAAAAGAGCTAGATAGTGTCATTATGTTAGGGTTAGACACCAAGGATCTAAGTGTGTTCTTAATATCTAGGGTAGATAAACAGAATATAGCCCAAGATTCCATTACAACAGTGCATTGTTTTGGAAAAAATATTGGGTCTCTTTACATCTGCCTTTTTATTGTGCCTGTGCTATACAATAGGAATCTGTAGCTCTGTCTCTGTGTGTGTGTGTGTGTGTCTTTGGGAGGCATCACCCTGGGTAGTTCTGAGCAGACATCTCCCAGTACAATCAGATGAGTGTGCCCTGCGAGGTCCATGTCTTGTGACTGACGGGAGTGGGATAGTGGTTGGACCCTTCCAATACTCCCCTTCTATGTTTTGCGGAGGCTAGGGTTTGCACTTTCTCAGGAGGGCAGAGCTGCAGTGGTGATGGAGGTGGGGATGAAAGAAGCAGGTCACCTGCCTTTTGGTTTTAATTGTGGCAAACTAATCAATAGTAGCACAGTTGTATGGTTATTTAGAGTCCTTAATTTCCAGTCCTTTAGACATCGGCCTACCTGTGCGCCCTTTGAATTGAGCGGTAGCAGAGTTTGACTTTGAAAATCTCATCCTAAATATTCCAGACCTTGAGATTTTTTTGCATCCTCCATAACATACCCTCAGTCTAGCTCGTGCTAATGCCATGCTACGGCATTCCTGCACTGATGAAGGGGAGGGAACAGTGCCACCAGCCGAGCCTAGGTCTGCACCAGACTAGGCAAGTCAGCCATGCAAAACATGGATCTGGAGCTGGCTTTCCTTAAGCATCTGCACTACAGGAGGCCAATAGGAGCATATGCTCCCTCCAGTTTTGCTTGCTCCTCGCAGAATGAGGAGTATAGGATGCCAGCAGGGGCTGCTTTCAGCACTGGATTTGGGGGTCTACACTAGATCCGCTAAATCAAACGCTAGAAGATCGACCTTTGGAGAGTCGATCTTCTCTGTAGTGTAGACCTGCCCTGAGTTATTAGACTCCTTTCCTGCAGTACCTTGTAATCCCTTGGTGTGGCCTTATGCAAATCTTGAACTAAACTAGATTGCTTAGTTTATGAGACAGTTATGTCAAGAAAAGCACGTGAAAAAGTTGGAGTTTGGGTTTGTTGGCTAATCCTTATAAGAAGAGTGGCTCAAACACACATTCATGTGTAGTAAGTCAGGGGGCAAAGCGAAATGGAGAATGTGTACAAGAACCACTTAATGATAAGGGTTCCCCTTGTTTTATTCCAACAACAATTATTTTATGGGCTAAAATGTATTCTGGTCCAAGTCGAATTTCTACCAAGACTGTTTTACAGTCTTCTGTCTGTAAAACCCTGCCCACTATATAAGCAACGCTATTTGGATTTTGGCCTAGGCAGCCTCATTTATTTAAAACATTTGTTGCTCACTTTCAGTAGCTTGTGGGAGAACTGGCAAAGTCTAGTGATCTTACTGAGTCAGTTGACACATTTGAAATCACAGTGCTCACCCTCTGATCTGTTCTTCCAGGATAGTCCCTCTACATAGGGTTGCCAGATACTTGCCCAAAAAATACCGAACATGGTGGGGGAAAAATTGGTTGAGCAACAACAACAACAAAAAAGAGGGGTGAGGGTGGGGAACCAAAGTTGTTGAGCAGAAAAAAAAACCCTGCACAAAATAAGAGTCACTGTACCTTTAAATCCCAGTGCTACACACTCCTCACTCCCTCCACCCCCACCAGATGCGACAGGGGAGGAATGTCCCAAGCGACCTTCCGTCCAAGACAAACAGAAAATATTGGACATTTTACATGTTCGGTATTTTCTGGGGGGGGGGGGGGGGGGTTACCAAACAGAGGCCACAGATACCGGACTGTCCGGGCCAATACCGGAACTCCAAAAGGTTCAAAATGATGCTGGACATGAAACAATATGGCTGCGTCTAGACTGGCAAGATTTTGCGCAAAAGCGGCTGCTTTTGGGCAAAATCTTGCCGCCTGTCTACACTGGCTGCGAGAATTTGCACAAGAACACCGACTTTGTGCTGTACAAAATCAGTGGTTCTTGCGCAAATACTCCGACGCTCCCGCTCAGGGATAAGCCCTCTTGCGCAAGAGGGCCAGTGTAGACAGCCAAGTTAATTTCTTGCACAAGAAAGCCCAATGGCTAAAATGGCCATCAGAGCTTTCTTGCACAAGAGAGTGTCTACACTGGCACGGATGCATCTGGGCAAAAGATATCTTTTGCACAAAGGCACATGCCAGTGTAGACGCTCTCTTGCGCAAATACTTTTAATGGAAAAACTTTTCCGTTAAAAGTATTTGCGCAAAATCTTGCCAGTCTAAATGCAGCCTATTTCTTTAGTGGTAACCTAGGATTTATTCTATAGGTGCCCAGACATAGCTACTCAAATATTTGAGATGCCTCTGAAGCATGTTTCAGAAGGGGGCAAGGTCCTGAGTCGGATTCCCAGAGGGAAAGTCAGAAGATGTTTTGCAAATAGCTCCTAGCTTTATAATGTATCAAATCCAAACCCAGATCAGAACAGTCTTAAGTTTGGGGATGTTCACTATCAGGATCCTCACTCCATGGGTTTGAACCCCTCTCCTTCCAAAATAAATAAATGCACTCCTAAAGTCATCAACAATGGGAGACCAACACCGTGTGTATGTGAGAAGGACTTGCAGCCATTTTTTACTGCAGAAAAACATGACTTGCATACTGCCATGGACTGTCATGCGTGCAGAATTTACCTGCTTCCCTGATCAAGATGAAAAGAGCTTGAGAGTTGCTTTTTGTCACTGACATTTCCCATACATGCTAATCTCCCCCCACTCCTTTAGGAATCAGAATATTATGCCGATCTGATTTCTTGCCAAGAGGCTACAACGTACAATTGCTGCTAAGCTGGCAAAGGAGGCTACGAAGCTTCAAGGTCTGAAATTTGTCCTTCAAGACTCACTGGCTACATCTAGACTGGCATGATTTTGCAGAAATACTTTTAACGGAAAAGTTTTTCCGTTTAAAGTATTTCCGCAAAAGAGCATCTAGATTGGCACGGATGCTTTTGCGCAAAAAGTGCTTTGCCAGTCTAGACGCACCCACTTTGTCTTTAACCCTCAGGTGACCTGCCCAACCACCAGGAGAGGCTTGCAGAACACGAGCCTTCCGCAGAGCCACGGTAACTTGGAGGCGGTGGGAATCCTGCTTCTCTTGGAACAATGTCGCGCATGAGATGACACTGGCACTGTCCCCATCCTGTTCTCCAAGGTCAGGGGGGATTTCAGGAGAATTTCTATAGAGGCTCCAACAAACCTCCCCTCTCGGAGTAGCAGAGGCTGTGTGGGATGGTTCCCAGAGTGCTAAGTTTCTAACAAGGAGTCTTTTCCTCTCCAGCAGCAAACACCCATGGCTATGTCTACACCAGGCACCCTCCAGCAGCACAGCTGCATGGCAGTAAGATCACTTCTGCAGCCGCTGTATACCGAACAACGAGAGTAAGGTCCCCCACCAGCCTAAGAAAACTGCCCCCGACGAGTGACATAAGTTTTGCTGACATAAGTGGGCATGTAGACATGGCACATCAGGAGAGACCCCAGCACTTCCTCTAAACTTCTCAGCTGCATGTTCTTTTCCACGAGTAATACATTGGGGATTTGAAGGCTCCGATTCAGCCAGGCACTGAAGCATGTGGGCAACTTTATGGGGAACTACTTGATGGGATACTACTGATGCATTTGGATAACTTGCTGAATCGGGGCCTCAAACTGCTTCAAAAAAGAGTGTGAAGGGGATGATAAAATCCCATCTGTACTACATATGGGCATGTCTATTTCCCTTGATTTCTTTGTCATGTGTCTTGCATTTATATACAGCCACCTTAGAAACTTCCCCCAGGTGACCGCTGAACTTCTCTCCTGCTTCCTTTGTTCCATTTCCTGAGTTTCTCGCTTAACATTCGCTCGCAGTGTGCCTTTTTCTTTTCCGTGCTGGGTCTCACATTATCTGTGTCACTGCTTATGATTATTCCCTCCCTGCCCACACATCTGCTGACTTTATCTGCTTCTTCCTCTCTCCTGGATTCTGTCCCAGCTCTACCATGGTCCTGACCCTTCCTTTCTGCCCCTTCCTTTAAACTCTCCACTTCAGCTTTCTCTGTGGAAGCGTTTCAAACTGTACATTGGTTTCCCCTCTGTTCAAATGAAATCCATCCTACCTCTGACAGAGATGTTCCAAAATAAGCCATAATTGTCCAGTAAAACTAATATCCTCCAGGTTTAGGTCCCAATCCAGATTCCACTGAAATAAATGGAAAGGTTCTATCAGCTTGTAAAGGGTACAAATTTGGCCTGGATTATCATTCTACACACCCACACACACACATACACTCACACACACACACTTACACATACACCCCCCCCCCTCCAATGTGTATGTGCACACAAACTTTGGATGATACCCTGAAAACCAGGCTGACCCAGAAGAGTACATGGGCCCAGCTTTCAGAGATCTGGGAGCAGGGCAGCTTCAGGATCGTAAAACGGAAGGCTGAACCAAAACAGAAATAGAAAGATTGTACTCACCAGAAGGATAACTTGTGTTGTGGGACCCAGGTCCCCTGGTGCTGTAGGACGGAGTAGGTCCGGAAGGCTTTGGGTCTAGTCTTTGGCTTTGTTTCTTCAAAGTGCAATGGCCTGTGTTTTTTGTGACAAATGATTCTTGGTGCACAACTTGAGACACCTAAGGGGGGCATGATTGTCAGAGGTCCCAGGATACCCACGAGTTACTTCTGAAAATTCTAAGCTAACATTCTTTGCCCTTGGGTCGAAAAATCATTGCCACCATTGTAAAAATGGGTTGGGCTGAGAAGATGGAAAATATTCTTAAATTTATGAGTTCCAAAATACCTTTGCAAACTCAGGGCCCAGCACCCAGCTCCTGCTCACCAAGCAGCTGTGAGGACGCAGGAGCAGTTGGCTGGGGAAACATGGTGCTTTCCCCTTAAAAGTGCAGTACCACATCTCTCTGGCTGGCTGCGCAACCATCCACTGCTCCTCCCAGCCCTGCTCCTGTGTTACCAACTCTCCTGGACTAGATGGACCAGAGAGTAAATGGTCTCCAGCACATGGCAACGCCTGTTCCCACAGATTCAGCCCCATCCGCACTGTGTAAAGCAGCTGTTTCTGGGAGCAGGGGTGCTGGTTCTGGGCTGCATAGGGATGGCCCTATCTGTCTCTCATCTATCATTATACCCATATAAATACAGTTTTTCATTTCCTCCGTCTCTAAATATTTGGGCCTTATGTTAGGCACATTTCTTTCTTTGTGAATTTAGATTTATTTTTAATGGCTTTTTCTCTTTAGTTATGTCTTTCGCTTTTGTTGGTGGCTAATAGTCTGTGTCAATCAATATTTACAAAGTTTGCAGCGAGTAATTTTTTTTTCATGTTCATCATCTTGCCTTCCAAAGGCTGGTTAAAAAAATAGAAATTTGGAGTGGGGGGGGGGGGGGGGGGGGAGGAATTGTGGAGATCCAAACTTTTCAGCCATTTTTGTCTTCTTCTAAGAAGCTCCATATTTTCCACAGATCATAAATCATGGTATTCACTTTCATTAATAGGTGTTCATGACCTCAAAATCATAGTTTGTGGACCAAAAGCCCCTCCCACTATTGGCCACATAATCATGCTATCTCAGAACCCCATGACCACATAGCTCAAATTGTACCCCTGTGGGTACAGAAGGACCTGAGGCACAGATTTCCAGATCATTGCATTAGCCAGCAGCCCACGCTTCTCCCCTCCCTTCCTGGGCAGAGAAGACAGCCAATGAGTCAATAATCCACTCACCACCTCACACAGGACCCAACTCTGCATGGTACTGAGAACTTTTTAATTCACAGTGAATAGTGGCTACTGAGCGCTTCCCGCCTGGCTGGAATGAGGCTTTCTGCTAAGAACATGCAGAAGGACACCTCATTTTAGGACAATAAAGCTTAGCGCTCTGTAGATTTTATACATAAACACACCAGAGCACACACACGCTGGGAAGTAGCAGCGAACACAGAACAGAAAAAGAAATAATAGCAGTGGAGGTCAAAACAGCCTATTAGTTTAGCTTGTCCATCACCAGGATTCTTCTCTGCAGTAGATTTTTTTGTGTGTGTGTTTTGCTCAGGCCAGCGTCCTGAATGTCCTAAACTAAGGGGCACTCTTTTTCTGGGAAATTTTTCCACAGCCCAATGGCTCTCTCTGCCAAAAAGAAGTGATCCTGATATTCTGCTTAAATTTTCCTTTACTTCATTTCATCCCATTACGCTGAGTTAGTGCCCTTTGCCCCCACTCTATACAATTCCCTTCTCTCCTTGGTGTTTACATCCTTTGTGTTCTGGCAGACAGTTATGGGAGGGGGGCTTAATTGTCAGAGACCCAACCTATGCATATTTCACTCTTTTAATCTTTCTTCCAAAGTCAGTCCTGTCAGCCCCTTAATCATGCTGGTTGCTCTTCTCTAAACTCCCTCCAATTTGTTTGTGGTAATGAGGTGCCCACAGTTGAATACAGTATCCTAGGTCCAGTCTCATAAGGGCTCTGAGAGAAGGGACTATCGCCTCAAAGATCTGTCCTCTTTTTCCCCCCAGTGATCATAATGCAAATTAAAATAACATGGAGAGGCAAAGCAACTGAAATCAAAATCTAATGCATAATCAGAGACAGCGTGCGACAAGAAACAAGTCTTTGCTATCTGCCTCTGTATTGTAAACAACCATCACTTTACATGTTCAATCTGCTATGAAAGAAGAAAGAACCTCTTGTGATGTTTTGTGCAAGCTTTGACTACATTTGCCCACTTTTCAAACAACAAAAAAATAAACTCACACTAACAAGGTGTATCTTTTCTGTCCTAAAATATAGGGTCATCTGTCTGTTAAGGGGTCCATTCAATGATGAAATGAGATCAAAATGGTTAAGGCCAGTGAGAGAAAGCAAGAAGGATTTGTCTGAAGTTCTGGTATACTGGCTATTATTTCAGCCAAATAAGGATGCTTGGCTTTATTCTTCATGCTCTCTTGCCCCTTTAGGAAAACTGAAAAGCAAAAGGAAATGGCCAAATTGTATCATCTATTACCTTGATGACTGCTTATAACTCTCGAATCGGAGTTTATGATTCATCTAGTTTTTGTGTCTATTGGTTTCACCTATGAAGTTTCAGGAAAATTGCTGTGTGCACTGGTATGCGAAAGAGAAAGCCAAATACAAAACCAAAGAAACTGATGGAAAACTATAGCTAATAAGTACATGTGTGCACTCTTTTTATTTTAGACACATAGGGAAGGGAGTATATATATATGTATGTCAAAAATGCAACTGGAAGCGATTCCTTGCTCAAAATGGCTTATTTTGTTTTAATTGTTAATGCAGTTATTTATTTATTCTGGGCCAGGCTGTGTTATCCTTACTCATTCTGAATGGTAACTTGGTGAGCCTGGAGAGTACACTTTCATAATTATTAACTATTTCAATTTGTAACCCCCCACATTCATCTCTAACTAAAAGTAGTCCCATGGATAACAGTGGGATTATCTGTGGAGTGAGACATTACTCAGTATGAGTAAGATTGTCACAATCTAGACCCCTAATAATAATTTATCTTCCCACTCAATTCATGGCACATGTGCTTCAAAAAAACACAGATAAATCTGCCTCTTTTCACAAGCATTTGCTAATCACATTTATTTATTTATTAAGGGAATAATGATCTAACATTAACTGCTGTGTACTCCACCCATGCAGCGAGCTACTATGTCATTAATTAATTCTCATTCAACAATTGCACCCCAGCTTTCAAGGTTGATTGCTTTCTTTCTATATTATTTAGAACCATCCTCGCTCGACTCCTGCCTCTAGTTTTACTGATTCTGGTCCTGAATCAAACGTGTATTTGTTAACAGTTTTCCAGCAAGTATATTTCATCTGCATGCTGAACTTGTGGGGTTAGATTTAGGTTTGGAATGATGATTATTTAGCAACAGAAAACCATTTAAACAAGAGTGTGATTTTTTTTAAGGTTCATTAAAATTGCATTAAGGTTTTTGGGGTGTTTTTTTTAAAGCTGGCAATTAGAATGGCTGGAATTGTGATGTGTTTATATAAACTGCCTTTCCACAGCCATTGGCCAGGCTAATAAATAATGTATTAAATATTTCTTTAAATATGATTATGTTTGGTTAAAACCCAAGACTAGCTACATAGAGATAGGTATATTTAAAGCAATGTCTCCTTTTTATTTTTTTAAAAAAAGGCATTGTGATACAAATAGATGAAGATATATCCTGCCTTTTAATCTTTACTAACTCAGACGCGTTGGTCAGTTTGGTGGCTACAAAGTAAATGTTTTTAAGCTCTTTTTTGTATGTTACTTTTAATTGATTATTATTTTTGAGAATTTTCTTCCCCAAAAGGAAATCAAATGGATACAAATAAACTTAGCATTGGGCTGGGCACAACACATCCACTGTGAAGAAAATATACTGGGAAGTTGATGTAATCTTTTTGTTTGTTTGTTTCTGTTAAAACCTGGGTCATGCCACAGCTCCATGGAGTTGTGTAGCCAGCATAGCACTTTTCTTGAAGTACATCTGTTATTTATTGCAGATACACGTCACAGGTCTGTTCTGACAATCCTCACGCTGGCCAAATTTCGCTCAAGTCAATGGGCTTCTGGCCAAAAGAAGGTCTGTAGGATTCCTTCCAAGCAAATGCTGCAGGGTTCAGAATGCAGTTACTTAATATGAACTGCACAGGGAAATTTAGGCAGATCTTGGAATAGTCCAGATCCCAGAATAATCCACATTTGAGCAAGGTAGGTCACAGGGTATTTGTTCATATGGAGGATGGCTGGTAAGGACAAGTATCTCATGGGTACCCATTACTTCTATGGCTGTACAATTTTGTATTGCCCTCAGGGTGTGTCTAGACTACAAGGTTTTTTTGAAAAAAGTGGCCTTTTTTAAAAATAACTTCCCCTGCATCTAGACTGTTGCTGCGTTCTTTTGAAAGTAAATCAAAAGAACGCGGCTGTTTTTTCGACGGCAGAAAACCTCATTTTTATGAGGAAGAATGCCTTCTTTCAAAAGTGCTCTTTCGGAAAAAGGTGCTATGTAATGCAAACTGTGCTTTTTCGAAAGAGAGCATCCAGACTGCCTGGGTGCTCTCTTTCGAAAAAGAGGCTTGCTTTCTCGAAAGTACTGATTGTAGTCTAGACGCTCTTTTTCAGAAGAGGCTTTTTCTAAAGTATCTTTCAAAAAAGCATCTTTCAAAAGAGGCTTGCAGTCTAGATGTAGCCTCAATGTGCTTTCTTCCGACAACAGGTATTTAATTAGCATTATCTGGGCATCTCACTGGGGCAGTAGCTGATGGCACAGTCAATGGGGGGGAGGGGAGTTTAAGACTGGAAGATAAGAATGCCCCTGAATGCTGTTAGTGATGTCATCTGAGACCCTGGCCAGCCAATTAAAGAGAGAATTAGTGAGAGAGACAATGCTGTCTTAGAGGGGAAGCTGAGCATTATGGGTATGTTATCTGTCTGAGGACTGCTGGATTTGTGCCAGAGAAGAAGCAGCTTGCAGCTCCATTTGGATGTTACTTACTCCAAGATTCCTATAATCCTCCAGTAACTGCCAACTTTGCTGGTTCAGAAAAGACTATGAGCATGTCTACTCTGGGGAGTTATTTTGAAATAACAAGCAGAGCATCCACACTCGCAAGCCTGTTATTTCGAAATAAGGGGCTGGCTATTTCAAAATAATAATTCCTGCTTGTGAAGAGGAATAAGCTTATTTTGAAATAGTTATTTCAGGAGTTATTATTTTGAAATAACTTACTAGTGTAGACATAGCCCGGGGACTTGTCTTCTTCACTGACACTCTGGAGATTGATCTCCCAGTGTTCAATTTAGTATGTCTAGTAAGGACCTGCTAAATCGACTGCTGATGGCATCCCCATCAACCATGGTACTCAACCAGGTCATGAGGACTAAGAGAAATTGATGGGGGAGTTTCTCCCATTGGTGGGGATGCCACAGAAATTCAACCTAAGATACGTCAACTCCAGCTACGCTATTCTTTTAGCTGGAGTTGCGTAACTTAGGTTGACTTTCTCCCAGATTGTAGACCTGGCCTCTGTCATCCAGCATAAGATGCCTCTGAACTACTCCCATTTCCCCCACTTATTTGACATCCATGCCCTACATTCTCAGTCAATCCTACAGGAAGGGGGACATTTTTTCAACCTCCGCTGCCAGTGTGTGCTACCATCTGAACAGCATGGTGCATTAGGGAGAATGGATGGATCAAGGGAACATGTCCCCAAACTACCATTTTTCCCATCCTACCTTGGCAAATTTTCTTCCCACATGAAAAAAGTTGAAAAAAATATTCTGACAAGAGCCCACAAAGATAGTTTTCAGAAGATCATTTATTTTATGAAATCACAGCCATACCACCAGACAGTGTTTTCCTCGGTCTTAATTCCTGCCTTCTTCCACTAAGAATTAAAGCCCCCAATTTCATGCTTCTCTACACAAGTTCTTAAACATGCGAAAAATGTCCTATGGATATTTGCTAGATATTTTATTTATCAGCAAATAAAAGGTGCTAGTTTTTAGGCCCACTGAGGTAGAATGGCTTTGTTTGTGTCTAACCACAAGGAGATGAAGATGATATTTGCTATTCGGCTAGAGAAATTCAGTCATGCTATCTCTATCATATAAAGCCCCTCTCTCTTTCACTGCCTCTTTTACAGCTGCTCCCAGTTCAAGCTGCTGCATGCCCCTGCTAATAATGCCTTGTCACGCAGTGACAGAATTATGCTCTCACACTGGTTTCACATGTCACAAATAATTGCTCTCATTGCTCATCATATTGAAGTTGTCAGGACTCTCTTACGCTTGTAATTTGTGTGAGTTGATCATACTTTGGTAAATCAACAGGTCGTGACCTGTGACCTTTAACCCCAGTGCCTGGCTGAGAGCGACCTACAAATCTTGTGACAGGGACAACAGAGAGAGTATGAACTGTTCAAGTGCTTGTGTCTATCAGCTGCCATTGGGGAAGCTAGATCTTGCCTTCTTCCCTCACTTTAAAAATGTTTTACTGCACGTGCTGCCCCATCTGTCAGTCAGTGTTAATTTCGTTGTGTGTGTGTGTGTGTGTGTGTGTGTGTGTGTGTGTGTGTGTGTGTGTGTGTGTGTGTGTGTTTCCTACCACAGACATTCATGTCAAACTCTAGCATTTCCCATATGTTTTAAATAAAAAAGATCCCAGCATGGATAAATACTCTCAACCTGCACCAGTGAATTGTCTTCACCTTTGCTACATGCAATGGTTAAACTTCCATGGCAGTTTTATGGGCTCTCTTTATAAAACTTTATTGACTCACACATTCTCAAATGGTGGTTGTGACTCTTTGTTTTCATTTAGACACGACATGCACAATCAAGCTGCGTTTCAGCTGCCGTGTGGTTTTTTTATGTACAGCATTCCTGCCTGATGCCTTCAGTGCCCAGTGTGGAAAAGAGGGTAACACAGGTATCTTTTCTTACCCATGGTCTTCAAAAACTCAGCAGCTAAATAAGCTGGAGGAGAAGAAGAAAGACCTATGAATGCAAGCAAGAATGATATCGCACAGATCAGCTGAAGGAGGTCAGGTATGGAGTAGGTTTAATTTAGATGCTTCACCAGCAAAGTTTTCAAAAGCAGTGAGTCTTCCAGAAAAGTGTGTCCCAGCACAGATAGTTGGAACAGCCCTTAGCTGAAAAATGCAGCTGGCTTAAAAACCTTCACTTCTTAAAGATTTAGAAGAGTTTATTTTTATTTATTTTTTTAGCTTACAACATGAATGCCATTCTTGCCTGAGTCTCCATTGCTTTCATGAACTATACAAATGTTGCAGTAAAGGATCCGGAGCATGGATTTTCAATTCCGATTGCAGAGGTAACAGCTGGCTTTGACCGCTTTGATTGCCAGGTGTTCCTCTGATGCCACATGTTCAGTTCTGTGCCTTTTATAAATGCACTGAAAAAATGAAAGCATCAAAAATATCCAATTTTATTTCAAATGCAGCTATATGCAAAACAAAGGCTATAGGCTTAGCTTTCTAGGAGCCTAAAGCACGGGTGATTAGTGCTTCTAGAGAATGGGATTAAATATTTGCATTGTCTAGAAAAAATTATTAAATGTTGTGGTTTCCCCTCCCCTCATTTGCTAAGGTCTTCTTAAACTGAAGAAGGTAATGCACTGTAGATGCAGCCTCTAAGTCAAGACTCTCTCTTTGATTCAGTACAGCATGCCTTAGCTCACTCTTTCTTCAGGTTCCTCTTTATAATGTATTACCCCCGCCCAAGGGTCTAGATCCCTAAATTGCTTGGCAGATGATTGTTACTGAATGAAACAACTGAAAATGATAGACATAGACCTATACACATGCATGCAAACAGAAATCATGTAAGAGCAAGATACACACAGATCTTCACTGCTCAGTCACGCTGCTTTTCATTACATCCTTTCCCCCTTTCTTTTGTCTGTACGGTGTCTGTTGACAACGTGAGCCTTACATCTGGGAACCTAGGTTTTTACCTTGGGACATCATTTACTCCCGCGTAACACGAGTGTAAACCTAGAACTTCTCAATAAGCTTTGACATTTTCCAGTGGGGGAGAAAAAGAGATTTTAGGAGGAATCATGTTGTTTTTTTGTTTTGGGCGCAGGTGGTGGGGAAATGGGTCACTTTTTGACCAAACGCTGCATAAAATGCCATCGTTTTGACATGGTGGCTTTTTACGTCCACCTTGCACACAGGTGAACGATGGCACAAGCTGTAAAGCCCCATGTCTGTGTACTCTCGTCTTTAAGCACATAGCGTAATGTTCAAATGATATTCAATAAAGCCCACAAGAGTTTTTCTTGTTATTTATTTTAAGTGAGTTTCGAGAGACCTCCTGTCAAGGACCCACATGGTACTGGGCACTGGCTTCATTAGAACACTGCCCTTGCTTTCAAATGTTCACCATCTCTGAGCAGACACAACAGGTGAATGAAACCGTCCAATGGGAGAAATGATGGAGGAATCATAGAACTGGAAGGAACCTCAAGAGGTCATCTAGTCCAGTTCCCTGCACATACCTAGCGCCATCTAGACGATCCCTGGATTTGTCTAAGCAAATGTTTCTCAACCTTTTTTAATAAAGTACCCCTTTTTCCAAAAAAAAAATAAATTATAAGTACCTCCAGTACCTACAGTTTTCAGACACACACACACACACATTTCTACCACTGCAACACATTTGTTTAAACAACTTAATCATAGCCAGGCGGGCGATGAATTTTTTGGGTGTAAAAAGTACAAAAATAATAAAGTGCTGTAAAACTTAAAACAAATATTCAGTTTTCTCCAAATTTCAGTTGTTTTGACGTACCCTCCAGACTTCTCTTGAGTACCCCAGAGGGTACACAAATCACTGGTTGAGAAACACTGGTCTAAGGTGCTCTTAAAAATCTCCAATGAATGTAACAGTCAAACTGGAGTAACAAGACAGCTCAGCCCTGTAGTCTTCATAGGATACAATGGCAGCAACAGAGGAACCATTTCCAAACATTTCATGTAACTCCAAACGGGACATTGCTCACCTAAGAGCTGGAGGTTTATGGCCAGTCCAGCCCATGCAGCATCCCCTGAGATTAATCGCTGGTCCTATTGGCAGAAGAATTGGCAAACCCACATAGGTTCCCTTGCACTGCCATGAGCTCCTGGGATCAGGTAGGGTGCCTGTGAGCATGTGTGTAGTGCCAGATGTGACAAAACGGGAATTGTATTCGCTCTGTTCGTTTTGTTATGTTGCACGTCTGGTAGTAACCCTGCGTGTGTGCCTCAGTTTCCCTGGTCACTGCACCAATAGCGAGGTGGTGATGGGAATTTCAGTGTGACACTCTCCCTCACATACACAATGGCTGATGCTTTCTCTAACCTGAGCCTGAGAGGAGGCTCTGACCAGGAGACACATTTCTCTGGGGAAGCTGGACAAAGACTGAAGGTGGGGGCTGGCTGGAGGGGGAGACAGGTTGCTGAGTGCATGAGGGACAGGGCTGGCCTTACTATGAGGCGAACTGAGGCAGCCACTTCAGGTGCCAGCCTGTGGGGGGTGCCACTAGGACCCAGAGTGTAGAAAATTGTGTCTGCTGCTGGTGCAGCGAGGGGGCATAGGGACGTCATTTGAGCTCCCCACCTCAGGTGCCAAACTGTTCTGGGCCAGTCCTAATGAGGAAGTCTCACTGGCTTGGGGTGCAGGGAAGGAGGTCAGGGCCCTTGCCTTTGGGCCCATCTCCCCAAGAAGGAGTGGACTGGCTGCTTCTGGTTTCTGTGCTGACAAGTCTGTTCTACGCTGTGTCCCTGTCAACTAATAAACCTTCTGTTCAACCTGCTGGCTGAAAGTCACATCTGGCTGAGGATGGGGGTGAAGGGCCTGTTGACTCCCTACACCTCACTGACACCTGGCTGGATGGTCAGCCACAAGAATTGAACTGGGACCGCTGAATTTCAAAAGCATGCTCCTCTACTGCCTGAGCTAAAAGATTAGCTGTCTTCCCTCAGCTGAAGTGTCGCAGCTCACCAACCTGTGTGTATGACCTGGCTACCACTAGACGGGGCCAGAGCACCTCAGTGAGTGGGTTACCCCTGTCAGATACTGGTGTTTTGGATCTCTCTAGCCACAGCATTACTGAAACTCAGCTCTCCACTGGTGCAGCCACAGGACTGAAGATCCAAAAAGACAAAATATTGGAAACTCAGGTAAAAGCAGCACAGCTAGTTTTCTCTCCAGCAAGGGAAGGCAGACGTTTCAGAAAACAGAGAGTGCTTCAGCAATGGAACAAAATGTTTAAGATGTAACATTAAAATAACAGGAGGGAAAAGGAAAATAACTGAGCCACACTCAGTCACTAATGGAAAGATTATTTTGTACATGCAAAACAGCAGCTGAATACAATTGGGCTACGTCTAGACTGGCATGATTTTCCACAAATGCTTTTAACGGAAAAGTTTTCCGTTAAAAGCATTTGCGCAAAAGAGCATCTAGATTGGCATGGACGTGTTTTTGCAAAAAGTGATTTTGCAGAAAAGCGTCCGTGCCAATCTAGACGCACTTTTGCGCAAAAAAGCCCCGATTGCCATTTTCACGATCGGGGCTTTTTTGCGCAAAACAAATCTGAGCTGTCTACACTGGCCCTTTTGCACAAAAGCTTTTGCACAAAAGGACTTTTGCCCGAATGAGAGCAGCATAGTATTTCTGCAAGAAGCACCGATTTCTTACATGAGATCGTCAGTGTTCTTGCGGAAATTCAAGCGGCTAGTGTAGACAGCTGGCAAGTTTTTCCGCAAAAGCAGTTGCTTTTGCGGAAAAACTTGCCAGTGTAGACACAGCCTTGTTGATCAGCTTCATAAAAACACACCGAAATAAGAGCGTCAGACAGATATTATTCAATAACTGACACAGTTATTGTTACGACATACAGAGTATTGTGACCTTATTCTCTTTCTCTTACCCTGTCCAGGATTAATGCAAAGTTAAGGCTGATTCACCCTTTTGGTCAAAAGTTTTTATCAAACACTGAGTTTTCAAT
This sequence comes from Pelodiscus sinensis, assembly GCF_049634645.1. NCBI lineage: Eukaryota > Metazoa > Chordata > Testudines > Trionychidae > Pelodiscus > Pelodiscus sinensis. The sequence continues at coordinate 64,847,660 of NC_134718.1, forward strand.
TAGCTGATATCATGAAAGGTATCTTGTATCCTCAGAAAATATTATTTTTTGGCCAAAAAAAGGCTCACAATTTAAAATATTTTCAGCTCCAAATTGTTTTATATATGAATTTGCACTTTAAAAAGACCCTGATGTTTTTTTCTAGTTTTGTAAGGTTTTCTGTGGGGTAAGGGAAACATTTTTCATCCCTCTCCATTCCCCATTGCCCTTCACCTTATGTGGTCATGTGTATCAAGTCAAGGCAAGTGAAAACAACTATCTAATCAGAACCACCAAGTTATCTGGTGGTAAATCAGTACAACAAAAACAGTTTCCTTCTGTACATTTATGTCAGGCCAGAATGAAACTGAGAATGAAATTCAACTGGGAAAGAAGAAAGATCTGAGGAAAATATTACAAAAGCACTTAAAATTAATGGGAAGAACAAGCAAAGAAAGAAATTAGTAGACAGCAAACTAGACATAACTGAAATGGGATAGGGCAGTGAAAAAAACCAGCAAGTAGATTTTGCTAATTCAGACATCCTATTGTAGAGCAGGGAGGTCCTACACGTGAATGGTTGGACTGTAGCTAAGATATTGAATTTAGTTCAGGGCACTTCATTACTAGGGAGATATTAACCATTTGGCCCTGAGCTACATTAGGACTTTATTTCAAAATAACCTCCCAAAGGTTAAATTTATAAGTGGCGCATCCACATTACCAACACCGTTATTTTGAAATAACAGGCCACAGAATTTGAAATCAGCATTCCTGCTTTTCAGGAATAATGCTAATTCTGAAATAATTACTCCTGCTATTTTGAAATAATTACGCCTCAGAGTAATTCAGACTAATTACTCCCAAGTGCTTCCTAAGTCCAAGGTAGAGTATCCACATTAACAGAGGCTGCCTTGGACTAATTTCAAGGCTTCCCTGTAGTGTGGACATGCTAGTTCGAATCCATTAAATTGGGAGTTAAATCAAATTTACTGATTTCAAAATAGTATCCTAGTGTATACATGGCCTTCAAGTTAATTCAAGAATGAATAACAAAAATATTTTCAGTCTTGGATGACTGATTTATAAGGAAATATTACAATATTTAAATAGGTATTGTTTGGCTAAGCAATGACCATGAAGATATTTGATGGTCTGCATATATATGAAGATATTTCTCCCCGTGATCACATCAGTCTAACTTGCATATGTTCTTGTGGTGGAAGGTAAAGAGCGAAGTCTCATATGTGAGTGGAATTTATTAAGGCGGAACAACACAGAATAGCTAAAAAGAATCAGGTGAAAACAGAAAATTGAGGCAAGCCCTCTGATATGGTATATCTAGAACCACACTGGACAAGAACTGGAAAATGGACTGGAAACACCAAGCCTGTACTAGCCCTAAATTAGGCTAGATGACCTCAAAAGTTAGAACTTGCTGACATTTTTTAAACAACTTTTTTGGTTGAAAAATTGCCTTTTTCCCCAATAAGAAAGTTAGCATACACACAAAAAAATTGTTTTATCATTTTTCAGAGTGTGGCTTCCTTTTTTAAAAATCCTTTTCTTCTTCTTTGTATGGGCAAAATGGAGAAAGAAGGGAAAAAGAAAAGGGGGGAAGAAGGAGAAAAAACGGGAGAGAAACCAAAAAGTCTATCTACTGAAAATCTTCAAAACTGAAAATTCTCACTTTTTTGTGAAGTATTTTAACTAAAAAAATTGACTAAAAACCTGTGCAATAAAAATGATTAATCGTTTTTTGACTTTTTTCACAAGAATTCTCTATCATTTTTGACCAGCTTTGCAGACAGGCCATTTCCATCTCTGATGACAATCCTGAGATGGGGCTGCACAGTATGGTTACTGTATATAGGTCATTATCCTAGAATAATGTGTTATGAACTGGATCTCTGCTAGAGTAACTCAGTATAACTGAGCTGAAGCCCATGGACTTATTCCATCTTATGCTCTATGAGGAGATGGCCCCCTAATAGAATTTAGCTGTCTCTGAAACAAATACGTTTTTGTATGTAATATTAGGAGATGTTTATGTCAGGCCAAAAATAAAAGACCCTTCCAAAAGGAAGTAAAGAAAATATTAAATGTACAAGGCTTCTGCAAACCAGAATCAGCCGTACAAATCGGAACTAGGAGGAGGAGACATTTTGGCTCCTTTGCAGATTTTGCAGTGTTATTCCAAGAGATCATTCAAAATGCTACCTCTGTCTCTAGAAAACTACACAGAAGCAACATCTAATGGGCTGGGCCGATCCTTCCTTCTGGTTATGTGAGACAGGCACAGTCAAGCCAAGCAACAAGGGAAATGATGTGTGACTTTCGCCATCCGACCCATCTCCAGAAATGAGAAACTTAATGAGAAGCAGCCTTGAAAAGGTTTGCAAACAAGTTGGTCATGTCTAAACTACAGCCCTCTTTCGAAAGAGGGGTGTAAATTAGACAGATCAAAATCACAAATGAAGCTGGGATTTGAATTTCTCGTGCTTCATTTCCATAATGGCAGCCGCTCGTTCTTTCAAAAAAGGATATTTCGAAAGTGAAACTGCTGTCTACATGCGGTTCTTTTGGGAAAAAAACCTTTTTCGAAAGATCCTGTACTCATTTTTTCCTAGACATTTTTTTCCATCTTATTATTATATTGAAAGTTCCTTGGGGCAGACACTGTCTCTTACTATGTGCACGTACAGTGCCTGGCACAACTGGCCTCTAGATGCCACTGAAATACAAAACGACAAATAGTATGGTAGCACTTTAAAGACCGATAAAACATTTAGATGGTATCATCTACATGTTTTGTTGGTCTTTAACGTGCTACCATACTACTTGTTGGTTTTTAAGTTTATCCTGCACAGACTAACTAGGTCACCCCTCTGAAGCTACTGAAATACAATTAATAGTTTGCCCTTTGACTAAAACGTTCTTGCAGTGCTAATCCACCCAGAGTGACATTTTATCACGCCATGTGCCATCAGAGCAATAATGACTAGTGGCCTACTCAGATTATGGGACCTTGGGAATATAAATAAAATATCACCATTCCTGATTTTGAACTGCACCAGAAATGTTTACACCCTCTGGCCTTGGAAGCCCTTAGTACTGGTAAAAACATTCCCTTCCAAGAGACTTCCTTTGTGAAGGTGACCTCATCCCTGTGGAGGGACATGTCCATTTGCCTATGGCTGGCTCTGAGACAGGTGAGACCACTAGTACTAAATAAAGGGCTAGTTCTAAATAAAACCTCTATTTTAAGCTGAATTGGGTCACAGGTATGGACTGAATTCCATACCTGGAAAAATTCATTGTTTTCTGTGACCTAGCAAGATCTGTTGTGCCCGAGGCTGTTACAGCTTTGCCCTTTAGAGTAACTGAGAGATCCACAAAGATCCTAGCATGCCTAAGATCAGTCATATTTACACCATGACCATAGACTCAAAGGCTATGTCTACACTGCAAGGTTTTTGCGCAAAAACAGTGCTCTGTTCAGTGTTGTGTTGAAAGTATTCCTTGAGTCGGAGATGGTGAAAGTAGGCTTCTGGGTCACTGCAGAACTGTATCATGTTTGTGGGAGTGGTGGGGAAAAAAGAGAGTCCCCGAGATAGGACAGACTCTTCTGCCGGGCTGAATGTGTAGTTGGATAGATTGACGATATTGCTGAGTGAGTTAAGGGTACCACTATTGTGGTCCCATGTGGCAGGTAGGAGTTTAGACAGCTTGCAGTCCTACAGTAGAGAAGTGAAGTGTGTAATGTAAATCTCCCATCTTATTTTAGTAAAGTCCAGCCATGTGGAAGTTTGTACGGATGGTTAGTTTTTTAAGGAAAGTCTCCAGATTTGAAAGCTCTTTTTTGATATTTTTCTGTTTGCTGTACAGGATGCTGATCAGGTAGTTCCTCAGTTTCTTTGAGAGTGTATGGCATAATCTGTCACCATAGCCTGTGCAGTATGTCGATTGCAATGGATTTTTCACCTTCAGTCCATTTGGTATGATGTCCATCCATTTGCATTTGGAGAGAAAGATTATATCTGTCTGTACTTGTGCAAGTTTCTTCATGAGGTTGATGGATTTCCAATCCATACGACTAAATGCAGTGCCTTGCATGGTGTCAAGTATCAGAGGGGTAGCTGTGTTAGTCTTGCCCACAGACATCTCGCCAACCTGAAGCAAATTCTCACCGGCAACTATACACCGAATCACTGTAACACTGACTCAAGAACCAACCCTGCAACAAACCTCAGTGCCAACTCTGCCCACATATCTACACCAGTGACGCCATCACAGGACATAACCAGATCAGCCACACTATCACGGGTTCATACACCTGCACATCTACCAATGTAATATACGCTATCATGTGCCAGCAATGACCCTCTGCTATATATATCAGCCATACTGGACAGTCCCTATGTAAAAAAATAGACACACACAAATCAGATATCAGGAATGGAAATATACAAAAACCTGTAGGAAAACACTTCAATCTCCCTGGACGCACAGTAGCAGATTTAAAAGTAGCCATCCGGCAGCAAAAAAAACTTCAAGACCAGACTTCAAAGAGAAACTGCTGAGCTATAGTTCATCTGCAAATTTGACACCATCAGTTTAGGATTGAACAAAGACTGTGAATGGCTAGCCAACTACAAAAACAGTTTCTCCTCTCTTGGTGTTCACACCTCCACATCAGCTGCTAGAAGTGGGCCTCATCCTCCCTGACTGAATTGACCTTGTTATCTCTAGCCTTGCTCTTGATTGGTACTCTTTTCTTATGCCTGTATATTTATACCTGCCCCTGGAATTTCCACTACATGCATCTGACAAAGTGGATCTTTGCCCACGAAAGCTTATGCTCCAATAAATCTGTTAGTCTATAAGGTGCCACGGGACTCCTCATCACTTTTGCAGATTCAGACTAACACAGCTACCACTCTGATATTCTTCCTTCGACTTTCCTTGCTCTCTCATGAAATGAGGGTTACAGGAGTCAGAGTAGAAGTCCTCCACCCCGAAATTATTTTGCAATAATGGCTTGCTGTGTACCCACACACTATGTTATTTCAAAATAACATCAGTTATTCCAAAATAATGCTGCAGTGTAGACATGCCCTGACAGATGAGTAAATTAAGGTACAGAAAGATATAAGGTACCAATCTTGTAAGCACTTTTATGCCTACTGAGTTTTATATCTATTTAGCCCTCCTCATCACAGCATCTGATCACCTTACTATTAATAATGAATTTTATCCTCTGAGGTAAGAAGATATCGATCCCATTTTACAGATCACTAATTGAGGTGTGGGGTGGATTAAGCATCTGACCCAAGAACTTAAGCCAGTTTTTCTGAGGCCCAGTCCACTAACTTACACACTAGACCAAACATCTTCCCCCAGTCAGGTGTGAAGATCAGGACTAAACGACCTGCCCAAAGTCAGACAGCAAATCTATTACATGACTGGGGCCAGAACCAGATGTCCTGCCCTAACCTAACAGAAAGCATAGGCAGGAAAGAAGTGGAATACAGAATGGACACCTTTAAGAAAAAAAAAACCTGTATAAGCAAACTTTTTCTGCCCTTAAACTTATTAGCCTAGGTGATAAAGTTTGAACAAAAGTTTAGCATCAGCCAAGGTAGTATTCAAAATCTCTCTGGGTATGTCTACACTACCCCGCTAGTTCGAACTAGGGGGGTAATGTAGGCATACCGCACTTGCAAATGAAGCCCGGGATTTGAATTTCCCGGGCTTCATTTGCATAAACCGGGCACCGCTATTTTTAAATCCCGGCTAGTTCGAACCCCGTGCCGCGCGGCTACATGCAGCACGGAGTAGCTAGTTCGGATTAGGCTTCATAATCCGAACTAGCTGTACTCCTCATTCCATTCGAACTGGCCAGGATTTAAAATGGCGGCACCCGGCTTATGCAAATGAAGCCCGGGAAATTCAAATCCCGGGCTTCATTTGCAAGTGCGGTATGCCTACATTACCCTCCTAGTTCGAATTAGGAGGGTAGTGTAGACATACCCTCTCTCTCTCTCTCTCTCTCTCACACACACACACACACACACACACACACACACACACACACAGTGCTTTGAAGTGATTTAGGGGGAAATATCCTCTTTCATTGGCTCCTGCTAGCCTGGAGGAAAACAAGGAAAAACGGTAAAAGAGAGATTATTCTGAAAAATTGAAAATCCTATTACAGGTGGAATAGAGCCAAGTGGTACTCTGGTATGAGTGAACTAGGAATCCTAGAAATGATTGTGTATTGAATGAAAGGGAAAACTGAGAACTTTGAAGAAATGTGGTCTTTGTTCTTAGAGTTACATGATTAATTAAGCATAAGACATATTTCAAAAATGTTTATTCTTTTATTTGTAATTCCCAAGAGTTACTTAATATAATTTGACTTAATAATGTCTACAGTTTGGGTTGCAATTCATCTAAGTGTATATTTTGTGCCTTTTTCCCTCACCCATTGCTTTTATGAAATACAAGTAGTTAGAAAGAAAAAGAATTTTATATACCATGCTTTGCGCTCAGCCGTCACTTCTTGGACAATAACTAGAACAGAAAAAATATACTAGAGAGGCTTCATGTTTCCAAAGACAATAACTGGCAGGGCATTTTCAAAAGTAGGGTGCTATAGACCATGTTAGCATGTTCTTTTCCCTCCTTGCTTCCCCTCCATGACCAGTCAAGAAACAACATGAATTTTGTTTCACCTCTTTCTTTTCCCCCTCCTCCATACCAGGCCTGCGATGCTGCTTGACAGCTGATGAAACAACACTGATTACATCCCAAATGAGTTATTTTTTCCCCTTCAAAAATTATTCCCTTTACTGAACAGCTGGCCTGAAAGGTTTTAAATGTTTACCAGGTGGGCTGGGTAAGTCAATTAAGCATCAATAGAAAGGAAAGACAAGTTTATGAGTAAGGCCCTAGATTAGAACCACTATTCCCTGTAAGCTGTCTGCCTGTGTGGCCACTCAGGAAAGATTCTAATGCTGCCCAGCTGATGAATGTTTCTTTTGGTGGTGCACATTCACTCATGCCTGGGTGCACATAACAGTATTTATTCTCCACATGAATGGATAAAATCTGCACATGGAAATGAATAGAGGGAACATTGACTGAGACTCAGAAAATTGAAGTTCAAATTCCCAGTTCTGCCTCAGACTTTCTGCCCTTGGGTAAGTCACTCAAACTCTCTGTGCCTTAGCTCCCCATCTGTAAAATAACCTCTTACCTTTTTCCTTCAGCCTCTGATCTTTTCAGAGGCAGTCTCATTCGGGTATGGACCGTTTCTTGCTATGGGTACATCCCTATTTCAAGCTGGAGTAAATGCCAGTTCAAGGAGACATACTTGCGCTATCTCTGACAGACCTCTAGCACACTATAAATAGCTAGCATGCTAAAATCTGATTCAAGTAAGTTCCCACTCAAGATGCTAAGTAAGTATGTTGCAGTTAGCCCCTCTCACTGCCTCATCACACCAGCTCAATTAGGGTTAACCTGTGGGCTTGTTTTCACTTACCTGGAAATTGATGCCCCGGAAATCAATCTCCCAGGTTTCAATTTAGAAGGTCTAGTAAGGACCTGATAAATCAAATGCTAATGGGACCCGTCAACCCTGGTATTCCACCCAGTCATGAGGAGTAAGGAAAGTCCACGGATGAGTTTCTTCCATCAACCTCCCGCAGTGGGGACTCTGTGTATCTTAGGTTGACTTTCTCATGTAGTTTAGACCAGGCCTTATTAAGTCTCCTCTAGCAGGAGTCTATATCTCCAGCTCCAGGTATAGATGTGCTCTTTGTGGATATGTCTACACTTGCACTATGTTTGGAGAGAGGAATGCAAATGAAGACATTCGAAATTACAAATGAAGCTGGGATTTAATAGTGCTATTTCAAAATAACAGATGCTGTTAAGACGGGGTTATTTCGAGAGAAAATCCTTCTCTCGAAATAACCCTTATTCCTCATACAATGAGGTTTGCCAGTTATTTTACCTGTTATTTCGAAATAGCGCTATTTCGCTATTTCGAAATAACGTCATAACGCGAATATGCAAATGAAGCGTGGGATATTTAAATCCTGGCTTCCTTTGCAATTTCGAATGTCTTCATTCGCATTCCTCTCTCCGAAGAGGGTGCAAGTGTAGACATACCCTGTGTCAGTACAATGTTTCCCCAATTTTGGCTGTGGTTTATAGCCTGTTGTAAGGTAGATGCTTCTTCATAAAAATAAATAACATGAATTAGACCACTGAGTGCTCAGATGTGTCAGTATTCAGCTCCAAACTGCTGGAGAATTAGGTATTCTGCCCTAACTGCAACAAACCTTATCTTTCCCAAATCCCAGTACAATGAAGAAAAAGGCAGTGGTGTCTACTGGTTAGAACAAGGGATTTATTTATTCATTTATTTATTTATTTTCTTCCTCACATCTGCCTCTTTCTTACATGTGCCTTTGGACAAATCATTGAACTTATTCATCTGTAAATAGAAATAATAAACAAACATTGATTTGATATGAGGGTTTATGAAGATGTGTTTACTCAAGGTATAAAGCTAATTGAGAAAAATATCGAGGGACTATAACTTACCATTTTTATTGAAAGAGATATATGAATCATTACATACATTCTGAACATCTTAAGTGAAAATCTATCCACGGTCGTCATGAATTAAATGCAAAAGTGCAACTTTATAGTGTAAAAGGGAAATGACTTAAGACATTAGAAAGAAATGAATAATTGCTTTCACTGAAATGTAACCACCATAATGCATTCTTTGTATATTCAACTTGATTGGTTAACTACCTCTGGCTGTTCTCTGCCAGTCAGGAGCTCTTTTACTGACTCTCTCTGTGAGTCTTGAACAAATTATTTACTCTGTGTGCCTCAGTTTCCCCACCTACAAAAGAGGTTAATACAAAGAGTCAGCATAAAGAACTGAAGAATGAGGAGCAAGCAGATAATATCTAAGTCATGTCAATGCAGTTAAGATCACAAGAAATTTACATTTGCTAGACAACAATATTTAGAACATGCAATAATATTAATATTGTACAACTTTTAGAACATGCAATATTTAGAATATGCAAAAATAGAACATGTAATATTTACTCTAATGATAATGAAAGTCAAACAATGGGAAAGGTGGTCCATTTAAAGAGTATTCCTGGGAAGCGATGTAACTCTAAAGCTTTACAGACTGAATTAGGTGTAATCCTTATGGGACCACTAACAGCTCATAAATAACTTTTAATGAGATTTCCAGCAACTAAAATAGTACATGGGGGAGGGGGGAGGGGAACGAGAGAGAGAGAGAGAAAATATCTAAGTTTAAAAATAGAAAGTTAAAACCATATACACTTCTTTTAACAATGTACACCAAAAGGGAAAAGAGGAATATTTCAATAAACAACAATTAGGACCATAAATATTTAATTAACTGATAGGGAAAGTGAAAGGTTAGCACAGGTCACTGCAAATACATCGACATTGACCGCTAATCTATGGAAATTTATATAGCTAAATCTAAAGCATGTTTCAGAGTTAAGCAGGGAAATAAATCAAGGTTTGCAAATGTCATTTAAGTTTTCACCTGTCCCAGGATTCAAAATTATTGGCTTCACAATGAAAAGCATATGCTGCGCCCCTCGTCCAGGGAATAGTAATGAAGTGAGGCAGACACTCCCCAGTCCTACACTACCAGCTCTCCCCTCTTTATTTCCCATCGAGTAAAATAATTACTGGATCCTCGAGGGAGCATTTCTCTCAGTCGGCCGATAACTGCTGCCATGTTGGCTCGTCATGAGCTGCTCTTCTTCCTTGTGGGACTATGATTTGATTTATGAGAAAATAGTTGGCAAATTGCGATGTCCATCTTGATGGATGACATCATTTGGGCCATTTTGCTGATCGTGTATGACTAACCTTTTTTTTTTTTTTTGGTCCTGTTGCAATTGATCAAATGCTGCACAACAGCTGAATGTGAGGACGGGAAAAAACAGAGGTGACAATTACCTTTGCTGTGAAGGAACAGGAATGGCAATTCCAGATTCTTTTTTGGGTTCAGTTGGAACCAAACTGCGGGGAAATAAAAAAAATTTATCGACTGAAAATAACACAATGCAAATACAAAAAGGATTACATTTAAACACCTTAGCCCATCACATTAAAATTAAAAAGAATAAGCCCCCTCTCCCCCCCATATAATGGTTTGTGTTGAACCTTTCAAGTCTAATCCCTTCAGCACTTGAGTTATATTACCACTTATAATGGTTAACGGCTACTGAGTATTATACATAAATTGTAGCTAGATAGAAGTGTGCAGAGCCAGATCCTGAAATCTGGGGAGCTGTGTGATTGATGATCTAGCAAGCAGTTAAAAAGACATTGGCTTGAGTCCTGTAAGGTATGCTGTGTAGGTGTCTCCCTGCCTCTGAGTAGTTATTTGCAGGATCAAAGGTATAAACATAGATCTATATGCACTGACTGGATACGCATAAACATCACTTCATATTAGTGCCGGTCCCAATGTCCTTTCTCCAGCCAATCGCCCTTTGACTTCCAGCAAGTCATAGCTCATCAGATGCATTTGTTTTAGCACCTGGGATCCTTTCCTAGTTCCATCTTAAGGCTTCAATGCAGCAGAGAAGTTAAACACACACTTAACGGTAGGCATGTTTACATTGATCACTATGCAGAAAAACACTTCAGCTCATGTTTAATTTTCAAGTCAATGACTTAAGCATGTGTCTACAGTTGAAAAGTGCTTTCGTGTTTTGCTGAATGGCTTTGGATTCTCTCCTGCATTGAGGGAGGTGGGGCCCTGCAAATGGCTTCCTGATAGTCAAAGGACCGGCCTGTGACAGAACCTAGAGCTGCTGCTGGACATACCTCCGTTCTGCCACTGGGTTAGGTTCCGTAGAGCAGCGGTTTTCAAACTTTTTTTTTCTTGTGACCCAGTTGAAGAAAACCGTTGATGCCCGCGACCCAACGTAATGTGACTGGAGTGTGGGATCTGGGGTGGGGATGTTGATCAGAACTTTGGGGGGGGGGGTCAGGGATAGGGCAGGAGGAGCTTGCCTTGAGCAGCTCCCAGTCAGCAGCAGCAGGTTCCCAGACAATGGGAGTGTGGAATTAGTGCGTGGAGCACAGGCAGTGCATGGAGCCCTGTGTGCTCTCTTCCCCTCCCCCCTAGGAACCAGGCCTGCTGTGCAGGATAGGTAGGTAGCCTGCCTTAGCACCCCCACTGGTCACTGGATTCCCCTGCAGCAACGCGACCTAGTGCCTGACAGTCCACGGCCCAGTACTGTGTCGCAACACTGCTTGAGAGGACCACCCACCTACAGAGGATAAGCACTGTTAACTCTGACACTTCTCTTTCCTACTCCCAACCTGAACATGCCAGGAAGTAGCAGGGCAGAACTCCATAATCCAGATGCACTATAAATGTGGCAATAGAATATGCCCCTCGCCACGGCAATGCTTTTTTGGCCATTCACGCACAATTTCCCATTTGTGCCACCTCACACCACCAAGAGCGGATGTTAAGAGGCGGATAATTGAGTAATCATGTAGTTGATATAAATTGATAGAGTCAGCAGCGAGGATGGGGGGAGGGAAACAGCACTACAGAGGCAGTTGTGGGAGGGAACTGGCTTTTAAGTGCCCCCAGCACCAGTTCCTGTTCCCCCCATCTTGCTGGCTCTGATACAGAGGCAGCAAGGGGGGAGGGAAATTCGAGTAGTCAATTTGACTACTCTTTTTCATCCCTACCACAAAGGGGTCATAACTGCACTTCAGAATTTGGCCTGTTATAAATAAAATTATTACTATGTGTAAAAAAAACAGAAAGTCTTTCATTTTTTTTCTAGAACTTAATATCCTAGAAAGATTCCTTTCAAACTAAATGTTTCATAAAACAAATGGCATTGTCACTACCTCCTCACAATGCTCTTTTTCTGTTACTTAAATCAGCAGGTAATTCATTCTAGCCAACTGATGCTTGAAAAGAGGCTGTCTTACCTACACTAGGCTGTAGGTTGCATACCTCAATGACATGTCAGCAAATGTGTTTTAAAAAATGGTAAGCAAACGGTGAATAGCTAGTATCACCAAACTCTTCCCCCAGCCAGAGACAACTTGAGGTTTTTTGGGAAGTGTTTCTGAGCAAATGTTTACCTATAGACTTCAACAAAGAGTTGATAAAAATGTCGTCATCATGTCTACATGTCCTTCTGAGGATGTTACTATATAAAACAGCCATTCTTCAAATATATTCCACAGATATGGCTTACCAAGTAGGTCAAAAGTGAGGTATCTCAGGGGAGAGAGAAAATGTTTCTGTTGTTACAGCATGGTGATTTTTAAAAGGACATTAAGGAAGTCAAAAATGATTTTTTTATATTTTATTACTTTTGTTCTTAATATTTTAGCTTGCCTTTTAAAAAGCCATTCTCTCGCTCTCCCCTGTGGGTTGGGGGGTTATGTCTCCTAATTTATGAACATGTGATTCTTTTTGTCTTTTCCGTTTGACCACGTTTTCCGATTTTGGTGCAAGCAGCAATACATAAAAATTTACAAGGTTTATGTTTGCTTTATGTTTCCAAAACGCATGCATCTGCTTTTCTCATAAGCTAACTGCTGCACCTTGATAGACTCTCTGAGCTTTTTAATTCCTGGTAAAACACTTTAGGCTCATGTCAATGTTTCATTGTTTTAATGTATAGTCACAGCCTGGTGCTGGGGGAGATTTTCCTCAGATGCTGCAGTTCTTCAGCCAACTTTATCATGTTGAAATTATAATTTTCAAAGGAGTTTCTTTTTTTTCCTCTCCAAGCAATAATCTAAAGTACATAACTTTATTGCTATCTGACCCCTGCCAAAAGCACACTTTTATGATACCACTGATCCAGCAGTCCCACAGAATTATGGGACATAGCGAGAGAAGAGTGTTTCATATAAACTGTTTTCCCCTTAAACATAACAATGGTCAGCTTGAAATACAATAGTCTGTCAGAGGAGCTCTTTGTCCCTCAAACAGTCAAATTTGGCAAAGTTAGTACCTTCTCCTGAAACAACAGATTGGCTCAACATCTCTGACATCATCATGACACGTTTATATTAGAATGTGGGGAAAACATTTGGAAAAGATACAGAACTCCCACCACCTTCCCCCCCCAAGATTCCATACATTTTGCAGTGGTTCATGCCAGTTACATAGGCCCAGTGGTCACCAACCAGTAGATCAGGATCCACTGGTAGATCTTGGAGTCTCTGACAGGGATCTTGACTGTTCTGGCCTGGAAGCTATCAAGTGCTGGCACTTCAGTTGCCCCTCCACCCACTGTCATGCTGCTCCTGCCCTCTGCCTTAGAACTGCCCCCTGGAGCCTCCTGCTTACTGTGCAGGATGTGGGAGGGAGACGAAGGGGGGTGCTGATGTCAAGGTATCCCTTCTCTCCCCATTTCTGTACCCTATCTGTACACAGAGCGAAGGGGAGGGAAAGAACTTAGCAGTACAAATCTCTGTCACTGTCACACACTGTGTCATTCTCACAAACACCCCCTGTCCTTCATTCTCATCTCCCACCCCAACACATATGGGGGGTTGTTGTTACTTCTTATTCTACTTGCCGAGGGTGTTGTTTTTGGTTTTTGACTGGTCTGTGCATTTCATCATTTTCATTTCTCTCTTATGCTTCAATTTAATTTGTTGAGTAGTGAGTTCTAAAATTCGTAACCTGCCTTGGTTGGAGTAATTATGCCAATTGTTATTGCTGCTCCTGGAAGTGGCTGGCATGTCCCAGCAGCCCCTGAGAGAGGCAGAGCAGGGGGTCTCCACATGCTGTCCTTGCCTGCCGATGCCGGTCATGCAGCTCCCGTTGATCAAGAACGGGGAACTGTGGGCTCAGTGCCTGTAGATATGGGACAGTACATGGTGCCATGGAGCCATTGCTGTACACGTCAGCTGCTTTCAGGAGCGGTGCAAGGCCAGGAGAATGCCTTAACACCACTGCTCCACCACCTGGAAACCATCTCAGTTAAATGGTGCCCAGCCAAAGCCTCCTTCCTGAACCCCTGTCCCAGCCCTGAACCTCCTCCTGCACCCAACCTCCTGCCCCATATGAGAGTCCCCCTGCACCCAAACTCCTTCCCAGAGCTTGCACCCTGAACCCACTCCTGGACCTCAATCCCCCACCCTGGGCTAAGCATGGAGCCCCTCCCACACTCCAAACCCCTTGGCCCAAGACCAAAGCCTGAACCCCAACCTGCTACCCCATCCTGGTGAAAACGAGGTTTGGGGAGGAAGGGGGATGGAGTGAGCCTGGTGAGGCCTTGAAGAAGGGGTAGAGCAGAGGCAGGGCCTCAGAAAAGGGGTGGGAAGGAAGTGGGGCCAGGGTATTTGGGTTTGAGGTAGATCTTACCTTGCACTTAAATCGAAAAAGTGATCTTGTGGTTAGAAAGGTTGGAGACCACGGCCCTAGATACGTTATCAAGAAAGACTCAATGGCCCAGATTCGCCACGGCAGCGCAATCCACTCAGTACAAAGGGGGACCACAAAGCAGCTAGTTACAGCTCCCTGTTGCTATGACCTATCTGCATGTGCCCCGGTGTAAGCTAGAGCAGTGCTGGGGCTGCTCTAGCCATCACTACCTGGCTTTGGTTCCCACGAGGCCGTAGGGCAATTGCAGACTGCTGAAGCACACTCTGTTCCAGCTACACCCCCATATAGATTTTCCTTTGTTGCATTTTTTTTATTTTGTTTTTTTGCATGTGATCCAAGCCAAGCATGTGGAGGCAGCACATCCTCCTCCATCCCACTTACCATGGCCTTTGTCCCTCTGTGCTACCCACGGAAGGTATTAGCCTCCCCAGATCTATTATCTCCCAAGGCTCTCCTTGCCCCTACTCAGGCTTGTCCCTGTACAGTCCTCCAAGCCAGCCTGCTTAGGAGTGCAAAGAGTCCTTCCCCAGGGAGCAGGGAGGGAGGAGAAGCCCCTGTGTGATTGCTGTCTTGCCAGTGCTCCACGAAAATAGCCTCCCCCCACAGCTTACCAAAAGCCGGCCCTCTGGACGGAGGTGAATTGTTGAACTCTGTGAGCTATTTTACATGGAAGGCCCTAGCTGATTGGAACTGGCAGCGCAAATAGCTGAGGAAGAAGCATGCAGTTCCTTGACACAGAAGGCATTTTCACAAGGACCTTTCCCTCTTCCTTAAACACCAAAATCTGCCCCTGTTTTCATCATCTTAAGGACTCCTGGACTCAGTACACATCTCCTAAGGCCGATGGCCAACTCAAACTCAGGCCCACATAGCTGTCTCCCAAAAAACAGCACCTCGCCACATTTGGATCAGAGTCTAGAGGTAGAAACCCAGGCCAACACTTGCAAAAGTGGGTGCTTAAAGTTAGGTTCCTAAACCCGTATCTTGGTGCCTAAATAAATGGCTCGATTTTTTAAAAAAAGCACCGTGCACCCAACCGTTCCCATTTGCCATCATTACAACAGCAGTAATTTGGCCCTGCATTCCCCAGCTCTTCTTAAACTGACAAAGTAGCATCTGAAAGGAATATTCTGCTTTTCTGTGAATTCAGACACAGTGCCCCAGCCAAATACACAGGCAAACCAAAACAAAGTTCAGTCATGTGCTCCAGGCATGGCTTGATTAGCTGAGAGAATTGTTCCTATGCCAGCATCAGCTGTGTTATTAATTGGTACCCTGCCAGGCTCTTTCAGCAGTTCCCAGTGTCTATTCTGCATCTAAGCACTTCAGATGAGAGCACATTTGTTGCATCAAATGAAGGGCTCAGTTCAGCATTCCTTGTGTGAGCCAGTGATTTCAATGGGTACGCAGGGCACCCCAGTCTCACAGACAGAGCGTAGCACATTACAGGATCAAGTCATGGGTCAGAGCTGGTAGGGCTCAAGAGCCACAAACTTAGGCCTGTCGGTCCCCACATAATGCTCAGACCAAAGCTGTTAGCTGCAGCTCCCCTGAACAACTCGCAAAGGGGGCCAGTGACACTCTAGTTCACAAAAGGCCCCACCCAGGACGCTCCTGATTGGGGGAGACATCCAACTCCACTGATTGGCTGGGAAGTCTACTTAAATCAGAAAGAGTCACAGGAAGTTGTGGGACCAACTAGAGGATCCCTGATTGGCTGCCACTATAGACCCTGCCTACTCACCTGACTCCTGAAACCAGCCTTCCCACCTGTTCCTCTTCTTCTCATCTTGTCGCCTGGTTTTGCTTTCCTGCCTTGTTCCAGATTGTAGTTCCTATGTCCTATCTCCAACACTGACTCCAGCTTCGAACCCTGGCTTGGCTCCTGACTCTGGTTCTGCCTTTCATCTTGGAGTCTGACTCTGACCCTGGCTCCAAGCATCTGACTCTAACCATTAGGCCCACACCCCAGTCCTTACAAGGGAAGTGGCCACAAAAGGTCAGTTAGAAAGAGAGAGCAGGTGTCAGGATATGATGACACAGAGATCTGTAGATCTCAAAGCACTTTGCAAAGAAAGTTACAGACGTGATCTTCACATTAGGCCTAGCGATGAGGGCAAGTTTTAATGAAGAAAAATTACTATTGTCTGTATTTTAAAGATGGGAAAATGAAACTCAGAAAACTCATCAGTTACCCTGATTCCCACGCCAGTCCCACTGGACAAAACTGCCTCCTTTGTACCATACTCCTTTCAGGATATGCCAAGCAATATTTCATATTTGCCAAATCCCTGGACTCCTGTGATGCAGCAGACTATAAGATAGCTGAACTGATCTTAGAGTCATAGAATCCACTACATGATTTTCCACTGAGAGAAAAAACAAAGGGAAGCAATGAAATAACTCTGAGGTTCACACATTGTAATAGTTATTTATTTTGTTTAGCAGGCACACATCACATTACCATGCACCAGGGTAAAAAAGAAACTTACTTAATTATGCATAGGGCTTTGACTCCCTAAAGAAATGTGTTATATAAAAACTACGGTTTGTTTATATGTTCAATACATTCAACTGCAAAAGAACAGTTCCCCACCAACCTATCATTACCTATGTCTATGCATTTTTATTTCCATCTCAGCTTATTTTGGAAGCTTTCCACTTTGATATTAAAACTCTATACTCCCTCTCTCCAACTCCAATTTCTTGGGTTGCCGTGCAATGAAAATAAAACATTATGCAGAAACTGT
Organism: Pelodiscus sinensis; assembly: GCF_049634645.1. Classification (NCBI taxonomy): domain Eukaryota; kingdom Metazoa; phylum Chordata; order Testudines; family Trionychidae; genus Pelodiscus; species Pelodiscus sinensis. Next base: position 64,864,862 of record NC_134718.1, read on the forward strand.
GTGATTTCCCCAGGAATTTTTATGTGGGATGAGAATGTGCTAGATTCCTCAGTAAAGCTAAATAAATAAATAAATAAATTTAAAGCCTTTGCATGAAGCATATTCATGAGGATAGGGACCAATAAGGACAGACATCCAATTATGTAAATTATAGCCAAAAGATTGCAAAAACTCAGCTTCTGATGCCAAACCCAATATTAAACTGGACTTCCTCCACTGGAGCCAACAGAGTTACATCAGTATAAGTGAGATCAAAATCAGGCTCAAAATATCTTGGGCCTGACCGACAGTGGAGTAAAAGGTCAATCTAAGACACGCAACTCCAACTACATTAACTGCATAGCTGGAGTCAACATATCTTAAATCTCCATCCACACACCAGGAGGTTGGCCAGAGCAAATACTCTCGTCTGCTTCCTTTACTCCTTGCGAGGAGCAGGAGTACTGGTGCCAATGAGGAGTAACACTTAATTCGAACTAAGGACTTATTTCGAATTAACGTTTTACTGCATGGCAGTGAGTTCGGGCTAGTGAAATTTCAAAATGGCGACCGGATGGGAACATGCAAATAAAGCCCGGGATATTTAAATCCCGGGCTTCATTTGCAACTCCGGTCGCCTCATTTGCCTACCTAGCTCGAATTAACGAGCTAGTGTAGACATACCCTTACTTCACACCTAATTCTATATTCTTGGAGTCTGTGCCCGGCATAATGCGGCAATGTGATTGCATGAAAACCTCTCACGAGAGTGCAAAGTGAAGTGAAATGCAAAGAAACTCATCCATAACCATGACCTCTGAGAACTAAATAAATGTGGCTGTAGCTAATGGGAACAAAACTATCCTTTTATGAGAAGTACTGGACTGACCCATGGCAGGCCTTCCAACTGGCAGGTCATGCCATTAGTTGGCTGGCACCAAGAGTGTAACCTGTACTTCAGTTCTAACCCCATAATCCATTGCCAACTTGAGTAACCAGCGCTTTTTTTTAAATTAGAACATAGAACATCAGAGTCTGTGTTGTCTTGAAAGTTTTCAAGTCACACGTTTTTAGGCATGTAGACCTGTACATGTATAAAAGTGGAATCAGACTTTCAGCTTTATGGGGGAAAAGGCTTTAACATCCCTTTAATTAACTTTTCTTGTTGCAACAATAAATTCCTTCTGGCTGCATTTACAAAGCAGATCAATTTTTTATAATATTCCCTCTTCGTTTTTTTTTCTTCCAGTCACTAGAAAAGAACATGGATTCTGGTTATCTTTATTTGTTTCAGAATCTTTGTTTGGGTTTTTCGTTACTTGTTTCTGTTTGTTTGTTTTGTTGGCCCGTTCCTTTCATCAGGCAGCTGAATGATCCTGTTTTCCAAGCAAAGATAATCTTTGCAGAACCAAGGAGTAGTTGCTCAATCTTAGATGAAGGGGGAGTGTATCAAAATAAAATGGTTTTGATTATAGAATGAAGGCTCACAGTTAGCAAGCTGCATGTGGTTTTTGGCACTGCTTTTTGGGTGAGTAAGAACTGGAGCCAATCCTGCAAGATGAGTAAGGTTGAAGATATTATATGCCAAAAGACCTATTCCTATCCCTGTGCTGTTTGACTTATTTGCACCTCTGATTAGCACCGTATTTAACATTCTTATTTAATTATGTCCATGTTGGATTTTTATGGACTAATTTACCAGTGTCGATGTCTGCAAGATATTGCAGGCTTAAACCATGTAAAGACATCTAAGCAGAGAGGTTTTGTCTGAAACAGCGTATGGTTTTTGAAATGCAAGCAAAGGTAGCATAGTTCTGGGATACACAGAGTGCTCATTATCACAGATCATTGTATATGAAAAATGGCTCATTGCTAAAGGAATCTGTAACTTTTGAAACTCACTGGATCATTGGGTTTTAAAAAAAATGCCTTAAATTTTATTTAATCTGAAAAGGGGTGGCAGAACAGAAACTACAGCAGCCCATTAGCTGTAACAATGGAAAACTGGGAAATTTAATTAGAACGGAGTTTCTTGTTTCAGATTTACCCTGCCTCTAATTTTCTGTTTTTTTTTTTAAAAGAGGCACATTTTTTAACATCTTGGCATGAAAATTTAAAACCTGAAGGAAATTAGCCAAATACATCTCAACTGCACACACAACACGTGTTATTTTGAACACTTGGCTCTTTTAAAAGGTACATTTTTAAACTGAAGATTAACTCAACCTCAGCTCCAAACAGTTCTGAGGTGTTTAAAAGTGGAGAGTGACTAGCCTGGATTCATATTTTAGCAGATGAACCTTATCTCTGCACCGTGCCAAACAAGGTAGCCACTTCAGTCTGAACAACCTGGAACTTAGAGACGTTTGAAATCTTTCTCCACCACAAAATGTTAGGGGCATTAGTCCCCTTTCTCACTCACAATGGGATGTTATCAACAATAACCTTTTTTTGTCTGCTTGGGGTTTAAAATGGACAAGAAGAGAAATACTCTTCAATGATTCCTCTCTATTTTGTATTATGGGGGATCATTTGATTCTTGCCATTGAAACTGATAGTTTACAAATTAAACAAACACATCTAAATTAAGCAAAAAAAAATTAACATTTAGGCTTATGTAAAAAGCTTTACATTTCCTTGGGATTCAAGTTACAAAGCTATGTTTTTGCAATAGAAAAAGAGGTCAGTTACCACTATTAAACTTGCATTTTGTTTTATACTAAGCCCTCACAATAGCCTCTCCGAGGGACTGTTTAGTTTGTATTACACTCTAATAAACTCCAGGTGTGGCGGACAAACTGAATAATAAGAACCTGATGGACCAGACTAGTTAAAAATAAAGTGGTACATTCCTCGTTCTCTGCATTTAATTTATTGTTAAACATTGTTATTGCTTACATTTATTGGGTAGTTTTTTTCCAGATTTATTAGGCACTACATTTAACAGTGTTATCGCTTGTAACTGACTATCAGTGGAATCGAAAACATATTTTCTTAAACAGCCTTGCCCTAATTAGTAAGTTGTTTCCCTATTGAAACAAAACAGACCCTAGGAGAATCAAGGGAAGACTTTTTTTTAACAGTCAGAATAAAAGTTCAAGGAAATCCTCGTTTCAAGACCACCTGTTAGAGCAGATGAGCTGTTGTATCTCTTTACCCTGTTCAGAGTTGGGTTCAAGGAAACACATGAAAAATGCCCAGGCAGAAATTAAAAAGAGGGAGAACATGTCTAAGGCCTGATTCAGAGGTCACTGAAATTAATGAGACCGTTTACATTATTGCATATTGTGGATCATAAGTGTAAGAAGCAGAGCAGCAAAACAGTTAATCTGTCTCTTAGAACAATAACATTCTGCACTTGGAATAGAGAATGCTGAATGCCAGGTGTAGACAAGTGACTTCCATTTTTTTTTTCATTCCAAGTTAATGGCACGAGAAAAGAATCCATGAAACTTTTTAACTTGAAAATATTGTGCATCAGGCAGCCCAAACTTTGAGATACTTAGGGATACATTAGCTGTGTGTCAAAAGCCCAGAGAGCATTTACATCTGCATACTCTCACCTAGAGGCACATTGTGTTGCACAATAATGGCTGAAGCGGTGTTATTGCATCAGAATATAAAAGATCTGGGGGGAAAATGAGCTCTGGATAGGAACTGGTGCTTTGGGGGCTTTGGTGTTATGGCCCCGATGGTGCAAAAAGGAAGATGAAGATGATGATATTCATATTCAGAATGAAAGAGCATGACCAAATATGGCTTACACTTATATATCCTTTAACAAATGCCTCAAACTTGAAAAGTCTCAGGGGGTAGCCAGGGATAACCCTGAGAAAAAAAGTCATTCTTAGAGACTAACAGAAAATAGAGAAAATAGAGAAAATCATGAGCTTTCCCGTTGCAAACATTTCCTTAATTACCATCAATGCAAAAACACCCAACCTAGGCATTGAAAACGAGCAGTAATAAGAAAAAAAATCATGAAGAATGAATAATAGATTGCACTTAATGAGGCAGGCCCTGCAAGGTGCAAAACACTTCCTAGGAGGCACAGACTACCTTCAGTTCTCCCTGAATCCTGCAGGCATTCAACGGTGGCTAGCCCAGTGTTCTGACGCTACCTTCTGTCTGAGGCGCTCAGAGAAGCTGTTTTCACGCTAAACCGAACTTTATTATTATCCCCAAGCTGCGGTACAAAGAGACTAGAGAAAATTCAAGAGACGCCTTTATTTGGTCCATGCAGTGACTTTCTCAGTGTCAGAGAGCGAGTTAGCAGCAGAGCCAAGAAGAGAGCCCAGGAGTCCTGACAGCTGGTCTCCACCACAAACTATTCTGCATAACACAGCCTCATACAAGGAACTCTGGCCCTTTAGAATCCAAGGTCTTTGCAGGCTGAGCTGTACCTCAGGCTTGGGCGACACTAGGAATTTATGTCAGTAGAATTATGCTGCTCTGGGATATGGGAAATCCACACCTGAGAGTGATGTACCCCCCTTACCCTGTGTAGAAGGGCTGCTGACGGGGGGAGGAAAGGGATAGTTGCCCTGAGTCCTGGTGATTTAAAAAGGCCTGGGGATACTGGCCCTTTAAATTACTACCAGAGCCCCATGCGGTGTAGTCCGGACCATGCTGAGGGCTGTCTGTGGGAAGCACAGTATAATCCCAGTGACACTGAGGCCTTGCTGTCCCTAGCCCCATCCTTTCTTCCCATCCCTTTTGAGAGGCCCACACCTGAGATCCCCCATATTGGCCCAGAGCCCAGCGAAGTCTGTCACCAGCCATGTCATATAGACAGCATTACGTAGACAAGAGGACTTGTCCCTTCCACACAGTTGCCACCACTTGTGGAAGTGGGTTCCTTATGTCGACGAGAGAAGCTTTCACATTGACATAGGTCACATCTTCATTAAGCGCTACAGTGGTGTGGCGCTGTGACATAGACAGGGCCAGTCCTAACCAATTGGAGGCCCTGGGTGACCACTCAGCTTGCCCATAGGGTTGCCAGATGGTTTAAAAAAAATACCGAACAAAAATTTGTCAAGAAAAAAAAAGGGTCAGGGAGTAACCAGGGAAACCCGGAGGGAGGATTCGGGAGGTTGGGCCGAGATGCAGTCGTGGCCCGCTCCTATGACCAGCTTTGTAGGCAGCCACTTGAAAATGGCAGCTCCGGGCAACCGCCTGGCTTGCCCGCCTCTAAGACTGGCTCTGGTTATAGACAAAACCTGGGAGGGGGCAAGCTCAGGCAGCATTTCCAGAGACCACTAAAACATTCTTGGGTTTTGCGGGCCACTCTTCTGCCATGTTCAGTGTCAACCAAAGCAACGTGCTAGCTAACCCAAGAATACACAGGAAATCTGGTGCACAATGGAGAAAGCAAAGGTCAAGAGGTTGGCCCAGCATCCCCCGTAGCTAGTTTGGCAAGTTATGCAAGCCTAATGCATATCTCTGGTGACTGTGTTGCCAAAGGCTCTCTGGCTGACCCTTTTCCTGAGAAGCCATACATAAATCAGGGTTGGAGGTAATATCATTTACAGAGGAGAGGAAGGAAGCTAAAGCAGAGGGAAGATTTGCAGCTCTGCTCAGGCTAAATCCTGGATACTTAATTCATAGAAAAACGACTGAAAAGGACCATAGTTGGGGGGAGGGAGAGAATAAAATAAAGTTGTGTTTCCCAGCATGCACAAGGAGAAGTTAGATTAAAAAGCAAACACTTTTGCAACATAACTCTATTTTATTTCTTAGAATTCAGAATAACACCTCAGAACCCCCAAACAGAGCAAAAGCAAGCAGGCTGCTCCCAAAACAGTGAGGCATAACTCACTCCATCTTATTGTAGACTGGCAGGCTGCAAACTCACTGCAGGTAGGCCAAGATCACTGCTTCCCTACAGAGCTTCCTCTGCAAGCTGGAGCCGGAAACTCCCTGAAATTTAAAGTGGCAGCTTGTTATTTTTATATGGTTTTCCATACAGTGCATAGACCCTAAAGTTCCAACTCTGAAATGCCAACCCTGATTGACTGAGTAAATGGCAATAGGGCTAGTTAAATGACGCCATGGCATCACTGATAGATTCTCAGACTGCTGAATTTCAAATACTGTAAAATCTCAAATATAATGCACTTTTTTCTGAGTTTTTTTGGGTCAAAGTCGGGGTGCGCATTATATATAAGAGCTATTGTTTAAAGTTTTATTTTGGCAGTTCTATGTCAGAAGACGACGAACCTCCGCTATGCTGACGCCACGCTAAGACGGCAGTAAACATGAAATCAACATCAGCTGAAATGGCAGAGATTCTTACAATGCTTTAAAATATTTAAAAACAATAAATAATATGAAGTTTACATCTTACTTGTCGTATGAAATAGTTTATAGTTAATTGCTGACATTTATGAAAATCAGTTATAAACATGGACACCGGATGTGAAGTTGAATTTTATTCCCATAAACTAGCAATCATATAGACTTTCAAAAAAGTAAGTAAATCAATAGCTGGGGTGCGCATTATATATAGGAGTATAGATTTTTTTCATTATGATAAAATTCAAAAGTCAGGGTGCACATTAAACATCGGTGCGCATTATGTTCGAGATTTTACAGTAACTGCCATTCCTTTTTGTATGTGCTCAGTTATATAGCACACGTGCAAGACCTCTGCCGGCGTACTTCCGGTGAGACAACGTAGCTGGCCATTCGTCACATCTTCTGGTCAATAAGAGTGTATCTACCCTGCAACTACACACCAGCAACTGGCCCATGTCAGTGGACTCACACTCACGGGACTTGGGGTATGGGACTGTAACGGTGGCGTAGACATTCAGGCTTGGGCTGAAGCCGGGCTCTGGGACCATCCCCCTCTTTTGGGGTCTCAGAGGCCCAGTTTCAGTCTGAGCATCTACTCCACCAAGTTATAGAACATGGGTCAGCCACAGGTGCTAACCTGGACCTACCCTAAGGGTCAGCAGCTTTGGAATTCTGCCACTAACACCCAGTTTCAGACCCTACAGCTGATCACAGCCCAAGGAACAGATGCTAAACAATACTTCGGTTGGCTCTGCATGGGAGTTAGATTAATATGAGATGGTGGCTAATAAATAACAATACCAGTACTTAGGGCTTACACAGTTTTACCTCCTCCATTAAGATCCAGCAGCTAGACTTCTTCAGGAATGGTCTGGACTCTTTCCACACTCTCTCCCCTTCTGCTTCATATAGTTAGTTGAGGGGCATGTGTCTTGGTTATTCTCCTCTCCACCACAAAAGCAGGGCAGGTGCCTTCTCCCCTGGATGTGTAGAGAGTACCCCCAGGGGCAAGGAAGAGTGTGATGGGCCAGGCCTCCCCAGCATGCGAACCAGCATATGGAGCTGGCCTGACATCTGGGCTGGAGGAAGCTGTAGCCGACAGAGGCACATAATAGAAGCTACACACTCTCCGCATTGTGACCGCCTCTTCTCCCTGGGGCAGTGTCCACCCGTTGCTATGAACTGTGTCTAAATGGCCCCGTCCAATCTTTAGCTGTTAACTCCTTGCACGGGCAAAATTCCCTTTGACATTAAAAGGCCAACTACAGAGTAACTGCAGCGAACACAGATGGGAGGCTTGTCTGTGCCAGCACTGATTAAACCCTGAGGACGGAGTGCAGGATTTGGGCTCAGGCTAGAATGACCCCCATCCGACTGGGTCGTGGCAAAGCCCAATGCTCCCCTGAGCTCCTCAGCCACAGGAAGGGGCTCCTCCTGCGGTCCATGCCTCCTGCACAGACTGCTAGCTCCACAGATTTGCTCTGGACCCAGGAGTAAGCGGGGAGAGCACATTCAGACGTGCCATTCTCAGCATGGGGGGAGCAGGGGTAGAGGTATAATTGTGGGCTGCTTGTCCATCATTTGGTGAGAAAATGATTCCCAGATGCTGGAGGGTAACCTCCAAAGTGTGCATGGCTCTGTCGCTCTCTATATATAAAATAGAAAGAGTAATTTTATACCTAACCTGACAACATACTCCACATAAGCACAGGATCCCGCTCCTTAAAAGGCTAATAACAGAGACCTTTGGGAAGACATAATAGACTCTCCTGACCTGATTTGTTTGGGAAGCAATGACAATCCAAATCCTGAGCTCCCACCACTCACGAACCAGAGTAAAGAAATCAGAATTTGAACTGGCCTGAAAAACATTAGGCAACCCTAGTATAACCCCTCTTATTGTGTTGTGTAATTTTCCAACCCCTTTCCCCCTCACCTCCCCGCCCCTCTCTCCAATACATTTCCAGAGGGACTGAAATCCAGATCATACATACAAGGCAAGTTTCCAGCATTCTTATTACTCTGTTGGAAGAAATAACCAGAGCCAGCATCTCTGAACAACTTCGCAATCTGTTCTGTTCTTCTGACTTCAGTGTCAGCAATGCACGGCTCCTAATCCATTACAGGAATGTATCACAGTACGTGTCAATTTGTTTCTCTTCTCTTGCTTTGCGATGACATCAGGAAAGGAACGGCTTGTAAAATCCAAGTTTCAGCAACAGATTATTTCATTTAACTGGATCCTCACCATACAGTTCCAGTTTTAAGCATTCATACTATCTTATAATCTAGAGCAGCAGTTCCCAACCTGGGGCCCGCGAGGTATTGCAGGAAGTCCGTGAAAAAAATAAAAGAGAAATTAAAATGATCCTAGAAAATAAGTTTTAAATAAATTGCAAACTTACAATCCATCATTATTTTAAAATTAAATATCTTCCAATAATATTGGTAATTGCTGTCCGAAAATCTAAATTGTGGTGCCTTTGTGTGATGAAACTATCGCAACGGTTAGAAGCAAACTTTAGCCATACATTCAACCTGGATCTGTGGCTGAAATCAGGCTTGCTGAAGAGAAAGGAGACTGATGAGCACAGTGAAGCAACCACAAGTGGAATGTCTAATCAAACAGGCTTAAGTAAATGAAAAGTGAGAATATACTCCGCTGACTACTAGAAATGCAGCTAAAATTGGCTTTGACGGGGATACGCGAACAGTTTTGGGGGGTGACTGGGGGTTGACTGGGGGTCCATGAATGGTTTGAGGGGGTGATTGGGGGTCCGCACTAGTGATAAGATTGGGAACCACTGATCTAGAGAATTTCCTTCCTTTTTACTGGCGATTGTTATTGCAAACTGTTTGCAACCCACAAGCATCCCATTTTTTTTAAGGCAATCTGTTTTAGACCTGTTTTTAAGTGTTAAGAGCATTTTATCAAAGGTATCCCATGTTGTCAAGCTGTCATGAAATGAGGGATTGGCTGGGCCGGGCTTCTCACCAGAACCTGATGCAGAAATTTAGAGCACATTACTGGAGAAATTTTACTGGTATTCCAATTGGCACTCAGCTTATTCAGGGAAACTACCATTAGCTTTGATTGCCTGAGTGAAGACTGAATAAAGAACTTCAGAATTTAGCCCATGATGTCTCTTTCCATCTTCAATAGTTAGGGTTCACAAAATGTAAATTCAATCTGAGACAAATTGTTTCACTGTAAACTTCTCAAATGTTAGGGCTCATCCCTACATTGCTTATTTAAGCCAATGAGGTAATTCACACGAGCAAAGATTACTTGCATGATTGCAGGATCAGGTTCTTAACGGTCTGGCTAGTACATTTCCTGAGTGGACATGATTCAGCAAAACGTGTCAATCATTCAGCTTTTGAAGCAGCGGAATTATGATTTTTTTTTAAGTGAGACTTCATTTACTTAGCTTATGATAGAGATAGTCAGCTGCAATAAAGAATTGAAAAGCACCAATTCTTAGGAGGTGATTGCAGTCAGCACAGGAAAATGTTAACTGCTAGACTCTTCATTTGTATTGCACCATCTTTAATTACAACAAAAGAAACTCAGAAATGGACAAGACTTTGTGAGAAGCAAAAGCCTGTGAAGGGCAGTGGCACAGTTCAAGTGGCAACACCGAGGCAACCCAAAATCCACCACAAGAAAAAGAAGATTCTGCCCCAAATGCATTCCCTGGAGCAAAAACTGGCTCCAGTAGAGTTAAATTGGGAGTTGAATTTGGCCCTTGGAGTAGAAGAAAATGACAAGCGTTACAAAAAAAGGGGGGAAGGGGTTACGGGTGAGCAGGATGGAGGAAGAGAGAGTGAGTGGCAGATGTCACTGATTTCATTCCACCGCCTTAACTTGCTGTTTGAAAAAACTCCTCATGTGTGACCTGAAAAAAGAGAGAGAAGCAAAATGAAAACAGGCATCAACAAAGCACTCTCTGTAAGATTTCAAAAAAATGTAAATTAATGACTGGCAGTAAGAATCTCCAAAGGAAACAACATCCCAGTTTAAGCATCGCCATCAACAAAAGCTCAACAGCATATGGTAATGTTAACTTTAATATGAAAAGATAGCAATCTTTAAAAAGTGACTTTAGGAAAAAAAAACTTGCTAGGTGCTCATCTTTTTTAAATCGCTTTAAAAAAATGTTGAAAGATTGCCCCCCCTCCCAAACTGTTCACATTGTGTTGCTAAATGAAGTTGAGATAGTTACAAATTTTAAATAAAAGTGCCTCGGATCTCCAGTTAATAAGGCAGAAAAATGGATTTGTAATGGGTAATTAAATCTAAACTTACATGAATGTAGGCATATGGATTTAAATAAATTAAGGTAACATTTTCTCTCTCTCATTACTTCAATAGCACCTCAGTGCAAATGCACCTCCTTAGCCCATGGTTTTGACTCACGATTCCTTCGTGAAGTTTTAGAAGTATCATTTTGCAATAAAGAGGTATTTCATGGTCAATTGACTTTATCCAAAAATAATAGGAAAAGAAGCTTACAGGGGAAAAGCCAGCCCTATCTGGCATAACACGTTAAACTTTCTGGATCTGAGTAAAGGAGGGTTTAAAAGACTTGGGCTTAGCAGTATGTCAAGAGAATTACACACAAACAGCCACCTCTGCATGAATGCGGCCATTCTATCCTGTATTGAAGATCACAATAATAGTAGCACTTCATTGAAGAAAAGATGATTCCACTATTATAGACAGGCCTCTCAGATCGCCTGGTTCAATGCACAACTGCGAGATGTGCATTCTCACGTCACTGCCAGAACACACAAAGTGGAGTCCCAAAAGCCTGGGGCTAAATCACAGACTGTACAAGCCCCACTGAAAGTCTGAATGTCCTGCACAAGTTAAAGGTTCTCAGTTACCTTAAGAGGTGGCAGAGATCATGGGAGCAGCATTTGTCATGGGAACGCGGGGTTGGTAAAGGAAGGCTGTTTTATACCACTTGGAGGTTGTTTTGTTAACCAGCTTGGAAAATTATTCACTTTGTGTGTCTGATTTTCTGTCTTTTGCATGGGGTGGGGTGAAGACGGGGGTTCCTAGCACACGCAAGGTGAGAGGAGAATAGGATCTGTGTCTCCTCAAACTGCCGCATGAGAGGGATCTGCCATCACTACCCAAAATCTTTCATCTTGTGTCAGACAACAGAAAGCGCAAGTGCTGCTGAAATAAAATCTACGTCTACACTGGCATGATTTTCTGAAAATGCTTTTAATGGAAATTTTTTCCGTTAAAAGCATTTTCGGAAAAGCACGTCTAGATTGGCAGGATGCTTTTCCGCAAAAGCACTTTTTGCGGAAAAGCGTCCGTGGCCAATCTAGACGCGGTTTTCCGCAAAAAAGCCCCGATCGCCATCTTTGCGATCGGGGCTTTTTTGCGGAAAACACTACTGTGCTGTCTACACTGGCCCTTTTGCACAAAAGTCTTTCAGAAAAAGACTTTTGCCCAAACGGGAGCAGCATAGTATTTCCGGAAAAGCACTGACAATCTTACATGAGATCATCAGTGCTTTTACGGAAATTCAAGCGGCCAGTGTAGACAGCTGGCAAGTTTTTCCGCAAAAGCAGATGATTTTGCGGAAAAACTTGCCAGTCTAGACACAGCCTAGGAGTGTCAACAAAAAGGTGGGATGAGGGGATAGGAGATCTGTAAATAGAGATACCCCTGGCTTGTGAGTTTCAATCCAGCAAAATGTGTCCCCATCAGATGGCTATTCAGTGTTCTGTTTGAAATAAATATCCATATTACCAAACCATCAGTACCAGCTCCTTTTACTGGGCACTTGAGGGAGCGAAACTGCTGAAGAGGCAAGGAAAAGAAACTGAGTTATTCTCTGCCCCTCACTGGCTGTCCTTCGGGATTAAAAGCTGGGTGTAGTGTTCCCTGTAAGCTGTGCACTTGTTTGGCCACTCAGGAAAGAGATTCTAATGTTGCCTACCTTATTAACAGCACACCCACAGTTAGGTTTTGTGTTTCTGTTAATGGTGTACATTCACACAGGCCTCAGTGCACATAAAAAAATTTATTTCACACCTGGATGGAAAAAATCCACACACGAATGGAAAAGAGTGGAGGGAACACTAATATTGTCTTACTCTTGCCCCTGCCAGACCTCAAATGGATGCGGTGCTGCGTGTCCAGACTGAGGTGCAGATAGGCTATTGATATGTCATGGCATTTTTTGAAATAAAAAAAAAATCAGAGCACAGTCATAGTCAGTTCCACAAAAATGACGGGTTTGGGGGCCATGACAAAATTTTTGATTAAAACAAATTCTCTGGGAAATGAAGGGGCATCACCCACCTGCAACAGCACCCTCTAGCCGGCACTGCAACCCTAATCCAACCCTGGTGGGAAGGGGTCTGGCGAGTAATCCCATTGTGCATGGACCCCAGGCATGGGCAGCAGCAGCTCCTATGTCCCATGGGTCAGTGTGATCAGCTGTGGTGCAACACCAGTCTGGTTTGTCCCATCTCACCTTCCCTGTCATGATGGAGAGGCAGTTGGGCCAAACTTAATCAGTGCTGTGACCCCCACAGGCCTGGCGTGGGGTGCCAGACCCCGCTGTGGGGGAGCTATGGTCACAAAGTCCTGGGCCAACAGGAAAATCATGCTGTGTGTGGCTTTTGTCCTGCCATGAGAAACATGCAGCCATATTTACTGGTAGGGCGCCAAGAACTGGAATGGCAGCTGAGATGTGTTTTGGATAGAAGCCTGGTTCAAAAACGATTATTGATTAATGACCTATTTCACTGTCACCCGAAATTCACACAGGGATTTGCTTCTCCTCTCCAACCTCTCACGTAGTCAGTCGAGAGCACCTCTCACGCATGCCATTAATAAATTCCCATCTACAAGATCACAGCAAGAGGCCCTGATCATCCATCCCCACTCCGTCCCTTTCCCCAAGTCTCCCATTCCACCCTCTCTCTTCCTGCCCCAACCCTACCCTCCTTCACCTCTTCCTGCCCCCCGATCCTCTCCCCCAGCATCACCTGTATGCAGCTGATCACAGTGGGTGGGGGGCTGGGAGGGAGGGAGAGGATTGGTGGAGCCACTCGCAGGTGGAAGGGGTTGGGAGAGGAGAGGAGCTGATCTAGAGGTCTCCAGTGGGTGCTGATCACCCCATTTTTGGTTTTCATGGGGTGCTCCAGTCCTAGGGTTGCCGCAGAGTCAGCACCTATGCAGGCCTGATGAGGGGGGCCGGACAAAGCAGGCAGTCACCCCGGGGCCTGAAAATTCTAAAAAGCCTGGGGCTCACAGCTGCTGCTGTTGCTACAGCGACAGTGGCCTGAGCCCCAGGCCCTGCAGAATTACTGCGAGCGCGCCAGGCAACGCACTGCACGCTCTGGCTGGCTCCGAGAGCCAGCGGGAAAGGGGGGCGCTGCTTCGTCCAGGTGACAGTGAGGGGTTGGCTGTCCCACCCCCACTCCTTCTGCCCGAGACCCTGCCTCTTCCAGATACATAGAGCCGCCCTCTCCTACCCCCCACCAACACACTGCCCATGGACCTGGCCATCCTGTCAGCTCCCCTGCACCTACGTGACCCAGTCCCATCACACTGAAATCACTTGGGAGATTAACAGCGGAGTGCCCATAATTTGTGCTGGGCTTTTTGAGGTCTGCTTACCAACCGAGGCTGCACTCCGCTGGATGTATTTCCATGGACTTTACTACAGCAATGTTACCAGGATTTATAAAAGTCAGTTAAAGACCTCTGTCCATGACAGTACAAAACAATACCTACACGCCAGCAACATATTTTTGGCACAAGACAGCAGAGATAAGGCAGTAAATGGCAGGTGCTTATGCAGCCTCCAAGGTACTTTCAGCAGATGTGATTTCTCTTTCAACCCTTTCTGCTCATCATCATGTTTTACAAAATAACCATGGTTGCATTTGCAATTTTTTTTCCCTAAGTGGTCTTGTTCTTCTCAGGTATCCCAGGGAAGATAGCATTAATGCAGACCACTGTGGGCTTGAAAACATGTCTGGTTTACAGCCGTCAGCTCTCCTCTGTTTTTGTTTGCAACCCATACAGGTCAAGAATTCACATCAGCAGTGGAGTTTACTTGGCTTCCAGTGTGGTTTAAAGAGCGTGACCCCTTTTCCAGAGCAGGGCCTTCACTTTAACAAAGTGAGGCTTTTTAAAGGGCCCACAGTATAATGGAATTGCAAGGAGGAGGATGGAGCAATTAAAAACTGAGAAGATGGCAATTCTTAGTGTGGTCAGCTGCTATTTTAAACTGGGTCTCACACTATTGTATGCATGATCTCAAAGGTAGTATGATTACTACCCTCTCTAATGCGAGCTGTGTATGTGGCAACCAAGGACGCGCATATTTTTAAGCAACTACACTCGTCTTTTTTTGGTTTAAAGTAAACATAAGGTTTGACTCCTTTAAAAAACTATAACTTTGAATCCACACCCCTTAACGTAAAGGGTTTCAGTTTCCAATCCTTGAGGAATCCAAATGAGTTCACTGTTCCAATCCTTCCAAAATATCAGTGTGGGTTCAAAGATCAAATGGATGTCAACCCCACACTTTCGGGTGTAGATCCCCCCAAAACTGTAAGTTGGTTGTGCTTCTTAGCAGAGTCTTAGGCCACATCAAAAAGAAAAACACATTGAAACTATTTTTGGGCCCATTTCAACAACAAAATATGTCAGGGTTCAATGCACTAGAAACTAGGATTAGGTTCTGGAAGCCCTGAAAGATCAATTTGCTGTGGATTGCTATTACCTTGAGGCGACTTCCAGAGAGCTGAGTGTTTTTGCTGTTGTTAATTGTACCCTTTATGCAAGAATATCAGGTATAATAGAAAATAACTAATCGGGCATTTTTGTTGTGGTTGTTGAAAAAGATGGTTTAAACGGAGATTTCTGGTTTCATAAACAGACTTTAACTCTTTATTGATGGGTCCTGAAACTGGGCACTTCCCTGGGTCTCAAGAGATTGGCTTTCAGTTCCCAGCTAGGCCACAGTGTTCCTCTGTGACAGGGCAAGTTCCTTAATCTCTGTGTGCATGGATTCTGTAAAATGGGAATAATCATAGATCTTACCCCCCTCTGTCTTGTCTATCTGGGTCCCATATGAGGAGAGATTAAAGAGACTGGGATTTTTCAGCTTGGAAAAGAGGAGATTAAGGGGGGGGGATATGATAGAGGTATATAAAATCATTAGTGGTATGGAGAAAGTGAATAAGGAAAAGCTATTTGGAAAGATTATTTACTTGTTCCCATAATATAAGAACTAAGGGCCACCAAATGAAACTAATGGGCAGCAGGTTTAAAACAAATAAAAGGAAGTTCTTCTTCACACAGCGCATAGTCAATCTGTGGAACTCCTTGCCTGAGGAGGTTGTGAAGGCTAAGACTATAACAGGGTTTAAAAGTGAACTAGATAAATTAATGGAGGATAAATCCATTAATGGCTATTAGCCAGTATGGGTGTCCCTAGCCTCTACTTATCAGAGGGTGGAGATGAATGGCAGGAGAGAGATCGCTTGATCATTACCTGTTCGATTCACTCCCTCTGGGACACCTGGCATTGGCTACTGTCAGCAGACAGAGTACTGGGCTGGATGGACCTTTGGTTTGACCCTGTATGGCCAGTCTTATGTTCTTATCTTATAAGCTCTCACAGGGACGGTCTCTTATTGCTGGGCTGCAGAGCATCGGGCATGTTGGAGCCACCATTTTGGTTAGCTATTGCAAAGCACATTATAAAATCAGATGTTCTGAGGCAGGAACATCTGATTTGATATATCATTTGGTGCAGTGGTGCCGAACTGAGAACTGAAGGTTTGCTGTACTCTGTGAGCTGCCCCTGGAGAATGTGCTCTTCACCCCCTTGCGGGAAATGTGTGCCAAATCATTTTCATTTAACAAGAGAAAAAAATAGTCTTTATGACTCAGTGCTGTATCTAAGAAGAAAGTGTTAACATACGCACACACACACACACTCCAACCTCCTCTGCTGCTCTTACAGTGAATTATTTCTAAGTCACAATGATTTCTCAATTATTGCAGGACTAGCCCCTCCAGGAATTAATCCTATATCATTGCTCCATCAATCAATGCTCTGGCACCTGTTAATCACCCATTTACATGACCTACGAGCTTGTTGGATGAGACCATAGTATTCCTCTCTGTTCCTTCTGACAATCTGTCTACGGTTGGTGCAAAAGCTGCAGCTTCTGCCATCTGGAACAGACTTCCTATCCTGCTGATTCTGGTCTCTGTTTCATTTCAAATCAAAGATGAAAAGCTATCTTTCCCTCCCTTGCCTATATCTCTTCATTTCTCTCTACCCTTGCTATTATATATAATTTATCTTTGTAACTGCATGATAGCAGTCACTTGTTAGCAAAGGCTAGAGGAGAGATTGCAAAATGGTTTCAATTATAACCCAGTGTTTTCTTGCTTTGATACAGTAACTTTCCCCAAACATTTTCCTTTTGGGTTGAAAGTGCGGTTGCTTGATCTCTCTCCTGAAATATGACTTTTTTAAAAGATGGGGGAAAGCTTGACTAAAGCCCATTTTTTAATGAGGCATGCATTATAAAAACAATACAACAACCAAAAAATCTATATGTTCCTGCACTGTGAAAAATTATTGCCACGCAATTTCTTGGCCCTCTCTGCCCCCCAGATATTGCAATCACATTGAAATTTGGAATCTCGGCTACATCTAGATTGCATCCCTTTTTCGTAAAAGGGATGCAAATTAGACGTATCGCAATTGCTAATGAAGCAGGGATTTAAATCTCCCACTTCATTAGCATAAAAATGACTGCCGCTTTTTTTCGGCACGGAGCTTTGCCGGAAAAAAGCACCAATCTAGACGCGGATCTTGTGGAAAATAAAGCCTTTTCTGAAAGATCTCTTATCCCTTATTTTAAGAGGGATAAGGGATCTTTCGGAAAAGGCTTTATTTTCCGCAAGATCCACATCTAGACTGGCGCTTTTTTCCGGCAAAGCTCCGTGCCGAAAAAAAGCGGCAGCCATTTTTATGCTAATGAAGCGAGGGAGATTTAAATCCCCGCTTCATTAGCAATTGCGATATGTCTAATTTGCATCCCTTTTCCAAAAAAGGGATGCAATCTAGATGTAGCCCTCCTGTATAAGTAACGCTCCTGAAGAGAAGCATCCATGAACTATTTTGAAATACAATAACAGTGTGTGATTCCTGTTAGCAAGCTTTTTTTTTTCTTCCCCCCATAGAAAAAAACCTAGAAATTTAAGTGCAGCTTCTATATTAATGCAATGCTAAGGTAGCATTGGAAAATATTACAACAAACCAACCAAACATCAAGAATTTGGGATGGGATTTAAACTCTTATGTGTAAGAGCAAAAACAACCTGTAATTTTGAGGTAAGGAAGGAACTTCGCATGAAAGCAGATTATTCCATAACTGCCTGCTGCAGTTTCTTAAATCTTCCCCTGAAGAATCTGATATTAGCTTCTGTTTAAGACATGATGCTGAACTAACCCGTTTTCCCTTTCTCCTCCTATTTCCACTCACCTTCAGGAAATGTTCCATACATCACCACACATGCCCCAACAGAAATGTCTGCTTCTTTACCACTTAGGACATGTCTATAATAGGAAATTATTTCAAAATAAGAACTCCTGAAATAACTATTTCAAAATAAGTGTCATTCCTCAGGGAAAGCAGAAGTTATTTCAAAATAACCAGCCCCTTATTTTGAAATAACGGTAGTATGGATGCTTCTTCGCTTGTTATTGCAAAATAAGGGGAGTTATGTCAAAATAACTACCTAGTATAGACCAGGACTTGAGACTAACACTACAGCAACAGCCTCTGAGGATGAATCAGAGAGTTGGAGTCCATCCGTAACATTTCTGGTTAGCCTTATTAGCCCTCCATGTTCTCCCTATCCTCACCATCCAACAGAAGTGAAAGGAGAATGCTTTTTAAAATGGATTCTGCCTGTGACACTCATTGCCATCAAGTAAAATTGAAGCCAAGTGCTAAAATAAATAACGATGGTGATAGTTTTTCATATGTATCAAGTCCATTTGAAAAAGATCTGAGAAACTGCATAATGGAATAAGTCACGTCATGGAGGGATTAAATACCCAGTCCTCACTGGTCGGCTAGTTCATGCTCTACAGCCATGGAAGCCACTATAATCTTATACATTTTTTATCCTATGTAAAGTACATTTACCTTCTTGCCTAGGAGTCCCTGGTCATGGACCAGAACCCCATTATTCTAGGTGCTATACAAATGTAACTGCCACATGTAACCGGGTAGATTTGAACCTGGGACTACTAGAACTTAGTATAGGTGCCTCTACCCTTTGAGCTAAAAGCCAGTTACCTCCCAGCCTGTGCTGTAGAGGTCTCTTGGCCTTATCTGTTGCTGTGGTCTAGGTGTCACTGCATGGGACAGGGAGCCATACTTGGTGTGTGGGTTACACAACACAGAGCAAAACAATAGTAGCATATATGACATGCATTGGAGGGAAAGGGGAGGGAATCTGAGGCTAACAACAAGACACTTGTGTGCTTACCCAGGCCAGCTATAGACATACAACTATTACCAGAGTATTTGTGGGCTGATTTCGAGAAGCAGTGGTACAGGAGAAATGGGTCCTCAGGAAGAGAGTTGAAGGAGAAAAGGACTAGCTCAGGCAGGGTGTTCCACACGTGAGGGATGAAACAAGACACAAAGGCAGTGGCCAGAGAAGGGGCATGACAAAGAAAGGCGAGAGCAGAGAAACGAGGCAGAGCAGGGCTGTAAAGAGCCTTGAACTCGAGGCCGAGAGATTGAAGGAGAAACTTGGTACTTGTGAGCTTTTACTGGCCTGGAAAGTGTGAAATTTGATTGAGTATTTGAGCTTGGAACCACAAAGTACTACAAGAGCAATCCTCTGGACCTTATGGCTTTGCTAGATTCTCCCGCTTCCGTTTGCAGTCGTAGTGGGACCTCTCTCGTTTGACTGCAGTCGCTTGGGAGGGTTTGTTTTTCTTTACTTCAATCCACCTTTTCTCTTTTCTTTTAGGTCCTAAATTGTTATTCATCTGTTTTGATTTAAATTATATTTATGTACAGTTACTCACAGCTCTGACTGGGGCCTCCTCCCTCCCGCGACTGTCTCAGATGCCTGCACATTCACGTTGGCTGCTTTACAGCAGATGCCTACAGCGCTAAATGAAAGCAGCTCTTTTATCAGTGAGCCCTTTCACCTCCTATTTTTGTATTTCTTATTAAGGCTCCAATCAGTTCTAGCTTTCTCTTCAAAAGCAGTGAGCGTTATTCAAAACATCAACAGCAGCCCAGCTAAACTGCAAAATTATTAGGTGCTCTAAACCTTTTCTTTCTACTTTGCCTATTTTTTTTATAAACAGCACAGCGCTGCTTGTAGGGGGTGGAAGGCACCATGTCAGTCGTAACACCACATGTGATCCATCTAAGTTAGCCTATGGCTAAACTAATCCATGATCATGGAATAGGCCTGGTTATGTTACAGGTTATACCTCCCTTAACCAGGACTCTCTGGTCTGGCAACATCCGTGGTTCACGGCTGTTCCTGGCGGCGGGGCAGGAGTGCCGTAAGGGGTACCAGTGACTCATCCAGGAGCCCAGAGTGCGTGAGGGGAGAAGAAGGCATGGCGGGGCGTTTTGAGAGCTAGCCTCCCCCAGTCAGCAGCTCTCCTACCGCCCATGGAAAACACAAAGCATTTCATATCGTGCTGTAAAATTTTTCCCCAGCTCATCTAGATTTAGACGATGGGATTGTGGGAGAAGTAGTGGATGACCTTTAACCACCGACCTCAGACCTCTCCCAGCCCCAATGATAAACTCTCTCAGCAGAGAAGAAGAGGTAGCCAGATCAGCAATTCCTCTGTGTATGGCCATGATGGGTAGGTCAGTTTTCCAGCAGAAGCTATTGTTTGAATCTGCCACTCAAAATGGAAAGAAAAGTTGATAGAAAAGCTGTTTTGTGTTGCATCTGATGGTTTTCTGACCTTTTCACCTTCCCTACTGGTCTTAGTTCCACCCCCTGTGTTCTACCTCACTGACAGCCACTCCCACAAACAGCAAAGAAGACTATAAATCAAAATGCCTAAAGAATTAAAATAAAAATCCCCTTGGAATAAAGGATGCAATGTGCCTGCCCCTTAGACAATCTTTAGAGGCACATACAGCAGTAACCTTTAGGAACAAAGAAGAAGGGAAGGCTGATCTTTTGCTGAAGGCACCAACCTGGAACATAGGTGATCTGGATTCAGTCTTTCTTTCTGCCACCGCTTTCCTGTGTGGCCATGGGTGACTCACTTAATTTCTTGGTACCTTAATTCATCCATCTGTACAACAGAGATAATAATACACCCTTTGTCTCTCTGTGTCAGTTAGGGTATGTCTACACTGCAAAGTTAATTCGAAATAACAGCCGAGGCTTTGAGAAGTAAATGACTTACCCAAGGTGAGACAGGAAACCTGTGGCAGAGTTGGGAAACATACCCACTTCTCCTTACATCACATGCCAATGTTGTAATGTGCGGACTACCTTTCTCACTCTTGTTCAAGGTACATTTCCCCCTTTGGTTAGGAAACTAATTGTTTCAAAGTGTGCTTTTTACAGTGTGCCCAAATTAGGAAACATCACAACATTTAAAAATTCCACATGCTGGCAGATTTATGCCCCTAGAAAACAATATTTACAGTTTTGAGGAATGCTGAAGAATTTTAAACAAAAATGTAGATGGTCATTTTGATCCATTTTGAAAGGTCTGGCACAGACAGCAGTCAGAGGACAAAGAGGAACTGGCTGAAAAGAATTGCTATCACTCCTGTAGGTGTTTCTAAATGGTAACAGTCTCTAACTCTATGTCAGCTCCTTCCTATCTCATTCATCAAACACAACCTCTGGAGAGACCGTGTTGATCCCCATGGCTATGAAAGTCCCTTGGTGCTATAATGATCTGAAAGTACAAAAATTCCATGGAAATAAATCCCAATTAAATATCCATTATCAACTGTAGAAAGATCACTGTGTCCATTACAGGCAGCCCTAAGACATGTTAACTGCAGGGGGAGGGGGAAATGAGAAAAAAACCCCACGCACTTTCTACTTATTTATCTACTTTAATCACTGTAGCACAAAGAAAAACCTCCCCAACATTTCAATAACCATTGTTAATTTATTGCAAGCAAATGCTGCGCATACTGCTCATGCTGGTTTATTTGTCAGCAATTGCATGAGATCTTATTCCTTATTCTTCCTACATTTGTGCTATAGAAGTCCCAGTCAAGATTAAACCCTTCTGCTAGGCACCCTACAGACACATAGGAAGAGACGGCTCCTGCCCCCAAAACCCTCCATGCAAATGGTAGGAGAAAGCAAGTAGTGTCCCACTTTACAGGCTGGCCACTGAAACTCAGAGAGATGAAATGATTCGCCTCAAGTAAGTCAGGAAGTCTAGTCCTGATCTTGAAATTGAACATGGATTTTCTGAGTTCTGATAAAATGATTTAAACACAAGATCCTAGTCCCGGGATGGGTAATAAGGGGCTTTAAGGACATAAGGATCTGCAGGCACAGATTGCCATGGTTCACCGTTCTCCATCAATGGGAGTGGCAAGCAGCTGTATCTGCAGATCTCAGGTAAATAAGAGCAGCTCTGCCCCGGGCTTCCTGGAATCAGCCGCTGATCTGTTTCAGCAGCGGCTGAATCAGGGACGCCTGGGGCAGAGCCCGACTATCGTAAGGGGGGGCTATGAGGGGTCCGGAGAGTCATCCCCTCCCACCCCACTCCAGACCTCTCATAGCCCCCCCTTCTGATAGTCCAGCATATTTGATAATCCGGCACCCCCTGGGTCCTAAAGGTGCCGGATTATCGGAAGTTTACTGTACTTACTGAAATGTATCTGTTGAATTCAAGGGCCAGATTGCCAATTTACATCAGTTCGGTACCTAGCCCTTGCAACTTGTTATACCTCTGGTTGAAATTATAGCAGCAGACTCGCAGAAGTCTCAGTCCTGCATATTCTGATATTGAAACAGATAACGGCAACCTAACTGCGCCATCACCTAACAAACTGTATGATCTGTTTGATACACTCTGGTCTCGGTTTTGATCTCGACACAGCATACAGGGAGCATTGTTGAAAGCGACATGTGATCGCTTAGTGAATTGAGACTCAGGGAAATTGCCAGCACTTATCTTGCTTGACCAGAGTGCAGCCTTCAAAGTACTAATCATGAAATCTTATTATTGCACAAAGATTACAATTATACACCGGTATCTCTGGTTCACACCACTTGATTGGTTTAGGCCTTACTTTGCAAGCTGATACTAGTTTGTATTCGTGAGTAGCCCCAGGTCTCCAGCTCCTACAAGCATCTATTTGTTCCTCTGGGCAAGTACTGCAAAACAAGGATGCTGGAACCAGAGGTACTGCAGGTGTGGCAGCATCCCCAACTTGAAGTGTTTTCCATCAGAGACAGGGTTTAAAGCTTTGTTAATGGCTTTTAGCACCCCTTCCCAGCAAAAAATTATCCAATGCCACTGTTGCAAAGATGAGATACCTTCTATCCAATTTCATCTTGACAAGCCATAGCACTCTTTGTTTAGTTTGCATCAGATCTGACAAGCCATCCTTTTGCTTTCCTAACTAAATCTCACTGGAATCAAAATAGAAATAGAGAATCTAGCAAGCTCTACTAGAAATAAAAAGTCATTGACTTACTCAGCATTTTCATTCCCCCTCTCACAAATAGTTTCCCTGTAAATAAGTTTGTAATGCATGTAGGTAATAGTTCACTGACCTGGCTTATAACTTCCAGGTTCACACAGCACAACAATGTTTTTACCCCATTGTCAACCTTTGCCCATCTTCTTTCATAGCTCTTGGTCTTTCTTCTAATGGGCCTGCTGCTCACCTTTGTTAATTGGATTCTATTTTCTCATTTCTGTTTATTTGTCTGCATTTTTACTTGTTCTTAGCCATGGAACCAATTTACACGACTGGACTTCGCCACTGATGTCCATGTGGTATTTTGTATTGCTTCGTGGATTGAAGTCTAAATGCCACGCCTTTTACATCATGGAGAACGCAAACAGTTTCACAACATGGATCAACTTGCAATGCAGAGCTTGTTTTACGCAGACCACTGGCCCTCCTGTTCATGATCACATAGAAAGACTCCAATCCCATTCATCAGCCCTCAGAAAACTACAACCGCCACAGGAAAGCAGTATTGTAACAGCATGTCAGGTATTTTTAGCTTCTTTTAAAGCAGTGTAACGACAGGGAATTAGACAGAGCCAGGACCACAACCCAAACAGCTCTCTGCAGATCACCTCCAGGGATTATCAAGGGGATCAGGGAGTTGAATAGCTTGGGTTTAGAAAAAGCTAGTTTTCTCTGAATGGCCCAAACTCTGGAGCTATAGAGAACACTGGTCTTTTCGTTAATACTGGAATCATACGATTTGGCTACGCACAAATACAACACAAAACATCTGGTTTTATATCTGACCTGATCAGTAGCTTTTCAACAGGCCAGTTCACCTTTAGACTCCTTGATTAAAGATTTTTGAGATGGACTCAAGAATTGTGATATATGTTTTTACAGTGCACAGTTCAGGTTCCCTGACACTTCGCCTTATAAGACACAGATTTCAGTTGTTTAAAACTTTGGGGGAATATCTAGATACTGATGGGAGAGGGAGGATAGAAGCAAAGGGAGTGGAAGCCAGAGGAGCATGGGAGGAGGAAAGCAAGGGATGGAAGGAGTCAGAGAGGAGAAAGAAGAGACTGATTGGGTGTGGGACTAGGGAAAGAAGAAGTTATATCCTCTAGAGAACATTTCTTTCCACATGCATCTGAACCCTCCCTAGCAGTCTTCAGTCCCTCAGTTCTGCTGCCAATACATAGCTGTGAAACCCACTGGCAATGTCTCATTCTCTTCTCCTGGCTGGTCGACAGAGAGCGTGTCAACCTACTACTGCTACTGTTTACTCTGTTGGTTCCAGAAAGTAAGGTCTATGTGGCAGATCTAAGGGCATCAGCATGGTTCCACATGATAGAATTTATTTTGTTCAGTTTGCTTTTAAGAAACTGAAAGCCTGCTCGGGTCTCCCTGGTCTGCTGGGGGGGGGGGGGGGAGGGGGCCCAGCAGACCAGGCTTTTGTGGCGGGACGCCTCGGGTAGAGCAGCTGGGGTGCTGCCGGGTTGGTCCTGTGGGAACCTACCGGGCAGCGCCCCAGGTGTTCTGTCCCAGGCTCCAGATTCAGCAGCTGTTGAAACTGATCAGGCTGATTCTAGGAAGCTGGGGGCAGAGCAACTCTGCCTCCGGCTTCCTGTAGTCAGCCCCTGGTCAGTTTCAGTGGCAGCAGCTGAATCTGGAGCCAGTTCCGACTTACATACAAATTCAACTTAAGAACAAACCTATAGTCCCTATCTTGTACGTAACCCGGGGACTGCCTGTACAGCATAATTATCCCCACTGGGTTCATTTACTCCCCTAGGATTGGCCTCTGAACTTGTGGGAAGTCTGTCTGGACCCTCTCTCTCACTATTGTAAGCCATGGTTGATAATAACTTTCGATTATAGCCCCAAGATATAGCAATTTCGTATTTACCCATGGGGTCCCAGAGAGATATATAGTCCCTTGAAAGCTTTAATACAATTTCCATTTAACTATTTTTATCCTTTGCACATTTTCTTGGTTTGGTTACTGTTGTATCATGCAAACAAGGTACTAACAAATTTCAACAGGACTTTATTTACCAAAAGTGGAGCCTCTTTACAAAGCTGCTGCATCCCTCTGTAGCTCTCACTCAGCCCCTGCCAATCTTCTCCTCACTCCTTCCTGTACTTCCAGACTCCCAACAGCCAATGGTCCTAGTTCTAATAATTACAAGCAGCATCTAAAACACCACAGTTACATGAAATTCTTGGTTTGACCTTGATCTATAGAGAGAAATCGTGATCTTTAAAAAAAACCCTATCTTGTGAACTGATTTGTTGTCTGTTTAACACTTGGACAAACAGTGAAATAAAGAGGGAATCAATTGCTTGACTAGACACTGGGTCCCCATGGTTCATTGTAGAGCTGTGGTCACCAACAGGTCGATCGCAATCGACTGGCCGATCGTGAGGCCTCAACCAGTCGATCGCGAGGCATCCAGGGCCTTCCCCTCCATTTTCCCCCCACCTCTGAGAAGCCCCACTACCTATCTCCAGTTAAAATGGAGGTAGTGCCAGCTTCCCATGGGTGGACGGAAGTCACACAGCTTAGCGCCAGTTCCGGGGGTTCCGGAAGTGCGCTGGCTGCTCTGATGGGCATGCTGCAGGAGGAGGCATCAGCCCCAGAGGAGGAGCACGGCGACTTCCCTGCACCAGCACAGGGGGGTAAGTTGGCTCCGGGGAAGGCGCGTGCTGGGTTTCCCTGCACCGCGGGCGGAGAGGGGGGTATTTCAGCCCTGGGGCAGGCATGTGCAGGGGTTCCCTGTGCCCCGGGGGGGGGAGGGAGGCGCACACAGAGGTTTCAGCCCCAGGGCAGGCACACGCTGGGGGTTTCCCTTTGCCGGGGGGGGGAGGGTGTTTCGGCCCCAGGGCAAACACACACGGGAGTTTCCCTGAGCTGTGTGGGGTGGGCGGGTGGGTGAGTCGGGCCCGGAGGCCACAGACGCCGGCTTCCCTCTGGGGGGTGGAATCCTGGGAGGAGGCAGATGCAGGGGACTCTCTGCCTCCACTGACACCCTGCCCCCATCCCCACTGCCCTGCCCTGCCCTGCCACCCCACTCCTCAGTTCCCTCTCCCCTGCCCTCACTCCCCAGTTCCCTCTCCCCAACCCCAGAACTCTGTCCCCACTCTCCTGCAACAAAACTCTGTCCCCACTCCCCTGTCCTGAGACACAGAACTCTGTCCCCACTGGCAGCCTGTCCCCAGCTGTAGAAACCTGTCCCCACTGGCACTCTGTCCCCTGCTGCAGAACCCTGTCCTCTGCCCTCCCAGCACCCTGTTCCCTTTCCCCTTCCCCCAACCACTCTGTCCCCACTGGCACCCTGTCCCCTACCAAAGCACCCACTAGCACCCTTCCCCAGTACTATGTCCCCTGCTCCCACCAACACAGTTGGGGCCACATTAGTGAAGCTTGGAGGAGGGGTTTTTTTGCATCTCACTTGTGTGGCCCCCAGACCCTACATCTGAGCCTATCATACACTGGAACCCCCTGCCCTGAGCTCCTCACATACCCCAACCCAAATTCCTGAATCCTCACATCCAGAAGTCTGTGGCTTGCTTAGTACCCTAACCCTACACCTGACCCCAACACTGCCCGGCCTGGAGCCCCCTCCCAGAGCCAGCATTCCCTTATCCACCTCCTCCTGCATCCAGATTTCCTCCCAGAGCTCGCACCTCTCACCCCTTCCCACACCCAAATCCCTCATTCCCACTCCAGAGCCTACACATCCTGTCTCAACCCAGCAAGGTTACGGCTAGACTGCAGGAGTTTTTCAGGATTCCGGAGATATCCCAGAAAAACACTTCTGCATCCAGGGATGCATTTGTTCTTCCACTTCTTTTAGAGGAAGAGCAAACATGATCTTTCGGTCACCCCTATAGTCCTCTTTCCATGAGGAATAAGGAGGCTTCCAAAAGAAGGGTTTTTTTCTGACATTTGGTCCAGTCTAGACAGGCCAGATGTTGTGAAAAAGCTCTTCCTACAGAAGAATTGGAGGGGGAAAGCAGCAGTAAAAGGGTTGGGGATAGCAAATGATGGAGAGGAGGAGAATAGAGAGGGCGGGGCTTCAAGGAAGGGGCAGGCGGTAGATCTTGGTTTGTTCTGTCATTTAAAAAGTGATCTTGGGAGTAAAGGTTGGAGACCACTGTCGTAGAGGATCACAGTTCTAGCTTTTAGCACATTGTGCATTAAAATCCAAATTTGCACGATCCAACAGAAAAAATAACGGCACCAACAAAATCAAAATATTCCACATTCCTATAGAGGATTCCTCAACATGAATGTTGGTTGTTATTGTTGGGGGTTTTTTTCCCCCTTGCAGGGCTTTCCACAGATTACACAAATGAAAAGAAAGCATCTGCTCTGAAACTAGTCCTACAAATGACTGTTAACTGCCTAAAAATTGCCTGCAAATACATTTTGGCTCAGTTCTGCTTAATAATGACTCATTGCTGAATTATCCATCTCTTTATTGGATATGACTGCAAATTAACCAACCAAATGGAAGCACTCGAGCCTTAAAATGCATGTTATCTTAGCACTGATCAATCACTTCATTGAGGCTATTTCCTCTCCATCCTGGCTTCCCAAAAATACTTTTTTCTTCACCGCAGAAAACTGTTTCCTCAATTCACAGACTATTATTGCTAAGGTGAATATAGGCATTTTAAAAATAACATACTCTGTGCTATATTGAGCCCTGAGTAATGCAGGTTTCTGCCAGTGTAACTTAGGGGCTGGGAATCCTCAGTGTCAGAAAGTGTGCCAGAAGAAAAGGAACATGAACCAGATCCACGCACCCGCTATCCCCTGCGCCAGAAGTGGGCAGGACTAGCCAGTGAAGGAACATGGCCAGAGAACCTACAGGAAATGCTGAGTCTTAGTCTTTTCCCACTTGTGTCTGTCTGTAGGGCCTCATCTAAGACTAACACTTTCGGCAAAAGTTAACCACACTTACTGCACCAGTGCATTTCCAGCAAAGATAGCAACCAGGAGGGGGTTAGTGTAGAAACAAATGTAGAAAGGGCTCAGCGGGAGGTACCCTTGTTCTCGTCATGGATGGTCTAACTTTGCCCTGAAGTAGTCAAGATGTCAGAAGCACTGGTGGCCATCTGGTAAGTGCCAGTAAGAGACTTAGCATTATTCCGTGTACTCTACCGCATGTCATGGGCTGGGGGTTAAAATAGTGCACTGCTGTCCCATGGAAGGGCTACACAACCACAATGAGTAAAGGGTTTGTGAGGGGCTGACTCACAGCCACGGTGCCACCAGCTGGCTGTCCTGGGAATTAGCTCTTCAGGCCTCACTGGATGCCTTTCTCTAGGTGGTGTCGCCCCATGTTTCTCCTTGTGTCATGGCATCCTCTTCCAGACACTGCCCTCCAGCAGTGCCCACACTACGGGGGAGGTTTTTGTTCAAGCCCCCCTACGGGGGAGGTTTTTGTTCCCTCTGCTCACATCCCAAGGTCCTCTCTTTCTCAGAGCACCCTGATCTCCTCCTTAGGAGCTAAAGCCTGAGAGCTTGTCTGGCCAAAGCTCGCCTCACCAGCACTGCTCTAGCTCCAGGGATCTTCCTGCTTCCCTAGTAGTCAGGCCCTCACTATATAAGCAGCTGTCAGTTCCCCCTTATATAGCTCCCAGCTGGGCCCTCATCAGCTAGAACTGCCTCAGCTGGGGCCTTGCTCCTAGCCCCTGCTCCCGGCTGGGGTTTTGCCCTTAAAGGGCCAGTGCAGGGCAAGTGCCCCTGTCACAGGGTTCCAGAACTGGGCCACAGGTTAGCACAGAAAAGGTGCTTATCTTTTATAGGGAGGGAGTCAGGTGGAGCTGAACATGGGACCTCCAGAGCTTAGTGCATGAGCTTCTACAGCAGGGATGGGCAAAAGGGCCTTCACGGGCTGGATCCGGCCTACTAAGTGGGTTCATCCGGCCCATGGAGGACCTGCCGCTCCCCCGCCCCCAGGCCAATTAGGGCATGGGGGGCAGAGGGAGGCACACAAAGTTTCCTCTGCCCTGCCAGGAGCACATGGTGCTCTGAAGTGCCACACACTCCTGGCAGGGTGGGAGGAGGCTTTGCACACTCCCCTGCCCCCCAGGCCTGATTGGCCTGGGGGGCAGGGAAGGGAGCATGGGAAATCTCCTCCCACCTGCAGGGGCATGGTGCTTAGCGGGTGGGGGAGGCAAAGGGGCTCCCTTACCCCCAGAACAATCATAGTCTGTGGGTGGGGAAGCATCCTGCCCCTGCCCCTGCCCCTTCCTTTTGAGACCCCACCCCTTCTGGTTTTGAGAATTATTTTTCATAGAATGTTATTAGTTTAATGGAAACTTACTGGTTTCAACTCATTAAATATTGTTAGAATTTTTCAATAAGGGGTTTGTGCTAAAAAAAGTCATGAGGAAGAGAGGGAAGGAAAACTCAGAAAGGCTTAAAAATCTATTTGCTTTTTGCCTGAGAAGTGTCCAGTTTATCAAGTCTATATGCCCTGTTTTTCTGGATGTCTTCCTTCATGGGAGGAATAAAGTATGTGAACAAGAAGCTCTTTTACCTCTCAATCAAAGAAGATGGAGTACTGAAGATTTAACACAACAGCTTTTCTTCTAAGTATGTGTTGGATGTCTGAGTTAGAGGAGTTCATGAAAAAAAAACTTTGGCTATATTAAGAATGAAAATCAACTCCCCTTTCTATGAACTGGGCTTCACTTCCTTAATACACCCTTCAGTTCTCTTCTGGCCCAGAAAGACTTCCAGAATAGACAGGTTAGACAAGACTTGATTGTCTAATATAAAAATTCTAGCCTCACTAACCAGTGTGCAGCTTAGATGGGAGCCCAGATCATTAGAAACATTGGGGATGGGGAGGGGAAGAAGTGTCATCTGAGTTTCCCATCTCCCTTTTATTTCCTCTCCCTACTCTTTTGCACTCAGTATGTGGCAGCTGCTTCTTTGCACTTTTTTCACTTCCTTTCTCAAGTTCAGGGAATGGGGAGGAGAATTAGGATGCCGGGCTCCGGGCTCTTCTGCCATTGGGCAGTGGGTTTCAGCTGGAGTAGTGGTGACAGGACTCAATGCTGTTTGCTGCTTGCACAGGACCATCTCTTGGGGCTCTCTGTTCTAGCCCCACTCTTACAATTCTTGTAATTTCAGCAGGCTCCAATGCAATTGTGGGGTTAGAAAGTGTCCAAAGGAGGTCTCTGTAATTCAGAGAACTGCCTGGACATTGGTCATGTAGCTCCATTCATCTCATCTCTCCTACCTCCAGGGTCACTTGGAAGACCTGAGGTGGTAGAGGAGACCTGGCCTTTACAACCACCTTAGATTGTATATATTCCACTGGGCCTACGGGGGCCCTTAGAGAATTGCATTTTGGAACAACCCTACTGAGTACTGTGGTGTTGAATAAAGTTGTGAACTCCTTATGTAGTCACTGTATGCTGTCCATGTCTCAATTGCCATGTCTGGCTCAAATTAGCAGGGGGTGGGGGGAGCAGTTTTTAAAACAAGGCAAAAACTTGAGGCTTACCTCATAAAGAGATCAACCAGGACAACTCCTTGAGGATAACCCTTTCAAATGAAGAAAAACCTAATTAGCATCCTTCCTCCATCACCCAGAGTTTGTTTTAGCTGAAAGGAAGCAGGCAGAGAGAAAAAAGATCAGAGAAGCAGCTTCTGAGGACTGGAAACACAAGTAGCCTTTTGTTTAATAGAGACACAGGCCCACACCATAACTCCAGATCTGAACATCCCCATATCTAGAAAGGTTCCAAATCAGAATCTATCCCTGTTTGCAAATGACCCTCCTTTTTGAGCATAGCATCATATTCCAATATCTGCAATGTGGAGGTATTTGAAATCTGGATTCCAGTCTTGCAGCTCTCTGAACAGGGGTGAACTTTACCCGACATGAGAGGTGTCCATGCCATATAACCTCAGCAATGAAGAGGAATAAGAAATATCTCCTTCTATTCCCCTATTTCCTCCTAAAATGTCTCTATTAATTGTTTTCAAATACTGGCATGTGTGTGCTTTTTGGAGGAGGAAATCAGTCAGAGAAAATGTAGAAATCTCTAGGGAAGATTTCAACTTTCAGAAGAGGACAGAGTTCCCTAAAACAAACCTTTCAAAAAAACCCACTAAGTTGTTTTTTCTCTAATGAACACGTCTGGAAACTTTTCTGAAGAACAAGATGTATCTTTTCCAGACTGACAGAGTGAAACCCTAATTCAGGGGAACATTTGCATGTAATTACATAGCTCATCTACCTCTTCCTGATTGAATGATATGGCATGCGTGCTGAGTGCCGACATACAATAAAAACAGACTATGTTCTGATTGCCAAGGCCAACCTGAACTGCTCTTCAGATTTCTTGGTTGAAAATGTGCTTTCAAGTCAGCTGACAGCTACGCATTATTTACCCCACTAAGAAATGTTGCAAGGGCTAAGTGTTCTAAACTCTAGCTATCACAATAATTTATTCTTTTTGTTGATAAAAGATGTGGAATTCCTCATCTCATCATAATTGACTTAATGAAAATCTCTTGTGACAAATTGATTTTTTTTTAAACCTGCCAAGTTCCTAAAGCACACTTAAAATGAAGCAATCTTTAATTTATGCTTAACATTTAATCCCAATAAAACACTCAAATACAGCCGCTGCTGGCATCATCAACACAGCTCTTAACTGTAATGTAGCAGCAAGCCTTACCAGTTTATGGGTAAATTAGTTTCTCTTTGGTTCCGTACAGAATCAAA
The DNA here is from genome assembly GCF_049634645.1 of Pelodiscus sinensis. NCBI lineage: Eukaryota > Metazoa > Chordata > Testudines > Trionychidae > Pelodiscus > Pelodiscus sinensis. The sequence continues at coordinate 64,896,643 of NC_134718.1, forward strand.
TATGCCTGTTATTATCTGAACTCCATGTCTGACTTAGTCGTGCTTTGATTATAATAATGAAGTCCTACCACATGCAAACACTACCACTGAAGTCAGGTTAAGCCAACTCCTCGGAGGTAGTGAAGAGCGGCATTTCTCATTGGCTTCAATTTGTTTTCTGCGAAAGTCATCCGAAGAACAACAAATCATCCTAATTCTTCCCCTTGCAGAGCAGATTGTTGTTATGGGGAAGCTGACACACAGCTGAGTAGGGCCAGATTAAGGGGGGGGAGGTCTATCCGGGCAGCTGCCTGGGGTGCCAACCTATGGAGGACGCCTGATTGAAGTGGTAAGGAGTGCCGCGCGCCCACTGCCCGGGGCACAACTATGGCTCGGTCCGGCACTACTGCTGAGGTAAAAATCAACCCAGCGTCAATGTAAACTCAATCCTTTCAGCTTACCTCAATTCCCTAAACCCAGCTTTAAGAATGGAACCATATTGGGCCAGATCCTCTGTATGTTTTGGAGACAAATCTTAGTTCACCTGCAAAAAAGTATGTAAATATCGCCAAGAACTTGTAACCAGAGCCATAGCCATCCCCATGCGTTGAGGGGCCCTGTGACAGCCACCTCAACTGTCCTAGGGACAGGATGGTCCCCCATATTGAGGTTAGCCTGTGGGACCCAGGGCCATCTGAAGGAGTACCAGGGTGCCTGGGGCTGGCAGCAGGAGTCAGTCCCGCCCCCTCCCCTCCCCACACACACACCCCATGACTGTGGTGGCAGGAGCCATGGAAAGCAGAGTGACCAGAGCTGTCCCATTTGGACTGCCCCAGGCCCTGTGCATTGTGGGGGGAGCCGCAGCAACCATCCTATTATTTGCTGTGTAGCTGTTGGGGCTCAGGCTGGAGCCAGGACACTAGGAGCCTGTGAGGGGGGCGGTTTCCCAGAGCTTGGCTGTAGAGTGGGGCAGAGCAGGCTGCCAGGTCACTCCGGCTCTCACCACCTCGGTGCAGGGACGTGGGCAATCCCTGCTGCCATCCCGTGCCAGGCTCCCCAGTTATGTCGCTTGGGGGAGAGGGCACTGGGGAAGGGGGCGGAGCAGGGGAAGGAAGAGGCAGGAAGGGGCATCAGTGGGGGTGGGGCAGGGTGGAGCAAAGGAGGGGCAGAGATGAGGCTTGCAGCAGGGGTTGCCCTGGGCCCCACATCCCCTCAGGGACAGCCCTGGACGTGACACAGCAGCCTGCTCCGCTCTGCCAACGCCTACCCAGGTCCCACCCTGCTTCACCGCGGTAGCCGGAAGTGGAGCAACCCAGACCCAGTCTGCTGGGCTCCATTCTTTCTCCCTCAGGTGATGCAGGGTTAGACAGTGGCAGCGGGCCCACTCCAGGGTCTCACAGCTCGGGCTAATTGCATGGTAGGCAGGCTTGTGCTGCAAGCCATGCTCTGGGAAACTGCCCAGCTCCTAGCCCACAGGCTGCAGCCTGAGCCCCAACATCTACATTGCAATTAAACAGACCTTCCGCCCAAGCCCCTCAGCCCGAGTCAGCTGGCAGTAGTACTGTAGTATAGACACACCCTAGATGTCCTCATATTTCCAGAAACAGAGCTAGTATCAATCAGCATCTCCCACCTGCTCTCTGTCCAGCATTTCTCATGTGCAGAGTTCTCTTTTCTCTTCCTCCATCACAGGTTCTTGAAATGTGCGCTCTTGGGCAAATAAGGTTGATAATAGTCCATTTCAGAGAAGGGAGTTTATAAGCATAGAAAACGACCTTTGTGCACTAGACGGGAACATAATCTCTAGCTCCCCAGTCATTTGTCATAGGAAAATGAAAGTGCTTCGTTGTATTGACCATTATTACAGCTTCGGTCTTCTGTGAGTGCTCAGACTGTTGATCATTGTTTACATATCAGCTAGCCCGGCATGCTAGCCCTCTATTGACAATAGCGACCATTTGTTCTGTCTTTGAACTTTCTTAAAACAAACAAAATACTTATTGTTCTAATCTTTTTCAAACAACTTCCAAAGATTCCTATAAATAATATTTTCTGTTGTACTCTCTGGCCTATAACATATTCTCCTACCCCACAGAAAAACTCAGGTCAAGGGGAAAACTACACAAGGACTCAGTGTAATCACCCACTAAAACATCCTCCAGGGGGTTCTTCATTAGATGAAAGGAAGGGAGTTGGTAGGGTGAGCTTGAACTAAAATGCTAAGTTCTGACTACCAGTGAGCTATTTGGAGGCATAGCTTAGACCTGCATATGAAATTCACAATTCAGGCCCACCTTGACTTCTGAAAACTTCTGATTTGTGTTCTCATGATCATGATCTGAAATGGAAATGCTCTGAGGAAGCCAGTTCCATTAGCTTTTCCTCCAATTTGGCAGACTCGAGACGTTCAGAGTTGCACCAGTTGGAATTTCCATTCTAAGGAAAACATGGTTATAGATTTTTTTTTCAATCCGAAGAGGATCTCAAATACCAAATTGCAAAATTTCTCTTTAAATGAAAATTCCCCAAAAGATGATTCAGAGCAATTGAAATGCTTGTTTTCGTAATGTCAAATTGTTCCTTTTTGACCAAGTAAAAAGGTTTCCATTTCAAGAATACGAAAAAGAAATTGATAATATAATCTGTGACAGATTGCTGGCTAAGCCCGAGCTCTGACACTATAGCCTGGCTGAAAAGGTCAATTAGAACCATCTGAGCAAGCCCAGGCCTGAAGGGCTATTAGAAGCAGCTGTGGGCCGCAGTAGCCAGAGGGCAGTGGAAAGGAGCCAGAAGGGAGGAGCCAAGAGAGGAGCCAGGGTGTGGCTGAGTGTGTATCTCAGGCAGAGGGCGAGGCTGGCTGAGTTTGCTATAATCCAAAAACTTTGTAAATAGAAGGTGGTGGGAAACTAACAATAAAAGGCACGGGTGACTGCACCAGAAAGGGTCTCCGGCTGATTTGTGGACCAGAAGGTGTCCCGAGACCTGAGCAAGGACCTTGCCACAAATCTCTATTTTTTAACATGTAACCAAAACACATTTTAATGCCAAGTTGAAATGAAACAAATCAAAGTAATGAATTTTAAATACAATGATTTCACTTTCACTGAAGATAAGGAAGAGTTTTACCGACAGAAACAAAAATATTTCAATAGTATTGAAGTAATAAAATCCAAATGAAATCACATTTTCTGACAGAAAACTGTTCTAGCGACATTTTTAGTCCAGCTCTCACTATCACAAACAGGGTGTGGGCTGTCATGCCCAGTGGTCAGAGCAATGGTGGTCAGGAATCAGGGGAGGCTGGAGCAAACTGGAATCAGGCTAGGAACAAGCCAGGCACAGGAACAATCACAGGGGCGAACATTAGGCACTGAGAAACCACCATCCCACTGCAACGGCTGGGCTTATGAGCAGGCCTGGAGACACCTCTCAGCCGATCGGGGGTCTAGTCAACTAGGGTGTTCACTTGTAGGTCCATTACCTGGTCACAAGTGCAGCTGCAGACCCTTGTTCCTGACACTAGTTCGGGGTGGGTAAATACCGGCCCATGGGCCAGATCCAGTATGAGCCCCTAGCAGGCTCTCATGCCACCATATTTACCTGCGCCTCTGCAGATATGGGGGATCACAGCTCCCATTGGCCACAGATCACCATTCCTGGCCAATGGGAGCTGCGATCACCCATACCTGCCGAGGTGCAGGTAAATACATCAGTGTGTTGTCCCATCAGAGGCTAACCCTGGTGAACCACTGCTGTTTTATTGCCCATCTCTGCACGAGTCCAAAGAGGCAGAACCTCATTCCCAGCAGCCCTACAATGGAAGCAAAGCTTAAAAGATTCAGAGGGGTAGCTGTGTTAGTCTGTTTCAGCGAAAACAATGAGGCACCCTAAAGACTACCACATTTATTTGGACATAAGCTGAAGCTTCCGCTTCTTGCCTCTATTGAAGTGAGCTCCAGTCCACGAAAGCATATACCAAAATAAATATATTCATTTGTATGATACCAAACAACTCCTCATTGTTAAAGCTTAAAAGCGAGGTCATCTTTATGACTTCGTGAAGGGTTCTGCATCAGGGCACAGAGAAAACCGAATGAGACAGCAGTCTGGCCCTAATGAAGGTCACTTTCAGCTGATCTCCGAAACGGAACCAGAATCTCTTGGAAATTGTTTGCTCTAGCTAGATGAAAGAAGAGCCTCTATATAGCTGCAAAAAGGCATAACAACACCTCCCTATCACCCAAAGGTATTAATTCATTTATGTTTGTTAAGTGCTTGGATAAAGCATTATTATTACAGTAATATTAACTGCAAAGTAGTGTTCTTATTACTCTGATGCCTATAGTTGACAAGCTCCAGAAGTTTCTCTTTTCTGGAATTACAGTTGGAAGAACAGCTCTCTGTGCCCTGTTGCCTACAATTCAAACTCAGCACATTTCCAGGAACTCCTAGCAGAAAGCTTTGTAAAAACATAACAGGCCAAATTCATTCCTGGTGTAAGTACAAAGAAGTCAGTGGAGGACTTTTCACCAGTAGATCTCAAAGAACTTCACAAAGGAGTTCCGTTTCATTATCGCCATGGGGATAACAACGCATATGTAGTCGATGTGACTTGGACTCGTAGACTTTAAAATCAGAAGGGACCATCATGGCCATTTAGTCTGACCTCCTGCATGTTGAGGTCATCCACCCACTCCTGTACTAGACCCCCCTAATTGCTGGCTGAGTTACTGAAGTCCTCAAATCATGGTTTAAGGACCTCCAGTTCCAGAGACTCCACCGTTTACTCCAATCAAACCGCATAGTGACTTGTACCCATGCTGCAGAGGAAGACAAACAATAAAAAAACAAAAACACAGGGTCTCTGCCCACCTCTCCTGGGAAACCTTCCTTCCTGACTCCAAATATCAGTTAGCCCCTGAGCAGGTGGACAAGACCCACCAGGCAGATACCTGGGAACTAATTTTCTCTAATAACTTTGGCCCCAGGGTATTTTTGCAATGGGCAGTTGCTGACTGGCAGGCAGCTCAGTTATAACTTCCCCTCCACAAAAGTATCCAGCTCAGTTTTGAAGCCAGCTAGATTTTTTGCCCTGACTGCTCCTCTTGGAAGGCTGTTTCAGAGCTTCACTTCTCTGATAGAAACTTTTATCTAATTTCAGGACTAACCTTGTTGCTGGCCCATCAGGGCTGGCCCACCACATTTTGGCACCTGAGGCGGGGAGCTCAAATGATGCCCCCATGTCCTCTCGCTTGGGCCAAATCTTTGAAAGGTCTACATTCTCTGGGTCCTATTGGCGCTCCCCTCTCCCACAGTCTGGCACCTAAGGCAGCCGCCTCAGTTCACCTCATGGTAAGGCCAGCCCTGTGGCCCATTTATATCCACTAGTTCTTGTGTCCACATTGTCATTTACCATATGTAACTTCTCTCCTTGCCTTGTATTTATCCTTCTGGTCTATTTACAGACACAGTTATATCTCTCTCAGCTTTCTTTTGGTTAGACTAAAAAAAGCCAACTTCTTTAAGTCTCCTCTCATAAGGTAGGTCTTCATTCCTCAGATTATCCTGGTAGCTCCTCTCTGCACCTCTCTGAAGTTTGAATTCATCTTTCTTTAACATGGAGACCAGAACCGCAAACAGTATTCCAGATGAGGTCTCACTAGTACCTTGCATCATGGTACAAAGACTTCCCACTCTGTGTGTATTGCAAATACTGCAGCTGATGCATCCTAGAACTGCATTAGCCTTTTTCACAGGCACATCACACTGATGGCTCATAGTCATCCCGTGGTCAACCAATACACCCAGGTCTTTCTCCTCCTCTGTTGCTTCTAAAAATGGTAAGTCCCTGGCTGTAGAACAAATTCTCGCTGTTAGTCCCTAAATGCATGACCTTGAACTTTGCACTATTAAATTTCATCCCATCTCTATTACTCCAGCTTAAGAGGTCATCCAGGTCTTCTTGAACCTCAGGCCTCCTCTGTTTTATGTCATCTATAAATTTTGTTACATTTTGTGCCACTCTTGCACTCTCATTTTAGGTGCCAAGGTCGGTAATAAAAATGTTAAATAAAATGGGTTCCAAGCAGTGCTGCCTGTAAGCGATGTGCTTGTGCAGCCACACAGAAGAGATTCAAATGCCGCCCAGCTGCTGAGCAGAGCACCCACAAGAGTATTTTTTTGTTTCTGCTGGTGGTGCATATTCACACATGCCTCGGTGCACATAAAATTATTCCGCATATGGATGGAAAAAGTCTGCACATGGATAGAAAAGATTAGAGGAAACCTTGGGGCTAAGACTGAACCCTAAGAAACTCCATTAATAACCTTCATCCAGCCTGACAGTTCACCTTTCCACATGATTCATTGTGGTCTCCCCTTTGTCCTTATCCACCTTTCAATTCTCATCTTGATCCCCACCTGCTCCAGTTAAACTAATAATTTCCCATATTGGACTATAGCAAATGCCTTCCTGAAATCCATGTAGATTATTAGCTTTACTTGACCAAGATCACTCAGCAGGCCAGTGGGAGAGCTCACTGAGTCCCAGTCCAGCGCTCTATACACTAGAATTTCTCAAAGAATTTCACAGACCCTCTTTGGGAAAGCTGCTAATGGGCCTGCGCCATTTTGTTTACTTAACGGGTCCATAGCCAAGGAGCCTTGCAGCTCCCATTGGCTCCAGTGCGCCATTTCCTGCTAAGAGGAGCCAATGAAAGCTAAGAGAAAAATAACAGCAACACATTAATTCTTGTTACAGGACATTCCACCTCCAATGAAAGACCATCATTCATCACTGGGGCTGGACTTACAACTAAGCTGATTAGCAGACGAACACCATAAATAGAACCCTTGTTCACAGTTGCATAGGAGGTGATCAGAGATACTCATTTCTATTCATCTAAACTATCGCTAGAAAACAGAACATACCCAAAGCGACCAGCTTGTACACCGTACCTCATCCCGTGCCTGAAATGTCCCAAAAAGGTTGGAGACTGCTCTCCCAGTGAAAGTTTTTCCTAATAACCAACCTAGACCTCTCCACTGCAACTTGAGACCATTGCTCCTCATTCTACCATCTGTCACTACTGAGATCCGCCTCTCTCCAACTTCTTTGGAACCCCCTTTCAGGTAGTTGAAAGCTGCTATTAAATCCCCCCTCACTCTTCTCTTCTGTAGACTAACTTAGCCCAAACCCCTCAGCCTCTCCTCGTAAGTCATGTGCTCCAGCCCCCTCATCATTTTTGATGGTGGTACATGGTACTGAAGAATGTATAGCGTAGTTGGTAGGTCTGGAAAGGATCAATAAACGTTGTTTTTGTGTACTGCCGATGGCTGTCTTTGCCAGCTCTTAAGAGCTGTAGAGCAAACTAAAAACCAAATTGGTGAACTTTCTGAAGCCTTCCTGTTATGTTACATGCAATAATTGCTACAGTATCCACTGTCCTTATCCCCACACCTCGCACAGTCATCCCTTATTCCTTCCCATACACTTCTGTGGTCTTAGGCAGGTTCATAATAGATTACAGCTATCAATCAATCATGTCTTACATGCTGCTATTAGAGCTGCGCTCCCCTTTCTATACCAGGAAAAACAATCCGGGAATAGAAACCCGAGTCAACAAAAGGTTGGTGACAGTGGGATCTAGTGGTCAGACTAGGGAACTGGGAGTCAGGAGACACGCATTCAGTCCCTAATTGTCACTGACTCACTGTGTGGCCTTGAATAAACTATGATATTTCAAAACCAGATTCAAAGACCACTCAATTCAAATATCAAATGGGGTTACACTCCTTCATAAAGCACATTGATATCTTTGCATTAAAGGTGTAATAAGCACAAATAAAGTGTTATTATGATTCAAGAACCTAGGTCAATACATGATTTTGCTTTTCCTAAGTCCTAAGGCAGGCAAAAATTGTCAGTTCTGGCAGAGATTCACTGAGATCCAGGAGGAATGGGAATCCACACCACTGAAAGAAAAAGATGGGTATGATTCCCTGCAGCTGTCACCACTGAACGGTGCAAACAGATCTAGCTGTTACTTGTTTCCTTTTACTTATGACACCGGGTAAAGATTTCAACTCAGATTCATTGCGGTGCGCCACCATTTCGCGACGTTACTTTCCCTTGGAAGGTCAGTTAGGTATAGCAACACCATTTCTCGCTGATGAACTTCAAAGACAACCTCGTGATTCCTGCCTCCTCTATGAATTTCCAGTGCAACCATTCACAAGGCCAATTTGTTCAAAAGGTGACTACTAATTTTGAAGAGGCTTCTCACAGTTGCTGAGCGCTTCCTAGTGCCCCTGGGCACAATGAGAGCTGTACCACCCACTCCTCTGAAAGTGAAAGCCCCCACAGGTGTCTCAAATTGGATGTCCCAAACCTCAGGCATTCAAAGCCTGGGGCCACTTTTGAAAGTGTTGACCTAGGAGTCTAATCCCGCTAAGCCTTGCTTATGCAAGTATCCACAAAATATCGTCTTTTATTGCTCAGTTTCACCATCTGTAAAATGGGAATAACAATTTTTACCTACTTCATAGTGTGTTATGAGGCTTAATTCTAAGTGCTCTACGCATCTTGGGTGGAAAGTGCTGTACAAGTACAAAGTTGTATTATTAAAGTTTTTTTTTAATTGCACTACATCACAAGCCTTTCACTGGCAGGAATACCTGGGAGTCTTAACAACTAAAGACATTTAGCACTTCAACTACAAAGTGCTGTGCGTGGACCTGTGAGCTTATTGTTCTTACTTTGTGTGCTGTGAGATGCTCTGGGGGGGGAGCCAGGGAAATAGGGAAAGTCTCAGGGGACTCACCAAGCTGCTGGAAATGCTTATACAGACAGTGATGTGCAGACGTGTTCCAAAACAAATATCTCCAAGTCCCACCCTTCGCCCATCTGTTTCCCATTAAACGGAGTGAGTGTTCCGCACACAGGTGGGTTAAAAGACCCAGAGAGCAAGCTCAGACTCATAAAAAATTCCCCAAACCCTAACTTTTTTCCTAATTTGTAGTACAGAACCCCATCATTGCATCCTGGTGAGAGACAGGACGCTCCCCTACCTTTCTGATTCATTCCAAAGTATAAAATATTAACTTCCATTTCAGAGCAATATAGAGAACGGTAGCAGGTAGATATTAATGTTAGTGAATCTTGTGAGAGCGTAATGTATCCCTGTTGTAGATCCATTGTCTTCAGTGAACTTACACCACACAGAGACTAGGACACATGTTCTTATCAGAGCTAACTTCGATAGTGTTTTGTTTATAATGTCATAAGGTTACATGTTAAAGGCCAACCAAAATTTTAATAGACTGATTCATTTTTGCAGTTCATCAGCTCTGATTCAAGCCCTTCTGACTGTTGGAAATTTAACTGAACTTCTCTGCAGCTTTTGTTTTCTATAATTGTCCCTCACACGGTGCACTGTGGGGTCTGTTGAATGCATTTCATACATTTTTTGGCAGCAGTGTTCCATGTTGTGTTAAGGGTTCATTAATCTGCTCGCCACTAGGCCCCTCTGAAAAGAGGAAATTGTTTCACACTTGCTGAAAGACGGAGAAAAGAGTTCAGAGGGGAAGAAGAAATGGATTAGATGGGAAACACAAGAGATGGAGAGACAGGTTTGGGGTAAGACTTTGTCACTTCTTGAAAGGGTGAACATGCAAGTGTGGGGCATGTGACAGACCTTCCTTCAGGGAAACTTTGCTACTGTGTCATTAATTAGCCCAGTATTAGAAGTTTGGCTGCCGTTCATCTTTGCTTAGATTGTGTGACTGAAACAATCAAGGCCTATTTCCTGACAAAGGTGACAAATGAAGGCAATGAAGGGGGCGTAAGTTAACCCTAAGGAAAGATGTTTGTAAAAGGAGAAAATAAAGAGTAAACTGACATCATGAATTAAAGAAATGATCACTTAAGGGGAAAGACACCAGGGAATCGGAAAGCAATGATCTTCTGGGGAAAGACAAGGTGGCACTGTGACATGTTGTGCCGGCCAAGGGACGCCCAGACACTTGAATAGATTTAACCAATTAACCAAGTTTGGATTCAGTCTCTATGTAGCCAGCACATTCCTGCAGCTAAGATTCAGAGAGGGATGAATGATGAATAAACCTCAAATGGCTGAGAGGTTCGTTTCAGTTCTGAGGAGCCCTGTCAGTTGTGCACGTGTGGGCCACTCAGGAGAGTTTCTAATGCTGCCCAGCTGATTAGCAGATCACCCATGGTTAGGTTTTGTTCCTACTGGTGGTGCACATTCTCTCAAGTCTCAGTGCACGTACAAAAATTATTGTGCACATGGATGGAAAATATCCACACATGAACGGAAAGGTTTAAAGGGAACATTGGTTCTGACTTGCTTCTCAACCTATATCCACACTCCTGGGTATGAAAAACATAGCTGGAAATCTTGTGAGAACAGGCTATTTATACACACACACACAGCCCCAAGAGAATTCGTGTATGTCTACGCTACCACCCTAGTTCGAACTAGAGTGGTTAATGTAGGCATCCGAAGTTGCAAATGAAGCCCGGGATTTAAATATCCTGGGCTTCATTTGCATCTTGCCGGGCACCGCCATTTTTAAATGCCCGTTAGTGCGGACTCCGTGCCCACGGCTACATGGGCATGGAGTAGGTAGTTCGGATTAGGCTCTCTATTCTGAACTACTGTTACTCTTCGTGGAACGTGTAGCCGCGGGCACGGAGTCCGCACTAACGGGCATTTAAAAATGGCGGCGCCCGGCAAGATGCAAATGAAGCCCAGGATATTGAAATCCCGGGCTTAATTTGCAACTTCAGATGCCTACATTAACCACCCTAGTTCGAACTTGGGTGGTAGTGTAGACATACCCTTCCTATGCTACCTGCTTCCAGTCTGGCTTAAGCTCTTTGATGGTATAAGAAAATAAGTTCTCGTGATTTTTTTGAACCTCAACAAACTAAGTTTGGTCTAGAGTTTGCTGAAGGTTCAGCTTGATTCCAGAATGCTGTACAGTGCCTAGACTGAGGAATCTAGGTGCTTTTAAAATTAATAATAATAATAACAATAATGATAAAATAATAATAAAATAATAATATTTACTCATCTGACATAGCAATTTTTGTCCATGTCTTCCTCCTAAATAGCCATTCGTGTGTAATCCTGCAATCCTTAACCCCAAAAACAATGTTTATTCAAGACCAAGTGACTTGGATGACTGTTGCAAAGGATGAAATTCAATAGGGACAAATGCAAAGTACTCAATATAGGAAATAACAATCAAGTGCTCACAGGAAAGAATACTGAGGAATGGGATCTGAGGGTCATAGTGGACCACAAGCTAAATATGAATCAACAGGGTGACAGTGTTGCAAAAAAGCAAACATCATTCTGGGATGCATTAACAGGAGAGTTATAAGAAGGACACAAGAAGTCATTCTTCCACTTTACTCTGTGCTGATTAAACTTCAGCTGGAGTATTGTGACCAGTTCTGGGAGCCACATTTCAGGAAAGGTTTGGTGAAATTGGAGAAAGTCCAGAGAAGAACAACAAAAATGGTGAAAGGTCTAGAAAGCATGAGCTATAAGGGAAGATTTAAAAAAAAGAGTTTGTTTAGTCTGGAGAAGAGATGACTGAGAAAGGACATTATAGCAGTTTTCAAGCCTGTTACAACAAGCAGGGAGAAGAATTGTTCTTATTAAATTCTGGTGACAGTATAAGAAGCAATGGGCTTACATTGTACCAAGAGAAATTTAGGTTGGACATTAGGAAAAACTTCCTGTCAGAGTGGGCAAGAACTGGAATACATTTCCTAAGGCTAGGCTATGGTGCATGTGGAATCTCCATCATTGGAGATTTTAAGAGCAACGTAGACAAACACCTGTCAGGAATGATCAAGATATCATTTTGTCCTTCCATGCTGTTAGGGGACTGGACTAGATGACCTTTTGAGGTCTCTTTGGGTATGTCTACACAGCAGCATTATTTCAGAATAACTGATGTTATTCCAAAATAACATAGTCCACGTCTACACTATAAGCAGTTATTTTGACATAATGTCAAAATAATGTTGAGCTGGAGGACTTCTTACTCTGACTCCTGTAACCCTCATTTTATGAGGAGTAAGGGAAATCGGAGGAAGAGTGCTCTTTCTCAGACTTCCTGCTGTATAGACAGTGCCAAAAGCTAAAATAAGCTACGTAAATCACATTGCGTATCTTATTTTGGCTTTAGCCCTCCCAGTCCTATGATTCTATGTATGATAAGTTGTAGGTAAAGATTTCAGGACTAGTTTGTAGGGACAAACTAGTGAAGATTAATGATGTACCAAAAATGATGTATTTTTGTTTTGTACAAAGCAGGGATGATGATTCTAGTTTAAATACCTTTTAGGCTGATCCATCAAAGTATAGAGGAACTTCTGGTGAAATATGCCATCTTGGTCTCTTCTCTGAAGGGTTCAATCTATTTAACTTAATAAGAGAAGGGGTGACTTGATAACAATCCATGAATAAATGTTTAATAACGAGCTCTTCAATCTAACAGAGAAATGTATGACAAAATCCCATCTCTGGAAGTGGAAACTAGACAAATTCAGTAATGAGTAAATTTTTAAGAGTATTTAATTATCAGAACAATTTACCAAAGGTCATGAGGGATTCTCCATTGCTTATAATATTTAAATCAAGATTGGATGCTTTTCTAAAAAAAAAAATATGCTGCTGGAATTATTAGGGAAATCTCTCTGGCCTATATTAGAGAAGAGGACAAAATAGATGATTGCAATGCTACCTCCAAACCGTGGAGTCTAGGAATCTCTGAACGTAGCAAATGTGAACATGTGGGAGAGCTTTGGTTTTCTTCAGCATTTAAGAACTGCTTTGCTACAAACAAATTCATGAATAGTTTGGATCTGGAATGATCTATTTTACCTGAACCATAAAGGTTCAGGGATGAGGGTGCTGAATAAATTCTTGTTATAGACCATCCCTAGTCATGGTCTTCCTTTCTTTTGTCTCATGAGCACAAAGAGAAGTAAATTGATTGTATTAACCAGTTAGAAAAGAGAAGTAAACTGATTGTATTAACCAGTTAGAAATAAGATTTATAATATCAAAGTGCACTTGCTTTAACATTTTTTGGCCTGGTTCTAAGTGTTACCACTTCCTACATACTTCCTGACACTAATAGAGCCACTTGGAGTCTCTTCACAGTTTAGCCTATTCAAAAGCAATGAAGTGGCATATGCTTGACTAAGATACACTGAGACACAGTCATTACACATCTAGCTTTTACACATTTTTCACAAAGTAGCTTTCTTGGGCTCTTGGCAGGAAAAAAAGGATGACTTCCCTAAAACGATGCTAAACTTTTCTGTCTTTGAATCTTCGCACAGTGCCCCGCTTGTCTGACAGTGTTCAATTGCTGCTCAAAGGTGAAGAAACATAAGGAGCACAGATGTATTTGTGTATTGACATTACAAGTAACGCTCAGCAATCCGCACATCACACTTGCTCATCCCAGGAGTAGGATTTTTTTTTTTTTTTTTGCTAGCGGTTAATAATTGCAATAGGTCACATGATCACGAACAGCCCACAATATTGTGTATCCTATCACTGACTCATTGTAGGTACTACCACGATGGAGTATTCAGTTTCTTAATCACAAAGAGACATGTGGTTTCTAAAATACTTGATTGACTGTTAAACGAATGCCAGGGGCTTTGTTTTTTGTAGTGTGTCAGGATTAATTCATCACATACCCACGTGCCAGTGCATATGTTATAGCGGGCTCCATTCATGAACCAAAAAAGACCTGAGTAACACTGCTTAGAAGGTCACAAAATATATCCAGGCTGCAGATGGTCTTATATAAACAATGCAATCAGACCAGAGTTCAAGACACTGCAAAATAGTATTGTCCAGTTATCTGTTTGTTGGAGTAGTAGGATGCCTACAAAACATCTGCAAATGCTACATTTAAAAGAAATATAAAACACAAAGTTGGAAACTCCTTGGTCTTATGGTGAAAATTTTTGTTTTTAAAACACAGTTTATCTGGTTCCACATTAAATCTAATATAGAGATTAACCTAAGACTCCAATCCTGCAAGGCAAATCAAAGCAAAGGCTGCATGACTTCAGGGAACTGTCCACTCCAATTTTCCAGGATTGCTGTGTTAGGCGGGGGAGGGGGCTAGTCATACAAAAGGGGCAGGGATCAGGGCCGGCTCGAGCCATTCCTGCGTCCTGGGCAGCGGGTGCATGACGCATGTGCGGCTCCACCCCCAGGTACACGGCGCATGTGTGACCCCACCCCCAGCGCACTTTGCAGCTCTAAGGGGCGCTATGCAGCCCCCGGCCCCGGGCGCATGATACCTGATGGAAGCTCTAAGGGGCACCATGTGGCCAGGTGTGCGGCGCCCCTTATAGCTGCCATCAGGCGCCCCCCCCCATAGGTTGGCACCCCAAGCAGCTGCCCAGCTAGCCCCCATCTTAATCCAGCTCTGGCAGGGATATGTGATGTGAGGAGACAGTAGAAAGGAATTGGGGAGATTCAAAGTCCTGTGACTCCTAAAGAAATCAGAAAGAAAAATGGAATCTTATTTGTTATCTATTTTGGATTAGGTTGCGACTTAAGGTCAAGTCCTAAAAACAGTACCTCAGGAGGTAATCCAAAACTGTCATCATACCTGGCTTAGGCTATGTCTACACTGCATCCCTCTGTCGACAGAGAGATGCAAATCAAGCACACTGAAATTGCTAATGAAGCAGGGATTAAAATATCCCGCACCTCATTAGCATAAATATGACCGCCGCTTTTTTCAAAACGGAGCTTATTAAAAAAAAAAAACAGGAGTCTAGACGTGGATCTGTCAAAAATAAACTCTTTTTCAACAGATCCTGTATTCCTCAAAAAATGAGGTTTACAGGATCTGTGGAAAAAGGGTTTATTTTCAACAGATCCGCGTCTAGACTGCCATATTTTTTCGAAAAACCTCTATTTCGAAAAAAGATAATGGCCATGTTTATGCTAATGAGGCACAGGATATTTAAATCCCTGCTTCATTAGCAATATCGATATGCCTAATCTACATCTTGCTGTCGACAGATAGGTATAGTCTACACACACCCTCAGAGAGTCTTTTCTGAGATGGAATTCTTTCGCTGCTTGCCTCTTTCTGTAGAGCCTATGACAAGAGTAAATTAATATCCCATCCCACTAGAATTGAGTGATACTTTTTGTCTAAAGTTTTTTTTTCCCCCAGCTAAAAAAAAAATATTGCAGATTCAGTGGCTCTGTGAAGTTTCAGGAATTTGTGCCAATTTTGCCAAATTGTTCATCTCAGGAGGAAAAATAATTTCGAAAAAATGAAAACAGTTTATTCTGACATTTTGAAAATGAAACATTTTGATGTTTTGGTTGGAGATTTCTTTTCACTTCAAAATTTTCTTTAGTTTTATTAAAAGAAATATTTTTTTTTAAATAAGATGTTAAAGGGGTTGAAGTTGAAGGGGAAAAAAAATCAGTTTTGTCAAAACTAAATGTTTCTAATCCAAAACAATGTTTTCTATATTTGGTTTGCCAAAAATTTCAGAAATTTTCAATTCGGACAAACACAAAAAAATTATTTAACTTTTAGAAACTGTGAATGAACAGTAACCTCTGTTATTCACCCGGCTCTACACCTTGCCACCTCCTCTTGCCAGCAAGTAGAGGATGGAGGCAAAACTCTTGTCTATTC
This sequence comes from Pelodiscus sinensis, assembly GCF_049634645.1. Lineage (NCBI taxonomy): Eukaryota > Metazoa > Chordata > Testudines > Trionychidae > Pelodiscus > Pelodiscus sinensis. The sequence goes on from NC_134718.1 coordinate 64,912,357, forward strand.
TCTGCCCATCTTCTTTGAGAGCCACTTATTCACTATTATTAAACCAGATGAGAGATTTGCCCCTGTCCTGTACTAGGACAAACCAGATGTCCAGTTTCAGATAGGTGACACAGCTCTACACCCTCTGGCTCTTAAAATGATGCCCCCTCATTGCAATGACCTGTCATTCACCAGCTGGAGCCCCAGACCTTTTGAATTGCCTGGCCCTACAGCAAAGGTCTCCTTTACCGCAACTCCCTCACCGCCCCAATGGTGGGCCTGATAATTTAAGACGAGCCCAGGGGCTACCTGAGCAACTGGAAACTCTCAGTCTTTTGCAGAAATTAGCTGATATGAGCACTGTACCTAATTCCTATATAAAGAAAGAAAATATATGTACAAGCACCAATTAAAGACATAGTTTAAGTTTATACGTAAGTTTAGAACAACCAAGAGATAATATAGTAAGATATTTCCATAGTTTTTGAAGTATCAGTTTTAGAACCTTAAACCAGATATCAGAAACACAATCTTTGTATTTTGTATGCTATCTTTATTGAAGACAAACAATAATACATAAAATCTGCTTACTTTCTCTAACAGACATATGCTATGTTATTGCCATTCGATACTTCATTTTAGTCCATTGTTTTTCACTCCACTAAAAATGAATTTACTTAATTTTAACATAGATTATTAAGGTTTTTTTCTCTTTTATTAAGAATAGGTATTTATTTTCTAATTACTTTGGCTTTTATGTTTGCAATCACAACTATGTATGTGACTCACTATATTTGACTCCACTATGATGGCATTCGTTTTTGTACAAATCCTAAAGTTATTTTAGAGACATAACTACAAATATAGTATAAAAATAAGAGACTTTCATCTGCACGAAGTCTAGCATTATGTGTTTAACTACTGTTTTGGAGGTTGTTGTCATTTTTTAACTGGCATTGCTAAGGTGAGTGCAATTAAATATGTAGTCTATAGGAATACTATTATTTGGTGGTACCACTAAGTAATGAATGGCACAACATGGTAAGAAAAATAATAATGATAATTACTTCAGCCAGGACAGATTAGGCATATTAGAGCTCTCTACTCAAAGAATTACATTTAAACGTAAGAGAGAAATAAAATTAAGAAATACACAGACCAGTACAAAATAACTGTATCTTGAATGAACTTTGAAAGAATAAAAATAGAGAATATACATGCTTTGAACAGTTCAACAAGAAGCACAAAGCAATAACAAGTGTGTAGGAGGGTAGGCATTTAGACCACTTACAGAGAGAGAGAACGGGTGTGTTCTACAGCCTTATCTGAGAGCCAGCTGGGTTTTCGCTCAACCTGTAGAGCAGGGGTGGGCAATCATTTTTTGCCAGGGGCCACTTCAGAAATTTTTGAAGTGATCCTTAGCTGCTCCAAAAGGGGCGGGGTCTCAAGCAGAAGGGGCGGGGCCAGGATACTTCTGGGCTTCCCCACCCACAGCCTGGGAGTGCCTTTGCCCCCCCGGAAGAGGTTCCCCCTAGGCGCCCATGCCTCTGGTGGTGCTGCCCCGAGGCAATCAGGGTCTGGGGGCGGGGGGAAGCAAATAGCTAGGCAGGCCCTTTTGCCCACTCCTGCTGTAGAGGCTCATGCACTAAGCTCCAGAAGTCCCAAGTTCGGTTCTGCCTGTTGGCATTACAGATGGGCAGGCAGAGAGAGCTAAGGGGTGTGTGTGTGTGAGAGAGAGAGAGAGTGTGTGTGAGAGAGAGAGAGTGAGTGTGCCAGAACACTGTCTCTTTAAAACTAGCACTCGGGAACCTGAGCTCTTTGTCATTCCAGCAGCAGCTGCCCACACACCCACTCCTGACCTAGAGGCACCAGCACAGACAGGATATCTGCCTCCCTGCCCACTCCAGGTCAGCGAGGAAGGGGGACACCCTGATATCAGCCTCCACCTGGTTCGGCGCTTCTGATCCGGAAACAGGCTTATGGTCTGAAACATCTTGACCAGAGCTGGCTCCTTGGGGGTCTAGGGGGCACAGGCAGCGAGCGCTGGGATTAGACAGCAGAGAAGCAAGGTAGTGGGAAAAGGGTGGGCAGCATCTTCTTTCCTTCATTTACTTCATGCAAATATGGCATGAAATTTAGAGGTGGGGGAGATGCTTCCCCAAATGGCACCCTTGTCTCCCAGCCTCTCAGTGCAGTCCCTGTTGGATCTCCTGGCTTTCCACTGTTGTCCAGATGCAGGATCATAGGGCCCAGTCCAATGTGTTCCATAGGGCCTGAACACTGCATTATGGGATCTGTAGTCCTCACAGCAGCCCGTCTTTAATGTCATTGCAAGTAGCTGTAGGCCTCTGGAGGCAATACATAGTGCATATAGGCCTAATCAAAACTCTCCTTTCCAGGCTTGAAAGCCCCCATATAGGACGGGGGCTACATGTGGGAGGGGAAAATGACATCTCATCACACCTCGTGGGGGATAGGGGATGGAGAGGCTGAGTGGAGTCTCTCTCCGGGCAACCAATGGGAGACCTGTATTTTTTATTTTGGTGCATTCTAAAGTGAAATTTATTCTAAAATAAGCCAGTACAAATTGGAGGGGGGCAGCATCCCCTTAAAAGCACAAAAATAAAAACGCAGGCCAAAAAATATTGAGAAAGCAATTCAGTATTTTACAGCTGATGATTGTAAAGCCTTTTGTTGGCTGGGGTTTTTCTTTGTTTTGTTCTGTTAATCTCACTCCTGAATCTAAACACTCAGAGCTGGCAAGTGAAGGGACTTTGCTTGTCTCATGATCTCCATCTCATCAAATCCTTCAGCCCAGCCAGGAAACTCTGCTTCTCTGGAGAGACCATGCATTGAAACAGCAGGTGGTGTTGCAGGTTAGTTACATCGCAGCCCCTGACTGAACAGCGTTTGGCTGTAACAGGCGCGATCAGTCTCTTAGGCTCTGACCATGCTACAGCTTGAACTGTGCTCGTACTCACAGCTGGGCTGTGTTCACAACCATCGCCAGAGGTTTCCTGGCACGGTTTCCCCACTGCATCACAAACTGGGATGTCTGTCACAATTGCGCTAGCCAAAGTCACATATAGACTGCCCCGCTGGGCAATCCGTCATGTAATTGACTCATGCGTTTATAACATAGAGTCCAGTCAGTGTGGATGCAAGTGCCCTTTAAAAAGTTGTTTGAAACATAGTTACAAATCGTGGAGATCTTTTCTATACTTAGCCGTTTCTGGAAAGATTTCCCACTGGTGCTAGCAGTGGAGACAAGGCAATGGCCGCCACTGGCATTTTTACCACCATGTTGTGTGCAGTTTTTTAGTAACATGGGGATGTTATTGCTTTGAGCAGGCTTGGAGGTCTTCTCTACTGCCCTTTTCTGGGGCAAGGTGCGGCAGGGCCACAAAGCCTCCAGCAGGGGGCATCAGGGCCTACGTCCACCCCATCTCAATCTCCCACCAATGGAGGCACCCTGTTACGCCGCCATAGCAACGCCACCTCTCCGAACAGCATGGCACATGTCGACTCTAGCAACTGTCCCACACTGACCAACGCTGCCTGTTCTGGTCACAGATGTGAATTACTCTGGCCAGAGGCACAAAGAACAGAATGCCCTGCACACACCCTTTAAAGCCCTACTCATTTTTTAAAGGCCTTTTTCTTATTGCTCTGCTCAGCATGAACACCTTACCACTCTCCACTCTGGTGTGCAACTGCCCAACGGACCTTGCTGGTTATACACTCCAGACGCATTCCAGCTTGGAGCGGCCAGGAGCTATTGGATATCCTGGGCCTGTGGGGAGCAGAGTTTGTGAAAGCACAGCTCCAGGCCAGCCGTAGAAATTCGGAGCAGCTTGCACAAGGGAGGCGGGATAGGGACCAGCAGCAGTAAGGCATGGAAGTGAAGGAACTGTGGCAGCATACCAAAGGGCACAGAGGCCAACAGTCGCTGCTGTGCCACAGGCCTGCCACTATTATAAATTGCAGCAGGCCGTACTGGGCAGAGACCCCTCTGCCACCCTGCAGACCACTGCCGATGCCTCTGAGGTGCCTGAGCCAAAGGTCCCTCAGAATCACATGGCAACAAGCCAGTTGGGAAAGAAAGTCCCTGTTTGTAGCTTTCTGAAGAGTCCTTTGTTCTTAAAGATGCAAGTATCACGCAGCTTCCCTGACCGGCGCAGACTGAAGTTGGTGAAGTGTCCCTGGAGATCCCAATGCATAACCATGGACAAGAGCACTTTCTGTTGAAGTACTCTGTGGCAAGATGGTCTGGTGCCAAAATAGGATATACGTCCCATCTAGTGCTCCACAGTAGCTTGGGAACCCCATGGCTACAACTCCAGTCAACATGCCCTGCCCATTGCCAAGAGACACAGTCCCGCACAGCAGGAGGTGATGAATAGCCATGCACGCGTGCATGACAATGGCCCTTGTAGCAGATTTTCCAACTCCAAAATGATTTCCCATTTACTGGTAGCAACCTCACGTTGGAGGTGTCCACAGCGTGATTGCTACTCACTTCTCCACGCTCAGTGCAGCTCCTAGGTTGGTGTCCCTGCACTGGAGTGAGCTCAGCATGCAGATCCAGGAACATAGCTTGGTGCATCCAAAAGCTCTGTCGCAACTGCGCATTGACCCCAGCCTGGGTAACAATGCAATACAACCAATCAGTGCTTGTGTCCCAGGCCCAGAAGCTTTACCCTCTGCAGCTGTTCTGTGAACCCCATCAACAACCTCCAACTGGCTCTCACCATGTCCCATAGCAATCTGTCCTCTAAGAAATCATCATGTTTCCCCCTGATTCAATGTACCGTGCAGCTCTGCAAACAGGGCTGGACCGAGCCATTTTGGTGCCCCGGGCCTGGGCGCACGCCGCTGTCCTTGGGCGCACGGCGCATGCGCGAGCCCATCCCTGGGGCCCGGGCCTGCCCCCAGGGCGCACAGTCCATGCGCTGCCCAGCCCGGCCCTGCCACTGCTGCTGGTGTGCAGCCCGGGGCGGGCCGTGCCTGGCCATGCAGGGCCCCGGGGCCGTGGCACCTGATGGCAACTATAAGGGTCGCCGTGTGCCCCTTACAGCTGTCATCAGGCACCCCCCATCGGTTGGTGCCCCAGGCAGCTGCCCGGCTCGCCCACCCCTTAGTCCGGCCCTGTCTGCAAATCCCAAAGGATCCTGCATCCTGACTAAAATGCAGTGCTGTGCAGGTTCCACACTTGGGTCAGAGATGGTGAACAATGAGGAGACATGGGTTTGAGAGATTTGGAAAAAGGTGCAAAAGTTATAGGATAAACATTAGGGGACAGAGACATTTGCACAATGGAAAGCTGACCGATGCACCTACTCATCCCTACACGACTCGTTTCTGCCCCACCATGCATTGCCAAAACTTCACAAAAGGGTGAAATGGACAGTGGACATATAACCCAACACCTACTGGATGTGTGGTTCACTGTCCCATGTAGTGACCTTTAGACCACTTTTGCATGCACCAAGCTATGTTCCTGGATCTGCATGCTGAGCAGTGCAGGGACACCAACCTAGGAGCAGCACTGAGTAACCAGAAAGAAAACAAATGAATTTCCTCTACAGCCTTAGCTGAGAGTCAGCTGGCTTTTTATCTCAAGCTGTCAAAGCTCATGCACTAAGCTCCAGATGTCGCAGGTTCGGTTCCACCTGTCAGTGGTACACATGCACCAATACAAGGAGCCAGATGTGCAAATGCATAATATACGAACGTTGGCAGCTTTAGGCTGATGTAACTTATGTCAGCTGAAATTTATAGTATGGACATGGCCTGGGGACCTTTCCCAGACTTGAAGAAGAGGTCTGTGTAAGTTTGAAAGCTTATCTCTTTACCAGCAGAACATGGTCCAATAAAAGATATTTCACCCACCTGGTAGCTGTGAAATCCTGAGAATAACACAGCTACAACACTGCAAAGAGCATCCATATAGCAAGATTCAGTAGCAGATCAATAATTCACCTAATCCTCCTTTCTCACCTACCAAATGAATTACCTGTGCATATCTGAATTCCGGAATGTAGATGTTATTGGAACAATAAGAATTTGCTGCTGTCCATTAGCATAGCTGCTGTTGCTTTGAGGGATATGCTATTTATTTATTGCACAAGAAGTGCATACATGTTAAAAAATATAAGTAAATTGCAGAACAGCTGCTAATTCATTTGCTAACACATCTTTTTTTGCTCAGACAAAGGCACTAGAAAACATCAAGTAATGAACATTAAATGACCCATTCACTTTCCCAAGAATGATTGTATGGCACTGCAGAATCAATATAAAAGATGACCATTTTCACACATCAGATAATCTTGTCTACAAGGTTAAGATAATGTTATGTTAATGTATCCTGAATTATCTTGCGTGCTTTTGACTCCTTTGTGATTCATTTAGTTTTAGTAACACTCACAGGCATTGTGCCTCTTGGAGAACTATTCCAGTTCTGCTCTACGATTCTTCTTGCAGTTGGGCAGGTGCAGTAATCACTAGTGGGAGGGAAAATAGTGTAGGCAAATGTTATACTTGACCTGCTGTAACCTCCTATCTGCTTTGTTAAAACAGAGCCAGAGAAAATGGAGGTTCAATGAAGAAATGACCCATTACTGCTTAAGTATCACTCTTGAAGTCACTTCTGGGTGCCTATTACAAATAACAATTGAACATAAATTAAAAAACAGACTCTAATATCATTCCTATCCTTCAACCCTTCCCAACATGGGCCTGGAAGGCATTGAGAGGAAAGTGTTCATGTATAGACTCAAAGAGAATGAAAGACTTGCTTCTGAGCATGCTCCTCTTCTGCCAAAGCAAAGAACTACTCTGCTTGCAAACAGAACTGGGAATGTGTTTATACTGGTGTAAAAGGGTTGTAGCTTTGTTCACGTCCACACAGACAAGAGCAAACAGAGAGGGGTCATGACAGGGTTTCCTAGCAGTGTGAATTTAGTGATTCATTCAAGACTTTTGGGGGGTAGCTGAATAGAATGTGGATTTAGGAATCCCCAAGTACTTGTTGGCTCCCTAAATATAACCAAAAGACTCAATATGGTATGCTGGGTCAAAAGCACAGATTTCTTCAGCTCCAGAAAAACCTCCTTCCAACTCACCAGCTATAGAGTATACTTTAAAAGGTCTCTGAGGAACTTTAAGGCCTTATCTACATTAATATTTCTTTTCATAGTTCCCACAGTTGCTCTAGCACTGGTACTAGTAGAGGTTAGGAGACAGACCATAAGGGGTTTTGACTGGGATTTGCAAAATGAGAGTTGGATGTCTAATGATCCTAGACTCTTTGGGAAATCCCAACTTTAACCACTGCTAGCCCTTCACCAGCACTTCCTCTTTTTCTCCCTATGGTGAAAGCAGGATAGTGAGAAATGTGGAAAAACACTCTAGAATATGCCTTACATCACATTGAACCCAGGACTGTCAAAGCTGCAAGCTGAGATGCTATCATGGGCTCACCATGTTTGTTCTAGAGCAGAGACACTCCTGTTGCAAAGACATCTCTGAAAATTCTCAGCTATCAAAACGGGCAATAGCAAGGCACCAAGGACCTAATTCAGCTCTGGCACTAACAAGTTGAAATTAATTGCGAGCAAACACAGCAGCTAACACTTTTACTGGATCTCAGTTGGGCCCCAAAGTTAGCCATGTGTCAGCCCTAAAGCAACATGGTCAAATCCAAAATCACTTGTCTGACTCAATTATTTTGTAGGCTTCCTGTTGATACAAGTAACAGCCAAGATCACTGTATCTGACAGAGGTTTAAAAATTGATATCGTTGGTCTATTTTTCAGCTTGTTTATTCTGTGCTCCTAACAGCACGTTGGTGAAGTCAGCTTCATTGTTTCCCTGTATAGTCGGTCAGTTAGTTCACCTCTGGTTTGTGCAGCTCTTTCACCCAGCAACAGTGGAGAGAGAAAGGTGGGATAAAAACTAGAAAATGAGATGGTAATGCTGCAAAAGTTGGCAGGTGAACGCAGTCTGGTGTAACACCAAGGACTAGCCTTTTGTTCTGTGTTGTACAGTATCTAGCACAAAAGGATGTTTGCTCCAGGACTCTGGCAATACAAATAAATAAACAAATAATGGTTTTAGTAAAACAGGAAATGTCACTGTGATGTGTTTCTTGCAAGGGATACTTCCCGTAACATAAAGATTCTTATCCAGTCTGAGCACAGATGCAGTTAGAATAACTTTTATTTTTTTTTTTAAATATCTAGATTTCTAGTCAAAGGTATCTACTGAATGCTGAAATTTCTGACTTTTGAAGGTTTTGAAGGCAGATTCCTCAAACGAGGACTGCTGACAGGGCAGGGCAAAGGGGGCAGCTGCCTGGGGGGGCGTGGCGATTTAAAAGTTCCCCAGGGTTCCTGGGTCCTGGTGGCTACTCCAGCTGGAGCAGCAGCAGCTGGTGCCCTGGGCCCTTTACATCGGCTGGCTGGGGAAAGTTAGCCTCATCCCCACCTTTTCTACCTGAGGCCTGGAGCCAGCCCCTCCCATCTTACCCAAGGTCCAGCAAAGTCTGTTGGTGTTTTTCTTAAGCCTCAGTTCCTAAAATCCTGTGACTCCATAACACTCTCGGCTTCCTTCCTCTCTAGTCCGGCATACCTGGAATCTGATCAGTGCCAAACCAGAGAATTTTCCAAACCAGGGGAGGTCAAAATTGTCTAGTAGCATCACCAACACTTCCACTGCCTACTGGGCTCTTACAAGACATTTAGGGTAAATTAAATAACAGAACGGAACACTGAGAGCAAGAACTGATGTCTGTAAACCAACTTTATGGAATCACGGGAAAGTTGGCCACACTCAGAAGTGGACATTCAGCTAACTAAAATCATGCTGGACCAGAGAGTACCGCACTAAAGAGGTTCAACCTGTACTATGTATAATAAGTGTCTGGTCCTCATAGTCATAGAGAAAGACTGAAAAAAACATGACCCGGGTCCACACTAAAGATTCATAGACCAATCTTAACCCCAACGGCATTCTTCTGATCATGAATTTTAAGCCAATGATTTTAAAAGTCTTCCCTCCTTATTTTAAAAAATTTGGAATTGCCAGTGCTGACATTTTAGCTGTTGAAATGGTCTGTGTGAGAATTAACTGATAGATAGACAGATAGATAATGGACACAGTTTCCAAATGTTGAAGCCTATAGTTAGATCTCTAAATTTCCATTTGAGCACCAATATAAGCACTTATACAAACACCAATTGTGTGCTATAAAAATTGTACACCATTTGGAGATGAAATATAAACAAAAAGCAACAAGGATTAAGCGCCAGACTATCTAGTAACTTCTCATCTATGATTTGGGTTCTTTATTTTTTTATAACCAAGGTTAGCAGATGGAATACATACTATAATGCTATGGAGAAGATACAGGTAGTATAAAATAAAGCAAGTACTTTTTTTAAAAAATTAAAGCTATTCTGACATTGTTTTACTTAGAATTACTATGCAATTATACTATCAGGGACCTGCTGGAAACAAAACTAGAGAGGCTAAAATACTAGAGTCGATATATGTCCTGCATGTTGCCGATAGGTAAAAGGAAAAACAAACATTATAAAAATAAAATTATTTTTATTTTATATTATTTTTAGTACACTAGCAATACCTCAGCTCTGCTAAGGATCAAGTATTGTGTAAGTATGACGGCTCCTATCTTCAGGCAGTCTTAGTAGAACATGAGTTGTAATTGAGATGTGTATCTCTCAAGGGATATTTCCTGTAAAATAAGGAATCTTATCCAGTCTGAGCAGAGAAACAGCTCTGATATTTTTTTACTTCTGTAACATTTTGGGTTGTTATGCCAAAGGAAAGGAAAGGAAAGGAAAGGAAAGGAAAGGAAAGGAAAGGAAAGGAAAGGAAAGGAAAAAGATTTTTGCATTTTAGTCTATTGCACTTTCTAAAAGCAGCCATGTGCATTAAGTTACTCTGACCAGTCAATTCATTGTTTTGCTATAATAAGATAAATTGTGGAAATGGAGTAATTAGGAGTAGGGGAAAGAACATTAGCAACATTTCAGTCATATCCATACCTGTAGACTTTTGGTATTGACTTCATGGGCATTATGTTCATATGAGCACTGCAGCTAGACGTGTGATAGAGAGCGGAAATTCCACTCCACTGAAGATTTTGAGGTTTTGAAATTTAGTTTTGCTCCAATTTGGAATGAATCTCTCACATGTTTAAATTCTCTGTAAAAGACAAATTCCACACACGCCCCAAACCTATTTTGATCAACTAGAATGTGACATTTTGACAATATAAAAAAATAATTTTTACATTTAAAAAAATGTGTCATACTATAGAGGATAATAGAAATTCAAAAAAAAAGTCACTTTGAAAGGTCACGTCTTTAAGGTTTGAGTCCTTCCATTGACTTCAATGGGCTTTGGATCAGGCCCTTGGATAATAGGTACCTGGTTAGCCCCCAGGATGCAGACCCATGGTAATTCGGCTTGCAATGTGGGCATGGCCCCACATGGCATGTAACCCCCACCTCTACAGGGGACTGAAAAGCAGCCTGGGGTAGCCTCAAGAGTGAACAAGGTCACACTGATGCCTATAAGGCATATATGCCTGTCTCCACTAGGAAAGAAAACCATGTTATATCTTGAAACCCTTCCAGCAGGGCTTCGGTAACATGACTGCACAACCACAGCTGTGATGAAGAGGGAATCCTAAAAGGAGCCATATTCAAATAAGGAGCAACAGCAAAAAACACTGGCAATTAATTGGAAGTTTTGTTAAAATTAGTCCCAACACAAAAGGCCACAATTCCAATTGCCCCAAATCCATCCTGTCTTACTGTGAAGTACAGACAGGAAGACCCAGATTAAGGCCAAAGTTTTTAAATCGATCCACCAGTCAAGGCCAACTAATACTACTTAGAATAACAGCGAAATGTATTAGTGAGGCATTCTAAAGGTGAGGGATCCAAGCAGAGGCACATGTAAATAAATACACATATCACAAATGAACATTTTAATTGAGTACAGGCAGTCCCCGGGTTATGTACAAGATAGGGACTGTAGGTTTGTTCTTAAGTTGACTTTGTATGTAAGTCGGAACTGGTACATATTGTAGGGGAAACTCTAGCCAAACATTTCTCCAGAGCTCAGTTTTATTCTCCCACACCTCACTTCCCTCAGTCCTTTATTCTCAAGCTGAGGTGTCTGCTGAGAAAAGCCGCTCCGCGCCTCCCTTGTCTGCTGGGGGGGGGGCGCTAGCTTCGCGTCTCCCTGGTCTGCTGGGGGGAAGCAGCTAGTGCGGGGTTGCCTCACCCTGTTTGTAAGTAGGGATCTGATGTAAGTCGGATCCATGTAACCCGGGGACTGCCTGTAATTATAACCATTTAGATCTGTCCACAGAATAGCTAAGGACAGAAGAAAGTTGCAGGAGACGGATTCAACTTTTTGAGATTGTGTTAGGAAGTGTTACAGGGCCTTTTGTGGTAAAAAGGTCCTCACATGACAGTCTAGCAAAAGAGGAAAAGTGATCTACTGGTTAGAGTTGATAAAATAAAGTCAAGACTCATATGTTTTTTTCCCTAACTCTGCCACTAACCAACTGCAAAACTGTGCCTCAGTTTCCCATTTATAAAATATGTGGGATAATAATTACTCCACCTATAGCATCTCTCAGCGGTGTTGTGAAAATTAATGAATGGTTCTAAATCACTTTGAAACCCTTGGGTGAAAGGCCCTTTATGAATTGTTGACTTTTATTCTGATCTACTAGGCTGCTCCTTTCACATAGGATTCTGTAAACAGAAACAACCAAACTCTTCCACTACCTAGCAGAAGTGGCCAAAGCTCTTCTCACTATGCTTTTAGCTTTGCTCTCCCTGAATATTTATATACCTTTTCCCTTGCATTTCCCCTCCTATCTGAAAAAATAAGATGAGATTTATTGGGTTCTCCTTTTACAAAACATTTTAAAATTTATCACACCAAGCTGCCTTTCTCTGCTTTATATGTATTCTCTTCTGTTGGTTTTTTCCACTTGGTCTGATTAGGAAGAGACCCATTATCTGTCACGCTTATGCAAATTACTGTTCCTCTTCCGCGCTCAGTGGATCTCATTGTTAATATGGGAATTGTTTGATTATCCACAGCTGGAAATTCCCTTCTGTAACCACCTAGTTATTTCCTGTCTCTTTAGAAGTGACCTTTTCTCAGTCTAATCCCAATACTACTGGTTTTAAATAGAAACTTATATTTATCTGCTATGGCATGGTATTATGGATCCATAGGAGCTGTGCTTTGCCCTGGCTCTTAAACAGCCCTTGGGAAATACCCTTTCAGTGTGTCACATCTCCAAGGGGTTTCATTCTTTCACAAAGGTAGGTCACATGGCCTCCAAGTCATAGAATCATAGAACACTAGAACAGGAAGGCCCCCTTAGGCTTCGTCTACACAGCTTCCCTCGTCTGCAAAAGCCTATGCAAATGAAGTGCAGATTAGCATATTGCTGTGCTTCATTTGCATAATTAATTAGGAGCTCTTCTTGCGCACAAAGATGCCGTCTACACAGCGCCTTTTTGCACAAAAACACCCTCTTGCACAAGAGTCGTTCTTCCACACTTTTTCAGGAAGAACGGCTCTTGCACAAGAGGGGTTTTTTGCGCAAAATGGAGCTGTGTAGACAGCGCCTTTTTGCACAAAAACCTCTTGTGCAAAAACGGCTCCTAATTAATAATGCAAATGAAGTGCCGCAATATGCTAATCTGCACTTCATTTGCATAGACTTTTGCAAAAGAGGGAAGCTGTTTATACATAGCTCGAGAGGTTAGCAAGTCCAGTCCCCGGCCCTCACCACAGGACCAAGCACTGTTTCATCCCTGACAGATGTCTATCTAACGTGCTCTTAAATATCTCCAGTGATGGAGATTCCACAACCTCCCTAGGCAATTTATTCCAGTGTTTAACCACCCTGACAGACAGGAAGTTTTTCCTGATGTCCAACCTAAACTTCCCTTGCTGCAGTTTAAGCCCATTGCTTCTTGTCCTATCCTCAGAGGCCAACGAGATTTTTTTTCTCCCTCCTTCTTATAACACGCTTTTAGATATTTGAAAACTGTTATCATGTCCCCTCTCAGTCTTCTCTTTTCTAAACTAAACAAGACCAATTCTTTCAGTCTTCCCTCATAGGTCATGTTTTCTAGACCTTTAATCATTTTTGTTGCTCTTCTCTGGACCTTCTCCAATTTCTCCACATCTTTCTTGAAATGTAGTGCCCAGAACTGTGTCACACCGTTGACTCAAATTTAGCTTGTGGTCCACCATGACCCCTAGATCCCTTTTTGTGGGACTCCTTCCTACATAGTCACTTCTCATTTTGTATATGTGAAACTGATTGTTCCTTCCTACGTGGAATACTTTGCATTTGTCGTTATTGAACTTCATCCTATTTACCGCTCCAGTTTGTCCAGAACTTTTTGAATTATAACCCTACCTGCCAAAGTTTATTCTTTGCCTCTGGTTCCAGTCTGCCTTTTTTTCTTCCCAGGAATTCTGCCTAGCAAGTCCAATTGAGCTAAATTTTTGTTCAAAGTGTTTTTTTCCCCTCTTAGGGATCAATGCAGCTATGTAAATAGTTCCAGCAAAACAGTATGCAGCCTTTTAAAACAGAAGGGTTCATTAGATTAGTGGATCCCAACACTGGGAAGTTTTCTGGTTAGTCTAGATAAGCAAAAATGAAGACTGGGGTCTTGCTTCACTAACCCCTGCTGTCTATCTAATCCAGGGGTCTCCAACCTTTTTAAACACAAGATCACTTTTTGAATTTAAGTGCAATCCAAGATTTACCTCGAACCCAAGTACCCTTGCCCCCCCTCCTTTGTGCCCCTTCTCCGAGGCCCCACCTCGGCTCACTCCATCATCCCTCTCCCACCCTCCCTCACTTTGGGGCAGAGGGTGGGGATGCTGGCTCTGATCTTGGATAAAGGATTCGGAGTGTGGGGCAGGGAGTTCTAGGTGCAGGCTCTGAGAGGGCATTTGGATGCAGGGGGGCCAGGGCCGGGCCTTGTGGTGCAGGAGGACGTTCATGACAGGGGTAGGGTTTTGGGATGTGGGCACCAGCTGGGCCCTGCTTCCCTCAGGTGGCTCCTGGTTGGTGGTGCAGAGGGGCTAAGGCAGGCTCACCCCTGTCCTGGCCTTGCACCACTCCCAAAAGCAGCCAGCAAATTCCATCCCAAGTCCTGCTGTGCTTTGTGGATATAGGGTAGGAGAGAGGGCGCCATGACATTAGCGCCCCCTCCGCTCCCTCTCCTGCCCTGCACCTGGAGCACAGGCTCCTGCAGGGACTGCTCCAAGGCAAAGGGCAGATGCGCAGCGGTTGGTGGAAGGTCAGCTGAAGGGCTGGGTCTGATAACCTCTTGACCAAAGAAGAATCCCCTGTCAGAGACTCAAAATCTACCGGTAGATCCCAGTCCACTGGTTTGTGACCACTGGGCTAGATCAATCTATCTTTCTTGGACTTTACGGCCAGATGGGACCATCCATGTTCAGTGCAGTCCATAGAACCTCACCCACCTATTCTTGTAACAGACCCCCTGGCCTAACCTTTGGCTGAGATCTAATCTATGTCACTTCAGCTATGCAAATAGTGCGGCTGAAGTCAACATATTTACCGTGGTGTGTTGTGTACATTGAGGTTGGTGGAAGTTGCGCTAAGGTTGGTGCTGGCTATTCTTCGTGTACAGGTGGAGTACCAACATCGACAGGAGAGCATGCAGAGATCGATTTATTGCACCAAAACAAACATGATAAATCGACAGCTGGTGGATCAATTGCTGGAATGTCAATCCCCGACATAGTGGAGATAAGCCCATAGTCTATACTGACCAACATCAGGACACGTTGGCATCAAGCGGCTATAGGAACCATATGGGTTTACCTTCTCTGTCCCTTTGTCTGATAAACCTGTCTCAGACTGCTGAGTTCACCTGTCTTCTATCCAGTCAAACTGGGGACTCCTGAATTGATAGGTGTCAACCGTTCAGTCTTTGGGGGTTGCTCCCAGTCAGTCCTTAATTACCCATTCATATCACCCCATACAGCTATGTGACAAAACATTGCATGGCTTGTGCTCTTGCACTCAGAACATAGCAACAACAAGCACAGAGGGAAACAGAGATGCATATTGGATTCAGTGTTCCCTGTTAGATGTGCACTTGGACAGCCACCATGGTGCACATCCACACATGCCCTGGTGCACATAACAAAGTTTATTTCACACATGGATGGAAAAAATTAGCAGGAACATGGATTGGAAAACATTCCCACAGTCTTCACACACCCTTCACAAAAGACTTCAGAATCATCCCCTGTCCCAAAACATGCAACAGCGTAGACCGTATTTGCCTTCCCTCTCTTAGATGGCTGGTCCTTCCCTGCCTTCTTATAGCTGAGCCTGGTCAAGCCCTCTTGCTAAATAAGCTGATTCCTAAATTTATCCCAGAGGTTCAATGGAGAGCGGATAACTTAGACTGTCTCTGAATCCAGACTTTGTCCACAATGCAGAAATTTGACATGCTAGCCACCATTTGGAAACCATCACCTTCGGCTCATCTATATAACACACCTCCGGGCCATACACCAAAATGCAACTGATGGCCCTCAAGCAATCCTGCCAGTTTATTGAGTAGACTGGCTCTTAGCAAGTCTCACCTCCATGCCGGGAGTGGGCAAGAAGTAGCCTATAGGCTGGATGCAGTTTTCAGGCCACCAGACACTTTATTTACCTACAGGTCCGCAGGTCCAGCCACTTGCAGCTCCTGTTAGCCGTGGTTCGCTGCTCTTGGACAACGGAAGCAGCGAGCGGCCATACCTGTGGACACGCAGGTAAATAAAGTGTCCACTATCCCAACAGGGGCTAATCGTGATGAACTGCATCCGGTCCACGGGCTGCTTGCTGCCCACCCCTGCTCTATGCCAGTCTCCACTGGTGCTATACCAGAACGGATAGGCATCTCTGATGCACCAGTCACAGTGCTACATACAACCCTCAGACCGTGCTCTGGTCACCTGCTTAGGTGGCCTGGCCGGTCTGCTCTCTGAACTTCACTGCAGACAGATCCAGCTGGCCAGAAGACACCTCCCTGTGCAAAGGCTGCTGCACATGCCATCGAGCTCATTTGCACGTTATTTTCCCAGTTATTAGCGGCTTCTTTGTTAATGATGGTGCTTCATTTGCAGTTTATTCAGAGCATGTTGGCAGCTGGCCTGAGGCTGACATGTGAATGGCAGCTAGAGGAGGAACAGCTATTTAGCTCTTCTATCAGGCCAACCTTTTAAAGAATACTAACAACAGAAGGGCTCCACTTCGGTCATTCAGATGAAAGGGCAGAAAGCACGGGAAAGATGGAGGATCCAACCCCTCCCCCCCCCCCGCCCGAAACACTGTGAGAATCCATCCAAGCAGCATAAGGGACCATGTAGACTGCTTCATCCTTGTGATCCCACTGTGCCATGCATCTTCCCAGCACCCGGTCTGCTGGGCATCAGCACTGGCACATGATCTCTGTGGTCCTGGAGTGAATCCTGCTACCATTGAAACCCAGTGCCATTTGACTTCTATCTATCACTGTTGCATGTAGGGTCTTACAAAGGGTATCACCACCAAAGCAGAGCTGTGGTTTTGGTAGCCCCTCAGTTTACCTGAAGGAATTGGCAGTACGACATCAGCAATTACTTCTATTATTGAGCCTTCTGTTGTTTCTCATCTCCCCCTTTCCACCCTGCATAATGGAAATAAACCCTAAGCAATAAAATTGGTTCACCTCTGCCTGGCAAAACTGTTACTCCAATAAAGGAAAAGACGGGTGTGAACTAAAAACTGGCCCAACCTACTCTCTTATTTGGCTCCACCAACCAACCTTTGGATCTCCTCCCTATAGTAAAATGGGCTGACCCAAAAGTCCAGACTCTGAATACTCCTAAACCTTGGGATTCATGGGGTATGTCTATAACATCAAAGTTATTTTGGGATACCAGAGGTGTTTTCACAGGCCACCCATTATTTAGAAATATTTTTCGAAATAACGGGTGTACTATTTCAGTATCCCGGTAACCCTCACTCCACGAGGGTTAAGGGAGGTCTTGAAATAGCACTTTATTTCGAAATTGGGTGCTGTGTAGAAATAAGGGATCGTCTGGAAAAGGGCTTATTTTCCACAAGATCCCGTCTAGACTGGCGCTTTTCTCCGGCAAAACCCCGAGCCGGAAAAAAGCAGCAGCCATGTTCATGCAAATGCTGCGGGGGATATTTAACTCCCCCACGGAATTTGCAATTCTGAAGTTAGCATCCCTTTTATGGAAAAGAGTGCCAGTGTAGACACAGCCATAGAGTATAAAGCTAGATGGAACCTCTGTGATTGTCTAGTCTGACCTCTTGCATGGGATTTTTCAGGCCCAAACATTGGGCCCTGTTGCCTTCCTCCTCCCCTCCATAAGAACAAGTATAATAAAGAGAGTCAATCTTTCCTGAAGAAATATTTTGCAATACGAGTACCGCTGGGTACACACCATTTCACAGCTGCTCCAGCTGGGTTCACAACATGGGTCTGGGGAATGGAGGTTAAAAATGCCCAAGAAGAAAGTTTACCTGGAACTAGTCTCTTTGTAAAACTATTGTTCATGCGAGGGGATAGGTTTTGACAGTTACATTTTCAATAATAGATATAATCAAACAGACCCTGGGGACTGGTTCCAATTAATAACCCAAACAAAAAGAACAGCTGCACCCAAAAACGCTAAAGCTTCTAGCTATATTTCATTTCAACCACATTACAAAAAAAAATCTTATGGCATACAAGGTATTCTTTAAAAATGCCACTCAGCACTTAGTAAGTCACCACATCATATAGCACAGATGATGTACAGTCAATTAAGGGGGCATTTCATTAACAGTGCTTTTCTCCTCATATTAAAATGTCTTAGGTTAATCAAACCATTACACTAGAAAGGGAATGTTATAAAAAAGAAATAACTAACAACTCTACCTAGAAAACTCATGCCTTGATGTCATTATTGTTCCTGGTTGCCTGTCAAGGTAAAGTATCTTGAGATTACATTTCCTTGGAGTTTTTACAATGATAACAAGAACAATTATATTTCTCCATCTGGCGTCCATTAAATATGATTATGATTGCTAACTTTCCTATCCTTATTACTATCTGAATTAGCTAACCCCATTACAAAAACCATGCTCCCAAAGCTCAGTTGCAAATATGGTTATATGATTTCCTGCCATCCAACCAGGGTCGGTTGGTCTCTCTCTCTCTCTCTCTCTCTCTCTCCCAGTTGTTTCTGCTCATGTACCATTGTAAACTACATCACCCCTTGTCTCAATTATAAGATCCTTAATAGGTTCAAACTCCCAGGTGACCTACATTTGCAGGTGTTTAAGGGAAAAAAATCAGCTGACCTATGCAGTAATGAGTCTTGCATTCCCTCAATCAAGCAGATGGCGTGTTGCCTGCAGCTTGCAGGTGCTATGGGATGGAACCTCAGATGTCTTGGCTTTTTTAGCACAACATAGCATGCAGTATACGTAAAGAATAAATAAGGAACATTAAAGAGTAACTGATGCAAAGAAGGAAAAGAGAGAAGGTTTTGTACTATAAATATAATGGATAGCTATTTCAGTCCAGAAAACTGTTCCAATGTCTGTTGACGTTTTAAACTCTCATCTTAATTCTGGTCTCATTTGCACTCAGAAAAAATCCAGAGCAACTTCCCTGGCTCTGGTGAAATTATTCTAAATTTACGCCAGTAGAACAAATACCACTTCCCCTGGTAATTTTGTGAGTGCTCTGTGAATTTCCATTAAAGACTTGGGGGAATGCAGGAATGTAAGTGACTCAGAGAATTTGAATCCTGATCCAAACTCCTCCAGTGGTTGGATCCGTGATTTTAGCATGACCCGTTATGGGGGACAGTGACTAATAAAGATATGACATAGAGAAGTGTTGGCAAGACACTGAAATTTATATTGTGACCCCAATCAAATGACCTTGGGTCACAGTCACAAAGTTCATCACTCTCATGTCTGGATTTGTAACAATTGATTGCAGGGGAAACTGTCACCGTGTTCGATCAAGCATGCGGTTGGATGAGTGTTTTTACTTCATTACTCACTCTACCCTGCACCAGCTCTCATTTAATATTTCAAGCCCCAATTTAGAGGATGGTTGATGCATTATAGCTTTGCACAGCCAGCTCAGAACTTTCAAACTGTTTGCTTTGTGCTTTGATTACACATTCATTTGGACTTGAAAAAGGATTATATAATAATAAGCAGCATTCCAAGAGAAGCCAGTTGTAGCTGTTTCCATGTGTAATGATTGTTTAATGACTGTGTAAGATGTGCTGCCTGGGGTTGTCTGGGTTTGTCTAATCAGCCAGTTTTTATTAGCTTTCAAGGAATTCATATGGCGATACCTAATCGGCAATGAAACTTTAGCAGACAGCAAGGTAGGCTTTTAGGTAAGAAGTTTACAAAGGTAAAATATTATTTGTTATTATTATTCATTACTATTGCATGCATTTCTAAGGCATCTATCATTGTCTCACATAAGGATTACCTTAATCAGAGCTAGGAATTTTTCCCTCCTACAGGTTCTTCATTAAATCTGGGAAAACAGGGCGGGTGTCCAACTCCATTGAAATCAATAGGAAAACTGCTATTAAATTCAATGGGCTTTGGATCAGGTCCACAAGGAGGAAAATTATTTACCAACATTTTGAGGACTAAATACAGTTTTGCCTCCTCTGTGTCCACAGGCTCCTTGAATTCTTTTTGTTGTGCACAGTCCAAGGAGGAGAGCTTTGAAAGCAAATTTTGGGAAAATAACCAAGGTGCACTTCGACTGAAATATGTTTTTAAAGGTTAGGCCAGAGGTGGGCAACTTGCAGCCTGAGGGCCACATGCAGCCCATTGGGGTTCTGTGTGTGGCCTGGGAGATTTTGTTTACCGTTGCCCACACGCAGGGTTGCCAGATTCCTCTGGTTTCTGTCCACGTAGGTTTTTTTCGCTACCAGAGTGACACACACACACGTTAAGCAAGGGCATGTGAAGTGAGGAACAAGCTGATTGCACACAGCATTGACTGAGAGAGCCGAGCGCTCTCTCTGCATCCAATCAAAGCACTGCTACAGTTCAATCAGGACCCCCTGCAAATTCTGGGTACTGATGCGCAGGGAGCAAAAATACCCTATCCCAGGAGATCGTCTTGGTTATAACAATTTTGCAGCCCACTGAGATGGAGGGCCACCCATGCAACCCACTCACTAGCTTTCGTTGCTCATCACTGGATTAGGTCACTGAATCAGAAACCATGTGATTTAGGAGCACCATGCCATGTGCCTTAACAGACAAAGCTCATGTCTCTCCCCTTGAGAGGTTATCTGTCCTTAGGCAGAATTGAGACAGCACTTTGCCCATAATAAATGGTCATGCTAAGCAATGTTGAAGTATGCAAGTGCTGTAGTACAGGATATCATGCACTGCTGATGCCCGCACTGTAAGTCTTCCTTCAGTTGTGGAGGACTTTAGACTCTCTGGCTTTGTCTACATTGCGGCTTTTGCACAAGCGCCTATGCAAATGAAGCATGGATTAGCATATTGTCATGCTTATTTTGCATAATTTATTCAAGCCGTTTGGACCAGGTTATTTTGTGCAAAATGGGGTTTCTGGGAGAGGCATACGGGCTCATGGGAAAAACGGGGTTTTTGTGCAATAAAACCCATCCACATTGCTTGTTTTTGTGCAAAAACCCCTTGCGCAAAACCATCTTGAATAAATTATGCAAAAGACGCGTGGTGGTATGCTAATATGTGCTTCATTTGCATAGGCTCTTGCTGCAAAAGCCGCAGCGTAGACATAGCTACTCTTTGGCCTGTCAATCCAACACCTATCGCTGGTATCAAATACACTTGACAACACTATTTTTTAATTAAAAGACTCCTCCCACTCTCCACTTCCAACTCACAGTAAAAGTCATTCAGAGCGACGGGGCGGGGGGGAGGGGTACTCACCCCTCTATAAATGCCTCTCCCTCCCCCAGACGTAGGATCTCAGGGAGGTGAAACTCTTCCATCCAGTGTCTAAGGGGGTCAGCCAAGCTTGGAGAAAGCTCAATGAGGATGGAACTAGAAGCTGCATAAGACTTTGTAAATCAAGTGCCTGTAGGTGTATGAAGCCTGCCTCCAAACAGCAGGCCAGAGTGAGGGAGTAAGCGCCCTGTGATTAGTTTTTTTTTAAATTATTTTAAAACCTTTGGTCTGTTCCTCTCTTGGTTGTGTCACATTTTTCTTTCCAGAGCCTCGTTTTCATGTTGCCTCTCCCAATTCCCTGCAATTATGGTACTGGGTGAATATGTAATAAATGGACTCAGGCCCCAAGCTTCCCACCCGGACTCAGAAGAGTAGTCCGATTGGTTTTAATGTGGCAGGGTGGGGGAGGGATGCAGCACGGATGGCCAAGTGGCCAGCACATTGGACTGGCATGGCCACTGGCCTGCTGAGTGACCTTGGGTAAGTCTCTTCATTGCCCTGTGCCTCAGTTTCCCCATATGTAACACTGGACTAATGACACTGACCTCCTTTGTAAAGCACTCCTTTGAGCGCAACAGATAAAAGTGTTATATCAGAAATAGGTATTACCATTAGTACTCCTGAGGGCAAAAAGTATTAGTCATTGCAGACATGGGTGGTAGAATTTGGTTTTTACCTCTTGGAGGCTATTGGAAGCCTCAGCCCACCAGGAGCAGAGCCTCAGATTCAGCAAATCATGTGCTTCATTTTAAGCATATGTGCAAATGGTTTGTTAGCTCCCAGACTCATGGCCACGCAACACCGTTCAGGAGCGGGCTCTTAATCAGTCGTTACTTTCTAAATGCTCATGAATGTCCACCATACCAGCATTTTCAGATAATAATAAGTCTATCTCACTGAGCAGCTTGCCACAAGCCAAAAGCCACACTGCAAAACCTACCATAAGTTAACAAAGTTTTTATGAGTTGAACCATGAACTTTCAAAAGTCTGAAATCTTTAGCAACTGCTTATTGCCTGCAGGATAGATGCAGTTAGTCTAGTGCCTTGTGGGCATGCCCTTAGCTGCAATCCTTATTGATGTTCCTTTGCTACTGCTTTCAAAACTGTTAAAATTCCTTTGCTCCAGCGTTCTTAGCACTTACGTTGATAGGGAATACTTCAAAGGATACATCTTTACTTTATCAAATCTGCTCTAATTTTGCAGATGGAAATCAAAGAGCTTCATTTTAAGTCTAGTCAAGTTTGCCAACTGTCCTAAGCTAAAAAAAAAAAAAAATCAATCTGTGTTACCATGTAATCAACCTAAGTGAAAAGGCTGGAACACACTGGTCCAAATTCATCCTTGCTGTAACTCCATTGACTTCAGCAGATTTATACCAGGGATACATTTGGCCTGCTGTGGGGATTTTGTTTTGTTTTCTCCTTTTTCCTTAAAGTTTGACTTGATGTAGTTTGCTCTGTGGCTGTCTGAATAAGTGACCTACACATCAGTCCCCAAACATCTCTCTCTCCATCTATTCATAATTCAGAGCTGTGTAGGCTCTTCTCTTCTCTTCTCTTCTCTTCTCTTCTCTTCTCTTCTCTTCTCTTCTCTTCTCTTCTCTTCTCTTCTCACAAAAATCCATCCTCAGGAGAGAAGCACATTCTGGGTGTTCTGATGGAGTTATTATAACGACAGGGAACATAATGAGGTTCAATGTGCTTGGCTGCCTTTTATGAACAAGTGGTACAATAGCAAACAGAAGTGTTGCAGCTGAAGCCTTGGGCATTAACTTCCACCTAGCACTGTTGTTGCAATGCCCATTTCTTCTCTCCCAGCTCACTTACTTAAAAAAAAAGAAATTCAAAACTTTATGTCAGTGCAGCTCGCTTGTTTGAAGTAGCAGAGAGAGGTGCTTGTAGCCGGATGGTGAGACTACAGTTTTCAGTTGAGCTGGTATCATTTCTGTAGTGTCAGCATGAAAGGTTTGTTTGCATTTAAAAAAAATCTAGAGAAGGACCCAAACTGAAAGAGTGGATGTGAACACACCAACCAATCTTTGGGGGAAGGGATTCGTAATCTCAGACACTTGCAACATTTCTTTTGATCTCCTGTGTTCATCGTGGAATCCAAAGAACAAGATGCAAATGTGAAGGGTGGACAAAATCTTAACTGATAGGCCAATTTTGCAAATGGATGCTAATCTCCGTAAATGGCTCACTCCAAAATCCAGGACCAGGCCCTCTGGAAAAGTTTTTAGACCCTCTCCAAAGCAGTTTTTACAAAGTCATTTGACTATATGTTCAGAAATGTTTTGTTTCAGATTAGGTTCATGGACTGAAAGAATTGGGTTTGTTTAGTTTGGAAAAGAGAAGACAGAGAGGGGGACACGATAGCAGTTTTCAAGTACTTAAAAGGGTGTTACAAGGAAGAAGGAGAAAAATTGTTCTCCTTGACCTCTCATGATAGGACAAGAAGCGATGGGCTTAAACTGCAGAAAGAGAGGGTTAGGTTGGATATTAGGAATAACTTCCTAACTGTCAGCGTGTCCTAAAGTGCTACATTGTCCTGCATTTTGCTTCCTAACTGTCAGTGTGGTTAAACATTGGAATAAATTGCCTGGGGAGGTTATGGAATCTCAATCATTGGAGATATTTAAGAGTAGGTTAGATAGACATCTATCAGGGGGTGATGGTGTTTGGTCCTGCCATGAGGTAGGGGACTGGACTTGATGACCTCTTGAGGTCCCTTCCAGTTATAGTATTCTATGATTCTATGATTTTAAAGCCAGATGGAACTATTATGTTCATCTAGTCTGGCCTCCTATATAACATAGACCAGATTAGATGAGTAGTGAGATGCCTCTATGGAAAATCATCACAGAGACGGTACTCAAAATCACTGTAGAATCAAAGAGGTTAACGATGGGGGAGTGGAACCTATTATGCCCTGAAATCAATCTCCTGGCAGATGCAGGATTATCCCTCATGTATTAGTGCTTTGCTCACTTTAGTAGGTATTCACCATTTCCTGAGGCAGACTATGCCACTGTTCAGTCAATCTCACTTTCAGGGAGAAACATCATCTCAACTTTCCCTTTCATCAGATTATGATTTCGGTTG
The DNA here is from genome assembly GCF_049634645.1 of Pelodiscus sinensis. Taxonomy (NCBI): domain Eukaryota; kingdom Metazoa; phylum Chordata; order Testudines; family Trionychidae; genus Pelodiscus; species Pelodiscus sinensis. The sequence goes on from NC_134718.1 coordinate 64,936,539, forward strand.
GATTCTAGATATGCTAGATATGAAAGACTGCCCAGCGGAGCTATTATAATGTATGTAGTGTTGACAAGCCTGAGGGCATGTCTACACAGCAGGGCTAAAGCCGAAATAAGTTACGCAGCTTGAGCTACGTCTTCACAGCAGGAAGTCTGAGAAAGAGCACGCTTCCTTCGACTTTCCTTACTCCTCATAAAATGAGGGGTACAGGAGCTGGAGTAAGAAGTCCTCCAACTCAACATAATGTCAAAATAACTGCTTGTAGTGTAGATGCGGATTATGTTATTTTGGAATAATGTCAGTTATTCCGAAATAACACTGCTGTGTAGACGCATCTTCAGAGAGGTAGCCGTGTTAGGCTGTAACTATAACGAGAAGCCCTGTGGCACCTTAGCAACTAACAAAAATATAGAGAGTAGCATGAGATTTGGTGGGCAAAATCCACTTCCTCAGCTGGTCAGCTGGAGAGGAATAACAGAAACCAAGTATTTAAAATAGAACTTCATGTTTTTGTAGCATTGACAGAAAGGGTGAAATCTTGGTCACACTGAAATCAATGCTCAAACTCCCATTGACTTCAAAGGGGCCCAGATTTTTCCCACCAGAAAGGACACTCCACTGCTAGCCCCCTGGATCATCCTCAGTTTGTGTTTGCTGCCAATGCCCTGACTTTGCAAATGGCACCGAAATGTAATAAGTTATTGAATCAGACTCAGGAAAGCCCCTTGCCTGGATCAATTGCAGCAAAGCCACTTTACCCAGGGAGATGTGCTGCATATCATGATTCTATCAGATACAGGGCTAAGTCTCCACAAAAGAGCAAGGTACAAAGCTCATATAAGTACAGACAAGCAGAGTGCACACTTACACACATGCATATATCGATAGAAATGTTTCCATGCCAATAGTGCATCTGTGCGTAAAATTTACATGGAGATTGCAGAGTTTAGCTCCCCTGGCATCAAGAAAGCCATAAAGCTACACTATTTTACAACAGCTATGGATCTGGCTGATTGCGTGCATGCATATATACATATATGGTGTATGTGTGTACTTCAGAAAGAAAGTGAACATGTGTGTCAATTAGGCTGACATCCTCTATGCGGACGGATGGCTGATCTGAATGCTGCAACTCCAGAAAGGTGGTTGTATTAAGCAAAGTACCCGGAATCACTGCCTTATGGGAGACAGCAAAGAGAGAGCTGGAGATGATTGACACATAAGTATGGTGCTGCTCTATCACATTGCCATTCAGTCTAATCTGGTTGTCCTGGCACGTCCTTAAATTTTGTTTTGTGGCAGTGTTGCTTGAAGTGACTATGACATGGAAGGATGGGAGGAGGTGGGGGCCTCTGTTCAGAATGGGATCCTTTCAGAGAAAAGTTGTCTAGCCATTTTGGAAATGTTTGTGTTGCACAAGCTGTAAAGTGGCTTGATTATAACTTCGTAATAGAAGCGATGAGAGCGAACGAGTTCTGAACGCTACCGTTAAACCAATATGTTTCCAGGCTTCGGAAGCAGGCTCGTTGGCCAGTTAGAATGTGAGGTCTGTGTGCGCTTGTGCGGCCTCTCAGGAAAGATTAAAATGCCACCCATCTGATTAGCAGAGCTCCCATAGCTAGGTATGTTTCTCCTGGTGGTGCACATTCACAGCTACCTTGGTGCACATAACAAAATGTATTCCACACATGGATGGAAAAAAATCTGCACATGGATGGAAAAGAGTAAAAGGAACATTGTGTGAGGTTCTTTTCTTTAGTAATCTTTTCCCTTAAGTTTGTAAGAGCAATACGGAGTCCTGTGGCATCTTATAGACTAACAGATTTGTTCGGGCTGAAGCGTTTGTGGGTTAAAACCACTTTGTCAGATGTATGGAGTCAGTTTGTGTAAATTTGTATCATTCCTGCCTGCTATCCTCCAGGCATCCCCACGTGCTTCTTCTCTCTCTTTCTCTCTCTCTCTCTCTCTTTGAACGGGGAACACAATTAGCAATTTCACTCATTCCAGTACCAAAGCCGACACATCACATGCCCATAGCTGCTGTAAAACTTCCTCATCACTGCAGATGAAAATGAGCAGCTGGCTTTTGAAAGGGTTAATGCATTTGCAAATATAAAACCATATCTCAGGCGTAGAAAACAGCACGTAGGATGAACCAAAAAAAAAATCCTGTTTAGTTTCAGTGTGTGACATTTGCCTGGGGGAAGAAAGTGCAGAGCTCATTTGAAATCCTATTGTTGAAACCCTGACCAGTCAGTTATAGAGTGTCATGATTTAATATGCCAGAGTTGTCTCCATTTTCAGGGTCAATCACTCCATGTGTGGGTGTGCGTTTAAAGAAATATGTTCTGGTTTTATCTGGCTAATTTCCTTAACAGGGGCCTATTTGGTTTTCAGCAACACTGCTGTCCAGCAAGATTGCTTCCTTCAGACCACATGGAGGCTCATTGCCAAATGTCAAATTTCTTGTTCAAAGTACTGAAAAGATGAGATTGAAGCAATAATTATGACCTTGATCAGGCTATTCTCTGTTACATGATTAATCATTCGCAGTATTTAAAAATATCAGGTGCCTTCCTGCTGCTGGTGTGAATTGCATCTAAACCCACCACCCATAAAGTAGCTAGAAGAAAGGTCAGCAAATCTAAACCTGTTATAGCAACCTGCGATTCCTGCACATTTCAGTGTTTAGACATCAGTTCAAGATATCCATTTTCTTTTATGACTCTGGGCTTTGTTACCAACTTACCATTAAGAGGTTCAGCCCATGCCGGTCTTTTGACTCTTTTTCTCTCTCTGTCCTCACCTGTCAGCCTTCTCTTCATCAACTATATTTATTACAATCAAGCCCTGTCAACTGTCACAGCTTACATACAGACTGCCAGTAAATATGTCTTTCCAGTCATTAGACATTCCTCCAAGTCACCTTGGGATTTCTACCTTGTCTATCTCACTCCAAAAAAAACTTTTGTTCAGAAGTATTAGACTCCCACAGAGCGGTGTCAGCTTGGGGCCATTACTGTAGGAAGTGACAGAAAACACCAAACTGTCACTCATTAGGATCCAGTTCTTCCAGAGCTGATGTAAGTCAGACTTAGCCCCAAAACGAATCATGATTTATTTAATATATTTGCTTCTACAAGTGTCAGCTCATCAGCTTAAAATGTTTCTCCTTTAACTCTATTGAGGCCTGTACAGAAAGTTTTCTTTGAAACCTAGTTTTTGCTCTAAGGCTTAATAATTAAAACAGAATAGAGAACAGTCGCGATTTTGCTCTATAGGTGCACTTTAGTGGCCCTTGGTTTTATAATTACATGTACAAAGCATTCATGTTAGAATTAGAGCTGGACACGCTTGGGAAAATGCCACCTGGTGTGTAATCTCTTTTTATGCCAAGCTCCTAAGTCCAGGGTGAGATAAAATAAGTCCATGGACAGGTTTAAAGTGAGAAAAACAATTAAGGAAGCAAGGAGAGAGGAGAAAAAAAACCCTCCTGTTCTTGCCTAATTATGCTGTGAAGTTTCTCTCTAATGGATTCCTATTCCCAACTCACCTGAAGCAAAGCAATCAGAATGAGGTGTGTTTCAGGGACGCATCTGCAACTGAGCGTACAGTCCTAAGGTTTTACAGAGTAGTAGAGACACAAAGGGTACGTCTACACTGTGACACTAGTTCGAAATAACTAGCGCTATTCCAAAATAACTTAGTCCATGTCTACACAGCAGGCAGTTATTTCCAAATAATGTCAAAATACGGTCAAGCTGGAGGACTTCTTACTCCAACTCCTGTAACCCTCATTGTACGAGGAGTAAGGGAAGTCGGAGGAAGAGTGCTCTATTTCAAAATAAGTGCAGTGTAAATGCACTCAAATAGTCCCAAAATGTTTTCCCTGTCTTCAGGAAACAAATGTTGGGCCTGAGTTTGCACTTGAATTGGAATCAAATCCCATGTAAAGCAAGAAGCAATGGAAGTATGGTCTCTCGGAGGACATTTTTTTCTAATAATGTGGTATGTTAACACAGGGTGTTTAATCCCAGTATAACAAACAATGTATGGATTTCATCCTGCTGACCAACAGTAGGATAACAGAACATTCTGCCTAGGGAAGTCATAGAAGCTTTTCCAAAGAAGGCTGGATAGCCATCTGTCTTGAATGGTTTAGACACAATAAATAATACATCTTGGCAGATGAGTAGGTGACTAAATGACTCTGGTAGCCGCTTCTAACCCTATTGCTCTACCATTCTATCTCCACTAGAGGTTACGAGTCCTCATGTTGTGTTGATAGCTCAGCATCAGAGATGGACAGGAATAGTAGGCTGTCTACATTAGTGTGTATCAAACACACAGGTGTCTGATGACCAGATCCTTCAATAATGTAAATTGCATAGCATAGCACCACTGGCTTCAATGGAGCTACATCTGAAGTTCTCATCCGAATATGTGCTTGCTAAATAGCCAGATCTCTGGAGAGAAATATGTGTAGGTATCACCATTAATGATTTAGTTATATAACATCCAGCATGAGCCTGGCACCCTTGTACAAAATTATAAAAATTAAACAATCATTTCATTTCACTCACTACCAAAATGCAGCCATTTCTGGGGTGGAATAGCTCATAATATTGCCTTTTATATTACACAGGTATTTAAGCATAGAGCAGAAAGAAAGTGAAACTCCACCTTAGAGCAGTGGTTCTCAAATGTTTTGGCCCACCCTGCTCAACACAAATCTCTCCGTGGACCATCAGCCCGTGATGACAAAATGGGTGCAGGATGGAATGGGGATGTGGGGTAAGGTGCAGGAGCAGGCTGAGAGCAGGTCGGGGGGTCCAGCTGGGAGGCTGGATGTAAGAGCAGGCTGAGGGTGGGGAGGAGGTCCAGCCAGGAGGTTGGGTGCAGGAGTGGGCTGAGGGTGGAGGAGCAAGTCTGGACGGGAGGCTAGGTGCAGAAGCTGGGGTGGCCGGTTGGGATTCCGGCCAATGGGAGCTGCGGGAAATGCCTCCAGTGGAGAAGTTTGTTGCACTGCCATTTCTCTGTCTGTGGGAGAGGGGAACAGCAACATGCAGAACTGCTTCCTCCCCTCATGAGCTGGAACCGGAAGCTCAGGGCTCCCTCCTGCAGTGGGAAGCCAATCTCACAAGGCCCGGGGGCATGTGGGGCTGAATCATTTGCATAGGTTCCCCAGTGTGGGAGGGAGGAGAGCCCTGAAGCTATGGCTCACCTGCAAGATGAGCCATGGGCTCAGGGCTCTCCCCCCTCCCACAGCAAGTTGGTAGTAGACCACTAGCCACACTTCGAGAACCACTGCCTTAGAGAAACGTTGCCTAGGATATTTAGACTCCTCAGGGATCAAGATCACATTTTTATAACAAGCCACAAAGATAGCACCTTCCACATTATGCCCAGCACCAGCATGGGGCACTAATTCCTGCCAAGTGAAAGGGTGCATATGGTTTCCAAATCACTACACCTCTTAGTTGTATAATCTGTTGTTTTCATCAGCGATCTGCCAGCAAATTACTAACCAGAGAAGACTCTGCAGAGCTAGTGAGAGCTAATAGGAGCACAACGAGGTGCGATGCCACTTATACTGCAGCGAGGGCTTGCCTCTCGAACAATGAGGTAAATCTTGTGTAATCAACACTGTTTCCAATAGGGGTAAAATGTACCTGGCACCTGCCAGGAGTGAGTTCTTTGAACCATTAAGGAGCACAAGAAAATCTTAGTCCAATTCCTGGGAGTTGTCATCCCAGGAAAAGTTGCAGGGAAACACCTTGAAACTCTCTATAGTGTTAATAGATGTTTCAATAGTGCTCTTTTAGCAAATAAGATCAGATAGAAACGCTTCTGACAAGGTTAAGTCATTTCCTACCCTTTACATATTGCAGCTTTAAAACTGTCCTCTGTTTAAATAGCAGGCACTCTTTCATGTTTTGATGGTGTTGGAAGAAGAATCTGGCTCTTGCATTTTGGAGTTAAAACCCTAGGATGCATCTGCTGAAGATTATGTAACCTTTCTTCTTTTTGACCCTGAAATGATGAAAAACCACTGCCTGCTGGTAACTCACCACAATTCATCATCATCTGAAACATCCGAGTGAAAAGAAGCAGCCTTAATTACAAAACAAAAGAACAGAGATTAGAAAGAGGAGGCTACCCGTTACGGAGATGAAAAGTTTGCTCTCTGCCACGACCATAGTCCGGGTTCTGTTACAATAGCTGATGTCACATCAAGCTCCATATCTGGGCAGAGAGATGTCTTCCTCATAGGCTTTTATATGCTGCTTCATACTAATTAACATAATTTCTGTTTCATATGTCCTGAGCTCTTGTTAGATCACTCAGATACACTCTATATTGAGGACACTGCAGGGCACATCAGTTACCCATAGTACATATACTTTAAACAGGAGAAATAGCAGGCCGGAACTCTGCAAAACCTGAGGCCTTGTCTTCACTAAATGGAAAATCAATGCTGTCACGATCGATTTTCCAGAGTTTGATTTAGCAAGTCTAGTTCAGACCTGCTAATTCAAACTTAGAGGTCACCCTCATCAGCAGCCAGTACTTAATAGCTACGTAATTAACATACCTGGAGTTGCTTATCTTGATTAGACTGTCCCCTTTAGCATATATCTGGCTTTATACATGAATGCCTTGGGATGTATAAGTCATTATTCTCTAACGGTGCTTCTACGCAGCAGGACTCAACTTGAAATAAGCTACGCAAATTGAGCTACGTCAATTGCGTCGTTTATTTCAAAATAGCTTATTTTGAGTTTTTGTGCTATCTACACAGCACTCATTTCAAAAGATAGCACTCTTCCTCCAACTTCCCTTACTCCATGTACAATGAGGGTTACAGGAGTCAGAGTAAAAAATCCTCCAGCTTGACAGTATTTTGAAATAACTGCCTGCTGTGTAGACGCAGACTAAGTGATTTTGAAATAATGCTAGTGTAGACATACCCTAAGACAGAGGAGCAGAATGAAACCACTGAAAGGGTAACTGGTATCAAAGGCTGCCAAAGGTCTGAACAAAACCACCTGGAACTCTCCTGTGCTCATTGCCACAGGGGGATAGTTACTCATAGGCTGTGTCTAGACTGGCCAGTTTTTCCAGAAAATCAGCAGCTTTTCCGGAAAAACTTGCCAGCTGTCTACACTGGCCGCTTGAATTTCCGCAAAAGCACTGACTTCCTACTGTAAGAAATCAGTGCTTCTTGCAGAAATACTATGCTGATCCCGTTCGGGCAAAAGTCCCTTTTGCTCAAAGCTTTTGCGCAAAAGGGCCACTGTAGACAGCTCAGATTTGTTTTGTGCAAAAAAGCCCCGATCGCAAAAATGGCGATGGGGGCTTTTTTGCGCAAAAGCGTGTCTAGATTGGCACGGACGCTTTTCTGCAAAAAGTGCTTTTGCGGAAAAGCATCCATGCCAATCTAGACTCTCTTTTCCGCAAATGCTTTTAACAGAAAACTTTTCCGTTAAAAGCATTTGCGGAAAATCATGCCGGTCTAGACATAGCCATAGTGATCAATGCCATTGGCATGCTTCATGAAACCTCGCACTCTTGAAGAGATGGATCTGGGTTTCTCACAAATGCTTTGGGAAAAAGTCAACAGTAAGAACAAATCTTAAATCAGCATTGCGGAGGAGGAAAGGTGCAGCACCAAAATCACTAACTGACAGGACACTGAAATACCACAAAATACCATGGCTATGCAAAGAAAGGGCAAGCAAAATCGATTGCTTCATCGTGCAACAGGCTCTTCTTCAGAGAGCTTTACAAACATTAACTATCTAGGCTCACCACTCTTCTGTGAGCTGAGTAAGTATGTTCAGGTCGGGAAACTGAGACTAGAGAATTTGAGTGACTCTCCCAAGATGAGCAGGAAAAATGTTGTCGGAGAGATATTTAGACTCAGGGGATCTTGGCTTTTAACCCGGTGCTTGTTAAACCACCTCTGTCTAAAGACCTGATCAAATGCCCCTTGAAGCCAATGGACAAATGCCCACTGAATGCAATAGGCTGGCATGAGTGCTTTGAAGAGTTTTAAACCAGGAAATGGAGAAAGAGGGTTGGGAGAGATTTGTGTAATTAGAGTTCCATTCATATGCACAATTTATATCCATGCATGCAGATACGAGACAAGGAGATCCAATATCACCGAGTATCTTTATCATACACCTAGAGAGAGCAATGGAAAAGATCAAGAAAGAGGCAGAAGAGATATTGGTGCATGGGATGAGAATTAACAGCTTGAGGTTCATAGATGATGTAGTTATCATTGAGGAAGATGAAGAGAAGTTAGCGAGAACGGTGCAGGTGCTAAATGAGGAAGGGAAGTGGTATGGACTGATTCTGAATATCAATAAAATGAAGACAATGGTATTTGGAGATAAGGAAATAGGAAGGACGATCAGTGTAGATGGGATTGAACTAGAGAACATAGAGAAGTTCACATATTTGGGGAGCAACATGATGTATGATCTAGACTGTAAGAAGGAAATAGTGACTAGAATAGCGAAAGCAAGAGTGAGTTTGAAGGCGATGGATAAGATCTGGAAAAGTAAAGTGATTAGCTTAGGAACAAAGCTGATCATCTTGAAAACATGTGTATTTAGCAACATGTTGTACGGATGTGAGACATGGGTGATAACGAAAGATTCAAAGAGAAGGATATTGGTGTTTGAGAGGAGTTGTTATAGAAAGATCCTGGCTGCGTCTAGACTGGCAAGTTTTTCTGCAAAAGAAGTTGCTTTTGCGGAAAAACTTGCCAGCTGTCTACACTGGTCGCTTGAATTTCCGCAAGAACACTGACTTCCTACTGACTGAAATCAGTGCTTCTTGTGGAAATGCTATGCTGCTCCCATTTGGGCAAAAGCCCTCTTGTGCAAATGCTTTTGTGCAAGAGGGCCAGTGTAGACAACGCGATATTGTTTTGCGCAAAAAAAAAACCGATGGCGAAAATGGTGATCGGGACTTTCTTCCACAAAACTGCGTCTAGATTGTCACGGACGCTTTTCCGCAAAAAGTGCTTTTGCAGAAAAGTGTCTGTGCCAATGTAGATGCTCTTTTCCGCAAATGTTTTTAACTGAAAACTTTTCCGTTAAAAGCATTTGCGGAAAATTATGCCAGTCTAGGCGTAGCCCCTGGGAATAGGATGGACGCAGAAGGTCACCAACGAGGAATTATATAGGAAGATACAGCCGAAAGAGAACCTATTGAAGAAGGTTACACAACGGAAGTTACAGCTATTCGGGCATATCTGCAGAATGAACAATGAGTGAAATGTTAAGACCTTGGTATTCGGCATAATGGATGGTCCGAATAGGAGAAACAGACCCCACAGAGAATGGGTAGATGCTATAGTAGATTGGTGCGGAGCTAATCTACAGAAACTAAGCCACTCTGCACTTGACAGGGAAAGATGGAAGGAAATAGTGAGGGAGGCATCGGACACCAATAGGCATTGAGCCCGTGGTTGTTGATGAAGCTGATGATGCAGATATCCATGGATATAGAGCTGATATTGGTGAAACTACAGGGCTTTTGCAATGAGCGAGACCAGCAGGGCCCTGGCTTTGATCTGGTGTGGCTGTTCTCCTCCAGCCCTGTCCACAAAAGCTGTTCCTGGGTCATGTTAGTGTGTGCAAGCAGCTTGCACACTCGTGGACAGGAATTGCACACTACTGTGAGGACAGGACTCTGTGTAGGGCTCTAAATGTAATCTCTGTGCCTCGTATTAAGACACAAGAAGTGAAAAATTATGCAAACAAGTCTATGGCAAGGGATACAGGCAGACTACAGTGTAGAAGAATGGCCACCAAGAAGACAGAAAGAACACTATCCCATCCTTGGACATTTTATCAGGTGCTAAGACTTTAAGTCAATGGACAGAATCCCATTGAATTTAACAGGCTGTGAATCCGGCCCTAATGTTTTTATTGTACTCACAGTGGACCACAGTTAGCCCAGGGTCTTAGCAGAGGCATTTTATAGTGGAAGAAAACCACCATGGAAGGTAGAAAGTTGGTAGAAATTTTGAAGGTAGAAATTGACCTCAACCGTGTACCCTCCAAACCTGAGAGGTGCACTAGGGGCCATCACAGCCCCCAAAACAGGCAACAAAGGGATATGACAAATGTATCTGGGGAGGTGTTCCTATGGGTCCTCTGGCAAAACATAAAGCCACCCCAGCTAATGGAAAACCCCAGGAACACTGCTTGCCTTCCGTTGGGTCAATCCCCACTGGGACTGAAGGAGTCAAGTTGGCCCAGGAAACCAGTAATTCACAGCTCCTTGGCCAGCTGCAGTGAATCTGTCATATATCTTCAACTCTATTGAAATCAGTGGCTAAACTCCCATTGATTCCGGGGGAAGAGAATCAGCCCCTGAAAGCTTTGTCTTTGAAAGAAAAATTTCTGTGTTCTTATGTTAATTAAAAAGCAACCCAACTCCCTCAAAATCTTATAATTGGCCCTACAGAGGCATCGTATAAATGGAACAGGAGATTCTGTTTTACAAATGACCTAACATACTTAAACAGAACTATCGTGCACAGCCTCTTCAGCCTGGAATGAGGCTAAGTAAATGTTTGCATGATGACTGGGGAAACATAATTATATACAATGCAACCAACAATGGAAGTAATAGCTGCTGTAGGTTTGCAGAGAGGGCGAAATCAAAGAGCCTCAAGGTTAAATGAGCAATGGGGCAGGGCACACAAAAAAAGACATAAACAAAAGAAATCTTTCAGCATAATAATTTTGAAAGTACTGGCAGACTGAGTTACACAGGTGTACAGAAAGCACTTTGCTGCATTATTCCATCTCAAGTTCTTCATCCCGTATTTCTTTGTCAAGAGGTCTTGACGGAAGACACGATTGTCTTCCAAAGAAAGAATAAAATGCCATGTGAATAGCTTAAGTGATAGACTGTAACTTCTTTGATGCCGTAAGAAAAAGCAATGCTAATGGATTTGTACACTAAATAATACAGGGGAACAATCAGGACTGGCAAAAGCCTGACACTGGGATGTGTGAGCCTCCATAATTCAGGCTGATTTTCACGGAGTTACTTGCATCTATAAATCTCCCCGTGGCCTCATAGTAGAACTGGCAAAAATGGTTGGGATACACTCAGAATAAAGGCTGTAGGATCTCCCTTACAAAAAGCAGAGGTGGCCAAGCTTTGCATTGTGTGAACAATTTATTAGACGAATATAGCTCTTTTCTGACTAAAAATTATCCAGAAATATGTTGTATTTTTATTAATCTGTTCATTATTCCAAACCACTTGTTACATTTTCACCAACGTGAGTTTTGAGATACAGTTTGTAAAAAAAAGTTGTAGCAAGAGCTGTTCAGTCAATTATGTGGTATAAAGAATGTTCTAGTCTACCTTTCTGACTAAATCACAAGGTATTGAGTCTAGCCCACAACCTGGATGACCTAACCTTTTCTAAACCACTTGCATAGCCATGTGGGACAAATTTTCTTTATGTACTATACACCCATTTCATGTCTTCCTTAAGGGCCCCATCTTGCAAGGAGTTGAGCAACTCAATGGAAGATATGGGCTAGACCTACAAAGTAATAATTTTCCCATCCTGCAACCATTTTTGAGATTTTGAAAAAATGTCTCCTCCCTATAGAATCATAGAACATTAGAACTTGCAGGGACCTTGAGAGGTCATCAAGTCCAGCCCCCTGCCCTCAGGCAGGACCAAACACCATCTAGATTGGGGTGGCCTGCAGATAAGGCCTGCAGGCCAGATTCGGCCTTCCAAGCCATTTGATTCGGCCCGTGGTTTCCCTGCTGTGCCTTCACCCTCAGGCCAATCAAGACCTGAGGACAGGGGAGTGTGCAAAGTCATTTGTTGTTCAAAGCAGCTGTCAGCTCCCTCCACCCACCAGGGGCATGCGCCACCTAGAGGAAGCTGACAGCTGTTCAAAATGGCTGAAGGTTCCCTCTAGGCACTGTGCACCCTGGCAGGGCAGGAGGCGAGAGACATCACACACTCCTCCACTATCATACCCTAATCGGCTTGGCAACGGGGAGCACATGAAGTCTGCTCCCCCTGTCCACCAAGGGCACAGGTGCCTAGAGGGAACCTCCCCTTCCACCTGAGGCCCCACCCCTTCCACCCGAAACACTGCCCCTTCCAGGGCCACGACCACTACAAAATTTGATGAAGTGGCCTCCCTGCAAAAATTATTGCCCACCCCAATCTAGATCATTCTTGACAGATGTCTGTCTAACCCACCTTTAAATATCCCTCTCTGCTTAAGAAGGCTGTGGAATTGCCATCGTTAATTTATTCCAGTGTTTATATGGGATGAAAAGTGAAAATCTCACAACAAAATTTGTCAGCTGACACAAAATAACTCTCAGTTCAAGTCCACTTAAACATTTGTTTTAAATAGTTTACAAAAATTTCATTTTGGTTTTATCTTGTTTTCTTTTACTTCTGGTCCTTTTTTTAGTACCTTAAGTTAAATTCCTAAATTTTTGAACAAAAAAAAAACCCCTTTTCATTTAAAAAAACATTCAAATGAAAAAAGAAATCTCTATAATGTCAAACATTTTCAATCCTTCTCTCTCTCCCTCTCTTTTTTTTTTTTTTTTTTTAAGGCAAGAAAATTGGTTAGAACCAACCCTTCACTGCTATCGAAGTGGTTTCGAATAATTGTTGTTGGGAGTGTTATGTGGAAAAAAAATGGTCAAAAATTTCCTGATCACCTCTATTAAGAAGGCTCTCAACACCTTTCAGGTTCGGGCTTTAAATCAACCTAAGTCAAAGTGATTAAAAATTCAATGGGCTCATGAATATTTGATTGATTGAATCTTTGGTCTTATAAAATATGTGCATATAAAGAAAACTAAAGGGTTACAAGACCAATTGAAACCTGCTTTCTGCTGAACTGTTTATGAACAGGGTTTTAAAATAACACTTTGCAACCCACCCTCTCGCTGCAACTTATGATACTTGTCCCCTACCTCTGCACCCATCTACCCTCTTTACAGGCTTGTTTTCCTCTCTCCTCCCTTCATTTTTTTACCCTTGTACGTTCCTGTGTCGCCACCTCCTCATTGACTGGGCAGATGCAACGGCAGCTTTGACTAAGCATAAGAGAGACAGTCTCCCTCCTGTCAGTTCCAATAGCATGCAGTGGTCCTCTGACCACTGAAAGGCACAGCTACACAGAAAGTCCTTCCAGGGCCCTGTAGCCCTGGGATGGAGCATGTTGACATGCTCTATAGATATGGTTCACATAGTGACAGTGACTGGGCCAGAGCTCACTCAGTGCACATGGAATCTTTGCTTAGCTGCCAAATTCCAACAGGTCTCTACTGAACTTGTGTGAACTGAGATTTTTCGGAGACTTATAGGTTACGTCTAGACTGGCATGATTTTCCAGAAATGCTTTTAACGGAAAAGTTTTCCATTAAAAGCATTTTTGGAAAAGAGCGTCTAGATTGGCAGGACGCTTTTCCGCAAAAGCACTTTTTGCGGGAAAGCGTCCGTGGCCAATCTAGATGCGCTTTTCCACCATTTTCGCGATCGGAGCTTTTTTGTGGAAAACAGTACAGTACTGTGCTGTCTACACTGGTCCTTTTGCACAAAAGTCTTTCGGAAAAAGCCTTTTGCCCGAACGGGAGCAGCATAGTATTTCCGGAAAAGCACTGACAATCTTACATGAGATCGTCAGTGTTTTTGCGGAAATTCAAGCGGCCAGTGTAGACAGCTGGCAAGTTTTTCCAGAAAAGTTTGCCAGTCTAGACACAGCCATAATGTGGCCATAGTTGGGTAAATATTCACAGCGACAGAAAAAAAGACCCATCCCAAGGCAACTCCCTCCCACAGGCCAAGTTTTAGCCCCCCGTCCCCTGCTTCAAATTATGAAGGTATTAGAGCTTCCTAATAGAATGACTGGGAACCTTGCTCTTGAAAACGGGTCAGCCGTTTTAGCTGAAATCTAAACAACAAAAAACAACAGGTCCCCAGTGTAGAAAATGTCAGTCTCAACATCTGAATGGTTACATATTAGTAAAGATGTAAGGAAGGTCTTATATTGGGAAGTGGCAGGCAGACTTTGCTAGCCATGCAGCCTACTATGAGTCCATATCATAGCATTCTACTAGGATTTTAACAGTCCAAAACACCACATTTTACAATAAATGCCACTCACTGTTCTGTGCAATTACTATAGAAAAGTGTAGTATTTGGGAAGACGTATGGAAACTCGGAGCCAAAATAGAACTATCAGGTTAACCACAGCTTGATCCACGGCCCATTTGCATCAACGGAAATACTCCCTTTGACTCTTAGTGCGTAGTGAATGTTGAATACTTGTCCTTTGCCAGTGACAAAATATTCAGAGCTCACCTTTATGCAAGGGAAGATGTATGTCTTTTAAAAAGTGAACATGCACTGAATTCCTGCACAATGCTTCAAGGAATGAACCTGGGGAAAGTAACGTCATGGAGATGTTGTTTATTGTCCTTGGGCTGGGTGGAGGAGGGGGTTTGGAAAGCATGACCATTCCCTTTTATTTTATTTTTGTGCCCAATGCTATGCTTCACTTGAACAACAATTAAAGAAAACTGCACCCAGCTGACCAGGAAATCAACCTCTAGGCCAGAACAAAAGAGGACTGGCCAATTAAAAACTGAAAGGAAGAATTGTCAAGCCAGGGAAGGGAGAATATGATTGCACATGAACTAAGGCAAACAGCAAGGCCTTGCTTGCACTGCCTTGAAGACAGCTGCAGGAGGGGAGGGGTGGACAAATTCAGAAGGACTGTTCCATTACTCCAGAAAGCACAAGTATTGAATCTGAACCCTTTTGTTCATTTGCCTTGTTGGGACGTAGAACAAACATTGGTTCTTCAGGTATCTCAAGCCTAGAACGTTTTCTGGCCTTTGCTAATTTTGTGTCTCAGATTTCACATCTTTAATGCTCACTGCATTTTTTCACGCCTCTTTAGCAACTCACCTTTCTCCCTGCTTTGTCTATCGGTTGGCTCAGTAAAACCACCAGGCCCGCCAACAGGGTGGGGCAAAAAAAAAGGCCTTGGGGTCTGGCAATTCAAAAGTGTGCTCCAGACGGCACTGGGGAGGCAGCACTGGGCAGCGCTGACGGCCAGCTGTCCTGTCTCTGCTCCTTCTGCCCAAGGCCCCCACCCCTTCTGGGAGCATGAAGCTGTCCCCCCAACCCTTACCCAGTGGCCTGCCAAGTCTATCAGCTCATCTGAAAACCACCTTTCTGTTTGAGAAGGAATGGGGGTGGTTGAGTTGCACCTCAGCCCTACTGCACAGTCAGACAGACAGGAGGTCACTGGAGACAGATATGAGGCCTTCCCTTTTCTTCAGGAGTACAATGGGGTATGCAAACCCCACACACTTATCAACGGGGAGTTAAGAAGTTGCCCTGGGCTCGGCCTACTCTGCCTTACCACCCCTGCAAGACATGCACAGGCTGCAGGAGGTGCTGAAAAGGGGACCAGAGCAGCTCATTTGTTGGCAGACTAGGAAAGAGAACAGACCTTCAGCTCATGATGAAGGGCTGATGGAAGGCAGGCTTCTTAAAAGGCCTGTGCCAGATGGAAGAGAGGGCCAGATTTAGATATAGCTTGAGAGATAGCTCATTTCCTGCTGTTTCACATTACCTCCGTTTATTTGCATTCATTCCTTGAGCTTTCTGTTCAACCGGCTACCCCAGAAGGACAGCAAGGGTGAAGTAACCAAAAGGCCAAGTCATAGGAAGAGGCAGATTACAGCAGAGGCAGAGCGACCACCAGCAGGAGGTACCCAATGGGAAGAGACCTGCTACACCCCATGCAACCACAAGGAGAGCTAGTGGGGGCTGATTCTCAGCAGTACATTCAACACTTGCCATACTAGGAACTAGGGACCGAATTCAAATCCTGAATTCCAGTTCCCATCGGGCTTTTAAAACCATTTGTTCATTTGACAGACATAAGAAACATATCCAACACCCTTTGGCCTGCTAATCTGGACTTCATCGGCCACCTAAGACCTGATATTGTGATTACTGACAAACAATAGAAGTGTAGAAGTAGTGTATTATTGTTGATGTGATGATCCGCTTCAAAAGTTCCCTGCCTTTGTTGAGGAATGGGAACAGAAATTAGAGAAATATGCCCCCCTGGCTGTATAAGGTCCCCTACCAATGTCTCTTAAGCAAAGTAAACTGTCATGGGATAAGAGGGAAGGTCTTCTCATGGTGGTCAAAAGATAGGAAACATAGGTAGGAATAAGTGGTGTCCTCGCAGGGGTCCATATTAGGACCAATCCTATTCAATATATTCATAAATGATCTAGAGAAAGGGATAAACAGTGAGGTGGCAAAATTTGCAGATGATTCCAAACTGCTTAAGATAGTTAAGTCCAAAGCAGACAGTGAAGAGCTTCAAAGGGATCTCACAAAACTAAGTGACTGGGCAACAAAATGGCAGATGAATTTTAATGTTAATACATGCTAAGTATTGCATATTGGAAAACATAATTCCAACTGTATGTATAAAATGTTAGGGACTAAATTAGCGATTATCACTGAAGAGCGAGATCTTGGAGTCAGTGTGGATAGTTCTCTGACAACATTCACTGAGGCTATGTCTACACTGCCCCCTCTTGCACAAAAAAATATGCATATGAGGTGAAGCGTGCAATGTCTCCATGCCTAATTTGCATAATTAATTAGGTTCTGTTTTTGCGCAAGAGGCTTTTACGCAAGAAGGTGCCATCTACATGGCTCCTTTTTGCACAGAAACCCCCTCTTCTGCAAGAGCCGTTCTCCTTTTTTTCAGGAAGAAAAAGGCTTTTTGCAAGAGGGGGTTTTTGTGCAAAAGCCTCTTGCGCAAAAATGGAGCCTTATTAATTATGCAAATAAGGTGTGACGACATTCCACACTTTGCTTCATTTGCATTTTTTTTTGGCACAAGCGGGGGCACTGTAGACATAGTCTCAGTATGCAGCAGTCAAAAAAACAAACAGAATGTTAGAGACAATAAGATATTCTGTCTTGTTCTTAATGATTTCTATGTAAATCCGTGGTACACCCACATCTTGAATACTGTGTGCAGATGTGGTCGCTTCACCCCAAAAAATGTGCATGTTTCCTTTTGAAACCAAGGACCCAAGATGCAGCCCTGTTTTTGTAAAGCCTTCCATTTGATTTAAATTGAATTTCCCCATGATCACTCTCATAGGTGCCAACTTCCCTTCTAGCCAGAGCATGCTCACCTTGCCCCCCCACACACACCAAGCTCACTCACTCTACTCCTTCTTCCCAGCCGCCACCCTGCCTTCTCCCCCCAGGTGCACTGTGTCCCCACTCCTCTCCCTTCCTCTTGGAGCATCCTGAACATCACAAAACCACAGCAGGAAGGAGGCACTGAGTGGGAGAGAGAGGAGTTGGTCAGCAGGGCCGCCGGTGGGTGAGAGGCACTGGGAATGAGTATCTACTAATTTTTCCCCATGAGTGTACCCACAGAGTCGGTGTCTATTATTGCTCAAAGAAAGGTTGCCTTTTGCAACCATTTCTTCTGTGGCCCTGAGCTTCTGGGTATGTTATCACCTTCAGAGTGAGCTGTGAGCAATCAACAACTTTGAAAACCACTCAGTAGACTGAAGTGCCTGAATATGGATTTAGATACCTAACTTGTGGCATCTACAGTATGATTTTGGGGGGTGGGATTTTCAATTATACCTAAGTGATCTAGGAGCACATATGCTACTGACTTGCAATAGGAGTTGTGTACTTAAGTCTGTGTAATGCTCTTGAACAGCCTATCCTTTGGCCTTAACGTTCTTTGCCTCAGTTTCCCCAAAAGAATAGTGATAATATATACTTAGGAGGAGTATTGACAGGATTAAGTCCAGCATGAAAAGCATTGTGTAAGTCACTATTTATTTGCTGTTACTTTCTTTGATTAGCAAACTCTCCTTGTGATATAATTACCCTGCTAGCAGAAATGGAGGCTCTTGCAGGAGCCTCATTAGCATGGATTCCTGACTGACTTTTGTATTCTACAGAAAAACCAAACAAACACAAACCCACACAACTCTTTGTCCAAGGTTCACAGAGACTGCCTGAAAATAGAATTATAGAAATGCATCTTATTCCCCGACTCATGTAAAGGAGAGCAGCAACTCCAAACAAGGTAAATAAGTAAAAGTGTGTAGCAAGCAACTTCATCTGAGTATTCTCTACATATTCTAGTCCCCTTGTTGCTGCCTCCTCTCTGCCTCCAGACTCTCATCCAAGTGACAGGTTTTTTTGATTGTCTTCTCTCTAGGGTAACCAGCTAGGCCTGCAAAGCTGACAATAGCTCTCTCCGCTCTGCTCACAGTAAGGATTGCATCTCATTCTCTAGCCTCCCTGAGTTTGGACTGATTCCCTTTTTCATTTCTTTCCGAGCAGGCCTAGCTTGCCAAACAATCCCCCCCACTCTCCCCTGTGCACAGAGCCCTCAGCCCAAGCTCCCAGACTCCAGCCTTGACTCTTGCACAGAAATACAATTCAAAAGGTGAAAGATTATAATCTCAAACAAAAATGCCAGCCGCTGTAACAGCAACCAGCTCCACTCCGGATACAGAAAGGAAAACAAACAAAAAACCCAACAGCCTCATAATCTACTGGCACGGATACTGAGCTGTGATCTAGAGCGTGCCAGTGGGTTAAGTGGACTGAGCAATAGGATAGAAGTAAATAGACAGGGGGTTTATTCCTTGACCCTGACAGTCAGGCTCTGTGTGACCTTATGCAAGTAATTTAACCTTCCCCCCATGCCTCAGTTTTACCAACAGCCTCCATGGGCCCCAGGACACCAGGGCGAGGTATGGGGGTGTATCTCCATGCTCCTGGTAAGGGCTGGAACTCAGGTGGGAGGGGCAGGGGCGAGGAAGCCAGACCTGACACACACACCCCCAGCCCTCACACCCACACAGAGCACACTCCGGTGGTGATTTAAAGGGTCCAGCGCTCCAGCTGCTGCCACTGCCAAAATAGCAGCAGCTGGGAATCCCAGGCTCCTTAGAATTTCTGGGCCCAGGGGGCAACTATCTTCTTTCCTTCACCCCCCATTGCAGGCCAGCTTCACATCTTTGTGGAGTTCTCAGCGATAAACAACGAAGAAGAGCTCTGTGCAGGAACAGCAAAGTCTTAAAATCATCGTGCTGTGGATAACTGCCCCACTAATAATAACTTATGCTGTGGCCTTCATTTCAGGTGAATCTTTTACATGTGAGAAATATTTGGCCTTTCTAACTCCCCACAGGGTTTTTTTTTTATTGAAGTCATAACCAGACTTATACAAATCAGATAACAAGCCACATTTACAAGATACATCCACTCAACACATTCACCTTGGGTTCTAGTTCTTCTGTAATCATAAACACCCCAACTTTGTGTTTATCATTTTAAATAAAAAATATTCCAAATATCAAAAAGCATGGAGACTCTAAGAAGCGTTGATTAAGATAAAATAACAAACATATAGCATGATACTCAGGACTGCCTTGGACTTTGTGAAATATTGTCGTATCGGAAGAATTCATATCTCTCTTCCAATGACACTGAAACTTTTGAGCAGTGGCACTTTAAAGCAGTAGTTGGCATCACAGCAGGCCATATGCAGCCCACTGGAGTTCTAGATGTTGCCCAGGAGAACATAAGAATGGCCATACTGTGTCAGAACAAAGGTCCTTCTAGCCCAATACCCTTTCTGCTGACAGTGGCCAATAACATTTTGTTTACCATTGTCCACACACAGGGTTGTCAGATTCCACTGGTTTCCAGCCACATTGGTTTTTTCCTACCAGTATTACTAAAGTTATACTCACATAAAGCAAGGGCACATGAAGTGAGATGCATACTGATTGCACACAACATTGACTGTGAGAGCCATATGCTCCCTGTGCATCCAATCAAAGCACTACTATGGTTCAATTGGCATATTCTTGCTACACAAGCATAGTTTGCAAATTCTAGATACACAAGCGCAGGTAGCAAAACTACCCCATCCCAGAAGACTGTCTTGGTTATGACAATCTTGCAGCCCACTGAGATGAAGGAGGGCCACTCACTAGCCTAGGTTGCCCATCACTTCCTGAACACCTGGCAAATTTATTTGGGCATCAGCCTTTCTGGGGTGGAGTCCACTTCATCAGACTAACATGGCTACCTCTCTAAAATGTAAACCTTTGTTCATTTTATTATTTTTAAACAATCTTCTTAGAGAGTCATCTTTTATTTTGTCTTCAGATACATAATTTTAAGTTTAATCAAACCTTTTTACGTCTAATAAAGCCTACCATGACTATTTATATCATTGTTCTAATTTTATTTCAAAATCTACTAAATTAATGTCTGTATATCTATATTATAAAACATATACATAATTTGCTTTTGCTGATAGTTAAAAAATACTGTGCAAAAAAAACTCCTGCAGATAACTGAAAGAAACTTCAATGATGAAACATAAATTATGTATCTAAACAACATTTTTATTAAGAGTGTTAAAACACTAAAATCATGTGAGAGCTCTGTGCCAGGCAATAGTAGAAAAATGTATATCTGTACTTGTATCTAATTGAACCATTCCCCTGAATCCTAATACAGTAAAACTCCAGTTGTCCGGCATCCAGTGGTTCGGCACTCCTGATAGTCCGGCACCACCTGGAACCCGGACGTGCTCCAGTCAGTCGGACAATTGGAGCTGCTCTGCCCCGGGCTTCCCCGAGTCAGCCACTGGTTAGTTTCAGCAGCGGCTGACTTGTGGACGCCTGGGGCAGAGCAGCTGGGGCTGCCGGGTTGGTCCCACAGCGCCGCCCCTCCCATCCCCCTCACCCCACCCCAGAGCCCTCATAGCCCCCCTTTCCGATAGTCTGTCATATCCGATAATCCGGCACCCCCTGGGTCCTAAAGGTGCCGGATGATCGGAAGTTTACTGTATAATGGCATTGTAGGAGTATATGGGAACCAGAGAGTGAAACTAACTGGGCCTTATGTCACAGAGCTGAGTGAATTGCAGTAAGCGGAGAGCGTAAATAAAGGTAAGTAAATATAATGGATAAAATTTTCTGAGATTAAATTAATAATCAAGGTAAGGAAAATGGCATTTTAAACCAAAGGGGGCTAAGAAATCATCCTACAGCACTGATAGAGCAGCAGAGGAGAGGCATTTATTTCATGCCTTTCCTAATCTGAGGCTACTGGAGTAGGTCTAGCCCCTTGCACATATTTGGGCAAACCATACAGTCCATTATAGTCACAGAGTTTTCACCAGCCATGACCTCCTTCCACCTCTGGCTCCCTATGATCTGCCGCCACTCTACCCCAGCCTGTCTCGGAATATCCCTAGTACCTTTGTGCCGGGCATGGGGGTCTACTGTGCCACGAGATATTCCACAGTGAACGTGGGAGGCTTTGCAATACTGAACAAGGCCCAGAATCTCTATCTAGTGGTGGGTGTGATCTGATACTGCTGACCTGTAGTGGGGAGGTTCGTAATTGGAGATCCAGAGGCACCTTTCATGGAAGCCCCCACCTCCACAGTGGGTTAAACCAGATCCAACCATCCACAAACCTTTAGGTTCAGACTCTTCTCTGTGTTGCCCCAACCCTCAGTTTTCACTGTGCTGTTTGTTACACCTGTTGAGCGAAGGAAGAGTTAACTCAGAGTATGTTTTCCCCCTTACGTCTTCCTAGCACTACTTAAATTACTGTAGCTCTGTACATCTGGTTCCGTTCAGTGCAAATGACTCGGGTTCTCATTTTTCCCCTCCCTCAGGGAAAAATAAGGAGAATGACCCTTATGCCAGCAGGATAGAGCCCTAGGAAGTCCCAACTGCCCCACCCTGACTGAGAATACCCAGCTGGGTTTTAAACTCATTGCATCATAGAGCACTAGGTCAGTGCATTAATCAGGAACTCTTAAATCCTCTGAGACCCCCTTCTTGGGAACTGTTACAGAATTCTGCCTAGTCTTAAATATAATTTAAAAGCCGTTAGGTTTGTTGGGGGGGGTCGAGAGGTTTCAGGCTCTTTTCTTTCCTTCAGCTCTAGACCTGTTTAAATGTTCCTTTTCATTACCCATCATAGATTGCTTGTAACAGATACATACAATTTTACTTCTCTGGCCTACTTTGTCTCAGATAAAGTTTTGACCAGCCATGTTTCTCCTTACCCCCTTATTATTTCATTTTACATTTTTAATGTTATGTTGTAAAACGTCTTTCCTCTCCAATAGTAATAAACTCCCCTTTTTTCCTCCTCCCTTCTTCAAATCACTTTTATAACCCATTCAGCATTTTCTGGGACATAATTAAAACATCAAACAGTTTTCCTGCTGGTTATGCTAAAATCTGAATACTTGAGTCTGCTGGTATTATTGAAAATTAAAATGTACCATTCTTCAATGTATTTTGGATGCCCTTAAATAACTATTAAAAATAATTTCATTCTGCTTTATATAAAGACTAGCTCCATAATGCTAACATACCTGCCTTAAATAATGTCTCTAATAAGTAGCATGAGGATTCTTGTAAAAAATATAAAATATGTATTTTTGTTCACTATTTTCTTAGGCTAATGTGGCTAATTTTCCCATACCACTTTATCCCCAAGGAAAAATATAGAAGGAAAGTCCATTACCAATACATGAAGTTCAGTAGTTCTCTCTCTTTAGATGTAATTGCTATCAAGGAGGCTGGCAGCAGGGTAATTTTAGTTCAAATGAGTACATAGCCTGAAAAAGGATAAATCAACCTTTGTAGGTCTGAAATTAGATCCCAGTGTGGGATTGTTCTAGCTAAATGTACATCAAGGTCATAAAATATGTTTGCCAGAATGAAAAGCCTATAATAGCCAAAAGGATGGTGTGGAGAAGAGTGGTAGCAGAGGGCTGGAAGTGAAAAAATGTTTGTGCTTTGCCAGACCATCTCCCCAGTTTTCTAGTTATGGCCTCAAATCACACATTTTGTAGCTAGACACCTGGGGTTTGGTGCTGGTCCCATTCAGGTCAGTGGAAAAATGCCCATTGATTTGAGTGATGCATGATCCCATTCTCCTGTTCTTACCCTAGGAAGTAACATATTTATCAATTACTCCCATTCAGATCAATACTCCTTACTCCTTAAGGAGAAAGGGTAGGAAAAAATGGCTTCTGATTAGTACAGAGGAGAGAGATTGTAAATGAGACTGGCAGGTAGGCAAGCAGATAGACAGACAGACGGACAGGTCAAACAAGGATAATTACCTCTTTATCAATTTAAAACATCTTGAGAAGATCCTTAAAGAACCGAGACTTGTAAAGCTTCAGAGGAGTAGCCGAGTTAGTGTGTAACAGGAAAAACTTAAAAAACAACACATAGTCTAGCAGCACCTTAAAGACTAATAAAACATGTAGACGGTGTTATGAGCTTTCGTGGCAACAGCCCACTTCTTCAGCTGACAGATGACTAGACGATTTGTTGTTTTTTAAGTTTTTAGTGAGTTTTAAGTAATGTTTCTAATTCTTCCCAAGATGCCACTTTTCAGGAAATGTTGAAATTTTGCCTTGTCTGTTTCTTCTAAAGGTTTAGGTTTGGGCTATTAGGAAATAACACCAGTGCATTAGTGTGAAGCTTTAAGCAACTCCATTGGGCCCATTGTATTCCCTACCTCAAGAGTGTATAAATAAAATAGAATGAATCGCAGTCATTAGCACATTTTCAGTATGGCTGGTGGAGAATGCAAGTCCCAGCATGCACTGCTTCAACTTGAACTTGGTGGCCTGGCTACTGGGAACATGTTCAGACCTATTGGCCATGTGGGTCTCACCTCTATATTAAGTTTGGGGTAGATGTTGGATGTATTGTAGATGGTCATTTTTTAAATATGTGCCCCAATAGTGCCTAGAAGCCATAATCAAGGTCATTGTACTGGGCACTATACAAACATATTGTAAAATCAGATAAGGCAATACATGATAGGAAATTCTCTGTATTTATTTATTATGAAATTCTTTGAGTTACCCTTGCCCTTATGTCGGCAAAATCTTTGTCGTTCAGAGGTGTGAAAAAACACACACATACCCCGCGAGTGACATAAATGTTGTCGGCATAAACGCAAGTGTGCACAGTGGTGAGTCAGTGAGAGACACTCTCCCACCCACTTAGATACCACTGCTCGTCAAGCTGGTTTTATTATCTAGATGGGAAAGCTCTCTCTTGTAAACATAATGCATTGACACAAGAGATTTTACAGTAGCATCAGTAGAGCCGTATAAATATGGTCTAAGTAAGTGTAGATATGGTCTAAGTCCCCTTTTTTCTCCAGTGTGAAGTGTTCGGACAAACGAAGCGCTCTTACCACTCCGTTCCAGTGCCTATTACAGCAAGGCTGTGTCTACACTGGCATGAATTTCCGGAACTGCTTAAAATGGAATACTATTCCGTTTTCAGTTTTTCTGGAAAAATAGCGTCTACATTGGCAGGCTGCTTTTCCGTAAAAGCCCTTTTTCTGGAAAAATAGCGTCTGTGGCCAATGTAGACGCACTTTTCCGGAAAAGACTACTGGGCTGTCTACACTGGCCCTTTTCCAGAACAGTGTTCCGGAATAAGGACTTATGCCTGAGCGGGAGCAGAATAGTTTTTCCGGAATAGCGGCTGATTTTGTACAGTAGAGCGTCGTTGCTTTTCCAGAAATTCAAGGGCCAGTGTAGACAGCTCGCAGCTTATTCCGGATAAGCGGCTGATTTTACGGAATAAGTGGCCCAGTGTAGACTCAGCCCAAGAGGCAACCTAGACTAGTGAATGGGCTGTAGGAGTTGCCCTCCTTCATCTCAGGGGGCCACAAGATTGTCATAACCAATACGGTCTCCCAGGATAGGGTGGTTTTGCTCACTGCACTTGTGTACCTAGAATTTGCAGAGTGGGCCGACTGAACTGTAGCAGCATTTTGATTGGTTGCAGAGGCAGTGCACGGCTCTCACAATGTCATGTGCAATCAGCATGCCCCTCACTTCATGTGCCCTGGCTTTAGGTGCCTGTCACTTTTATAATAGCGATAGGGAAAAAAACACGAAGTGGACGAAAACCAGCAGAATCCGGCAACCTTGCCCGTGGACAACAGTAAACAAAATGTCTCATGGGCCACACATAAAACCCCAAGAGGCTACAAGTGTCCTTCTGGCTGCATGCAGGAGGTTCTGGGAAGAAGGGACAGGAGTGGGGATTGGGCACATTCAGGGAAGGGGATGGAAAGAGGTGGGATGGGGTGGAGGGCTTCGGGGAAGGGTTGGGGGTGAGGCCTAGGATGGAGCGGGGTTTGAGCACCCCCAGGCTTGGAGGAAGCCAGCATCTGAAAGAAAATAATAGAAAGAATTGGAAAAGCTTGCTGAACATATTCCTTAAGCCAAAGTGTTCTGTCTCGCTACTGTGTGGTGAAGTAAAAACCTACCCGAGAGTAGTCCCTGGAGTCTCAAATAGTTCTCTCCTCATACAGGGTTCAAAGACAATGTGAGTTGTGTAGCACAGCTAAAAGAATCTGCATCAAGCATTGCCTTTATTATGTTATTTTGTTTCTGACTTGCCTTTACCTAGACTATCTAAAGACATTGTTTGAGGCTAAGAAAAAAATATGAATAAAACTGGGCCTCAAGATCAAAAATCATTCTTATTTCCATAGTCGTCAGTAGCCAATATCCCATGTGAATCCGTTCGTTTCCAAAGCAGCACTGAAATGCGGGGTGTGTAAGGTAGGACACCTTTTTTAATTTTATTTTTCTCAGAGTTTGGTCGTCTTGATTTTTGAAGATGCTGAAAGCTTTTTGATGTAGCAAAACCAATTGCAAAAGGGAAAACACAAATTTAAGTGTAAGATAAAAGTGGCTTTGCATACATGCAGAACAAGAAATCCATTGAACAAAACAAATTACTTACCACCTCCACAATGGTTCTGTGCCTTGAAGCAACAGGGTGGTTCACAATGAGGAGGTGATAGGGGAAATGTCACCGAAGACTGTGATTAGAATGCTGCAAAAGAAAAAAAAAATACCAAGAGTGAAGTACAAAGGAGGAAGGGGACGGCTCACTGTTCCCATTGTATTGTGAGTGGCTTTCAGCATTCCCCCAAAAGTTTCCACTTCAAACACTTTGGCAAAGCCAAAGTGTTCTCTCCCTGTGTGCCAATCCAAGGCAGGGTAGTGGGGAGTTTGGTTTAACCACTGAATATTTTGCATTCAGATTACTTTGTTCCCCATTTGGATGTGCTTTCTTTGGAATTCACTGCAACGGTAATGAGGTGTGAATTTTCCTGGTGTGGAGAGGGAAAGCGATTCCTTGTATTTGAGTTTGTTTTTTCTCTCCCTATGTTACAGCTTTCTTTTAACATTTCTAGGCCATAAATTATGCCAGTTAAAGATGGGGAGAGGCCAAAGGGATGGGGTGACGGGTGTTTACAAAATTCCTTCAAGCCCTTGATTAGAAGATTTTAAAAAGGAATCTCTAGACATTTTGGAAAACACTTAGATGACTGTTTAGAATCTCACCCTCCATCAAATCTATTTTTCCTTATTCCCCAGGGTGCTATACACTGGACATTTCACTCATCCTCAGGGACTGAGTTTCCAGGAATCTTCAGATACTCAAATATATTGCCTGTCTGCTAAATGGCCTATTTCTTTGTTTGGGTAATGGAACCAGTGAATATCTCCAGGGCTTATGTACTCAGCCATCAAGTCTAGAAACTCATTCTATACTCCAATGGAAAGCTTTCAATTCTGTTTTCCTAAGGACATGGAAATATTTTCCAGATTGTTGTTTAATCACGTTATTCAGATAATATACTTAATGTTTGTCTATACACAAAATTTACACTATACCAGCGTCATTACAATGATAAAAATCTCTCCTGAAAGTGGATAGTGATGATACTGCTCTAAAGATATTGTATGTCACTATGGCAGTTGCTGTGTAGGAAGGAGAATAAAGAATAGTATGATGAAGCATGATTTGATGCTATACCTTTATCTAATCTATCTATCTATAGGTATGGCTACACTAGCCACCCTAGATCAAACTAGGGTGGCTAATGTAGTCATTCGAACTTGCAAATGAAGCCCAGGATTTAAATATCTAGGGCTTCATTTGCATGTTCCCAGGCACCGCCATTTTAAAATCCCTGGTAGTTTGAACTACCTGCCCGCGGCTACACGTGGCATGGGCTAGGTAGTTTGAATTAACACTCTTAATTTGAACTACTGTTACTCTTCATTTCAGTTACTCCTCAATTTGAACTACTGTTACTCCTCATTTAAATCCCGGGCTTCATTTGCAAGTTCGAATGACTACATTAGCCACCCTAGTTCGAACTAGGGTGGCTAGTGTAGCCATACCCTATCTGTCTATCTGCAAGACTGTTCAAGAACTCCTCCTAAACAATAAGAGGTAGGGTGACCAAATTTGTTATTGCCTAACTTGAAGCCAGGGCGGGGTTTGGTTGAGCCAGGAGAACCGGAAGCCCCAGGAAAGGGATTGTTTCCCATAACATGAAAACTGACAAGCTGCTGTTCGGAGGGATGTGATACTGAGAGTGGCCACTGGGGGCAGCGAGCAAAGGGGAGAGCTAGATGCGGAGTGACCCCTGGGAGCAGCTGCACCACCAAAGAGTAGCCTGCGGGGTTAGGGCTCCACTATTTTGCCTGCCAGCAGAAAACATAAATGAGGGCCCTCCTACCCAGGAGACAGCCCCCGCTGCCCCCCACCCAGGGGAGGAGGCAAGGAGAGAGCCCCCTGCTCCTGGCTGGGCTGAGGGGGAGGGAGAGAACCCCCAGAAGGGACAGTGGGGAGGGAGATAGCCTTCCCCACCCTTGGCCAAGCAAGGGGAAAGGGAGAGAACCCCCCACTAGCTCCCAGGGACAAGCTGGTGGGCCAGGTGCACAGTCCCCACTGCCCTGGGCCATCCTCGGGGAGAAGCCAGCAGCTCTACCGTTTGCTCTGAGTCCCTCCTCACTCCCCTTGCCCTGACTCCTGCACCTCCCAGCCCTTGTCCTGAGCCCTTTCTCACCCCTCAACCCTCATTCTTACCTCTTCTCATGCCCCCAGCATCGTTCCCTGAGCTCCCCACATCCCCAAGGTCATGGCCTGTCTCCTTTACTCCCCACACCACCAGCCCCCTGCTCTGAAGGCCCTGGGCAATGCCAAATAAGTCTTTTAGTACCAAATAAATGGGTCCATAGTAGGGACTCTAGTGGAATAACTACATTGATTTAAAAAAACACACCTCATATGAATTTGTTGTGCTGGTACAAAGACTATATGTAGACCAGGTCAAATATGACTACTGTGTTTTATGCTTCCATAGTTGCACCCCGGACTGTGGACCAGCCATCCAACCTCTGCTCATTCTCTTCCACGCATCTCCTCTTACAGAGCTATGTATTTTTCCTTCAGTCCATCTTCTTTGGCTTCTAGAATGGCTTCTCTTTATTAAAGCTGCTTGCAAAATAAAGGGGGATCGGCCACAAGACACGTTGAAGTCATTTCCATTCTACAGGCTTCAAAGAGGAATCATTTGGCTGTTGTTGACATTTTTGGTGACCCTTTTCAATAATGTTTTGGTTTTCCTTGCCCTGTTTTTTGGTCTTCCCTAGTCCCCTAACCCCACCCTGGGTGTTTTTTGTTTTTTGTTTTTGTTTATTAACTTTGTCACTGAAAATGTGCAGGGAGAGAGAAAAAAAATTGTAAATAAAAAACATGGTTAATTTTACTTCAACATAACAGAAAATTTTAAAAGGAAAACACTTATGAAAATTTTTCTTTTTTTTTAAGAAAAGGCCACTTTTTAGTTAAAAAATATTTTGAAAATTGTCAACCGGGTACACTCGCTAAGATTCCAAACTACTTTCTCCTTGCAAAGCTACTTTCATCCTCAAAAGGTATTTAAATGCCTACCTGTCATTTAAATCAGTGGGAGTTAGGAAGTTTTCCTAATGTCCAACCTAAACCTCCCTTGCTGCATTTTAAGCCCAGTGCTGCTTGTCTTATCATCAGAGGCCAGGAAGAACAATTTTTCTCCCTCCTCCTTGTGACACCCTTTTAGATATCTTTAGGTACGTCTACACAGCACACTTATTTTGAAAGCTATTTCAGAAGAAATACTCTGGAATACCCTATTTCAAAATAGCACGTCTACACTAAAGGGAAGCCTCAAAATTAGGCTGAGGCAGGCTTTCCTAATGTGGGCATGATACCTCAAATTTAGAGCCCCAGGCACTGGGAAGTAATTACTTTGAATGGCCCTGGGGAGGCGCTATTTCAAAAGAACAGCAGTGGAGCATCCACACTACTGCTATTCCGAAATAGCTATTTTGGAAGCAGCGTTATCCCTTGTGGAATGAGGTTTGCAGAAGTCAGAATAAGCCATCCATTATTTCAAATTTCAGCCATTAGTCCAAAATAATGCTGCTGTGTAGAGGCACCTTATCTGACTAGATGGACAGATTGCAATTCCCATGCTCCTGCATCCCTACATTCAGTGACTCGCATTAAGAGTATATCAGAAGCATTCTCCTCAGCTCTTCACATAACTAGATCATTTTGAAGTGTGTGGTGAACATGGTGGCTCTGAAATTAATGATTCTTCCGAGGGTGTCACTGAGCTTTATGGAAAATCTTGGGTTTCAGCTCAATCAGCAGAAGATTAGGAACCCATAACACAAGCATCACTCACTGCTCTGACCACAGAGCATGAAGTAGGGGGTTGTCAAGTGCAGTGCCTGGCTTGAAAAGAAGGATCTTTTTGTTACTTGGTGTCTGAAGGCCGGCTCCTTCCTCAACCAGTGACACTCAACCTTGGAGAGTTGGAGAACCATTTTCCTCACTCAGAGCAGGTGCAGAGAATCACAAAATAATCCCATCCAAATGTGACAAAACAAAGGTCAGATCTTCATTCAGGCTGCCCAATTCATTTTACCTGATCTCCCCCCCCCCCCCCCCCCCCACTTCCTTCCCACACAGTTTTGAACACTGAGTAGGAGATGGCTTATTTCCTGCTTTCCCTTGCTGTTGAAAGAGGGAATTATTTCTCCCCTCTTTCTTCCGTTTTGTATTTTTTTCTGGCTGCTGGGCCTAAGGGAAAGGGTTGTTTCTCTTGTATCTTGCTTCCCTCCTCCCGCATTCTCTTTGCCTCTTTCATGACTTCATGGGTGGTGGGTACTGTAGGCAAGGGAAGGTATTGCCTTCCCAAAAATGCCTACACTTCACAGCCACCCAGGAAAGCTGGAGCCATGGTGCGACAGTCTGGCTTCCTGGGCACAGGAGAAAGCTGGGGCCTCAATGCAGCAGCCTGGCTCCCTGGGAAGGCGACGGGCCATGGCACCCATACATGACTGCTCAAAAACTATCATTTGGCCCTCATTTTTGAATGGACTTAAAATTTTGGCAGAAATGGTGAAGGACACAAGGGTTCCGCTTATTTCTCTCCCTTACAATCTGTGTGAAATGCCAGGCGCAGTCACCCAATGAGAACTCACAATGTTTGGGTTCTTGTCTAACCAAGGCTCATTGCATTTTAAGCACATAAATTTAGAAACTCTAGAGACCCAGCCAAAGACAATACAGCAGGCAGCTTGGCTCAAGGATTCCCCAGGGAGGAGAGGTGGTTGTAAACATTTGAACATATTTAAACCCAGTGAATGTCCCAGTTGTATTCGGAAGGGCTGACAAGACAAACAGCCCTAACAATCTGAATCGCTCTGGAAGAAAATGTTTGCTGAAGATAATGAAAGCCCCCAGGCTTTTTTCTCCTGTCGTCTGCCAAAACGGGGCATTATCAGAGTCATGGTACGATTTTAGGTGTTCTTGCTTTTGGAGCGCTCTGACCCTAAAAACACAGCCTCAGTTCTCTACATTACAAGATCACCTGATAGGTGGCCTCACACAGTATTGTGGGGAGAAAAAGAGTCTTTCGAATGAAAACCAGTGGAATGGCAAGGAGCAGCCACCTACGGATCCAAGACACTGAGCGATGAATCATGAAAGAGTTAGAAGAAGAAATACTTAGGGGAGAAGCCGTGGACAATAGCGTTCCAGAGTGTTGCTAAGGTAGAAACCACCTCAGGTTCCCCAGAGGAGGTGTTGGGTAGTTTGGGTGACCAAAACCAAAATGATTAGGGGGCTGGAGAATATGACCTACAAGGAGAGGCTGAGGGAGTTGGGTCTGTTTAGTCTGCAGAAGCAAAGAGTGAGGGGGGATTTGATAGCAGCCTTCAACTTCCTAAAGGGAGGTTCCAAAGAGGATGGAGAGAGGCTGTTCTCAGTAGTGACGGATGGCAGAACAAGGAGCAATGGTCTCAAGTTGTGGTGGGAGAGGTTCAGGTTGGATATTAGGAAAAACTATTTCACTAGGAGGGCGGTGAAGCACTGGAATGGGTTACCTAGGAAAGTAGTGGAGTCTCCATCCCTAGAAGTGTTTAAGTCTCGGCTGGGTTGATTTAGTTGAGATTGGTCCTGCCTAGAGCAGGGGGCTGGACTGGATGACCTTCTGAGGTCTCTTCCAGCTCTATGGTTCTATGACTCGGGAAGGCTACTCCTGAATCCTGAAAGCTATGTTCATGGCATACTTACTGAGAGAAGTTAGAGTACTTTGTTTCTATCTCTCTAAAAGGTTGTAATGTAACACAAATTTATTTCTTAGCATCCAGAACTCTTAACACACCAGACCACTAAAAAAAAACAGAGAGATAAAGCAGGTTGCTCTCTAAGGCCTCATCTCCACTAAGGGGTGGATCCACATGACAGCTTAAGTCGGCACAACTTACATTGCTCAGGGTGTGAATAAACCAACACCCTGAGCAACCTAAATTACCCCAACACAAGAGCAGGTATGCACGGCATGACACTGGCAGAAGAGCTTCTCCAGCTGACCTAGCTCCTGCTGTCCGCAGAGAAGGTTTTATTATGCCAGTGGTGGGAGAGTTCTCTCCCGTTGGCATTGAGTGTTTTTACCAGGCACACTGCAGCAGCATAGTTGCATGGCTATAGCTCTGTCTATGTAGACATGCTCTCAATAAGGGTTTTTGAAAAGCCTAATGAGATGGGAAAACCTGCTTTACACACTGTTACTTTTCCCAAAACATTCATACTTACAGGGGAAAAAGATGGAAACCACCAATTTTTCCATTTATGTTATCAGCTTTTTTTCCCCAAATATTATCAGGCATTTTATTCTTGTTCTATCCTTTCTTGACTCTTATCAAAATAACTTGAAGCAAGCATAAGGGAAAGTAAATGATGATTGCAGTAAGAAAAGTTACTGCAATGTGTTTCCAGCGTAGACTTTATGCTTTCACTCAGTTTGCTCTAATATGTCAGGCTTTAGCAAATATTTTTTTCCTCAACTTGGTTTCAGGATAAAATTGTAGAAGTCCCGAAAGGTTAAAAAACTCAATCTATTCAACTTTTCTAAAAAGACATGTAAAGGGGAGGGGGTCTAGCTGAAGTATACAAAAATCGTAGCCGGATGGATAATATCAATGCATGTTACTACTTTTGAAACTGCACAGATGATAGGATCGGGGGCATACATGGAAGTTCAAAAAAACAAATTCAGAAGAGACGTAAGGAAGTGCTTTGTCACTCAAAGAATAATAAATGTTTGGAATGGCCCTACTGGGCAAGGTTGTTGAGGCAAAAGACAGTGGGTTCGTTCAAGAAGCAATTAGATGCTATCCTGGGGGAACCGTTGTATTATAAGAGACAAGCATCAATGTGTTTGAATGGCCTTTTCTCATTCCTAACGTTTCCTATGTTCTTTTCTCCAGCTTGTACTCTTAAGGGTCTGCAGCCTCAGTGTATGATATCAAAACCGAAATCAGTCCCAGCAGTGTTCTCCTCTAAACTGGGCCAAGAGACATCATAAAGATTTGGCCTTGTTATAAATGTGCCATGCTGTACTGCTACCCTGCTTATTCCATGCCGACATCGCAGCTTCTAATAAACAGAAAGGAACTGGCAGTGGGCCAATCTGCATAGGGTCAAAGCTTTTTATTACACCCCCTGAAAGTTTTGATATCACTGTGTCGAGTCTAGTGTGCGCTGTTAAAACAGTTGTTGCACTCTGGCCTAGAGGTGACAACACTTTAGAGCGGGGTGAAATTATTCCAGTTCATAAAGTGCTTTTTGGAATCTCTCAGGACAAAACATTCTAGATATATGAAATTATTAATTGTTCAAACCCTTTCCATCCTCCTCCCATTCCTTTTCTCCTCACTTTTCTCCCTTTCTCTCCAAACCCCTCTCTGATCTATCCCGCACTCTTCACAGGTATCAAAACAGGTAGTTGTCAGAAAAGCAAAGTTTGCATTTTTTTTTCTTTTGCACATAGGGTTGCCAGATGGTTTCAACAAAGATACAGGACACACTTGACATTACATCACAATCTACATTACATCTTATTTAGCAAATACCGGACATTTATATTTTCTCAATTTGTTTCCCCCACAGAAAGCTAAAATACTGGACTGTCTGGCTCAAAACCAGACACCTGGCAACCCTATTTACACAATGTGATGAAATACTCTCCCACAATATAGCGGCATGCATAGACTGACTGGATCTTTGGAGAGTACATAACAGACAGTGTGTGATAAAATGGCTGAGTCAAGAAAGAAATCATCAGTCTGAAAGTGGAAATCATAGAATACCACCACCAGAATACAATGCAGCAAATCTGTGACTATGTAGGACTTTGCAGCTGTCTTTATGCTGCACACCGATGCCACTCTGAACTTCCCAGAAACAGTAAAGGGAGAACCCACATCACCCTGCAATCAAATGCAGATCTCTAGAGCTTGAGTTCCTCTTGATTATCAGTATAGTGTGCATGACATATGGATGAACAGAGCGGCTTCCACCTAGAAGAGGACAGTATATACTGTAAACTAGCTAGTTCATGACATGAATAATGATCAGATTATTATTTTTACTTGTTATAGGGGAAGCCTTAAGAAGTACCAACCAGGGACTGTGTTTGGCACTATAATAATGAAAAAGATGTTCTCTCTAATCTTTTCCATCCATGTGTGGAATACATTTTTATATGCACTGAGGCATGTGCACCACCACTAGAAACAGAAAACCTAGATATGGGCACTCTGCTAATCATCTGGGCAGTGTCTGAATTTCTCCTGAGGGGCCGTACAAGTGCACAGCTTACAGGGAACACTGGTTACTACCCCAAAAAAACTTACAATTAAATATATGTCAAACAATGACAGCAGATACATCTAACAAATGATCAGATGATGGTAATAGTGAGGCAACTAATGTAATAAGCAGAGGTCAAAATAATCTAGCCATTGCCAAGTGTTTTATAGGCAGAGGAGAATAGGTTAGTGGCTTACAGCTTTGTATGAGGAACTACTCCTAAATGTAAAGGAGAAAGGTGAAGGTGTCTGATGGAAAATATTATTAATGTGAATAAAAGTCGGTCATTGTTGATGGAACAGAGGTAGGAAATCAAGATGGCAGCCTGTAGTTCCACCCACCAGAACGGGGAACTAAAATGGCAGCCTGTAATTCAAATTTGAATGAATAGAAGTCCCAATAGGCAGGGTTGAGGTACTCCCTTTCATGTCCCACTCTCCCACCAGTAACTCTTCTTTCAAGACAGGTTTACATGTTGGGAAGGGGTCGGATAATTATTGATCTACTCATTATAATAGTTAAAGTCTCTTTTGCGCCCCAACCACTCATGGAAAGATGAAGATTCAAAAAGACAACCAGGGCTACCTGGGCTATTTGACGTATACAGTGGCAGTTATTTGCTAACAAACGTTGGTTCTTGTTGAGCTTCCAAATAAATTGTTTTATTGCAGTTTTTGGCTGATGTTGTAGTGGCAGAGTGATATTAATGTATCCTAGAAAAGAGCAAATTAGTTTCAATATCACTAGTATTATGTGTTTCCCAAGATGATAGCTGTTGGCACAGAAAGGAAGCAACTTTTTCAAACAATAAGTAATACATCGTGGAAGGCAAAGGTAAACATTTGTTCATGTCCCTAAACAATTCTGAGCAAATTGTTATAGAGCATATTTACAATAAAATGCCTCAAGAAGGAGAAAATCTGTTGGAACAGGTTGTAGACCTTGTCTGATCATAATTTACAATATATTAAGAAAATCCTAAGCTATTTCTGCCATCTCTGATTATCTGTACACTGCATAAAACAGATTTAAGACGAGGAATGAAAACTCCTAATATAGTAAGGAGTGATAATGATATATTAATAAATAATAATAATTTGCAATATCATAGAACCTTCCACCTAAAGATCTCAAAGCATTTTGCATATACAAATGAATTTAGCCTCCCTACATGCCTTTTTATTATTGACATTTTACAAGTGGGAAAATTGAAATACAGAGCTTAAATGACCCTACCCAAGCTCAGGAACATACATGTAGAAAGTGAATTCTGAGTTTGTAAATACAAGTATTAACACTGCAAACCTGATTATCAGCATAGGTGCACTTATCCAAGGAACAGAAACAATGTCATGTGATGTGTGTGTCCTATCAAGTTCAACTGACAGAACATATTTAGAATGCTGGGTGCCAAATATTTTCAAGTGAACAATCTACAGACCAAAAATTACCAGAAATAATAATAAAATTAAATAATTTAGCAAACCTTCAATTAATTAATACATTGGAGAAAACAACCATCTGCTTGAGGACAATCTATAAAAAGAAGTACTAGTTTTTTCCAACAAACTGCATGAGAATTGGGGTCTGTCGACATATTTTTAACATACGTTGCTCTTTTGTTGGGCAAATTTTGGTCTCCCTTTTACCCGGGAGCCATTGCTGAAGATAATTGAGGCACCACAACAGTGAAGGAAAGTAGATCTAAAAGATACTGTAGTTGTGTAGAGGCATCTCAAGGCAGAATTTGTAGACTTTTGATCTCTGATGATGAAGCACAAGTAGAAAGAACCTACCTTAGCGCTTAGGTCCTAGACCAGGCCATTATGGAAACCATCTTTTAATTTGTAAATTAAACCAGTTAGATGTGAAAGTCATTGAGAGACAATATGGTACCATTTTTTAAGTCACTAGTAGAACAGCCCTTCCAGGTGATACAAAGAGATTTTTTTTCTTACTATAAAATGGAGATAACAGTTTTTCCCTACCTCAAAGTCATGTTGTGAAGGTAAATATATTAAAGGTTCTGAAGTGCTCACCTACTGCAGGAATGTGGGCTGCACAAGTACTTTTGAGACATCAAAATACAATAAATCAACCATCGTAACTACTCCTATTTGATGGCTGTGTCCGGCAACATGGAAAATTCATTTTCTTGAAAGCAATAGTTTACCAATTCAGAATAATAACTTCAGTTCACTATGCCTGTTTTAAAAAGTGCAAGCTGAAAATTTGTATTTGTGGGCACTTAAGCATGGGCATAACTCTATTCACTCTGAGATCAGTCTCTCATGCCTTTGAACTACTGTCTCGAATAATTCCTCTAGGGACCGTAATGAGATCTGGGAACCCATAGCCATACTGGCAGCACTCACGTACAAGAATATCTCTGTCCATCTATGGTCCCCATCACCATGGTTTCTAAGGTGCTCCTAAAATTAATGGTCAGATTTTGCCCTCCCATTCATGAGTCATACCTTAATCTACAAGCACCTTTGTTGAATCCGGTGCAGCTAAGATTGAAGTATTATTGAACATGAGTAAAACTATCAGAACCTGACACGAAATATACATACAACTAAGTACAGAGTCAGAATTTACCAGATTACATACAGATGACCAATTTCTGCATTGACTGAACCCCATCCCCCACTGACTTCAGTAGATTTCTGCATAATTTCTACAATTTCCATTTCTGTCCTTAAACATAACAGTTTGAAGGGGAAATGATTAATTCTCTCCCACTGTAACCTGAAGAAACACCCAGTATATATGCTCTATAAGTGAGACATAAATAATAAAATATCACTTAAAGTGAAAAAAGAGCAGACTTTCCATTAAACAGCTGATCCCTGTTGGATGGTCATGGCTTTTTATATCTAGCAGAGGGCTGTAGCTCAGATATGTAGACATCATGTAGAGATGGGATATTTTATAAGAACATTAATAATGATGTTCATACATTGCTCATGCTGTGGGAATGCTTCCTCTTCATCTCATTATCTTCTGGTCCCACAATGGCATCATGACAAGTGCAGAGAAATGAGTGCAAACCTCGAAGCCTTCTATGTCTTTGTGTGCTGGGTACAAAATGGTTGCAAACCAGATGAATGCTTAAATACATTATCACTTTGACATCCTATGCTTCCTCTCTGGAAAGACCCCATCTCTAATATCTGAAGGACAGAGAGCACTTACCATAGGAGGAAAAATAGAATGACTGCTTTGTCCCACACTCTATATACCTAGGGAGCAGATCACAAAGGTCCAAGATGGCTTCCTTAATCCATTGAAAGACATTGGCGATGGCTACATAAATGCCTAGATAGATGTCAATTTCATTCACTTGTTTCAATGCTCAGGAGTTATGAGCTCCAAACGTGCTCTAAATTACTCTTTCCAGTCTCCTCCTCCAGGATTACAAAAGATGCTATGGCACAGAAGGTCAGACATATTTTATGGCCATTGAATCACAGATTGATTTCCTCCACCCAGCCCACCAGAACAGTCTTCACTTGCTAGAAAAAGGCAATTTCCCTACCTCACCAAGGGGAAAGGACCCATTGGCTACCTGCACTTGGTTTATGCCACTTGTCGAGCAGTTTACTGGGGTGTGGCTGCCGTCACACACAATCAACCATTTGGAGCCAAAGATGAGACATAGCTGTAGGTGGAGACCAAAGCTGACAAACTACTCCCAGAGAAAAATGAAGTATTCCTCCAATAGAGTTACTACCCCTCCAAAAGAGATACCACCTCTACCCTAGTAACTCTCCTACACTCTAAAAATATTATTGTATACATGCAAAATGTCACGAATGAAAATAAGAGTTACCTATGAACAAAGAGGGGGCATGCCAAGAAATAACTTTACTACAGTTCCAAAAATTAGGCCCAAAAATGTCCGTCGGGAGCTAGGCCTAGAGCTGCTGTTAATCAATGTCAAGTCTCAGATTTCAATGGAGAGAGAGACCACCTGGATAGTTTTATCTCTTGAAAAACCCTCTTGCCCAAACCACTAATAGGAATATTTATATATTATTGCAAATATAAAATAAAAAGTATCAGAGGGGTAGCTGTGTTAGTTTGGATCTGCAAAAGCAACAAGGAGTCCTGTGGCACCTTATAGAGTAACAGATGTATTGGAGCATAAGCTTTCGTGGGCAAAGACCCACTTCGTCAGATGCATGTAGTGGAAATTTCCAGAGGCAGGTATAAATATGCAGACTAGAGATAATGAGGTTAATTCAGTCAGGGAGGGTAAGGCCCACTTCTAGCAGCTGATGTGCATACTAGATGATGTACATCAGCTGCTAGAAGTGGGCCTCATCCTCCCTGACTGAATTAACCTTGTTATGTCTAGCCTGCATATTTATACCTGCCTCTGGAAATTTCCACTACATGTATCTGATGAAGTGGGTCTTTGCCCACGAAAGCTTATGCTCCAATACATCTGTTAGTCTATAAGGTGCCACAGGACTCCTTGTCGATAAAATAAAAAAGCATTTTAAAATAAAATCAAATTGTGATTGATAGTCTATCAAAGCACTATGTTACTGTCTACTGTATGCAGCACTTCCTCCTTGTTTTAAGCTCAAAACTGTTAAATAATATTTTTCTGTTTGAGTCCATTAACTCTCTTAGCCTTCCTTCTTTGCCTATTTATTTTTGGCTTGTTTGTTTGGGGTTTTTTTTTTTCTTTAATAACATCCCAGCTTTGCTGTAAGTAGATTTTCTTCTGCCTGCTTCTTCTACCCTATAGATTCTTTCCTTCTCCCCTTGTGGTGTGGGAGATTTTCTAAAATCTCCTATAAGATCTAGCTCCATTTTTTGTGACATCTCCTATATGTAGATCCTTTTAGGGCTAATCCAAACCACAGAAAAGTTAATGTGCCTCTTTCTATTGACTTTCATGTCCAGCATTGGACCAGACCCTTAAAGTTTTCCCATCACTGAAACCCAATTGAAATGGTTGGGTTTTTTTGTATGTAAAAAATATACTAAATATTTTCCAGTAAAAAATGTCATTGAAATATCAAATATTCTGTTTTCTCAAAAATTGGGAGGCTGCTTTCACGTTCCTCAAACCCTCACTTCACCTTACTCAACTTGGGTATGTCTAGACTACAGGGTTTTGTCGACAGAAGTTTTGTCGACAGATACTGTCGACAAAGCTTCTGTCGACAAAGAGCGTCTAGAGTACATTCAGTTCTGTCGACAAAGCAAGGTGCTTTGTCGACAAAACCCTGTAGTCTAGACACAACCCTAGATGCAATAACACCTTCTGTCGACAGAGGTGTTATGCCTCGTAAAATGAGGTTTACCAGCGTCGACAAAACTGCTGAGTTCTGTCGACGTTATGTCCACTTTTGTCGACAAAACTCTGTAGTCTAGAAACACCCCTTGTGAGCTCCTCCTTTTCTTTACAGATTGTGGTTACTGTCTTTGATCGCTACCCTGATTAAAGACCTCAGTCTTGGTATACCATGGTCACAGCTCCCAGGCTGAAGATCAAAAGAGCTTTGAATATGTAGCCATATTTTATAATATGCCGATGTTCTTGGTTAACTAGTATCTTTTGCATTTCTAGAGGGATGTGTTCTCTTGTCATGATGAATTCTGTTTTCAAAAAATGTTGTCAGATAAAGTAAAAAAACAACAAAGAAACAAAAGAAAAGAAAAAAGAGAGTTGGAGGGAGCATGGTTGAAGTGAAAAAGAAAATGAAAGGCCACTGACAGAGATGAAGGGGTGTTAATGAGTGACATGTTCAGAACCCCCGCCCCGTGAATTATTTCACAGCTACGCAAGGGAAATCAGGCACAATGGCAGATTAAAATAGACCACATGTAGAAACCCAAGTTCAACTGTTCTCTGGAGACTGACTCATGACACAAGAACTAGGGGGCATCAAATGAAATTAATGGGCTGCAAGTAGAAGACAAACAAAAGGATGTATTTCCTCACACAACACACAATCAACCTGTGGAATGCTTGGTCAGAGGATGTTGTGAAGGCCAAGACTATAACAGAGTTCAAGAAAGAGCAGGATAAATTCATGGAGGATAGATCCATCAATGGCTGCTTGCCAACAAGGGAAGAGATGGTATGCCGAGCCTCTTGGAGTAGGCAACAAGGGAACATCACTTGGGGCATGTCTACACAGCAGGGCATAACTTGAAATAAGCTACGCAAATTGAGCTTATGTCAATTGCATAGCTTATTTCAAAATGGTTTATTTTGAGTTTTGGTGCTGCCTAAACAGCACTTATTTCAAAACAGAGCACTCTTCCTCCAACTTCCCTTACTCCTCATAAAATTAAGGTTACAAAAATCGAAGGAAGAAGTCCTCCAGCTGGCCAGTAGTTTGACATTATGTCGAAATAACTGATGGCTGTGTAGACACACGTTATTTCAAAGTAATGCTAGTTATTTCAAAATAATGTGCTGTGTAGACATAGCCTTGGTGATTGCTTGCTCTGTTCATTCCCTCTGAGATACCTGGCACTGGCTGTTGTTGCTAGGTGGACCTATGGTCTGTCCCTGTAGGGCTGTTCTTATGTTCTTACTCTTCAGAGCCATTATCTGCAAAGCTGTCACCTTGTGAAGCCCAGTGCACGATTCTTCTAGAAAACGGAAGCAGCCCACTGCCCATGTTTTACACCTGGCCTCTCCCTTTTTAATGAGCTCCACCAAATGACGAATACAAACACCCTTACACCTGGGGAAATTTTTACAAAGCCAAAGCTCTTTTTGGCTCAACCCTATCCACTGTGTTGAGGACTAAGCCTGTGCATGAATATTGTTTTTTTATTCTACACACTAGTGCTATCACCATTACAGAGCCAGATTCAATCTAGTGTCTGAGTACATCTCCCTGAGCGATGAGTCCTTTTGCCTCTACCACTTTGCAGGGAAGCAGAAATGCGCCCACACTACTCTGGGCTGTAGTCTACAGCACCCTGTGGATTCATTGGGCTTACTCCAACATCCCAACAGCGTTTGGATTCCTGCAGTACTTCCCTTGTGGCAGCAGTGAATCCAGTGATCCCACGTCAGCTTTCTTAAAACAAAGGGTTGTTTATTCCTAACAGTAGGAGCGAAGCACAACACAAGGGGAAATGATTTTATCACGAGGCTGACATGAGAAGACTCTTACCTAGAGTCTCACCATCCTCAAGTCTTCTCTTTGGACCCGACAGGTCTAATTTCCTCTATGTCTGAGGTGTCAATGTGTTCCTCAAAAGTCTCTTTCTTCCCTGTCCTTCAGGATCTCTTAAAATCCAGCCCAAGGTCTTTCTTCTCTCGTCCCAAAGGGTTGGACTGGCTGCCTACAATCAGTTTGGTGAGCTCCAGAGGTTGGCACACTAGAGTACCCAAGCGAGTGGGTATTTCTTGCATTGTGGAGAAGTGTGCATCAGTTTACTCCCTCTCTTCCTGGGTGTACTTCCCGGCATCAATCCTGCTTATGGAATTGACTCTTTATATGCAGATAGTAGATGTCCTTATAACAATCAGACCAGCAGATAAGCCATGGAGCATTCATAAATTAATACAGAGCAGCTCAAATCTGTCACACTCAGCACACCATAATGCAACATGTTTGCTGGAGGGATGTGTGCATGGAGGGACGATCTGATTCCATGTTCCTTGCCCGCTCAAAATTCCCAGTGAAGAGAATGTGCCTTGGGATGAGAGGGTGTCACAAATTCGACAGAGGAAATTAATACCATCTCAGACTTAACCAGAAGAAATTCAGTGCAGACCAGCTAATCACAGTCATGAAATCAGCCCACAAATATAACCAATATTTTTCTAAAGTGGAGATGGGGAAGAGGAAGGGAAGAAAAATTAGGACAACATACAACCAGTGAAAAAAGTTAGACAAATTTGTCTAATTTTATTTTTTGGGAGAACTCAACTAAAAGCTCCCTTTATTCAAACTCCTGGGCTTCATTTCATAATAGCTTCAGTTCATTGTTCCTTATTATCAGAGCAGACTATGTTCAAGCTAAGGCAGATCTTGTTCCTAAATTTATGTCTCTGTGTGCGACCACTACAATATGTGTTTTGTGTGCTTTTTCCTGAAAGCCTAATATAGTGACACTGGTGACACTGCTTGGGCTTCCCCTTTCATGTATATTACCAACTCGAACTGCAACCTGCTGGCAGATTTTTCTTAAACTCTAAAATGAGGGTCTAACCTTCTCTTCTTTTTCTTTTTCTTCTCTGTTACCTATAATCTTGATTTGACTCACACAAAAGTGACACAGTGGG
The DNA here is from genome assembly GCF_049634645.1 of Pelodiscus sinensis. NCBI lineage: Eukaryota > Metazoa > Chordata > Testudines > Trionychidae > Pelodiscus > Pelodiscus sinensis. Next base: position 64,979,029 of record NC_134718.1, read on the forward strand.
AAATCCACTCAAGAAGACTTTGACGAATAACAATTGAAACCTACCTACACGAAAGCTGACTGGTGGCGTTTTATAGTGAAAAAAATGTATTAAAGTTTAAAGATGTCATCTATGTTAACTGATCGGTGTGGGTTTTGTGTATTTTTCTGAAAGAAAATGTGCTGCAGAAGCATATCTGTGAAGGCAAAGAAATAGACAGGAACAACAGCATGAATAAAGAAAGAGAAAGAACTGGCTTTTGGGGAAATATTAGTATTAATAATAACAACATTAAGAGTTAGGATGATACATGCACTGTGGGGTTAAACCTACTCCAAGGGATAAGCAATGGAGAAAGACAGGAAATAGTGGAACTGAATATATTCAAGTGGAAAGACTAACTACAATGGACCTTCTCCACTTTCTAACTCTACTGTTGTTTATGTAACACAAACAGCATGCTTGGTTGCTTGACACACAGTGTGAAGGTAAGCATTCCGTCCCTGTTACAAAGAGTGTGAAGACCAACTAGACCAGTGTTTCTCAACCTTTTTTTATTATTTATTAAGTACCCCTTTTAAAAAAATTATAAGTACCCCCAATACCTACAGTTTTCAGACACACACAGTTTTATTCTACCATTGCAACACATTTGTTTAAACAACTTAACCGCAGCCAGGCAGGTGATGAAATTTTGGGGTGTAAAAAGTACAAAAATAACAAAGTGCAGTAAAACTTAAAACAAAAATTCAGTTTTCTCCAAATTTCAGTTGTGTTGATGTACCCCACAGACTTCTCTCAAGTACCCCTAAGGGTATTTGTACCACTGGTTGAGAAATACTGTAGACCATGGAAGTAGAGCCCTGCAAATCTACAGATATCGGCGGACCATGTTTGTGGATCACAGCTGGATGCAAATCTAAATGTATAGCGAGGGCCTTGCAAAGCTCCAGAGATCTGTTTTCTAGCCGCAAACCATGTTTGCAGATGTTGGACTGGATGCAGATATGGATTTTGTATCTGCCCAGGGTTCTAAATAATAAGAAAGGAGATGAGATACAAACAAGGGAAAAAAGACTGAACTGGCAACTTACTAATGTTCCATGATTTTTGTGCAGTTTTTTCTCTATATAGTTCGGTCCAAATTCCTTAGTAAATATGAGGGAAAGATTGGGGTTTATAGACATAGGCGCCAACTTCCTCTCTAGCTGGGGGACGGGGGCGGGGCGGCTCAACCCATCCTGCCCTAGTCTCAGTCCCCATTCCACCCCTTCTGTCAAGCCTAGGCTCTAACTCTTCCTGCCCCTGCTCTGCCCCATTCCACCAAATCCCTACTCCTGCTCTGCCTCTACCTCACCTCTTTCTGCCCCCTCCCCCTGCTCCTCTCTTTCCCTCCCTCCAGCAGTCTCCTGCATTGGTGGAAGGCACTAGGAAGGAAGGAGGAGCAAATGAGCAGGACCACCAGGGATGGGGGGAGAAGAGCAGGAAGAGCTTGGCTGCCGGTGGGTGTTGAGAAATTGCTAAGTTTTCTCTGGGGGTGCTCCAGCCATGGAGTACCCACAGAGTAGGTGCCCATGCTTATAGGCCTTTATGATGGAGTGTATTTTCAGGCATTGGGAGAAAACCAGTACAAAAGAGGAGTAAAAGGAAATATCATGAGTCACAGGAAGGGTTTTGGGCATAGGGAACTACATGGAAGACAGGCCAAAGCTTGACAAGCAGAAAAGGGCAACTAAAATGATTAGGGGTTTGGAACCGGTCCCATATGAGGAGAGGTTAAAGCGACTGGGATTTTTCAGTTTAGAAAAGAGGACACTGAGGGGGGATATGATAGAGGCTGATAAAATCATGAGTGGTGTGGAAAGGGCGGATAAAGAAAAGTTATTTATTAGTTCCCATAATAGAGGAACCAGAGGACATCAACTGAAATTAATGGGTAGCAGGTTTAAAACTAAAAAAGAAAGTTCTTCTTCACACAGCGTGTAGTCAACCTGTGGAACTCCTTGCCAGAGGAGGCTGTGAAGGCTAGGACTATAACAGAGTTTAAAGAGAAGCTAGAGAATTTCATGGAGCTTAGGTCCATAAAAGGCTATTAGCCAGGGGATAGAATTGGTGTCTCTGGCCTCTGTTTGTCAGAGGCTGGAGAGGGATGGCAGGAGACAAATCGCTTGATCATTGTCTTCAGTCCACCCTCTCTGGGTCACCTGGTGCTGGCCACTGTTGGCAGACAGGCTACTGGGCTAGATGGACCTTTGGTCTGACCCAGTCTGGTCATTCTTATGTTCTTATGTTCTAAGCATAGGAGAACACACACTACCTATTCCGCTCATTGGCTCTCTTCTTGGCCAAGAAGCCAAGTACTGCATGGGCTTGGAGACTGAACTCCAAAGATGGTTTCTTTGAGTCAAGGTTACAGCGCTAAGGAGATGAAGTAATGTGATAAAACTCATGCTACGCCATATCTGTGCTGTGGAGAAATATACATCTTTAGATTGCAGGCCTGGTCTAGGGCTAGTCAAATGCCTGGCACCTCCTGCTGGTTGTTCTGAGAATTAGATTTCATTCAATGGTGTGGCCTTCTCAGGCAGTCTTGCCATTGTCACTTCTGTTCCATACCCGCATCACTGCCCAGACCACGGTGTTCTCATCTGGACACAGCCCTGTGGCTGTGCTCCGCTCCATTCTCTCTCCACTTCTAGAGGCCTGGCAGTTCTTAGTCCTGCCACTTGTCTCAGCGGCCAACTACAGTCCAAGGTCCATCCCCTTGCCTCAAGGACAAACTGCAATCTGGATACTGGCCACTTTCCTCATCGGCAAATGGGGTCCAAGCAAAGGGAGGGTTCCTGAGTCAGTCAGCAGCCATATACTGCATCTCCTCCAACCTCCTCCCTATTTTCCCTGGGCCACTTCTCCCATAGACCCAGCATCCTCTCAGCCTGGCAGTGGTCAGCTAACAGCTTACCCTTGGATTCTGCTTTGTGTATGGCCCTTCCCCCGGCAGCTAGTCCTCCTCTCTTGCTTCCAGGGAGAGACTTCCCTCTGCTCTGCTGAGCAGCCCTTGATATATGGCCCTCTCTGGCCCTGATTGGTTGGCTGCTCCAGCAAACCTTCCCCCTATGGTGGGCTCAAGAAGCCCTTTCCTGATTCATGGGTTTGGTGCAGCCTCCTTGGTACTGTTTTTAACCCCTTCTCCCTGTGCGGGGCAGCTGCCCCACCACAGCAAGTCTCACAACTGCTCTATTGCCAGACCCATTTTACAAATATATAGAGGATAGATTTGCCTTCAGTCTTATGCTATTTCAGTAACAGAACCCAGGTTGCTGACTCTCATCAGGAGAATGCAGACGACGTCTGTGCTTTTTAGCACCAATGTCTGTTGTTTAAAAACCAAACATCCTGACTCCCCATCATCAATTGGCTTAGAAGCCAATATAGACAAATGGACACAATCCCCATTCTCTGATCATCACAGAGCATGTTTCTCTACCCCAGTTGTCCCCAACCTTTTGGGGCTGCCGGGCGCCCGGGGACGGGGCCACCCATATGCTGCGTGCCCGGGGCCAGAACAGCCCATGTCCTGCCACCACCCATGCACTGCGTGCCCAGATCCCACACCTGTGCCACGCGCCCGGGACCAGCGCTGCCCCTATGCCGCGTGCCCGTGTCAGCGCCGCCCATACGCTGCAAGCCTGGGGCCGGCATAGGCCTTGTGCCGCTCACCCGGGGCCGGCGCCACCCCTGTGCCGCGCACCTGGGCTGGCACCACCAATAAGCCGCACTCCCGGGGCCGGGCCCGGCATAGATCCCGCACCACGCACCCGGGGGTGGGGCCGCCTTACTGCCGCGTGCCTGGGGCCGACACTGACCATGTGTTGCGTGCCCGGGGCCGGCGCCGCCAATGCGCCCAGGGGCTGGCTCTGCCCATGCACTGCGCACCTGGGGGCGGGGCCGGCCCCGATCACTTGGTGAGCGCACAGAAATGGTTTGGCGGGTGCCATGGCACCCACGGGCACCACATTGGGGGCCACTGCTTACCCCATAGCATACATTAGGGCTACGCAACTTTGGAAGCCTCGGGGGCCACAATGATACTCACAGCACATGCCGAGGGCCGCAACTTAAGTGTGGTTGCATATATATGCAAATACATATGTAAATATATACAAATAGCTTCTTTCACACTGATGGGCGTGAATACAAAGATTAAGGCAAAACTACTCAACACACAGATCCCCCTTTATGTCAGTTCTGCTGATATTAATGAAATGCAATATTTACCCCATTTCCAGCCATATGACAGCACTTTTAATGAGCAATGACAGTCCAGGAATTTAATTACTGAAACACATATCAACAGAAGACCATTATATTGACAACTCTTTTGTTTTGCTCCCACCTGCCAGCCACGTGTTGAGTCCCACGCAAACCCAAACCGCATTGTAGGCTGCAAACAAACGGGCCCACGGGCCACCTATTGAATAGCTCTGGCATACGTGATATAGCTGATACATAGATGTTGGGTCCTGACCCTCTAGTCAGGTCAGTCAAGCCAATGGCTTCTTTGTACAAGGAATACAAGCTCAGGACCAAACCCAGCTGCAGACGTTTCCGCAGCAGCCTTTGTGCCAGAAGAGTCTCTGAATGATCTCCCCACAATGTAAGCAAGCTGATTCCACATTACAAAAAGAGAGAGGTGTCAGATTAAAGCCTGAGTTAATATGCAAATGGCAGCAATTGTGGCTCAGTCTCTAGCAGCTAACAGCCCGGGTATTTGACTAAGTATTAAAATTGACTAAGTATTAAAATTCCTGGTTGAAACATTAAGAGACTGGGCCCTAAAATGTGAGTTGTCGCTTTTCTTTTTTGGGAATGGAAATAAAATGGTTGCAGGCTCTTTGAAGGCCCTGTTTGTGCTGAAACCGACTCAGAGAATTTGTAATTGGCCTCTTGTAGAGCCCAGAGGAAGGGAGACTAAGGTAAGTTGGAGACATCTTTGCGCTACCCTGTTCTCTGGCTGATCTGCCGCCATGGGCATAATTTAATTTAGAGAGGTCTGAGGAGGCCTGTTTAAGTGACTGCAGTCTCCCCACACTGCTTGTAATCAGCATCGTGACGTCCTGCAACCTACTTTCCCCTTGACACTCCCTCTTCCAGGACTTGGGATCAACCCTGAAGATGCTCTTCCCAGTGTCTGTCCTGGGAGAATGTTTTCTGGGACAGACACATGGGCTTTTAGCAGCCCTTTACGACCTACTCCAGTCCCTATACATTGTGAAGGACTCAGAGTGGGGCTCAAGATCTTTCCCTCCTAATTCTTCTTCCGTATCCGGTCATATCAAGATTTTGCCCTAGGTAATCTATTTTTGGGCAGAAGGCATTGTTACCTCTCTTTTTTTCCATCTGGGTGAGGAATAAATTTAGTTATGTGAACCGAGGCATGTGCAGATGTGCACCACTAATAGAAACACATGCTACTGGCTGCATCCACTGCTAATCAATTGGGTGGTATTTGACTTTTTCCTGGGTGGCTGCCCATGCGCTCTTCCCACAGGGAAGACTGATGGAAGATGCTGAACTCCTCCGGGGATGGCTGGCAGTATTACACCCCTAACACAGATAGAGAATATGGTGCTGCTCCTGGGAGCAGTGGTGCTGGGAACGGCAAGGTCAGAGAACTCATCACTCATTTTAAACAGTGGCCCCAAACCCATCCGTCTGAGAATGAAACGCTAGAGGATCAGGGAGTAGCAGAGCACAGCATGGTGAGGATAAGCAAAGGATTTTGAAATCAATTTCTCTCCAGGATGCACATACAGCCTGGTTTGTAGGAACTTCAGGATTTTGCTGGAGCTGCAAGTGTCCACCTTTACCATTCAGGATACATGATATGCCTAAAAAGGCAGAGGCTACTGCCTGGAACTGTTGAAAGGAAGAGAAGGAGGTCTTAGCTGAAGGGCCATGAAAGCAGGCCGTTTTGATATTCTGTAATGGTTCTTAGGCCTGGCTGATCCCAGCCATGTTCATACTGCCAGTAACTATATTGGTTTAAATGAAATGTATCTTCTTCAAGCAGTACAGCCTCTAGCGTGGACACAGTTTGCTCCTTGGCTATGTTTACACTGGCAGCTTCTTGCGCAAGAACAGCTGTTCTTGCGCAAAAACTTGCTGGGTGTCTACACTGCACGCGCATTCTTGCGCAAATCAATTTACAGTCTAGTGTCGGAAAACAGGGCTTCTTCCAGAAGAGTTATTCCTCTCCCCACAAGGAATAAGCCCTCTTGCGCAAGAGCTCTTGTGCAAGAGGGCAGTGTAGACAGGCAACATGAATTTCTTGTGCAAGAAACCTCTATGACTAAAATGGCCATCAGAGCTTTCTTGCGCAAGAGAGTGTCACACTGCCACAGACGCTCTTGCGCAAAAGCACAGGCCAGTGTAGACACGCTCTTGTGGAAGACTTTTTGCGTAAGAACTCTTCCACAAAACAGTTCTTGCACAAGAAGCTGCTCTGGAGTTACAAGTAGACATAACCCCAGAGAAGCAATTTTATGCCACTATAACAGTGTCCACACTAAGGGAAGTCTGATTTAACCATCTCGGTCAAACTCCTAGTCGACACAGCAAAAATCGGTTCAAAAACTGCACATAGAGTAGTAGGGTTGCCAGGTGTCCGGTATTGACTCGGACAGTCCAGTATTTTCGCCTGCTGTCAGGTAAAAAAAATTCAGAAAATACCGGACACCTACAATGTCTGGTATTGTCTGATTTTTTTCTCCCTGCCAGGAGGTGAAAATACCAAACTGTCCGGGTCAATACCAAACATCTGGCAACCCTATGACACACTCAGTAACCTGGCCAACCTTTCCCCCTCCCTCTCCCTCCCCCACTTACCTAGTTCCACAAGGGAGCTGTCTGGCTCAAAGCAGGAAAACCAGATGACTGCCAGCATTTCTTAAAGGGGCTATTCTGGGTTTATTTTTTGCTCAACAACTTTTGTCTCGCCCTCTTTTTTTTTTTTCAACAGAATTTTTTCCCCGATGGTTTTTTTTTGGGGGGGGGGGGGTTCGGTATTTTGGTTAAAGCATCTGGCAACCCTAAGAGCTAGTCCTTTCCACTTTCTTCCCACATACTCCAGATCAATTAGCAACAAACAAAATCCTCTTCTGCAACATCATCTACATTACGCAAGCCGCCTGGAGAATCAACCGTATTTTCCTGTTTTTATGGGACAGTTAGAAACAACCCAATTCCTCCAGTCACCCTGACCCCCAGCACCTCATTCAGGATTGGAAAGCTCTTTGTGTGCCTGAAAGTTGTATGCCATATTGTGATCTAATTGGCTCCTGCTTTTGCTTCCCCTCGGGGACCATGAAAGAAGTCAATTACATAACACTAATGTGTATACATATGAATCTTTCAAAAGCAGAGTAGCCCATGTCAAGGGAACAAGGAAGTTCAACCCTGTTGTTTGAGAGGAATTCAAACCACTACAACAACAACAACAAACCAACCCCAATGCACCACTGTCTGTGTTTTAAAATCAAAACAACAACAAAAAAGACCAGCCAGTTAATTACACTCAGAGACAAATCTCTAAGAAGATGTAAATATATTTTCTTGAACATTATAAGCAAACTCCTCTCTAAAGTGTTTTTCTTGCGCGTGCAAGCAAGAAAACGCACTGGATAAAACAAACTTAGCTTATTTGAGTTTCTACTCAATTACCTGTTAATGGAAAAAATCTGGCACCACTAATAATGAGGCAGGAATGAGATCACTGTTTTTGAAGCCTGGCTTGTCAGGGAAGCTTGCAACAAGAAGTGCATTTATCTGCCTTTCTATAACCCTTTTCAAGCCCTCTGTCAGGGAGCCCAAACTGAACAGCCAGCTTAGGAGGAACTTGGAACCTGCTTCAGGCCTCCTTAGCCCTCTGGGAAAAGGAAAATTATTGTTGGCAAGGCTGCCTGGCTCCAGAAGTTGATCCAGTGCCCCCCACTTGCCCATGCAGCAGCAGACAGAGCTAAGAATTTTGTTATAATTAAATAACAGAGTGCTGATTGGTTGCTGGAGGTGGTCTTGAAACTGGTGTTTAAGGCAGAGGAGAACAACGGTTACTATTCATAGGAAAACATGGAGTCTTAAATCCATCTGCTTCAATTCCAAATTTAGGCCAAAAAACTGCTCACTCACTGTCTTTAAAAATACCACCTGCTTAGCTATTTTGTATAATGTGCCATTATATAAGTTTGACGGAGAGGATAAAAAAAAGAAAGAAAAGAGAAACAGATTAAAAAAGGTGTAGCTGGAGCCAAATAAAAAGCAGCTGCCTATTCAAAAGGGAAGGTAAAATAAGATAGCAAATGAAATGTTTTCTTAGGAGGATAACACAGAGTGCTTGCCAACCTCCCAGCAGCTACAAATAAGCTTGTTGCAAGTAAGACTGCCATAATGTTAAAGCTTTTCTGCCATGCACATGCCTACCAGATAAATATATAGCACAGGGGTCCTCAAAGAGCAGCCAAGCAAGACATAACACACACAGCCATGTGTTGTAAAAGACCCAGTGAGATGAATGGCCCTTGTACGCTACACAGAGGATCATGTGTCTAACCCTGGTTGTGCTCGCTTGCCCAGATGTCACCAAAATGTGTTATTAACCATGTTTCAGAAATGTGCCACAGTCTTCAGTCTTTACTGTGTAGCACCGTTCTATGGCACCGTTGGGTCTCCTCCAAAGGGGTAAGCCAAAGGATATGGCAACACGCTAGCCCCTCACACGTGAGGAAAAGGTGTTGGACACGCAAGCGCCAAAGCGAATAGCCCTGTGAAATCCTTGCAGTGTTTTCACATCTGGTGAACTCATCCAACAGGCAACATTTCTTTCTCAAGCAGGGGGAGACATGGTGGTTTCATGTGTTTTATTTTTCAGTTCATATAAAAAAAAATTAAAATTAAAATGGATGCCAACTTCGAGCAAATGGCAGATCTAGCAAGGTGGGTGTAAAAATAGGAACATGTGCTTTGGGGTGGAATTGGCTCCTGAGCTAAGGCCAGAATAAAAGCCATAAAACACTTAATCTTTAGGTAGGAAGACAGTTACACCTAATCCCCTAGCAGCTTCCACATCACCTTGGTAGAGCTGGGCTGGTTACATGTGCACATTCCATCAATCTGAACTACATTGAACCTGGTGCAACAAGAACATCTTAAAAAGTAACATGCAGCTGCCTAGCTAGATTTTTATAATGCCGGCTGTCCTTGTTGTTTTTCACAGTGCCGACACAAAGATAACACCCATAGTACGGAGCTACAGAGACCACATCAAGCTGACTTGGGCTCATGAAGGTTAGGTTGTAGGGCTAAAAACAGTGTAGATCCCAAACCCTCCCTGGCGTGGGGTCTCAGAGCCCAGACTCCTCTCTGAACCTGAGGCTACGTCTACACTATGAGTTTTCTTGGCAAAAAAACTATGCAAATGAGGGGCTCATTTGCATGAATCACTATCTCATTTGCATATTTTCTGCCAATTCATTTTTGCGCTGTGGTTTTTGTGCAAAAACAAGCCGTGTGGATGTTTTTCTTTTGCACAAAAACCCCTTTGTCCGCAAGATCCGTATACCTCCTTTTTTGAGGCATAAGGATCTTGAGGAAAAAGGGTTTTTTGTGCAACAAGAAAATGTCCACACTGCTTGTTTTTGCACAAAAACCCCTAGTGAAAAAACAGCTTGGCAGAAAATATGCAAATGAGATTGTGACTCATGCAAATGAATTCCTCGTGATCATATTTTTTGCCGAGAAAACTCGGAATGTCGACATAGCCTCAGAATACTAGTCATAGATTGTTAAGACCGGCAGGGACCATCTAAACATCAGTCCGACTTGCATAATGTCTAATTACTCCTACACTGAGCCCACCAACTTGGGTTTTACTAAGCTATGTCTTCAAGAAAGGCATCTGAGCTTGTCCACTCTCGGATAGAGAATTCACATTGGTGTGCGAAACATAACGGTGCTGCATCTCCGCTGGACACTGTTGTCACACACATATGCCAGCATTTTGTTTACTGCTATTTGTTCTCATGATTGTACAAATGGCCCGTGCTGTTATTTTCACTGTGAATCCCCCTCACATCCTTATATGGTCTAATAAACCTAGTAGATGGCTAAAGAGTCTTTCTTTCGTTTTCTTTCTTTCCATTCCGCTGAGAACCCTGCGGCACTGGTTTATCGAGTCAGCAATTGCTTCAGCTTTAACTTTTTAAAATTCCATACACTAAGTGAAAAATGAGATTTACAAAGCTCATGGAAAATAAATGTCTCCTGACTGTGAAAAATATTGAGTCGCTTCTTTGTCTTACCCCAGCAAAACAGATGGTAGGAATAGTGGCTTCTATATCTAGAAGTCCCCCCACTATTAACTTCCATGACGGTACATCAGTCCATTTCTTTGGTTAATCTTTTTGGTGACATAGATTTGAAATTCACCCCAGTGCAGAGGTTCTGCAGTGATCAGCAGTTCCCATCAAGCTACATTCTCAGCTCCATCTTGTTTTATAATTAAACTGTAAGCTCTTTGGGGCAGGGACTTTTTGTGTAGCACAGTGGCATCCAGCTCTGTGAGTGAGGCTCCCAGTTGCTGTGCTAATACAAATCCTCATCCTCAATCCCTGGAGCTGGTTTGCATCACACATGAATTTTACCCAAACATGCAGCCACCTCTCTGCGGTAAAACGCCCAAGAGAAATATCAACAGAGCCTGCCTGAACTGTTTGAAAGATGGCTCTTGGGGGCTGGAGGATGGCACTCAATTATGATGTAGATTGTTTGTTTCCAAAATCAATATGATGGTTTCCATGCACACGTAAGAAATATACCCCGACACCAATTAGCCCACCAAGCACAAGACCTCAGCAACACTGATGTGTCTGGTGCCTCTCTCATAGGCTATGTCTAGACTACAGGGAAGATTCGAAAGAGGATATGCAAATTCAGAAGGAATTTGCATATCGTCTTCTGATCTCATTTTTGAAACCTCCCTTTGTCGAAAAGCCGCGTAAACCTCATTTTTTGAGGAAAAGCAGCTTTTCGACAAAGGGGGGAAGGATTATCTGAAAAAGCGGTGTCCAAATTCCCGTGGAATTTGTATATCCTCTTTTGAATTTCCCCCATAGTCTAGACAAGCCCTAAGAGTGCACACAAGGAAAACCATTGTGTCTAGGAACAGATTTGGGGCTCAGCGTTTCAAAAAGTTGCTGATAAAACACCCAACGCCCCCTCCAACCCACCCCATTTTGCTGAATACATGAATCATACCCTGAGAATATTTCTTTTACGGATGTAAATAACCATTTAAATAGTTAACCGGTTAAATGACTACAATTATAACGTTTAACTGGTTAACCATTGGTGGCAGGCGAGACTTGGGCTGGGGTCCTGCCAGCCTGCATGGGCCAAGTTAGATCAGCTATGGGTCCCACCAGCCCTACATAGCCACGGCCCCACCTGCCACCCCGACATGGTCGGCTGGACTCAGCCAGGGCTGCTCCAGCCTGCCGTACTTGGCTTTCTAACCAGTCACCCAGCAAACATTCCGGTAAGCCTAATGCTTACCGGGTAACAGGGTAACTTTTACATCCCTAGTTTCCTTTGAGCTACAGTTCTCAAAGACCTCCCGAGAGTGCAGCATAACATACTGGAAGAGAATAATCATCCTCAGCACTGATACAGCACGTGCGTTTGGGTGAGGGATGGTTGTACTCCAAGAAGATGTCGAAACATAGACTCCCTCTCCCCCCGCCCCAATCCAAATAACCCTTGGGTAGCTGGACAGTCGTTCCAGCATCATGTGCAATTTCCTGGCTCCCCACTGTAGTGCGGTTTGACAGCCTATGCCTTTCAGATGCATTCGATTCTTGCAGTCGTGGAGTGGTGACATCTCTTTCACCAATGACTGAACCAGACCAGTGGCAGATTGCAGGGGCGGAAACGCCTTCTGCTCCATATGCAAGTCTGGAGCAGAAAGGAAGGGAAAGGGGAGAGTCTGAGCCTGCTTCCATGAAGTCAGTGGCCGTTTTTCTATGGCCCTCACTGGGAGCAGGAGCAGGCCTGGGACCCACAGGAAAAAAGGGAACTCAAGTAAAAAGTACATCACCACCACACAGGGCTTGGGGCGTTGCATTCATTCCATCGAAAGGAAACCTGCCAGCATTCAACACCCACTTTTTTGATCTATGATGAGCAACTTCAGCTTCAGACACGAGGTGGGCTGCTGCATGGCCTTATGGGATTAACCCCCACTCCTTTTTACATAAGAATGGCCATACTGGGTCAGACCAATGGTCCATCCAGCCCAGTATCCTGTCTGCCGACAGTGGCCAATGCCAGATGCACCAGAGGGAGGGGACAAAACAGGTAATACTCACGTGATCCTTCCCATCACCCACCTTTGGAGAAACAGAGGCTAGGGACACCATTCCTACCCTACAATGGCTAATAACCTCTGATGGACCTAACCTCCATGAATCTATCTAGCTCTTTTTTGAGCCCTGTTAAAGTCCTGCCCTTCACCACACCCTCTGGCAAGGAGTTCCCCAGATTGACTGTGCGCTAAGTGAAGAAAAACGTCCTTCTATTTGTTTTAAACCTGTTACCTATTCATTTCATTTGGTGACCCTTAGTTATTATTTTGCGCAAATACGTAAATAACTTTTCCTTATTCACTTTTTCCACACCAGTCATAATTGTATAGACCGTTTTTTCTCCCAAACGCAGCAACAATAGGAACGATAAGCACTAAATGCTCATTTTAAATCCCTGGATAGACCCTTACCAGCACATCCTTGTTCAAGCAGGGCAACCTCAGTCTCCAATCAGCAGAGCGGGGTTGTATCCAATTTAGGCTTAATGGGGGGGGAAGGGAGGGTCAGCCTTCTTCAGAGAAGTCATGCTTCCTTTCTTTCAACATGGAGACAGATACTTTCCTTAGAGAACAAGTAGCATAGACAGCAATTAGGCACTCAGAGCCAGATTAATCTGTTGTCTCAATGGATTCCAGTTTTGCTCTTGATAACCCCCCAACACTTTTCAAGCTGGGTATCACAGGGTCAGTGGATAAATGACGCCCAAATGGCTGCAGCGTGGCCTACGGCAGGGAGTCAGCAAACTGGGTTCTACTCCTGGCTCTGTTAGGATATGTCTACACTGCAAAGTTAATTCAAAATAACAGCCATTATTTCGAATTAACTTTAATAGCATCTATACATTCAAACTGCTATTTCCAAATTAATTTGAAATAGCAGAGTGCTCAATTCGAATTTGGTAAACGTCATTCTACGAGGAGTAATGCCTAATTCGAAATAGCTATTTCGAATTAAGTGCTGTGTAGACACTTAATTTGAAATAGGGGCCTCCAGCCTTTTCCAGAGAGCCCTGGTGGCCACTCTGGGCACAACCAGGAAAATTTACTCTCCTCTCCCCCAGCCCTAGAACCATTAAAGGGGTAGTCCCTGGCCACAGTGCCTGTGCCAGCTCCAAGCCTGCCAGCCCAGGGCCAGCAGTAGCCACCAGTGCCCTTGACCTAGTGGCCCCAAAACATGAGCAAGCAAGTCATTGGCAGCCAGCCCTCCATCGCTCCCCAGGAGCGGTCTGCCAACTCCCAGGAGCCTGACAGGGGCTGAAGAAGGCGGGTGCCTTCCTGGTCCAGGGTGGAGATCATGGACCTTATTCAGGTTTGGGAGGGATGCCCCCAACATCCATGATCTCCGCACTAGATGGAGGAATGCAGCCGTCTATGACAGGATAGCCACCAGCCTGGCTACCAAAAGCCACATGCGAACCCAGGAGCAGGTTTGCATGAAAATAAAGTTGGTCTGGCTAGACCCCAAACCCTGGGCCCTGAGCTTCCCCTCACCCTTCTTCCCCTTGCTCCCCCCTTCCAGCTCTCTCCTCCCAGGTTTCCCCCTACCCTCTCCCACCCTCTCTCTACCCCTCTCTCACCTCCATTTCCCAGTCTCCCCAGAGGCTCATCCCCCCATTTTGTTCAATAAACCCAGTTTCTATTTTTGAACATACATGGCTTACGTTTGACATCAGGAAGGGGGGCTCAGGAGGGGTAAGTGGAAGGATATGAGGGAGGAATGGGGCACAAGCCCCCGATGGGGAGGACCGGGGGGGGCTCTGAAGGCTCCTCGGGGTGGACGCTCTTCTGCAGGGCCTCCTGGATCCTGACAGCCCCCTGATGGACCCCCTGGATGGCAGCCTGCAGCAAGTGCAGCCAGGCTGATGACAACGACCCCACGAGACACACCGGTGTGCCCAGGGGCAGCTCTGGCTCCACGTAGCTGAGTGCTGTGGTGTCCCGAGTGCGGGAACTCAAACACTCCAAGACAGGACTGCTTTGCTGTCCCTCATCGAGGTAGACAAGCAAGCAGGGAACCCATAACTGTCTGTCCAGGGTTGGGTAGGGTACTTTAAGCATGGAACTCGGTTAGCCTCAGGCAGCAGCCCCACACACTAAGTCCTAACCTGATGCCCTGCCGGCATTGGTTCCGGTCAGCCTTAACTTCGGTTCAGGGTCCACTCAGTGTGGATGCGCTATTTCAAAATAGGTTTTGTGTGTAGATGCGTTAATTCGATTTAGCTTAATTCGAATTAACTATTTTGAATTAAGTTAACGCAAATTAACGCTGTAGTGTAGACGTACCCTTAGTGACATTGGACAACTTATTTCACTGTTGAGAGCCCAGTTTCCCTGCCTATAAAACAATACTTCCCCTTTCTTTGTAAACTACCTGGAGGCCAGTGGAAGAAAAGAACTGCAGGAATGCTAAGCACTATTCAATTGCCCTAAATGGTATGAATTCAACTTTGCAATCCACTTCGGCATAATATTCTAGCAATATTTATGGCCGAGATTTCAGATGACTAGGGAATTTAGCCACCCAGCTCTCACAAATTTTAACCAGGTTTTGTGCAATGTAATTCACTAGTCAGCTTTGAAAACATCAACAGCCATCTTTAAATACACATTCACCTATTCATTTGTTCTCTTATCTCAGTAGAGAGCAACCTGTGGCCAGAGGGGTTCCATGTGTGGCCTGGGAGACATTTTTTTTTTACCATTGCCCACATGCAGGCTTGACAGATTTTGCTGGTTTCCATCCATGTAGGTTTTCTTCCCCCCATCGGTATTACTAAAGTGACACACCTGAAGTGAGCTTTGCACACAACATTGTAAGAGCCGTGTGCTCCCACTGCATCCAATCAAAGCGCCGCTACGGTTCAATCAGCACCTCCTGCAAATTCTAGCTCAGTGAGCAAAACCACCCTATCCTGGGAGACTCTCTTGGTTACAGCAATCTTGTGGCCCACAGAAATGAAGGAGAGCCACCGGCTAAGATTTGACAGAGGAACAGCAAAATGCCTATGTGACTATCTAGGTTCTACTGGCGCCCTATTTTGAGATACTCAAGTGGGGCATTGGTCATGTGTTGGCACTCTACGAGGTGAATTTCACACTAGGTAAACATGCCGATTTAACTAGCTAGTGCCAGTGCTGGCAGTATCAACAATGGGAATATCTGGTGATAAAGTTGTCCCAAGACTGTAATCCAAGAGTACCAAAATTCTCTGTCCCTCCTCCCCCCAAAATATGGCCTTAACACTAAACTATCATGCAAAAATTGCCAGAATTAGGGTGAGATTTTCAAAAGCACTCAGCATCCAGCTTTGATATTCTCAATGGGATCTGCTGGGTACTAAGGACCTTTAAAACCTTAGCCCTACATTGTGGACACTGAGCAGTCTTGAAAATATTCTTTAGTCCTTTTCGGGTTTTGATTGACAGAAACAAAATGGTGGGACATGCTGTAAATGGCTTTTTTTTAAAGCAACAGTAGAACCTAAGAGCCACTCCCTCCAAATTATAGTAATCAGCCAAAGTGCATCAAAATGTAACCTTTTTCTTTCAAACACACATCACATGTCAGTTCATGTCAGCAGAGGAGCAGAACAAGGTCCTACGTATGTGTGCCACGTTAAGTCTCAATTACGGTGAATTCCATCCTTTATGACGTGAAACTGACCTGATGAATCAATAGATTGCTGGGCTGAGAAAATGGAGTTTGATTTTAAAGTATAACCAATCAGACCAATCTTCCTCTCCAACTATCAGAATCAAATGGGGGAGAATAACATTATGTTCAGTTCATGTTATTATTTATTCATTGTATAATGCCAGCAATGAGCTAATTGCTTAACATAAAAGTGATATCACTGTTGGTTTGCACACGTACGTTTGCTGAGCAAAGAAAAGACCTTTTTTCACTGAAATGAACAACTGCAGGATCCCAGCAACAAGTACATAAATAGAACATATTGGTATTTGGAGGAGGCTAAAAATTGGTGAAATGTTCATGAATACAAGATTTTTTTTTGTCATTTGGTGAAATTTTGAAAACATTTCTTCCAGCTCTTCATGGCATGCAAAGTGTATCAACCTGCAAGACCACAATAAAATGCAATCAGCACACAAATGAGTTGACAAGGCTTTTTCTGCACATACTAAGTTGCTTTTATTAATCCAGAACTGCATGCTACAGATACTGTACAGCATGAACATTTATTCATTACAAAAATGGCTTCCAAACCATTAAAAATGAAAATTGGAATAAGAGCATAAAACGGAACAGTAACATCACAACTGTTAGGAAACATTCAAAGTATTCACAAAAAATGTTATAGTTAGCATCTTAATAAACCAGAGAAAAATCTGAGACAGTTTTACAATCGCTTCATGTCAACTACAATGGCACTGAATGAACAGATGAACAATTTTTCAGCTTTATACAGCGTTTTTTTTTTTGCAACATCAACATGCCTAGTTTTTTTGTTTGTTTTAAGTTTGCTACCTACCTGTATGTAGTAAGTGTACATAAAAGTGGCAGTCTGATTTTCCTTTTATGAGTAATCTAATATACAGAATTTGGCCCTTAAGGGTTTACACCTCTTCGTTTTAAATGCTTTCCGGACAATCTGCTACCAAACACGTCTGTTATAGGTGACATTAAAACTACATACATATCTACCTATGTAACATCACAGCAAAACATGATGAACAAAAAAATTACAGCATTTAAAAAAAATAAAGTCATTGGGAGAAAGTTAAGTCACTGAGAATTTTGGCACATAAAAATTTTGTACACGGGCTACAGTTCTACTGTCGCAGGGGATTCAACTGCAGTTCTGAATGAGAGACACTTGGACGTTGCTATTTTTTCAAACAGCGTGCTAAAAATTCCCTTGCTAAATTTTCAAGTCTTTTTATACGTGTAATGGCTTTTAAAGCAATTTCTGTTTCATGTCTTTATTTTTACACTATTGATCCTTCAAAATGCATCTGCAAATGTCCATTTGGTGGCAACTGTGTGTTTCATACAGGAAAAAAAAAATCAAAATAATCCCCCTCCCCCGAAAAAATATATATATACACATTTATATATAAACTTAAAAACCTTGTACAAATGAGTTGTTATATATAAGATGCTTACACTAAGGGAAAAAACCTTTATACAATGTTTCAAGAAAAAAAAGGGAAAAACATATTTAAAAATGGACAACATACAGATACAACAAGCAATCTCTAAAGCAATAAATACTACTGGTCCAATAGCGTTGTGATACTTTTAATTGTTGAGTAGCATTCCCTCCCCCAAAAAGAACAACACCATGGAACAAGGTTTATTAACACATTTTAACCCTTTTGTTTCTGTACATTTAAACAATAACAAGTAACATCACAATAAAAGTTGTTTCACACGAGAAAGGAAAAAAAAGTAGCGGCACTGCATTCATTGTGCCCTTAAAGGTTTAAAAACCAGATGTAAAATGATTGGTTCGCAAGCTCGTATTTAATACAAATAATAAAGAACCAACACCTTCTGCAAGGGCTGTTTCAAAATTGCTTCTTTTTTTTAAAATTTTTAAAATCAGTCTTTAAAACTAAGCTATCGGAACTACATAACAGTTATGTATATATATATATATTTTTAAACGCTACAAAGACTTTAAACAGCTGTTGATAAAAATTTTGGCAGAATCATGAGGCTTTTTCTCATCTACATATTTAAAAGGAGAAATCGAAATAACGATGGGTCAAATATTGACCAATGAACTCGATAAACATCAACTAATGTAGCCATGTGGCACAAATTAAAAAATAAAACCAAATAAAACAAAAACAAAAAAAACCCAACAACACAATTTTCTTTTTAAAAAAGCAAGGGCTAAAGAGGCTAAAGCTATTCTAAAGACTTGGTTACGAGTGACAGTGGCTGGGGCTGTGTCCCAGCCAAAGAATTATGGGAATGCAAGGAGGATGTCGAAGGTTGTGCTAATGATGAGGAGGGTGCTGCTGACTGCTGTAAAGTGGCAGGCGGATGATCCAATGGCCCATTCTGACAATTAGTAGCAGACGGGGCACCGGGCTTGCTAGCAGAGGTTTCGGACAGGACTAAAGAGGACGGTGGTGGCATCATGGAGAGGTGTGCCAGCGGGTCGGGTTTCAATGTGAGCGAGAGAGGTTGCGTTTGTTCAGTCTGTGGTTTTGAGTCTCTTGTGGGGGAGGCTAGCATGTTAGGAGAAGAAGGAGGAGAGTCTAGTAAGCTTCCATCTGAAGAGGGTGGGCTGATGCAGCTGCCTTCACCTTGTATGTAGCGAACGCACTTTTTTTTTCTCCTAGAAACAGGGAGAAAGTTATCTGTGAATAAAGGGCAAAGATGCTAATGGAGAAAGGTATCTAAAACAAAGAGCCATAAATAATCTACCCTGATCTCTGAACAGGTCACACCCAGAGCCTGTGAGGTACTTAAAAGTATCCCTGGGTGTGTATAAAGCAATTAACTCCTCTAAGGAACTGAACTTTCTGCTACCTGACTTGGAGAGGAGACAAATTTTCTCTTTCTCCTGTGCAGTTTTTTTATGAACACTGTTCAGATTCAAGTTCTTGTCGCCCACTCTTCTCGTCTATGAACTTGTTTTCCTAAAATGGTCAATTCTTCCTGCAAAAATTTAGCCCTGACAAAATAAAAAACTTTAGAGTGCTAATAATTTATCCATGTCGGCTTGTATCCAATTGTAAACAGCTGTAACACCATGCACCTGAAGGCTGCTTTTAAGCGACTGATATAAAGACTTTGAGACATAACATCTTAGCAAAGCAGCAGTAGATGAGAACTACCACTCATGCTTTTTTTTCCTCTCTCTGTTAAGAACCACACCAAATCCAGAGTCAGACAGAAAGGAAATGTAACGAGGAAGAACAAAAGGAAGGGAAATAAAAACAAAGTAAGTCAGAAGAAGAACAAGATAAACAGAAAATGATTCAAAATAACAAGAATAACTGGTTGTATGGCCTGCAGGTTGTGGCTTTTAATTTTTTGTTCTTGTTTTGTAGGGAAGGAGTGGGTATTCTGGGTTGTTTTTCTGTGTTTGGGGGAGAATAGTCCTTTGAGAGGCCATTTATGTAACTTCAAAGCAGGATTCAATCTCAGTAAGTGAACAGCACAACAACAGGGAAAAAAGATAAGGAGCAACATAGAACTCAGTTCACACCAGGAATTATGGGTGTTTCACAAGAAAAGGTGACCTAAAAATATCCACCCACCCCGCAAAAAACTAATTTCTCCCTTTTTCCCTGCCCCCTTGCCACCAAGTTTGGAGCCACGAATAAATGAGGACAGTTTCATAATGTCTTTTCTTGATGGATATATGCAGGACAAAAAGAATTAGCACCTCACAGACCAAAATTCAGTGGCCAAAGTTACTCTAAAAGTCATGCCACACAAACACAGCTTTTCTATGGAAAGTGCTAAACCCGGTATCACACTATGTGTCACACTATGTGTTCCGATTGACAATGCTTATCAAACTCTTGGATAAAGTCAGCTAAACTTTACAAAAAAAAAAAAAAAAAGACTACATTTCTAACTAGTTCCACTGGATACGACAGAACAGTTAAACGACTCACCAAGAAATGGCAAAAGGAATTGAGTAAAAATAAGGGTTTATTTCCCAACTTATCAAGCATGGAATATCAATGTGAATGGGAGAATTTCCCTCAGATCTAAGCAACTGTAACTCCATTCAAGTAAGTAGATTTTATGCTTTTGTATCAATGGTGGATTTGGCTCAACTGGGTATTTTGTTGTGTCAGTTCAGGTGGGAAAAATAAGCTCTCCCCTCCGCTTTATCTTTGAAGCGAGGTTGTTTGTTTGTTTGTTTTAAAAAACTAAGAGTTGGATCTAATCTTCTGCTCCTGGAAAAAAGATATGGTCTGGTACTGAACCCTACTTTACACCTGCTTCAGAGAGGGAGTTGGCAGGTTTCCATGGCATAACACTCCCTTACCAGAGTTAGACAATACATTGAGGTTCTGCTCAAAGTTCCACACAGAAAGGTAAAAGGTTAGGGCTATTAGAGTTTTAACCACGTTAGCCTGCAGATCAATACATGCTAAAAACAAAGGCATTCATGCACTTAAAAATGTAAAAGTAAGGAAAGGTGGGGAGAGGGATGGGAAGGGAGAGGAAACAAGAAGAAGAAAAGAAAGAAAAATGAAGAAGTCAGGTAGCAAACCATGCTTTATTAGGGTAAAGTTAAAAGATGGGAAAATAATTCGGTGGGCTCAAAACAGAACCTTGCTAAATTCCTCATCAAATAACACTGAAAACCTATAGCTGAGTGTTAAGAGTAATTGCAGTAAATGGTCTAGATTACTTCTTATACCTCTCTCTCCGCCCCCCAAACCTCCACGTCTAGTTCCACATTATTCGGGTTCTAAATTGAAATTGTGCAATGCTCTCCTATCCTTAATGCAAATCCCGGCTTTTTTGAACAGCATCTGGACATGTTGCGTCATGCCCCGTGTTGGAATGGTCAGAGCTAATGACTAGATGGAAAGGCAAGCATGGTCCCAGGTCTCCAGAAATTTCACTTCCTAGCACACAGAGGATTCAAATTCTGCTCACCTAACACATATCGGCTCTTATCAGGTGCCGAGGTTGCTCACTATCATAACATATGGCTGATAGTAAGAGCCCAAACACCTCATGGCAAAGCAGATGGTCAGGGCACAGATGTGAAAGGTCGTTTTGGCCTGGGATGTTAATACCCTCTCTAAAGTCAAATTTGTCCCAATTATCTTTCATTTTAATGATTTTAGCCTAATGTTTCTCTCTACTTCTATTAAATCTTCAGTTCTTAATGTCAACGTGAAAGCTGCTAGTCTGCAAACCCATGTTTAAAAGAAGGTCTCTCTAACATCAGCTTCCCCTGGTATATTTATGTGGCTTCAACTAGTTTTTCCATGCTGGAACAGGCCCTTTGGGTCACCACAGTGTATTTCTGTGCCTATTTGCATAGCACAGAATGCCAAAAAACTAATTAAAAACAAAAGATACAGTGCCAAATTCACCACTAGTGTAAGTGGCCACAACTTCACTCAAGGGAGTAAGTGGGGGGGAAAAAAACCCACAGATCTGTAAGCCCCAAAGTCTTGCCGCTATGATGCAAACTCATGGGGTTGCCTGTTTATAAACTAAGGATAACAAAGCTACTTACCATCAGACAAGCACATTGTGAGGAACAGAGTCCAGACAATGTTTTGAAAATGGTAAGAGCTATATAAATATTAATATTATTATTAATGATGATATTAATATGTGCCCTTTTATACTGGTGGTGAACCAGGACCTATGAAAACTAATCTCACACTGCTATTACCAGAAATGAAAACCCTGGATAATGGCAAGTGTTTTCTAGGTTCCACCTAGTCAAACGCATCTGTTTCTGCCACATTATCCAACTACGTATCACCTCTTTCAAAGATCCACCACAGAAAACTAACACTCTATAAACAAGAAGCTCTAAGTAGCACCAGCACACGAAATGCACTGACCTATATTCTGCCTAATGAGAAAATGCCATGATGTATGTAAAATAAAAGTCAATAAACATAAAGCTTGAGCTATGACAGTAAAGGGATCATATTATCCCAGGCAATACTTATAATAAAAGTTGTTACAAATAAAAAGACTCTAACTTGCTGCACATATTTTTGAATAAAACCAGAATAATCTAAGGCAAAAAATGAAGACAAGAAAGGGCTTATTTCTCATCGTACACAACTAATGCACTGCCAAACTGACAATCCTACAGCTCTAATGAAAAGTCCCTCTAATGATAAAATGTAGCTTTAACAGTATGATGTTGATATAAGTGGATAGAGAATGATAAATGACACAAACATGGTGTAGAGCTAGTTCTTACAATCCCTCAGCATATAAAGTTTGACACATATCAAATACATTATCTATAGACTACATAAGTATCTGTTGACACGTTGCACTAAATTAACCACACTATAAGTTTAATTAAACACATTATAAGTGTCTTTACTATATAGTTTTCAAGTCTTCTACTTCTTCACAGTGTAAGTGGCTACCCATTCTCTAGGCTGGATTTCCTCCCTCCTCCCCCTTTTTTAAAGCATTTTAAATTGCTATTTTCAAAAGGTATTTAACATATGCATTGACATTGACATCTAACGTGATTGTCTTTGCACTTCACACACAACTCACAGTACTAAGCATGCTTCTAATGGAGCTCATAATTCCGAATGGGGCAGAATGCAATCTTTTGAAGACATTTTATGAGCCTTTGTTTATCTTAATGGTGAGACACATAGTACATTGTCAATCCATGTTTATGCGTGGCATCGGGAAAAACAAAAGGAGTGTGTGCATGCACATAATAGATGAACATCTAGTCTATCTTCTAAATGAAGATGAAGCACATGGCAAGGGCATGAGTAAGAGGGAGAGGTGAGAGAGGAAAGCACTACATACAGAGTGTGGTTTTGGTTGAAATACCTACCATCATAATATTCCATATTCAAAGACTGCTTGTATCAGAACAAAGAAATAACAAATTTAACCAAATGCGGTCATTATGGAAAGGGAATGAGAAAAAGAACTAGCTGGTATCCCTCCACCAAGAAAGAAGTACCTCTTGAGTTATCCATGGAGGAGCTACAGATTTGGTCTAAACCTGCAGCAGAACATAGGCTGTCGGGAAATTTGGCTTGTTAGGTGCCTTCCTTTCAATGCTGAAAACTGTCCTACCAAAGCTGCAATTAGTTTTCTCTACAGCTCGTGTGTTTACAGCTCACTTTGTGGGGTTACAATTTCAAGAATTTCCAAAACAATGGTGTTAGAAAGTATAGATCTGTTACGTGCATTTGTGAGTTTTACAAATAGGTTGGTGGCGTAAGTACAATATAAGCTGTAAACACTGGCTGGCCTACATACAATTGTGATGAAAACACCAGTGTAGAGCTGCAGATCACTGAATCTTTTAACCCTTTGGAGACAGTGGACACACACACACACAAATGCAGTGCAAATGTCCACCTAAGCATTCGTTTTGCTGTATCAGTTTCAGAGTACCTCAGGGTTCGCCTGATCCCAGTTCTACCACCAGGGAAAGGTTATTGGTAAAGAAAGCAAAGTAATGGCATTACATCAGCAAGGAATTTTGAGAATCAAAGATTATTAGCACTTGATGCTGTGGGAGAGAGAAGGCAGGAAGGGTGGGGAGGAGGTTAAAAAAATAAATCACACAAATGAACTGAGAGGACAGAATGCTTTTATTTCCCCAAAGGCCTAATTGGGTAGTATACCTGCATGGTTTGCACCATAAACTCTGTCGGTCAAGCCCGAACAATGCCCGACACTTCTTTGGAGTATTTGCATCTGTTAGCATAAGGTAAACACAAAAAATACAAACACAATGGTGGATAGAGCTCATTTGGATGTGAAATCTTAGCTACAGCTACGTTTCTCTTAAATTGTCTCAGTTTTATTTGGTAATCTCCCCTCTCACCAACGGTATGAAAGAAAGAGGGCTTCCACAACGAGCCAAACCAACCAAACAAAAAACTCTAAAATGGTTACACGGTTGTGCATTTGCTTCACTTAGCCCACTGTTTTGAACACACTCAATGCTTGCATTCTCAAAGAGCCTTCAATATGTTCAGAGTATGCAACATTCCTTGAGAGAAGTTTGGGAGGGCAGGATTGTGTTTGCAGTCATGGATCAGATATGCTTAGGCTGATGCTGTTTTACAGTGGATTTCTGGCTAGCAGCAGCAAGGAAAGAGGGGGGAAAAAAGCAAAACCCTTTCAGAGAGATGATAATTCATGGCAGTGTCCCGCTCCCTTGTGTCTTCTAGATCACAACACAGAGCTACAAAGCAACAAGGCAGGAAAAAAAGGGGAAAGTACCAAATAAACCAGCTGCAAACCAGCCATAGCGAGTCTGGGAAAACTATACACACCTGCAGGGGCCGCACCAGTTATTCTGTTGATCAAGGCCAAAGCGCGCTCGGCATTTCTTAGGAGCGCTCAGGTCTGAATGAGTTCAAGAAAGAAGCGAGCAGAAAAAGGAGAGAGAGAGAGAAAAAGAGAGAGAGAGAGAGAGAGAGAAGGGGAAAAAAGAGAAAGATAAAAATAAAAAAATAAAAATAAAAAAGGGAATAAAATCAATGACCTCATTATTAATCGCAAAATATCGACTTTCGATTTAAAAGTTAAAAAAATAGTGATAATCACATTCTTATTCAACTCTTGAAATTAGCTGTTGCAATTAAAGCTGCAGTATCCCTTTCTAAAGGACTGTCTCTTCTCATTTAAAACAAGAGGGAAGTTACTATGGTTTGTTTAAAATGATGGTTTTGGGGCATATTTTTTCTCTTTTTTGGGGGACAGGGGAAGGAAGAAAAAAGAAGCTAAGTATGGAGGTTAGCTCTTGAACATGCTTTTTTCTTCAACTCAGACACACACATACAAAAAGAGAAAAGGGGGGGAAGTCTCTATTGGGATAATGCAGCTTTTGGAAGAACATTCATTTTTAAAATTTTAATTGATAATAATTTTTCAAAAAAAAAGGGGGGGGGGGAGGAATGGATAAGAAGAAGCAGACTGCAGAATGGGCATGTTAGCATTAGCCAGAAAAAAAATTGTGAAGCATGGGAAAATGTACCAAGTTAGTCAAGCTAGTGAATTGCGATGGATAGTCATGAACAGAAAGGAAAAATAAACAAACAAACCAAAATCAAAATGAAATAAAAAAAATAATACTGCGAAGGCATGCTGATGTGAGAAGACTTAGTGGGAGCCGTGAAAAATGCCATTAGATTAAGGAGGTTCATTACTGATTTCCTTCTTTATCAGTCTCTTTAAAGAAATACTGCATATTCAATTTGCACAGTTAGTACAACTCTTGCGTTATTTTTACTTTATTATTATTTTAATAGCAATGTAACAAAAAATAAAAGAACAAAAACAAAATTAAAAAAATTCTACCAAGCATATTATATAGATATATACGGTAAAAACGTGTGGATTTTTTTCCCATTAAATGTCATAAGTGTTTAATGTTAAAATCTATAATGGCAGGAAAAAAAATTAAAAAGCAGTTTATAAACTATTCAAAATGACTCAAAATGACATTAGCACCTGTAATCGGAGGAAGTGAAAGGCAAGGATTTAGGAAACATTCGCTGTGTTCTGAAAAAAAAGAACAAATTATACAAAGGCTTCAAAAAAATTAAATCAGGGCTTCTGCAAAATTGACTATGAGATTGCCTATGCAGTATTTCTAATAGCCTACAAAGAATGGCAAACCTCCTTAATTTAAAATGGGCGCGATTTACCACTGTAAGGCATGCATCAGAACACACAGGTACAGCCCAAATTAATGCCAAACACATACGCACGCACACAAAAGAAGCGCACAACTTTAAAACAATGGCATAGGCATTACAACTCTGGTTCTAAAATTAATGGCTTTGTAATAATTAAGAACAAATTCAACTAATTTCACAAAATGCTTCACATGCAGTGATTTGGTTACTAGTTTTAGAAGGGCCGTAAACAATTAATTAAAATGCATTAAGCTAAAATAAAAGGCTGACTACAATAGGGATCAGTGGCCAACACGGCCAGGAGAAGCCCATTCCTTCCTCCTTCCCTCCCCAAAACCTAGGAACAGAAGGTCACATACTCTACTGTTCCACTAAGTAAGGAATATTGACTTATTTTACTTACCATTGGTCTCTCCTGGCTGCTTATCCCTTTTCCTCTTCTTCTTCTTTCCCTGCAAGCAACATATACAAACAGAAAGGATTTGTAGGAACTTGTCTTTAAGATGAGGCCGAGCGAGACAAGGGAGAACTGTCCTGAAAGCTCACCCCACCAGGCAACAAACCATGTTGCAGGACACACCTGAGCAAAGGAGCACACTTGTGGCTCCTGCCCATCTCAAGGAAGCTCGGGAAGCGACCATGCCATCTGTGCAGGACATGGCTCTGCCTGCTTACCTTGTGCTTAGCCCTCTATTCTAGTCGCAAAGCAGCTTCACCAGAGCCTGAAGCATGAAAGCAGGGTCCTGTAAGTGGCTGAGCGACAGAATGAGGGCTAGAAGGGGCAACTCATGGCAAGGCAAATTAATAAATCTGACACCTCACTTCTCTCTGCCAGACATCCCCAATGCCTGGAATGGGCCAAAATCTTTTAGGGTGGTATCCTCAAGGTGGCATAATGCTCTTTGGTTCAGGTCCACGTTGAGAACACTGGAGACAGAGAGTGCTCAGACATGGCCCCTATTGCAAAAAGTGACTATTTAAATAGAAAAGGAGAAGCTCACAGGGAAAAAGCTAACATGCAGAAATACAGGTTTAAGAATTTACAGGAACCCTAGCAACTGAATAAAATCAAAGTGTTTTATCTAAAACACTCTACAGTTTCTGCCCCATGGCAAAACCAAACAGTAAGTAATGTTTTATCAAACGTGGGTCCTTTCCCAAACAATTCTTTCCAGTAAGTAAGTTGTACATGTTGTCAAAAGCAAACAGGCTGAGGTAGGTGGTTTTGTTTTTGTTGCTTTGTTCTTTGCTCTTGCTTTTCTTATACTCACCTCAAATAGCATGACATAGGCCATTACCACAAGGCTAATCTTAGGCTATGTCTACACAGTATCCCAGAAAAGCTCTGCCGCGTCCGAGGAACAAGTCTGCTTTTCCAAAAAAAAAATTCAGAAAACGTGTTTTCGGCATCCCTGTAAACCTTGGTCTATGAGGAAGAAGGGATGTTTTGAAAGAGAGTTTTTTTTCTGACATTTGGCCCTGTGTAGACAGGCCAAATGTTGGAAAAGCCTCTTTCAGAAGAAAAGCAGAAAAAAAAATACGCAAATTGCGAACCTCAATTTCCATTTTTTTTTCCGACTTTCCCCTACAGTGTAGACATAGCCCTAATCTTGTGGAAACTAAATTCCTATTTCAACAAGGGGAGAGCTGAAAGGACTGACTGCAGTCCAGAAAGGAAAGGGATCTCTTCTCTAGTAAGTAACCTTTCCTTCTCTAATGTCCTCCCTCAGCATTCTGTGACACAGCTTGCACAGCAATACAAAGACTTTGAAGGCTCTCAAGGCTCGAGCAAGGGGAATAGATTCTTTCATGTTCATGGATGGCTGGATACCTAAGTGATGACTTGTAGGACAGCAAAGTTGTCTAGAAGCAGCACGGAGATCTCCGACTTTGAATAATAGGAACTGGTGAGAAGGCACAAGGGAATCACTAAGGCCAGAAGTCTCTTGTGGTCAAGTGGCAACAAGCTTTGTATTCTCAAAGTAGGGACTTTGCAGTGCTTCTGAAGACCTGGCTACGTCTGAGGGGAGGACAGAAAGTTCTCGTAGACATGGGATGGCTTTTCTTCAGTTACTTGGTCTGACGCCCATCTGAGTGGTTAATTTTGGGCTGCAGCTCAGCATCTCCTCTGAGATGTTTATGCTCTACTTTGTAAGACCAAAAATGTGAAGGTTCTTTTGAAGAGGGAGTTTAAAAAATCCTGTAGGTCTCCTGGCAAAAGGCCTCTGAATTTGTCTGTCCTTGCCTGTTCAGGTAGTAAACTGCCACCCTGCTGTCTTGGATGTGACAAGTACAGTCTTGTTCAGGAGAAACTTTTGCTGATAAAAGGAAAGCTGTGTGTGCTGGCAGCTTTAATGGATATTCCAGTAATTCTGAGCCCAAGTTACTGTTAATGGGGAATTATCTCAGTCACATCTGAGGTGATTTTCAGAGGGGGGCTGCTATCTTTGGCTCTCCTTTGGTACAATTTATGTAAAACTGCAGAGGCCATTCCAGTCACTGCCCTGAGAAACTTTGGGAATAGAGAGGTGACACTTTGCTAAGCAGTCCAGAGGCAATACATCACAGACAAAAACAGGGATCCTGCTCCCACTTTCATTTACACCGATGTAAATTCAGAGTAACTTCACGCAGTGGAGTTGCTCCAGATTTACAACACAGCAAGTCCATGTCTACACTACGCAGAAGATAGACACTGCCACAGTCGATAGTGAAGTCCAGAGAAGACCCGCTATTTCAAACTTGGAGTGCGTTCCCATGCCAGTCCTACTCCGCACCAGGAATAAGGAAAGTCGACGGTAGCATTTGCTTTCGTTGACCTCCTGCTTTGTGCATGGCCCGAAAACATGATTTAAAATTTGTCAACTTCAGTGATGTAATTAACATAGCTGGCATTGCGTATCTTATGTTGACTTTTCTCTTCAGTGTAACCAGGCCTAATTGACCAAGGCTCGTACATCTCTAATTCCTAGCTCAAGAAGCACGTTGACAGGTTAACAGACAGAAAGGGCCCCTTTCTGGAATTGATTTATTTAATTTTTTTGGTATGTTTAAGAGAAAACAGATTGCTTCCCACCAGTTTAAGATATTGGAGAACTATCAGACCAGGGCTAGCTGGGGGACAGACATGAGTCAGCTCCAGCACCTCCTTTGCTGGTAAATACAATAAAAAGAGGGAGTGGATTTTGAGCCAGTGACCACATGCCAACTGTACCAGACCTTCCAGCCAGGTATCAATGTGCTATAATTAAAAATGAATAATGAGTATATTTATACCAAGGAGATCTTTGGTTCCTTATCAACACATTCTTGGGGAACGCCGTTCCACCCTAATTAACACTGGAGAAAGAGGCCAGCAGAGACCCTTTCTGCACAATGAGAAGATATTTGATTAGACATTTCTGAAGGCGCCTCACAGCTGACACATTTCTCTTCTTTGCCTCATTACTCCATGGAGATGGCAAAGTCCAAGGATTTTTTCATCCCTATGCTATGCAAGTTTTCTGGCTACCAGAGATCTAGATCTGGATATAAAACCCTTGCTGACTTTTTTGGCAGGCTTTCTTTCTCTCTGCACAACTAAGTCCAGCTTCTCCTTGGACCTATATATACTGATTCTTCTGTTAATATCAAAGACAACGTTGCTGGATCCATTCAGTAGCCAAAAGAGTAGCATAGGAACTTGCTTTCAAATGTGGCATAAGTCAATACCAGTTCCTACAAAAGTTTTGTGATAAATCCCCCCTTATGTGTTGGAAGTTTACACATACGAGTGCTGTTTACTAAATTACGCTAGATAACACCCTTAGCCGTGATGGCTCAAAATCCACTGACAAACAAGCTTTGTCTGACAAGGAAATGCAGAAACTTCCCCCACAACCGGTCTGAATGCAGGAGAAATGAAGGAGCCCTGCTAAACTGAATCCCATGTACCTGAGGTAAAGAATCCCCATACATAATACTGAGCGCTGCATTCAGTGAGTCATGGTTTCTCCTACCAGTATGTGGAAGACCAAATGTGCCTCCTGAGGCACTAACAAGGCATTCCCCAAATCCACCGGAAGAGGAGGCTGAAATCTGCGGTTGCTAGAAAGTGCTGCGTGCATTGCTGAAGGGATGTGCTATGTGTCTCAAAAGCTTCGATGCTTGATGTGAAACTGCTGATGATGGGATATGATTTAACAAGCTTTGGTGCCCCCATCATGCCTCCCTTCTAGATCTCTGGAAGGCCTGTTGTCCAAAGAAAGCCTGAGGGAGGAGGAAAACTCCAAGAACTCTGAATGGAGCGAAGGAGGGAGGGGCAAGGGGGGGACCCTGTAGTTGATGTGCCTGTGTGATGCGAGGCTATTGAGCTCTCCTACTGAAGCAAGGTTCCCCCTGAAGGTCAGGGGGGGATACAGCATCAAGCCGCTGGGAAAGCATCGGCTTTCTCATCCTGTCCTTTTTAGCTTGAGAAGAAAGGGTTTCTCTTTGCTCACATGCTGAGGACAAATGTAAAGGTCCTAAACATTTAAGACACGGTACATGCCCATCTGTCAGCGACAGTCACCAAAGCAGAATGAACGTTCCTTGAAACCGCTTTTAAGCATACGGCAGGTCCTAGCACTACTCCTTATAGAACTCCCAAGAGGATATCAGACTGCACAGTACCAAGAACTACTAAGCCCTATGGTCTGATGGTCTCAATCCAGCCCATACCAACGAAAACGTGTGTGTTGATGGAGAAGCTGGCATGAGCTGCTGCTGGACCCCACGGAGACCTCTTTCCTATGCCTTCCCCTCTAAAGAGGATTGTTTTATGCCCAGAGAGCACAGAAAGATAAGGGATGAAGAGGGATGAAGAGAAAATAAAGATGGTTGGGGAAGGAGGGAGATGAGAGGATTTTGATACCTCAACAGGCAAAACTAGTTATTTAAATAGTAATATAACATTATTCCGGTACAGAGATATTAGGCATTCTATAACAACTATAGCGATCTCATGCATTGTTGCAGACTGCAAACAGTTTCTCCTGTTCTGTACACCTGAGTGCACTGGCATATGCAGGGACGCATGTATGCCACTATACATAGAGTGCGCAGGTAACGTTTATGGCTAAAAACCAATTAGACACAAAGGAGACAATGGCAAAAAACAAGCCAACCCAAGTATTATTATGGTGTGTGGATATTTTAAACGTTTTTCCAAGCCACATGTCTGTGACAGCTGTTACGAATTTTGGAGGCAGGTAATAGCTTTTATTGGACCAACGTCTTTTGGTGAGAGTGACAAACTTTCGGACCATATGAAGCTCTGTGTGACTCAAAAGCGTCTCTCCCTCTCTCTCACCAATAGAAGCTGGTCCAATACAAGATGTTGCCTCCTGTACCTTGTTCTTCTAATCTCCTGGGACCAACACAGCTAGAATTAGAACAAGAATTTTTGGGCTCAGTCCTGTAAAAACTACTACCAGATGCAGAGGAAAGCTTAACGCTCACTAGTAAGTAAGTGTTTGAGGATTGGGCCTTAAATTTGAAAGAAGAGAAGTTATGTATACATGGTGGGCATATCAATCGTTAGGGAGTACTGAGAGTCTACTATCACAATGTGTATTACTAAATGAGCCTTTGGTAATCCTTCTGGGGCTTCCCAGTGGAAATGACCACACAAAAGAAAATGAGAAATTAATAACCCATCTGCTAGCAGATGTTAGGTTATAGATAGCCTCTCTCTGGGGAAAGAAAAAGCAGTCGAACTGCAACGGAATGGTAAAAAAAATAAAATAAAGGGGGAGATGGCTGTTATAGAAAAAAATAACACACCGCTTATGTATCAAGCGAAACAGTCAGAGGACAAATACATATTTAGAAATATGGCTACCATTTATTTTATACTCTAACAAAGTACATTCACCCACAAAAATACCGGGACACCTTTTATTATTATTATTATCATCATCATCATGTGATAGACATTGCTGGCCTGTTATACATGCTGTAATCAGAGATTTCAGTGCATTTAATCAAATCACTTTAGATACGACATTATGGGTGTTGTACGGATACTCACTCTGTACTATAGTAAAACTGTATTAAACTAGACTTCTGACAACTACATTTCTGTGCAGTATCTTTTTAACAAAACCCTGGTTGATTTGTTCCTGATATTTACATGCAAGGATTTGTAAACTTATTAATACTACCTAAAAATAGGCAGGGGGCGGGGCATTATTATATTATAGTGTTAGGAATTTTAAAGCCTCTACAAAGCCCTATGATTAGCACAGCTACCAATCTGTTAAGAATTTATGGACTCCATTCTATACACACCAGCATCATTCTTAATGCCCCTAGAGGAGAGTACTGCACTCAATAGTAAGAGAGGGCACAGAGTTGGGAACCAGACAGTGAAAATCAGTAGCATATGCTGTGAACAGACTTTCTCAAGGAGGGAAATAAATAAAAATCAACCAGGCTACACCCCACCTGCTGCTTGGAAATTGCAATTTCAAGATATGTTTGTAAAGAAGACCAAACAATAGAAGCATATTAAAACAGAACCACAGTCAGGCATAACATATTTGAAATATACAACAGTAGAGCGTGGAATAATTTATGTTAGCCTCACTTGAGAGCAAGACTTTCAAACACATCACATTTTGCCAGTCCTTCTCTGAAGCTAGGATAAGTCATTCTTCCACTTTCCACTAGACCCTCACACAGGTAAGCACAAGACACTCATGATTCATTTTTGTTGTGGAAGAAAGGGAGAATTGCAGGGAGATTATTTTTTTTAAATGAACACAAGTCTAATAGCATCTTCCAGTGGTTGGCATATTGAAGGCAGAAACCCTGCAAGATTTCTTCACAGAGCTCTACTCACATGCCTCAGTTCTAACCTTTTACATCCTTTGCCATCCCAGCGAAGGAGCCTCTTCCAAGTCGAGGGCTATTAATTGCACTCAATTGTTTTGGCAATGCGGGTGAAGCGTCCGCTGTGGTTTCCAGATTGGGGTCCTGAGATACCCCTTCAAAGTAGTGCTTGTGTGCAGTGTGTGGACGTAGTTCAGCAGGTTAAAGGTAAACAATACATTTCTACAAACTCTACTACTGAAAAAAATATCCACCTACATAGCCACCTACATAGTTATCCCGTGCGGACCAGCCTGGGTAAAGCTGCATATGGAGCTGCCGTTCCTTTCTTGCCAGCTCATAGTATTTAGCTTGTTCTTCTCTGGATAATGCATGCCACTGGCACAGGGGAAGAGAAAAAAGAATCAAAAGCACAACATATTAAAATACAATAGGTCAATATAACTCAGTATCTGTGTTTGTATTCCATTTTCATAAAAAAGCCAGATAAAAATAGATAATCTGGCACGCACAGCAAGTTAATATTTTATTTACGACTCTGGTTTACCCAGGTTTGCTCTGCTAAGACAGAATTCATCATTTACATTCATTCAGTCCTTGTGTTTTTTTTGAACAAACCCACAATCATTTGTTAACAGGACCCAGATCTGAACCACTACTGCTTTGGGAAAAGCATCTCCTTCTCATTATTCCCAGACTCTTCCCCATATTCATTTTTTTCCCCAGTCTATAAGTGTGCTAGTACGCAACATTCTTCGCAGCCCCTTACAAACCACAGTGAGCCACTTCTAGAGCCAAAATAACATGAAATCTCAGTTTTCAAGTCCTGAGACATGGAAATAGCATTGAAAGAATCAATCTCATTATTATTTCAGTCCCACAAGTGGTGCCACGTAGTAAAATATGCTCATGGAAAAGCAAACACAAATACAAACAGGAAGGTATTTTAGTTTATTTTGCTTTCTGTTGAAATGATCTTTCAACCCTATGCAATATCAAAATAATCCAGTAATATATACTCAGACTAAGGCTACACTCCTTCCGTCTTTGCAATAGATTTTGTTTCCTGGAGAATTTCACCATATGGTTTTCTCTCTCTCATTTTGGTTTAATTAGTTACCTACCCTTCGACCCAGGATTTGATTGATGGCTGCACTCTCTTTCAATGTGCATTCTGCTACGACTTTTGCTCTCATTTCCTTCATATACAACATAAACGCATTAAGAGGTTTCTTTATGTGTGGCTTCTTTTTCTCCTCTTCTTTTTTGGAGTCCTGATGTTTTCTGGGTGATGAAGATAGAACAGACAAAAAAAATCTCACAGTAAGAACTCTCAGACATTCATCATACTCATTCCCCAAAACCCTACCCTCTTAAATACAGTCTCAAAGGATAGCTATGTTAGTCTGTAACTTTAAAAATGAGTAGTCCTATGGCAATGAGAGAGAGAGAGAGAGAGAGAGAGTGAGCTAGCTTTAGTGGGCAAAACCCATTTCTGCAGATCATCTGAAGTGGGTTTTGCCCACGAAAGCTCATGATATGTGTAATTGTTAGTCTCTAAGGGTACGTCATAGCAGGGCTAAAGCTGAAACAAGCTACACAACTTGAGCTACGTCAAAAATGAAGCTGAAGTCGAAATAGCTTATTTCGGCTTTTGGTGCTATGTACACAGCAGGAAGTCCGAGCTAGAGCACTCTTCTTCCAACTTCCCTTACTCCTCGTAAAATGAGGGTTAAGGAGATGGAGTAAGAAGTCCTTCAGCTTGACATTATTTTGACATTATGTCGAAAGAACTGTGTAGATGAAGAGTAGATTAATGCTGCTGTGTAGACATAACCTAAGGTGCCACAGGACTACTCATTTCTTCCTCTTAAATACAGTTCCACAGCAAAACTACTGGCATCTTATACTTGAAACTTTTGCAATTGGCCCCTGAAAAGTAACGGTTTCAGAGTTCTTTAGAGTCAGCTGACTGCTACTTATGAGAATAGGGTTGCCAGATGGTGTAACCATAAATACCGAATACCGCCCCATGCCCTCCTCCCAAAAAAAACCACCAGGGAAACAATTTTGTTGAAGGGGGAGGGGGGGAAGGGGAGACCAAAATTGTTGAGCAAAATAAATAAATAAAAACAGCATGGCCCCTTTAAGTGCGTGCAGAGTCAGAATAGGGATAGGAAGAGGAAAGGTTGAGCACTAAGACCCAGGGAAGGCATTGCCTCCCCTTGCTCAAGTCTTTAGGATTTTTTCCGGCGGCCATCTTGTTTTCTTGGTCGAGCCAGAAGGGAACTTCCCTGTGGAACCAGGTAAGCAGGGGGGCCAGGGGCGGGGGGCCGGGCCCAGTTGCTGAGTGTGTCGTAGGGTTGCCAGGTGTCTAGTATTTTCTGAATTTTTTTTACCGGACAGGACGCAAAAATACTGAACTGTCCAGGTTAATACTAGACACCTGGCAACCCTATATGAGAACCATTTTCACATTCTTACCAGAAACCCACTTAATATATGTAACATAGCCAGATATATTTTCCCCTTAAGAAAACAGAAGTAAGGATATAGACCCAGATCCTCCAATATATTTAAGTGCCTAATTCACACTGAAATCAAAGGGTACTAGGAGATTAAATACCTTTGAGAGTCTGGGCCCTAGTGCCTAGTAAAACAGGACCATGGTCCATGACTGAGTTTCCTAGGCACTGACATAATGCAAACAATAATAAAACACCCACCAGTGCCCCCGATTAAACCTAGACAATTAAGTGGCGGAAAATTCGTAGTTCAAAGTAGGGAGTACCAGGCATGTTGTGAGTACAGGGCAGGAAAAACAAAGATTCTCCTAAATTCTAATCCCAGAGCAAAGATCAATTCTCTCTGTGGCCTTTGGCAAGTCACTTATTCCTATTCCGCCCCCCCCCCCCCCAAAATTGGCTAATTTTGTGTACCCTCATCTCTAGGTACTGAGTAGAATGCAAGTATGTGTCTCAAGATGGGCATTTAAAATAGAGACACACAAAATTATTGGACACCTTAACTGTTGGACATTTTCACTAACTATCTCCATTTTCTTCAGCTGTGCATTATTAATAGCTACTTACCTACTTCTCAGGAGTCTTGTGAGGAATTAAGTACCATTATTATTATTTTGATACACAAGGCCAATTAAATTATGGTCAATTACGTTCAGAAGACCCAATCAAGTGGTTCATATTCTTTTTTACAATAAAATCACAGCAAAATAAAACCTACATTAGAAAAACTGGGTGCGAACCTCTCCCTCCCCCCCACATTGCATTTAGATTGTCTTAAAAATAAAACAATGACTGTAAAACTTACGAGCTGTGGAGTGAGCCAACGTCGCTCTGAGACGATTCCTGTTTGACTGTTGGTGTGACTATGGCCGGATGAGGGATTCCAGTCGTATGTAAACTGTGATGTGGTGGGACCATATGTGGAGGAAACCTAGAGGAGAGAAAACTGTGTAAATCGTCAGAATAAAAATGAATGAATGGGGAGGGATGTGTACACACATTAAAAAGGTACATAACAAGCATATGACAGCCAGACAAAGCATATGAAAGCATTAATTAGTGATAAATTAAACATAATGATTCTTCTAATGTCATTAAAGCCAATCTTCCCCTTCATTATCCTTACTGACATGAGACATTATGATTTTTAACATCGTTCGCAAAAGGCAAGTTCCACTGACGAACTTGGATGGAAAAGTGGAATTTCAGCTACCTGCAGGGAAAGCAGCGGTCTGCTGCTTTATTGTAAAATTACCAGTGGCAACTAGTGAACCAATTTTTATAGGTCTAATCAGGTTGAGAATTAAGGATGACATCTTTTGTTGCATATTGACAGTGAAATAAAATATTAATGCTGCCACAATTTATATGCATTTTGACAATCCCTTGTACATGCCTCATTAGCCACATTTTATGGATGTAGCAAAATAATACATGTATTTGTGTTTGGTTAACCTCTGTGCTATACTGCTTTCAGAGGGTCGGAAGATCTATATTTTGAACCATGTGGTTTACATAGCAAGGCATAAGCCCATGTTAAAAAAAAACAAAAACAAAAACCTCCAAGAATACTTCAGTTTTTTAAAAATGACAAAAATATAGAGAAATGACATCTATTTTAATTCATACAGTTAAATACATAGACAAAGGCCTACAATTGAATCCATAGGGGAACGTGGCCTATGTGTGTGAATTTAACTGTAGGGTCAAGGCCATAAAACATACACTCTAAAACCATTTTAAGCATATTCACAAATAACGTCTATTAAAAACAAGCAACGAATCAACAAGCTTTCAAAAGAGCAATTACATTTGTTATTACTCCGTGGTCCAAAAAGGTTTCACAGTAAATAGGAAAAAGAATGAGCACAACCTGCTCTCAGGGAACTGCACTGAAACGCTTGGGATTTCACGGGATGTAAATGGGCCTAGAAATTTGGCTCACGGGGGATTTGATACGCTACAAAAACTCCAATCCCAAAACAAAACTGTGTGTTCTCTAAATAACGTTTTCTATTTGTAAATGTGTATCCTGAGTTCTGATTGCATCTTGGCCTGGAGAAAGTTCCATGGATATTCGGTATACATGCGGGGGAATTCTCTAGCTATACTGTGTACACTAAGAATAGGATTTTTCGTCTACCATGTGCGTACAATGACTTTTCCTGATAAATATCTATGTTGACATAGCAGCGATTTATACAACTCACTGATATCTTAAGTATGAATCTGGGCAAAGAGGTGACAACAGGATTTCATGATCTTTTTAGTTCATTCTCTAACCAATATTAATAAGTAAGTTCTTTAAGAACGTGCGGTCTAAAATATTTTGTGCTGATGTTTATGCAGGGGCATGGAACAACCCTTTGATAAATAACCTTCCAGTACAGCTTTGTAGATGTTTTTCTACTACTTGGTGGAACTCAGGATCATTAAGAGAAGTGTTTTGGGTCTCATGGCAGTGGTGGGAAGAGTGATCTGACGGGACAGAGAATTCAAAGGTGGTTAAGGTTCTTCTGGAGAGGGAATTCAGGCCCTAGCCAGAAAGAGGTGATGAAAAGGAAAGTTTTTAGCCTTCATGGTAGGGGAAGAGGAGGACAGAGAGTAGACTGTGTTTATTATTTTTGACTTTTACTGTTGGGACCAGAGCCCCCATTGGCATGAGTCTCCAAGGAAACTGTTCAACTATTCTTGTATTAGAAGGTTTCTCCTTCCCTGCACTGGAAAGGACAGGCGGATGGGAGCAGGGGGACAGAACATTTGAGCAGGGAAAGGAACTTCTCCTCTGCACAGGTTCGCAAAGTAGCCAATAGAGATATTAATGGTTAACCAGTAAGCCTCACCCGTAATGGGCAAGGCTTACTGGTTACGGTTAACCGGTGGGGGCTGGAGCAGCCTACCCCTGGTCCATTGGTTAACCAGTTAAAATTAGCAATTTTATATCCTTAGTAGCCAGCACACTGATGTGGGAGTGAAGAGATCTTGATTTTCTTTCCATTTCTGCCACTGAGCTAATGCATGACCATTGGCAAATCACTTCATCTCCCTGTGCCGTGCTTTTCCCTCCTATTTCTTGCCTCT
The DNA here is from genome assembly GCF_049634645.1 of Pelodiscus sinensis. Taxonomy (NCBI): domain Eukaryota; kingdom Metazoa; phylum Chordata; order Testudines; family Trionychidae; genus Pelodiscus; species Pelodiscus sinensis. The sequence continues at coordinate 65,017,222 of NC_134718.1, forward strand.
GTGGTCTATCTAGAGTGGAAGCTCTTAGGGAGAAGGGACTGTCTGCCACTGTCTCTCTATGCAATGTCTGGCACTGCAGGGCCCTATTCTTAGGGTCTCCAGGCTCTAGCAGGATACAAATAATGGAAAATAATGAACAATAGTGGGAACTCACTGTGAAGGGAAAAAACAAGGCAAAATCCTGAGCCCACTGAAGCCAATAGGAATTCTGACACTGAGTTCACTAGGGTCAGAATTTCCAATCTCTTCCCTACTTAAATCAACCTCATGGAAAAATCTATTTAAGCAGATTCCATATATCAATTCTACATATATAAATTTTTAAATTAAATTCTATCTAAGGCTAACTCTGTGCAGAAGGACACTGCTTGTCAGAGAAAATGCGGAGCCCACTGGTATCAAGAATCTGTTTTTTTTTTTTTTAAAGATAGAGAGCTAGAGAGATTTTATCTGATCAGAAAATCTCAGTTGAAATAAAAAAAATTGATTTAAATACTTTTTTGTGTGTGGCATGATTAATAAGAGCTGGTTAAAAACGAAAAAAAACAAACAAACCCCAACCTCACCCTACCTTAAAAGCAATAATTTCCTTTATTTGTAGAGAAATGTAAAGTCAGCCTTTCAAACCAGCCCTTTTAACTGCGTGTATGTGCGCATGTGTATACACATGTATTAATTATATGTACGTACATATACCACACACATATTGGGAGACATCCTGGCTCAACCGCAGTCAATGGCAAAAACTTGACTTTGGTGGAGCCAGGATTTCACCCATCATACTTTACATTTCAAAGAGGTGGCAACTTCTGTCAACAGGCAACTACCACTGAATAATCGCTTGCTGATAGGTAAACTTCAGTAGTGGCAGCTGTCCAAGAGAGGTTTTGTGTTTGCCAGGAACGTCTATTTATTGTTTAATAGTGAGAATGGCTTCCTTCTGAGATAATAAACTGCAGATACAACATGTCACTGCATTAGGGAAAGGGAGATTAAGCTGAAGTTTGGGATTGCAAGTTTTTAGTTATGTTTTTGGCTTTCAAAGTAGGATTCAAAGGCCTAATTCAAACCTAAAAGGTCAACAGAACCCTCCCATTGCCTTCAATGCACGTTGGGTTGGATTCCAAGTCTGTTTGGTTATTTATTTATAGTCGCATGGAAGTCGGAGCTAGGAAGTGCTAGTTCTGAAGCTGGCGTGATTCCAGTGTGGGTAATTACATTCTGCAAAACTAAATTTCCCCTGAAATTTCCATTACAAAAGGCATTCTTCATTGCCACTGCCTAGCTGCTGTGTCGTGGTCCAGTGCACACTTAAACTATTACCCGAATTCACCTCAGAGGTGGCTGCTTTTAAGTGGTGGGTGTATTGTTTACCCATCAGTTGGTTAAGTTGGCTACATTTTGTATTAATAATACAGTTATGAATAATTTATAAAGGGGTAATAAAAGCTCAATGGATAATCCTGTGATAGCTGTTAATAGTGGTTCTGGTGATTGGTGTTAGGAGGACATTATTAGAATGTTATAAGCAACCTGTGGATGCTAACAATGGGTTAAACAATGATTAAGAATTATTAACCCTTCATAAATTATTTATAATTGTGTCCTTAATTATTAAGTGTGACCATTAAGATGGTAAAGGCCCTTAGGAACATTCTGGGCAGAAAAGTGCTCTCAACGGGCAAGGTCAATACCACAGTGCCAGTAATTAGGGGGAGCCTTTAAAACCGTTCTGGAGGAATGAAGACTAGAACCTTCTGAGGGGTGGGTGCGTGAGCGTTACTGGTGTGAGAGACAAAGAGAGACAGAGTGTGCATAGAGGTATGTGTGTGAGAGAGAAACTGGAATAGGTCACACTGATTTTCACATCTGGAGAGAGGGTACATAGTATATTCCACAGTTATTTCCATTACATATTCAAAACTCCTCTGCAGCGTTGTACTGAGGTGTTTTTCGGAACTGAGCCTAGTCTTGCCCTGCCTTCTCTCTCAGCTCTTTAGCTTGGGAGGGCAAGCTCCTATTACTCGCCTACTGATGTATGCTGGGTTATTTTGTCTGCAAGGCTGTTTCACATATGCACACACAGCTGATGGGACATGTGAGAAAACTTGCGCAGAACCGCACATTTTAAGATGCTCTATCTAACAGAGATTGCCCCTGCTTGGTAAAATACAAAAAGATGTTTCTGGGCAGAAAAAAAAAGAATAAAGGTGTCTAAACAGACTTCTCAGTATCTCCATATGTGTATGTGCATGTGTGTGTAATAAAAATCCAGATTAAAAACCACTGTGTGTGCATGCATATGCAATTCCCCCCCCACCCCATACGCACACCTTTGCCTCAGAAATTCCTTTCTTCAGATGCGATTCCATGAATCGCAATAAACATCCTAAAAATTCTAAGCAGCTCATTATATACCCCTGTCTGCTTTTATGGCTCCAAGCCAGAATATAATGATGAGCCTTAACTTGTTAAGGACAACTAATTTTTTGTTCCTGGCTGTCTCAGGGGCTTCTCTCTTACTCACTCTCACTTTACTTCACTGTTGACATGTTTCTGTTAACTGGATGTCATCTGCCTGCCTTGATTTTATGCACAAGCAGTGGGATGCATTTTTCTGTGCAACAATTCTGCTTTGAGTTGCATTAGAGTTGTCATTATTCTCTCATTTTCCCCTTGCACTTGTAACATTTCATCTATTCCTGCCTTATTTTTTTGAGCCACGGTGCACCCACATTATGGTTTATACATGATCTTGCTCCCTTTGAAGCCGGCAGATTTCAGAGCCAGCCCTCGTCAGGAGAAGTGCCTGCTACCAATTTAGCAGGCTGAGGGCCCCGAGCTCCAACATCTCAATCTAAAGGGGGTCACAGGGTGGCACAAGCGAGTGTCAGCAAGTGCTGTTTAATTGCCAATCTAGGCTTCTCCATGGTGTTTAAAGTATAATGACCCATCACTTAATTCTGAGAAGTCCTGGCCCTGCTGCTGAATGGAATGAATATCAAAGGGTATGCCAGAACAGGGCAAGGATCCTACATTCCCTATAACTGCCATAAGTATAATAGACCTGTACTTCTGTAGTCCCATTACCACAATAATGTATTTAATTTGCTGTATACTCTTTTTAACTAGCTACCTTTCATAAGGCCTGTCTTGGGAATATGGCATGTGCTCCCCCCAAAGAAAAAAAGAAAGAAACTAGCCTCACTAATAATAATTAAACTAAACCAAGCTCTACTTTGCCTCACCTCACACCTTCAAATCTTTTGTGCATATTTTAAAGACTAAATGGGAACTGCCACTTCATTTGAAGCCCTGGATCTCTGTCTGCACTGGGCCTTTTCATACAAATTTACATTTTCAGGTGTCTCTTTTTTATTCATTGTATCAACAAGCACACTTTCTGTTATCAATTTTATTTTATGTCTTTAACATATATAGAGTGATTCCCCGCTCACTCTTCAGCCCTGCCTACTGGTTTCTGTTACTCAAGGAGTTACCATTCTCTACTCAAACCTTCCTCTCTAGTCTAACCTTGTATTAACTGCAGAGATGTAAGGGTGGGGGGAGGAGGAAAGAGATGTGGAACCTTGCTATGTAATGCATGCTAATTTAATTATGTGCCATCATCAAAATGGATTAGCTGTTTCAGCCCATCAGGAAAGTCTAAACCTCCACCGATTTAATTAACCAGACTGAAAATCAGATGAACAGCAAATAAAACTATCATTAGGAGCAATTAGTGATTACTTAAACATAGTGCTGCCAACCAGTTTGTAAATAAAACTAGCAGCCCCTGGAAAATTAGCTGGAATTAATTGGAGCTAGGGAGGGGGAGAGATATATACTTCTAAAGCTTTAGAGGGTCAGGGAGGTACTTTTATGTTGACTACCAGTGTTTTGAGCTTTGGAACAGGATAAAAAAAAATGCAAAAACCTTCCTTCCAGCTCAGCCTGAATAATAATAATACACCTATACCCTCCCCTTTCTCACAGAGAGCTCTGCTCTGGATGATAGCCACTGAGAAAGCAAAACGTGTCACGGCTTCTTGCTTTTTCAACGTCATGGACTGCTACCTTTTTTTCAATTAGTTGGCTTTGGGAAAAAAAACCCATAGCCCCCACCCTCCCAACCCTTGAAGTTCAAAGGCTGGTCAGAGACTCCCTTTCTCGTTTGACGGGACAATTTGGGTTTTTGCAAACTGAAAATGACTGCTTCACTAAATGCTTTCCCAAATGCGTTTCCTACACACTTCTCTACAGACAATGTTAAGAGGAGTTACATTTGCCCTTGATTCAGGACTGCAGTACTTTGAACTCACCTTGACATGGAAGCATTGACAGTCAGAGCTGTTGGATAGGGATGTCGGAATCCCCCTGTTGTGATTGGGTAAACGGGTTGACCTTGCCTGGAAAGAAGAAGGGAAAAAATAGTGAGAGAAAGAAAAAAGGGTTTTGTTTTTTTTTAAACTTCTCTCTGCACAGTAAGCTTTATTCTCATTTGATCAGAACAAAAATCTTGGGGATTGTACAGCAAGGATCAAAGGAAAGAAACACAGAACAATTTGAATGCCATAAATCTGATAGGAATGGCTAATTAAATTTTATAACCTCTGCTTATGTCAATAGAGACCCTCTCCCCAAGCTGAAACTAGGTGTTTTGTTGTAATAATTAAAGGCGAAGTCTCGCTTGCTTTAATGGAGCCATCACACTAATTGAGGGCTACACATCCAAAGGAAAACAATAATGAATGTAAATTTATACCAAAATAAAGTACAGTGAATCAAAGGACTTCAGTTGCGCTTTGGGCCTCTTTCGGTATTTAGATCTCGGTGAGAAAACATTAAATTAACAGAGCTTAATTTGTAGCCTTTTGTCAGATTAACAAGTGTTGACAAGAGTTACCGGGGGAGAGTCCCCAAGAAGTATTGTGGGTAACCAATAGACAATCACACCTCATTACAATAATTAAAAAATACAGCAACATGCAAAGCAGCATCCTCATGAAAGACACACAACTTTTTCTGATTGAGATTTGTCTGTGCTGGCTATTTCTTTTTATCTGTCCTTCAAATATATATATCAGCTGTGCTGATAGGATACTTTTTTTCTTTAAGCATAACCTATTTGAGATAGCCAGGCCAGTTTAGGATAGGTGGGTGCAGTAGCTGATTGTGAAACAAAAACAGTATAGAGAAGTTAAAATAAAAACCCTTTATGTCCCTTTACTAGATGGTGGTATTATTTTTTAAACTGAAACAAAGATTTGATTTTTTTTAATGGTGGGATTATTGGTATCAACCCACAACAAAGGCCCCACAAAAATAATGTAAAACGCGTGAGTAGATAAATAAATACTGCAGGGTAAATTGGTAGTTTTGGTAATAAGCCTCCTTCCTGATATGCAAGTAGGTGTTTGCACGTGGATTAGGAAACTGTCCAACAAACCCTCTGGCAACATGCACCTACATATGGAAGACATGATCTAAGGCCCAAAGATGACGCAGATGTCCCCAAATGTCAAGATACAATATGGCTCCATTAGAAGGAGTAAAAAGGGTCTCCCAGCCATAGCTAAGATATGAGTGCCCTTTTCCCATTACTCTCTCACTTTAATGTTCCGGTTTTCTGGTCACACACTAAGTGTATTTATTTTATATGTCAGGAGTGTGGACTTCTTTATCGCACAAATAATAAACAAGTAATACTCAAGACTCAGGCGATGCCTGAGAACAGCGTAGATGGGGTGGGCTAGCCACTGCAAAGAGCCAGCACAAGGATGAACTTCAAACCCTCCTCGTCAGGCACCGTAAGGAGGAGCAGTGTGTGGAACAACCTCTTGTGTGGACTTCTGAGGGAGGGTCACAGAGGGCAGGTCATGTGACGGTCTCCCTGAATCCACATATGCATATCTAGTAATCCGGGGACTGCCCATAGCAGGAGCAGAGGCCATGGAAGGACCTGAGTTCCACTCCTTATTCTTGGCTACAGCTCTCTCTGTGTGTATATGAACTGCACTGCCTCTACGAATTAAATATACCCCGTTTCCTCAAGGAGGGGTGAACTTCATCCAATGTGCCTAGAGCAAACAACTTAGAGCATAATGCCCCAGGACATGAGTCCTGCAACTTAGCCTGAGATTTCCAATATCAGTGAGGCCTGAAATATCCTTTCTATGGGAATAACATAACTTATGGAAATAAAAATGTATACTATAGTGCAGAGACTCTTTTCTTTCAGGACATCAGTGCACTTTACAAGCAATAATCAATGAAACTACAGAAAAGTCATGTAAGGGCAAGGAGGTACTGTATTATAAACCCATTTCACAGATGGCAACATAGAGGCATCAGGTACCAATGACTCTCAGCATTACATATAAGGGATTCCCATTCTCTACGTGTGCTACATGTACAAAGCAACACATTAAAAAACAAACAAATGGACATGCCCCATGGTTTTTTTTTTCTTGTACATCTTTAATCTGAACTAATTCATTTTTCTTGTCCTGAATACAAATTCTCTCCCAAACTGCTACCAGGTTTCATCCAATTTTTGCCAGCTAATTGCCCTTCCCAACATGGAAAACTGGGCTCCACAGAGTGGTCAGTGCAGTTGCAATTAAGTCACATTAATGATTTCACTATTTAAAAAGAACAACACCACATCCCTGAAATCATAATCAGCCACCACAAAAATCAAACTGTGAAAAATGAGAGATCCAGCAAAAATGTATCGATAAAGGGTTTTTAACAGAGGGGTTATGAATTTATAGCCTACAGGCCATTGGTTCGTTAAAGTCAACATGTGTTATGGAGCCTGAGTGTCCATATTTGCTTAATACCATATGATTTGGTATCAGAGCCCCTAGTTTATTTAATCTTTATGGAGCAATTATCAATTCACCCACATCATAAAGTGCCAGCTGGCAAATATACTTATCTCAATACATACACACACACTTTTAAAAAAACAATAAAAATTATACATGTCAAAAAATAAAATGGAAATAAAAAAATGGAACTCCTTACTGTGGTACTAACCATCCTAGCGGATGGGGGATTTGCCCTACAGTGCCCGGTGATAACGGATAATAAGGAGATATATCCGGAGGATGCGGAGGCCTTGGAATTCCTAAGGAAGAGGAAAGTGAAATGGCATAAATATCGGGTCAGGAAAAGAAATAAAAAGGGACAGAAAAATCACATACATTTCTATGCCACAGTTATGCTAATGACGTTGGTTCCTAATTCCAGTAAACCTGCACTTACCAGAATGGACCACTTGGGACTGTAAGTAAATGAGTCTCATGGAAAGACGTACGTGTGTGTGTGTGTGTGTGTGTGTGTGTGTGTGTGTGTGTGTGTGTGTGTGTGTGTGTGTGTGTGTGCGCGCGCTTGATTCCTTCCCTCTACCACCAATCAAAGACCATTATTGATATTGCAGTAGCCCCTGTGGTTCCATCATGGACCTCACCGTGCTAGGTGAGAACAAAAAGATGGTTGTCTCCTCTCGCAATCATTCAAGATTTCCCTCTGAGAGGATGGAGCCCCTAGCTACTTCTCTCCTTGTGGCACCGCCTTCATCCCATTTCGAGTAAGCCTCCAAAATACACCATTATATTTTCAAGTGGGGCATCTAACACTGGCCACTGTCGGAACAGGATCCTGGGCTAGATGGACCTTTGGTCTGACCCTGTACGAATGTTCTTACTTGGAGTGTACATGAGGCATTTGTTTTTGTACCTCCAATCTACCCTAAAATCTTGAAGGTGAGATAACACAGTCCTCATAATCTTTGGAAAAAAAGAAGAGGCGTGAGAACATTTCACATTGCTGTGCAGATCCACAGATCTAAAAGAATTGATCTCCAAATATAAGGTCTCATCTTGCAACCCGTTCCTTTGGAATCAATGGGACTTCCTCAGGTAACACTTATAGGGCTGGGATCTTCCAACAACATGGCAAGCAGCAGAACTAAAAGCGAGAGCATTCAAAAGAAGGGGCACTGCATTCGTGGCTGAAAACTATTTTTTTTTAAATCGCTCAGGAAGCTTTTAATCTCTAAATTAAATCTCCCTGTGTGACATTTTCATGCAGACACTGCTTTTTCTCCATTACAAAAACCAAACAGATTAACCGAGCTTTAACCATAACAGTGAGCTATTTGCACACTTGAAAGAATGTTCACAGAAGAAAAGTAAACAGTCTACAGACGTTAATCATATGTTTTACGATAACCATTTAAAAGCTATTCCCTGTACTGCCATTATTTAAATGAGTGGCTGACTATGCCATTCACTTGCAATACCCAGGGATGGCTAGATGGCTCCTTTTAAGCCAGGGAAAGTTAGCATTAAGTACAATTAAAACTGCGGTGGGTAAAGTGAACAGCTAATAGTGAACCAGCTCTTTCATGGGCTGGGGGTTAGATAGTTTATCTGCATATGACAGGCCCAGCACACAGCCATACTATTGACAAACCCTGACATGTATTCACTGTTTCAAAGTTACCTTCTAATTAACTAACAAGGATTTGGATTAACAAAAACAAAACAAAACGCTGCCACTAAGAACTCTATGGAGCCTGAAGAAAGGAGACGGATAAGATCAGTATCACTACACTGCTGTAAAACACCCTCACTGGCTGGGGCCAGCTGATCGGGACCTTTGAGCTTTGTACAGCCTCAGAGCCCAGACATCAGCCTGAGTCTGAATGTCTACACTGCAGTTTTATAGCCCACGGCCTAAGCCCTATGGGCCCACATCAGTTAACGTGGGCCAGCCATGGGTGTATTAATGCAGCAGAGACATATCCTATATGACTCCTCCAGGGCCTCATGTTAAACAGAGACCCCTTTTTTAAAGTTAGCATAACATGTAAATTCTATTCTGTGAATACCAATAAATCCACGTAGGGTTTTACATTGCTCTATATTCCAGAAGATTGCCTTTCAGAGTGAACTCAGACGTACATTTGGGAGAAAAATAAGTTGCCAAGTGCGCGGCTGGAACTCAGCAGCGAGGGTGGATAGAAATTCAACATTATAAGAGAAAAACGGCTGAACCTCTGACACAGAAACAATGGGTTTGGGGGAATCAGAGAGATTCATTTTGAAACTGGCTGCGACCTACCACCTTTAAAATTCCAGCTGAAATTTTGAAAATGCAGATCACAGAAAGCACGTTTAACTCCTTGAGTTGCTCCGCAAATCAGGCAGAGAGCTAAATGTGTATTATTTCTTCTGCTTCTGCTGCACAGAAACACAGGTGTAAATGACTGCAGGCTCAAAGTCCTTTATGAGGCTTCCTGGGCTTTTTATGAAAGCTTAGCCCAACATGTTTATATCCAATTTAGGAGAGTAATTCAAAAGGCAAACTAGGTATCTACCAGTATATTTCACAACTATTTGCCACTGAATGAGTAATTTGCCCCACAAAACAAACAACATGCATGACTCCCCCAACCCCCTCACAACCAGACTCCTTACCTACCTGTTTTTGGATCTACGTCGGCTGGTAAGTGTGGAGGAGGGTTTCCTGGTGTGAAATGCTCATTGCTGTACGTGATAAGCGGCGTGAGAGGGTGTACATGGTGCGGGTGCTGCACAACTGGCACTTTGTTAGACTGTCAAAAGAAAAGGGAAATGGGGGGGAACACCCTCTGTTAACAATGTCACACACTCGTCCCCCCCGCCCAAAGCCATAGGAATTATCTAAAGAAATACGTGTTGGCAAGAGTTGTAAAGTGATTCTTATGTTTTCCCTCCATGTTTCTGCTGCAATTTTCATCCTCTTCCCGTCCTGTTAGAACTCTACCAGTTCGCAAGTAAGTGGGTAAGAATCTTTATTCTCTTTGACCCATTCCTTATGGGGCACCGAGTTTTTTCTTATGACTCCTCACGCTTCACCTCTGTGATGCATGCAAGCTCTTCAATGAAATGCTGATAAGAGTCCCCCAGTTTAATTAGCAAGAAACCCAAATGCTTAGTGACCTGAAGGTCTGTCCCTTCTCTCCCAGCTACCAGTCTACATTTTACAATTCTTTTAATAAAGAAGCTGCATAAAAAGTCCTCATAATTTTCGAGTATTCCCTTCATTTGGCTGCACTAAGCTACCAGATGATCACCTGCATATTAAAGGAGACCTGATTAATTATCAATTCAACAGATAGCCCTAATAAGTTAACTGGATACTGCTGAATTGTGCCACTAAAACATGGAAAATTTTAAATAATGGCAAGAATTTAGATGCAGAGTGTGAAATGAAAACTCACTTGGTCAAAAAAAACCAACAATCCACCACCTTTAAAAGTCATGCAGATATCATGAGATTTTTCTTGTTTTGTTTTTATAACAAGCAAAAGTATTCTTCCTTTCTTTCTTTCTTTCTGAAGAAAGAAATACAGACAGGAAGAAAGAGCAGGCTGAACTGTTACCTACCCTTACAAAACACAAAGAAAAAAATTAAGTTGGAACAAGTGAACTGCTGGACCATTTACTGCAAGTAATCCAATTGCAAAAAACCCTATTCCCTACAGAGGATTTTCACTAAAATCCTACAACAGGGACATTTAACCAGATTAGGTACCAGCAAAGATAAAGAGGCTAGTATTAGATGATGAATGGATTAGAGTCAAGTTTCATTTCAGAATGTGTCTTCATTTCCTTTTATTACTTTAAGTAAGGAACAACTTGCATTAACATCAAGTAAAAGGAATCACATTAAAAGAAAAAAGTGATACTCAAGCAGCGCCCACTAGCGCCACTACAGTTCAGGGTCTGTCGGCATTTTCATTCTAATCCTCCATTCTGAAGGGCACTAAAATTGAGAGGGCTGAAACTTGCCAGTACAAAGTTGTCAAGAAGATAGGTTTTTTTTTTTTCCTTTTTCCCTAGGGCTGCATTAAACAAAGTATGACTTGAGCTCAGTCTGAACATTTTGTGCATCTCTTAAAAGAACATTTATTTATATTTCCAGCTTTTGCGAAAGGGAGATAATTTCAGGAGAAAAAAAAGCATAAAGAGTTTGGGGGGAAAAAAACCCCACATGTCAAATGTAGGTTAATGTCTGCCCAATCGTCTACTGATGGGCAGACTCACAGAACAGTTTGCATGCTACCTTCCACAACTTTAGCTTTGTTTTTATTTCTTTATCTCTTCACGTAGTGGCGTGTGCCAAATAGTAGTTGTGTGGCATAGATCACAGCTAGTATGTAAACCTATGCCAACTACAACGTAGTGTGCTCATGGGATCATAGGTCATAAAGACTACAATCCTCAACCACAACCATTAACATCTGACGAGGTGGGTCTTTGCCCATGAAAGCTTGTGCTCCAATATATGTTAGTCTATAAGGTGCCACAGGACTTCTTGTTGTTCAACCACAACAGTTACTCTCCATTTACACCGTGGTGTCCCATGACTGGATTTGATCCCTACCTATGCTCGTAAGAGCGAAATTCCTCAGAAAGTTTGGAAATACTGAAAACCGTGGTAAGGGTTTCAAATAAGTCCCATTAGGTATTGTCCAAAGAGACAATCATTGTCCAAACTATCATGGTTCTCCATGCAGCACCATGTGACATTTTGTACAAAACAAATGTCTGAAAACAAGAAGGAATCACTGGCCAAGAGAAGTGTGAATCTTTAATGTTGGATAACACCTAGTGTGGCTGGTAAAAGTGGTACAGAGGAGCAAATGCAAGGGCACTGCTAGATATCAGGCTGAAAAAGTATTCAGCCAGACCTCAGTATGCTAATAAAGTAAGGTATGGCTTTTACAGAAGTTTTATTTTTGACAGAAACCTCTAAAGAACCCAAGCTGATTAATTAAAAAAACAAAGGAAACCGCTTTAGAGGGTTTAGACAAACTGACAAAAATAACATTTAGAATCATAGAATCACAGCAAATCAGGGTTGGAAGACACCTCAGGAGGTCATCTAGTCCAACCAGCTCAATAATAACCATATTGGCTTTGCATACTTATCAGCCCCTGGGGTGGCCTGGGTCTGGCAGCACATGTAAACTGTGTGAAACCACCACCCACAGCTCTGATGTGCCAAGAGCCCCTACAATACAGCTGCAAAATGGCGAGAGTCAAGGATGAAGAGACAAATTATCGTTTCACTTAACACCTTGCCCACAAAGAAACAGGAGTCTGAGCCTGACCCTGCAAGCCTTTGCTCAGGTGAATAGATTTCATTCACACAACTGGGTCCCTCTGAAGTTAAAGAGATGACTCATGTGAGTATGGGTTTATAAGATCTGGAAGTTTGGGGGGGGAGAAAGGGGGGAAAGAGAGAGAGAGAAAGAAGGGGGGAGCGGATTTGGGGAGGTGGGGCAAATTACAGTTGCAGGGTTTGGGGAGGTGAGACAAATTACAGCTGTACCTTAAAACAAGGCAAAAAACCCCCAATCACTGCTCATCTGCAAGTTGACCTGAAGTCATATCACTTCACTACAGCCAACCTGGATTTCTCTGCATTTTGTATTATATTTAATATTCTGTATTTAGCAGATCAAAAAAGGTAGAGGAGGTGGGATCTTACCTCAGTGTGGAGATAGCCAATAATTTACAAGAGGAAGGGACACACGGTTTTGAAGAACTGCCAATTATGCATCAACCCACTAAATAAGTGAGTCTTTAAAAGCTGCCTTAAATCACCTCCCTTGAAAAACAGCACAAGGCAGGATTATGTTGTGGGCAAGGGCAGGCGGAATGGTGAACTTGCGTCTCACTTTGAAGTCAACGGGAGCTCTGCCCGAGTAACAAGTGCCATCCCTAACACTCTCCAAGGGCTATAACCAGGTCTATCATAAATGTTACAAAGAGTAAAGACCTAGTAGATTATTTTAAGCCCATCTCCTCTTGCCAAAGCACAACTGCTCTCTCTGCAGTATAATTTTCTAATACTTTTTAAGAGAGAAGATAAAAATCAGTCTTTCAAAAATGGATTTGTTTCCTCCTTTGGAAACAGCAACTTGAAGCATTACTTTCATGGTATGGCATATGTGAAAAGTGGAGCTGTACTACTACATCTAAAGTAACAACAATGCAATAGCAGAAAGAGAACACAACACTCCCAATACACACACACTTACACAGACCCACAGCATACATATGCAACCTGCCGAGCAGGGTTTCACCAACTTTTTCCTTCAGACCCCTCCCCTCATGCTATAAAAACTCCATGACAACTGTTTTTCTGCAGATGAAAGGCAGGGCAAGCGCTACGCGATAGTTGGTAAGGCAACTGCCCAGGGCTCCATGTTGCTTAGGTTCTAGTCCCGTGTGGTGGGGTTCAGGGCTGTGGCTTCAGCTCTACATGTTGGGACTTTGGCTTTCTGCCCTGGGCCCCAGCAAATCTAATGTCAACCCTGTTGGGGGACCCCTTTAAACCTACTTATGGCCTTCCCAAGGGGCCTCAGACCTTTGGTTGAGAATCACTGGGATAGAGAACCCTCTCCCATCCCTTCCTGATTTGGATTGCAGAGGGAGGACGACAAAATACAAATGACAACAAAAGTTTGTGTTTCTGGATTGGCGATGCCTGATATGGGAAAGATTAAATCAGACCCGCCGGGACTAAACAATTAAATCTCTCCACAGAGATTTGATACAGTTTTTGGAAATGCATAACCAAAGAAGAGTCAAAGTCCCAACTGAACCTTCAGAATTCAAAAACAAAGCTGAACTGTGGATGGATATGGATTGGGAAGACATGGAAGGAGTGAGGATATTAATATGGACATGGATTAAATGCAGATCCATGTCCTCCCCAAGAAGAATTTGAATAATTTAGGTGAAACTTGTGGGCAATTGCATGTGAAATCACTGTGCACTAGTCTTTGCTGGGTGGCAGAGACATTAAAACAAAAGCACTATGTGTGTATTTGCTATGAAGGTAACACTTCCCTCCAATTAATAATTACAATCTACTGAAGAAGCCAATATAAACTGTATAATGCTCAGTCACTAAAATATCCAGCCTTCTAATTCTTGCTCGCCTGAGTGATAACGTAATAATCACACTTTGTTCATTATATTAGAGATGCAAAAATAAAAATCTTTTAATAGGAAATTTCTGTTACTACAATTCCTGAATAGCAGGGTGCAGTTTGACTTCCGCGATAAAAACTATGTGCATATTCAAAGGAATGTTAATAAGAACACAAAGCAAAGTGTAGCACAGAAAACAGGAAATCTGTTATGCCAGGTTAACAGGGCATCTTTAAAAACTGACACAAAAATACAAACAGAAAATTCCTTAAGACACTGAGGAACTTGGGTTGTAGTGGTTACATTGATGTAGAAGCCTTGCTTGGTCTAACTACCAAGCCAGTCATCCCAACCTTGAATCTTTCTTGTTTTCTTAGTCAGTACCTATAATTATTTACTGAATAGCTACCGATGGAGGGCAGAGGGGGCTTTTTGCAAGAAGGAAAGCTTAAAACCTTGCCATTCTATATGCATAGTTCCTGTGACTTCTTCGTGGGGGACAGACCCTCTTGGCTGACCCCTAACCTTTCAAGTGTTCTTAAAGCATCAAGTTCTGCTAGCATGCAGGAGATGTTCTGCCACTATCCTAGGCACCCCTACCTATCCCACAATACTGTTCCTAATTTGGAACGTGGCAAGCAAAAGATTGATTAGGCTCTTGTATCCAAGACCTCCCACCCTTCCTCCACTATGGGTAACCTAAGAGGAATGAAAGCTTGCATTCACCTCTAAACCTATTAATCAACAGATAGTGAAAACAAATGGAGCTATGGCTCCGCCTGTCTTTTTTCCGAGTCCTCCTCTTCAATACTCCCCTATTGCTTTTTCTTTCTGCAGAAGAAAGATGGGGCCTGAAAGTGCCTTTATGAGCCTAGTACAATAAAACAAAAGCAGCACAGAAGAGGGTTTGTTAGTTTTCTCCCCCCTCCTCCAGGGTGGATGCAGAAGGTCTATAGTGGTCTTGTATTACGAGGCCCTCCCAGGGACGGCTTGCTCTGCGTACTGACTCAGGACCAATTCACAACAAAAGTAGGTGTAAACCTTGTCTCCCTTCATTTTTCAGATGCTGCAGTTATAACCATGCTGATTGAAAGCAGTAAAATATTAACAGAAGTAAACATCTTTGATGCTGCATACAGCCAGTGAAAAGGTAAAGAACTGTCTTATTCATCTCGTTGATGATCTCTGGTTGGTCTTACACTTGGGCGAATCTATCTCTCTCTCACTTTTTTAATCAGATCAACAGAATCTTCCTTAACGAACAGGAAGATTCTCCCAGGATTTCAGTGTGCCCAACAAATCAGACCACCTGGAGACAACCGTCACTGCGTTCTTCACCATCTTATTCAAAATGCTCAAGTAACCGCTTGTGCTGGGCACTGTTAACTATCACGAGGCAACACCAAACCCAAAGGGCCTTGACGTCAATATTTCAGAGTGATTTAAAAGAAAACGAGAGAGAGAGAGAGACAGAGAGAGAGAGAGAGAGAGATTAAAAAAACACAGATGGGGAATTTTCTTTAGGAATAAAGATTTAAGTCAATTCTGTTTAAGCTACTAAAGTGGCCTTTCGATGTATTTTTTTAAAGGAATGTTTTCACACCTCACTAAGCATTTTCTCTTGAAATCTACTTCCCCTGGCCCCATTATAGCAAATACAGTGGCCTGAGCCCTTTTGCAGTTCCATGTAGCTCATTTCTGCCTAAGGTCCTGCCCTAAGCTAACTGCCTATTGTAACAGATGACAAGGCCTCTATTGATTACCAGAACCCACCCTGCTAAAAAAAGGCTCATTTTCTTCCTTCACACAAATGATGACAGGGGCACAGACAACCATGTGTAGGGACAATATCCCTCACAGTCCGTGACTGACAACCCTCCTCAACCAAAAAATACTTCTGCACTTCTAACTGCTTCTTCTCTCTCTTGATTTCAATGGCTCCCACATGGTTGCAGAATTGTTCTAACAAACAAGGGCCTACCTACCATAACACAAACCAGCCAACTTTCCAAAATCTGTTCTAGCCTGAATTTCTCAAACAAACACAAAGGCAGTTTCCTGACTTGCAATGCTCATCAATTCACTTAAGAAAAGTGAGTGCTTTCCTTTCCACCCCCTGCTTTCAAGTCCTCTCTGAGTTTTGAAGCATCACATTTTTGCTCACCCCTCCGCACTTGACATTTTCTGCATTCTTCCAATAGGAAGATATATTGACCTTTGAAAGGGGGAAAACAATCTTTAAGATGCGCAGGAAATTTCCACTTACAAATCACAAAAAGAAAACTGAACTGGTAACAATTAGCATGTTACAAACTAGCTAGTTTAAAAGAAATGGAACCAGATCTTGGATAGCAACCTACTGTTTTTAGGCATTATGCTAGGATAATTTAAAATATTAGTGAAGTCTTGTTATTGCTAGTAAAAGAGGAACTGGACTGCTGATCTTGCCTTTAAAGCTGGCTGGCATGCTAATCTTTCCATAGCAATTAAAATTAGAATGAAAAACAAAACTCGGGCTTTTCAAAGTAAATAGTGCTATAGTTCTTGGACCATATGGAGTTACGGTAATGCCAGGTCAGAGAAAAGTGCCTGTTCAGACAAACTAGAACTTTCAGAGATCCTTCAAAATCTGCTTCCAGTTAACTTTATGAAAATCTTTTTCTGCCCTGCTCTTTCCCAATTTTTAATCAATAAAAGAGAAAGCTCTCAGTTGCATTTCTTCCATCTGATCTTTACAACCTGTGATTAAATCGGTCACCTCTTGTGTAAGGGAGCCATGGCCTATACAAATCTAGGCTTCTCTTTCCATTACTTTACTGCATCACATAATTATAACCAAATAGGCAAATAAGAAGATTTCCAATATAAGCATCACTGGCTAGATACTTTGTTTCCAGAAGTCTGAGGCAGTTGAGGATACAAGAAGCCTTCAAACCTAAGATCCTTTTTTCTTTCTTAACATCAGAAAAAGAGGATATACACTGTTCCTGTCCCAACTTGGTAAATACTCTTCACCCTCTTCAAACACGCAGTTGATTCCCAAACAGACAGGATGCGCTTTAACAGTAAGCAAAGAAAAGGAACAGCATAATGGCTGGAAAAGGAGGACATGGGGATCCATAGAGACTAATGAAACTGAAACATGCATAAGAGAAGAAAAACACAGAACCTAACTTAAAGATGAGAAGAAAAGAGAAAACAAACCTACAGATCAGAATTCAGAAAAGTTGAGGGAGGAGAGGCAGAGGTGACTGAACAAACAGGTGATCATGTAATTGCCTTGCATCTACTTTATCTTCATTACTTAGCACAAATAACTTTTAACATAACAGTTCCAACAGTACAGTAATCAAGCTTTTACCCAACTGCATAGATGGTGTCTCCATAAGAGTAACATCCTATGGCATTTCATCTCTTACATATAAATCACACATATTTCAGCAGTAGGCGTATATTGTAGGAGAAATAATTACATTGATTTACCTAGAAATTAGTTATTTGTACCTAAAGTGATAGCCACAATGTAGGTTTTATTTTTAAAGGCCCAATAACTTCCTTAAAAGGAAGGAGGTATGTATATATACTTAGGCATTTTTTACTATTTCAGTAATACCACAAAGCATTAATATATATAAACATGGATTAAAGAAAATATGACATTCTAGTTCTATTACATCTTTCAAAACCTCGAATTTAGTGATTGCGATGCCCTGCATTGTGTGCCCAACACACTGAACTATTTAATAATATCTGACTGTACCGAGTAACAGAACTTCATAGCCCAAACAATTCCATTTTTAACTGTGATCATTGCTCATGCGCTAAAATCTCATGCAATGAAAGAAAACAACGGAGTCAT
Organism: Pelodiscus sinensis; assembly: GCF_049634645.1. Taxonomy (NCBI): domain Eukaryota; kingdom Metazoa; phylum Chordata; order Testudines; family Trionychidae; genus Pelodiscus; species Pelodiscus sinensis. Next base: position 65,035,084 of record NC_134718.1, read on the forward strand.
AAAAATGGACTGAAACCAAGTGCCAATCAATTCTTTTTTAATACATTAAAAGTTTACATGTGTGTATGTTGAGTCGTGTAGATCAGAATGTTAAAAACACTCAATATCATAGAAGGAAAGAAATTCATGTCTACAGAACCCTCAGGCTTTTCGCACTAAACCTCAATGAGACCTTTCCGTAAAAATACAAGGCAAAGGTTTTTTCACTAATCTCAGAGAAATTGTGTTTACAAAAATACGTTGTAAAAGAAGAAGGAGATGAGTAACTCTCATTTTTCACATTGGAAGAAAATATACATCTTTACAACACTTCACTACATCAAGGCTTTGTAGCAGAAAAGGCAATAAATTTACTATCGAGGGAAAGGCATCACCGCCTCCACTACATAGGAATATAACAACTCCCTCTTCCTAAAGATAGTGACAATACAGCAGATAGGAAAAGAAAACTTCCGGTGAAACTGGGCTGCTTTCTAAAAACACTAGCTGTGTAATTTCTCTCTCTCTCATGTATAATTAAGGAGAAAGTACAACTGGTTAAAGTAGTTGGTGTGCTTTTTATAATATATAATATGAAAAAACAACCAATGGAGTTCTTATGATTGAGAATACAGAAACAATGTAGCAAGACTCATTCTATTCTCTATTAAATGAAAGTTAAATAAAAAAAACTTTTTTTCCATCACCGATTGAAGAATCTCCCTAAAATTTGCATGTTACACAGCAGGGCTATGTTTCTAAAGAATCCTTTCCTATAAAATGTAAATGCTTATTACAAAGTACCAAAAATAGGAATTAAAAACCATTATACAAAAGTATTTGTCATGATTTAGGCTCTTTCTTATACCTCCAATGTTGAATAATGTCATTTCCAAAACTCCTAATTGTTATACACCGGCCAGTCTCCAAATCAACCTTTTCCCCTAAAAACAAAGAATTTGCACATTCAGGGCTCTTAGTAAAAGCAATAATAGAACTGAACTCCTGAAAGCTTTGAACTAAAAACACGAAAAAAAAAATAAATGAAAGATAGAGAATGAATTTGTATAATCCGTGTGAATGTTACTACTTGTATAATATACACTAGTACTTTCCCCTAGTTAAACAATTGTTCTATATCTATAATACATGCACACACATCCCAACCCCTTCCCTGCAGAAAACAAAACAAAACAAAAACAACAATTTCCCCCCCTTTCTAAATACAAAACAAAAACGAGGGGGAAGAAACAACCCTCAAACCATTTCTGGATTATTGTACTGCTTTGTACGTGAGCAGAGTCTTGCTTCCCATTGTTTTGCAACTATTACAGCATTAAGAAGTGTCACGGTATACCACCCCCCCTTAAAAATGCTCACTGTAAAAAAAAAAAAAAAAAGTATCTAACAAAGGTCACAGCTTGAGATGGCTGCTTTATCTTTTTTCTCTTGCATGGACTAGAATAAAGAAAGAGAGTCACATAAGAAGTTCAGTGGTCAAGACTGAAAAGCGCGTGCACGCAAAAAGTGCTACTCACCCAGCAATTTAAATTGAGATGCCAGCAGCCGAACTGCTGGAATAGAGAGAACCCAGAGGCAAGTGCTCCTCCTTTACCACTCAAATCTTCCATTCCCACTAAAATCGCATCCCTCGGGTACATAACAGCTTTGTCTTTCCTTCTCTTAACCTCAAAAACTTTTTTTCTTCAATGTCTAGATGCCAATTGTGCTGGCTTTGTATTATTTTCCTTGCAGCTTTTCTCTCTCTTTTTTCCCCTCCCCCCCCCCCCCTTCACTTAAAATACTGGAAAAGCTGTCTTAAAAGATCAAGATGTCTCCCGTTTTTTGGCCTGGTGCTTTCTGAAGGCTCAAAATCCGCTGTCATGTTGGCGGCGAAAAGTGTCTTATTTCTAAATTGTCAGCTGTGGACATCAAAATTTAGTAAAACCTCCTCTATTTTCTACTATATCACTTCGCCATCCTGTCAGGGAGGGGGGTTGTGGGAAGGAAGACTCACTTTCCTGCTCAGGTATGCCTGCTCAGGACAGCTAAAAAAGCAGTTACCTTGGAAATCAATGACAACGCTACCACAGCTCAAGCTGTACAGGTACCACTAAGTGAAGCGAGGAAACAACGGCTGGTCGTGAGGGAGCATGATCAGCTAAGTGTAGCAAGCACTCACTTTAGCTGCATGACTGTCATATACCTCAAAACAAATTTCTTAGAGAGAGAGAGAGCGCTATGGAAAAAAAAGTCTATTTTCTTGTCGCTGTAACACAAAAGTGACACTTTATAGGTTCCTGCAATTAGCTCTGGTTCTCCTCGTTTTCTTCCAGTGTTAAAGGGTTTTTTTTTTAAACTGACCCCCACTGTAGAAGACAGACAGAAGAAGAGCTTTTCGTACTGCTGTCTAAAGAAGTTCGCCACCACTATTGTATTTTCAAAAGCTGCTCCCGAGTAAGGACCAAAAAGGATTCCCATATATCATCAATGAAATAAGCACCGGTGACAGTCTCCCTACATCTTGTAACTTCGCCAAGTAGACTATTATTACATAGTACAGCCACCTAAGATGGATAGTTACAAGGACTGTATTCTAAATTTGAGCTCAAGTACAATCCACAGTTCACTGATGGTAATTTCTTGACATTTATTTATTTTTTTAAAGTAGGACTGAAGTTTAACCACTCTGCAAGCAAACATCATAAAAGTGATATAACCACTAGCAATTACCAATCCTCCTTCGTAAACGAGTTTGTTAATGCAGCAAGACACTGCACATATTGAAAGTTACCGTCATCATGGTATGGGATTTACATCTTCGGAGCAGACATGAAGAAAGAAGAGTTGCAAACATTTATTTCCCTGTACACAGTAGGATGATTCACACGAAGTTTGCTTTTTTTAATTCAAACACGGCTTCATGCAGCGACACCTTGAATAGTTCCACGTTTATTTTTGTGATGTCTGTTTTTTAAGCAGTGGCTTAATTTTCAAGGCACATGGATTAAAACTGACCAAAAAAAAAAAAAAATCGACATCAACCATTTGGAAAGATTTACGAGAATATAATCAACAGAGAGAGAATTCTAACAATTTTCTTTTCTTACTGCCACCCATTCCCCCTCATCTGTACTTATCTGGCCTTCGCGTGCAATGTGTCAGCCAGCAATCTTTAAGGGCCTTAATACCAAAACAAAACCCCGCGATTTCCCTTTACATGGCAATAACAAAAGCAACCAGACTCCAGTTTGACAAGTAAAAAGCCCCAACAACAAGGCAACTAATTGCCTTCCCTCCCTCTATTCACAGCGGCTACCACACTCCAGCCGCTGCCTTTGTCACACGTGCAATTTCTTAAGTAAACTGAAAGTTCTCTTGCTGGTGATGGACAGTTCCCAATCATTTAGGAACAATAACTTATAAAATGCAGCACATGGGATGGGCTTTAAACTAAAAATTTGCTTTCTGGTTCTCCCAAAAGACAGAAGGAAAATGGAAACAACATGATGAGCCAACATATCCCAGACCTCCTGTTTCTACCTCCTCTCCTTAAATAGCTCAAGAATCTAGTAAGTTTCTTCAAAATAGCTCCTAACTGAACTTACTAATAACTTGACTGGCTCAGTGCACTGGTTGTGATGCCCTGCAATTACGTTTTCCAAAATGCTAGGTAGGGCAGCCCTAAGTGAAAAGGAAAGAGGACTAAATGAACGGAATGATTCAATGTTAGA